>NC_142180.1:4076875-5415000 GCF_026936395.1 Plectropomus leopardus
TTTTAGTCTTAGCAATTTACCTTACTACATACCTCCGTCCTTATAAAATATGACTTCCCCCAAAGAACTTAAATGGCAGTTAGAAAAGAAAATAATTAAAGAAATAAGTTATTGTAGTATGATTTATCATGGAGTGTTTGACTCTCTGTTTTTAAAAAACACTGAATGGAAACATTTCAACAGTGTCCTCTAACCTTCACGCTTCACACTTTATAAGCTATTAAGCTTTGTCTTTATTCTCTCCCTAAAAGTGTATATCCTTCGACCATTTTTGATGGATGTCATGTTGCCTTGACTGCCATGTTTTCGTGTGAGGCCATGCTGCTAAAATGGATGGAAGTGGCATTGTGCACTGGTCCCCTCACACAGAAGCCGTGGTGCTCATTGAGCTCCCACTGTGTGTGTGTGTGGGGTGGTTTTAGGCTTTTCCAGGTCAGTGCTTGCCAACATCAGGGAGTGTCTGCTGCTCAGCAGGAGCTCTTGAAGGAAGTCTTTAGGCCTGAGCCAAAGTACATTTAACAACATCACATTCCACAAGGTTACACTGCCTCAAAGAATCATGTACAGCCAGCTGCTATAGATGCTGGCTTAGGAGCAGATTGACGGCCTCTTTCTGAAACTACTTAAGCATTATTTTCTTAAATAAGAAAGAAAGGATATGGCTATTTATGTTTTTTGAAATAAAAGATTTACTCCTTAATTTCCTCTGCTGCTCTATTTGGGTTTCAGTAGTTCATGGTGGGCTGCACCCTCACCCGCGCGTGTACCTCCTAGAACAGGCATCACCAACTGGCAAACTGCGGTCTGTATCCAGACTGAAACATTGTCCTGTCCAGACAAGTGGCCAAGTTGTAATAAAATGTAAGAATAAGATCAAGAATTTTTATGGAGCAGGGCTGGGCAATTGATCATAAAATAATGGAAACTGACATTCAGAACCGCTAACCAACGTAATCTTACCCATGTCAGTTATTTCAGTTGTTTAAAAATTCTGTTAATCCTTTCTCCACTGGGGCTGCCAACTCCCACGCATCTGCTGTGTGTTTCACGCTTTTGGGCTCTGTCTCACGCTCTCATGACACCGAGGAAAATCTCACAGCAAAACACTGCGACAGCAATCATGTAATAAAGTGAACAACTTTGTCTCTAGAATACCGCTGAGTATTTGACAAGCGAGTCGTATGTGTTTCCCCAGCTTCATTATCGTGGATCAAACAGCTGATGGTCTGACAGCAGTGCAGTGAGACAGACAGACAGCCAAGCTTCTCCTCACAGCACCAAAGTGTCTGAAACAGACACATTTTAAACGTGGAAAGTGACTTCTTTAGACTTCTTCTACAGACTACTTTATGTTAGTTTCACGTTTAATCAGACTTTTGATGAATTATTTAGAAACACCTGGAAGCATCTCTCCATGTCTCATCCAGCCGCTCGCACTGAGCTCTCATTATTATTACCAGGGGCAGATGTCACATAGAACCTTGTAAAGTAATAGTTGCCCATGACAGCCTTGCAACCTAGATTCAATTGAATACAAAAAGACAAGATATTTAATGTTCAAACTGATAAACTTCATTGTTTTCTTGCAAATATTAACTCATTTTAAATTTGATGCCTGCAACATGCTCCAAAGAAGCTGGGACAGGGGCAACAAAAGACTGGGAAAGTTGAGGAATGCTCAAAAAATACCTGATTGGAACATTCCACAGGTGAACAGGTTAATTGGAAATAGGTGAGTGTCATGATTGGGTATAAAAGGACCAGAAAGGCTTAGTCGTTCACAAGCAAGAATGGGGCTAGGTTCACCACTTTGTGAACAACTGCATGGGCAAATAGTCCAGCAGTTTAAGAACAACGTTTCTCAACGTACAGTTGCAAGAAATTTAGGGATTTCATCGTCTACAGTCCATAATATCAACAAAAGATTCAGAGAATCTGGAGAAATCTCTGCACATAAGCGGCAAGGCCGAAAACCAACATTGAATGCCCATGACCTTCAATCCCTCAGGCGGCAAGGGAAAGTATTCCTGCAGACTTCATTGCTTCTGATCAGTTAACAAGTTCGGGGGTGCTTTCTTTTCGACACAGGCTTTTTGGTGGATGTAGTCATCTCAGAAGTAACTACTGTACGCCTGTTCACCTCAAGGTATCCATTCATTTGCATGTCCTGCCACTCTCTTTCGGCCGCTAAAGAATCCATTCTATATACACAACTGTATCCCAAGGAGAGAATTCTCCTTTCTTTTTCCATAGCATTTTGCTCTTGGTAATTTCTTCAGTTTCATCTTCTAGTTCGGGTTCAGAATCAGAAGTGAGATTGGCGTTGGCATGACTAGAATATCTGGTTTCTTGAAGAAGTACTGCCAAAGATTTGCACCGTAACAGCCCCGATTTAGTTCTTCTGCAATGCGTTTTTCCTGCTCCATCTTCATTCAATGATGAAAATACACACAACTTCCAGAAGTAGCAGTAAGAGTTACTAGCCTACTTTAAATGCAGGAGCGGCTGCTCAAGTAGCCATAATACAAAGTTTATGGTTTTAAGGCCCCCCAATACTGTTATTTGAAGCATAAAATGGCTTCTTCGTGATTTCAACTTGCATATTCTGCAAAAAAAACGAAATCACTAATTGAAAAAAAAAGAAGATTTTTCTTTGTTTACACAACTTGTGGGGGGCCGACTTGTTGCGAGTTTTCTGGTGGTGGGTCATATATATCAACAACACCCAGAAACACCGCCGGCTTCTCTGGGCCTGAGCTCATCTGAGATGGACTGAGGCAAAGTGGAAAAGTGTGCTGTGGTCTGACTGACTTTGCTGCCATCCAAACGATGTCTTTTTCAGGGACATCCCTGCTTATTTCAGCAAGACAATGCCAAGCCACATCCTGCACGTGTTACAACAGCGTGGCTTCGTAGGAAAAGAGTGCAGGTACTAGACTGGCCTGCCTGCAGTCCAGACCTGTCTCCCATTGAAAATGTGTGGCGCATTATGAAGCACAAAATACGACAACAGAGACCCTGGACTGTTGAGCAAGTGAAGTCGTACATCAAGCAAGAATGGGAGAGAACTCCATCTACAAAGCTTTAACAATTAGTGTCCTCAGTTCCCAAACGCTTATTGAGTGTTGTTAAAAGGAAAGGTGATGTAACACAGTGGTAAACATGCCCCTGTCCCAGCTTTTTTGGAACATGTTGCAGGCATCAAATTCAAAATGAGTGAATATTTGCATAAAAAGAATAAAGTTTATCAGTTTGAACATGAAATATCTTGTCTTTGTAGTGTATTCAGTTGAATATAGGTTGAAAAGGATTCTTTAATCATTGTATTCTGTTTTGATTTACATTTTGCACAACTTACCAACTTCATTGGAATTGGGGTTTGTACTTAAATTTACCTGAAGTTTGTGTAAAATTAAGCTTTTTTATATAATGCTGGAAAATTTAATAAATAATAGTAAATCATATGTTTATTACACTCCAACACACCATGGTCAAATGAAACTGTGTCAGTGAACTATGAGGGCAAAAAACAAACCACAAGAAATAGAAAAGAAGAAAAAGCAAAATAATTGTTCATTAATCGTAACCGAGGTGAAAATGTTCAATTAATCGTGAAAATGATTTTAAGGTGTGAGGTTCGGACCTTTGCTGGGAGGAAATTTTAACAACTGGACCCCTCTGAATTTTAGTTAAATACCCCTGTCCTAGAAATGCAGACACACAACAACATGACAAGTGTTGATGACAATGAAGAGTACGTTCCCAAAAAAGGCACAGACTCGTCTGTCGTTTGGAGCTGGCTCAGTTTTGCAGCATCAGGTCTCAAACAAACCATTGTGCAGAAGCACGACCAATTTATTTCCACATCACAAACATAAGCATGCAGCCGAGTGGGAGAAATGTGTCTCACTCCAAGATGCACAAGACTGCGTCAGCCCTCAAACACCTGGTAAAAAGTAGCCGACATTAGTGGAATCATTTTCCCATTCTGTCCCATATGACAGGAAAGTAACCGCT
The DNA here is from genome assembly GCF_026936395.1 of Plectropomus leopardus. Taxonomy (NCBI): domain Eukaryota; kingdom Metazoa; phylum Chordata; class Actinopteri; order Perciformes; family Serranidae; genus Plectropomus; species Plectropomus leopardus. The sequence continues at coordinate 4,080,893 of NC_142180.1, forward strand.
GCAAAGCTGTTACTGATGCAGTCACACTGCATATCACTAAAGATATGGTGTCCATATATACAGTGGAAAAGCCTGCAGGTTTATCCACATACTGAAAGCTATCCACCCTGAGGTATGTGCCACCGAGCCGCCCTGCCTCATCTGTACAAATGAACACGTGAAAAGATCACAGAGAGCTGGAGGAAATGTTCTTTGACTCCACTACAACAGACCTGTGGTCCAGTCTTTTGAACACAACCAGTAACGTGTCAACATTGAACTAATGGTTGTATGTTTTAAAATTGGTCATTTTCAAAACTCTACTGTTTCAACTGTAAAACTGTGCAAAATGCAAAACTGACTGTTTGTCTTTGTTAATTTTATTGCTAAAATAACTCCCACGTATAAAGGGCTTGTCCTTCCATTATCACTTGCATAACACGCCTATGTCGCCTTCGATTGGAAATAATAATGGCTAGTGCAGTGGCTGTAATAGAAATAAACCGGCTGATGTTTTGAGCATCCATCGCCATGCTTCTTGGAATGTTATTGTGAGCAGAGAAGTTGCAGAACATCACTCAGTGGAAACGCAGTTATCTGCAATTGTGTTTTGAAAACATCACTCAAGTTTTACGCAAATCTGTAATGGAAACCCACCTAGTGTTGGTTTATGTATTACTGGCTGAAGATATGGCAGGAAGTTGTGTTTTTTATTTATTTAAATAATTGTAATATCACTACAGGTTGTGGCTGACGTCTTGCTTTTTCTTTTAAACTACATTTATTTCTAAACTGTGAGGAGACATTAGATTAACAGCATACAGAAGGAGCTGGTTATTATGTCACTCAGTCGTCTTTTCATTCCCAATGAAGTTGCTTTCATGTTACATTAATAACGTAATTCTGTGTGCGTGTGTGGGTGCGTGTGTGGGTGCGTGTGTGGGTGCGTGCGTGCAAGCGTGCGTGCGTGCAAGCGTGCGTGCGTGCAAGCGTGCGTGCGTGCATGCAAGCGTGCATGCATGCAAGCGTGCGTGCGTGCCTCCCGCCTCGGGGTCCCTGAGCACTTTCATTGGATCCTGCTTTTTTTTCGTCTCAGACTGTTGAATGGCATGAGCGTGGATTCTGTGCCGACTTGAGGGATTTAGTCTCAGATCAAAGACGTGTCTGAGATGGGCGAATTGTGGCAAAGGTCTCGTAGTCTGTGCTAGCCTTTAATTGCTCTCTGAATTAATCTCTACTGAGCATAGGAGACTCCCCTTGAGGTTAACTGAAATGCAAGAGTCATTCTGAAATAAATATGCCATGAAATAAATAAAAGAGGGAGCAAAATGACACAATGAAATAAGGTTTTGAAAAGCCTGCCTGCAAATTGCTTTTCAGAATTCATTAGAAAGGTATAAAATAGACTGAAAATAGCTTTACAATAATGAATAGATGTTGTTTATTTCACTTGAAACTGATTTATGGAATCATTTCAAAAATCTAATTTATTTGAGAGAGATTTTTGTTTTGTTATTTAATTACCTTCATTGTCATTTAGTTGCCCTTTAAATCCAACTTCCAATAAATAAAAATAAACCAAACTTTGCGCCTAGGTCTAGTTCCATGCCAAACTTCCTCTGCTAAAAACACAAGCTAATGGTCTTGTTGGTGGTGCAACAGCGGCTGTCTAAATTTCAGAAGTTTGAAAATTCATAATAAGTCACGCCAAAATGTAGGCCCAGTTGTGAAGAAACTTTTGTACACTTCATTGTGGTACAAATTATAAAGAACATTACTCTGCTTTTATCAAAAACTGTTAAAGTTATTAAAGCTGTCTCCTCCCACAGTTTTTGCTCATTCGACACAAAACTTGTGACAGGGCATCTTCAGACATGAACACAAACAATATACAGATTTTTGATTTATCAAACAAATTGAGCCTACAGTGCATCAAAATGTTTTACTGGAAATGGTGCTGTAGACATATACTTGCAAGAAATCAAAGTTCATCAGAGTTCATGAAAAGAAAGACACCTTTGCTGTTATGGTAGATTAAGTTTTGTAACATTACAGATTTACATTACATTTTTATCTCAAAAACAGAATTTTTGACAGAATTTTGAATTCTGCCCTCATGTAAACTATTGCAGTCTAAGGGAAAAAGTCATGTTTAAACATGACTTTTTCAGTTATTGAGCAAATCAACCTTTTTAAAAACAAATGATCAACATCTTTGTGCTGTCTGGGTGAAGTATGCAGATTCTCAAAAATTTGTCTTGACAAGTGAATTTTTGACCGCAATTTTAAAAATCTACCATGCGCAAACAGCTGGTATCATTTACCTTCTCTGTTATATGACAGCTGATCTCGTCCTCTGCTCGGAGTGTAAGGAGCTCCTGAACCTCATTGTTTTACCAGTTTGTGGGCAATTACTGCTGCTGTTCTTCTCAAAATTAGCGGCTATGCTAACAGCTGGTTTTTAAATCTCCTTCGGTGGGTTGCACGCATAAACATTTCAAAACATCACACCTGTGCTGCCCATGGTCACTTCTCTCCGGCTTTGCATTTTACACAGACCTTGTTTTGGTGCTATTACTGCCTCCATTCCTGGCTCAGAGGCAAGACGAATGTGTCCCCTTTCCGCAATCATATACAGAACGGCGAAGCCGCATAATGGCGTGATATTCCCGCCTTGCACAGGCAGTGTAAATGTGCTACTGTGTGTGTGAAACTGCCCTCCCAGGCACAGAGCTCACACTCTTCCAGAAGTTGTTTCAGAGAGAGGGGTCTGAGCAAATCAATACACTGCATGCAGCTCTACAATGAAATGATATCTTACCTGTTATGAATAGTTAAGTTTGCAGTTAAGTTGTTGGGATTAGAATTTGTGTATATTGTTGTTGTTGTTGAATAATTGCAATATCCTAGAGAAGCTGTTAAAAGTAGCGTTTTTCAAAGCAAAGGTACTGAAATTGACTGCAGATGATTTAAATATACTTCATATATTTCATGTCATGTTTGGGGTCTGCACAAAATGTTTTATAAATATTTTTTCAATATTTATGATTTTTTAAGACTTGTTGACAGTACAGTTTAAGATGTGTTTAAAAATTTGCTAACATGCAGCAAAGGGCCACTGCGGCCATATGGGGTGCACACTCTAGCAGGTGAGCCAGAGGTTGGCCCTCAATATTCTTACAGTATAATATACTTACAATAACATTGTACTTAATGCACTTATTAAGTTTGATTCAATATTTGGAAGCAAATAGTGAGGAGTATTATCCATTTACTCTATTATACTAACATAAATATGTGCAATGTATATTTAGGCCAATTCCTTGTCAAAAAATGCAATAGCAGCAATAAATGAATGGATGTTGGGGCTGTAGAACAGCTCTGCGTACGGTAACATCAGATCAATGGCTTTATCCCTGCGGGGTGCGAGGCAGCCAGTGGAACCTTTATAACTCCCTAAAGGATCTCCTGTCCTAGAAGAACAATGGAGAAATTGTACAGATTGATTTTAGATTGCATTGATAGCATGCGCACCCTTAGAGCACTATAAAAGCTTTCATGCACAAACTAGCACACTCTCCCTTTAACCTGAACAGAGTCTGTGTAACAGAGGTGTTGCTTTTATACTCTGGTTATTTCTGAGACAGGAGGAGGTTGACAAAATAATCCTAACACCAAAAAAATTCTATCTGGTTTTGTTTTGAAGACGCTGTTGTTGTTTCAATGACAGCCTGTAGATGGAGACATTTACACAGAAACACACTCATTTGTGTTCTTATATACACACATACACACACAGCAGGAGAGAAATGTGTCCTAGAGCTAAGTCCCAAACAGAGGGAGGTGTTAAGATTTAGAGGTTCAGTTGAGGAGCAGGGCACTGAGAGCCATTCCCTGTACTCTGCATCAATATGAGAGAGAGCCGCGCAGGCAAGGCCGACTGCACCAGAATAAAACACACTATCGTCAAGCCCCAGCCATTTATGGCCCAGCAAATGTGATTTTTCTCTTTATGGCTGAAATATTAATGTTTCTATCTTGGTATACTTAGAAAGAAAACAGTGGTTTTCAGGCTCTGAGCTGCCAAGATAGAGGGGGCAGAGAGAGAGACAGCGGAATTTAATAGGTGATGTCATGGCAAATAAAAGGGTGGGTGAAGTATGACCTTCAGCCAGCAACTACTGTAAAGCATCAAAGCTAATGTAACAGACAAAACATGGTTTAAAGATTATGTTCATCCCATATTTTTTTTACCTTTTTTACTGACAGCCCGGTTATGTTTCTGCAAACCATAGATTTGTTAAATTTGAACATTTCATACTTATCAATGTTTGTAAAGTGACGTAGTATATGAGCTGACTTTGTCATCTGAGGTTGGAGGGAATGGATGCTGTGGCACCCAAACCCGTTTCCCACTAAAATTAGCGTTTGTACCCAGGTTTTTCAAACACGGGTAAACCCACTAAACATAAGTGATAGATTGCATTTTCACTGTCAGTGAACACACTGCTGCAGCAGACGATTTTGTTGGTGTGTTTGTGCGACATCACAGATGGGCCAAAGAACAGGTAAACAGTAGACAGCATTAGGAATGGAGGTCTTAAAAATGTTTCAGTTGTTTCTTCTCTTTGTATATCTCTTACTTATTCATTCTCTTTCAAACTAGTTGCAGATGTATTTGGATCAGTGTTTTAGTGTTGCTTTGGAGGAGATGGATGGTAATTAGTGATGGTGCGTCATTGCATCCTGCCAGTCGAGCTGAAATTACCGCGTTCACCTGGGTGTTGATTTCACATCAATGCCAATCAGAGCCAGAGGTGATAAAAACCTGTGTCTAATGCAGTCATTTGACCCGGGCGTGAATCCCAATCACACACATTCTCTTTACATTAAAAAGCCAGATGTTTGCAGGTTTTTTTGTGCAGTGGGAACAAGGCTTGAGGTGAGACCAGACTGTTCTCATTCCAAAGTCATCAAATACCGCGCTTTGTCAGTGCTTTAAGTGTAAGATCTGACGCCAAAAGCCACCTTTTGCGTCCACATGATACGCTTGCTGGACAACATCAGCTGAGAACACAACTGGACAGAACAGGTTGTGGTGATGCTATATGCTGGCCGACGGCAACTGCCATGTCCGCATGATACACAGGTTTGTCAGGTTGAAACGCCGTTGAAAATGACGGAATTTAAGGAACGTGAGAGCAACTGTAGGGTGGGCAAACAAATTTTTAACGTGAATAATTGTGGGTTTACAGAAACGTATAACGGCAGCATTTATTCTAGTTGATAGGTTTCCAGTGTGTACCATGCTACTGAATGGTATGTTCACACCGAACGCAATGAAAATTTTTGCTGTATATCAAAACACTAAACACAGAGGCTCTATGCCCTGAAGCAGTATGAAAGATGGTAACACTCTTTATGATTTATTGTACCATCCACAGCAGTGCATTACCTGTTTACGCTCTCTGTTGTTCACTTGATACAATAATAGACCAACTTAAATTACTCAGAGCACTTTGCTAAAAGGCAACTCAACAAAATAGCTTTTATAAGTCACAGCTACATTTCCAGAACTTACCATGTAACCTTATGCTTTCGCTCTCTAATTTCCAAGCCCTCAAGTCCTAATTTGTTTTGTCTCTGTACAGCTATTAACATTTGTCCTTCATTTCCAACTCTCAGCAGTGTCAGGAGAGTCTGAACTAGATTTCAACGCTGACAGGCTTTTGCAACACAGCGTCAAGTAAATTTCTCTCTCAATCTGAAAAATTTAACTAGTGTGAATATTGCACCAACTACGTCACTGAGCATAAATTCGGTTCTAATTTTGTCTTTGCATTGACTTTATAGATAATCCTGCCACACAAAAATGTGCATTGTGTTGGGGGTGTGAATACACTATCAGTATTTATAAATGAAATCATTCAATATGTAAAATTAAAAGGTACCATTAATGGAATGAAGCAGAAAGATCCCTTGACCTGGCCTACTGTTTATTCTCTAGTTTCTCATTTTTCTCCATTGAAATTGTGCAACTTCTCCTCCTCTTCTAGTTGTTAGGGCTCAGAGCTGGTGTTAGCAGCAGCTGGAATAATGTTCATATTATGACCAAAAAAGGGGGAGAGGTTAGACTTGTTATTTATTTTCTCATTAAGTCAAAACCAAAAGAATTCTAAGGCACACAATTTTGCAAAAGTCATAAAACCTTGATAAAGACTGTAAGTTGAAACATGTAGGCGTCAAGCTCATTTATTAAAGGCTTTTTAACTTTTACAAAATAGTGTGCCTTGGATTTTTTTTTTGTTTTTGACTTTATGACCAAATAAGTAAAAGTCTAACATCTCCCCTGTTGTTCATCTTTGTCCTTGAATCCAAAGAGCACCTGTTTTTGAAACCTACACATGTGAAGTAGCACTCTTCAACCAATATTTTTCTAAAGCTTTCTTGGGTTTTGCGTTTTGAGGACTGTGATACCTGATTAAGTTCACTGAGGTAGCAGCTTCACCGTCACAGTGACATCATGACAGCTGCCAGAAGCTCATACCCAGCTCTCTATTGTTCATTATAACAGAGCGTGCACTAATCTCACGAAAGTCTCAAACTTTGGTTGAAGGTTAACTGCTATTCTGCAATTCTCTTCTCAGTTTATGGCTCTCATAATCAAGCTTTTACAACAAAAATGACTTGAACTTGAGTTTTGCTTTATTTTTCCATTTCCTGTCGAGAGTTTTACTAAGTTTCAAGGGCAGTTGTGTTCTGTGCTTCTTTATTGATTCACTGACAAGTAGAGAAGCTAGAAAGCTGTTGAAAAGTCGCCCACTGACACTCTCTCTGTGTCATGTGACAGGCTGTAGCAGAGCCTCAAGAGTCTCTGAGCTCCAGGAGAGGGTAAGGGACAAGCTTCTGACTAAAGGAAAACACCTTCAGTAGCTCCAAACCTGTTTCTCACACGTTGTATTGTTTGTTTGTTTTTTAAGATTTTTGGGGGATTTTTTTTCCTTTATTGACAGGACAGCTGTAGAATGACAGGACGTGTGGGAGAGAGAGGGGGGGTTGACATGCAGCAAAGGGCCACAGGCTGGAATCGAACCCGGGCTGCTGCAAAGGCCTCGGCACATGGGGTGCACATTCTAGCAGGTCGCCCCCTCACATGTTGTATTGTTAGCTAGGAATAAAGTGGGTTTTTCTCAGAGTTGGAGGTTGTGTGAACCCTGTAGAATGAAGATGTGGATTCTGAAGGACTTGAGGCTGGCTGTTGATGGTCAGTAAATAGCTCTGATGCGTAGGTTGTCTGCCTGTGAAACCACATTTCTCTCTTTTCTCCACATCTCAAATACAGAAGAGGAAACATGGAGGCGTGGAGTTGGATTTAGTCACAAAAAGTAATGATTAATGTTATGAATTACTGCTGTTTTAGTAATTAGTTAAACCACATGTATAATTTTTTCAATTACTCTATACCAGAAAAGATTAATTTTACAATTGTGACTTTGTTAGTTGTCCTAAAACTTTCTTTTTTCCACATTAAAAGTCAGAAGATGTTTAGAAATGGCCTTTAGAGCACTTACCAGGATACCCGAATGTTCTCAAAACAAAATCAATTCTGGCGTCTCTTTGATTGCCTCCCTTCACAGGAATATAATCCTAAAAAAAGCAGTCCATAATTTATTCCAATCTCCAAACACTGGCCTCAGGGAGATGTTCCTCCACTGCAGAAACCACTTTATAAAGCCAAAGTTAGATTGGTGCATCCGGCCCCTTTTAAGTCAATTTTATGAAAAGTAAATGTGAAGTCTTGGCCATAAACAACTTATGAAGCTGACTGATGTTTGGAGGAGGATAAATTAGGAGTTTGTTGGAGGTCTGAGGAGAGGCGGTGGGACACGTGGAAGCAGCCCCGGGGCAGCTCTGTTGATTGGGATTGATTTCGTTAAAACAAAGGCCAGTGAAAGCAACCTGATGGCTCCAGACAGACAGACACGTCAGCAGTTTGTTTTTCTTCTAGGACACTAACAGTGGAACCCATTTACATTACCGCAACCTTTACATGTCTGCAGCAGTGATGGATACAATGGAAATTCCATTTTGGGTGGTGTGAGTTACATGTCTGAGTTTGGTGTGTACATCTGTTATCAAGATCTTTAGCCGCCAGTTTGGGCACTCCTGTGTTTGTCAGACAGAACTGCCCCCAGGCACAGCACCACGATTTTCTCTCTACAGGTGCTAAGCAGAGGCGCTGTGGGGGGTGCTAAGAAAACAGCTTCAGGAGGAGCAACTAGTAGCCATCTCTACTTCTTTCTTATGGAGAGCACTGCAGACAGCAACCTCACTGAACACTGAACTCAGGTCTTGCACGCTTGCGGTGTTCACACTAACAGCGTTGTTGCTGCAATGTTGCTGCAGGGCTGCCTGCTGCTATTAGTACATTTTTTCCACATTTATAAGCACATACTCCACTCATTATTGGAGCCGTGCAAGCTACTGTATTGTCAACAACACGGTCCTGCAAATATTTCCCAATAACATGTCAACAATTAAAGCGATTCTGTTGACAATGACGTGCCATTTATATGTATTTTTATTTAATACACAGTGTGGACAGGAGTTAAAAAAATAGTAGTCAATCTTCGGAAACTTTGGCTTTCCTATGCCATGTTCACATTGGACGAGAATGTTTGCTGGGCAAGTTTATATACAAAGTTAATACAAAGACGCAGATTGATGCAAATTCATGCCAGGCAGTTCGATGGACACGAAAACATGTATTTGGCTCTTTGGCTTCTTTCAACAGAAGTCGAAATTTTTCTACTTGAGCAAGAATTTTGCATGAGGCTGTGTTGTGATAGAGTGTCAATATAATATAGTATATTATATAATAGTAAATGTCACTGTCTGTGGACATACAGAGCTTCATATTGCATCAGTGATGTACAGAGACAGCACAAATAAGGGCCTGAGGGACTCAGAGATCCATGAGCAAAGCTCCAAAGTTACATGGTAAGCTCTGCACTGTGTGTGTGACAAGTGCTGCAGCAGTGTCATTTTAAACAGGTAGTGAAAGTGACGGGCTGAGTGATGGAGACACTGTGCACAGTGAAAATGAAATGAGTCAAAGTTGCAATTAAGTTAAGGTGATTTGAGAAAATTGCAAGGCTGCGGTGAATCACGGGGACTGCCTGAATTCTCAAAAATAGTTGCGACTGCAACATTGTAAAATCCTGGAGGGAATGATTTTTCTGACTACACAGCAATGAAGAGTTTGTGTTTAGTGGACTCTTTTGCCTTCAGTTAGGTAGAGGTTGTTGGGACTATATGCAGCCTGAAAGGAATGCCTGCAAACAATACTCAGGGCTGCAAAGGTACTGCCAATGCCATTCTTCTCGTAATATTTACCAATCAAATATAATGTAAAACATTATCATATCATCTACCATAAAGTACCAAGTATCTATAAAGGTAGGATTATCAGTAGGGTTAAATATTTCTGAATTTAGAGGTTTACATAATGTTCTTCTACTATTATGGACATCACAATTTTTGGCATGCTAAATAGAGTAAAGTCACACCCGCTGCCCCCATATGGGACTGCTCTCTTCAAGTGAAAATTAATTCTCTTCTCTCCCACTCTCTTCTCTTCTTCTCCTCTTACTTCTTCTTTCCCTCTCTCCTTGTCCTAATCAGTGTGCTGCCCCAGCAGCTCCTTTTGCCCCAACATCTGACTGATCGCTTTACACAAAAGGCTGCGGTTAAATAGAATAACAGTGACGCCCAAATGAAGCTGATACACCTTGATAAGTTATTATAAAGAAGGCCTGAATGATGTTATGGCTTTTATATCAACCACACACACACACACACACAGACACACACACACACACACTAAACACACACTTTTTAAATGAATCTCATGCACTGAGCTGTGGAATTGTGTTGGAAGGTAGATTATTCACGGAGAATCGACCACAATTTCACGGCTTTCTGGAAATAATTAGCGTGACATTTATTCAGGCTTTATAATTGGTTAAGATTCCAGACCCTCACCTCTAATAAAGTTGTCATTGAACCTTTAATGCTGCTGGCTCCCATGACAGCGGGGGTATATTGCAGCCTGCACAGGGCGGTCAAATAATTCCAAAGAGGATAATGCAGTCAGGTTTATGGTGCGTGTGTATTTGTGTGTGTGTGTGTGTGTGTGTGTGTGTGTGTGTGTGTGTGTGTGGTGAGTAAAATGCAGTCCGTTCAATGTCCCAATGAATCTTGCCCATCGTGAGACGATGGCACAATTTCATAAGGATTTTAAAGGACCCTCTCTCATGTTTCAGTCCATCTCAAAAGCAATAGTTGGCTGAGAGAATCATCCTGTCCTCTTTCTTAACACTTCTTTTAACCACTTTTCTCTCCTTCCTCTTCATCCCGTTTGTACAATTTTAGGTCTTGTTTTTTTCATCCTCACTTTTACCTTTTCCTCCCTTGCTTTCTGTATCATCCTTTCTCTCCCTCATCACATGTTTTGTCCTCCTTCACTTCCATGTCTTTAGCCCGGTATACACTGCGATTTTGGGCTGTCTCAGACAAAAGATAGCCATCATGAAAGAAACGTGGCAATATCTTTAGTTGTGACTCTAAAAAAGTGGTCCTATGTCGCACTTTGTGACTTCTGTTATGACCTACGTCGACTAACCAACTTATAGAAATGCAGCATGAAATGATGCAGTGATCAGCGCGACTCTTCTAAATGCTAGTAGATGCTAATACTTTCTTTGAGCTCTCTTTGTAAAATTGGCTTGCCAAGTTGGCCTCTTCTCCCCAGCCACAGCCGTGTCCACAGGCTTTCTAAACACACATAAATGTCACTATAGTGAGGGCTTGATTTGTTTGTTACATACCACTACAGCAGCATAGATGGATGGTGCACGTTGATAAGGTTTTATTTGTGCATAATGACATTAATGGTTGTACGTAGTTGCCTGCAATTCAGTACGTGATGTGATCGCACAGTCTGTATACATCAAAGTTGATGTCTTACCAAAGTTTATTAAGATCCATATTATTATAGTGTTGCTGCACTAAACTGGTTAGATTGCTAAAATCTCATAGTCAGGAGGCCTAAACCTGTAGCTGTGAAATTATTAACGACTGAGTTCTCATATTTCTTTCTGTCCATTTGGAAACAGACGACGATTTGTTTTTTCCTCCATGCCGAAAACAGCTTTGACTGTAGTCATTATGTTTTCCAGTTGTCGGTCCGTAAGTGTGTATGCATGTCCCATTATCATAAACATGATATCTTAAGAACGCCTTGAGGGAATATCTTCAAATATGGCAAAAATGGGGCACCCTGTAGCTCACCTGGAAGGGCAGGCTGCCTGTGTAAAAAGGTTATGATCTGACACACGAAGCTTTGCTGCATGTCGTGGCCTCTCTTTCTCTGTTTTTCATGCTGATATATATATATATATATATATATATATATATATATATATATATATATATATATATATACAGCATAAATGTCTACTTGGACATCAAAGTCACTGTGACCTTTTCTATTTCTTGTGAACATGATATTGCAAGAGCACCTTAAATTGTAGCTTGTGGCACTGAAACACAGAGATTGTTCTTATTTTTCTCTGTTTTATTGCCTCTCTCCTTTTGGCCACACATATAGTCTCCCTAAGTGTTGCACAGGTTCCTGACTTCACTGTGGTAGCTGAGAGGTTTCACCAAATCTTCCAGTGTGGATTGAGTCCTTCAAAATTCAAATATTCACTCTTACAAGCTTTGACACAAGACAGAAATGGACAGATATTGTCGAAGAAAGTTCTCATTTCGGTTGCTTAAAAAGTTAAAAAATTAAAAAAGGTAAAAAATCAAAATAAATCAAGTTTAAAAATAGTAAAAACTATTTCAATAATCTGTCTGTCCTGATACATGCTAGAGAAAACATGAAACCAACTAAAAGTAGATGAGGACTCCAAGTGTGATGAGTCTTCAACTAAACGAAAAGGACCAAAGTATCCACTAAGGTCCATGAAGTCGTAGCTCATGCTCTGTATGTGTAGATAACTGCAAATACTTGAATACAGCTATTGATTTCAAATGTGTTTTTCACAACGTCTCTATGAAACAGTATGTATGTGAAAAGGGATAACATTGTGTGGACTGCAAGACACAGATACTCTTATAACCCCATCTTTTTCTTTAATGCGAACCAAAGATGTGCATTCAACAGGAACACTCCAACTTAGACTATGTTATGGATAGAGAATCAAAAATGCCTGTTTGCCCACAGCAGTCACAGTGCTCAATGATTAATCATCATCCTCATGTACTGTTGAGAATAGAAAACCAAATGTGTGTAATATTGCTGTTTAATTACCTGCCCACATGACAAATGACTTGATGACATTGACAGGATGCCTGCTGCCTGCTTTCATACACTGTGTGTGTGTGTGTGTCTGTCTGTCTGTCTGTCTCAGGTGGCAGTGACATTTGCAGTGGGTTCAGAGGTTGGCCTTCAGAGCAGCAGTGACTTCAGTCAGATGGGGAAGCCTTTCCTAATGGGCACAGTGGCTCTGGGTGAGAATCAGTTTTGTACAATATCTCTCACTTTTCTGTCTTTCTTTCTCTCTGTCTGTCTTTATCTTTTCACCTTTGTTTCTCTTTGTCTCTCTTTCCTCTGCCATCCTTTTTTGTTGGGCCATGAATGCTGAGGCCCATGCTGGATTGAGTCCCCAGTGCTGCACCAGCCACCTTTAGAGTCGCCAACCAGATTTGGGAAAGCGGCCAGAACATACTGCTCCATTAATAAAAGAAAAAAAACACAGTAGCTCATTTATTGTTTATTGTATTAATGTGAAAAAAACTGTTGCCATAAGAAATGGACAAAATCAGGCCAATTTAACTCAGCATTATTTATGTAGAAACTTTCATTCATAAATGCAGCCTAAAGTGCTTCACATGACAAAACTGAAATGACAGAGACCCAGTTTAAATGGTGACATAAACAACTATACATAAGGTTTTGCAGAAATCACCATCTTTCACCTCCCTGTTGACATGATAAAGTCACAGTCAGTCATACTGTCATTGAACAGCGTGTGTCGGGGAGTTGAGGAGGGGGAGGGCATTAGCACTATAACTTGTAACTGCTTTTTGCCAAAGGCTGAGTGGGAGTTTCCATTTAAAATTTAAAAAATCTGTACAAGCGATACAGATGGAGTTGGCCTTTAACAGACGTTAAAGATGCCTGTTAGAGTTTTTGACCTTTATTAGCACCAATGAGCTGTTCTTGTATGTGCTGGTCCCTGTACATCTGGTGTGTGTGTGTGTGTGTGTGTGTGTGTGTGTGTGTGTGTGTGTGTGTGTGTGTGTGTGTGTGTGTGTGTGTGTGTGTGTGTGTGTGTGTGTGTGTGTGTACTTTGACTATCTGAAGTCAGTGCAGCTCTTGAGCTTATGGCAGCCTAATAGGTTATCATTGTGTTTCATTAGTGTGTGTGGCTGCTCTGACTGAACTCCCTGCCAGCCTTCATGACTTAAGAGCCATTTGAACATGCAAACTGTCTTCTATGACAGCTGCTTTGCACTATTTACTATCCTGTTTTCCTGCCAGTTATACCAATGAACAGAAAGGCAGACCTGTCTGCTGCAGAGCAATGTACACACCTGAAGTCTACTAACAATGGGAAAGGAGTCTGTGGCTTTTTTTAGCGGGATTTCTAAAAAAAAACCTGCGTATGTGCACTCATTTCGCTGGAAAAGGGGAATACTATGTTTTTGCAGCTGATGTGTAAAAAGGCAGAAATGTTGTTGGCATGGTGATATCTATTAGTATAGACCACATAGACTAGTACAAGATTACCCATTTTAGTGTCTTTGCAGCTTACTTTGTCAATTGCCTATTGATAAATGACACTTATTATTATAAGTTTATTTTAACTACACGAGTACAGTAATTTTGTTGTGTTGGTCTGTTTTGTACACAAATCGGGGGTGGGGGGAGTTACTTATCCACTTTGAGTGTCCATGAACAGAGGGGTGTTGTATGCTTTAAAGCCCTCTGAGACAAATTGTCATTCGTTATGTTGGACTTTATAATTACAATTAAAATGTTTTCTCTCTAGTGTTAATTCATATCTGATGTAATTGATTTTACTTTGACCATAGGTGATTGCATAGTTTTATTTACATGGGATTCATTCAAATAATTTATGGGAAATTGTAATATGAATACTATGAGGTCACTCAGAAATGCGTACTGCCTATTACATTATACGTTTGGTTTATTTTTCAACCATGTAGTACACCTTCAATAGGGTAACATCTTTTTAAGAACTTTGTCATTGACAGAAACCTGTTGATTTCTCATATTGTCACTGTGGTTATGATTGTACCTTCTGTAATTTTATGGACACTGAGAGCATGCAGGACAGTGATGACACACTGGTGTGTTGGTACCACATGAAAGAAGTTGTGGAACCATCGAAGAAGGCCACTGCCACATGTCGCATATGAATGAAGATTGCAAATAACTTCTTAAAAGTTTTATGTTTATGCAGTAAAGAAGAACTATCCGTGAGATTAACCTATTTTTCTATTTTTATCCCAACAGGAGGGATTGTTAACGTGATGCCTCTGCTCTTCTCACAGATCTCACACAACAGAACACAGGTAGGTAAAATCAGTCCTCTATGTCCTCAACCAACTGCTGACCTCAATAGACCGGCTGCTGAGGTACCGTATTGTTATTGTTTTGCATTTGTACACTGAGAAAGAGACTGTAACGTGGGGAGCTGTGAAAGGCTGCAAATTAATGTGCATTTAAATTTGCTACTGTTTACTGACTATTGGGTGAATCAAGATACTGGACGGTATTTGTTACACCAGTTGTTCAGTTGGGTGACATAATTTATGAAAAAACGTGAAAAACAAGCTACGTGTAGATCACATATTTTGTGATTTATTTGCAAAGTCCGTTATCATTACATTTTTATGGCATTTTCTCTTTATAGCTATTGTCTTAATTAATAAATCAGCTTTTTAGCCTCAGACAGGTATAAAAATGTTTTTCCCACTTTCTTTGCAAGTTAAAAATGCAGAAAAAATTGGTTACATTCCACAAGTAAACAAGCAGCACGCATATGTCCTCCTCCCCTGCTGTCACTGCCTTTCTGCTGCTGCAATGTCACAGTGTCTCTTTCAGAATTACATACCTTGCTTCATATAAACAACCACCCTCACCTGACACAACTGAAACACTTGAACATGTATCATCATCTCTGTCATGAAAATGGATCTTTTGCATTTAAAATGGATGTTTTGCATAGAGCATACAAGACAATGTGAGAATCACTAAGTGTAGTGACTGAGAGTAGCTGCACTTATACTGTCTGTTCAAGGCAGAAATATCACGCTGTTATGCCGCCTCAAAATTCTGTACATAACGTTTGATTGATGAGAGGGGGGACAGAGTGGTCTCACCTCTGAGCCGGGAACAATGATAGTAACAGCTCTGAGTTCTGTGTAAAATATAAAGTCAGAAAGACGTGACCACAGGCAGCACGAGTCTACCGTTTTTGTTTGTCTGTGTTTATTCATATGAACATAGACTGTATATAAAGATGGACAAGATGTCCCCATTTACCCCCGCTATGCTTAAGTGAGGTTAAACTATCCGGGATACGGATGCTGCCATTTTGCACTGGTGATGTCATTGAGAGCTGGAGTCTGTGCAGAAGCGATATCCGTGGTGGGGGAGTTCAGTTCAGTTCCAGTCAAAACACCAATCAACAACCAATCCAACCAATCATGAGCAGCCCCGTTGAATGCAAGCACATGGATTTGCTGTCACAGCCGTCAATCATGGCAGAAAATACCCTTTTTGTAAAATTGAATGACTTATTAAAATTTACTGATCATAAAAACAAACACTTGAAAAAATAGCAGGGTGATGAGAACTACCTTCAGTGACAGAAACCATCTTTAGGGGGAAGGCCTTAGGACCTGTATTGTAGACACACACCAGGGGGCAAACAGATTGAAAAGCTTCACTTTGGGGGAACTGTCATGTTGTCCATTTCTATATACAGTCTCTGTGTGTGACCCACTGTGGGAGATTGAGATTGGTGGCTAATTCAAAGAAGAAGAACAGAGGTCATAAATGTCCACAAACTGGGAAAACAATACGATTTAGGAGCTTCTTACCATCAGAGCAGAGGACGAGATCAGCTGTCATATAACAGAGAATGTGATTGATTGTGATCAGGCGGGTTTCCATCACAGATTTGCGCAAAACTTATGTAATGTTTTCGAAATGTAATAACATTCAAAGAAGCATGGCGATGGATGTTCAAAACATGAGCAGCTTTGTTTCTATTGTAGCCACGGCACTGTCCGTCATTATTTCCAATCCAAGGCCATGTAGGCGTATTATGCGTGCAACAATGGAAAGGCAAGCCCTTTATACGTGGGAGCGGCCACATATGAGGCATTTCTGGGAGGTGATAATCCAGGATTTCACAGAGGAATTGTGGATTCAAAACTTCCAGATGATCCGTTCAACTTTTGAAGAGTTATGTGATGCAATAACACCTCTTGTAGCTCCTGCTGCATCATGAAGGAGCCAGTTCCTACTGACAAGCACACAGCCATAGCATCATGTGACCTATAAAAGCTAAAAAAGCGTTTCCATTGCAGTTTTGCAAAATACGGCTTTTTCAAATTGTCTGAAATCTGTTAGGGTTTTTTTTGTTTTGTTTTGGTTTTTTTTTTCAAAATTGATGTGTTTCCATCTGGAATTTTTTATATCCGCAGTTTTAATTTGTGCAGTTTGAGGGTTTATGGAAACCTGCATACTGACATGTTGTGTCTTTGTTATTTATAGAAAGTGTTATAGCACATATATTATGTGTCACATTAAAGCTGAGGCTTATGTCATGCTTCTTTTGATTGCAGGATGTTGCGATGAAGTGTACAATCACACACTATACTTGACAGACACTCATGATATTGCCTTTTTTTGGTCCTGTGTTAAAATGCAAAGCAGTATAAATGGGGGACTTAGTTGCAGACCTGTAGTGCCATCTTTGTTTAAAAGCAGCCAGTGTTTCACCATCACTGCCATTATCACCATGACTGAATTTAAATGGAGGGGGCACCAGATTAAAGTTTGAGTTATATGTAAAGCTAATGCTAGCTAACAGTTCAATACATTTTTTGATGATGTTTCACTGCTATTGTATTGTGTTAATATACTGTAATATATACTGTTAATATACAATAAAGATACTGTTTTATTGTTTTGCAAAGTTCTGCTGTAACTTGTTGGTCACAGTGTACTGTGCTGTCTGTATGTCCAGATCCTGTGGTTTCGGAGAGCGGTGCTCGGAGGCCTGACTACCTGCACTGTGCTCAACATCCTCTGGTAAGCTCACTCTGCTCTTATTATCCTGCTCTGTGAAGGCTCAGAATTTAATTTTAGAGAAAGATAGCTGATTGTACAGTCCTACTCCCAGGTTATCAAATACCAACAACACTGGATTGGTACTAGAGGCTGACTTTTTTTTGGGAATCCTGTGGATCATCTGATTCCTGTGGGATTTCTGCAGAATGGGAGTCAATTTCACTACCACCATCACGTAACTGGGATAGGACAGGACAGGAAAAAATGTTGTAGGGAGCCTTTGGGACCAGGAATCACAACAGCAAGCAAGCAATATGAAGTTATGTTGCAGCTATTAATTTGTTTCCACAGACTGCAGGAAATATATGCAAGAGCACACGTCATTTTATGTCAAGCATGCAAAGTAAAATGGATTGTGTATGATAATACTATCACGATGCAAATTCATGCTAGCTTGTTAACAGGAATTACCATTGTACAAACCCCAAATCCAATGAAGTTGGGACGTTGTGTAACACATAAATAAAAACAGAATACAATGATTTGCAAATCCTTTTCAACCTATATTTACATGAATACACTACAAAGACAAGATATTTCATGTTCAAACTGATAAACTTTATTGTTTTTTTGCAAATATTCACTCATTTTGAATTTGATGCCTGCAACACATTCCAATAAAGCTGGGACAGGGGCATGTTTACCACTGTGTTACATCACCTTTCCTTTTAACAACACTCAATAAGCGTTTGGGAACTGAGGACACTAATTGTTGAAGCTTTATAGGTAGAATTCTCTCCCATTCTTGCTTGATGTACGACTTCACTTGCTCAACAGTCCGGTGTCTCTGTTGTCGTATTTTGTGCTACATAATGCGTCACACATTTTCAATGGGAGACAGGTCTGGACTGCAGGCAGGCCAGTCTAGTACCTGCACTCTTTTCCTACGAAGCCATGCTGTTGTAACACGTGCAGAATGTGGCTTGGCATTGTCTTGCTGAAATAAGCAGGGATGTCCCTGAAAAAGATGTTGCTTGGATGGCAGCATATGTTGCTCTAAAACCTGTATGTACCTTTCAGCATTAATACTGCCTTGACAGATGTACAAGTTACCCATGCCATGGGCACTAACACACCCCATACCATTATAGATGCCGGCTTTTGAACTTTGCGCTGATAACAGTCTGGATGGTCCTTTTCCTCTGTGGCCTGGAGGACACGACTTCCATGATTTCCAAAGACAATTTGAAATGTGGACTCGTCAGACCACAGCACACTTTTCCACTTTGCCTCAGTCCATCTCAGATGAGCTCAGGCCAAGAGAAACTGGCAGCGTTTCTGGGTGTTGTTGATATATGGCTTTTGCTTTGCATGGTAGAGTTTTAACTTGCACTTGTAGATGTTGCGACGAACTGTGTCAACTGACAATGGTTTTCTGAAGTGTTCCTGAGCCCACGTGGTAATATCCTTTACAGAATAATGTCAGCTTTTAATGCAGTGCCACCTGAGGGATCAAAGGTCACGGGCATTCAATATTGGATTTCAGCCTTGCTGCTTACATGCAGAGATTTCTCCAGATTCTCTGAATCTTTTGATGATATTATGGACTGTAGATGTATGTTGAGAAATGCTGTTCTTAAACTGTTGGACTATTTGCTCATGCAGTTTTTTCACAAAGTGGTGAACCTCGCCCCATCCTTGCTTGTGAACGACTGAGCCTTTCGGGGATGCTCCTTTTATACCCAATCCTGTTCTCAACATGTTTTGAGTATTCCACAGCTTTCCTATTCTTTGGTTGCCCCTGTCCCAGCTTTTTCGGAATGTGTTGCAGGCATCAAGTTCAAAATGAGTGAATATTTGAAAAAGACAATAAAGTTTACCAGTTTGAACATTAAATATCTTCTCTTTGTAGTGTATTTAATTGAATATAGGTTGGAAAGGATTTGCAAATCATTGTATTCTGCTTTTATTTACGTTTTACACAATGTCCCAACTTCATTTGAATTGGGATTTGTATGTTAGCATCGAGCTAAAGGACTCAACCCTTGTTATTTACCATCATGACGATCAGAAAAAAGGTTTATCACAACTAAGTTTTGGCTTGCCAGGAATTTGAAGTTGTGTTTGGTGCATAAAATAAACAAACAAAATATTAAAGGCTAAAAAAAAGTCAAAGTACTGCAACAGTCAAGAACAACATGAAGCTAATAATAGAAATAAATAAATAATGAAAATATGAAAAAAAAACTATAGAAACATAAAAAAAAAAAATTGCAAAAATACAATAAAGCTACTTCAGCTGTTCTGTCAGGAATTAGCATTCAGCAAGGAATTCAGCATGCCTTGCTCTACAATTAATTGAATGCATTGATTTATTTATTTTTTTATGAATATGCTGTTCAACTAGACTATTTTCAAATATTAGACTATATCCTTTGTACAAACTCGACGCAAGAACTGGACGGGACATGAGTCATGCTTTTGGGACTTGGGACGGGATTGTTTTTTGTAGGAGAAGGATGGGACAGGAGGGAAATCCACACCCATGTCATCCTCTAGTTTGTACCACCCAACCAAGAACCACCAACTTTAAACATTTGAATTTGACGACCTTGAAATAAGACTCAATAATCAGCTTTCTCCAGAATTACTTACTATACCCCAAACTTCTATAACCTCCAGACATGGATCAGGAGTCTTTGTGTATAGTAATCCTTTCCCAGTGAGGGAAAATAACCTCACTGTCTATTATGAAAAAATGGCATCATGAATAGGAAATTTAAGACAAACCTGCCCAGCCAAAACACCAAGAAAATATTGTTTTATACAAAATACCATGTTCCAGTTGTTCTCAGTGTACTCTTGCACCATGGCAGACTTCCCACCAGGAGGGCATGTGTTTTCAGGTGTTGTCAAGAGAGAACACCACAGGACACCAGGCTGTTTCTGTGAATAACTGCCGCAACCTCTCCACAGGCAGAGAGGCAGGGATTATGGCGGCAGGAAGTTTGGAGTGGGGGCTTTGTTTTAGGCACAGGAAGGAGGTCTCGATTGTTTAATGTTAAAATCCTTGCAAGGAAAAGATTGGTAATTGGGGAAAGGTGGATTGTTATCAAAATAAGGTTTTACTGCATGGTTCTATAAGCAATGAGAATCTTGCGTGCTGCATGTGTTTGATTTCATAACAACAGGATTACTGTGTAAAATGTCCAGATGAGTTAAAAGTTGAGAGAACAGCAGGCTGGTTTGTGGATCGCAGATGTCAGACTGATTGTTTGGGATGAATGTTGTCATGCTTAGAAGGTGTGATTGGGTTAAAAAAGAACCAATTAAACCAACAACAATCAGAAATTTAAGCTTTTACAAGCTGATATGTGATAGATCACATTGACTGACATTGAGCACTGTGGTCAGATGATCACATGTGACCACACTGATGGAGACAGAGACTGTCGACAATAGGCAGGGTTCCATTAACCGTCAAATTGCGCAGATTGAAATTACTAATATAAAATTCGACAATTTTGTAACTCCCATTTATAGCAAAAAAGTTTTTACAAGGTGGTATTTCAGGAGATTCAAAAACAGACATATTTCGCAAAATGCCATGAAAACACTTTTTTGGCTTTTCTAGGTCACATGATGCTATGGCTATGCGTTTGTCAGTAGTAACTGGCTCCCTCATTGATGCAGCAGGTGCTACAAAAGGTGTTATTGCATCACATAACTCTTCAAAAGTTTAGTGGATCAGGAAGTTTTCAATCCACAATTTATCTGTGAAATTGTGGACTATCACATTCCAGAAATTCCTCATGTGTGGCCGCTTCCATGTATGACGGGCTTGCCTTTCCATTATCGCTCACATAACTTGCCTACATGGCCTTAGATTGGAAATAATGACGGCTAGTGCGTGGCTGCAATAGACATGAACCTGCTAATGTTTTGAACATCCATCACCATGCTTCTTGGAATGTTTTCTCTGGAGAAGAAGTTGCATAATATCACTCAGTGGAAACAGTCATCTTGCAATTGTGTTATATCAACATTTCAGAATATCGCTGAAGTTTTGCACAGATCTGTAATGGAAACCCGCCTACTGATTGCACAGGCATGACTCTCTAAGACCATCAGCAGACATGTGACCTGAGCAGTTACATCATCAGCCAGGATGCTAGTGCTAATCCAGTCCAGAGAGAGAGGCCATCTGGTAAAACAACCATTAGCAGAGAACTCCAGATACACCCGAGAGCACAGACCATCCGAAAGCTCTTGAAACTGAGGACTCTCAGACAGGTGCATGTGAGGGAACATTTTAAACTGCTGTTTCCTGCCGTCATCAGAAACCAGCCTCAGGGGTTGGAATTGAATGTGAGACTGCACTTTTTGTAAAAGTGTTTAAATTCCACTACCCTGAGTAAACACTGATAGCAATCAGTGACCATATGAACATAACAGATGTGTCTCCAGTGATGTAGGGTGCCACAGCTGATATTTACCTCCGCCTCTAATACAGGCTGATATTTACTGTTATTTTGTTTATGAGGGTTTGTTTTTGGGTATATGCATTAGCACAGGAGGTAAACTGGTTGCATCTTGTGTTTTGACAAGGCCAAATTAATCACACATAAGACTCCCATTGTCTCATTATACACACACAACGGCTCACCATATCAGGACAAAAAGATTTAAGCATTAGTCGAGAACATTTAGCTTTATTTGTTAATGTTTGACTGTGTGTGTTTGTTTCAGTGAGAGAGAGAGAGGGAGTCTCATGAGAGAGAAAAATAAGCATAAAAGACAAAATTTAACTCTTCTCCACTGATTTTAAAGTCAGTTCACTAATCACAGGGAGCTCTACTTATGATGTCTTATGTAGCTCTGGAGAAGCTTTGAAAGAGTCTGAGAGAAATAGTCAAGTGATATCACCCAGGAATCAGACTTGTCTTTGAGACAATTTTTGGCTGTTTTCATGCTTCTGTGCAGTCGATAGCTGAGTCCGGAGGCATTATGTTTTAGCAATGTCTGGGCGTCAGGCTCATTCTTGTGATAGTAATAATGAACATCCAAGTGGACTCAAGGATGAATTGATTGGATTTTGGGGGTCAAGGGTGAAGGTCACGGTTACTTCTCATTTGTTTCATTCTAGTGAAAGCGATGTCTTAAGAACACCTTGAGAATATTTCTTCAAATTTGATAAACATTCACCTGGACTCAACAATGAGCTGATAATAATTTGGTGTTCATTCATGACCTTGCATCCATCTCATTCTCGTGAATGAAATATCTGAAGATGGCCCAGAGGGAGTTTCCTGAAATTTGACACAAATGTCCACTTGGACTCAAGAATGAAGGGTCAAAGGTCAAGATGAACTCATAAAACATGCTTTTGGCTATAACTCAAGAACTCATATGCTCAAATTTCACACAAATATCTAAAAGGATACAATGACAAAGTTCTGACATTTTATATCTAAGAGGTCAAAGGTTAACAATATCATAATATTTTGCAAAAACACTTTTCTGGCCATTACTTAGTGTCATATCTCAGGAACATACGGGGAGACATTTGGTCAGATGCTGAATCGGTGACACTAATCCTGAGTGTCCACCTTGAAACGGTGCAGATTGTATTGTTTTCACAGACATTGATGGAAACTGTAAGTGCAACTTTAGGTTTACTGAGGCATACAACCACAAGGCAATAATTGCAGTATTCAGTATTCAGGCTAATTTTCATACTAATATTTCTCTGGATAATTTTCTCTTACCATCCAGCCACCATAGTCCAGATCAAAGAAGAAATGATAAAAATGGTTGATTATCTGAGTTACCTTCAGCTATTGTTCAGTACCAAAAGGATTTTGTACTTTGTTTTGTGATTGTTGCGGCCTGAGATGCCTTATTTCATGGCAGGTTTTCTAAAAAGTTGCAGTGCAAGTTTTTTTGTTTTGTTTTGTTTCAATTATAATAATTTGTTTTATGATTAGTCATAACAGTCTGAGTGTTCTTTTTTTTCTACTTGATTTTTTCAAATGGACACTGAAATACAGTTTAACACTGTAGAACAACCAAAACACTGGTCACCTTGTGATTATACAATACATTACAGTGATATATATACAAGTCAGTTCATATGTGAAATATTCAGTGATCATCTTGTGAGGTCACATACACAATCGATCTTTCCCAGTACAACATGAATTTATCAGTTTGTAAGTTCAATAGAAAAGTTATTCTTACCATCCCTTGAATAGTAGAAACAACATGTATCCAGTCATTCTTTGTTGGAGGTTCAGCCCGTAACCATTTTCGTGTTACAGATATCCTGCTGGCAGCTAACAATATCTTTAGTAGGTATTTATCTCGGGACGAGGGGGGCTGCAATGTTGCCTTAACAGATTGTAGTAAAGGAGCAGTCAATTCCATCACCAGATATGTTTCGTATCGCTTCTGTTACCTTCTGCCAATATAACCGAATGGCTGGGCAGTCCCAGGATATGTGGAAGTGATCTGCCAACTGTTCACCACATTTCCTCCAGCATAGACCTCTTTCCAACACACCTGTCTGTATACTTTTTAACTTAAGGGTTACAAAATATCTAATCAAATTCCTCC
Source organism: Plectropomus leopardus (assembly GCF_026936395.1). NCBI lineage: Eukaryota > Metazoa > Chordata > Actinopteri > Perciformes > Serranidae > Plectropomus > Plectropomus leopardus. Next base: position 4,104,891 of record NC_142180.1, read on the forward strand.
AACAAAACTCTCTTCAAATGCCTGAGCTTGTGGAAGATAACACATATTGGACCAGTCCTCCTCTGAGATCATAAGTCCACGTTCCTTCTCCCATTTCAGCTTGATCTTATTTGTTGAATGTGTCTATGTAGATTGAAAACTTGAGTAGTGTTTTGAGACAAACTTCCTGTTGTTTTTGTTTTCATTTGTATCGGTGAATACATCAATTAGATTAGTATCACAGTTCTCAATTGGTTTTATCTTTTTGTTAAAATATGCCCTGATTTGTAGGTACCTGAAAAAAATCACATTTTTCCAAACCTACACTATATTACCAAAAGTATTCGCTCACCTGCCTTTACTCATACTATGAACTGAAGTGCCATCCCATTCCTAACCCATAGAGTTCAATATGATGTCGGTCCACCTTTTGCAGCTATTACAGCTTCAACTCTTCTGGGAAGACTGTCCACAAGGTTGAGGAGAGTGTTTATAGGAATTTTTGACCATTCTTCCAAAAGCGCATTGGTGAGGTCACACACCGATGTTGGTCAAGAAGGCCTGGCTCTCAGTCTCCGCTCTAATTCATCCCAAAGGTGTTCTATCGGGTTCAGGTCAGGACTCTGTGCAGGCCAGTCAAGTTCATCCACACCAGACTCTGTCATCCATGTCTTCATGGACCTTGCTTTGTGCACTGGTGCACAGTCATGTTGAAAGAGGAAGGGGCCCGCTCCAAACTGTTCCCACAAGGTTGGGAGCATGGAATTGTCCAAAATGTTTAGGTATCCTGAAGCATTCAAAGTTCCTTTCACTGGAACTAAGGGGCCAAGCCCAGCTCCTGAAAAACAACCCCACACCATAATTCCTCCTCCACCAAATTTCACAGTCGGCACAATGCGGTCTGAAATGTACCGTTCTCCTGGCAACCTCCAAACCCAGACTCGTCCATCAGATTGCCAGATGGAAAAGCGTGATTCATCACTCCAGAGAGGCCAGAGGCCAGTGGCGGCGTGCTTTACACCATTGCATCCGACGCTTTGCATTGCACTTGGTGATGTGTGGCTTGGCTGCAGCTGCTCGGCCATGGAAACCCATTCCATGAAGCTCTCTGCGTACTGTACTTGGGCTAATCTGAAGGTCACATGAAGTTTGTAGCTCTGTAGCAATTGACTGTGCAGAAAGTCGGCGACCTCTTTGCACTATGCGCTTCAGCATCCGCTGACCCCTCTCCGTCACTTTACGTGGCCTACCACTTCGTGGCTGAGTTGCTGTTGTTCCCAAACGCTTCCATTTTGTTATAATAGAGCTGACAGTTGACTGTGGAATATTTAGAGCGAGGAAATTTCACGACTGGATTTGTTGCACAGGTGGCATCCTATGACAGTTCCACGCTGGGATTCACTGAGCTCCTGAGAGCGGCCCATTCTTTCACAAATGTCTTGTTTCACAGTCTGCATGCCTGAGTGCTTGATTTTATACACCTGTGGCCAGGCCAAGTGATTAGGACACCTGATTCTGATCATTTGAATGGGTGAGCGAATACTTTTGGTAATATAGTGTATGTGTCTGATATTTTTCGAAAGGAATCCAGTCTTCCCTTTGATGAGATTGAATTGTTCAAGTGATGCCAAATAGTGATGATTTACACTTGTTGGACCAAATTTACCATCATGAAAGGAACTTTGGTCCATTAATTTAGATTATCAGAGTACTGCTCATATAAAATGTTGCATCCCAGTAAAGATTGTAACAGTATATCTAACTGTGAGGTTTCGAGGGCTTTCAATTATGCTTCATACTCCTGTTTACAGCAGCATGCTAGCCACCTTAACTGTGCCCCCTTATAATAGTCTATTAGGCATGATGGTGCTCTGCCTTCCTTTTCTTTGGATAGCTGCAATGTTTTAAATTGAACCCTTGGTCTTCTGCCCCCCCATATGAATCTTGAAAATCACCTATCCCTCATTACATTGTTTTGGTGTTACCATGACAGGTAGGGATTGGAAATAAAATAAAAGTCAAGGGAGTATATTCATTTGTGTTATTATATCTTATTATGCATGTCTAATGGCAAATGGGACCATCTATCGATATCTGGGCCACGGCTAAAGACTCAGCCTAGATGCAATGCACTCTACTAGGTGAGCTACTGGGGAACCCCAGGAGATTTCAGTTTTTATTGAGAGCCTGTGTTACTAACTGTGTGTATGGTATTATGAGACATCATCATTTAGCCAACCCTGTCTCCTAGTAATTCATTTTAGATTTTACTAAATTTGTTTTCATAATCACATTGGGGTGACAGTGCAGTTGCAGTCTGGATTATGTTCCAAGAGGATGTTTCTTTGACAGAATGGTGAACATACAAAGTGCAGGACTGTGACCAGGCTCTGAGTGACTGTAGGGAAAATCTGGCAAATGAGCAAAGGCCCCACCACCAGCAAAGTCACAAAAAGGTAGGGATTAAAAAAGGTAGGCCAGCCAACTGCAGCAAACTTGATGTTGAGACAGCCCATCTGATTAGAGATTACACATTCCCAAAACTGTCTGTAAGGCAGGAGCAGTGGTACCAGCCTTCGTTACCTCCCCCCACATCCCTTCAAGTGGGTCGGTCCATCATGTAATGTCAGAGGCCAAGCAGGAGAGGTCAAGCTGGAGATAAATGAAATTAAGACAAAAAGAGCGGAGTAATTGGAATGTAAAATGCAAATACGATGAATAGATGAGCTAAAAAAATAAAAGGTGGATCAGAAAAGGTAGGCTGAAGCTGCAGCGTGTTTCTAAGATAGCGGCCAGCAGGGATATTGCCGAAGCACCTAGTGAAGAGGAGGAAAGAGTAATATGGACATAGGGCTGGAAGATAAGGCAATGAAATAATAGCACGATATTTTAAGGCTATATTGCAGTACATGATATATATTCCTTTAAACTAAGGTTAACTACGAAAATCTGAAATTATTAAATTTGGTTGAGTGAGTTAACTGAAACACTGGTGGCTTATGGTAACGGCTCCACAAATACAGTCAATGTTTGTGATGTAGTTCCTTTTATATATTACACGTATAACAAGCTGTGATGCCTTGAGTATATTTGATATATCACCCACCCCTACATGGATGGATGATGCAAGTGAATATTTGAGTACCTGCGTCATGTGTTGTCAAACCTGTGTTGATGAGATACAGGTCAGTTTCTTTCTACTTACTGTGCTGTAAGCTTTGAGTCGTGTAAGATGCAGGTGAGTGTGTTTCTGTGATACATTCTATATCAATATTTCATTCGACAGGTATATTAATTGGCAAAAATGTCTCATTGGGTAGACAGAAAAAAACTAAGTATGTTTTCATACACAGTTCAGTGGAGCTAAGGTCAAACTTTCATTAGGCCATTTTAACAGGACTACTGTCTTTATCCCAATATATAAGCACCAGGGGAGAATCTGTTTATTGACGGATGTCTGACTCCTCCAAGGCAGGTGGAGATATGCCCCCTTTCAGCAAGTTGCAATAAACCTGTATTATATGTGACTAACATGTTTACATGTATTTCAAAAGTCCAGTCTTTGTCAAACTAATACAGTAAGTCCACTGTTACCGACATCATGTAAACGTACAGCCTGATATCAGGGACCAGAAATCTCTTAAACCAGTTCTCTCCTAACTCAGTTCCTCAGGCTCTTTCTGACCATCCATTTTTGCTTCTCTACCACCACTTTACTGAAAACATACACCAATAAGGTTTTTTTTGGTCCTCTTATACTCTAATTGTAAATCCTCCATATAAACCCTGTTTTAAGCAAACTGTACACTGCACATGAGCTTACATATGGACCAACACTGCAACATTAATCCAGTTGCTGCAGTTGTATATGATAATATATCTATGAAATTCAGTTATTCTTGTCTTGGTTCAGAGCTTTGACCTCTCTAAATTCAGAATGTGCACCTTTGTTTGTATCAGTTTTTAAAAACATATAATAAAAGCCAAACTGTTAAAATATAAAATGAACAAGTAAAGCATTTTAATCTCAAGAAAATCCTCTGTTGCAGGATGAGATACACAGCCATGACAAATCTCACTGAGCTCTGCCAAACAATTGGCTGTATGTGACCTTTGATGTACTTTACTGATCAGCTTCTGGCAAAACAACTTAGAGCAGCTCCACACAATAAGTCTTTCTCCTCTGGGATACTTCTCGGAGATTTATGAGCTCCAGGCTGCCTTTTTTTGTTTTGTGTCCAACCTACACACCAAATTATGAGAGCAGTGTTCCGTGGCGAAGCAGTGCTCTATAATGGCAGGTTTTTTTCACAGGGGAGCTCCATTTATCGATTCATGATAACATTTCAGAGTTATTTCAGTGCGCTGTAAACAGGCTTTACTTTCTCTCTCCACATAAACTCAGCTCTTAGGTCAATGCACCCAAACTATCCTTTTACTTTTCGCTCAGTGAGCGCACGCTCAGATGAGCCTTCATCTAAGTGCTCTATTTCACATGGATCTAACAGAGCTTCATGCATTTAACTTTTCATCCATGTGGACTCACATGGAAGCTGGATGAAATCTGGTGTACACTGGATGGTGGGAAGGGCAGCCTTGCTTTCAATGTTTTGTCACCCTCCATCTCATGCGCCTTTTCTGCTTGGGGCCAGATCATCTTATATCCAGGTTGGAAACCAGCCAACATGTTTGCACAGGTCCTCGTGATGATCTGGCATAAGCTGCACTGAGCTGCTTTGCCCAGACTGAAGCCTCGCTCACCAAAGAATTTATAACAGCAAAGGTTTGGATATCTTCCTGTCATTCAGACATTTATTTTGATTGGTAGCCATGGTGCATCATAACAAAGTACACTTGACTTCATCAAGACTCCTGCACCAAGTGTTTCATTAATACAGTGAGTGCAGAATTATTAGGCAAATGAGTATTTTGACCACATCATCCTCTTTATGCATGTTGTCTTACTCCAAGCTGTATAGGCTCGAAAGCCCACTACCAATTAAGCATATCAGGTGATGTGCATCTCTGTAATGAGAAGGGGTGTGGTCTAATGACATCAACACCCTATATCAGGTGTGCATAATTATTAGGCAACTTCCTTTCCTTTGGCAAAATGGGTCAGAAGAGGGACTTGACAGGCTCCGAAAAGTCAAAAATAGTGAGATATCTTGCAGAGGGATGCAGCACTCTTAAAATTGCCAAGCTTCTGAAGCGTGATCATCGAACAATCAAGCGTTTCATTCAAAATAGTCAACAGGGTCGCAAGAAGCGTGTGGAAAAACCAAGGCGCAAAATAACTGCCCATGAACTTAGAAAAGTCAAGCGTGCAGCTGACAAGATGCCACTTGCCACCAGTTTTGCCATATTTCAGAGCTGCAACATCACTGGAGTGCCCAAAAGCACAAGGTGTGCAATACTCAGAGACATGGCCAAGGTAAGAAAGGCTGAAAAACAACCACCACTGAACAAGACACACAAGCTGAAACGTCAAGACAGGGCCAAGAAACATCTCAAGACTGATTTTTCTAAGGTTTTACGGACTGATGAAATGAGAGTGAGTCTTGATGGGCCAGATGGATGGGCCCGTGGCTGGATCGGTAAAGGGCAGAGAGCTCCAGTCCGACTCAGACGCCAGCAAGGTGGAGGTGGGGTACTGGTATGGGCTGGTATCATCAAAGATGAGCTTGTGGGGCCTTTTCGGGTTGAGGATGGAGTCAAGCTCAACTCCCAGTCCTACTGCCAGTTTCTGGAAGACACCTTCTTCAAGCAGTGGTACAGGAAGAAGTCCGCATCCTTCAAGAAAAACATGATTTTCATGAATGACAATGCTCCATCACACGCATCCAAGTACTCCACAGCGTGGCTGGCAAGAAAGGGTCTAAAAGAAGAAAAACTAATGACATGGCCTCCTTGTTCACCTGATCTGAACCCCATAGAGAACCTGTGGTCCCTCATCAAATGTGAGATTTACAAGGAGGGAAAACAGTACACCTCTCTGAACAGTGTCTGGGAGGCTGTGGTTGCTGCTGCACGCAATGTTGATCGTGAACAGATCAAAACACTGACAGAATCCATGGATTGCAGGCTTTTGAGTGTCCTTGCAAAGAAAGGTGGCTATATTGGTCACTGATTTGTTTTTGAATGTCAGAAATGTTTATTTGTGAATGTTGAGCTGTTATATTGGTTTCCCTGGTGAAAATAAATAATTGAAATGGGTATATATTTGTTTTTTGTTAAGTTGCCTAATAATTATGCACAGTAATAGTCACCTGCACACACAGATATCCTCCTAAAATAGCTAAAACTAAAAAAGCCCCACTCCAACTTCTAAAAATATTCAGCTTTGATATTAATGAGTCTTTTGGGTTCATTAAGAACATGGTTGTTGTTCAATAATAAAATTAATCCTCAAAAATACAACAACTAATAATTCTGCACTCCCTGTACTTTCTTCACATGCTCCTCGGAAATATTGTATGTACAAGCTATGAGCACATAAACAGCTCTTCAGAGTCATAATTAAATTGATTAAAATGAAAATTAAAAAAGCACTGTTAGAACTAAAAAATCAAAGCAGGACCCATGGAGCTTTTATTTTGAAGGACCTGGCTTGTCTCAGGCAGGAAGTTTGGATGTTTTTGTTGTGGACTTGAAGCTTGAGGCGGGCAACAAATAGCTCTCCAGTTCATATATTACTAATTTTTGGAATTAGGTGCTCCATGGTCTCAAAATGCAAATACAAACACACACTTGACCTGCTCACACTACCATCACTACCCCTCATGAAGTTCACTGCAAGCTGGAAACAAACTACAAACTAACAACTCTCCAGTTCATATATCAATAGTATTTGCAAGCCACAGTAGTGCTCCATGGTCACACAATGTCAAGTGTAACTAGACAAAGTAATGAGTTAAACTTGTGACAGAGTGGGAGCAGGGAGGGTCTGGTTTGGAAAAGGGCAAGTATGGGTAGCGACAATGAAGTGGTGGAATAGCTGAAGAAGAAATACCTTCCAGTGGCCCGGTTGTTGATGGTCTCATTCAGTGTTTTACTGGTTTCCCTGAAGACCTCCACCATAGAGAATCAAAATGAGCTTACTTGCACAGCTGTGCAGTTCAGTACACTGTCCAGGGCTAGTGTCACAGCCATAGAAAGACTCACCACTCTAGTCATGATTGAAACATGGCAGGTTTGACTGAGCTTTGTCTCCCTCCAGCTTTGTGCTTGGAAGGAGTCCCCTTGTCTGATGACATCCAAGCAGCTGAAAGAGAAGCGAGCGTCGCGGCAGCTCTCCCTGAACCCAAACAAACTAGCCATACATCCTTGACCAGCTGTTTTCAGCCAAGCAAACGTCAGCCTTCAAGAGAAACGAGAAGGGATCTTTCCACTCCCTGGAAAGACAAATTTCACCTGTTTAGTCCTCGTGCTTCTTCCAAGTAAATTCCCTTGCCACCGAGATGAGACTAGCTGTCATGTCACTCTATCCCTCTAGGCAACAACACAAGAGAGGCTGACATCACTTAGTTCTGAATGGCTGCTCCGCCTGTAGTATGAGGAGGTACGATGCAGTCCCACCATGGAGAATCTGACAGAAAGAACTGTCCTTTAGTTATGTCCTCGAGGGGCTCCAAAGAAAGACAGGCAGGCCAATCCGCATGATATACTGATAGCTCCCGACCAATGGATCCTCAATGAGGAGATCTCCTCAGAGGTTGCCCATTCATCAAGCTCTATGTGATGGATGTATTGGGATGTCTCTTGAGGTCTTATTGGAATTGTGGTGCATGTGACTTTTGAGAGATGGTGAGTTGTTCACAATCAGTCTACCCTTTGTCACTTTTTTTCAGATTCCCACTCCCAATTAGTCTTTGCTTTGCACCCTATGGGCACAGTGCATATGATTCCTAAGATCAGAGAATATAGGGTTCCAGACTAAGGTGGTGTTATTTGTCTCAGAGTTCATAGAGTCTCATAAGTGCATAGAGTCTAATTTACACAGCCTGATCAAGGCAAGAATATTACGGCATTATACCCCCTTGCTGTTCTCTATATAATGTCCGATCGAGGAAAGTGGGGTCAGAGTGGTCTCGCCTCTGAGCCGGGACAAGAGGTAGTAACAACCCCAAAACAAGGTCTTTGTAAAAGCCAGAAAGATGTGATCTTGGGCGATCACACACACGTTTTGACAACGTGTTAATGTGTGCGACCCACTGTTGGAGATTTAAAAGGCAGCTGTTAGTGTCATGGCTAATTTTGAGAAGAAGAATGGCATCTGTAAATGTCTGTAAACTGGGAAAACTGAGATTCGGAAGCTCCTTACCGTCTTAGCAGAAGACGAGATCAACTGCCATATCGCAGAGAAGGTAAATGATTGTGATTGACATGTTATGCCTTCGCTATTGTTGCGCTACAGATACATATTATATTTTATACCAGTGGCGGACACTCATGTGTTCAACATCACGCCTGTCATGCCTCTTTTGATGGTGGGATGCTGTAATGCAGTGCATAATTACACACTGGAGCGTAATGACACCACCATCGTTTCGGACTCTGTTGAGGCTCTATTGCGTGATCTTTGCCAAGAGCGGCTATAGCTTAATTTGGCTGCATTAGTGATCAGTCATTATAACAGCAGGTTCATTTTCTAGATAACCACAATCAACAAGACCCAATACTACAGCATATCTTACAATTCATACCTGTTACACAATGACCCATTCACATGATCCATAGGCTCCACTTCGGTTGAATAGTGTTGTTACTCTTTATCACACAAACCCTTACAGCCACTGTAGAGAAGCCTTTGTGTAACCAGCCCACTCACCAGAAAAAATACTGGCATTGTACGTTTTTTTGCAAACCATGGATAGGTTGTACTTGCACATTATGATGCAACAAATCTGTTGAAACTTTATGTTACAAAAATGCTGTGGTTTACATACATGTGGTTTAGGCACAGAAAGCACTAGGTTAAAAGGTCATGTCTTGGCTTCAAATACCCAGCTGTACTGCAATGTCTCAATAAGAAAACATATTTCATGGCACTGTGCTTGGTGAAAAACAGCAAGGGGACATTAAAAAACAACCAGCTTTGATGCCTTAAAAACCGGCTGGAAACACGGCAATGATTGATATTGAATCACAAGCAAGTTTTTTTGTTTGTAGGTCTCCAACAGTGGTCTGTAGCTTGGCAGGAGTCTCCTCCTGATGACAGTAATTTATTTATTTTTATTTAAATGGACCATGTACAGTTTAGAGATAATTTGCATCTGCAGATAGTGTGAAGTTATATTAGAAGAAGAGAAAAAAAGGACACCTACAAGAAAAATATTACACACAGTGGCAGTCAGCTCATATACTTTGTCACTTTAGAAATGTTGATATGATATGCATGAAAATTGCAGATGTAACACATTTGTGTGGTGTGCAGAAACGTGCCAACATTTTCGCCAACATTTTCTTTTGGTGACTATAGTAATGTAACATCACAATAATTCTTACTTCTGTGAACACTGTCAGTGGTTCTCCTGCCACTTCACAAGGCACTAAACTTAAGTAAATGCGGTAATTAGTGCACACATATATTTTGGCAGACCTGTGTAGGGGTTGGCAAAGTGTGCATTAAGTGGTTTTTATGCTTTGAATAAAGTACTTGTTGGGGACATCGACCAGCATTAGAAAGCATCATTAGCATCAGACAGGCATGCCAACTTTATGTAGCGATTTGCCAGGTTTGCAGTGTGAAGAAAGGAGGCAGGACCTTTTTCATTCTTCACACAATTACTTTTGTTAACTCCTGTTAGCGTATACAAATGAAACACCATGAAGCCTTCAGAGAGAGATGATCCTGTCTCTATGACAGAGGGATTTTCATTGCACCTTTTAGCATGGACATTTGTAACAATTCATGACTTTTGCCTTTAGATGTTGTCATACTGTTGTCTGGCTTCTCTCAAATTTCAGTGTGTGGATCTGTGTGAGATTTAAACAAGAATAACAGAGTATCATTGGCTTTATTAACCACTTCAGAACATTGTGCAGACTAACAGCGTGTCTATACACGATATGTTTAAGGGGCTTTTTTTCAGTTGTCTGACTTCAATGAGCTATCCAAGTGTAAGCAAGTGTAAGAATTTGACTTTTATGCTTTTGTTTATTTTCTTTTTTTTTCATTCCCCTAACTACAGTGATTTTTTTGGCTCTGAGCACTGCTGCAACACCCGTGACCTCCAGTCAATACTCAGTATGTTTCCATGCACAGTTTAGTTGAACTACTGTTAAAGCTCGATTAGGTCATTTAATTGGACTGCTGTCCTTGTCCCAGTATACAAGCACATTTAAAATAAAATACTACCTTTCAACGTTGTATGTCCCGTACCTTACCCCAAAGTTAAGAACATTAAAATCAAAGGTCCCTTCTCAGTGCTTAATTTTTTTAAATGCCCATCCCCTTCTGCAGCACCCCTTACCCTCTCATAAATAACAAACAGTCCCCATCTGTAAACACAAAGGTAGGCTGGCATGGCGACTAGGACCGCAACCACCGAGTCCAGTTTAAGTCTGACTGGGATGTAAACATGTCGGAGGAGCAAGTCCAACTTCGTCTGAAATTTGATTTTGTCCAATTTCAGTCCAACTTACATGTTTACATGTATTTTAAAAGTTTTAGACAGACTAACATAATAATTAGACTTTCTCAAACATCACGTGTAAATGCACCTATGCAGAGACACAGACAGGAGCGTGAAGCTGCTATAAAGTGTTGCTCACGCTTCCTTTTCAAATGCACCTTTTAATTTCTGCTTCATTTCATTGACATGATTGACATTTGAGTAAATTGCAGCCACAAACACTAAAGAATTTGTTGATTCCAAGACTATTAGGGGAAGATCCTATTTAAAACTAATAAAAAGAAAGCATCCAGTCATTCATTGGAAAGGCTTATTGCTACCTCCCTTTTTTTAGACTGCCAGAGATCATAACATTTCATTATATTTAATAGCTCAAATCTGTGATGGAATAACTGCACTGAGGAGTTTATGTAAAGCATTTGAGTTGACACCGTTTGCTCTTGAAAAGGGTTGTGTGGCACAGTTTGTTACCGTCAGGTGACTGAAATCATCATAGCTCACACTGCACCGATGCAAATCCTCTCTCGCTCTTTCTGCCTTGCTTTCTCACACCTCCCTCTGTTATCACACTCCTTCTTTTTGGGGTCCTGTTCCTGCTTGATGTCCTGGTAAGCAATTTCCTCTGCCTCAATTTTTTAGACCATAATTTTGATTGATAATTATCGTCAGGGACATAATTCTGTTGAGCCACCCAGCAGAGTGAAAGACTAGTAGAATAAAATAGAAATGGTGTGTTGTTGGGTGCATTCGAGCGTAGCCACAACAAATGAATGGATAAATCTCTCAGAGCTGCACTCTGCACTGCCGATTCAAAGAGACCAACTGCCGCTGCTGCAGAGAGAGGAGAAAACTTACTTGTCCATGACTTGCTCTCTCTCTCTCGCTCCCTGCAGCCTAACTTTATGGCCTTTGGTTTCAAACAAAGAACTTGTGATTCATCCTAGGTTTCCTAGTCCCCTGCTTTTGTTTTTAGAGAACCTTCAAAGACTAGCTGAACCCTGAAGGATTATCAGACTGATATCTACCAGAGTTTAACACTTTGACACTCCAAGGGGAAATCCTTGTTGGAGGCCTATGTGGGACTGCAGGTCAGCTGTGATCATGTCTCATAATACAAGTATCTGAACCACTAAAAAAATAGCACATTTGACATAGCAGTTGATGTTACAGTCTCAGTTATATTGATATGTTGTGGTATACTTAAGTCTTTGCATATTCTAGCGTGAACATCTCCAAATAAGAAACCAACAACTGGTGAAATTTCTCATTATGTAGGTGATGCAGTGTTAATCTAGATGACATTGTAAATTAATTCTTGGCCTTGGAAACTGTAATGAAAGAAAAATCTTACCCAAGTATCTTCATACAGCAGGTTGCATGCAGTAGGGTTGGGAGGTATATTGAATGTACTCAATATATCGCAGCTTGTGATATACAAAATGACTATATTGTGAACATCGAGTATAAATTGTCACATCTTTTATATAGGCCACTGTCATTTGGGGTCTCTTGCTCTCTTTTATGGCTCTCGTGGACACACACACACAAAGCAGGGCTTTTGCAGAGCTCCAGACTGTGACTATTTAGTCACATTTGCAACCATGGAGCACAACTGCAATTTTCAAATACTATTAATATCTGAACTTTAGAGCTGTTAACTTGTTTCCAGCTTACAGTGAATAAATCATCAGGTTGAATGGCGCTGCTATAATTGTCTAACTTATTAAGTGTCAATGGCAGCCGTGTGAGCAGGTTAGGTATGTGTTTGTGTTTGCAGAGCGCCGATCACAACTATTTTTCAACCACAGAGCAGGTGAAATTTGGTTTCACATCTGGGGGAAGTTGTGTTTGTTTGAGCAATCTTTGTTTATATACTACTTACCTCCCTACTCCTTTCAGCGCATTGGTCATGTGATCACAGCCTTCCGGATTACTTGGGTTATGTATGAATTCTCTTGCATAACTTTTCGCAAAGCAAAAGCAAAGTGTACAAGCAGTTAATGAGAACAGTCTCACTTTTATTTTTTAAAGCAAGGAAGTCAGTAAACCAGTTTGCACTGATCAATGAATGAACATTAAGGCTCAGACATACATTTTGCATCTTACACCTGTGGTCACGTAGACGTGCACACTGTTCCATTCATAGTACAATTCTGGCTCCGTCTCAGCCACAGAAGTAAATAGGAAGGCAGGTAAATGAGCTCACCGTCTGACTGCCAACGTCGGGTGAAAGTTAAATGATGCTGCTGAGTCTTTCCTTCAGATATCCAACTTTAAGCTACCTTGACTGTGATGAGGCAGCTAGGTTGACCTTCTGTGGCTTACCCTCCTTGTGAAGGCTGTTCATGATCATATCCTGGACAACTGTCAACCACAATTCTTCCCTATGATTATGATTGCATAAACTGAACTAGGCAGAGAGATACATGGTATTTTTACTATTTGAATAGTAATTTACTCAAACTTAAAATGAAATATTTTATATAAATATTAAATATGAAATATTTAAATATCTTTTCATATTTTTCTAGCTTTAGGCCATAATCATCAAAATTAAAACAGAAAGATGCTTGAAACATTTAAGTTTATATCTAATGAGTCTAGAATATATCAAATGTTCACTTTCTTATATAACTGATGGAAAATATAGAACTTTTTCACGATATTCAATTTTTTTTAAGATGCACCTATATATGTGTGTGTGTGTGTGTGTGCTTGTATGTATATATGTACAGTATATATAAACACATATATGTGTTTGTATGTATGTATGTATATATGTACAGTATAAATAAACACATATATGTGTGTGTGTGTGTGTATGTATATATATGTATGTGTGTGTGTGTGTGTGTGTGTGTGTGTGTGTGTGTGTATATATATATATACACACAAACAATGGGAGTTAGGAAGTGTTTGGGTGCATTTTACTCACTTTTCATTTTTAATTTTTTGATAATTATGGCTGTGTTAATGCATATGGCATACATTTGAGCAAGTATGTGTATTTTTGTTTAATCTTGGTATTTCCAGCTGAGCTCTTATAGTATGTCTAAAATACACAACAAAATTTTTACGTTCATACTGTTAAGTGCCAAACAATGCTCCATTGAAACGCATTCAAACTGCAACTGCACTCTGGGCTTTTGCCGTGGAATTTGTCATTTTTGCTATTTCCCACTCAATGATGACATTTTGGCAAATGGACAAAATACTGTACATGATGCTTCAACTATGTGCACTGTCAGTGTTGCTGCTAATCATTGACATATCCAAGGCTGTGATAATCAAATATAAAATCTAGCTGGGACTCGGCTCTCCCATCTCTGGGGCTGAGGTTGCCGAGGTGGTCAAAAAGCTCCTCGGTGGCAGGGCCCCAGGGGTGGATGAGGTCCGCCCGGAGTTCCTTAGGGCCCTGGATGCTGTGGGGCTGTCATGGTTGACACGACTCTGCAACATTGTGTGGACATCTGGGGCAGTGCCTTTGGACTGGCAGACCAGGGTGATGGTCCCTCTTTGTAACAAGGGGGACCGGAGGGTGTGTTCCAAGTATAGGGGCATCACACTCCTCAGCCTCCCTGGTAAGTTCTATTCAGGGGTACTAGAGAGGAGGGTCCGCCAGACAGTCGAACCCCGGATTCAGGAGGAGCAATGCGGTTTTCGCCCTGGTCGTGGAACTGTGGATCAACTCTGGACCCTTGGCAGGATCCTTGAGGGTGCATGGGAGTTTGCCCAACCAGTCCACATGTGCTTTGTGGACTTGGAGGAGGCACTCAACCGTGTCCCTCGAGGAGTCCAGTGGGGGGTTCTCCAGGAATATGGGATATCGGACCCCCTGATGCAGGTTGTCCGTTCACTGTACGACCGGTGCCAGAGCTTGGTCCGCATTGCCGGCAGTCAGTCAGACTCGTTTCCGGTGAGGGTTGGACTCCACCAGGGCTGCCCTTTTTCACAGATTCTGTTCATAACTTTTATGGACAGAATTTCTAGGCGCAGCCAGGGTGTTGAGGGGGTCTGGTTTGGTGACCTCAGGATTGGGTCTCTGCTCTTTGCAGATGATGTGGTCCTGTTGGCTTCATCAGGCCGTGACCTTCAGCTCTCACTGGATCGGTTCACAGCCAAGTGTGAAGCGGCTGGGATGAGAATCAGCACCTCCAAATCCAAGGCCATGGTTCTCAGCCAGAAAAGGGTGGAGTGCATCGAGGGAACGGGCTAAGCGCCTGTTATTTACCTCACGCTGTGCAGTTAGGTTCATTACCAAGTAGGTATTCACAAAAAATAATTTGCCTTGGTGTTTGGTGCAAACAGTAGGCATATTAAGAGAAGTTACAATAAAAGCTACAATAAAAGCGAAGTACTGAAACAGTCAAAATCATAAGTATAGAATAAAAAATTACAATAAAAATGTTTTTTTAAAAAAACATAATAAAATATAAAAAAATAACACTATTTTTTTTTTTTTTTTACTGGGGTGACCCAAGTGGAATGAATGGCATGAATTACGAGGGCTGCTGCAGGCACATGTGTCGGCATATCTTTAATTGACCATTTTTGTCTCCACTACCCATGCCTACTTTAATTAATAAAATTCTAGTGTCCTACACTACTTATTGTAGTTGGGTTAAAAGATGAAAAGACTGACTAATCACAACGCCACAGAGTAACACCACACAAATGTATATAAAAAAAGAAAGCTACATACTTTGCTGAAGAAATTATTCACCCAAAGGTAAATAATACAATTGCAAGTATAAAGTGCCAACAAAGTTAAAGTGCCAAAAATTAAAATAAATAAGCCTGTGTGATCAAACATTTAACAGTTCTATCAGTTTTTTTTTGTATAGTTAGTCAGGCAAGACACTACTTACTAAGAGGCACATTACTGCCTCTTAGGTATAAGACTCAACTGCACCCATAAACGAAGAATCAGTTTCTAGTCAAACAGTTCAGACTGACTGGGCAGATCATGGTGGAGTGCACCTGAGGTGGTTAATCAGATTTCAGGGGTACTCCGTGCCACCCCAGGCTACTTCCTAGATGCTACTATCTACTGATCTATCTACTGAATAGCTATGCTTATTTTTTATGTATGAAAATGCAGTTCTGCTACGAATAAACACCATTCTCTTCATCATTTAAAACACAACATGATGACAGTATGGAACAAGAGTCATTCTTCTGGGATTGGGATGGGACAGGATTCTTTATTTATTATTTTTAATTTTTTTTTGTCATCATGGAATGAGGGCAGAGCAGTTTTTGTGGGAATGAGATAGGACAGGAATAGAATCCGCTCCCTCGTCATCCTCTTGTGTAAAGTTGGTCCTTCAAGAGTGTTTTGTGTTTTGTGTTTTAGTGTCTCTGAAAACAGCTGCTTCTGTGCAGTATGGTCAGACTGGATCAAAACAGTAAAGCTCTGCACCATAAAATCAACAATGAGCTGAGAAAAGATGAGAACTGCAGAGTTGATGATAAATCTTTGCTGGTACCTGTTCACATGACACTTAGTCATTTCATCCATTGTTCACATCAATATATAGATTAGTAGAACTTTGTGGTGGTTGTGGTGGTGTGTGTGTGTGTGTGTGAGAGAGAGAGAGAGAGAGAGAGAGAATGAATGTGATTTCCACGAGTCCTGATGATGCAGGATGACAGTTGCCAAAACTGTCCAATAAACGAGTTACCTGTCAGTCTGTATAACTTCATGATTCCTCCTCTTAGTTTGTTTTTAGAAAGTCAGTGTGAACAGGAAGTGGAGCAGGACTAAATGCAACAATATTTTTCTCCCCCTTGGTCCAGACCAAATGGACTGAACTACAGGTGTAAACGCACCCTTGGCTGAAGCTTGTATGTAAGGTACAAGGTAGATTTATGTGTCATTTTTCTTAAACGTGATTTAAGAAGAAATTAAATTAAAGTTGACCATCTGGAATTTAGCCTTATTATGTTTCCATAGAAAGTAGAGCCCTTTCTGTGCTTTTTTAACTTGGATGGTGATGTGTGATGACCAAGGTTCTCAGTGATAGTGATTCCAAGGAACCTATAGCTGTTCAACTGCTCCAGGGGTGAGTATCTTTGCCTCCTTGTTTCTAAAATCAACAATCAGCTCCTTGGTTTTACTGACGTTGAGCAGTAGGTTGTTCTCTGTGCACCACTCTGCAAGATTGTTGATTTCCTCCCGGTATGAACTCTCATTGTTGTTTGTAATAGGGCTGATAATGGTGGTGTCGTCTGCATACTTCACAATAGAGTTCTCCTGATGTCTGGGAGTGCAGTCATGGGTGCACAGTGTGAACAGGAAGGGGCTGAGCACACAGCCCTGGCAGGCTCTGGTGTTAAGCACTAATGTAAAGTAGGTGAGACTGCCAGTCTGAACTCTCTGAGGTCTGCATGTGAGGAAGTCCAGTGTCCAGTTGCAGAGTGTTGTACTGAAGCCCAGTGTGTTAAGTTTTCCAATCAGCTTAATGGGAGAGTAATGCTGAGCTGAAGCCAACAAACAGCATCCTGATGTAGCTGTTCTTATTCTCCAGGTGAGTGAAGACTGAGTGAAGAGCAGTAGATACGGCGTCCTCTGTGGATCTGTTGGTCCTGAAAGCATACTGGTGAACTGACATTGGTGTGACATGAGTGGAGGTATATGTGCTCGATGAATAATAATAATAACTTTATTTATATAACATCTTTAAAACAGTGTTTACAAAGTGTTTCAACCAACAAAGCAAAGCAGAAATGGGATACACAGACAGCGATACAACAGCGGAAAGCCAAACAATCCTATTGAACATAAGCAAAAAGAAACTAGGGTATGGCTAGGATAAAATTAAAACCAGTGGACAAATAATGCAAGATGCAGGATGTAAAACGTCAATATGAGATAATACAGAAAGAAACAGACCGAAAAAAAAAAAAAACAACCACAAATGAAAGAAAATTTAAAAGGTAAAAAAAATAAAAGAAGTTAAAAAACAACATCACATGATTTAAAGTCTATGAAAATGGGTTTTAAGAGGTGATTTAAAAGAAGTCTACGAGCCTCATCTCCTCAGACAGCTTGTAACAAAGCTAAGGGGTCCTGACGTGCCATGCCCTTAGTGACTCTGTGTGTGTGTGTGTGTGTGTGTGTGTGTGTGTGTGTGTGTGTTTTCTTTTTGTTTTTTTCCAGGTGCTGGGCAGTGCTGGAAATCGTGCCTCAGACATCGATACCAGAGAGACGGCTGGCAGCTGAGACGACCACCCAGCTGGGACCTACCAGCCTGTCGGCTCCTCTCCCCTCCGTGTCCCCACTGCTGTACTCCAACATCTCACTGGAAGAGTAAGTTTTTACTAAATCCAACAGTCACGTGGTCACAGAACTCTTTCTGCTTGAACATACTCTGTGTCACTGAGGTCAGGCACCTCTCAGTGTGACCTGCAGTTGACATGTTTTACAGCTGATTCAACTATGTTTATATAGACAGTCGATAGACTTTCACTTCTGAGCGGTTTGTCTTTGATATTATAGATTGATTGATTAATTCCAATGGGAAATTGCCACATTTTCTTTGTTCCTTGTATCCTTTTTACATTAATATGAATTAGGCCTGGGCAATATGGCCTAAAACTAAAATCACTGATTTTTTCACACCAAACTTGATTTACAATTTGAATCAGTTTTTCCAATTTAAAACTACACATGACAAATAACTCAAACCAAGTTTTGCTTTGATTTTAGCAATAGAAATTAACAAAGGCAAACTGAAAAATGTAGAGACCTACAAGTCAGTTTTGCATATTGTGCAGTTATGTTGTTGAAACAGTGGAGTAGTGAAAATCAAACCATCATTCAACATTAGTTCCATGTTAGTGATGTTATTCATTGTGTTGAAATGACTGGACCACATTTCTGTTGTAGTGGAGTCAAAGAACATTTCCTCCAGCTCTCTGTGATCTTTTCATGTGTGCAGCTGTACAGATGAGGCAGAGCAGCTTGGTAGCACATACCTGGGATGGATAGTTTGCAGCATGTGGATAAACCTGCAGGCTTTTCCACTGAATGTACGGACGCCCTATCTTTAGCGATATGCAGCACGACTTCATCAGTAACAGCTTTGCACCTTCCCGTCATACGGGACACAACAGGAAAATTATTTCACAAATGTTGCCTACTTTTTAATAGGTGTGGGCTGACGCGGTCTTGTGCATCGCGGATTGAGACACATTTCTCCTACTCAGCTGCATGTTTGAGATGGTGAAATCTGTCGTGCTGCTGCCTTTGCGGCACACTGTGGTTTGTTTGAGATCTGATGCAGCAAAACCAAGCCAGTTCCGAACGACTGACAAGGCTGTGCCTTTTTTTGGGAACACACTCTTCGTTGTCATTAATGCTTGCTATCATGTTGTTGTGTGTGTGTATCTCTGGGAGGTAAGCGTGGAGGGAGGGCGCAGCCAACTATGAACCACAGAATCCCAAAGAGAGCGGCAGAGGAGGTTAGAGAGAAAATCTAGATTTTTATTTTAAAAATTGTCAGAAGCCACAAATTCACATTAATTGATAACATCAATTTATCTCTCAGCCCTGCTTATGAGTATAAGTCAGTGCAGAACAAAGCAGCCCCTCTGTGTTATCTTCAGCTACACAACTGATGTATCCATCTCCATGGGGTCTTCTTCTTTAGTTAGTTGGAGTATAAATCACCATTTAATCAGATATAATATTATATTGATTCTTCTGTCAAAAATATGGTAATGCTGGTAATTTCAGTTTGATCCAGGGGACTCTGATCAATATGACACAATGTCTGCAGAGGAAGCTGCAACCACTTTTCTTTTTTGCTTTTGTCCATAGAAATAAAATCAGCACATAAATAACAGTACCCAGTGAAGTAAAGTTTACGATAATAGACTCCACTAGCACACATCAAACAGCACATGGGATAAGTTGACCTTCAGGGCTTTCAGCTGTAAGAAATCTTTTTATTTTAGCCCCAAACCATAATCTTTTACCTAAAACTTTAAGGCTATCTGGCTCAAAGTCCTGAGGGCAAACCTCTCCCAACAGCCATAAAACACGATTTAACAGCAATGTTATTTGACAAAAATCTAAAATTCAGCTCAATAATAACTGTCAATCTTCACAGACAAAACTCTGTCTGTTGACCCATATTTTCTCAAAAATTCAAAATATTCACTCAGCTGATTTATTTCAGAGTAACACAAGTTCTCCTCTTCGCCTTTCTCTTGGCTGCTTGCCATTGTCTGAGGTGCTGTTTGACAGTGACACAGCATTTCAAAATAAAGGCACGTCCTAAAGATGATGATATGGATATGTTTTCACTTTGCATCAATGATGTTTGATTTTTGATTGTTAAATCAATATGTTTTTCCGGATTGATGGATTGTTACATCGCTAGTAGTCAGTTTACATTTTTACTTACTGAAATGAACGCCACCACAATATTAATTGATGATTTTACTGTACATGCCCTAGTGCAGTGTAGAGCATCTCTCTTACCTGATGAAATAAGGCAAAATGCAGGACTAAATGGTGCAGAGGTCACTCTGTGGCTGATGAGAAGCAGCCTGCACAGGATCTTGGGACCAGGCCAAAGCACTGATATTGATTTGTGTAGAACAAAACTGTAAAGCAATGCTTTTTTTTTTTAAACTGAAGGTCTAAAGAACATTATTAGTTCTAATTTAGCCTTTGATATCAGTAAAAATGTCTCCAGTCACTAGAATTGTTTGCATTTTGTGTCACAGATGAGTAGGCAGACTGTAACAAAAATTCTTGGTCCTTGCAAAACTATGAGCTGACTTTTTAAAAAAACTTTTTATATAAGTTGACAGTTTCTTTATGACCTTGTAAAAAGCAGTTTACAAACCATCGTGACAAGCGTGTCTTGCCAGTACAAATACATTTCTATGAGACCAAGAGGCTTGTTCACGTGTTTCAAGCAGAAACAAACTCTTTGTAACATACTGTAGGTCGACGTGTCACAGGTGTCACAGGACTGTTTACTGAGTGGCTGTAGGTATTCTCTGGCTGCAATTCGTTCAGTTCAACCATCCCCAGCTTTTAGTTTAGCTGCACCCCACCGCAAATCAACCAGCTGCAGCTTGGGGCGACCACTGCAGCTTTCCATAGACGTTGCTCAGCACAGCGCTGCAGGCTGCACTTCACCACTGCTTGGTGTGTTATGTGAATTTATGGTAGAGGTTTAAACCATACATTCTTTTTCAAAATATACAAACAACACAGTCTCAAATTGACAGTATGAAAACACCAATTTACATTAAGATAATATTAATTATTAATAATTCAAATAGATTAACAGATAAAATAAATTTGATGAGACAGGATAACATTAACCATATAACAACAAACATAAAACACTAGTCTGGTGAAAAATAGGAAGATCATGCAGGCCATTATTCAATCATGTGTGATTGAAGAATCTCCATGTAGAGTTACCAGGTTGGCATATTTCATAGAATAAAATGTGTCTTATTCCTTTAGGGAAGAAGCTGTCTTCTCCAGAGGAATATAGCTGTTTACTTCTGAGAGCCAAAAAGGGGAACGGGAGATCTGACTTTCATCTCATTGTGACCTGTACATTTTCAACCCTGGAAACAGCAGCTGACAAGAGTGTCTCAATTCAAGGTCTAATACCTCACCTCACTTGTTCTGGAGTTTAAAATAGCTGTACAGCATAAGGAGGCAGACAGTCATAGATGAGGTATACTGTAGATATGGAGAGTGATGTTTTATCTGCTATAAAGGAAAAATAGAACTACAGCCTATCAAAGCCAATATTCCAAAGTGTCTTTAGTTATCTGAGGTGGAATAAAATATTGTCAAATAACACCAATTGACATCAGTTTAGTGCTTTAATAATTTGGCAGCATGGAGCTCTTTTTATGCTATAACATTGTCCTTTCCCATCCAGAGATAATAAAACAGCTCCAGATTTCTGATAATAAGTAAGATAATAAGCTTTTTGTCACCACGATCGTCGCCCAAAGGTGACAGTGATGATACATCAGCAGAGAAGTGTGTGAATGTGCACAATTAACAGCTCTTGTACTGAATCTCTAATTATTTCAAAGCATCTTTGAACTGTAATAGCTCCCTGGCTCAGGTATTCCCTTTCCATGAAATCCTCCTTTATTCCACTGATTTGCAGAACAACCGTTTTTCATTCTGATTGCTTGGCATAATTTTTTATTTCTCTGTTATTCTTCCCCCCCTACCCATCACTGCTCATCGCTCATCTATTTAAAAAGCACACCTCCTGTGACCCACATGGCTGAGACAACCTCAGCGACAGGTACTCTGCTCTGCATGCCTGCCACAGTGAGGCTTTCATAGAGCAACAGTGCCCCCCAGTGGGTTTCTGTCAGCTGTGTAGAGGCGAGTAAGCATCTGTTCAGAGCACACTGTTACTGAACACTACGTTTAATCCCAATCCTCTGACCTCATTCTCTTCCTCTGAGTCTCTGACAGAGGCACGTGTACTTATGGCAGTGTTAGGATGGAGGGGACAATAATGTTTCAGCTTTACAGAAAGTATACCTGGCTCAGTTAAATAAATTCAAATTAACTGAAGCTTAATATTCACTAATTGTCAATTATGGGTCCTCTGATTTTTCATCTGGTGCTTAGTGATGCAGTAATAAGACCATCAGGGGCATTTATGGTATAATTTTAATCTGAAAGAAATTATTTCCTTGTTTTCCAAAAAAAATAGGAACCAAAGTTGACAATTAGAAAAGTGTACATATCTGAGATTAAGAAAGGGGTTTGTGTCTGTAATATACATGTATTCATCTGACCAAAACTTATGGCCAAAGTGATGTACATATAACAATAATAATAATGATAATTGTTAGAATTTATATAGTGATTTTCTAAGTACTCAAAGATGCTTTGTATTAAATGAAAAAAAACAAAAAAAAATACAAAATAAAGAATAAAAAATACTGAATAATGCTTACATGAATCAGAGGAACAAATACAAAGAACAGAATACAAATACAAGATATAGAGAAAATGACAGATTAGATTTGGGGGGGCAGTTGGAGACAGGTACCGTAAGCTTTTTTGAAAAGGTGGGTTTTGAGTTAAGTTTGGGGTTTGAGTGGAGTGAGTCTGAGTTATAGACGTTTGGAGGGCGGGAGTTCCAAAGGGTTGTGACAGCAATGGCGGTGCGGTGCTTGGTCCTGGTGATGGGGGTCAGAAGGTTGGCATCAGATGATCTGTGGTGACGAGTGGGGGACTGACGTTAGAGCAAGTCTGTAAGGTGTAAGGGGTAAGGTTTTTGAGGGCTTTGTAGGTGATGAGGAGGATCTTGGTGCTAATTTGATGCTGTTTGGGAGCCAATGAAGGTGTTGAAAGATGGGTGTGATGTGTTGTCTGGAGCAGTAGTGAGTGAGAAACCGGGCAGCTGAGTTCTGAAAGTCTTTTAGTTTTCGGAGGTCAGTGAAGGGGAGGCTGTAAAGAATGCTTTTGCAAAAGTCCTTACTGGAGGTTATGAAGGCATAAATGAGTGTTTCTGCAGTAGAGACACAATCCAAGACACAGTAGATGAAGGACAAACAGATGTCTCAAAACTCACTTTCACGTTCCACCTGACACAAGATCAACAAGGCTTGAAAGTCATGAAATAATATACAAAAAAAGCCTCATTTCCACTGAGCTGCGGGGTTTTGTTAATTTCACATTAGAATAGTCATTTTTGCATTTTCGTTAGAGACACTGCAGTGTTATGATTGGTCAGTAGATAATTGACAATCGAGACCAAGTACAATGGACTGTACAGGTAGGCCTGCTGACAGGCTGGGTTAAGGTACAGATGACACATATCGGTCCACCATAGTCTTTGTTATTAATGGGAAACATTGAGATATATATATATATATATAGCTCCAAAGTTTTGTAAATGTTGGTCAGGAAGATAGTGGCATTAGGGCATTAATTTGGCTGAAGGGAGGGACAGTCAACTTTAAGGGGTTGTACTTTGTATTCAAAACTCTCAACTTGGTTTTGAAGGGTTGTTCTCTTTAAAAAATTACTAAAATCACACCATTTATTACAGCCCGAAACTAAAATGCAGTAACTTAATGGCGAAGGGAGGGTCATGTATTTTGCCCCAGCTACACCCCTACTCTGATAAATAAAGTACATTCATTCATTCATTCACCCGGAATCAAATCAGGGACCCTGTGAGGCAACAGTGCTAACTACGATGCCACTGTGCTGCCAAATAAAGTACAGTTCCTTATTATTTTTCAAAAGTGTATTTAATATTTCTGTGTACTGGGGGTTATTGGGTTGGGTTTTTTTTGAGTACTTTACTGTACTTACTCAATAGCGACCCCACTTACCAACCAATGGGGGTGGATGAGGGGCCCACTTTGAAAACTTTGTCTCCCTTGCTTAAAATTCCAAAGCACTGATCCTGTGCATCCTGTTTTGAAAATATCACGCAACCCCGTTCTGCACGCAAATCATCAAGGTGCAGACATTGTCAGTGAAGGGGGAATACAGTGAAAGCTGGTTGAAGCAGTGATGAGGCTTTTGTCATCTAGTAACAGCCCTGTTTACATCAAGAGTACTGTCTTTGATGAAAACACAAAACAAATCTACGGTTTACGTATCTGCATGGATTAAGTATGGTTCCAGTGGGAATATATGAAAACTGTTTGGTGGAAAAGCAGCTGAAGTGCCTGCTGACAGAGTTGAGGATGTGTTCTCAATCCACAGCCAAAAGATAGGAACACAGCAGGGAAGAGGTTGATGGAGACTTCCTGCCTCACCGTGACAGAACGACCAGTTGTTCATTCGCAGATTGTAGTGAACGAGAAGGCTTGTAAACCTGAGGGGAGGAGTTGAGCTTGCTTGCCAGTCTGACTATAGGCGAACATTAATGACTTGATTTTAATGTGAGCATCATGAGGGAGCCAGGGGAAAGTACTGACAAGAGGAGTGGCTGAGCTGTTGAAGGTTGAAGAACACACCTGATGATGCCTTGTTGACCATTTGCAGAGTTCTCATTGCCAGACAGATGTTACAGTGATCAAGATCAGAGATGACCAGTGCCTGTGCAAGGAGTGAAGGGGTATATTCAGTCAGTTAGGACCTGACCTTTGATATTATACAGTGCGAAGCAACATGGCTAAGTGATTGATGCTACCTACATGCTCTAAATACAGCATGCACATAAACTGATTTAGATTTTTTTTTAGAAAGGACTTTTTTTAGGTGAATCAGTCTAAATAATGATTTATTGCTGACCCTCATCCCCTGTTGTAGACTTTTTAGCTCATGTGTCACACTCTAGCCTGCTTCTCCAAACTGAGGGTGTGCCCACTGAAATCTACTGTATATAATGTACTGTCTATGGACAAGAACCCCATACAACTCCACTTAAAAGAATCTGAACTACCCCTTTAAATGTGGTGACAAAAGCAAGAAGTGTGAATTTTGAATTCCTCTTTTTCTCATTCTTTTGAAATATATTTAACATCAAACAAGTTTTGAGATGTTGGAGGGGAACCTGCTGAAAGCAACGAATGTGAACATTTACACTAAATGTTGCAGAATTCAGCTTTCTTTTTATTATTTGGAAATCAAACCATTTTTTAAAGCTTTGCCTCGGATGGCATTCTTTCCCCTAAATGTTATGTGTCATTTGTTTGACTCATGGCAAGAGACATAATTGAATCTAGTATGATGAGTTGATCAAGGCTGAGGCAGATCAAAGGAAAAAGTTCATCGACTTGCATTCAAAGAGAGATTTTCTGCAATAACCCAGCTCGAGGTTAAGTAAAAGAAGTCGTTTAGTTTTTGCTGAATCAGTAGAGTCATAGAAAAATAAAAGTAACAAGTAGTCAGTCAGTCTGTGTTATGGAAAAAATGATATAAAATCTGAATTGCAACTGCTGCTTTTGACAGCAGAGTACACCGTATACCTTTAAAACCAAGGTTAGACTGATTAAAACACACCACACACTCCTGAGAGATGTACCCTGTTCACCAGGATGGATGAGGAGCAGCATTGCCTGCTTTAATTCAGGGCATTCACATGAATCCAGGTGTCAATTGTGCCACCTTGGCATGAGCCACAGAAGCTCTTCTCAGAGGTCAAACAAGCAAGTCAGCACCTTGCCCCAGGACAGCCAGCTGCCATCAAAGCACAGCAACAGGTGCAAGACTTCCCAGCCCATTTTCATCCATACAACGTTCAATTAAATGCATCATGTTGATGGTCTTCACTGACTTTTTGCTATCTGTCAAACAGCAATTGTCTAATCATAATTTAGCAACTTTAACTCAGAAAAAATATCTCTCTTGTGCTTTGCATTTCTCAACTTGTGAAGTGCACTTGGCAGTACTCAGTATCTTAATGTTTGGAAGGTTGTTTTTTTTTTAAATTGCTATGCCAAAACCAAAAAATACAAAAGCAAAAGTGTAAGGAATGTCTGTGTAACACAAGATGATAAGATAACAAGATGTTTGTTGGAGTTAAATAACAATGCTTTGGCCAAGAGTTAGCATATCATTAGAAAAAAACTCATTTAGGAGGACATCTGGTGGGTGGAGGCCGACAGGGTGTACTAGTTTGTTTAACTGTATATTTTTACACATTACAGTTACAGCTAAAAAATAACAACAGAAATAAACACATTTTCTTATGTCTCTCCGCAATTCAAAACAGTGACCAGTTTTCTGCCCAGAAGTGATTGTTGTTTTTAGAGCAATGTCACAGTGTTTCTGACCTTTTTATTGCTATTCTGTTGCTTGGGCAACCACTTTGGTTCCTGTTTACTTCCTGTCAGCTACAACGGAATCAAGGGGTACGTTCAGAAATACTCTCACTGATTCCTGGAGTGCACTGTGGCACAAATTGGACCGTCCATTATTTCGGAGCGCAGTTGGAATGTACCGTTTGGTTATCCAGATCACCATACTCTCAAGTCCACTTCTAAGGGTAGACTTAAGACCTTCCTCTTTGATAAAGCTTACAATTAGGGCTGGCTCAGGTTGCCTGGACCAGGCCCTAGTTAGACTGACATAGGTTTAATCTGCCGGGGGACTTTCTATGATACACTGAGCTCCTTTTTCCTTCACTGGCTCCCTCCATCTGAAAACACTCATGTGTGTTTACTGCATTACGCTAACTCCGTTGATTCTCCGGAGCATTCCTGCTCCCTTACTTCCTAGATTTCCTCGATCCTGGCTGCAATCTTGGCTGCACCTGACCGTGGTGATAGCTGTGCCGGTGCTGTGACCCTGCCTTTGGTCATGCTCGTGCTGTGGCTGCACTGATACCGTACCCACGGCTCACCCTGATCGTGGTCTTGGTTTTGCCATTGCTGTGGTCCTGTCTGAAGCTACGTCTGTTTTGTGGGTCCTGGTTGTGCCGATGCCGTGATCATGCTTGACGCACCCTCCTACTGCCATTATTATGAGCCACGCCTCCACTATCAATATACGCATGGGACTCTTATCAATACCCACAATATTTGCACATAACATAACATGCTATTAAAGAATGCATTTAGTATTTTTACTAACTATCATTATTGTAATATGACTTGCGTCGGTTTCTATTATCGCTTTGCATCTCCCCCTTTCTTTTTCTCTTTCCTTTTTGTCATAATTGTAGTTCATTTGTTATTTACGACATCTTTTGCACGTCTTTCCGTCCTGGAAGAGAGATCCCTCATCATCCTCTGCCGCTTTCCTGAAGTTTCTTCCTTTTTTTCCCCCCTGTAACAAGGGTTCTTTTTGGGGAGTTTTTCCTTAGGTGATGTGAGGGTCTAAGGGCAGAGGGATGTCATATGCTGTAAAGCCCTCTGAGTAGGGCTGCACCTAACGATTATTTTTTTATTGATTATTTTTACTCAATAAAAATAGCAATGAATTTACTGAAATAACATTTTAAAACTTGTCATACAATTCAAGTCACTTAACAAAACAGTTTGTCTTTGTTACAGTAACAAAACTCAAACCTAGCAGTCCAACAAAACATTCATTCATTCATTCATTTTCCGTTACCGCTTGTCCTCGTAAGGGTCGCGGGCTCGGGCTGGAGCCAATCCCAGCTGTCATCAGGCGGAAGGCGGGGTTTCATAAAAACAAAACAATAGCCAAACTATTTTTGTGCATTTTCAGTATGTTCCCTCAAATTTCCCCTTTTTGTATATTGGGGCGGACCCCCAGGACCCCCACTGTGACCCCCAGTCCCCCATGGAGATTATGCATGTGGTCCAGGGCTCTAAATCGTTGGAAATACAGGAGAAATGTTACACCGGGAGGACATTAGGAGAGGGCAGGGAAAAAACGTGAGGGTTGGCAAGTTTGCTTCTACCTCCTTAGGAGAAAACATACTGTGTAGTTTGCCATCCTGTGCAAACCTCACTAATGTGTAGTCCTGGTGGGGGGTCTGGAGACCAACGTGCCTGAGGCTAAAGTTTTAATGTCTTACATTAATGCACACTGGACACCTTTTGTACATACATATTGTGTTCTTTATATTTGTTTTTTCATTTTATATTTTTAAATTGCTTCTATATTTTTATCTCTTGTCCTATTTAAATTCAATATTTTTATTCTCCCTTTAATGGTAATTTTTTTGCACCAAAATATCAAGTCATATTCCTTCTGTATGTAAATGTACTTGGCACTAAATCGGATTCTGATTCTCATTCTCATTCTCAACCTCTGCTCACGTTATAACGTATCCAAAGCTGGAGCGTGTTGTACACCAAAAATAACCACCCGTGCTAAACACGGTGCACTATATGATCCCCCTGCATTACACGAAGCGGTGATTTTTAATAATCAAATTTTTCCATTTATTCAAGTAATTGTTTCAGCCCTAGTTTAAACCTTTACATAAACTGTTCAAAAGAAAATTTGTTTGAAAAGTTTATTTGAAAAATATTCTCAAGCGGCCCTGTAACCATAGTAACTCACACACTCCTGTGCTGCTGTCAGAATTAAGGCAGCCCTGTCAAGTTACTGTATTCATAATGTTTGCGAATGTCAAACAGCTGCTCCGTTAACATGCGTCGGTGCATGTGAACACCAAGGCTTCTTGTGTTCAGCTGATGATGCCAATTGCCTACGATAAAGCACTTAGAATCTCCACAGGAGACGGACTCAAATCAAACCAACCTGCTTGAGAACACACAGCGGGGAAAAAAAAAACATAATGTCAAGGCAACAAGGCAAAAGAATGAATTGGAACATAAGGAGCACAAGGAAGGAGTCATTATAAGAGTGCTTCAGAGGCGCACAATAGAAAAAGAGGAAGGGGATAAAGAAACAAAGATTGCAAAGGCAGAAAGGGAATATTGAGGGGTAGAGGAGGCAGGAGGCAAAAAAGCAGGAGGAGAGGAGTGCACATGAGCAAAAGGCCCTGAAGAATCAAGACTGACGAAAGAAAGAGGTGGTGATGGAGGAGAAGAACCTGATCACAAGGGCCAGATTCACTTTGAGTGATCATATAAAGGAGCAGCAAAGAGGCTGAGCTCTGCCACATGCAAAGAGTGGAAGGCGTTGCCAGTTAGGTGCCTGATCTCTGAGCTGAAGGGCCAGGAGCAGAGGAAAAGAAAACTTCTGTGCAAAAACTGGGTCTGAGAGCAGACAACAGTTGAGACTGACAAAGCGGGGCTCCACCTTTGTGGATCCTCTCATGATTTCCTATGAAAAAAATAATGCACTAAAAGTCGCACATGGACTACGTAATCATGAGCTAGTAATCCGTGTTCAACCCACATATTTGGGAGGGCTGTGATCTGCTGTGTGGAGGCAGGTTGGGGTTAGAGTTGGGTGTTGTTTTGGGGGGGGTTTCTGCTTCCGGTGTTAAATGGTGCCTGAAACAAAAGCTTTTTTTGATTTTTTGATTTTTTAAAGCCCAAAACTGTTAATAACACCAAAAAAATGTGTTAGGCAACTTTAATCTTGACTTTTCTTCATGGTAGGGCTGGGTGATGAAATGATTTAATCGATTAATTTGAATTTGTGGTTCAAGACGATTTTTAAAAATGCAAATGAAGGGGTGCTGAAAAACAGATCATGCATTAAGAAAGTAAGCACCTCAGCCACCTCTCTCCTCTGATAAATAAAGTACAGTCCCACAACACTGGTATAGAAGCCAAGCAATGTACTCCTGAGGACGGGGCAGCGGCAAAACATATTTTGGCAACCTAAAAAAAAAAAAATCAATATCATTTTAAGTGTTCACTATATATGAACATTGTCTCCTCTTTACCTTCCACATCAGCTGATGGAGGCAGAGGTAGAACAGCAGCTCCACAGTTCAGTGGAGTAAAATGAATTGTCTCAGTGGAGTCAATGTTTGATTTATTTGATATAACAGCTTCTGTAAGGTTTTGTCTTACGGAAAGGTAAAGCTGTAAAAATATTACGTATAAATATAATGTACACCTTAACTGATATTGACTTTTTAAGGTGGCTTAACACTAATCATTGAAGGCAGAGTTTGCTCACTGCTGTTAATTATAGTATGTACATGACACGGCGGTTTTCTACCCCAAAGTTATTGTGAATAAACATTTATGATTGTGATTCAGTCTATATCATGGGCTGTATAAATAAAATAGGTTTATAGCAACATTTTTCAAACATCTGGCACCAAAATGAGGCACCAAAGTCTGCATTATGATTCTGTCCAATCAGTAGCGGTCGTATAGGAACCAGTGCCATTTTGGCACCAGGTTTCGGTACCAAACCCTAGTTAGATGGGTCTCAAATCAGGACTTTGGCACAAGTCGTTCCCCAGGAGACTTTTTTTGGAATTGTGTGAAATCTGAGTAATTTGAAGGTCGTTGCCATGCTTCTTTTCCTAAACATAACCTCAGTAACCTTAGATCAAGTACGTAATTCATTTGTAGGATACCACATGTTGTTGACATGACAAAGAGGTTGTGTGATCATACAAAGATGGGACACAAATCCATTTGCTCTGTTTCAATCTAGCAACTTTTAGCTCAGTGTTAAGTGGATTGTCAGTGTATAACCTGGCTTTTTTTGAACTGCCTGAAATCCCACTTCATGCAAGTATAAAAATGTTTTTGCGATAAGTGGGAGGTTTTTCTAAATTGACATGTTTTCATTAGGTGTATTTTATATTTGCACAATTCGAGGATGGAAACCCACCCAGGGACAAGTGATAACCACCTTCAAGGTATCCTGTTATCTCTGAGCAGGGCTGCAGGGTTGGTCGAGCAGCTCAGTCAAAGAGAGTCTGGCTCTGTTAAACTTGCTTTGTGGAACAGCCCCATGATCTGCAGAGGGAAACAAACAAACCTACAGCACTTTACAACAGCAGCAGACAAATGGCCAAAATTAGACTTTAAAATGGAAACACTGATTCATAGGTTTAGCCCTGGCCTGCCATATGTTTTACAACCATTTGGGCTTCATTTAATATTTAGGACAATATTTTCCCCGAGTGTAGTATTCTTGTATCTCCCCAGGAGACCCGTGTGCAGGCTGGGAGCTGGCCAGCAACCAGAGAAACAAGGAGAGCCAGGCTCTATATCAATGACTCATAATGAAGATTAATTAAGTAGAGGGCAGCCCTTCATGAATTATGATATCTATTATAGAAGTAAAGGCAAAAACTGAAGAATTTAGTATGAAACTAAACTTAAAGCTTCGTGACGCCACTGAGCTTACAGGAAGTGATACGGATGGCATGTTTCAGTTTTGTAAGCAGAGGCTTTGTTTGTGCTGTTTCTGTGGCTCATAAGTTAAAGGCACAAACGACATAATTTCTCCATGAACCACTTAATTGTAAAAGACTATTTCGTTTATTATGTTTCCTGCACTCTGTTGGAGTCTCCACCTCATTGCCATATAAACATTTACATTGAAATGTGATTGATATGATTCAGGGCTGCACCTTGAAAGTTGGATATTCGAATCATCAGTCAGAGACTCTCAGTGGAGTTTTGTATTTGACCTGCAGTTTTTTGGGGTTTTTTCCTATAACCAATTTGATGACTTGTGTAGAAACTTGCCGTACATTTTGTGAACATGAAATGGATATATTGTTTTGCACAGTTTCCTGGAAATGCTTTATATTAAGCACATTTAATTACAGAAACAGTATGAATTTACAACATGGTGAAAAAGATCAGTTATTTCTAATACTTGTCTTTGGATTATATTTCAGTTTTTTAGTTACTATTTTATATGCTTTGCACTTTCTTTATATATATATATATATATATATATCAATGCTGTTTTTGCTTTTAGTTATGAAGAACACAGAATTTCCCTTGTGTATGAAATGTGCCATAGAAATAAACTTGCTATTGCTTTTCTATATTAAACATTTTTACTGTAATTGACCACATTGGTAACAGAAAAAAAAGAGTCAAAAATGTTTAAAGATTTAGGAGTGAAGTTGCTTTACAGCTGTTGAACACCAGTTTCTTTTTCTGTAAAGATTTGTGTTGCTCAATGACACATCGACAGTAGCTGCTGACATGAGAGATCACTGATAAACTAACTTTCCAAACTTCCTGTGTTTGTTTGTTTTTCCCCTCAGGTCTGAGAAAGCTGGAGAGATCGCAACTATTCCTCTGACTAAGGTAAGACCCCATTCTGTTCTGTTTGTAATGGTGAGATGGAGACTAGAAGGAAGATTATCATCATGAAGTACTGTGAATTTACAGTCAGTGTAGCTGTGAGCCTCCTAGCTGAGTAGAGAAATAATTTATAAATATCCTCTGAAATGGATGACACAAGATGGTCTTAGATACAGATATATAAATAATAAAATCAGACTAGTACAACAACACAAAATAAAACAGAAATGAAAATCAGACAAATACAACAATACAAATTAAAACAGAAATAAAATCAGAGTAATACAAAAATACAATTTAAAATGGAAATAAAATCAGAATCATACCATACAAATTAAAATAGAAAGAAAATAAGACTAATACAACAATACAAATTAAAATAGAAATAAAAATCAGACTAATACAAATTAAGATAGAAAGAAAATCAGAATCATACCATACAAATTAAAATAGACAGACAATACCCTAAGTAATTAAAAAAAAAAAAAAACTCATAGCATTTTAAAGAAAAGTTTTGAGAAGTCATTTAAAAGATATCCGTTAATCTGCCTGCCCTAGATCCTCAGAGCTGAATATGAGCACTAAACCTTACTGGTAACCAGTGAAGAGAGGCTTTAGGTCTTCTAGAGTTTGTGAAAGGCCCTGAATACAGCAAATTGCCATAATACAACTGAGGTGACATAAAACCACGACTGACCTTTTCCAGGTTAGGTTGACAGAATAAAAGTCTTGACATCTGAGATGCTCTTCAGCTGATAAAAACACGACTGAATGACTTTTGTAATTTGTGTTGCAAATGAAAGTTACTGACAGATAATACAGCCATATTACTTCCAGGTGTCTGGCTGCAGGTTTAACATGTGTAGACATGGAGCCAAGATGGTTTTTTTGGCTGGCGGCAAAGGCGAAGCCAGCCCTATAAACATGAGCGTCTGTCCGTGACTGAGGGAGTGATGACGTTACAGAGTTGCTGTTTCCCCATTGGCTGTTGTTTGAAAATAAAAAGGTGCTGACAGGCTGACTGAGCCATGTCATGTGTTCTTCACTTTCTGTCACCAGTGAAGCATGATAGCATGGTGGAATTGACAAGCTAGACAGATAACTAGACAGCCACAGTGGAAATGGCACTTTTAGATGGAAAGAGGGAGGATCACGTAATCAATTTATTTGAGGACTAGCCATGTCTGTATGACACAAGCCTTACACTTACTGAAACTTTATTGTTACAGTGTCAGAACGAGTGCCGCTGCCATTATGGGGAGAAGGAGGAAATGAAAGACTGCTTGAAACTGAAGTAAATGTTATGTGTTACAGTGTCTGAGCAGGTGCTGCCACAGATACAAAATTATCCTTTTGGTAATCGACGCTGGCTATCTGCTGCTTATTCTGCTTATTGGCAGAAATTGGCTATAATGCTTTTCAAGAACTATGCAGCCTCCGTCAATCACACTGGGATGTTCATACCTAAAATCTGAGTGTCAAATGTGCAAGCAGTTTAATTTGGTACGTCATTAATTTGAAAGCCAATGGATGTCAAATACAGGAAACATATATCAACAGGGCAACAGATTTCAACACAACGGCATCAAGAAAACCTGAAACTTTGAGCACAGTGGGAGCCTTACAGTACAGAGAGCAGAGTTAGCATTAGCATAACGAAAGTTCTGACAGCTAACATGGTAGGGTGTAGTTTTTGGATGAACACACTAAAACATAGTAGCAGATATTATTGTTTGTTTCAAGACCAATAACGCCGTCAGCCACTGCCGGTTACAAGCTAACAAACAGCCCCAGCAAGTAAAAGATGCTAACCTCTCTCACTATTCAGGTATTTCTGATTTTGATGCACAACAGACTCCTCATTGGAGTCACATCTAAAGCTGCATTTTTGGTTGTTTTTGCGGATCGATATACACAAGGATCGTTTTTACAATGTTATCATATGACTGCAAAGTAAAGACCTTTCTTGAGCATGTGCATTGAGAAGCTTGTAGTTTTTTTTCCTCTGTCTCTCACAAACTTAAAAGAAAGACAGGAAGACACATTATTAACAATTCTCTTGCTGTATATATGATGTTAAGCATTAATAATCGTAATTCTGTATTAATTTTTGACACATGAAAGTCAAGTCAAGTCAATTTTATTTATAAAGCCCATTTTCATAAAACACGTTTTGTCTCAGAGGGCTTTACAGCATATGACATCCCTCTGCCTTTAGACCCTCACTTCGCCTATGGAAAAACTCCCTAAAAAGAACCTCTGACACAGGGGGGACGGGGAATGGAAGAAACCTCAGGAAGAGCGGCAGAGGATGATGACGGATCCCTCTTTCAGGATGGACAGACATGCCAATAGATGTCATAAATAACAATTGAATAACAATTATGACGAAAAGGAAAGTGAAAGAGAGAGGGAGAGATGCACAGCAATAATGGTAAAAAATCCATGTCATATTACAATAATGATAGTTGTAAAATTACTAAATGCACTCTTTAATAGCATGTTATGTTATGTGCAAATATTGTGGGTATTGAAGTCCCATGCATATATTAATAGTGGAGGCGTGGCTCATAATAATGGCAGTAGAAGGTTGCGTCAAGCAGGATCACGGCATCGGCGCAACCAGGACCCACAACACAGCCGCAGCCTCAGACAGGACCACAGCAACAGCAAAACCAAGACCACGATCAGGGTGAGCAGGGGGTACAGTATCAGTGCAGCCACAGCACGAGCACAACCAAAGGCAGGGTCACAGCACCGGCACAGCTATCACCACGGTCAGGTGCAGCCAAGATTGCAGCCAGGATCCAGGAAATGTAGGAATCTAGGAAACCTACTTTTGGAGACTTTGGGAACGCCAAGCAGCCCTGCATTTTCAGATCACAGTGATCTTGAGGGTTGTTTGGGAACTATGAGCTGCGACAGGTAGGATGGAGTCTGACCATTTGGAGCTTTGTAAGTAAGGAAGAGGATTTTAAATTCAATCCTGGATTTCACAGGGAGCCAGTGAAAAGAAGCTAAAACAGGAGAAATATGATCCCTTTTTCTTGGTTCCTGTTCTGCACCAGTTGGAGGGACATCAGAAATTTGTTGGGGCAACCGGACAATAGGGAGTTAAAGAAATCCAGCCAAGAAGTAACAATTTTTGTATTAATTTTTCTGCATCTGTTTGGGACAAGATGTCTAATTTTTTTAATGTTACACAAGTGAAAGAAAGCAGTCCTAGAAGTTTGTTTTATATGGGAGGCAAAAGATATATTTTGATCAAATAAAACTCTGAGGTTCCTCACAGTTGTGCTAGAGGCCAAAGTAACGCCATCTAGAGAAATTGCATCGTTAGAAAAGGAGCTTCTGAGGTGTTTGGGGCCAAGAACACTAATTTCAGTTTTGTCCGAATTCAACATCAGGAAATTACAGCTCATCCAGGCTTTTATGTCCTTAAGACATGTCTGAAGTCTAAATAGCTGATGAGTTTCATCTGGTTTCATAGACAGATACAGTTGCGTATCATCAGCATAAAAATGGAAATTTACAGAGTGATTTTATTTTGCCAAGAGAAGCATATATAAAGTGAAAAGCATTAGTCCAAGCACAGAACCTTGTGGCACTCCGAAGCAGACTGAAACGGGTGAGTGTAGGACCCAAATGCAGTACTCTGAGGCTCAGGGACGGTTGGTAATAAACTTTATTTAAACCAACACGATTAAAGTCAATGATGTGGAAAGTTCGTTCTTCAGGCTGAGAGCCCAAACACAGTCTCTGGGAATCCCACGAAGAGAGGACACGAACCTTGCAGTTGCTGCAGCTGGAGAGCAGGAAGCCCCGTAGCCCGTCGAGCCGACAACACGTGGTGAGTGATCATCGTCGGTTGAGCACAGGGATAGTCAAGGGCAGGCAGGAGTTCCGTAACCAGGAAAGCAGTCCGCGAATGCAGCAGTACCGATGAGGAGAGAGCAGATGGATTGTCGAAGCCAGGCAGAGGAGACGTAACCAGGAGAGCAGTCAGGATTCCAAAACACCGATGCAGAGTACGTGGTCAGGGACGTAAGGCAGGTAGGTACACTAGGAGTCAGGCGAGGAGGGAATGTCGGGGACAGGCAGAGTCAGCGTCGGAAGATCTGGCAGAATATCGCTGGAGAGTCTCACATAATGCTGAAGAACAATCTGGCAGAGAGTGAGTGTGCTGGAGTGGCTTATATGCAGGGTTGATTGGTGATCAGTTGCAGCTGTGAGGTGAGCAGGCTGTGGAGGTGGGCGTGGTTTGCAGGTGGGGTGAGCAGAGGGAGGGTGAGTGGAAAAGTACTGGCAGAGGAGGAGGAGGAGGCAGGCAGGCAGGCAGGCAGGTATACACCATGACACAGACCTTACTAGACCTTACAATGATGTGAAAAACCTCAGAATGATCTGATAAGTATGATTTAAACCAGCTTAGTGCCATTCCTTTAAGGCCAATTAAGTGTTCCAGTCTGTGCAGTAAGATTCGATGGTCAATGGTGTCAAATGGGGCACTGAGATCTAAAAGGATTAAAACAGAGACCAGGCAATCAGTAAGTCATTAGTAATTATTACTAGTGCCGTCTCTGTACTGTGACGAACTGAAACTTGACTGAAAGTCCTCGAATAAACTTTTATCTAGCATTCTTTTATTTAGCAACCATTTTCTCAAGGATTTTAGAAAGAAAGGGGAGATTAGATATTGTTCTAAAACCTCTGGAACGCGAGTGGGCTTCTTTATAAGGGGTTTAATGACAGCTACTTTAAAGGACTGTGGTACATAGCCCTACATTGATTATATATAATAAAGAATTGTCAATTAGGGGTAAAACTTCCTTAAGTAGCCTGGTTGGGATGGGGTCTAATAGGCATGTTGATTGCTTGGATGCGGAAATCAAAGTGAGTCGGTCAAGGCCAATGGGGGGAAAAGGGGAAAAATGTTCCAAATAAATTCCAGGCCTTGCAGCCATATCCAAACTACCTGTGTCTGAGGTAATGTGTCACTGTAGCTATTCAGAGCAACAGTGGGTAAAACTAAATTCACTTTTTTGAAATTGCAGTCTTACTCACTTGAAAACTATTTACATCCACTGAATTGCTGATATGAGTCAGTCCAGTAAAGACTGTTTAACCGTTTGTTGTCCTCAGCAGCTTTGGTAGTTGCTGAAAGCTGAAAAAATTCCCATCCAACTGAGTCATGTAATTCTTACATGAACCAAAAAAGTACTATTGTGATTGAATTATATAAAAATGAAATAAAAGTCTGATAAGTTATGTAACTATTGCCTAGTTGACTGTAAGTTCTTGAAATTACTGTTAAAATTCTACATATTTTAAATTTTATGATGTTCATCTAAGTTTTATTTGATTTTTTTTGTATTTTAGAGTGGTTTGATTAAGTTGGATGGACATTTTATACATGACATGACGGGCTGTCAAGCCACGTGACGGCCACAGCACAGCCTCCATAGTCGAATGCGACGCGCGCAGGGTCTATTTCATTCGTAATGAATTATTGGATTTTCATCAGTATAATTATTAAGACGGATATTTTTAAGTAAACACAGCTGAAAATCTTCACTCTATTGCATGTTTAACTAGATGTTGACAGAAATATAATTATCAAGATGAGCATGTTTGTTGACTGACACGCAGACTGCAGTCTGCAGCCCAACAAAGTGGATGAGAACATCAATAAACAGAATTTAAACAAACAGAAAAGGAAAGCATTTATATTTGCAGTCTACTCAGCCACAGGAGAACCACAAAACTCAAGGAAAATGACAAAATAAGCACAATCTCAGCAAGTCTACTGTATCAGCCGGCAGGACGCTGCTTCTGAAACACTTCCAGATGCTCCTGATGGGATATAGAGCCGTGTGGAGGACAGAGCACAACAGTGCTGTAGATGTTATGTCATCAACACTGCTGGTGGCATCAAGACATCAGAGCCACATGCAGAGCTGGATAATAGTTTGTGGAGAAATCAACAGCAGCAACATGTGGTCAGCTGGTGTTTGGATCTAATCACACAGGAAACAGTGCATCTACCCTCCCCTACCTAAACATGCAGCAATTAGCTGTAGTGGCTAGCCGGGCCAGCTTCATCACAGGAGAATAACTCAGAGAATTAAAGTGCACCAGGTAAAATTATTCCAACAGTCTTATCAACCTAACTCACACGGAGGAGGCTCAGCTGACACAGACGCACAACAAATCCACCGTCTGACTCTCTGCTGCTGCTAGTAATGGAACCCAAGTTAATCGTTTCTGTCATGAGATTGCACTTTATCCAAATGGAGAGCCAAGAGTCTGCAGGCTTTCGTTCCAACCAAAGTGGGGATTTCAGTGATGAGCACAACTTCAGAGTCAGAGATAATCAGTGAAAATCAGGAAGATCTTTGCTCAGAACAAAAAGCTGCATAATGGAAGATGGCTCGATCACAGAGGGATGAAAGCAAGTCCCTCAGCTAAAATAACATGGTGTGGTTTAACACATCCCGTTCTAAAAGGGAACTGTAATTTTCTTAAAAATGATATTATTCAGGAGGAGATGCTACAACCTGCTCATTAACATGCACATTGCTGGGGTACACGAGGAAACCACTAGGTGGCAGCATCATCGCGCTAAACAGATGCTGCCTGCCAGAGGTGATTTGAATGGAGATCAGAATTTACAATTTACAATATAAATAAACATGCTGTCACTCTCAGAAAGGATTTTATGTCAACACTAAACACTTGTAAGACAGGGAAACTTTCTAACTTCTCTCTTCCAGTGGCTAGAGTTTATGTATGTCCTGTCCTCCTAAACTGTGAAATCCATTGGAAAGGACTAATCCATGGCAGGATTTCAGTACATGTTATGATGGTGATCCATGGTCACCAAAGGTCTAAAATTAGTGCTGTGCTCATGGAATTAACTATAGCTAACATAATTTCTATTATCTCGCTCGCTGGAGGCTGCAAATGTCCTGTTGGCGGGTGGGATGGCCATGACAACGTGTACTGAAATCCTGTCATGGACCGGTCCATTATTCCAGTAGATTTTTCTGTTCAGAAGGACAGGACTTATAAAAATACTAACTATTGGAAGACGAAAGAAGTTAGAAAAGTAGGACAAAGATTCCCTGTTTTATAAGTGTTTAGTGTTGACATAAAGTTGATTCTGAAAGTAACAGCATGTTTATTTATATTGCAAATGTTGTTTAACTTCTGCTCTATATTCTGGCAGGCAGCTTCCGTTTACTGTGATGATGCTGCCACTGTATGGTTTCCCACCAGTTTTAGTATTTTTTTTCCATCATGTTATAAAGCCTCATGAATAGTATCTTCCTTTTTTAAAGGCAGTTGTTCCCCTTTAAAATGCATTTTAACATACTAAATTATAACTACTTTCATCATGATACGATATATCAATTCTTTGGACAACGATACGATATTGCCGATATCTCAAGTCTGCTTGGATCCGATATTGATTCTATGTGATTTAAGGGTCGGTGATCGATGTGAGAAAATATAATATGCTCATTTAACACAGTTAGTGACAGAGAAGCTGCCACCCCCTATTTCTTTTTTGCTTTTGGCCAAAAAAAGATAAAAACAACATCCAAATAATTTTTAATAATTAAATCTGGTTTCTATTTGTCAGAAACCCCTTTCTGGAAAAAAATGTCACTGTGTCTTCCGACAGAAAAGCACAGATGAATTTCAGCCTGCAGTCTTTTCAGCCGAACATTTGAAACTGAGTAGCTAATGTTGCTGCATGAAGCCACCATTGGCCTGACGCTGTGTGACAGTGACAGAATTTCAAAATAGAGGCATATCAAAAGGAGGATGATATGAATCAATGTTTACACTTTGCATTGATGATACGTGATCGTTGCTCATTGAATCGATATATTGATTCTGATCAATGGGTTGTTACACCCCTAGCAGCAACATACTGTGTGTAAAAACATTATACTAATATATAAAAAAAACCTTCTCTTTTTGCGTGCAAACTTTATTGTAAAACTTGCTTTGAGTTGCTCTTAAGTACAAAAACATGCCTCCTTTCTTCTTCCTTGTCATGTCCTCATTTTCAACATCCACCTACATCCATCACCCTCCCCGACCCATGTAGATTATTAATGAACGTTACAGGGCATACTCCTGGGTGGCTGAGCTGATCCAGGTGTTTATCGCCATTAGCATCACTGTGTCCTTCCTGGTGATGGGATCTGCCATGAAACACACCAGTAAGTTTACTTGTGCTTTTACTCCATTAGATTAACGCACATGTGATGCCGCTGCCACAGAGACGGTTAGAATTACAAGAACATTGCTAGTGTCACTTTAACTGTTAAAGCAGGGAAAAGTGTAATGATCTTAACAATACTTTCAGTCATGGCAATACTTGTGGTATGTAGTAGTAGTAATAAAACAAGTTATTACTATATAATTTTTAACATAATTAGAGAATTGTAATATTTAAAGGAATAATTACATATTGTGAGGAATATGCTTTTTGATTTTTTGAAAGAGCTGGATGAGACGATGGATATCACTCTATGGTTATTAGTCTTAGCTTATCATACAGACTGGAGGAAGGGGAAACAGCTATCTCCTGGGTGAGCTAAAGGGACCTCCTGGAGTCTTCTCTGGGTGCCAAGAAAATATATGGTCACATACAAAATCCCCATTGAACCATAACTTGTAGTTTTTAGACATTTGTGCACATTTAAATAAAAGATATGAGATGTTAATAGTGACCTTTAGAGATGCTGGTTGGCAGATTTTTTGTTACCTTTGGACAGAGCCAAGCTGCCTGTTTCCCTCTGCCTTCAGACAGATAGTTGATTGTTGACTCTTTCACAAATTATCAATCACTGACACTTTGGGTTAATGGTTCATTCCTTCAGCCATCCCAAGGTCATCTGTATTTGACAATCTTGGAAATGAGACAGTCAGCTATCTCTCATATGAAACTTTTAAGCTAAAGCTAGCTGTAGCTTCACATTGACTGATAGAGAGGTAGAGTGGTATCAGTCTTTCATCTCATCTGCCGCACATTTCCTAAGTGTTTTTTAAGGACTGACTGGATGTGCTTCTTTCAGTTGACGGTCTGGTGAGCTCATTGTGGAGCAGCAGGCTGGAGTGGCTGTCGAAAGCCTGGGAGAGAAACCTGCCAAACAAAGAGCACATCTGCTCAGCCAGAATGTGAGCACAGACATGACCTCCACAACAAAGAAACAAAGTTAATGTCAGAAACTGTCAGGAAATATGGACACACACACACACACATGCACACACAGTGTCTCAAAGATCTAATGAGTTGGGTGTAAATTCAGAGTGCCAGGTCCCCTAATATCAGCTGTCCTTACATAAGTTTGTGACAGTGAAAACGTAAACCCAAGGTGTCTGTAGCACCGAGGTGTCTATTCAGCCATGAATTGTTATCATCCCTTATATATATATATATATATATATATATATATATATATATATATATATATATATATATATATATATATATATATATATATATATATATATATATATATATATATATATATATATATTTGTGTGTGTGTGTGTGTGTGTGTGTGTGTGTGTGTGTGTGTGTTGACTCACATATGACCTGATGTATGAAAGTTGCATTCTTTAAAGCACTCTTTATACTATGTTACCTGACTTTCTGGCAGTAAATTTGTGATTTTTCTTGTAAATGTACCACTTTAACCAATTTGGAAACCCTAGCTCAGCTCTGAAGGAGCTCAAAGGAATTTGAAAGAAGCACAGTAGCAGCACACTGAGGATGTCAGAGGGTTGTGATTCGTTGATCGCAATGTTGGTCCAGGATCGCAATGTTGGTCCAGGATCGCAGTGTTAGTCCAGGATCGCAATGTTGGTCCAGGATCGCAGTGTTAGTCCAGGATCGCAATGTTGGTCCAGGATCGCAGTGTTAGTCCAGGATCGCAATGAGGAATGTTGATCCAGGAGCATGTCCCACCTGAGCAAAGCATGTTGTGCAGTTTCAGCCATTACAGTAGAGCTGTGAAAGCAGTGAAAGCATAAGTGTGAGTAATAGCACTGATGATGGCCGCCTTCGGTTGTGCAGTGCAGTGAGTCATTTCAGTGTCAGCAGCACAGCAGCAGGACACTGACACAGATGCGTCTGAAAGAAGCGCAGTTGTTTCTCATGTTGTTAATTACATGCTTTTCTGCCATGTTACATCCAATTGTCCTCTCAAGACAACCAGAAAAACTACTCAGGAATAGCCTGAGGAACATAACAAAGAGCTCAAGGTATCGACCTGACCTCACAATTCCCTACATCCCAATCTGATCAAGGTCTTTGGGGATGTGGCGTTACCCTAGAGGTACCCCTTATCCACATTGGGGTCTCGTCGGATCGGACTTGGCTATGACCTGTTGAGACCTGGACACAGGACCTCTGGGGGTGTCCTGAGGTGCACCAGGTCATTGGTGACGGATCCCTTGAGTGAATTGTAGGGTCGACATCCCACAGACACTCTGATTTAAATTAAATAAATGAAATAAAAAAGGGGAAGATAAAAACCATGGAAATGACCTGGAAAAAAAGTGTTTCAATATTTAAAATAATTTTGGAACTTCATTTGAAATATGAAATTATGATCATTTGAAATAAAATTTTCCCCTAGCTTTGCTCTTTTTTCCCCCAAGACATTTTTGCCTACATTTTAAAAATAATTCTCTAAATCTACTAAAGTCTCGCAATTTGTAAAACACTTATTAACCATGTTTTTGAAAGAACCGTTCAAACGTTTAAATATTTGCAAAAGGCAAAAGGAGCATAAGACAAGTAATGTCACTCAAGGTCTCAAAGAGTTAATGTTTTGGCCAATCAGTGTATGTCTCTCAGAGTTGCATGTGTGGAAGTGTAGTGATCTGTAGAAGCAGCCTCTGTGATAAATGCAGCTTCAGTGAAACTAGATATTCTCCCTGGTTGTATCTCCAGAAATTTCAACACAAGCTGCAGTTTATTTTCTGTCTCTCTTCACATAAATGAAGATGAAAAGTGTGATTCATGTGAAACACTCGTCAGATGTTCAATCTAAATATTGATTCCATGCTGCTTCGTCTGTCTTTCTTCCAGCATGGCGAAAGGATTCATGTCACTGCTCGCATTCCTTGTCATCTTCACTGTGTCAGTGTGTGATCCCAGGGTAAGTGATACAAACGCACACACACGACTAGTCATGATTGAAG
Organism: Plectropomus leopardus; assembly: GCF_026936395.1. Lineage (NCBI taxonomy): Eukaryota > Metazoa > Chordata > Actinopteri > Perciformes > Serranidae > Plectropomus > Plectropomus leopardus. The sequence continues at coordinate 4,148,342 of NC_142180.1, forward strand.
ATGGAGACTAATGATGATGAAGCACTCCAGCCTTGAATTCTGTCAGTCACCGCTGCTTTCTGTCTCCAGGGATTCGTTGTCATGTTGGACAAAGTTGTGTCTTTCTCCCTCAACACTGAGGTGGGACTGTTTGTCTTCATCATGCTGAGAGAGGCCAGAGAAGACAGATTCCAGTGAGTTCCTCTGTTTTTTAGTAATACATGTATGTTTGGTTTTGGGTTTGTTTGTTTGTTTGTTTGTTTTTTTTGCACAAAACACAATATTGTATGTCTACTACTGTAATTACCTTCACCAACAAGCTTATGTATTCAGTTTGTTTGGTTTGTCAGCATGGTTAAAGGAAAAGAATAATGTCCTGATTTTCATGAAACTTTGTAGAAAGCTGTAGCATGGACTTATGAAGAACATGTAACGTTTAAGAGCAGATCTGAATCTTTTTTTTTTTGTTACCAAACCTTTACTTCAAGCCAGTTTTGGTGATAATAAATCACAACAAAATCAAGTGTTTACAGGTAATAAAAGTATAAACCAAAACACAAGTTAGCAGATAAACAAGCGAAAACACACAAGGATAGATACATTTAAAAAGGTAGATTAACAAAATAAACAAAGAAATTAATAAATAATAGTAGGGAGGAGAAGTAGAAGGAGAAAAGGAAAAGAGAGAGAGATCATTATGGTCCAAGTCCACTTCCATTACATTGCTAATAAAGACAGGCATCTTTATTGTGTGAAAGATATTTTAAAGTCAAAATCAAATCACAAATTTGATCAATTAGGTCTATTTTTCACTGTAGTTAATATTGCAAGACAGAGCATTTGGCACTGGCAGAAGAAATGTTGTGCATCTTAGTATCCACTAGATGGTAGTATAGTTCAGTGGTGACAAAACACAGACAAGCTGCTCAAACTTAAGACAGAAAGCAGTCGTCATGGAGAATTCAGTGGTGCCATGGGAGAACTGGAACAATTTAAACAATGCTTTTTTTAACTAAAGTGGGGCAATGGAAATGTTAATACACACATGCTATAATGCTCTTAGTTACATGCAAATGTGAATTGTTTGCAATGGGCATCACCAGACATATTGAGGAAATATATGTAGACTTATATAGAGGCTGGGCTTTCAGATTTGCTTATCATAGAATACTGGACTGTTGGCCTTGGTCGAGGTCTAGCTCTCTCAGTGCCCTTCTTGTCACTACTGCAGCTACTGCTGTTACTCCTGTGGAGCAGTTAGTAACTTTTTTAAAAAATGCTTTTTGTCATATTTGCTGAAACTGTCAGTACATCCACACGGAAGTATATGCAACTCATAAAATGTGGAAAAAATTCTGGTAGCCCCTCCCACTCCTTGTCGTCTTGTGGCATGTTCTAGAATCTACCACAAATGAATAAAACAACCAATCAGAGCTGTGGAGTCTGTAATGCAGCTGTCAATCATGTCAATCTTTGCTTGAACTGCAGTCAAGGCAACATTCTCTGAAATGTATCTGATATTTTCTTTAATTTTCTAGTAAGAGAAATTATAAGAGAGGTCAACTCCAGATGCAGCAAACATTCTTAATCATCAAAATCTCCTTTTACTCAGGAGTGCTCAATGTTGAATCTCACTGATCCTAAGTCATCTATTAGCACAGGTAACACCCCCTAAACAATATATAAGGGCAGGTTTTGTGCCTTGTGCCAAGGCCCCATGACCAAGACTGGAGAGATGACGCCAAAAAAGGCTGAAAGAAGAAGAACTTCTGCATGAGTGAAACTGGCCTGCTGCGCCTGAGAATTTCATGTGACTTTGTTGTACACCCTATGACCTAAAAAAGCGAACAATGTTTCCTTTATAGTTCTGTGAAATATGTTTTTTTCGAATTGCCTCAAATACCACCTCATTTGACTGTAAAAACTTTTTTTTGCAATAAATGGGAATTTCTCGAAATTGATGTGTTTCCGTTAGTCAAAATTTCTTATCACAATTTCAGTTTATGAAATTTGAGGGTTAATGGAAACCCGCCTAATGTTTATTAGTTCCTTCCAATAAGTTAACTCGTTAACAGAAGTGTTACCTGGAGAGTATTTTAATCAGAGCAAGCATACGCTTTAAAAAAAAATATATATGGTTAATAAAGTTTGGGTTATGTGGGTTTGCATTGAGACTTAATTGAAAAGAAATTTTAATTTTCCTAATAATTGGTATCAAATAACAAAGTTATCATCAGGAAACTCATTAGGAAATGAACCTGTCAAATAAAGTGTGAAATAAAGTCTGCAGACAGTTTTCCTCCTGTGCAACATGCCATCAAATGGAAAAGTTGTAAATGTTTTGCAAACCATTTTTATGCAAAATGCCCCAAAGTTCAGCTCAAATGTTTTGGTATGTTTGGAAAAACATGAACTTCAACGAGTTTGAATGTTTGATGCACAGCTGACCTCTGTCTTGTCCTTTCAGACACCTGGCTGTCCCTCTGCCAGTAGGTGACTGTGTCTTCAGCCTCAGTTGGCTGCTCCCCTGCTACTTCCTGTTTGCAGTAACCTACGACGTCCTGCAGACCCTGGCAGACGTGGCTCATTACCTGCCTTTCTACAGCCACAGTCAGGAGCTGCTCTACCACAATGTGACTGAGAGTTTAACTGCAGCCAACATCTCCATCCTGCTCTGATCCTCAGGCAGACACATCACTCAGTGGGAGTTTAAGTTGCCAAAAAGCAGAAGCTTCGCAAGTGCTTTTATATTCTATTCACACTTATTAAGCTCTTGATACAATTTTAACATTTTAGAATGAAAGTAATATTTGCTTTGGACAGTGTCTTTGGCCATTTCTGTATTTTTGCACTCCACTTTGCCATGACTACTTTATCAAACAGAGATCTGCTTTTCTTTGTTTCTTCAGATTTGGTGGCCTCTGCTTTGTAAACTTGATGAATTGCAGAGTTGAATGCATCTGCTCCCTGGTGTTGTAGAACTGTAAATATGATACAAGTTTTAATTAAATACTGTATAAGAAGTAATAGCTTGAATAACTATCAGTGTAATTTGCAGTATGAAAATGACGTTTATTTAAATGTGCTATAATATTGCGTTCGCTTTTGCTTGACTTTCATGATATCAGTCAATTTAAGAGCAATCTATATACTGTTTGAGTCAAATGTCACATGGTGTCTAAAAAATGCACCATGGACCATTTTTATACTGGTAATGTTACTGCGGCTGAGCCACCAGGGGGAGCTGCTCGTCTCCACTCTGCACATTGAAACATTAAGTTAGACTTCCCAGCAGTGTGTTCACATGCATGTTCACACAGTCGACTACATTTTAATTCAGGCATTATCTGACTCTGTTACCCATTTTCCACCAATATGGATCAGATTCTGTTTAGTCTTGCATCTATTTTTAATTGTTGAGAGCATTTCGACCAAAAATAAATTGGCTCAGATCCTGAAAAGTTGGTTCTTACCCCTTGATTCCACCAGCAGCGTGTCGCTGGCATTATGTCTGCGATGCGGTTTTGCGCCGTCCTCCACACGTCTCTATATCCCACCAGAAGTGTCTGATACTGATGTGGACTTGCTAAGATTGTGCTTATTTCATTATTTTCCCTTGATTCTGTGGTCATTTCTCTATGATTTTTTTGTGATTCTACCATGGCTGAGTATGCTACATATGTAAATGTTTTCCTTTTTCTGTCTGTGCTGTGCTCTTTCTTGTGCTGCAGCCTGCAGTCCAGCCAGGAACCAAGAAAATCAAAGAATTCTGACCGTGTTTCAGTCACACACAAAAAAGAAACATGTTCATCTTGATAATTATACAGATCAGTATAAAAAAATCTAGTTAAACATGAAGTAGATTGAATATTTGTGGCTGTGTTTCAAGGTTCTTGAGTTATGGCTAAAAACAGGTTTCATGGTCACCTTGACCTTTGACCTTCAACCACCAGATTGGAATCAGTACATTCTTGAGTCCAAGTTGACATTTGTTTGTTTGTTTGTTGATTTGAAATTTGAGGATACTTCCTCACGGTCATCTTCACATATTGTGTTCACAACAATGGGACAGACGCAAGGTCACAGTGACGTTAACCTTAGACCACCAAATTCTCATCAGCTCATCTCTGAGTCCAAAAAAATGTTTGTGTCAAATTGGAAGAAATTCCTTCAAGGTGTTTGTAATACATCACTTTTACAAGAATGAGATGAATGCAAGGTCACCATGACATTGATCTTTGACCACCAAAATCTGATCACTGTATCATTGAGTTGACTCAAACGTTTGTGTTAAATCTGAGAAAATTCCTTCAAGGTTGAATCACATTTGAGTAATCACATTCACAAGAATGAGACGAATGCAGGGTCACATTGACCTTAAAGTGAACCTCAGCTGTGACCTTAGACCACCAAAATCTAATCTACTACTCATTTCCTCAAGGTGATCTTGAGATATCCCGTTCACAAGAAGAGGACAGACATATATAGTTACTGATAATACTGATCTCGACTAACGACGGCACAGAGGCATAAAAATGCCCAACCAGCACGTTGTCGCATCGCTGGCGCTTGTAGCACGGCATAAATACACGGCGCTCCCATTGCAAAGCATTAAATAAAAAGAAACGGCCCCCAAGTATTCACTGATAATACTGAAAAGCCGATTCTGAAGCTGAATTTTACATGAAGCAGGTTACTCACTGTTAAAGTGGGCCAGAATGGATCCTATGCTGAGCCAGTTCTGGCCCACAGGCCTTATGTTTGACACTCCCGCTTAAATGTATCCATTGTTGCCTTCTCCTTCCTCTCTGTCCAACCTGTTGAATACAACACGCCTACTGATGTCATCATTGTTCTCACTTCAGGTTAAGAGGAACCTGTTTATGTTATTATTCATTAATTTCTTGGTTCAAGCTGTGAACCGATTCTGAAACGATTCATTTTTGGCGGGAATGCTCTGAACAGTTCACAGTTAGCTGAGGGAACCAGAGTGGAACCTGTTGCATGTCTGTGGAAATGAGGTCTGAGTGGAGTCAGCAGAAAGCTACTGGTTTCATTTCGGAGACCCAAAAATCCAACTGGTTGCAACTTCGCTTTATTTGATGATGTGAAATACAAAAACTATCCTTATCCTTCTCACTTTGAGAGTCCCTGCCCTAAAAACCAAACTCTGAGAATAAAGCATGCCTCTTCAGTCTGACTGTGTGAAAGCACCAGCATGACAGGAACATGATGGAGGTTCACGCTCTTTGAAATCAATGTTTTATTGGTTTATTAAAGCCATTTTGTTTGTGTTTTCACATGAATAAAACATAGATTCATGATTGCGACTGACACGAGTACTCTGTACTCCACGGTGTTAGCTCAGCACTTCTACACACACACACACACACACACGCAAATAAAAACTCACAACTCTTATCAAAATATATTTTATTCTGGACTTGTTTCACTGATCTGACTGAAATGACAACAGATCGATGTGATGCGAGTTGCAGAAAAACAAACGAACAAACAAAGGCTTAGAGAGCCCATGGGGGAAATACTGCCGGGCTGACATGATGCTGACCTGTTGTGGCGGCACAGATAAAGGCTGACTCAGCGACTTTGGCCATGTTAACCCAGACACACTGTGTGGCACAGACCTAAGGATGGCATGAACAGTGATTTTTTCCATAACTTTTGGCTTGAGGTGCTTTAAATAAAGGGAGGAAAAAACAAAAACAGTACACAGGACTGAAATCTCTGGAAGTTTCTAGTAGAAATCTCCTATTAATTACAGAGGCTACAGGAAGAAATAAACCTGATCTGCAGTTGTACAAACCTTGTTTGGAAGCAGAGCTCTGGAGGCAGAGGTAATAATTTTTAATTAAACCTCAAACTAAAGTTGCAACTTTCAAAATTGAATAGTGTGGTGAAAATCCAATTAAAATTTTTTTTAACAATTCTGGATGATTTCTGAAGAATTTTTAGCCTTTTCACTGACTTTCATTCTAAAATTAAAATGCTTCTTTGGCTCTGACCAATAAGGATTAGGACAATCTGAGCACAGAAAAAAAAGATATTCTGCGCAATTATATTTTAGTGCACATTTTCTTGCTTCCTAAGTGACCACCGTAAAACTTCAATTATTATTTGCTTTAACCAAACAGGCTTATATTTGGGACAGGCGTCTACGTGGGACAGGTGTCTATGTGGGACGGGTCTTTATTTTCTGTCACACCAAAGTGTTGCTCATCAAAGATGGAAATACAATCAGTGTTTATAAAACCTTTTTTGCATCTGTCTTGTTTACTCTTCCAGTAGCAGTCTTTTTTGGCATTCATGGTTTCAGTGAAATGAACTGATTAAATCATAGAGAATCACTATTTTGCTATTTACACTGTCTTTAGCATGCAGATTTCTAATCTTAAACTAACCCTGTGTGTAACATGTTGACAAAAGTTTAAACATTTATATTTGTATGCAAATCTCCAGCAGGGAGCCAAACAACCTCTATAAAAATGACCTGCATAGTAACCGGGCCTCTAATTGAGACAGCCCTTTATTTGCCAAAATGTGTTGTGTTGCCACGAGAGTGGGTGTTTAATCGGGACAGGCTTATATTTGAAGTTTTACGGTAATAACTGGATTAGAGACAAAACAACCAAACGGAAATTGATCGCTTTGTCGTGGCCGGCTGAAAGGAAGCACACTGTAAGACTCTGCCAAACTGTTCTTTTTTCTGTGTTCAAAATGTCCTGTTGCACATTAAAAATCATGACACAAATATAACTCCATATTCAGTCAATGAGATTATTTCTGATCCCAAAGCAACTTTATCCACAAAACATCTGCATGATTCCCAATTATAGAAATAAAAAATGGGAACCAGAAAGATTCCCTGAAGTCTTGGCTTGATTGAAAAATTACAACTTTATTCAATTTAAAGAGTAACTTGTTTTGAATTGTCTTTTGTGTAAGTGTCTTTTTCTGGGACAAATCTTCCCAAAAACATTCAAGCAAAAAGAAAAAGCAAAACATTTCTTTATTAAAACATATTTTGACAAATTTAGTGGTGATTTGCTCCGAGGACAAAGTGTTCCCCAGCAAGGTGCCTTCAGAATGACGGCTCAGCTCGCCGAGCCTTACATTACACGGTCAACCTTTAAAGTAACAAAACAAAGATCTTTAAAATTTATAGAACATGTAAATTAACACTGCCAATAAATCATCAATTCACATTTTTTTTCAAATCTACAAAGAAATTACAAAAATGTAACTTTAAATTTGTCTTTAAAAGAGTATAAAATGTTTAGTCAGTAGGGAACCTCAGAGGGAAATGTGAGTTTTGGTGGTGAAGAACCAAAAGTGAAGGTGAAGGGGCAGATGAATCAACACACACTGAATGTACAGTTTGACATTTTGCTGTTTTTAATTCACCAACACCGTCATGTTGCGGGTAAAAGATTTGACATTTGACCTTTTTGTGTCTGATTTGTTTCTGTCCTCAGCGGGGTTCTTCCCCACATCATGACGAGTAGCAGGCGATAAAAACAGACACAAATGAAAATGTCCAGATATTGCTTTAATGTTGGGTCCGCTTCTGAGCCTGATTCTGAATAGCAACCTGGTGGCAGCGATCAGACAATAAGACAGGGGAGAAAATTCTTCATACTCTGCGTAATCGCAGGTAGAACATGTAGTTTGGAGCAGTTTGTGATGTTTGTCTGAGAGGAAAACAAACAGAAGGTAATGTTTCTTTATCTTCATGTGTGAAAAGGCAGCCCCAAAGTCACACTGAGCCCACTTCTCCACGCCACAGAAATGTTATTAAAACAGTAAAAAAATACATCCGAGTTAAATTTCAATTATATACTTTTTGGAAGCAGAGCGGTAACATAACCTTAAGTAATTTTTGCCTTAAACCTTCAACAGGGCAGAGCCAAGGAAATACCCATTCTTTTGCCAGTTCATTAAATACACACGGCACTGTCTCAAATACAGTGCGGTGTGTATTTAATGAACGGTTTCTTTCCTTTCTCTATCAAATTTGGTGCAGACTAACTTGAAATAATGTTCTTGCACAGCTTAGGAGGAGTCGGAGTAGCATCTCGTTGGTCATTCTCATTGCCTTAGAAAGCCAGATGTTCGTGGGTGTTAGCCCGTTTTTGTACATTGAGCTTTAGCAGTGCACAGTTGAAACACACTGTAACGTGTGCTTATTCTTGTGAAACTGTCACGGTTAGGTTCAGACCACAGGTTTAGATAAGTTTTGGGTTGAAATATTTTTGTTTTATGTAAAGTGACAAAGTGTCAGTCTTTGAAGTAGTGAAGATGAAGTTTTGGGGATTTAGGGGAAATAAGTTGCAATGATATTTTACCGTGCATTTATGCTGAGGGAAGCAGCAGATTGCAAAAAATAAACCAGTGGTCTCACTCATGCTGCAGGTGGTTCAATACAGTCAGAGGGTGTCCCGAGTATCAGAATGCTCTGTACAGTACTCTCAAAGATAATTAAAAACAATAAGCCACATTTAGTAGGCACAAAAATTACAGTTGTGTGACACAAAACTGATGATATTTCCAAAAATCTGAATGACACAGTCTGACTTTGCTAATGCTGTTTTCATCATGGTATTTTTTAGACTATTTAATAATTGTGATCAGCCAAGAGAGCAAAACCGTTCAGGGTCTGAGATATTGTATATTTTTGACAGATTATATAAAATGACACATACTAACTATTTGGTTTCAGCTGCTAGCAAACAACTACAAATATATAGCAAACCAAGAACACAAACCACCATCACTCTTTTAACTAAGGTGAAAAATAATTTATATTTCTGCCTGGTGATAAGGATTCACTGCAAAATGTAATGGGTTCTTCCTTGGCGTTACTGTTAGTGATTGGATTGATGTGTCGATGCTTAAAAGGGCACAAAATAACGCGCAAATGCAGCAACCGCACTGAGCTCCGGACTGAGTTTGTTTCTTTGGCTCTGCCCTCTGAGGTTTTAGTCACTGAGATTAATTCTGCCTCCAGAGCATCAACCTCTGAGAATCTGCAAAAACATGTGAACAACACTTCTGCTTTTTCACCACCACCCCTCAGGCCATTGTGTGTTTTTCTGATTGGCGAGTTAGAAATGTTTAACGTGTTACAGATGAGTAAATCTCTGGAATCCTACTGGCTGAGGACAGTATGTGATGAGACATGAGACCTGATTAACTGTTGCATTACTGAAACTCAGAGCAGCTTTGAACATTCGGACAAGTGGAGGTTAGCTTCTTGCCAATTAAACCTTTAACTTTTGTCCAGGTGACTAAGAGAGGAGGACTGTGGGTAAATCCATCTAGATCAAATAGTGCGCACAGGAGCTGTTTTTAAAGTGTGTGAACACGTGTGTGTGTGTGTGTGTGTGTGTGTGTGTGTGTGTGTGTGTGTGTGTGTGTGTGTGTGTGTGTGAGTGTCAGTCACATGTGGCCAGGGGGGATCCAGAGTTTTTCCTCTGGAGAAGACAACACGTGAACTACTGCATGTTGAGGTTAACCATATGAGCCGCTCACAGCTGCAGAAACACGGATAAAAAGCCTTTCCATTTGCCACATTGGTTTGATGAGGACACTGTTTTTGACAACTATTTGGTGTCCGATTGTGTTTGAATGCATGTACTTCTCCAATCAATAAAACTCAGACCTGTGCAACCCCTGTTCCCTCCCCTGAAGATAAAAAATATAAAAACATTGAAACAAGAGATCTGAAATTTAAAAAAACTAAGTGCCATCCTATTTTATGGTGGAGAAGTTGATATGTCTGCACAATGAGATCCAACTAGTAACAAAGATCAACACTTTTTTCATTGTTTTTCATTTTCATGACGATGAGCATGGTTTAAAGATCAAAAAAGCAAAATAGCTTCCAAATTTTGGTACATATACGGATCTGCAACTTTTTTTTTTCTATCAGTTTTTTTTCTTTTTTTCACTGCGTCCCTTCTACATCTCTGGAAGAGTCTGCACAGATAGAGAGGGGCGCTTCCATCCGCCCGTTTATCCATCCGTCTGTCTGTCCGTCCATCTGTTCATCCCTGTGTCTGGACCTGCTGTGTCGGGGTGCTTGCTTCCTGTTCCTGTTTCCTGCTTCCTGTCTGTCGGTGGGCGGGGCCATAGTCGTAAGCGTGAGCAGTACGCAGGGCAGGCAGGGACAGTCATTTGGCTATGTACACATTCATGGTCGGTCCATGGCTTCCAACAAACAGCAGCACTATTTCCGAAGGTCTAGTACACACACCTGGGACAGGAGAGGACAGGAGACACGGATCAGTCTGCCGAAAAAACTTTCACAATACACACTAGAGCACTGCAGAATTAGTGACGTACGGCAAGAAGAGTCCAATATGGTATACCAAAAAGGTGTGTAGTATGTGAAAAGATAAAAAAGCTGTGGTATAATATGCCAAAAAAACAATATGTAATATGTTAAGAACATGCTTGTCTAGTATGCTAAAAAAGTTTCGTGTGTCAAAAACAACTTCAAAGTATACCAAAAAAGTCATATTATATCATAAAAAAATTGTCAGAGTATACAATGGAAAAAAAAAATGCCAAAAAATGCTATATTATAGTATGTCAAAAAGCGCCAACAAAGGACGCCATAGTTTATCGTGCCAAACAAAAATATAAAAGCAAGATAATATACTATGTTTTTTAAAAAGTCATAGAATAGTATTCCAAAAAAAAATTTATAATACTTTAAGGACAGAGTATTTTATGTTTCAAGAAAAAAAAACAAAGCAGAAGAAAAAAAGTTATGTTCAAAGAAAGTCATAGTATACTATGTCAACAAAAGGCATAAACTATATTAATATTATATATTATATAAAATCAAACTATATTATACGACTGTGACAACTATATGTCAAAAAAAAGCTGTCATGCTATGCTATATTGGTATGAAAAACAAATGCCATAGTGTAGTATGTTAAAAAAACTGACAAAAATATGACACTTTGGGAAAAGACAGTGTAGTATGTAAATTTAAAAAAAAACAAAAACTAGTATACTATCTTGAAAAAAAAACTATCAACAAGATGTCATACTATGTCCTCCAAAATGGCATTAAAATGCATAAAAACGTCATACTATACAATGTGTAAATGATGTTTTCAATGTTTTTTCGACATTTTATACTATGACATTTCTCGACATGCTATTTTGTGTGGTTTTCAGCTGTTTTCTGGACATGTTCGTATTTTCACATTTTTTGCCATACTTTTCGTAGTGTTTCCCATTATTAACAAAGATGAGCAGCTACAGTCTCAACGGAAATGGACTGTTAATTAAGACTCAAGTCAATTTTATTTATAAAGCTAACTAGCTTTAAAGAAAGAGTCCATGAATATTAAAATCATCGGTTAAAATGAATGAACCTGATTATTGGCATGTTAAAGCCACTTTCACATACAGTATTTCTGGCTGGTGGCAAGTTGCAGTGCTCTTCAGAAGTTAAAGTATTCTCATTAGGAGTAATGAGAACCTATTTAGGTTACTGTGCTTTGAGATAATCTCATTGGTATTACTGTAATCGAAGCAAAACTCACGTTTTAAAAGTAAAACTGCAAAATTAAGACATAAAAATGCAAATACCCTTTAAGATCAACTCCATGCAATGCATTACACTCTGGTCTTTTTCAAGGCTCTCGCTCCTCTGAACACACTCAAAATCACAGTCAGCTGTGGTGTGTTCCAGCACTCGATGGGATGTTACACTGCACAATACTGCATTGTAAAGGGCTGTACTGTTCAGGGTGTGCACTAAGCATGGCAGTGCAAACATAATTTACAGTTTGGGTAAATGATATGACATCCCTCTGTCCTTAGACCCTCACACTGCCTTCAGAAAAACTTCCCCAAAAAAACCCTGTCATGGGGGGGAAAAATATGGAAGACCTCAGGAAGAGTGGCTGAGGAGGGATCCCTCTTCCAGGACGGACAGACATACAGTAGATGTCGTAAATAACAATTAACTTACAATAATGACAAAAAGAAAGAGAAAGAGAGAAGAGCTATATTAAAAACATTGTTGGGTGATTTAAAACGCAGTAGAGGCAGAGGAGAGCAGCAGAACATCAGGGGCATTAAAAGTGTTCTTCTGCTGGGCCTAAAACTGCCTTTCACTTACAAAAATCTGCAAATATCTTCTCTTATCTATCGTTCTGATCAGCTGTGAACATATCAATAAATTAATTATCCATGAGACTGGATATCTGTGACCGGATACCATTGACAGTGGGCTTTCATTAAAACTGTTTAAAGAGATTTACTAAGAACTTGGATTGTTTACAAGCTGCAAAGGCTTCTATACATCTGGTGAATCATCATCAGCACCATCAATCAAGGATTCTCTACGCAAGTACAAATCTAAATCAGACCTGAATCAATCCGAAGGCACTCAATGTTCCTTCTTGAGTGAGTGTATTTTCTGTAACAAGATAGAGATAAAATTCAAGGGCAAGACTGAGCGTCTTACAAACTTCCAGAGTAGGAAACACAGAGGCACTCCAACAGTTGCTGGTCAATGTTTTCCCTGATGAGGAGAATCCAGAGATACCACGTGACCCTCGTCAATCTTATTTACTGCTGCAGCCACGAGAACCTTGATGCCGCCCTGAAGGACTCTTCGCTACTCAAAGTGATTCATCAACACATGGACTACCAACAGAAGGTTCGTGAGGGCAAGAAGCTCCAGAAGTACCCTAAATTCCCGAAGGCTTTTAGGCAGCTTGGCACATTGGGGCTTGTGACAGATGAGGTCCAATATGTATGGTCATGCTCAGATGAGGTCAGTTGATGCTGTGCGGGCCAAAATGCTGTAAAAAACAGTGGGTGCTGATGAAGTTCTAGATTCAAACTCCAAAGTAGACCTCAAACGCCTGCCTCCCCCCTCACAGACAGCGAGCCAATTTCAGAGTCGCCTGTTGCAAGAGAGCAGACCAAGAAATATTCGAGAATGCCAGGGTATGGACTGGGAAAAGAAGATGGATGAGGGGTGTTAGAGCCTGTCTGGACAACTGGACCCATCTTCCCTCCTTCTTTCTTTGAGGTGCTGGCCAAGAAAGCGAAGCTCTTGAAAGGGAGGGAGATTATGCCGACAATAAGCATGATGATGAGGAGGAAGAGATGGAGATCCAAGAGACAGACTTTGATGATCTCGTTAGTAATGATGATGTTGATGATGAGTAGTAGTATAGTTTTTTGCTTTTTTTTGGTTGTTTTTTGCTGTAATAGTTCACTGACATGGTTTGCATAATAGGCCAATCTCTCCTGACTGCAGGACTCTAACATAAAGGTCTGCTGTGTGCTATTAACCATTTTACTCTGGAAAACTTTTTGGTAGGCCCACTTCCTCCATAGCTGCCACCAACCCCAACCCTAACCCTAACCCTAGTGGGGAAGCATTAACGGAATTTTAAAAATAACCAAAGGAAATCTACATCTTATCCTGTGTTTCATAATCCAGCCCTAGTTTCTACTACAGTTTCAAATAAATGTGGCAATTTCACAACAGTAGGCCTTACAGATTATTAATAAATTAAGAAAATAAAGATGTGCTTTACAGGTTTTCTGCTTGTTTTTTGCCTTTTTGCCCCGAAATAGAGTCAAGATATGTTGCAATCTTAAAAATGGTAATTTTATTGAATTTTGTGGGTCAGAACTGTTTTGGAAAATGTGTTCATTTGTCTTTGTATGTTGTTAACTTTGTTATGCCATTTTCATTTTTTTTCTTTTTCAGGTTCCGGATAGGTGTGATAAAGGGTTAAAAATAAACTCCATGGGACCTCCCAGAATCTTAAAGTAGACACTTCAAGGATTAAGAAAAAACAGGTGGCGAAAAAAATTCACCCCATGCGTGTGGATTTTTCCAACTAGACTGACAAGCCCTGCATCTCCCGGTTTGCCAGAACTTCCTTGAGGCCACCCGAAAGTCCTCCTCCATGGCCCCCCCAACTCCTCCCACACCTGTGCAAGAAGTTCTTCCGGAGGTGGGAGGTGAAGACCTCGCAGACAGGTGCCTCCGCCAGACGTTCCCCGTTCACCCTCACTACATGTTAGGTTTTACCAGATCTGTCCAGGAGCCTCCCCTGCCACCCGATCCAACTCACCACCAGGTGGTGATCAGCTGACAGCTCCGCTCCCTCTTCACCAGTGTCCAAGACATACGGCCGCAGATCGGAAGATACAACCATAAAGTCGATCATCAATCTTTGGCCTAGGGAGCTCTGGTACCAAGTACACTTATGAGCATCCCTGTGCTCGAACATGGTGTTTAAAATGGACAAACCATGACTGGCACAAAGGTGCCTGATCTGAACACCGCTCGGATTCAGATCAGACAGGCCGTTCCTCCGAATCACGCCCCTCCAGTACACTATAGCGTTTACTGACAGTTTTTTTGATATGGTATATATACTAGTTTTTGACATACCATACTCTGATGGGGGTTTATTTCATATATGCTATGGCTATGTTTGAGTTTTTGACATACAACATTTTTTTGTCAGTTTTTTTTACAACCTATCATAAGTCTTCTTTTTTTTGACACACTATACTGGCATTTTTTTGTCCTTATTTTAACATGTTATACTATGCTTAAAAGTGAAAAAAAAACACTTACAGATCCGTCTGATGCGCTGGCTCCCACTTTGTCCCCTGCTGCATTCCAGCAAACCTCAAAGATTCCCCCCGTCCCTCTGTAACTGTGGACTAAAGCGCCCGTCTGCAAAAGAACAGACAACAGACAGAAGCAGAGAGGTGAGGGACAGACAAAAGGTTGGTCATTTTTTCTCTTTTTTGCCTCAATTTAAACAGTAAGTTAACCCAATGATGTAAATAAAACTGAACAAGATACTCTATAAAACTGTTGTTACTCATTTCTTTGGCCACTCGAGGGCAGCAGTTGACTTGTGTTTCTGTCCAAGTGAATCCAAGCCCAACATTCAAATTGCTAATCTCTTAAGGTGCTGAGCAGATGGCATACAGTCGGTTAGCAGAACTTTTCCTCCTAAGCTGCTGCTGGAACAAGGTAGAAGCCATTATGGCTTTAAAGCTATTGATGTCAGCGTTTAACTACCACTTTTGTCACCTTGGGTTAAAAAAAAACTACAGTCATGGAAAAGACAGGACACCTAATGACCACCCCCTGCCCCACCCCCACCTTAATGTGATGGATGTGGATTGCAATCTACTTATTGCAAGGAATTAGTAGATTTACAAAATTGGGTCTTCTTTAAGCTCGGGGAAAAAAAAGCTAGGGAAGACAATATAATTATCAGAATTAAAAATTTCTAATGATGTTATAACTTACTTATTATAATGTTAAGCACTTTTGCCAGATCTTTTGTTGTTGTTTTTTTCTTCTTTTCTGTTTCTTTTCTTTTTTCTTTTATTTTGTACTAATTTCTCACTAACTTTTACTAACTACTAAAAACTACTGGTTTTAAAGACTGGTTTCATTTTGTTTTTGTTTCTATCAATAACAGATTCCACAGTTCTCACACACACATACACTCACACACACACACACACACACACACACACACACACACACACACACACACACACACACACACACACATACACACACACACACAAACTTCCATTCTCTTACTACCTGTGTATTCCAGATGTGCACACATTTGTCAAAGGAGCCACTGGCTAGATGCCGACCATCAGGGCTGAAAGCCACGCTGTACACTGGCTCCTGGTGTTTAGTCAGCGTGTGGATACAGATGCCTCTCTCCACGTCCCAAAGACGAACTGTGGAGTCAAACGATGCACTGTGGGAGAAAGAGACAGGAACAAGAAGGTTTAGAGACATGCTGCTGGGGAATCACGACTTTGGCAGAAAGAATCAGTACCGTACAAGGAATATTGTAACCCACTTAGAATTTATGCTAACATGGTAAATGGACTGTACTTTTACAGTGCTTTTCTAGTCTTATTGACCACTCAAAACTGAATGTAGGCTTTCACACTGCATTGTCACATTCAACCAATCACACACACATTCACACACTGGTGGCTGAGGCTATCGTACAAGGTGTCACCTGCTACTCAGTAATCATTCACCCATAGGGCATAGGGAGGCATTTTGCCTGGAGGAGCTAGGGATCGAACTGCTGACCTTCTGATTAGAGGATGACCTGCTCTACCTCTGAGCCACAGCTGCCCACTGCCTTTTTTTCATCATAGCAAAAAGGTTTGGAATATCATCTCTTATTAGAGGTGAACTGAGATGACAAAAAAAGAGTAATACTAATTGAACTTATTTAAATTATTACAAAATTCATTAAGGAAAGTTAAAGGGCCAGATTGTACCTATGTCCTTTTTTTGGCTAAACTAGCATCTCTTTGTTGTTGCATGCGCACACACACGCACACACACTCACCTTGCTAGCATGAGGTTAGCACTGGGATTGTTGGTTCCAGGGCCGGTGGGACTCCATTTAATGGTGTAGATTTCTTTACTGTGGGCCTGCAGGTCATGGACACACGAATCCTGCTTCATACTCCAAATCTGAAAAAAAAGAAATACATTTAAACCTTGCTTTTAATGTTTCAATAAATACTGGTGTATTAATAGGCAGCCTACAGCAGTGACAAACCATTTACACAAGTCAATATTAGCACTGTGCAATTCATCAAAATTTCAATTTCGATTATTTTTTCAGCTTCCTTCAAAACAAGTAATCAAAATACAATGATTATTTGCGGCATGATGAGTCTAACAATGTTGCCCTGTTTTGTTTTTTATTTTGTATGGCCATGTTTATAAGTAAACAATATGTGTGTGTGTGTATGTATATGTATGTATGTATGTATGTGTATATATATATATATATGTGTGTGTGTGTGTGTGTGTCCATTTTTTATGTATTTATGTGTGTGTGTGTGTGTATATATATATATATATATATTTTTTTTTGTTTTTACTATATACACATCTTATGTAGATGTTGTACTATCCTTTTGTAATAGATTTTAAGTGTGTGACATTAAATGTACAGTCAGGTGTTTTATCATGTTTTATACCCTTCCATATCTGAAGCATGCCTGGTCAAACTGACAATTTCAGCAGAGACAGAGGAAGAACTATGGACATCAGACTCCTGGCTTGTTCAAACATTATTCAAATGTATTTGCTGTTACTGATGCAGTAACTTATGTACTGTAAAATTATATCAGTTGGGTTAGTTGGGTTAGGTTTGTGAATGTGAACAAACTACAGTAATAAGCAAGATGTGTTACCCAACATGAGTAATCATGTTAAAATAATTGTTAGATAATCCTGATTTCAATATCCATAAAAAAAACGTCATTATTATTTTATTATTTATAATAATTTTTGCCATAATCGAGCAGCCCTAGTCAATATACAGTTTGCCCGCAGTCTGTCATCACTTTCTCAGAATCCCCAGTCATCACGAACACATCATTACTTTAATTAAGGTTTAGAGGCAAAGTTATCAGTGATAATAACACAAGATGTCCAATATTTCTTCAGATTTAGGTCTCAGCTCACCTTCAGCGTCATGTCATCTGAGCAGGAGGCTAGCAGGTTCCCTGTGGGATCCCACTTGATTGCATTTACTTCATTCTGAAAGGAGAGAAGAAAGGGATGAAAGGGTGGAAGCTCACGAACACAGAGACCCAGCTGAAGATTTACAGTATATACAGTATGGTGTGTGTTTGTGCCATTCGGAGGAAACCATTTAAAATGAAGGTGTTACGAAATTCAAAACCTTGATTTATGTTACAAAAGTCCAACCAAATGCTTACAAGCCACTTCTGCCCAAATATTAATGAACAGTGACAGTAACACTTTCCCTGTCTCCTTTGAGTGCTTTGGAAAGATACACGTCAGTAATGAGGATATGGATGTATTATCATATGCTGGTGGGCGGGCGCACGCATGCGCACACACTCACACACACACCCACGCTCTCTCAAAGCACTTACTGTGTGTCCCTGGAATGTTTTGATGGGTCTGTCCTGTCCCAGTTTACAGACGTGAATGCACATGTCTGTACTACAGGAGGCAAACGTGTTGTTGCTCTGCCAGTCCACATCTAGTGCTGGAGCTGCAGGAGACAGACAGATGAATGTTAGCAAAATCAAACGGCAGAGCTGGAAAATTCTAAGAGACAAGAAGAGACGCTGTCATACCTGAGTGGAAGGGAAACTGTTGTTTAGCTTCTCCTGTATGGGCATCCCATATGATTGTTGTCTGGCAGGACAGAAACACATACAGTTAGGGCTCTCAAATGACTATACAGAACATTTGTGTGGCTGACTTTTTAAAACCTTATATGAGCAATAGGGCTAGGTGATATGGCCTATAAATAATATCATGATATTTTAGGCTTTCTCATGATACATCATATATATCCTGATATATTAAAATCTCCTTTAAATTACTGTATACTACTAACATACTAAAGAACAAAATAAACAATGGTTACAATAAAGTTTAGTAAAGTACTGTTATAATAAAAGCACAAAATTGCTATTAAAAGTGTGGTAAATAAAGCATTGTTACACTAAAGGGAAAGTATTGTTACACTGAGGGTAAATAAAGTTATGTTATACTAACAGTAAAAGAAAGTAGTTAAACTTAATAAAGTACAGCTATACTAAATTTAAATAAAGTACTGTTTTAATGAATGTAAATTAAGTACTGTTCAATGAAGTCAAAGTACTGTTCTGAGAAAGGGAAATACAGCATTATTGTAATACATATAAGCACGTACTGATATAAAAGAGGTTAATAAAACACTTTTATAATAAAGATGAATGAACTACAGCTACATTAATGTTAAATAAAACACTGTTATAATGAGGGTAAACAAAGCACTGTTATAATTAGGGTAAATAAAGTGCTATTATAATTAAGGTAAATAAGGTGCTGTTATAATAAACAGATCTCCAGTCTATATATTAATTATATTTGCCAGTTGCACTGGCGCTACATGGTCAATAAATGCGACTTAACAGTTTGGTTCTGGAGCCCTGCAGATACCAAAAGAATTGAAGTGCCAATGCGAGCCTCAGGCCAGTGTCTTTAAATGATGTGACAGTTCATACATAGAGCATAATCATTCTACATGTGACCTTGAGCTGATTCAGATAGCAGATGCAGGTTTACCTTATCTACTCCTGCGCTGAGGATAAAGTTGCCTTTTTTATTCCACTTCAGGGCAAAGATGGGACCTTTGTGTTGGCCAAGTGTACTGGCCAGGTTCCCTATGGAGCAAAACACACAGAAAAGAAAGAAAACTGTAAGCATCAAATTTGTCAATGACAGCAAGCAATTTAAGGGTTGAAATAACACAAAATGGGTCAACACCTGAATAGTAATATGCAAAGCTGCCTCTAGGTGGCAGCATTGTTCAAGGATTGTTCAATTAAGCCATGTGGTAAACAGACTGTAGTAGAATAAGCAAAAACACATTACCCACGCTCAGTCATTATGTTTCCACATTCTCTAATATTACTAATATTACAACAATTGCATATCGATACAATTTTATTTTATGTTACTCCTGATATTGAATTCTGCCCTATATCTATGACAAAATAATGCATGCTCATGTTTAATGGATTAAAGTCATCTCACCATCCTTCGTCCATATTCTGGCAAAACCGTCATAGGAGCCTGTTGCTAAAAGCGTGCCCTCGCTCTGTCAGAGAGAGAGAGAGAAGTGTGAGAGTGGCTTCGAGAGAGTGAGAGTGTGTGTGTTGGACAGATGAGCCAGGCCAGGCCAGTTTAGACACGCTCACAAACCAGCGGTGTCTTTTGCAGTTTCAGAATTATCCTGACAGAGTGCAGACTCAATGAACATTTTAGTGATTCAGCTGGGTTCAGGAGAGAGCTCTGTGTTTTCCATCAGCATGGACGCTTTCCAGGAAATGTTTTGCCTCTGCCCTTGGCTCTGGTTTACAATCCACTGGCTGAACTAAAGGAAAATTCCACTCTGATGATCTTCCACCATTGGACTTCATCAACAGTTATGTTCACAGCGCTCTGGAAGTTCCTCAGTGATGAGCCATTTGTTGCAATTTGCCTTTCTCTTGTAAGCAGGACTGTACATGCAGGATATTACAGATAAAGCATGTTTGGGTTTTTTTGCTTTATATCCATGTCTGGATGCATATTATCAAAAATAATTAGCAGCAATCAAAGTATTTTTATGTAAACTGGAAACCATCACTAAAAAAAAAAAAGAAGAAGAAATAAATGACAATATGGTTGCCGTGAAGCATGACAACATGTTACATATGTACATGTTAGAATGCTTACATTCCAGTCTAGCGAGGTGACGTCTTTGTTGCTGGGGACGTCCTGCCCTCCCTCTCGTATGCAGTGTCTCAGGACCAGCTGTGTGGAGCTGCTCGTACTGTTTTCACTCAGGTTCCAGATACGAGCTGTCGAATCACCAGACCTGACACAGATGGACACATTGCAACATTAACCACATTTTCCTAGAAAGCTGGTTCCTTTTGGCTCCACATTGTTTCTCGGCAAATGCTTATGACTTTTTTCTTTTTTAGGCAAAAACATCTCAAATTGTAGCAGTGAGGTAGTCTTTGAGGTATTTATATGAACTGAACATTTGTGTAACTTACAACCCCCCCCCCCACACACACACACACACACACACACAAAAAGCCCCAACATTATTGCTATTTTAAACATGTGATATGCCGAGTATTGCGATAGTATATATATATATATATATATATATATATATATATATTGTTATTTATTACCTTTTTTTAAATAAAAATTATGTTCCTGAAGCAAATCTATGTCAACATCTTCTTTATCTGATAAGATTAAGTCTGTTCTTCTCACTCTATTAATTCTTATTTTACCAAACTGTATTAGTGGCCTGAAAAAACAATTTAAAACATTTTATTATTCTAGTGTCTACCAAAGTTTTAATTTGTATATGTAATATTGATAATTGAAATAATACATAATAAGTGTGATACTTGTCGTCTGTGGCACTATATTGCCACACAAAAATATAGTGATACAACACTGTTTTGATTTTTCCCCCACCTTTAACTGTGGCCTTTGATTATGGCAAATAATCTAATGTTTTATGCAATGAACTGTTTGACTTCCTTCCTTTGAAAATTCAAATGTGTGCAAAACATTTAAGCCACTCCTTTCATCAGTTGATGATCTTTGGTTATCAGCTGGAGTTTATAAAAAAAAAAAAAATTAGGGACTCCTCAGTGGTTTAGGAGTTAAGACTCAGTTTGAGTCCGACTTTGTTGCATTTCTCTACCTCATTTTCTAACATGTCTCTGCGAAAGCTGACTAATAAAGGCATACACTGCCACAATATCAAGGCACACATGTTGGAACAAGCATGTAACATCAGTGTCAGAAGGTTTGAAAGGCAAGTTGACTAACCCCGATGCCAGCAGGTCGCTGACTGGGTTCCAGGCACAGATGAAGACTTCGGACTCGTGGCCCCTCAGGACCATGGCCTTGTTCTGGGGGATCTCCACATCTCCGTCCACCTCCATCAGGTCTGCGTGGTTGTCTAAGCAAAGAATTTGACGGATGACGCACAGCAATATAGGAGGTCAAGTTTAAAATAACAGAAATGTTTCAAAAACACATAGTCATCAGGCTTTCTGGAAGGTTCTTTACCACTGTCAAAGAGTGTGAGTGACCTACTATCACAGTGTTCTCTACTAGACAAAATATACATATAAAGTACGGCTGTCACATAATTCTTTAAATCATGATTAATCGCAGAATTTCAATAATTAATCCTGATTAATCGCATTTTTTAATCACATTTTCAATTCAATTATTTTGCATTTTAAAACAGTTTTGAAGTCCATATTTACAAGGTGAAGCAATTCTCAACAGATTGGCTTGACAAGGAATCCAAGGTAAAAAAAAAAAAACTGCATCTTAACTTAACACTTCCAATTTTTTGAACTAATTTGTCAAACATTTATTCTTCTCTTCAAAGCATGCCGTTAACCATCGTCTCATGTCCTTTTCTATTTCTATATCACTCACTAGCTAAGGCATGGGCTCCGTTCTCCTCTCCATTGGCAGTATTCTCTCCGTTCTTGGCGTTGCCGGCGATGCTGCCTCCGGTGGCCGATGTCGGCGCTGAAGCGGCGGCCTGCTGCTGGGCCATTTTGTCCCGGTAGGCCTGCTGCCTCGTCTGAACCACGTCTGGCATCACGGCGTCAATCAGGGACAGAGACTCAATGGGCCGCCCGTCAAATAATGTGCCGTCCTACAAAGTGGGACAAATAACCAGTTAGAGAGGAGACAGGAGGACAGGAAAGGAGAGGAGACGAGAGGAGAGGAGAGCAGAAGAGAGCAGAAGAGAGGGGAGAAGAGGGAAGGAGAGGAGAGGAGATCCCACCTCATTGATGCTGACTTCGGCCTCGACGTACTGCAGGCCCTTCTGGATGATGCTGATGAGGGCAGCAGGGGGAACCAGAGCACCATTGATGTTGGACTGGCTGATGTGACTCTCTATACCAAACGTAAACGCTGAGTGGGAGAACCCTGGAGAGGATTAGAGAGGGAGAGGAGAAAATATTTTAACACTGGCGGGCAAAAACAGACTGTATATCACAGGAAATACTATTCACCTCGTTATTTATTGAAGAACTACAGTTTGTTGTTTGGTCCACTGCCACGAGGCTGTCTTGTTCCTGCTACTATTATATTCTTGTCACTTTCTTGAGCATTTTCTCACACTTGGCTACATGTTTGTTTGGGGGGTGAGAGATGAGATATTTTGTATTGCAACATCTGTCTTCAATAAACAAAAAGGATCTATATGTTGAACTTAAAAGACCATTTTGACGAAAATTTCAGCAGCTGAGCAGAGACCCCTCTGTCTGGCTGGGCCTCTATTCTCTCACAGACTCCTCATTGCTTTTTGCTCCACTTTCATGCTCCAATAAAAGATGGAAACACAATACATCTGTGAGAGGATTTCTCAATTTACATGCGCCATCTGTGCCTTACAAAATATATGATGTAATAAATATGATATGAGGCATAAGAAGTTTCATCCACACACACACCTAACAGTTGAGCAGTGCCAGCTGAACTGAGCCTCCTGGCAGCTCGTCCTCGAGTGATGTGGGGGTTTTGGTTTACATGGCTCACCACCTCAGTTAGATAAAGGTTACTGTCACACCTACAGAGCAGGGAGCCTCCGAGCCTATTGGCCACTGAAGCATATTTGGAGACTCATTTTAATCATCAAAGGTTTTTTGTCTTTGTGAAAAGCACAGTCTCTTATCCAAATGATCTCACGTCCATCCCCCCGTGTGCACCCAATGTCACTACTTAGGCAGCTCCAAGTATGTGTGTAGAGCTGCTACATAACTTCAGTCTTTTTACCATCTTTGACATATTAAGTAGAGGGAACCCCCTCACTCTATCTCACTGTGTGGTTTATTCTGAAAAGGACAGTACACACACTGCACACAGACAGTGGCTGCACTCACATTGCCTGTTCAAGGTGGGAATATCACGCTGTATTGTCGCCTCACCATTCTGTATATAACGTCTGATACCGGAGAGAAAGGACAGAGTGGTCTCACCTTTGAGCCAAAAACGGAGATAACAGCCCCAAAACAAGGTCTGTGTAAAATGGAGGCGTGAAGGTGCACAATTTACATACATAGAACCAATCGTTCTCAAGGAAATTTAAAAAAAAATATATTCCTAAAGGCACTATTCAGTTCTTGCGTCCACGACAACGAGACATATGCAAGGTCACAATGACCTTGACCTTTCAATATCAAATTCTAATCCGCTCGTCATTGATTCCAAGGGAACATTTGTGCCAAATTTGAAGAAATTCTATCACGATGTTAATGAGATGACGTGTTTGCAAGACTGAAATGGATGCAAGGTCACAGTGATCTTGCTCATTGACCACCAAAATCTAATTAGTTACTCCTTGAGTCTCAGTGGATGTTTGTGCTAAATTCAAAGGAATTCCCTCATGGCGTTGTTGACATATCCCATTCATGAGAATGGACAGATGGACAACCTGAAAACCTAATCCCTGCAAGAACAGAGGCATTGATAAAAATATCAACAATTCATCCTCACGTTCGTTCTTTTTTCCTTTTCAACACTTCTAATCATTTGTATTGATTGAAAAAAACCAAATTGCTTATCATTACTTTGGTGACCTGTTTGACTAATGTATAGTTTTTTGATAGACCAAACTCACAATGATGAACCAAAAACATATTTAGAAATTTAGAAATACATACATTTAGAAATAATGGAAAACACAATGAAATTGCATGTAACATCAGACTGTTAGACAATCAGACAATGCACTATGCACTATGTAGAAATGAAGTAAGCAATTATAAAAGTTGGTTCATTATGGATATGTTACCTGACTCCTGTAGGTATCTGTAGACCAGGAAGTTGACCTCATCACTGCTAATGCTCATCTTTACTCCTGTTACACCATGAGGTCAGCACGCACACACCTAGCCTGGAAAACACAAAGAAAGATTCATCAGTGAAGGCAAACACTCACCATTAACATTACTGCTCAATGCAACAGTAAAGATAATTTGAGTATGGAACCTAACATGAGGCCTTTAGAAGAAACAGCCAGAATAAAGGTTATTTAAGCACTGAAATGACTGTGAAAATAGAAAACATGGTTGACCCAGAACACACCAAAGTCCAGTCTAGTTTAACTACAAAGGTAGGTTGTTTTTTGCTTGAATGTCAACCACCACACACGTCAAGGCCAATCCAATGTATGCAAGCACATTACTATTACTGTAATGTCAATGCTATATATCTACCATCACCTCACAACCGTCACAACAAAAGATAAAGCTCCTGCCACAATTTTTGCATACTAAGATACAATCACAATGTGTGCAGAATCAAGATAACAAGAACATATTTTAATGACAGGTGGAAATGCAAAGTTGACCTAATCTGTTGTTACTATCCACATACAGATCGGATGATAATACCAGGTGGAAGTAAGATCCTGGCTGACTATTCAGACCCATCTGGCCTCAGGCCCATACATGACATAACCATCTAACATCAGCTTTCTCAACAGGTTCACCCAGCCAGAACATTTCCCACCAATGATGTGACAATACTGAATGTTCCAGTTTCAGCAGGGTTCAGATGAACAGTAAAATGCGTCACTCAACTTTTTACGACTCTTCACAACCTCAACAGCTTAAGGCTGTTTAATCAAAATCGGGTATGTTCTGTTGCTGAAAGGCCAGTGTTGGATGATTTATGATTTATGATGGCACTATGAGAAAGTGCCGGTGCACTTTCTCATAGTGGCGGCCGTCTTTGCTGGAACTACAACATTTTGATGAAATGTGCTCTCGGTTCCCATGTGATAAAAGAGCTTGCTACGTGTATGCTGGTATGCACTTATCAGGAGGTGCAGCAAATCAGTCAATTTACAGATTGAACATTTTTCAGCTCTGCTTCTATAGTGTTAAATACAGTTGTCTTTTAGGTCTAGTGGGTAGGATTTAGTAACATCTAGCGTAGGTTACAAATTTCAACCACCTGAAACTTTTCCTGTGTGAGGGAGTTTAGCTTCTTTCCCACTGCACAAAAAACCCACTACCACCAACTAACAACTGGCTATTTTATGTAATGGGGAAGCATTCACTAAATCAGCATTCAAACCTGGCTCAAATGACTCTGCAGTGGTCATGGGTATTTATCAGCTCTAGCTCCGATGGGCAGTGATGGAAATGCAACATTCTTGTGAAAGTGTCACTTTCAGCCCCTTCACTGCTGGCGAGATGCAATGTCTCAACCCAAGCAGCGCTCAAACATTGTCCCAAAGTCGTCTGCACCAAAAAGAAGTAATCACCATAACCTTTTCACTGGCCTCCATGCTGCTTTGTACAGTTTTCATAACCTTTTTCCAGCGTTCCTGTGTCACCGAAAGTGACACAACAGTTTAAAAAAAACCAAAAAAACAGAAAGGCACGCTTGTCTGCTGCAGAGCTGTGCACACGACTCTAGTCTACTGGCAATCGGGAAGAAGTCTAAGGCCTATTTTTAGCAATACCGTGTAAAAACAACTTGGTGGACTCCGTGGAGGAGGACCTAGCAAAATCACAATGATTCTTAATTTATAATTTTAAGATGACTATAAACTAATGACAAACATAGTTAATCTATATTCAATTTCTGCCAATATATTCCTCTAAATCCAACACACTAGACCTTTAAAGTGTGTTGTCTCTCCAAGCTGCTTCTCCTTCACCTGGCATCTTAATCATCTTATAAACTCATTTGGGTTCCAGATACTATCAACTTACAAGGGAGGAGAAATCACCAGGATTTCTCCTAAGGTAGGACATTTTCACTTTGTGTATGTCAGTGGATCACAATATGACTTTGCTCTGCGATTTCATGAATTAAACGGTTTGGAACCACAACTTTAAAAAAAAAAGAGCCAGGGAGCCGATCCCAAATAAGAAGCAGCTCAAAGCCCATTTCCCCTGAGAATTATCAGCCATGTAATGCCTGAAGCTCAGTGTCTGCAGCCCCCACTCCCAGGAGAAGGAGACTTTCTGTGCATTTAATGGCATTTAAATGGATGAAACACTCTCATGGGTACTGTGAGCCTGAGGTTACATTTCACTTCCCAGGATGTTAGATTTTCATTGTCTGGTACTGCAAAACATTTAGCATGACCTGTGACTTTAACATTTGCAGAATGTCAAACCCAGGGTGGGCGGGACGCACTCGGGATCAGACTGTTTTACATATTTTCTGTTTTCTTGACTAACATGAAATAAACTCACATGGGGATGCTATCATCTTATACACTTCCAACAGGTAATTAGAGGAGATGAGTTTAATCTTTAATGATAACCTGAGGGGAAGCTGGTCACTACAACAGCAAACAGCATACAATTACACAACACACATGGCATTGTGTAAAGGAAGACAGGCTCAGTGTGTCTACCCCTGTGACCAGTGACAACATTTGCTCAACCTGCACAGTCGAGCTACAACAACAACAACAGCAGCAGCAGCAGCAGCAGCAGCAGCAGCTGACTCCACAGAGCCAGTTGCATCACCTTCACAGGAGAATAAAGCTGCCATGGTTGAGCTGTTTGGGGATCTGTCCACCCAAGAGACAGGCAACAACTCTGTTCCTCTCATGTTTCTGTGCCTGGACCCTGACAGTCAGATATACAGCAATTAGACAAAAAATGCAAACCACCCCAGACAATGACTTCAGCTCTGAAGTAACTTCACTATTATCAGAAATTCCCTACACATTAATTTCTTTGTGGCAGCCTGACATGATACTAACATCTGCCGCCACAAATAGTTTGACTATTCTTTGGAGCTGGACCAATCATTAGCAGCACTACTGAAGTATGTATATCCTATGTATGTATATGCATTACTTCACACTCATGGAGCACAGAGCATACTCGGGGCATAGACAGAGCAGCAGGTCTCAAACTTCTTTTTCACTCGCAGCATCTGTTCCTCTCATCCATTGATCTGATGTGATCAGCTCTGAATGGATCGACATACTGTGAGTCACAAACTGCTGCTGAGGGAAAAAAAAAGAAGCAATTGAGAGCTCCGCCTGTGCTGTGTTCACGGACCAGCAAAAACCTCTGAACTAAAATAGGTGACACATAACGATTAAAGAAATAAAAAAATGCTTTTGCCCCAACACTGATAATGTTACAAAAGTAGCTCAATGCTAAATGGCAACATTGTGTGATGTTAAAATGAGCTGTTGCAGCCGCTCCATGAGGCACTGGCATTGCACACATACTGTACTCTAATTTCAAGCTATTATTAAATCATAAGCAGCTGTCGGGCTGCTTTCACTTTCAATTTACAACAGTTACATACTGCAAACATTACAGCTCCCTGCTAACCATGCCACACTGCGGTTACTGTGTGTTTATGACAGAAATTTATGGCAGCTTCTGTTGAAAATGCCTCAGCAGGGCAAAAACAAACTGTTTGAAACTTTTTCAGTGAGTTAATTTTAAAAATACTTCATGGGTTCAAATAGATATCTCTTGTTACACCCTTGAAGAAATAAATAGACTGAGCGACCTGAAACATAAATACCTGTGACTGCACTTAATGTTTTCTAAGACGGTGTTGTATCTTTAAATGTGGTCACTTAAAAAATGTGTTAAATTACTGTTTAAGTAGAATGCAGTAAACAAATACACAAACAAAAAAAGTGAATAACTAGGCCTATGTGTTACATTGTGCATGTGTTGTAATGTTTCGCCTCAGTGTAAACTCTACTTCAGCTTTTAACACCACAACTCCATTGCCTTAATGCCACACCTAGCTTTAAGGCAGTGTTCATCATCCTCACATTTGACCAAATGCATGACAAGTAACTCAAAAAATACAAGCTTTTTTGCAGACTTTGCTCTGAGGCAACATTTACACACAAACTCTCAACTAAAACTGACAGAAATTACATTATTGCAGCTGAATTGGCAACTGTTTGAGGCAGAATTCATTGCATCAACACGAAAAGTTGATCTACACTTGACAGTTGTCTGTTAACTGTTACCGTATGTGGGAAAAACCAGCCAAGAAAAGTGTCTTTTTGGACAAAAATCTAAGCACTAAAATACGTTTTTCTTTTGTTGATAGTGACATTAAAAAAGTAGTGACGTCAAAGGCCAACTGCTGCATCACTTAACATTGCCTGTGTAATGGCCAAAAAGTTGAACCTGAACACAGTCAACGACCAACTAGCGCGTATGTTGATCCTGATGCTGGTCCTCACATTTTTAGGTCTATTGTCCAACTTGGTCCAGTCAGTGTGATTTCTATTTTTCATTTTTGCTGTTGAAGGTGAAAATACATGTATCTGGACAATTCTATATATTTTTTTCTTTCTTCATAAACATGGGCATATTTTAGATGATGATCTGTATGGGTTTTTAATTTTTGCTTGTGCAGTTTTCCACACTATGGTACTAAAAGTGAATGTTTGCCACCTAAAAGGGTATTTTGACCGTAGAAGAAGTGTGCAGCAGCCTCACGCGCTGGATGGCACGGGTGCATTTGATGACGGACGCTGTGATGGAGAGCATTATGGCTAAATGTGTGAGAGGAAATAACTCTCCATAGCAACAGGAAACATTTGATGACGGACGCTGTGATGGAGAGCATTATGGCTAAATGTGTGAGAGGAAATAACTCTCCATAGCAACAGGAAACAGCAGTCTGTTTCAAAAAGGTAAACCAGATGACCCACGTGATGGATTCAAGATGCTAGTTAGCCAGTTTGAGCATTAACAACACAACCCGATCTTGTAGGAACAAAGAATATTTAACCTGCACTAGCAAACAATACCATAACCAATTACGAACTGTTTCAGCCAAAGGGCTCAACGGCTGAAAGAAAAAAAATCTTACTTTAATAACAAGTTTGTTTTGATCTCACTCCCTCTTGACTTTAGCCTTTTGTTTGTTTTCCTCACTTTCCTCACGTTTCTTTTTCTTGTACGCTTAGCTGAACTGCCAGTTGGAAGGATTTCTTTCACCAACAGGCTCTGCTGCCTCTGACGGCGATTAGACACGCTGATATTCAACATGCTGAAATTCAACACGCTAAAATTCAAAACACTGAAATTCAGGATGCTAAAATTCAGGACGCTAAAATTCAATAAGTTCAAATTCAATTAAGATTGAAATTATAACGTAACAAACAAAGCAGCAAGCTCTCATTCTTCCTGACAGTCACACAGCCTCTCACTCCCTCACCCTATCTATCGTTTTATTTAGGGATGCCAGTTAACCAGCTCAAAGGAAGAAAAGATCAATACAGGGTAGTAGAATGTGCCTGCAGCTTATTGCGGGCATAAATCGCCCAATAAATGTACAATTGTGTACTGTAATTTAAAGCAACCACATCCACACTAGACTGACATGCAACTTCTAGGCCCATCGATTTACACCATGTCTGCATAGTACAAACAGGACATTAGCAGAGCAGCAGCCTCAGTCCTCCATCTGTGTCTACACAGGATGCATTCAGGCACAGTAATAAGTGTAATAGTGTGAACTGCCAGAGTTGTACATTATTTAATTCTAAGCAAAGTAGATTAAATATCTTGTCTTCTTAAAACAGGCAAACGGTGAAATAGAGGTTAAAAGCACAAAGTAATTATCTCATGACTGATATTTTTCTTGTTTTCAGAAAAATAATCAATAAATCTGGGACATGTTATAACATTGCTTGTGATATATTTTCTCAACTTATTTCTATAGCAATGCATTTTAATTTATGGTCTATACTTGAGGAAGCAGAGTAAGGCTCCACAATGAATCGAATAGAAATCGTCATCACGATTTTGGATTCCCAAAATTAAATGAACATGATCAACTGCGACACTGACATTTTAAAAACATGCTCTGCTCATAGAAAACTCAGCTGCATATCAAAGCATAGCGCTCCCTAAACTAACAGCCTCCATTTTTAAGGAGCTCTCATACCGCTACACAGGCACTCTGCAGCTGCAGCCAGTGAAAACTGAATACTGAAGGCATGAGTGGTATTACCTGATCAGGGTATATAGAAATCCCAAAGTTATGTTGTGAAAAAACGTCATAAATACAGGCACTCATCTGTCTATTAAACTCATTGTATGTAGTGCACAGCATGCACCACCAGCCTCTACTGGTGGAGCATGAAGCTAAGTTGAAAGACACTGTGACACCTAGTGGTGGAGGGAGAAATTACAGGACTACTAACAGCCGGCGACCAGCAATAGCAGAGCAGAGTAAAGGCATGTTTTTTACTTGTGGTTAGCACTGTGCTCATATATTGTCATATACCGTATACCCTCATGAAATTTCAGGAAGTTATGAAAAATAAGATACTGCCCAAGTCTATAAACCACCACTCTGCAGTAAAATGAATACATGAAGGTCGGGAATAATAGCTTCACTAACATTACCATGATAAAATTAATCCTTGTCCAGTCTAAATTCACAGCAGCACAGCAGCACTGCAGCGTGACACTGTTATGTGACCGCTGAAAAAAAGCGGTATACAGCGGCAAATATGAATCAATAGATAATTAACACTGAAATCAGCTACAGGAGAACCTTATTTTAAGCCTGATTTTGAAGCAAATATTTGTTAATTAGTGGTAATATAGCAAAAAGTCAAAGTAAAAGCAGTGCTCTGGTGATTTACTTTTTTTCCCTCCTCAGCAGTTTGTCTCTTGTTGGTTGAATTAATGATCTGTTGATCCATTTACAGCTGATCAGATCAAATCAATGGAGCTGTTTGCAGATGTTTGTTGGTATAAGGCCCATGCAGAATGAATGTTTTAGTATGACTTTCACAGCGCCGTCTCTGCCCTAAACGACCTGTAAATTACTTTGTGGTACATATATATTCCAATAGCACTCCCAGTAACCAGTCCAACTCCAAAAATGTATTTGTGATGGATGGTGTTTTAGTTGTAGCAGCCTGCCACAATTTAATAAATGTGTGGGAAACCCTGATTTAGTTTCTGGGTGTGAATAAGGACTGGTCTAGTTCTGATGCAAAGATTTGTACATTAGCAGAAATATAGCACAGTATGGGAGTAATAGCAGTGCTATTACTATTGTAAAAGTGCAATAAAAATGTTTTTACCTAAAAACAAAGAATTATTGTGAGAAATACTAACTGTCTAGTGATAAAAATAACTTTGATTATCATTTTGGCCACAATCCTGCAGCCCTAGTGCAGAGTACATTTAGGCAGTAGAGCATGCAGAAATTTATTTCAAACACAACAGCAGCTTTGATCAGGGCACCTAAAACAAGATGGAAGGCTTAGTATGAAGTAAATCGCCTGCTGCTGTGTTTGGTTGGAATGAAAACCTGCAGCCTGTTGAGTCACAGATCACTGGGACCCTCTGCTCAAATCCCTTCTGACAGCAGCACTGCCCGGGGAGGACCACGGGTTTGTAAACAGAACGCTGTAGTTTCCTCCACCGCCGTCCCACTGCAGTGGCGCTGTGGGGCCACCATCTGCAGTCAGGGTCCTCTGTGTTGACAGTGTGGAGGAACAGAGAGGGGGATGGGAGAGAAGGGAATCTCTGTCTCTGCATTTCTTCCCTCCTCTCCATCTCGCTCTCTCTCTCCCCTTGTGACTGCTGCCAGTGGCAAACTGGCCTGTACAGTAAATCTTAAATCAAGTCACAGCTCAGCGAGAGCACGGGAGAGAGAGAGACCCGCAAAGACTATCAATCACCACCAAAGCAAAATCAGGACACGGCAATTAAATACATGCAGCATAAGACCTGCTTCCTGTGACGTGTTACTGAGAATTCATACCGATGGGAGCGAGAGAGCTTCCGTCCCTCACAATATGAAATCAATATCACTAAGTAAATCATATTTGCCTTTAGTTATCATCTGACATACATAATTCATTAACCCAAACACGGGGTAATGAAACATCCAATCAAAGGCGGCAGTTCGCTCAAAGAGGTGTGATAAAAATATAACACCTTATCAATATGCGGTAATGTGCCTCTTGCTGTCACAACACATTTAACTTCGTATCAATCAAGTTTCCTTCTTTGCAAAACAAGTGATAACATGCATGGCCGGTGTTTATGGAGATATTAGGGCAGAGGACGGCTGCTTGTTTGTACTGCCTGTACAATCATTACATACTATATAACACCTACAGGCTTATAGGACAGTCACTGCTCATTCAAATCAAAGTCATTGCTAAATATTATAATGTATTTTTCTGGTAGCAACCATCTAAACAATACATACATTACAGCTGCATCCAATAGAGTGGTCCCTCTCGCATCCCAAGAAGACCGTCAGCAGGTTTCCATTGACCCTCATATTGCACATATTGAAATTGCGAATATAAAATACAACTGATGGAAATGCATTAATATCAAGAAAACTCCCATTTATTACAAAAAAGTTTTTCTGCTCACATGTGGTGGTATTTCAGACGATTTAGAAAAGCCATATTTTGCAAAACTGCAATGGAAACACTTTTTTGGCTTTTATCGGTCGCATGATGCTATGGCTATGTGCTTGTCAGTAGGAACTGGCTCCCTCGTGATGCAGCAGGAGCTACAAGAGGTGTTATTCCCTCACATTACTTTTTAAAAGTTGATCGGATCATCTAGAAGTTTTGGAATCCACGATTCCTCTCTGAAATCGTTGGCTACCTCCCAGATATCCCTAAAACGTGGCCGCTCCCACATATTAGGGGCTTGCCTTTCTGTTATCGCTTGCATAACACACCTACGTCGCCTTGGATTGGAAATAATGACAGGTAGTGCGGCGGCTGCAATAGAAATAAACCTGCTGATGTTCATCCACGACATGCTTCTTGGAAGTCACATAACATCACTCAATGGAAAGTCATCAGGCAATTCCGTTGGATCAACATTTCATAAATATTGCTTAAGTTTTTCACGTAAGCTTTTCTTCCATCATGTGATGGAAGACAGACAGACACACACACACACACGTGCGCTCCTCTAGTTTTAGGCCTGGTGGAAATAATGAACATGTATGCAGTGACAGCAATGACTTTGCTTAAAAGCAGGGTTCCTACAACTCTAGGCAAATTAGATATAAGACTTTTTAAGACTTTTTAATGCCAGTTGGAATTAAGTTTAAGGACAGGTTTAAACCTGGACTATTTTATTCAGCCCAAATGTTTATTGTAGAACAAAAAACATTACTTTTTATCCAGTGAAAAGTTACATCTATCTATGAGAGATTTTTGAAAAATAACTCTTTTTAGAGTGGCGCACATGGAAGACAATGGACATATTTTATTATCCTAAAGGTATCTACTTAGTTTACCAACACAAGTGGGATATATCCGGCATTTCTTGCTTTTCCGAATGATTTTGTGTCAAAACAAAAGTGCTGAATTTTATATATATATATATATATATATACACTTTTTTTTTCTTTTTTTAACATAATTTTAAATATCGAACTGTTGTAAATATAGCTCTATGGGGGCTTCTCTACCTAAAACAAATTGTGTTGACTGTAATTTGTGGGACATTTCTTGCCAAATTTGTCATTGCATTTTCTCCAAGTTTTTGAAAGAAATCAAACCATTTGTTCAGGTTTCAAAGGGTGAAACAGCTTGTGAGGCCTCAGGCCTCTGAACGCAGCTCAGTGAACTATTTGTGTTAGCATTTAAATAACCTCCTATTTTAACATTGATGTGTTCATGTTAATAAATGAAGTGTCTGTGCAAACTCACACACTGCCATCCCAAACTGTTGTTTTGTCCCTTCCGATCTGTAATAATGATATCCACCATGTAGGTTTCATGTTCTTTGAAGACGCTGCTGCATCAATACGTAACAAAGACCCAAGCTGTGATGGCTGCTGCTCTGATTCCACTCTGCGGGAGGAAATGGGGCTCATTCCTATTTAAAGGATCTGTCTGAGACCTGGCAGTGTGCGCCTATTTTCAGAGAAAAGCAGAAAGAAATCCAGGCAGCAGGGGATGGGATTATTTAAGGCAAACTGATATTTTTCATAGTCTCTCATTCTAAAACCCATCCAATAGTCCTGTCCCCCAGTTAGAGTCAACCATAACAGATAGATTCTAACTTATACTGTTGTTATCATAACCAGGTAAAACATACTGGGAGCAAATAGCCAGAGATTTTTTACAGTCAGCCAGCAGCAATCCAGGCTATAATCCTGACAAATGAACTGCAAATGTGCAAAACATGGAACATGAAAATACACCTCACCTCGCTGTTAATGCTAATTTTCGTAAGGAAACCCACTGCTTTTACGCATCAAAGGTCTTGGGAGTCCGACTGGATTTGTGAAATGAAAAAGTTTTAAAGCATTTTGTGTTTCTAGAGGGAGCTGTGAGAAGTCTGATAAACCACCTCAAGTGAGAACACATTGAGAAAAATTTTCCCACTGGTCAAATAGGATATGACAAAACTAGTGTTACCAATGACATTTGACATTTTACAAGAAAAGATATTCAGAAATACTTGCTCAATAAGCGCAGAGTGCACTGTTGTCGCAGACAGAGCAGCAGAACAGCAGCACCGATTTGCGTAACACTTAAGCGATATTTTTTCAACCCCAAGATGCCTGTGTTTCTATTGAGCGACGTCATGCAACTTCTCCCCTCATGATCACATTCCAAAAATCATGTCAATGGATGTTCCAAACACGAGCAGGTTTATCTCTATTGCAGCCATCACACTAGCCGTCATTAGCCGAAGAAATTTTCCCACTGGTCAATTAAGCTGTGACAAAACTTGTCAATACTCAATGCACTCAGTACTGTAGAGTGCTGCATTGAGTTATTGCTAATGCAAGCAAACATTTCCCACTGCACAACTTTATTGGAATATACTGTTTGGTTATTACACTGCTGGAGCACAGAGTGCGCTGTTGTAACATACTAAGCAGCAGAACAGCAGCACAGTGACAGTGAGACTTAACTATTCATTCTGCTGGGTCTAAAAGTTTGCTTTCACTACGTCTGCAGCAGCTGCTTTTCTCATAAAAATAATTCATGATGTTTTTAGTCTGTGCTGGGTTCACATAAAAAAAGGAAGTAGGTAACAGCAATAGTGACACTTGGGTGATTAATGTAATCAAGTGTACGCCTGAACACTGTAAAACACCAGTAACACCAACTACTGCCACAAGCCTAGTTGAGACTTGAAGTTTGAAAATGAAACATTTGGGAGTGTGGAATTAGAATGATGCCCAGAGGTTTGCTCTGTGTGTCTCTGCTCATTGTGAAATATTGAGAGTAATAAGAGAGTAGAAGAAGTTTACCTCTTTGGGCATCTAGGGATCGGGCAACGCGCCGACATTATCAACGTAATCGATTACGTGAATACGTCGATTCATGTAATGTGCGTTGACGCGTCGCCCCGTTTCAGACAGCGCGCGTAATGAGAGCGTGAGCAGCGCCGGGCATGTTGTTTTTTGTTTTGGTGCTCGTGTATCAAGTTAGAGCGTGCACACTGGTCGCCCTAGCATGCCCTTGTCAGGCGCGTCTGAGCTGCGTGTCAGCTGCAGCACATCTAGAGAAACGGTGGCTCACCGTTTTTTTTACGCATGGCGCTCACGTTTGTTGACTCTGTACCACTTTATACTGCAGTTTAAAGTCTCTCTCTGTCACAGAGATGAGGAAATACAAATATGTTTGTTTTACCTCAACTTCCTTAATTCCCTTTCAAAACAAAAGCTATCTGACTGTGTCTCTGTGGACAGAATGCCATCAGTTACTGATACAATGCATTTTATTTTGAAACATTTACAGGATGGGGTTGTCAGCTGTGCACATATTCCATAAATGAGAGGAATATGTGTTATAAATATGAAAATACAGCACTTATATCAGCAGGCAGTGGTATGCCTTATGGTCCAGTTAAGGCTGGACTATTTTGATGCAGAAAGAATGTACTAGCTATAATTATTTCTGTTAGAGAAAAGTTATAGTGTTATTCAAATTGCACTAATTTTACTGTAAGATGTTTTTGTTGGACTGCTAGATTTGAGGTTTGTTACTGTAACAAAGAGTAACTTTTTTGTTAAGTGACTTGATTTTTACATTGTTTTATTTATTTTGCTGTCGGATTGCTGAATGTAGATTGCACTATATTCCTTTTACTTGAGTGGAACAAGCTCTTGCATTAATTTTAAAAATAATCGTTAGGTGCAGGCCTATAGGCATCTGATTCTTAGCTAGCACCTAACATAAAAAAAGAACACATGAAAATGCAAACCATATAGACTTTGTTAGCAATTAACATTAAAAGTCACATAAGTAAGCTTTGACACAACCAACCCTAGTCAAGTATGTTTAATTCCACTGTGCAGTTGTGTAAGGTGCAATGCCAACAAAAATGAACTCCAATCTGCATGTGGCTCTCCCCTCCCCCTCTCCAGGGTTACTGGTCTATTGGAGTGACAGATTGCATTGGCAAGCCCGGCTCTGCCTCACATGGCCTATGTGAGGTCAGCGAGGCTAGCTGTCTCTCGGTGACAGATGGCAGCATGTAGGCCTTGCCAGCTAGCCTCACTTGATGGGCAGCTAAACCTGCTCTAGGCAGCTCGTGTCCATCTGAATGCAGCAGGTCAGTGAGGGCCACTGATTCAACAGTGGTTATCTCACTTCAAGCTACCGTGCCGGCTCGGATTAGAAGACCTCTCCACAGTCAGGATCCCAATCACTTAAAGATCTCTTTAGGAGGTGAAGTCTGTTGCACATATCAGGAACAAGGCATGGTTACTGAGGCTGGATATACACTGACCACAGCCCAAAAAATGCAAAGGGACACGTTTACTCTACTTAAAGGAACAGTTGAAATTTTATGAAGTGGGGTTGTATGGGGTTCTTATCCACAGTCTGTATAATACATGCGGTAGATGTCATTCAGGACCCTCCAGTGTGGAGAAACAGGCTGGAGTCTGACATGGAATCTAAAGCAATGCACTGCTGTGGATGGGGGCCAGCAACAAATCATATTTTAGTCACATAAAAAGTCCTATCTCAAAAAAATCAACGTCAGTTTAAGTATATGCAATATTTAGAATATTTGCACTGCGCAGCTGAAAAATGAAGCTGTTACATGGTTCTTCTCAAAGCCAGACTCCATGGAGAAAAACAGCTATTTAACTTTGCTGAACGGAGGAGCTGCTGGACTACTACTGCCTCAATAAGTTTGTTTGTTTGTATTGTTGTGCGACTTTGGTGTTTAAAGAGGCTTAGTTTACCAAAGTCCCACAATAACACAAATGAACAAACTTATTTAAGCAGCTGTAGCAGCTCCTGTGTTGAGCGAGCTACAGTTACGTTTTTTGTCAACGGAGCCTCGTGGCCTTGATCAGAGCATGAATGGGGGACTAAAGCTATTAACAGTTCAAATGTTAAAACATGTTGTATGACAGAAAGGTAGAGCAGTAAAAACAACCTTAATATAGCATACACTTGAAATGATATTGATGTATTTAGGTGGGACTTTTTTATGTGGCTAAAATACTATTGCTGCTGACGCCTATCCACAGCAGCCAACCGCTTAGCCTCCGTGTCAGACTCTTGCCTGTTTTTCCAAACTAAGGGTGTTGGGACATCTACTGTAAGTAATATATTAACTTTGGATATGTAGCCCATACAAGCCCACTTCAAAAAGTCCAAACTCTCCCTTTAGCATCAAGGGTGGGATGTGTTTACACAGGCCATCACTCCAATCACATCAGAAAAAGACCAAAGGATCTACAGAATTAGTCACAACTAGCTTTAAATCAACATGTTAATTAACCCTTTGTACCCTGAGCAAATTGGCTTGAATTCTTCAAAAACGTGAAGAAGACAGTGAGAAAGTCGAGAAGAAATGATGCAAAATTTAGCACAAAATTAGTTTAAAAAAAAGTATGAGGAAATTTACATGAAAATTTACAGAAAATGGAAAGTAAAAAAAAAAACAAACAAAGAAATGCACCTGAAAACTAGCAGGAAAAAGTAAAGTAAAAACAACAAGTAAATATGAACTGAAAAACCTGAAAAACATACATTATCATTATACTTCTGACACAAATTTTAATATTTCAGATTTCATATGATTTAGGTGATTTTTTAAGTGCAACATCTCATCAAACTCAACAGATCCTAATGAATTTACTCCATTCGGAGTTTGTCCAGGCTGTAGACTGTGCCGCTGGCCCAAATCAAAGCCTTGACTTCAGCTGTTTTGAGTGGTTTTATTGTAGTAAGCTGTTAATCCACAGACCCTTACCTAAGAACCTGGTGCGTGTCTATTTCCAGTAACAGTCTGAGGAAGCGGAGGTAGTGCGACAGACAAACAGGATGAGCCAATTTATTGACAGCTGGGGGTATTAGGTGATCACGGGTAGGTGTGAGTGAGGCTGGAGTCTCAGGTTAAAATAAGACATGGTAAACTCATAATGACCTGCCAGCCCACAACACAACTTTTACACAAAGGAAAACAAAAGTGGCTTTGTTAAATGATAAAAGCAAATGTGTGGGTCAAGTACAAGCTCTGTTAAGAGGGGAGTCAGTTGATCATTCATTTACAAGAGAGCTCAGGGGTTGGTTAGGAGGTTTGCACAAAGAGAGCAATTGAATCTGCAGTGCCTTGATAAACACTGTCTGATTCTAAAAAGAAAAAAAGTATTTTCAAATTGGGTCTTATTCTCCAAGCTTTTACCATCATTACCATTCACTGCAACAGTCCACTGCATCCCTGCCCATCAGAGTCCAACATTTCATTGTTATTTTGTCACAGACGATTGAACTGGACATATTTGGCTCTTATAGCAGGACTGATGTGTAGGCCAACCGAGAAGCTAACGTCACCCTGGTTCCCACGACAAAAAGTCAATGGGCTTGTTCCATTACTTTGTAAATTGTTGCATAAATAAAGCTCTGTTAAACAAATGTTTATGGTACTTACACGTTTGATTTAGCAAGAAAATCTTCACAAACTTTTGCGATTTATTGAAGCGCAAATGCAATCTGCAGAAGTAAAAACCTCAGGCTATATTATGCTATAAATGAACTCCACAAAGTTTTCACTAATCTTCAGCTGTAAAATACTATAAATCAATACATCTTATTATCTTATCTTATAAATCTTATCTTAATAAAGTCTGAGAATGGTTTGCAAGAGTGCAAG
The DNA here is from genome assembly GCF_026936395.1 of Plectropomus leopardus. Taxonomy (NCBI): domain Eukaryota; kingdom Metazoa; phylum Chordata; class Actinopteri; order Perciformes; family Serranidae; genus Plectropomus; species Plectropomus leopardus. Next base: position 4,188,095 of record NC_142180.1, read on the forward strand.
AGTAAACACAACAAGGCTGTAAAGGCGGGCTAGAGAGTAGATGAGTTTCTGTGTTTGGCGTGATGACCATAATGTCCCTGACAACCTCTGTCATTTCAATTTAGCCACCTGTAGACAATTACCTTTTTTTGAGATACATTACTCGCTTTAAAATTCTCAATTGGGTTGTTTACTGACGTATTTTAACCACAGCAACATCTAACCAAAAACCTATTTATTTTGAGATGAGAGAGCCAGACGTGCTAAAATACTCATTCCTGCAGCACTCTATCATCTTTCATTCATATATAGCTTTTTCACTCAAATTAGCACTTGTGCAGAGGTCTTTTAACCTGTTAAATCGGCTAAAAAAAGGCAATAGACTATGGGGGGGTGACTCCTGACAAGGTTCTTCCCTCTTCTCCACCCTGAACAAAATGAAATAGATACTCCACTACATATTTTTATCTACTGCTGCGTGAATGTGTCTTTAGTGGGTTTAATAATGTGTTGTATATTTTTTGTCACTGACTGGGACAGACAATGAAGTTTATAGTTATTTTTATCTCTATCTTCTGCATTACCAGTAGACCAGAGCTGTGTGCACAGCTCTGCAGCAGACGAATATGCTCGCTGTAGCCACTTTTACACAGAGATAAGGCCAAAACAAATTCCCCCCTCTATACTGCCCCTGCATGTTTACACAGAACCAAACACAAAATCTACAGAGGCATGGTGTTTGTGACATTTAACACACAATCCGCCTCTAGCATGAAATATAATATGTGCGTTATCAGTGCTTTCTAAACAATAACAATGACATAACATGTCAATAACAATCATCTACCTTCTCTGTTATATGACGGCTGATTTCTTTCTCTGCTCGGACGAAAAGGAGCTCTTAGTTTGCAGACATTAATGGTCGCCGTTCTTCTTCTTCGAATTAGCTGCTATGCCACCAGCTGCTTTTTAAATCTCCTGTGGTGAGTCACACACATAAACACATTGGATGATGACTATCAAAGGTATCTGGATTTAAATATAATTAATTTCAGAGCTCTACCATCAGTGTTTTGGCATTATTTTATTTATTTATTTATTTTGGCACTGTTTTATATTTTAGGGGGGAAACGGAATTTTGTTTTTCTTTATGCAAGTCAGTTCATAATCAAAATGACAAATAGAGGAATCCTGTTCTCTGTTTTATGGTAACCAGGGTTTCTCCTTTAAAGTCGGAGATTCCAATAATCAGTAGGAGACCTCTCAGTCGACTGAGATTGCTTTTAAAGACAAACATTTGTTTGTTTGGGTTTTTTGGTTTGTTTGTTTTTTGCTAGGCAATATGCTGTGCAGTGTAATTCTGGGGATGTATTTGTCTCCAGATTTTGCTGCAGAGTGAGTGCTCTTGACTTTCACAACATTATGATACAGGGCTGCTGACATGCAGGCAGTGTCATGGAGAAGATACTTAGCACGGAGGAAGAGAGAGACCGCTCTTCTGCATAAAGTGGCGAGATAACAGCTCTTTGTAAGGTCATATGCTGAAATCTCCAGCTTTTTCACATTTTCGACCCGTTGTTCTGTGTTAGCTTGTTTACCATATAACACACATGCTGCTGTCAAACTGAATGTTCCACTGGGCCCCTGTTCAAATTTTAAAACTTTGTATGGCAAAGAAGAAAAAAAAAACTTGAATCTGCGAATATTCTTATTTAACAGCCAAATCTGTTAAATCCGTTGAGTTGGGTACAGCCCTTATATTATTCTGTATCTCTGCCATAGACAAATGACACGAGAGCACTGGCAAACCTTACCTCCCTCTCTGTTGACCAGGCCTCATCTGTATTGAACTATACCCTCAATGGGACTGAAGAGGGTTTGAGCTTCAGGGTTAACCCGGGACAAACCTGGGACAAACCCTCTGCTGGAGGTGTGGAATTTTTGGCTTCCTTCAGGACCCAGTGGAGAAGTGTCTGAAATATTTGTGGTGTATTTTTTCGAGAGGGGGCACACTCTGAAAGAGGCGTAGCACACAAACTCATTTCTAGGCAAACTGCCCTACTGAATCAATACTGTGGGCTGAATCATTTAAAAACAAAGACTTCTTTCTTCTCTCTTTTCCACACAACTGCATGAATAAAAAAAAAAAAGAAAAAACAAAACACATCCGAAAATCACAAGCCATGTTTTCTAAAGACTATTGGCAATTCAGAAGTGTGACAGCCTGCCAACCTTCTCCTGGAACCAGAAGGAAAGACAAATGGTGCAATTCCTGTCATTTTGTTTTTCTCCTGGGGTCATTAAAAAATGTCTAATGAGTGAAACAATAGAGGAGTCAGTGTGAACTTAAAGATAAAGTTGGGCGAAAGGTTTCAGCAGGGCATAAACAAGCTGGTGTGCTGTTTGTCTGAACTCCTATCTGAAAGAGCACTGATTCAACGGCAGTCAGCTGGTTTAAATGCACACCTTAATGGAGCTACGGTCATAGCTCCATTAGAGCATATAATTGGACTACTGTCCTTGTCCCAGTATACAAGCATCAGGCGTGAATCCATTTATTAACAGAAGTAGGTCCGACTACTCCACAGCAGGTGGAGATATGCCATCTTTCAGCTAGTTGCAATAAACCTAGATTATTTATAGTCTATTTTTATAGATCACATCACAGTCCTTACTGTTTATTTACAGTAATTTTCGGGGTAGAAATCCACAACCTCATCACATACATATAATCAAACGGCGCTGAGTAAACTCTGCCACATTGGTTAGATTTAAGCCACCTTAAAAAAATCAGTTCCAGTTTAAGCGTAGCCTATACAATATTTACAATATTTTTACCATTTTTCCTTGCTAGACCCCATTGAGAAATACGGTCATTTTTCTCCACTGAACATCGGAGCTGCTGCTCTACCGCTGCCTCCATCAGTTGCTGTAGAAGGTTAGGAGGAGACACTATTCAAATATAATGTACAATTTACCTGTTACTGATTTTCTTTCAGGTGGCAAAATATATGTTTGCTGCAACTCGTCCACAGAAATACATCACTTAGCTTCTCTTTTTATTTAAAATGAATATAAAATGCTACCTTTTTAAGATGTATGTCCCTTGTCTAAGCCAAAATTAAAAACACAAATACAGCCTCAGTGCTTACATTTTTTTAAATGCCTTACCAATTTTACAGCACCCCTTCCCCCCTAATAAGTGATGAACAGTCCATATCTGTGAATACCGAGGGAGGCCGGTGTGGCGACTAACCGCTTCAAATCAAATTATCTAGGTGTGTTAGTCCGATTTTGAGAAATTAAATTTAGTTTGGTTTCATTCAGACTATCATGTTCACATGTATTTTTAAGTCCAGTTTTAGTCGGACTAACACAGTAATTCAACATTCTTTAACATCATGTAAACGTACTGAGTAATTTATCGTTACAGAGCTACTCCAAAACACCAGAGCAGGCCTAGCTTCATGCCTTCCTCAGGACAAAAACATACGAAACACCGGAGGATAAAATCACACAGCAACACAGACATTTCAGACCAATAGTCTCCTCTGACATCACTCCTTCAACTTCCCTGTACAGCTTTATCCATCTGTCACACATTAATATCACAACAGAAAATGATTTCCTGTGTTTCATGCAAAAACAACTTGATTCCTGGTTTGCTGTGTTGACTTTTGAAAAAGTGAAGCATGCACCAGTGCGTATACGCTATTTATGTAAACACAACACTGGATGACTAAGAACTTCAGTGCTGAGTTATAGCATCATGAATGAGATAAACAAGCAGAGCTGAGGGCTCTGCAGAGAGGAAAACAAAGGCTCTCCAATAAGGCTGCCCTGACATTAACGCAGCCAGCTGCCAAAATGGGCGGGAGCGCAAGCATAGCTGTCACAGCAAAGCATCCTGGTTCAAGCAGAGAACCAAATGAACAATGTCACCAAGTCAGGCAGAAAGTCCTTGGCTATCCGAGCGTAAATAAACACCACCATCACCATGGAGACTGATAGCTTCTATGTGTCGTGTCCTGCATTGTGCATTGTGCACTGCTGGGCAGAGTTCACAGGAAATCTGCTGGATTCTTTAAGAGCTCAAAACAGGAAAAGAGCAGCGTTCTCCAAATGGAAATCAAACCAACACTTTCAAATCCCAGAGTGCAAAAATAAACTCCAACATGTTTGTTCTCGTCAGTAAAATAAGACACCGGAGAGAGGAAGAGATACAGGAAGCAGCAGAGTTTATGTCCGCATGTGGGGGAGCAGAGGCACTAACAACGCCATTTTTGTGGTGTAGACTCCAAACTTGGTCTGACCAAACTACATGTCGTACAGGAATAATTCATGCAAAAGATTTGTGGGATTTTCATACTAGAATAAGTAAGATCAACTGTCACCAGCCGCAGCATGAATTAAGGTCTGATCAGGAGAAGACGCAAAGTGCGTTGTCTTCTTGATATTTGAAGACATCCTTACTTCTGCGTTTGAGTTCTTGCTCCTGGACCATGCATTTAATCAAAGTCAAGAAAAAAAACACAAACAGAAATCAAATCAACAGAGGAATTAAAGTTTACCAACTCATCCACCAATTTAGAGCAGAACAAACCAACTACAGACCTGAGACAACTTTAGTCAAGAATGTGTTTCTTTTCTCTGGTGATCTTGGTAAAACATCTTCCTAAACTGCATCACTACGTCTTTTTTTTTTTTAAAGAGAGATGTAAATTATCTTGAGAATGAACAACAAACTTAAGTAACAAACATCCAGCAACATGAACCAACACTGGTTATAAACTGACCAACAGTTATCCAAAAGCCATAATAGTGAAAGGACAAACTACAAACTCTAAGTTGCCTTAAGAGTCAGAATTATTTCAAGATATCATGTCTAAGCTCAGAAAACCAGCTCTGCATGACCTATGATGTGAACAGACAGGAAGAACATTTTACAGATAGATCACTCACCACAGTAGTAAGTCTGTCTGCACCACCAGTATGTTCAGTCAGGGCCTTGTACCATGGGCTCAGAACCTGCAGCAACAAAGGGTAGGACACTCAGTTAGAGGCTTTCTAAGGAAATCAGATGAGAGGCAAACAAGGTATTTTTGAGTAAGCGCTTTGGATATCAGCAGTACAGCTGCATACGTCAAAGGTCAAAGGTAACGTGTTATTCAGAAACATCTATTATACTCTAATTTTACCTAAACATAACCTCAGTTTCACAAAAATTCTATACCTAGTGTCTGTAACAGAGATATTTGATATATAAAGCATTTCTCACAGAACTCCAAAGGCAGCTGGAGGCTTTATTTATAGCAGCGTTTCCCACCTAGTTATTTATTCGTGGCAGCCCGCCACGACTAAAACATCTGCGCCACGTAATGATTTAATAATTTTGGAGATTGACTGTTAATTAAAAGCATTATTGGAACATAGATATACCGTTATTAATTGTACCACAGTCTTGGACTGCAAGGGGAGACATTTGAAAAAGACTCATGCTCACAGACCTAGAAGATTAAAAAAATGAAAAAGAAAAAAAAAAGCACTGTTATATTGGTAATCACATTTTAAACGTGATTTATTTTTAATTTCACAGAACTCTATGTCAGTGTGAGTATTGTGTGGTTATTCTATACCTGGGACTTTTTTTATTGAGAAAACTGAGTTTATTAAGATTGTTGGTGGTGGTAATGTGTTCATAAACAGAGCAATATTGTATCAAAAAGCAGAGAAGAAGGGAGTTAACAGATGTAAATAATTATGGTAGCAAATTCTGAAGAAAAAAAACGCACTTTGGAAATGAAGAAGGTAATACATATTTGTTAGACCTCAGTGACACACACATTGCTTCATGGTGAGATATGTTAACTTTAAACATATCTGCGCTACTCCACCAGGCACCTTTAAAGCCAGTGCAAATGCCACTTGATGAGGGCTGAGAGATATTTTCACCGCCTGTACCTGCACTGGTAAAAATCCTCAAAATGTAAAATAATCCCTGACTAATGGCTTGAAACGTCAGTCAGCGGTACATGAGGACTGAATGGTCTAACCATGTGACTGACACTCATTCAGAAGGCTGAACAATGGGTCACCTCTTCAGTGTGAGGACAGAGGGAGACAGCAGCACACCATGAGAGTAGGTTCACTATATGCATTTACCGCACATGGCCTCAGCACCTGTGTAATATAAATCAATGCACCACAGAAACCCTGCAATCAGCCATGTGTCTGCCTGTGACTCAGTTCTACAGTAATTATTAAAGCTGCAGACTGACGTGGTGTTAGAGTGTTGCATAAAACTGAGAAGAGCACTGGAAATCACTGAACATTTCCTGGCTCCTCTCTTGGCTCACTGCTTCCTTCCCTTTTTTCCCTAACCTTGATTCCTTCTGTACCTCTTTCCTTACAGTCATCCTCTCCCTTCATTCTTGTGTCTTTTCTCTCCCTCCTGTCCCCGCTGCCTCTCTCTACAGTGTTGGTGAGGCTCTGGCAGAGGCTGCAGAGGAGAAGCAAAGATAATGTTTCCACAAAGAAAGCAGAAGTTGGGTGTGGCCAGAGAAACAGTCAAGTGTTGAAGGTTGTGTAGTGCGTGTTGGAGGACACGGCCCTGGCACGACTGGAATGTAGGCTGTAAGTAGCCTGTTATCTCTATTATTGAAATGAACTTTGAAACACCTGTGTGTTTTTATCTCTGCCGTCATCAGTAACCATTTTAATAGGGGGAAGATTAACATACTCACATATACAGCAGCGCCCGGAGGGAGAGCTGAGGGCGGTATTTATTAATTACAGGCAATAAGGGCATTTAAAGGAGTTGTGTACGACAGAGTCCAGGCTGGGACTGCCTCCACACGGCGCACATTAACAGTCCTAACAGTGCTAGCAGTGCCTACAACAGCAACAGTGCTGACAGAGCTAACAGCATTAATCTGGGGGAAAACCAGAGGCTGAGCCGGCGTACGAGCACAGTGCAGAACAGACAATTAGGTGGCAACTCACGTGGTGCAGATCAGATGCATATCATGAGCGTGTAAGCAGGATATAAGCATATGAAATCGGATATTCCCAGTTCGTCTTCAGACCTCATTCATATGTGGAAATAGATCAGATATGATTCAGATATACACAAATTAGCCAGTAGACAAAGCAGACAGGATGGATGTGCCTGGATATGCGGCTCCCACACTAGCTTCTACTGTGGGAGCCGCGTTCACGTATGCGCACACGCAGGCAATATGTACTCTGCTCAACGGGAGCTCGCAGAAGCCTCAAACACACAACACATTGTGTTATTACTAGTTATAATTATTTCTGTTAGAGAAAAGTTATAGTGTTATTCAAATTGCAATAATTTTACTGTAAGATGTTTTGTCGGACTTCTAGATTTGAGGTTTGTTACTGTAACAAAGAGTAACTGTTTTGTTAAGTGACTTGAACTTTACATTGTTTTATTTATTTTGCTGTTGGATTGCTAAATGTAGATTGTACTACATTTCTTTTACTTTAGTGGAACAAGCTCTAATTAGCTCCATTAATTTTATTTTGGAGAGACTTTATATCAGACTGTAAAACACAGATTACCCGTTAAAACTGGGCTTTTTTGTTAGAGAACAATACCCTGCAGTGAATGACAAGTTTTAAAATGTTATTTTCAGTAAATTTGTTATTATATTTATTGAATAATAAAAAAAATAATAGTTAGATCAATTAAAAAAATAGACATATTAATCGATTAATCGAAAAAAGAATTGATAGATTAATCTATAAAAAAATAATCGTTAGGTGCAGCCCTAATAATATCTTGCCGACAAAAGATATGGTTTTCATCAAAACAGTGGAAAACAAATGTGCACACACAGATTAAAATCTGTTCAAAAAGGTACTATGGCCTAAATGTTATGTTATTCTTTTTTATTTTAGGGCTATATTTTTTAATTGGGAAATTAGCTTGGTTGTTCTGTTCAGTTACATGCATTCATCTTAAAATCCAGAATTAAAAAAAGGAATTGTTATAAAATCGTAATCGTGATCCTGTCTTTAAAAAATCGTGATGATATTTTTGCCATATTGCCCACCCCTAATGCAAGGCAATATCCTGATGTTCTGCACCAAAGCAACTGTCTTGCACTGTGTGCTATGTTGTGGATGAACACAAACTAAAGTCATCAATGGAAAAACTTTTTACTGCAAAACACACCCAGAATGTCTGACACACACTGATGACAAAGAAGATAAGAATCTGCGTTTTGAGAAGCTGTTGCATCAACATCTACTGCTGAAAGGATCCATGTCAGCTGGATAAAATAAAATTAGTGTAGTATAGGTATAGGAAATTTATCAATATATCAGTATCATGACATAAGAATAAATATCGCCAATTTTGGATATCATATTGGAGATCTTTCATGCACACAAGGTTGGCCAGGCTACAAAACAAAGAACAGAGAAGCTCATATCACAATACACACAAAGAGGGACTGCACTATGTGCTCAGGATGCCAATTCTCCTATGAGGCCACGTTTAGATGAGAACAGCCCTATTAAAAACAGAAAGTCTTTCCTTTGTATTTTTGAAAAAATCTGTGTTCCTATGATAACATTGTGAAAATGATCCTTGTGCACAGGAATCGAAATGCTGTAGTATGCATGCCAGGCCAGTAGTTACTTTGTAATAAAACACCAAGGAAGACCACACGCCTGCGCATATAGGTATTCCTCTACAGAGCGGTGAGCATTAACAAACTAGGAGACAATGGCGAACCCACGCACGAGAAGCAGCATTAATAAAGTCAGTAGAGTCAGTAGCACAAACACAGCTCGGTAATCCAGCATTGATGTTATTGTTGTCCTCCTATTCACACATGGCTAGTTGTCTGAAATGTAAATCGCATGCGTGAAACACGGCCGTGACGTCACCACTCTCACTGGATCCATGCATTGCCAGTTTCCACAGCATAATAGGGTGGTGTATTACACTCTGGAACCCAGTTTCAAAAGATTGCTTTTTCAGGCCCCCAAAACACTGTTGTCACGTGAATGAAAGGCAAAACCACAATAAAATTTAATGGTTTCATGCAAGAACTGTTTCCATGTAAACGGCCCCTACATCTTTACATATCAGAAAGTCGTTTGCCTCTATAATAATGCTCTGAATGTTGTTGCACCTTTAATATAGGCCAATATAAACAAACTATCCCCTAACCCTACTGATGCTGCTAGATAGACATCCAAAGAGAAACACTGATGCAGTTCTTTTGGAATGCACAGTGTAAATATCTGGGTAGAATTAAGGGAGCATGAAAAGTAAATAAAATAAGATTTTTCCGAAAAAAGCACCAATTCAACTAAGTGAGTAGACAAGACTCCTTAGCCTGGCACAGTGTGCTCTGACTTATTGAGATAAGAGAACTGTAACATCAGCCAGAATTCCTTCCAGTCAGCACAGCTCGTTATAAAGTATTATCTTTGGAACAGCTTCAACAAATCAAGTCAGTTTTTTTTTCTTTTGTCAAATATTTTTATTGACTTTGTTTGGAATGGGTAAAGAAAAGGAAACATTAGGCAGTAGAGGATGCCACAACAGATGTCATCCCTTAAACCCAGTAAACCCTTGCCACAGTTGAACAACAAAAAAAAAGGTTACTCTTAGAAATAAAGAGCAACGGAGGGTAAGACCCCCTTCCCCCAACAGACTACTCATTCATTCACACATTCATTCACATCACAGGTGGTGAAATAGAACTTAATAAGTGGACAGGAATAGTAGAAAGTAAAATGGACTAAAATAAATAAATAATACAAATAATAATAAAACAAAATAAGATAAAAAAAATAAAAATAGATCAAATAAATAGAGTATAAAATAAAATAAATAAATAAATAATAGTAATAATATTTTTTGTATTGTTTTGAGTAATAGAAGGGAAAGCATCAGGGTCTCTGGGGGGCGATTAGGAAAGTGAGGGGACTGATTTTGCATGAAATGTCAGATCTAAGGGAGAGTGAAGTTTTTTGATAAGTCTGCAAATGTGGGGAAAACACCATTAACATATAGTTCATCAAGGATTTGTAGACCTTGGTTTGACCAGGTCTGAAAGACTAGGTCAGAGCAGGATGGTAAAAATAAAAGGTTTTGATAAACTGGGGCTAGTTTCGATGAGGGGTGTCGGCCAAATTGTAATTGTAAAAAAATTGTAAATTGACTCCACAGACTATAGTGAGACCGGCAAGGACGCCAATTCCATGCAGGCCCATAGCTGGTCTGTTTATTAGACGGGGGGACTGGGGATGGGTGGTTGTTGTGAGTACTAACAAGTTCAGTATCTGTCAGTCTCTGATCCAAAAAGAGCTGTGAAGCTGTCATACCCAGAGCACAGTGGGTTACAACATAGAAAAGATCAGAAATACTTTCAGTTGTACACTTTATAGCCGAAGCCAAAACAGATTAAATTTTTTTTAATGTCTTGATAACTGCAGACACTGGCCCCTAAGATCAGCCTGTCTCTATCCTGCCAAAAATGTGAAACAGCACATTCCTTGCTTTAAGAGTCAACATTCATGGGCATAAATTTAGACCAATGAACTAACTCAATACACAAACTGAGCAGGAAAGATGCCTAACTTCTATATTATTTATAGATCTTTGATATATGTATACATCCCATTTGACTGTGTTTTTTTCTGGTTGAAAAGAGGCAGAGAAACCACAGCAGTCTGTCAATCCGTAGCTGCTGTTGCCAGCCTCAGGAACTGTGCCGTGTTGTGAGTGTGCAGTTTTGGCAAAGTGGCTAGATTGGCATTGTTCAATCATGTGATCTACACACCAAAGGACTTTTCCCCCATACATGACCAATAAAGGAACAGCAAAATGGTCAATACATCCTTCTGATCATCACAAACACCCAGACATATCTCTTTTTCATAATAAGTCTCAAAGAACCACATCACTCAATACTTTCAAATCATACATGAGCCAACAAAAGTGCTCTCAACTGCCACAGCACTGTGTCTGACCGAGAGAGTCCCAAAAGTAAAGACACTTGCGGAAGCCTGAAAAACTTTGGCTTATGCTTCCAGCGGGCAACATTCACTGGAATGAATGGGGTGCCATCCAGCACATCAACTTTTCTTAACTTGTCCATCACTGTGGGCTTGGCTTGCTGTGCTAACATTAGCTGGTTGACCATATTATACAAGAAACAGAGTGCGTGCATTTTACGTGAATAACAAAGAGGAAACTTGCTGCCTCAGACTGTACACATTGTGTTCTTATCAGAGGTCAGTGTCAGCTCTGCACGTCGTGGTGGCAGTGAGTTGTTTTTACTAATGAAGTCACTAGAAGGTCTGAAATGTCACTAAATCCAGCAAGAAATTAAACAAGACATAAGAAGAGCATCACTGTGAAACCGAATAATCGATTTTTGTCCATTGTCTTGCCTGTCCAAAGGAGCAGCATTAAACACTGTTGGGTTATTTATAGAGCAGTAGAGGCAAAGATAGGGAGCAGAACGTCAAACGTGTTCGTTTGGCTGGGCCTAAAACTGTCTTTCACTTACAAAAATGTGCAATATCTTCTCTCATCCATCAATCTGCTCAGCTGTGAATGTATCAACAGATCAATTATCCACCTCATGAGTGATATTCAGCTGCGAAGGGTTAAAAAGAACTCTGCCTGCTGCGCAGCATTCAGGGACCCGCATAAAACGTCAGATATCAGAGTGACACCACTCTTGAACCACACCGTCATCGTCTGCTACCACCACACATACACTGGCAATCTGTGGGAGACTTCAAAATATCAAGGCATGTATAGTGTATGACAATACAAAAAAATATTGTGAATATTGTGCACTCAAATTTCAGCTGGACCTAAATCAATCAACAACACTACTTCATATATATATATATATATATATATATATATATATATATATATATATATATATATATATATATATATATCTTTTTATCTGACAAAAGTGCTTTGGGGGTTTAGTTACTCTTTAAGCTGCCCCTTAAATCTCTTTTCTCTCCCATTACAGACTGTAATCCAACAAGCACCATCATAAGCTGGCCAACTTTAACATCACACCTTCCATAAGAGATAAAACACCTGCTTCCTTGTATTTATGAGGAGCTTATGATCCACAGGCCTCTCACTCAACAACAACAACAAATCATAAACATGGGTCGTATCCCTAAGTACATGTTAACATATAAATCCATGATGAGATCAGTCTTCTTTTCACACTGACCAATCCAAAACCACACGAGGCAACCAAAGCACGGATCCTTCAGATTTAAACCCGCGCTACTGATAAACGCCTTCTGAAGCGGCGCTGAGCCCGGCTGCAGTACAATACATCAGAGGATCCCATGACATTTAGCTGGAGTTAAATACACCTCCTTTCTCTCTCGTGAAGTACACAAAGCAGCATCTCATCAGAGGGAGGAAGCCCCGTCTGGTCAAATACTGAATCACAGAGAGCCTGTTAAAGGGTGAGAGAAGCTACGGGACATTTTGGGCCTTAGCCCCTCACAATGCTTTATTTGAACAGTGGATCTAGTGCATATTCTAGACCCTTTTACATATTACTCATGTAAAAAAAAATGCAGCTGGAAGCATTAAATATTCAGATTGAGCTGGAGTTTCCGACCGAACCAGTTCACAGTTTGTTAATTAACTCGCAACAGCTGATCAAATCTGCTGTACATGATTCTAGCCAGCAGAATTTGGAAATGACATGCCTGCTTTTGTTTACTGAGTGAAATCAAATATTAATTATTTTATTCAGCATTAACTAAAACAAAAATCACCAAAATTACATAATTTATCATAGCAAGAAACTATAAAAACAGAAATTATTGTTAGATTTTCAAATTTTCTATGGTCCTTGGACACATTGTGTTATTAGACAGGTTTGTGAAACAGATTTCGAAAACATCCAGGGTATATTTGATGTTCCAAAATTTTTACAGGCCTGGATATTGCTATTTGCAAACTCCATGACTTTTGCATGAATGTATGAACCCTGATTATTATCGCCAACTGCCTACTCTCCACATTAGCCTGGGAAAGTTGACATGTTTAACAATAGAATCAATTGAAGTTAGTCAGTGAAGCAGAAAAAGCAGCAGATAAGGCAAAGACACACACTGAGCAGGAACAGAGGGAGCAGGGGTGAACAGATAACAGCAGGCCAGTTGTCCTATCTACAGGTATCAGTGGACAATCTCCTAGTGCACAAGCTGAATAACTAATGTAAACACAGCAGCACGTTTAGGAGCGCAAGCTAGCCAGGGCACTGATTTGACCCCATCAGAGCTTCTGACGTCAACAGAGCTTGTGATTTAAGAACTTTAGTTTTGGTTGCATTTTAACTGGCACCTCTGTGTGGTGCTGCTCCATCACTAACACTGTTTTTCTTGGTGGTTTCCTGCAGTGGTAACTGTCCCAATCATGTGCACCACGCATACATGTGTACTGTGCCTTTAACTGGCTGAAGGAAACACTTTTTAAAAGCAAGTTCTAATAATTACATGTTTGAGGAAAAATCAACAGTATCATGTTAAAGCATATTTTATTTTCAAATCTGAAGGTGCTTTGTTTTTGTGGCTGTTCACCATTTTCAAATTTATCACATCTGGACAGTAACATTTAGTATTACATTTGAACTGATGATGAAAAGATGTAAGCGGTTTGACTTGCCGTCATTATTCTCCTCCTCACAAACTAACCATGTAAATTAATCACAAATTCTACGAACCATATCTGCAAAGCTGAAAAAATAACTCTGCTAATGCAAGCAAAATTCCCTTTTGTTGTCTTGTGTGTCCCTTTTTTAATCATTCTGTGTCCCCTCTCTAAATCTGGACATTTTTGACAGGCTCATGAATGCAGCGCAGGAAGACCTCGTCATAAGTTTGTTTTTTCTCAGCGGCAATTTAAGGAGTTTAAGTCACAAGATGGATAATTGATCTGTGGTTCTGGTCAGAGCTGATCAGATCGATGGATGAGATGAGGAGCTGCTGCAGACTTTCAGACCAAGAGCAAAGAGGTGTTAAGGTTAACCCTTTGAAACCTGAATCAACAACAATTTTCTTGTGCTGTATTCAAACGCCTGTCACATGCATTTAAACCTTTCAAATGTGAGCAAGTTGGTGTGATTTCTTTTGAAGCATGAAAAAAGTCAACAAGAAACATAGTATGTAATGCCCAACAAACTGCAAGAAATGAGTAAAAGTTGACAAGAAAATGTCAAGAAAACTATATCTAAGATTATGAGAATTGTGTATTTAAATTTCTAATATGGCAAAAATATATTTTTATTAGAATATATTGTTTTATTTTAGCATTTCATAAGGTATTTTCCTATTTCTTTTCCCCCTTTTTTTGATTAATTTTTTTGTTGCAGGCCTTTTGATAAAACAATTTGAGGTCATTTCTTTGAATTTGAAGTTGAAATTGAGGTGAAGTTGCTGGTTGCCTTATTTCCATGATTACGAAAGAAATCAATCCAAGTGCTTAAGTTTCCATGGGATAATGGATAACTGAATGTTTTATATATACACACACACACACACACACACACACACACACACACACACACACATATATATATTCCAATAGCGCTTCTAATGGACGGTCCAGGTAAAAAACAAAATAAAATCAACTTGTTGCAGATGTTTCAGTCGTGGCAGGCCTAAACTGTTTTCCAGCTGGCCATGGCATTGAACCTGACACACCAGAAAAAGAATAAAACATCATCTGCTGCAGAGCCGTAAACAATGGGAAAGGGGTCTACTGGCAAATTTTATTGGAAAACGGGTATATGTAGGAAAAACCCTGACCAAAGATGGAACTAGGCATGAACGGTATCATGATATTACAGATGAAAATTTGTTGAAAAATGTGTTGAAAATTTTTTAATCAGATCTAACCAAACAATTACACAGCGTTAATAACAGAACCACTAAGTTAACAGACCCGGCAGGTACAGTACTATGTTTGAAATCCAGTCAAATCAAGAATAACTTAACACTTAACATTTCATCTAGCAATGCACAGTATCCACAGGTACCAACTACATCAAGCTAGTTTCTCAGTAAGGGGGCAGAAAAACACTCCAGAGTTAGGCTAAATTCTGGTGATGGAAAAATAGTATGGCCATTTAACAGCGGTCCCTTGACCTCTAAGCTCAAGATATCTGAATGAAAATGGGTTGTATGGGTGCCCACAAGTCCCCCCTTTACAGATATGTCCACTTTATGCTGGTCCCATGCATTTTTTTTGTCACTTAATTTCTAATCAAGACAATCTAAGAACTGCTTTACCTTGAAAATATGGACTTCAAAATTGTTTTTTAAAAAAGCAAAATAATGGAGCTGTAAACATACAACAAAGAACATGATTAACCACAATTAACTATAGAAATTCTGTGATTAATCGTGATTTTTTAAAAATGAACTGCTTGACAGGCAGTACATTGAAAAACATTTGATGCTTGACAGTAAGTTATTCTACAGTAGCCATATTTTGCTGCATTGAATATTAATTTAAAATACAACATAACAGCAAAGTGTCACATTGAAATGTCAATTTTACGAGGCTACTACACTGCCATGGCTAAGACCTATATCATTCTCAGATTTAAGTCACACTGCAAACCCACAATGACACTCCACTGAAGAGATCTAACATGTATGACAAAAAGAGCTTTGCAAAGGGCCACACAGCCACAGTCAGCAGTCCACAGGCAGTTCAGCAGTTCACACAGCAGGATCAAATCTGCTCTCACAGTGCAGTTGTGGCGTGGTGTTCTTGTGTCCCTTTGTCTTTTCTTTCTGGCAACACGAGGACACCAGCTGTATTCGGGAGTTTCCATCAGCCAATGAGCAAAGTGAGCATTCCAGTCGTTGTTTACTATCAGCTGAAATGCTTGCGGTGCAATCAGAGGCACTTGCATCAAAGAGTTTATAGTAAATGATTATACATAAAGATTCTCTCTTTGAGGGAGCACTCAAAGAAAGAAAGGTGGTGGAGGGAGCTGCAGGAGCAAACAGCCGCTGCATAAATGTATCAGTGGACTAACATTGAGAAGTGTCAGGCTATAATGACCATGCTGCGCACCTGCATGAATACGATTGGTCGTGATTAGTCAGCTGATGGCCACACAGCTGTGAATGAGCTGGTGAAGCATGAATAAATCAGCTGATGTCATTCAACACCACACTTCAGGGGGCGGCCTCTAGCTCACCTCACCAGAGTGTGCGCCCCATATGCCGGGCCTTTGCAGCGGCCCAGGTTCGATTCCAGCCTGTGGCCCTTTGCTGTGTGTCATTCTCCCTCTCCCTCTACAGCTGTCCTATCAGTAAAGGGATAAAATCCCCCCCAAAAAATCTTTAAAAACAAAACAACACCACTCTTCAACACTACACTTCATAAAAAGGTGATTCACATATAATAACAGACCTTGTTGTGGGCAATATCATGTAAGAACTAAACAATGGCAGTACCATGGTATTATTAGTACACCAGGGTATTCAGAAATGTGGACAGTGGTATTTCAAATGTCATAAAAATATGGAACCTTCTTTCCCATTAACTTCATACTGGAGACTTGACCTACAAGCTAAGAGAGCAACAGCTAAAGGATGGAAAGATGTGAACAAACTAATAAAGCAATATATCAAGGACATGTCAACATGTGATGCTTTGGAAAAACTAGCATATATTAGAAAATGAAAGCTGGCAGTTTTTGAAAATATCTGGGGGAGCATTATGGACTGTTTGAAACAAAATGTTGATAAGGGTCAATAAAACAAAAGCCAGAAATTGGGTCTCACATCAAATCTCACATAATATAAAGTGTTGTAGCCCATGCAAGATTTCTGTACAGTGTAACTACTATATCATCTGTTTTTCACCTCTGCTTTAATAATGTTTTTGGGTTGTTTTTTTTCTAACTATTGGTGCTGTTGGGTTGATTTTTTTTTTTAGTTTTTGTTTTGTTTGTGGTTTGGCATTTCATTTTATGACTATTTTATTTATGTGTAACAGCTCTTATAATAAAAAAAAACAAACAATAATGATATCCTTGAAAAAAAAAAACCCTTCATACTGGAGAGGCTATATTGAGGATGTTTTGCATGCAGTGTGCATCACGTGCCCTGAAGGTTACGCCCGGGCCACACTGCATGCATGAGCATGCATGAGCAGTGTGTTTTCACTGGCAGCATTTATTGTCGCTGCTGCAGAGCTGCCTGCTGTTATTTCTACTGTATTTCCACAATTAAAAGCACAAACTCTACTTAATTATGAAGCAGTACAAGCTAAAACAAAACGGTTTTGCAAATATAAACAGGAATAGTAAAGCTGGGTAAAACAGATACATTTGTATTTCCTCATTTATGTGACAGATAAAGGCATTGGAACTATAGTAAGGTGTTATACACTCAAAATAGTTTTTAAAACAACATTTTCAGTCTATTTTTGATGAAAATCGTTAGGGGTGAACCGATGTTGGTGTTTTAGGGCCGATACTGATACAAATTATTAGTAAATAAGGAGACTGATACCCAATATTTGGAACTGATATGATAAAAATAAAAATCTTTCCATCAATACATAGAATTGTGAATATAACAAACTCCAACAGAAGTCTTTGTTTAAATGCCTTTAGCAAATGTTAAATCCAAACTGAAACACTCAACATCATATACAGAAAGTTCCCAGCAACATTTTTTTTTATAAATCCAAGTGAAAATTTTAATAAAAATAAATAAATAATAATAGGTCCCTGCGGTTTTACAAAGTAAAAGTACCTCCCATGCTGACACTTAATTTGCACTTTTTGATTAATTAATTCTATCAGTGGTCATTAAAATAAAATGCTGATACTGATAATCAGCAAAATGCCAAATATTGGCCCCAATAATCAGCCAGGCCAATAATCTGTCGACCCCTAAAAATCATATAAAAGTATTTTATTTAACCTTGATTTACAGTACTTTCATTTTTTTATAACAGTATTTTATTAAGTAGCTCAGTATTTACGAAGTCTCCAGTAGTCTAGAGGACATTTTAAAATATAAAGATATGTACTGTCAATTGCGATATAGCCTACCAAATACTGTTAACGTCTTTATAGTCCACACTGCTCAGCCCTAAGGTGAGCCAACATCCCTAATTTACATGGCAAAGGAACTGTGATTTTCCAGAGGTTGGGACGGAAGCTGGAGTACAAATAATCACCCCGGCTCTCTGTGCAGCAGAGGGGAAGAGGGGCGGCAGCCTGTAAACTTCAAAGACTTGTGGGTAAAGAGGGGGAGGGCCACCAAGCACAGACGCATTCTTCACAATGTTGAACTTGACCCCTGGGGTTGCCACACACACCATGTGACTGCTGTCAACTGTGTGTGTGTGTGTGTGTGTGTGTGTGTGTGTGTGTGTGTGTGTGTGTGTGTGTGTGTGAGCAGACCTGAGTGTTTATGCAGTATGGTTACACTGTGAGCCTCTAGTTTTATCTACTCCTTCAAAGCTAATTAAGTACTTTTTTTTTTTACAAATCATGCACAAAAACACTCACATGGACCAAAATAAAAGGCGATCCTACGTGCATTTTTGCAAAAAAGACTTACAGCAGAATATTTCTGCAACAACCTGTCTATCTTATCAACACCACTGTGCCTCATTTTAATCCCGCACAGTTGCAGGCCACAACACACAGAGCAAAATGTTGTGCAAGTTGTATAGACAGAGAGCCATCACACGTACAGGCAATTTCACAAGTTCACCCAGCCTGTATGTCTCTGGACTGCAGGGATCACACCCAGAGGTAACCCAAAGACATGAAAACTCCACACAGACAGTCCCCAAGTGGATTCAAAGCAACAACAATCCTGATCGAAAGTCTAATTTGAACTTTGAGCATCAGCATCACCATAAAGAGCTGCATGCCTTAAAAAATGGTCATCTGCCCATTTCCACAAGGACCTGGCATATGACAAAGCATATGACCGATCATAAAAACAGAGCCATGTGTGCATGAGCTTCAGGAGCTGACTGGTCCAAGCTGCTTCAGAGCTCCAAAATTAAAAAATCCTGGAGATGTCATACCATCTTAAAACAGCAATTAGAAATGTGAAATTCCTGCTGAGAGACTCATTCACATTGCACATCGCATCATATCTCAACATAAAAATCAAAACTTAAATTACTTCTTTCAAACGTTTTTTGGGTGGCACTGTTATAGGTATTATTTTGCAGGATTGTGGGTTAGTGTTTGTAAACATGTTTGACAGCTAAAGTCAAAGTAAAACCCAACCCCAGATTCACCACGCTATTTATGTATTTTTTCTGCTCAGAGATCTTGTTAAAGGGTTATGTTAGGAGTGATAGGAAGTGTCACTTTCCTCTTCTTTTGTTTATTTTCTCATCTGTTTCTATGGACTGGTTTTCATGGGGGAAATAATGTGTGGGGTTGAGCTGTGATTTCAGATTGTCTCAAATGCACCATCCCTGAGGTGCGTACAGAGCGTGTCCGGTGTCGCTCTTAAATTACGTCACCAGAGACAGGTAAATGGCTGCTTTGGCAGATTCTGAGACGACGAACGGACGCCAACCTGTTGAAGCTACCAGAATCCACAGCAACTCTTTTCTCGTGAACCTGAATGAAACCAGTCTTTATTTTGTTTATTATCCCAACCGAACTTAATCTGAACTTTGACGAAGCTTGGGCTCGCTGCCTCTGAATCCAGCATGAACAAGGCCGGAGACCTGACAGACCGGAGTGTAGGTGAGTTGGCCTATTTTGGCGTTTCCCTTAATGAATCAGTCCTTTCTGTCTTTTGTCTATCTCTTTTCTTGTTCCACCCATTCCAGGTTAGAGTTAGCTTGTATATTAATTTATTGCCGGTGCTGGCTCGTAACAGTTACTACAAAGTCCCTTATTTATGCCGCCTTTGATGTTGACACAGAATCAAACAATTGCAGCATCATGCCACTCCAGTGTCTGATTTTAGACAGCATGCCAGCATCACTGAAGCAAATAAGGCGTGACATGTAACACTATAGGGTCAACTTCTTGTGTGACACATAAGCTAAGCAGCACTTTATAAACATTAATATGGCATGACATAGCAATAAAAATCATTTAGCATCCCAGTTACATGGCAGCTAAAGTCATCCTCTGCTCAGGGGGTAAGGGATTTCTGACTCTCATTGGATTGCCAATTTTTTCATTTGCATTCGCTGTTCTACCTCTTTGATTTAGCTGGTAACTCCTATCAACTACTTTTTAAGGCCTCGTTTAGATGGCCATACTAAAATCAGAAAAGTCCTTCCTCTGCATTTTTTAAAAAATCTGCACTCATACAATAACATTGTGAGAACATGATGTACACGGATTCCCAAAAACAACTAAAAATGCTGTAGTATGCATGCCAGGCTGGTAGTTGGTGGTGATGACACCATAGAAGAACACGTCTGCGCATACAGAGCGGTGACTATAAACAAACAAGAAGATGATGGCAAACACATACAAGAGAACTACAGTAGTGGTGCAACAAATCCACACTTTGCTGGAGGAGCGTTAATAACCTCATTAGAGTCAGCAGCACAAACACAGCTCGGTAGTGCGACATTGTTACTGTTGTCCTCCTACTCAAGCATAGCTATATGTCTGAAACACACTGCACATTTGAGAAGAACAGCTATGATGTCACCATCCTCACAAGATCCACGCACTGCCAGTTCACACAGCGACAGAAGAGGTCGTCTTTTCAAAAAATTACACTCAGGAACTTGGTTTCAAAAGTTTGTGCTTTCCGTCCCATAAAACGCTGCTGTCAGGTTAACGAAAGGCCAAACGCCAACAAAAGTTTGAAGTTTCATGCAAGAACAATTGCCGTGTAAATAGCCTCTAAATCTCCCACAGTGGATTGCAGCCACAACATGTTGCCAAAATATCACATCCCTGGTGCCCGTTATCCTGTCCTGCTGGCTGTCTCTTTCACACAGAAGTTGTTTTGGTGCTGTTACTACTTCTGCTGCTGTTTTAAAGGTGAGACAACTCTGTCCCCTCCATTCTGCAACTGTACCTTTAAAACAGTATGGCAAGCAAAATAACGGCACGAAATTCCCGCCTTGACGAGGGAGTGTAAAATGGGCATTGGAAGACTGTTGCTTATGGTCTGGCACCTGGTCATTACCTTTTTAACAACACCCGGGAGCTGTGAGCGTACACGCTAATAAGTGAGAAATAAATAACAAACTTTAAAAACTATAGGGTGAGGACAGTCTTTCTGTAGATGAATACTACTACTACTTCTAGTGGGACATGATGATAATTGAGAGGGATTACTTCTGTATGAGTCTATACATTTTTAGGGTATGCTCTACATAGTAATAATGTATATTATTATATATTATATTATATCATTATATATTGTATATTGAAAGGTATCCTCATAATCCTTTAGCTGTAGCATATAAACAAGCCGGTCTTTACTCGTTGATGTCTAACTAAATAACATGTATTTATGTAAAATGTGTGTTCTATGTAAAGACCTCCCAAGACCAACAATATCAGCTCAATGAATTCTTAACAGGAAGCAGGTTGTGACTTAATCCCTTGAAACCTGGAGTGACAGCACTTTCCTTGTGCTGCTTTCAGCTGCCTTTCAAAAGTATTTAGACCTTTGAAACCTGAGCAAATTGGTGTGAATTCTTTCGAAAACATGGGTAAAAGGCAGTAAGCATCTTGATAATAAATGTTTTACAAATTGCAAGAAACTAACTAACTTAGAGATTTTTTCAGCCTTTTATTAGATGGGACAGAGAGTAAGTGTGAAAGGGGAAGAGAGAGAGGAGACGACATGCAGCAAAGGGCCAAGGCCGGAGTCAAACTCACGACTGCTGTGGCAAGGACTCAGCCTCTGTACGTGTGTCGCCTGCTTCATCCATTGATCCATCAACGCTTACTCACTTAGAGATTTTTTTTATAGAAAGCTAGGGAAAACTGTCTAGGGAAAAAAGAAAACGTTACAGAAAAATGTCAAGAAAAAAAACCCAAAAAGCTATGGAAAAATGTCAAGAAAAAAAACAAAAAAATGGGGAAAAACTTTTTTTTTCACTATCATAATTACATATTTAAAAAGATTTTTTTCATTGCATTTTCATGTGTTTTTTTAATTAAAAAAAGCATTTTTTAAAAGAAAGAAAGAAGCAGTTTTTCCATGTCATGTCTGTATTGTTGTTTTTTTAATTTAATTTTTAAAAATTTTAAACTCATTTTCCTTTCTTTTTTTTTTTTACAATTTTGAGTAATTTCTTCTTTCGTTGCCAATTGCCCTCTTCCATGTTCTTGAAAAAAATCAAGCCAATGTGCTCAGGTTTTAAAGGATTAACTGTGATTTGAGGTTGTTGTGTGGTGTTGTACTGCGTTGGATAGTTATTTGTCAAAAGTATTTTTGCCACATCTTCCCCTCAAACACCATCATTGCAATACACTGTATCATATTTCTATCACCAACCTCAACATCCATCACCAAATTACCATCATCACTAAAATTAACTATGTTCTCATTGTGTAAGTATGACTCATGTATATTAAAAGTCATAGTAAATATTTCTCCTTATCTCAGCACATGTAAAGGATCCAGGGCTGTTCCATATTTGTGTCTCCCTCCATCTCATGTCAGGCCGTTACCTAACTGAGACAGACATTTTCACTCACTGCACTTCTTTGTCCATTTTGTCTTTCCCTTTCCAATTCACAACACTGACGAGAACTGGTTACATAACTGTACTACTCCACCACTCGTCCTCTGTGATTTAATAAGGCCAACTAATCAATGTGTCCTGTGTAGATAACATGACTCAGCTGCCTGCGCTGGAAAACATATTCTTGTGTCCTCAATGTGCTCACAATGTTGAGGACAAATGAGAAAATCCAGTATATACGCTGTTTACACTGTATTTCAGATATCTTTCTGGTCCCAGCTTAACTGCAATATAGAAGATTTACATGTCTAGCTTCCTTCTCAGTCTGAATTACCAAGTGTAGTGACAATAGAAAAAGTGACTATACCCTATTTCAAATTCTGGTGTCAGGTACAGTATGGTCATTAATAGAAACCTTGCTTGCAGTACAGTCAGGAAAAACTGGCAAATGTGAGGACAGTCAACAAGCTTGTTATTAAGAAAATGTGACCACAGCCATCAGCAAACACCAATCAGATTTCCAAGTATCTTTGGCCCTTTTTACACAGAGATCACGCTATAGGGCCTCTACAAAGTCCCTTCTTTCTTCCTTAGTGTTTTCCCACAGAACCAAACAACAGCAGCATCATGCTGCTTCGGTGTGCCGGCATCGTGGAAACTTAAGAGTTGTGACGGGAGTGACATGCAACACAACCGTGTCCGCCTTTCATCTCACATAACAGCACTTTTTAAACAATAACTAAGGCATGACAAGACAATGACTGTAATTTATCGTCCCTGTTATATGGCGGCTGCTCTTATCCTCCACTCAGAGGGTAAGGCCTGCTGCTGTTCTTTGAATTAGCTGCTAACAGCAACTTTTTAAATCTTGCACGCATAACATGTTGTCAAAACTACACATCCATGTTGCTTATTATCCAGTCCTGCCTGTCCTGTTGACGTCATTTTGGTACTATTACTACCTCCAATGCTGACTTACAGGACACTCACACTGAGATGCATCCCTGGAAAATCGGCGCCAGCAAAACCGATGGTACAGCGTGCCAGCACTCATGTCTGGCT
This sequence comes from Plectropomus leopardus, assembly GCF_026936395.1. Lineage (NCBI taxonomy): Eukaryota > Metazoa > Chordata > Actinopteri > Perciformes > Serranidae > Plectropomus > Plectropomus leopardus. The sequence continues at coordinate 4,211,862 of NC_142180.1, forward strand.
GCTGCACAACGTATTTTTCTGGCAGTTTTTGGGTGCACATACACATTAAAATATTTTCCCCTTAAAGCGTGGTGTCACACAGGTCATCAATGTCACTTTTGGCCACATGCATGCAACCCCCGAAGAAAGCGAAAAAGGGTGTCTGCGTCAGCATTTCCAAACCCTCTGTTTCTGCTCGTCCACAGTAAAACACATGCCGCAGTTTTCAAAATAAAATGTGGACAGCAGCGTTTCCAAACTGTTCCATTTTCGGGTTGCTAAAACACTAAATTAGTGAGAATGCCAGGCTGAAACGTAGCAATATTGATGTGTCTTCAACTTAAAACGGAGTATGTGGATGCTGCTTTAAAGGCCAACAACTGTGTCCCCCCCATACCGCCATTGTACATTTTTTCTACAGAACAGCAAGGCAGCATAACGGCATGATATTCCTGCCTTGAAGAGGCACTTTAAAATGGGCTTTTGTTTACACATTCATCTATCGTACATTGGATCAGATAATTGTTAATTAAAACCATTTAAAATTTTCCAATATTTTGTACTTTATCTTTAAAAACTGTATAACAAGCTTGTTACATCTACATCTAAGAAAAACACTCAGCACTTCATTAATTTCACACTTTTTACATCTTGCAATACTGTGGCATCATGACAGGAAATCCAAAAGAAGCATTGCAACACACACAAGACACAAGATCATTTGCTGATTACATAACTTTACTGATGTAACAGTTTTCTTAACATTATCTATTACTGACACTGGTGCCAACAATATACAGCTGCCAGTTCCAGTAGCAGTTCTGCTCTGTGTTCATCTCTACAGTACTTGAAAAGTTCTATGTATGGCTGCTGCCAGGTGAGGCAGTTCAGTTTACTTTCATCATTCTCTGATGTACTCTGAAGAAGCATAAGGCAGAGAGGTAGAGCTTAGCTTTGTTTTCTCCTCTCAGCCAGGGAGAGAAAAAGAAGGGTTTTCAGCAGAGAAAGGACTACATCTTCTGTTTGGACATAATACACTTGGGGTGGACAAAATATAAGTAATATCTTTTGGCTTAATGCAAAATAACACAACAAAGAGCCCAATAAATACTGCAAATGATCAACCAATCAATGCTGAGAACCTTTTTTATCAAACAATACACATTACATTTGCAGGCATGACCCTGAGGTTAATGTGGGTCATCTATGATGGACACAGGACAATAAGCGATCGACCCACATCAGATGTAAGTTAAACAACAGGATGGCTTCAATAGCACAGCAAAGAGTAGTTTTTTTCTTCAAGGTTTCCAAATCTTGAATAGTTACTGTAGTTATGTATTGTGAAAAAATATGACACTACTACAAACGCCGGTACTCATTAACCGATACTGATACCAAAAGATACTATACATTAAAACATTTTGGTGACATTTGGGCATGCCCAACTACCAACTCCATCAAATATGCTGCACTTGACTTCACCACACCGCAGACTGTGTGGGTTGTAGCTGTTGCAATAGTGTGCCAAACACATGTCCAGGGTTTCCCACACATTCATTTATTTTTGGCAGCCACCCCAAATAAAAAACATCTGTCACAACAAACAAACTTTACACTTCTGGGGTTAGTTAGGAACGTTGTTAAAATATATGTACCATTCTATAACCTAGTACTCTGGGCACAGATGGAGCAGCAGAATGACAAAAGCATTGAAAGTGAAAGTTTCACTTATTCTGCTGAATCTAAAAGGTTGCATTCACTTGCTGCAGCACTCAGCCATTGATCTAATCTGATCAGCTATGAATGGGTCAACAGATGATTTATCAACCTCCCTAGCCACAAACTGCTGCTGAGGAAAAAAAGAATCATGGAGAGCTCCACCTGAGCTGCATTCATGGACCCTCAAAAACCCCTGAATTTAAAGATGGGACACAGAATATACAAAAGGGACACATGCATTTCACAGAAAAGGGGAAAAAAAGAGTTTGCTATCTTTGTCAACTAAATGTTAGGCTAAATCAAATCATATTGAAATTATATCAAATCATGTATAATTCAATCAATCCGTCTTTAATCAGTTACTGAGTTAATCCAGTCAATACTGTGAAAGGTACTGAGTACCGATTCACAATCCTAATGGTTACCAACAAAGTTATCAAAAACACTGGTGTGGTAATAATTCAGTGCTTCAATTATAACAATCGTGGTACATAATAACTATATCAGACTGATAAACTAACATAAAAAAGAAAAACAGGTGAAGGCTTTGATCATGACAGCACAAAAACACAAACGATTGATGAAATATCATGGGATACTTATCCCCTTTAGTCTGAATGAATTGGATTTTTGTTTACAACAAACTGACACCCAAATACAGAGCCAAAGTCACACCATGCTCCTGCACTAGCTTCAGTTTCACTAGCCTCAATTCCACAACATATTGATGCACTGAGCTTTTCTAACAAATGACAATGAAGTTTGTGTTCATACACAATGCTTGTTCCTTGAAACAATTGAAACATACAACTCATGAAGATGTGGAAATGATTACTTTGTTAATATGTAACATCTACAGATTACATAGGTAAGTGACCATGCAAAACACTTGTTTCTGTGGATCTGGCAGGTGTCCCTGCTTGACATGCTGAGCCACCCTCAATGCACGAGCACAAACAAAGGCCGAGTGGTGTTGCATCACATCATAGATTGCACTTCAATACAGGACAAAGTCAGCTTACATGCACAAATGTTTTGCACTTGTGTGAGGGTATATTTCTAGACAACACCTTGTGATCCTAATTAAAAAAGCCTACTTGAAAAGTCTCGTCAAATGATCGCAAAAAAAATGCAAATGAATGTGATATACTCCACATGCTCTCAACTGAAGTCATTGATGCCTTATTAACCACAATAACTACAGGCAACCATTGACCACAAATGTTTGTGTGTTTATTCAAACACACAAACATATTATGTTATGTAAATACCAAATATCAACACTTGTATGAGATTCAAAAATCCAACATTGCTAAAGCTCTATGACTGATGACCAATTTTCTTTTGGGTTTTTTTTTTTTTTGGTAAGTGGCAATCAATGTTTTATATGCGATAATTAATGCTGCACAATTAATCTACTTGCAATTGACGTTGAACAGAAAGATGTGCAGTGCAAAACTTGCAAAGTTTAAGTCGCCACGTCCCGCAGCAACACGACCAATTTGTATCAACACCTGAGACAGCACAGAGAAAAATATGAAGAAAGCATGCGAAGAAACATTGCATCAGGACTGAAAGAGGCTTTGGCAGCGTGGGACCTGTGTGAGGGGAGGCAGGTGACCATCACTACGGACAACGGCGGCAACATCATCAAGGCGGTGCAGCTTAATAACTGGCAAAGATTCCACTGTTTTGGCCATAGACTTCATCTTACCATTGGTAAGTTAATTCTTTCTACACTACTTTGCCTATCTGCCATGTGTACCATTTCTTTTTTTAATCTGTATTTATTTATAATTAGTATTATTCGACCATTCGGAATAAGTGAAACTGCATTATCAGCCCTACATAGTTCCAAACAGCTCTTTGGTCACTAGTAATCGTCTCTCTGTTATGTGTTTGCTTTTGATTTTGATGTATTTAAAGGTGTGCTATATAAATTAAGTTCTTGTTATTATTATTTTTATCATTATTATTATTGTTATCATTATTATTATAGGTGCTGGAAATTCACCAGCAGCAGCAGCCTGAAGCACAGCACACCATATTATTGGAGGAGTATAGCTTGGATGTGGAAAGTCCACCTGCAGCCAAAGCCAAGAGGAAAACTTCAGCCAGTTAAAAAAAACACTTATTTTTTGGGGGGGGAATATTAGTTATTTTCAAGTTATTTTTAAAACAGTACTGTAAAAACGTTAGGTTTCGTATTTTTCTTATTCTACTTAATATTTGTACATTCTGAGTTGAGAAATACACACTTCTAAACTATTATTATTCTCTGCATTTTCCTTGATAACCAAGAAGGTAGACTCATAATATCATTTATTTATTTATTTATTTTATCATAATCACAAATTGCAATATTGTTCAATATAATCGCAATCACACATTTTTACAAAATCATGCAGCACTAGCAATAATGCACTTAAAGGTTTTCCAGTATATGAAATAATGGATTCAGCACTTCCACTCCATCAGGACACTTCCTCATACAATGTTATGTAGGATACATAAACTACATTAAGTATGATATGCAATATAGTGTGGTGAAGGAATGAGTCCTAAAACGTGGAATAGAGTTAGCATTTTTCCACTCCTGTTTCCCTCATCTCAAAGTCGACTGTTTTTTCGAATGAGTTAGATGCCTGAAATAAGGTCTATGGTTAACAAAAGCTTAAGAGATTGTCGGTTTCTGTTCTGCGACATTAAACATGCTTAAAAAATATGAAAAGATTAACTTGCTAAACAAAACCATCATCATCATAAAAGTGAAAAAATTCAATGGAAAAATTTTATTGGCTTTTGGACAGGGGAGCCAGGGCGACACTAACTTCATCGGCCTACAAAAAAATGGCAATCCTGCAGTACTACTGGATCAAAACAAAACCAAAAAACACACAGGCATTAAGGCGGGCAACAGGGTAATAGAAACTATTCAATAGAATTTAGAAGAAGCAGTGTGCCCAACAACCGCAATAAATCACTGATATTTGATGTTTAGTTCAATTACTTTTGAAATGTCTTCACCCAGGTATTCTGTGAATTCTGACTCTGGCTAAACAGAGTGTGTACCAGCCTTTTCCTTGCTAGCACAGATACTGAAGGCTTATCTGGGACTGGTACATTGTGTCATTGAGTTGAGCTTCACAAGGTTGGCAAGTGGCCCTTCTGTGTGTGTGTGTGTGTGTGTGTGTGTGTGTGTGTGTGTGTGTGTGTGCGCGCGTGTGTGTGTGTGCGTGCGTGCGTGTTGTGTGTGTATTCAACCCTCCCCCACACTGCCCATGCCTTTGGAACAACCAGCTGCAAAGCACTGTATAAAGATTTAAACAAGACTGGCACAAAGGTGATAAGATAATGTATGGTAGATCATAATTGCATAAGAAACGAAGCAATATTGAAAGCTGCAGACAATCAAGGTTAAACAGAAACAAACTGTGGAAATAACTATGGGCCTGCAGAGAATAACACCTCAAAGTGGTACAACTACGAGACAAAATGCTAACACTGCTGAAACCACAGTTTCCGTTTTGATTCATAACAATTCATGGCTGTTGATGATTTTTGCCAAATCTCTAACTTATTTTAACATTTAAGTAGTTATTAAAACAGGCACAAAGTGCATTCAAACACGGTGTAAATAAAGTAATATTAGGTGAGAAATTCGAGCATTAAACCACTTTTTAAAAAGTATTTAAATTAACAACAACAAACAAAATAGTTAAGTAAAAAAGTTAAATTGAGTGGTTAAACAAATTAATTTTCAGTGTTGATTCTGATAGCCTGACATCTGTTTGCTAAACGATATCTTCACGGTTGAGATCAAAAATCACTAAAGTGGTTTTAATTCAAAGCTAGCAGTAGTTGCAGGAAGGAAGGGCGCGCTCACAAACACAAACCGACCACGAGAACTGCCCTACGAACACATGCACGACGCGCGCGCGCCTACTCACGCGCTGACGCTGCCCATCCCCCACCCCGGGCGAAAATATAAAAATAAACGTTCAAAACAGCGCAATAACCCGCCAAAACCTCGTATTTACATTCTTACGTGGTCACGCTACACGGTGGTATAATTTATAACGGCAATAATAACGTAAAAAGACGATAAACACTCACCAAAAGCTCCAAATCACACAAGGGGGGTGCCTTCTCCTCTGTGCTCCTAATATGGAATCTCCTCCTCCTCCACCACCGTTGTTTTCTAGCTCTAATTAAACCTCGAAAAAGCGTTATATCGGCCCTCAGACCCGGCCAACCGGTGCTAGGAATCCCCAATGACCGATGTGTTTTGGATACACGGGCATATATGATGATAAATCCCCTTAAAAATGAGCTGGATGAACAGTTGGGTCTAGATTGTAGGTTTGCTCGCTAGTAGAGAAAAGAGCCAAACGGTTCAGTAGCAGCCAACGGCTTCAGACTGAAACACAGAGCAGCTGACCTGCCAGGCGAAAATGAGCTAGGCCTGAGCTGCTCGCTGCAGGAAGCACACTCCAGTCACATAAACATCAAAATGGGTGTCGCAGTATGGAAAAGGATGGTGTATTCGGGCTGAGGATGGCGGTAACTCTTCAAAAATAATATATACATTTTACATAAAAATATTTTTTTGTGAATGTTATGTTTGAATGTTATGTTAGAAAAATGTGGAACCATCATGACCTGGAATGTAGAAAAAGGAGTTGATTACATGTCTTGGGCGAGAGAAGGGTTTGTTTTATCTCGTTTTATTATTGCTTACTATGTTATTTTTTAAATTAATTGTATTTATTTATTATTAATAATTTATTATTTATGTATTTCTGTTTATTTGTAATTTGTTATTATTATCATTATTACTGTTATTGTAATTTTATTTTCTGTCTGGGAGTTTGCGACTGTGTGAGGGGTTGTATTTGTACTTTGATGTGCTTATACATTTATATATATATACACATATATATACATATGTGTGTGTTTGCGTGTGTATATAAAGCTCAATTTCATGATTACTAATATTTAAAGCTTAATTTGGACTGTAGCTCTAGACATCCTAGTTTTGCTGTTAACGGTAAAATCTACAGAAACGGAAGGTATACATTTTTGTTCAATTTCTGTTAAAGCTGTACACCTAAATTATGTAGCTTGATGTAGTTGTTGATGTTTTGTATTCAAACTAATTGACATCAATTTCTAAATAGGCCTATATAGTAATTAAGTGCCCTAAGAATGAGTCCTAAAACCAGAAAAATATTAGAATTTCAGCACTCCTGGTTCTCTTTTGTCGAATTTAATGGATTTCTGGAATAGGTTTTTATTTAGTCTGAAACAAGGTCTGTGGTCAACCCAAACTGAAAAGACTTTCACAACATAAAATACATCATTAACTGACCTACTGCTAAGCCTCGCCCCCTTAGCTCACTGGGACAAATAATCGGTGCGCTGCCTACACTAACAATGGCAGCTGTAAGGTGACGTTATACACGATGTTAACGACATAATGTATGAGGTTACATAAACTTGTCATTTTTCAGCAGATTTACAATGTTGCCTCACCTTCGAACATATGTACACATCCTTGTTTGTTTATCTGATTTCTGTGCCCCACAGCTTAATCAAAAGGAGACACTTTGCAATTTTTATGTGAGGTTTAAGAAATGGTATAAAATATACTCCGTTCTCTAGCCTCTCAGGATACCTCATTTCAGCATTGAGTTTAGCCCATGCACATTGTTTGACCATTTTTTAAGTTCTAATTGCATATATTGACATTAAACCACAGGAAAATCTAAATTTCTTATGCTTTTCTATGTAGGTCTACGAGCAGGATGTCCGAGTGAATTGTGTAGCTGCGTGAAATGTGATTGGCCCGTGACTTTTGAGGGCGGCGCTTAGCAATGGGTCAATAAACTTAGAAGCTTTTAAATGTCTTAAAAAAAAGGAGTATGATTTGTAGGCAATCTCATGTCAGCAAAACTTATTAAGAATTAAACTTGCAAATATCAAAATGAATTTTAGGCCAGTTATACTCAAAAAAAATCCAGTCTTCAGATTTATGAGTATTAGGTAATGCCAAAAACATTGGTTACAACAATGAAAACGTATCATCACCACTTTGTGAAAATAAAGTTAATTCAATATAAAAAGTCTCCACTTATATGCTTTTGTTAAACAGCCTTTCAGGCTTTTGTCACTGAGCTTTGACCCAATGATGATTTGAATTGGAAATAATTTCAGCCTAATAATGAACTAAAATGTTGTACTGTTTTGTTGTTCATTAGATGCCAGTCCAAAGTAGCCCAATTGGGCAGAGAAACAAATCTGTCTGCAAAATAACTTAGTAACTGAAACATATTACAGCTGATCTTCAGTTGGTAGATTGGATTTATTCCTGTTTTTATTTTTTCATTGCAAGGTAGGATCTTTTTGAAATGCTTACATTTCACTTAAATCAACAACAGTAGCAAACAAAAAAAAACAAAAAACGACATGATCTCGTGACGTGACACTGATGTTTTGAAGCCATGAGTTTGGCTTTTTGGCCGTTCCTCTATTTTGGGGCCAGAAATGACCATATTTGAACGAGAAGTTAGAAATTTAATCACACACTGGAGCGACGTGAGTTCGCCATCATTTGCTTCTGTGTAAAAATGCAGGGGCGGTACAAAGCGGGAACTTTGTTGCAGAACTGAAGCACCATCTCTGAGTGAAAGTGACTATAGTAAACCACATCATATAAAGAGAGACTGGAGTGCGAGGCATTTTCTGGACTGATGCATAAGACACAGAGAGATGCATATTGTGCAGACATAAACAATGAAAAAATACAACTATACAAAATATCTACTCAGGCGTTCATGCATGCATAGACTGACAACATATGATCACCAATACGCACGCACACACAAACACACCACAGAGTAGGCCTAGCTGGGCCGTACAAACACACACAGACAGAAAGCCCTCGGGTGGTGTGTAGTGTGAGCATTAGTATGGCTGTAACAGGAGAATGGAGGTTGGGTAATGACTTTTATACAGAGGGTGGGGGGAGGGGCATCAGTGTATTTCCCCAGACTGTACTTTCACATGCCTGAGGAGGTTTGTAAAACAAGAGGGCCCTACCATGTTGATGGCGGCAATCATTTGACGTTGTTCTTATTTAAACACTTTTTGACTGTGTTTTGGAGGAGGAAAATGGGGAAGAAATGCAGCTATCCCAGCCATGGTAAGTAATATCGCTGCTTTATGTCCCACCTCTGCAGAATGAATGAAGAGAAAAAACAGCCAGCTTTAGTGTGGCAAACAGTGAAGTGAAGCACCTCAGGGCGAAGCAGTCCACTGTCAGGGTAATGACTCTCTGGGAAACCACAACACAGCATCTATATGCAGCACTCAGCCTCAGAGTTTTCTTCCTCTCTGTTCACTCTGCAGCAAACACACCGCCTCCACTACCGCTACTAATGACTTTTTACTTTGATAAAAATGTCCTTTGAAATTTGATATTTGAATACTATAACATCAAACAGGAAGGAATTTTAAAATCCTGAAATAATAAGACGACACTTCAGTTTCAGTACATGAAATCACAAAACAATGTTATAATACAAATACTGTAGAGTTTTAGCAAAAGCGCAATGCCCACCCTGTTATCCTCCCAACATTAACACTGTAAGCTCTGTTACTACCTTTACATGGTGTCAGAAAATAATTATTTTCTTAGTTTGACTATAACTGGACTTTTAAAATACATGTAAACATGTAAGTCCATACTAAGCTGAATTTCTCAAGGTTGGATTAACACCTGGATAATGTGGTTGGGGGTCAGTTTACTCTTCAATGTATACGCCTCAACCGGACCAGAACTGGCCTAAGCGTTCTGCCATTACGTTCTCATCCCAGCTCGTCACATGGTGCTGCTCTATCAGGACCTTCCACGTCTACTTATGACATTTTAGGTATCCTTCTGTGTCAGCTGTTTATGGCAACGCCACCGGTTCTGTCCGAGCAAGTTCTCATCTGACGCCAAAAGCACTGACAGAGCAACTCTATTTGGTAATACTAAGAGATGTGATGCACAGCGTAAACCACAGGATTATGCTGACAGTAGATTTATTAAGTTTACTCAACCTGTGCATGTGTTTGCACACGTACATCAACGATGTGTTTTCCAGTAATGACTGAAAGGAATGCAACAAAACTAGTTACAAAGGAATGACACTGTGCCATTTAAGCTTTGTGTCGTTTGTCCTAACCAACAAACGCTTGTCATCAGATCCAGCCAGGAGGCATCAGTTGACAGCTCAGCAGAGTTTCTTTCACACATGTTTACCTGCAGTGAACAGTCGCAGCTATAACCTGTGACACTGGAATTCACCTTTGGACAATATACCGATGGATTTCTCTTCTGTCATGTGGAGCTTTAATTGCATAGATCATTACATACGTGATGGAAAGTAGTGCAACCTGCCATAAAAATGAAATTTAATTAAAAAAATAGGTTTCTTTCAAAAACATAAGAAAAAAGGCAATGAGCAACTTTAAAATGAATGATCCAAAAATTGGCAAGAAATTTGTAAGAAGTACAAGAAAATTACCTGATAATTAGCAAAAAAACCCAACAACAAACAAACAAACACAAAAACAACAAAACAAACAACAATATATATACTATATAGATACACACACACACATGTGTCTGCGCGCGCGCACACACACACACACACACACACACACACAAACCCACGTATACATACACACACACACACACACACACACACATATATATATATATTTTTTTTTATCCCGTGACTACACATCGAACAATAACAGCCTTGACCGTACCATTATAGCATTATACTATATCCACTTGAGAGGACATGTAATACTTCAGCCCACCTCTGGCATATTTAGAGCTTTGACAATGACAAGGTCTCAACAAAGCATGGCTCCATAATATGTCTTCATAAGGCCTTACAGTAATGGCTGTTCTCTACCTACGGAGCTATAATTTACCCTCCATGCCGGAGAACGGAAGAGCATGGTTGGCTGTTGCTGTTAAATGATTAAATTATTTAGCACGGCAGAGATGGAGACAGAGACAAACAGATATTGCATGAGCATGTGTTAGGAGCTTTATGTTTGTGCACAGGGGGAGAAGAAAAAAGTGCAAGAAATTACTTGTATCTTTTATGTGCGCGCTTGTGTGTTTGTGTGTGACCGAATGAGAATGAGACACGGTGTGCTCTGCCTCATCAGGCTGATAAGACAAAGAGCGGAGAGTCAGTTTAATATCCTCATCGATCCCAGCTCACCTCGTTACACATTAACATTTACAACTAGGAAATCCAACTCAGACAGTCAAAGACTCTCCTGAGTGAAAGGGAGATGAAAAGACAGAGGAGTGATCTTGGAGGGAGGAGGGGAAAACACCAATAATAAATCCCAGAGTGTGCAAACAATCCTGAGTTATAAAACCTACCCAGTGTCAGTGCTGGTGATTTTGGCTGCTGAAAATGAGAAGTCGTCTTCCACTGAAACTCCAAACAGCAATAATTCCTGAAAACAAAGAAGAGATAGCAAAATCTTGAAGATATGCCTACTGGAGGCTGTGATATATAAATAATTCATGATGATGTCTTTCTGTAAGATAACCACATATTTACAGTTGCTCATCCTTTGTGCTGTAGCTCTGTAGGACAGAGCGAAGTGAGAGGCTTTTCTTGAAAATGAATGAAAAATTTCAAAAAAATGTATATTTAAAAATGTATAAAAAATGTATAGTAATCGAATACTGTTAGTACAAAAAAACCAAAAATGAAATAGCAAAAAAAGATTAAACATTTATAAAAGGAGATGGTGGTGGTAAGGATACAGGGGAGACTGGGGACAACTGCAACAGCTTTTATTATTGTAATGATCCATTATTAAATAGTAAGCTATTATTGTTTATCATACACTAAATAAATAAACTAAAAGTAGAAATTTTATTCTGTTTGTTTTCAGTATGTCAAGAGTGAGGAAGAAGGCTACAAACAGAGGAGAGGAGTTCCCAAGAAACAAAGCGTAGTATCTGTTATTTGATAAATATTACTAAATTATTAAAAGTAAGTAAAATGAATTTTTATGGCCCTTTCACAGACATAGGTCACAAAGTGCTTAACAAGGGCAATATAAGACAAACAAGAAAGAAAACATAGAAGATGCAGTGACTAATTGAGCCAGGTAGGCAAAAGTGCAAAACTATTTACACAGTACATAACAAAAAAAAAATAAATCAGACACAACAAGAATACAAAAAACAAACAGTAAAAAGAATATACAAAGCTACTGCAAGTTACCAAACACACCAATAGGGTTTCTTAAGCTGGCTTTTTAAAGAAACCGCAGATTCAGCAGACCGTATGAGTGCAGGCAGAGCATTCTGAAATTTAAGTGATACAGAATCAAAAGCCTGAACACCACAGGTCTTAGAACAAGTGCGAGGGACAAACTGCAAACTTAGCATGTTTGATTGAAGAAAGCCAGCTAAAGACTACGTATGAAGTAGTTCATCCACATAAGTGTGAGCCTGACCACGTAATGCTCAAATAAATAACACTATAATATTATTGTTTAAATGATGAAAGTCTATCAGCGGATAGCCCCTTGAGATGAAGTGTCTCATTTTCTAGGGGATACAACACAAAACATACAATACATTTCAAAACAAATAATATAATTTTAAAACAAGTCATATTTTCAGCAAGCTTACTAAGACAAAAACCTAAATTTTAAGTGATAAAAATGTAATGTATTTTGAACATGTTGCAACCATTCCTGTGTCATGAAGCATGGGGTCAGTTGTATCACCTGACTTCTTCCATTTCATTAAATACTGAATGACATGTAATATGTAATCATGTTTAAATGGTAACTATAGGTAAATCTCAGGCAGACATGAGTTTAATATATAAAAATTTAGTTGGTTTAAACCAAATAGTCTCTGACTAGGCCAAACTGAGAGAAAGCAAAAAGGGTTGCAATTGTCCCCAGTCTCCCCTACTGTAGGACATTTAGAAATGGCAAATGAATTAAAACTTGATCTGAGGGGTAATTTGTTAAGAGCAGCATGTTAAGACCCCCCCCCCCTCAGAATAGAGGGTCAATTCTTTCACTCTGTTAGACTTTGGAATTCAGGACAAAATTTATGTTCACATTTTGGAAAGAATTTCTCGCTATTATTCTGGACATTCTGTTAGGAAGTGCTATTCCATCTCTTCAGCTCCCTCATCACAATGACAGCACAGTCTGTCCTCTGTGAGCAGCCAGATCTGCCTGTTTCTGCCCTTCTCTAATGCCAGACTATGGTCCCCTCAGTCTGTCCATTGTCCCCGTCTTACCCAGGTTCTTATTGCTAACTGTGATTAGCCAGTCTGCCACAAAGCACTGTCTCTTTAGTCATAATTTGGTTTAGTCCAATCTTCTGAGTGATGATGTAAGTGCTCTGAGGCTGGCAGGGGTCTGTGGTGTCAGGAGGTGAAAGGTCAGCCAGCCTCAGGGCCAGCTGGCTGAAAAGATTCCTTTCTATGTTCAACTCTTGGCAAGCAAGTGCTGTAATGGTAACAGGCAGGGTCACTCTTTTTAACCTTTTGAAACCTGGAGCGACATTACTTTTCTAGTCACAAGTATTTAAACCTTTGAATCTTAGGCAAATGGGTGCTGTTTTTTTGTTTTTCAAAATATGGGAAAAAAAGCAGTGAGCAACTTGGTAAAAAATGTTCCACCAACTACAAGAAATAAGTAGATATAGAAAAAAATGTACAGGGGCAAAAGGATTTGGAAAAACTATGTATATAAATACTATTAATACTAATTTTCAGGTAATGTGAATGTACTTTTTTAAAACTAATTTCTTTCTTACTTCTTTCTTTCTTTTTATTCAGTGCTCCTGAATTTATTTTTTTATTATTTTATTTTTGAATGAAAGTAAAGGATATTGGATTAATTCGTGTAGGGTTTTTTTTTGTACTTGGAAATTACTTTAAAACTATATTCATAATTATCATAGATACACATATGAACTTAGATTACAGATTGTTATATTTTTTAAAGCACTTTCCCCAATTTTTTCCTTTTCATTTTTTATTCATTACTCTTTTTTTCAGGTAATTTTAATTCACTTTTCACTAATCTCTACGTACTTTTGGAGTCATTTCTTCTTTTTCTTCATTGCTCCAGAATTTGATTTTTGAATGAAAGTAAAGGATATTTGCTTAACTGATGCAGAGTTTGGGGGTTTCCTTTTTGTACTTGCAAATTACTTTTGCAAAACTCTGCAGGGTTTTGACTGGATTTCTTTCCCCTTTTTTGCCCTCTCACTTTGTAGTAGGGGCCCAATACCTCAATGCCATACAGTGTAATCAATTCTATAACTGATTTAAAAATTTTGAGCCATGTCCTTATTGGAATTTGGATTAAACACTTGATGGTATTTGCCTTTCCTCGGAGGTCCTTTAAACAGCAAAGTTATGTGTGGAATTGATTTGTAAACCTTACTAAGTATAGGTACTGTGTTTGTGGGGGGAAATATACATATACAAAAAAGGCAGACTTATGTTTATTCTCATCAATCAACCTGTCATTATCTTCCTGATTATTTACCCATCACTTCCCAGAACCAAGGCTGGTTTTGTTTGACCATCTGACCAAAATATATTCAATTCGGTACAACCTAAAACACTGTGGCAAAATCCCACAGTCACATCTGATGAATGACCTAAACAATGAATCAGTTATACAAATTGCTGTCTCCTGAAATAGTCTGATCATCCTCAGCAGCAGCTCTGCCCGCCGTCTAACACATCCGAATCATGTCATATGACAGATTATGACTGACTTCCATAAATGGAGCTGCTCTGTGGGGAACACTTGGACAGAGTGGACTGAGAGGCTGTGTGTGACGGCTCATACCACAGACTGGATCTTCTTTTAAAAGGTCTGCAGCACACAGACTCTGTGAGTGCATTAGTCTCAGCATTTAGTGTTAATATCACACTGACTAAACACTGTGCAGTGGAGGTTTAGTTTGTTTTTAAGCCCTTTCTGCTGTTTCAGGCCCCAAAGGAAAAATATATATTTATATTTGACTCCAGCAGTAATATAGACCCCTGACAAATGTAACCTTGATATAATTATTATAAATCAATATATTGGAAGGCTTTACTACATCTGAGTTAGATGTACCCTGGTAGTTTCCCTGTAAAAACACATAAGTTAAAGGCTATAGCTAGCAGGTTAATTAGCTTAGCTTAGCAAAAAGACTGGCAGTGGGAGGAAACCGTTAACTTAGCAGTACGGTCTCTAGTATGTTAACATGGAAACCTTAGAGTTGCTGGTAGGCTGACCCTTACACCTCTGCTGAGATACCATAGAACTTCAAATAGAAGCCTAGTTTCCAGTGTAACGCCCAGTCCTGTTTACTGTGACGATACTATGACAAATAAAGGCCTGTCTCAATCAGAGGCTCGGTCTGGTCTCCCTGCAGTTCATTTTTATAGCAGTTCTTTGGATGTATAAAACCAGGTTGTTGGCTACATACTGGAGTTAATGTTACTTAGTTGCTTAAATTACACATATAATATGTATATATATGTTTAAAATCTTTTGTCAACTAGCTACACACATCATTAGCTAAGAGTCTCCACAATTCAATCATTCAGTCAGTTCAGTTATTTAAGTAAATAATAGTCGGGCTGTTAAGTGAAGTTTTACAGTAAGCTAAGATTCACAAGGTTAGCATATATTTAAATACTTATAACTATGGGGCTTTTTTACACCCCAGTAAGCTAGTGTCTGCAGGTATTCCTCTCAGGCTCAGGCCCCCCGGAAAGCCACTCAGCCTTGCAGTCAGTTTTTTCCATTGGCTACTTGCAGCATTGCAGGAAAAAAAAACAAAAACAAACTGCGGCCAAAAAAGCATTTTCCCCATACACCACCATTTTGAAAAAGCCCCATCTAAAACTGTTGACAGGTCACCTTGGACTACAAACAAGGTCAGTTATTACTCTTTCTATTCTGACTTTTGAGCAATGCTTGTTTTATATTTGTAAATTTTTACCGGAGACAAAAATAGAAAATGAAAAGCTGTAACATCATCACAATTTTAAGTCTATGAGCTGTTAGAAAATGCTTGGGCAGGACCCGCCGGAGAAACACTACTTAGTGTGCTGCATAATGGGGAAGTAAACCTGGAAGAAAGAAGAAAAAAAGAAAACTTTTATGCACCAAGCGAGCAACTCCATTAGAATGATAGGTGCCATCTTGAGGTCTGGTATCAAGGTATTATTAAAATCTATGCTCAGGCTGCATACAATACTGTAGACTAGCAGTTCCCAACAGGTGGGCTGTGGTTCAAAATGGGTCACAGGTCCATTCTGAATTTGGTGACTCATGTCACAAAGTTTGTAAACACGCATTTCATTTTGAAGTGGGCCTACAGTGAATTTTTAGCACAGAGCTCTTATTTTTTGAAGTGCCATTTCTACTTATTCTTGCAATATGTTTTATTTCTTTGTGTTCTAAGCCAACATGTTGTTTACATTTTGTGGAATAAAACTGAAAGTGGGGTATTTTATCTGATTTGTGGACCTCAAACTAATGACAAGGGACAAAAATGGACTCTGGCCGGACCGCTTCTGAACCACTGCCACAGACAATATAAAAATAATGGATATAACCTCGAATTTGGCTTTTCGGCAGTCGCCATCTTGGTTTTTTTGGGACTCGAAGTCAAAATCATTTAGATGTTGGTGGCTGAATGGTAAGATTAGAATGTTCTTAGAGGTTTTAGTATCATGGTATAATAATACCATAATTGACTCCTTGTAATGTAGACTTCTGAATTAACTTAGCCATTCACTAGAATCTCCTGTGTGCTATCAGTTTTCTCAAAAAGCTGACCATCTATTTAGGAAATGATGTCAAGATTATAAAGATGGTGACTGCCTGACAGTGTATTGAAAGGTCAGTAATTTGGGTTTTCAGAGTTCACTTTATTTTAAGTCTCTCATACAAAACCACTCAGAACTCAGAGGCCACAAAACCTCCCTTTTACAATGTGAAATGCTATTTAAAGCAGCATTATGACTTTTCCCAACAACACATAGAGAGCTGCCACTTATATGCTTTAGTTTTTAAAGAGATCCTCATAGCACACAACACTGCAGAGATAGTGAGATGCCCAGAGATGATTTAAATGTATTCAGTTTAACAGACAGCCAATGCATCAAATGTTTGTGTAGCAAGACCTCTATCACTGAGCTGTAAAACTCTATTGTTGCTCCATCAATCACACAGTCAACATCGCCTGGTTACTACAGCTGACATTCAACAACTTTACAATGATCCTTTACATCTTAGACACTGAGGTATGTGTCATATAAATCTATAATGTGGCATATGAATGAATTTCAGCATCTTAAAGCAATACTATGTCACTCCTTAATGACATTTCTCCTCTTGATATTTTATAAGCTATAAAACTCAACTGCTCAATTCAATGTACTCAGGGGCTTTGCCACTATAGCCAGTGGTGTATAGGAGGGTATTCACAGGCATACGGGGTATGTATGTATTTCTCCTTGGTAACCTGCCCATCTACCCAGTAGTACGCCCACCTCATCAACTACCACTACACCACTGACCATAGCTTTACTTGATCTGGTAAAACCAATACATTTTGTAATGACAGTCTTTGGGAAAATGCTTATTTTGGATCCAAAGGGATTTATATATGTATTTATTTTTGAGAAATGGCAGTTAACAAACAGCACAAGACAACATGAACTGTAGAACCGCTAAGTGTCAATATAATTTGACAGACTTAATCGTTAAAAAAAATCCAATTATCCCTTTGAAACCCCAGCAAATTGGCTTGATTTGTCTTTTAAAGCAAGGAGAAAAAAAGGCTAAGAGCAACTTGAGAAGAAATGACCCCAGAAATTAGTAAAAAGTGCAAGAAAATTGCCTGAAAATTAGCAACACACAAAAAAAACCAAACAAAACAAAAAAAAGAAACAATAGGGACACATTGAAAACAAGAGGAAGAAGAGAAAATTACCTGAAAAAAACTTTTAAAATATTATAATAATTTTGTAAAACAAATTTAAATATATAATTAGGATCATTATAAATATATAGCTCATTTTTCCCTTGCTTTTTTTTAAAAAAAGTCTCTAAATCTACTTATATCTAGTAATTTGTGGGACATTTCTTGCTCATTGCCCTTTTTCAAATGTTTCTGTAAGAAATCAAACCAATGTGCTCACGGTTCAAAGGTTTAAATACTTGTGAAAACAACTGAAAGTGATATCAATCCAAGTTTCAAAGGGTTAAAAAAAAACCCTCATTGCTATACTGTACTTTTCTGTCCTTAAGAAATTTTGTTTAATGATAAATTATTTGATGTATAGTTAGTTCAAAAGTCATCATGTTATGCTGATAGTTTTAATGGAATCCGTCAGCAGGATGTAGGACAACAGTCATGGACATGATTAATCTGTTTATGAGCAGGTTTTTGGAGTATTCTGTTTATGTGTTTGAGCATATAAACACCATATTCTGTTTATGAGAAACCTGAATGATAGCTGGAGCATGCTGAAAGAAACTGGGGTGTATACACGGAATGGAAATAACCCCATTTGTCTGTGCTCATGTGAACACCATATCCTGAACATGATCATAACCAGGATAAGCCTCATAAACAGGTTATTCATGTCCATGTAACCACACTCACTGACTGTTACATTGTGGTGTCGAGCCTTCAAAGAGGAACTAAACCCCTCAGTTTCGGCTCGAGTGCCAGTTGTTTTAGTAGCATTTCAAATAACTTTTAGTTGAGTTGAAACTAGATATCCAGATGTGTTTTTACTTGCAAATTATGAAGTCAGAACTAACATACATTCATAACAGGAAAGTTACACATTTCTGCACCAAAAGTACTAAGTAAATTAAAATTTGATGTAGCCAAGAGGCTGTGTTTAATTGCTGGGGTGAAATCCAGCCCATTCTCATCCCCAAGGTGTCAAAAACTGATGCTTTCTGAAATGAACAACACAGGCCAACTTTAGAGTCTCTATGAGATGCACTGAACCTTCAGCGAACTTCAATGTAAATCCATTCGCAGCAATACTTGAGAGCAAATGACCCAAAACATGACCTTTTTTCTAATCCTAAACAAATAGTTTTGTTGCCTAAACCTAACTGCAACCTTTTCAAAACATAAATCATGTGTTACAACGTGTTTCAGCTGTGCATCACAAATATGCGCTAAAGGGTGCCCTTTTAGATGCTATCAGATGCCGAGGGGCAAAAGCATCTGTATTTTATGACCCGGGAATAAGAATGAGTGGTGGCATCTTTACTCACACGCATTTCCTCCCCTGGTTACGCTCCTTGTGATAATTAGAAATAAACAGAACAAAAATATAAAAGATCTAAAACATTTTCTATATAAACAAAAGAAATATTTCTCTCAAATATTGTTCACAAATCTGTCTAAATCTGTGTTCGTGAGCACTTCTCCTTTGCCGAGATAATCCATCCCACCTCACATGTGTGGCATATCAAGATCCTGATTAGACAGCATGATTATTGCACAGGTGTGCCTCAGGCTGGCCACAATAAAAGGCCACTCTGAAATGTGCAGTTTTATCACACAGCACAATGCCACAGATGGCATGCTGACTGCAGGAATGTCCACCAGAGCTGTTGCCTGTGAACTAAATGTTCATTTCTCTACCATAAGCCATCTCCAAAGGCGTTTCAGACAATTTGGCAGTACATCCAACCAGCCTCAAAACCACCGACCACGTGTAACCACACCAGCCCAGGACCTTCACATCCAGCATGTTCACCTCCAAGGGAGGCCACCCGGACAGCTGCTATAACAATCGATTTGCATAACCAAAGAATTTTTGCACAAACTGTCAGAAACCGTCTCAGGGAAGCTCATCTGCATGCTTGTCGTCCTCATCGGGGTCTCGACCTGACTGCAGTTCGTCGTCGTAACCGACTTTAGTGGGCAAACACATTCAGTGGCGTCGGGCACGTTGGAGAGGTGTTCTCTTCACGGATGAATCCTGGTTTTCACTGTTCAGGGCAGATGGGGGACAGCATGTTGAATGCACAGAGATACCGTGGCGAGATCCTGAGGCCCATTGTTGTGCCATTCATCCACTACCATCACCTCATGTTGCAGCATGATAATGCACGGCCACATTTTGCAAGGATCTGTACACAATTCCTGGAAGCTGAAAACATCTCAGTTCTTGCATGGCCATGGTGGCCATGGTGTTTCCTGCCAATATCCAGCAACTTTGCACAGCCATTGAAGAGGAGTGGACCAACACTCCACAGGCCACAATCAACAACCTGATCAACTCTATGCCAAGGAGATGTGTTGCACTGCGTGAGGCAAATGGTGGTCACACCAGATACTGACTGGTTTTCTGACCCCCCCCAGACCCCCTCAGTAAAGTAAAACTGCACATTTCAGAGTGGCCTTGTATTGTGGCCAGCCTGAGGCACACCTGTGCAATACTCATGCTGTCTAATCAGCATCTCGATATGCCACACCTGTGAGGAGGGATGGATTATCTCGGCAAAGGAGAAGTGCTCTCTGACACAGATTTAGACCGATTTTTGAACAATATTTGAGAGAAATGTGTCTTTTGTGTATATGGAAAATGTTTTAGATCTTTGAGTTCAGCTCATGAAAATGGGAAGTGTTGCGTTTATATTTCTGTTCAGTGTATAATTCAATTTGATGGAAATATGTTACGAGTTAGTTATAGCTCAGTTAGGCCATTTAATTGGACTGCTGTCCTCATCCCAGTATACAAGCACCAGGGGACATTTGTTTTAATAAAGAAGTATGTCTGACTCGACCTCGGTAGGTGGTGTTAAGCTTCATTTCAGCTAGTCGCTACTGGACCTTTTTCTGGTTGACCCTGTTACGTCAAATACCAAACAAGTTAGCGAGCGGCAAACAGGTTGCATGTCAAACAGTGAAAACATGGATATCTTTTCGTCACTGTACATTTCATACATACACTAGGCTTTACTTTACATGTTGATACCTTTGTCTTATTTTTTTTCTTTCTTTCTTCTTTGTTTTGTCCAGCTTTCTTCTATGCTGTTTGTCAAAGCCCGACGTGGGGACAATGGAGCACGTGAAGAATGCCTTAGCCAGTTCAGGTCCAATTGATGCGTGTACATGAAAGAGTTAATCAACCCCCAACCATATTATCTAGGTGTATTAGTCTAAATTTGAGAAATTCGACTTTGTATGATTTCAGCTGCACTAATACATTTACATGTATTTTAAAAGTCCCGCTCTAGTCGGATTAACACAATAAGTAGACTTTTTCTAACATCATATTAAAGCACTAAGTGAAACTTGGAGTAACAGGACTCAGAGACTCATTACATCTACAAAAACATGTTAGGATGAATTCTTCACCTTTGTGTTAAAAAAACCTCTTCCATACAAGGTCTTCAATTGATTTCCAACTATGCAGAATGTCTTCATACTGTGTATCATATTTAGTCTTTTTCGTTTTTATGTTTTCACATTACAAGGGCAGTATTTGCTCAGGGACAAGCTAAACAAAACAGAGCTAAAGCTGCCCTTTGTGTAAAAAAAAGTGCCTCTGCTGAAAGACATATAAGGTGAGAAGCCCTGAGAATGAAGAGCACACAGAAAGGTTTCTGAGGCAGGGGATACCAGACCAAGAACCTTGAGGTGAATTCCAAATAGTGTGTGGGAGCAGTTCAAAAGTGTGGATCTCCATCCATCTAACTTAAGATGTTTTATACCTGGAGCACGTTACCTTGTTAATGTTTTATGATGACTGTATTGAAACACAATAGAACTGCAACGAAAGAACCACAATGCTCAACTGATATTTGAAATCCTGAACATGAGAGTCAGCACATTTACATAATGTAACCACAATATTTGTCCCTGTCTCCTAAAAAATCCAATGCTTTGGGCCTACCAGTATGTTAAGTTTCTATTCCACTTGGACAGAGGAAGCTTGTTACCCTAGCTTGCTAACATTAGCACTGAAACCAAGGGGTTAACTCCGGATCTGAAAGTGAAGTCATTCTTACTAACGGCCAGCGGGGTGTGACTCCATTAGTTGCAGAAATAAGTCAGATTGTATCGAAGTCACTAATACCTGCTATCATCTGGCTTTTCAATGTAATACGTACAATCAGCATTCACATCTGGGACAAATGACTATGCAGTAGTACTATGCAGGGGTCATGGGTATTTATTGTCTTCAGCTCCAATCCGCATTAATGGAAACTTAACACCTGGGTGGGTAATTTTAGCCCCTTGACCAGCGAGGTACAAGAACACGTCAACATAAAATACCACCCGTCTCCACCTAAAGAGCACTAAGACATTGATCCAAATTTGTCTGCACTGAGTTTAAAGAAAGACTTAAAAAGTAAGAAATGAATTAAGAGAAATAACCACTGTGAAATTTTCACAGACCTCTGTTTACCTGTTCACACCAAAAAAACAAAAAAAAACACAGACAAATTCATGCTCTTCTGCTGCAGAGCTCTGCACACAACACTGTTTAACTAGCAATGGAAAAGCAGTCTAAAGCCTGTTTTTTTGGGGTTTACTTGTGTTTAAAAAATCTGCGTGCAGATGCTCATATTAGTGGAAGAGGGTTATTTGAGTACAAAACATGTACTTTACTTTGCTGGTCATCATTCGAACACATAGTTCACAGGTGTATATTTCTATGTACTTCTCTTGCTATTCTAAAAGTCAATTTTTTTCTATTCACTTTCTCACATACGATTATCTTTCTCACATACGAGTCTTGAAACATGCTTGGGTTGCATAATTAATCACTGCGAATATCAAGTTGACACTCATTTCTGTCAGTGTTATTGTTATAAGGTAATTCAATATAAGTGTCTACTGACTTTTTAAAATATGAGTTGAATCACCACACAATGATAAAAAAAAGCACTGGAAGGTCAATTATTGGAATGTAAAATTCATTATTTTTCCCTGTATAATCAAACAAATAATTACGTATGGCGGTGTGTGTATATAAATATATATTTATACACATGTATATGTGTATATGTAATGTATAGCATACTTTATGTTGAATTCCTTGATGTAACAATAATGCTTACAGTAAACAACAGCAAGCATTTTTTTCTAATTAATTGCTGAAAATAAATTAAAATGTTTTGCTTTCATGTAAAATACATACTGTATGTGTTGCATTTAGCCTTAGCATGTAAAATATGAGCTCATTAAACTTAATACCTTATTTCTAGTTAAGTGTGTCCTGTACTACTTCTTCTTGGCCTATACTTACATAGAAATAGATGAAGATATATTACACTACAAATGTCCAACATATACTTGGGAGTGCCGTCTTGGAGACAAGGTCATTTTACCGAAAGTGGTTTCTAAGCTTTATTATTGCCAGCCCTCTCCGTTTTTCTTCTCTTGTCTTACTGGCCATGATGTCCGTCTCTCTGCCTCCCTACTCAAATGGAATCATCCATCTTGACACAAGAGGAGAGAGAGAGAACAAGAGAGAGAGAGAGAGAGAGAGAGAGAGAGAGAGAGAGGGAGGTGGGGGAGGGGTAGAGAGAGAGGGAGAGAGAGAGCTTATTGTAAACTGTAAGAGGTGTGCAGCAACTGGGACAGATTATGTCTGCGGAAACGAGGACTGCAGGATCCCACCCATCCCCCACACCACACACACGCACACACACACACACACACACAGACACACACACACACACACACAGACACACACACACACTGGAGCTCATTTTTGCCTGGCTGGTCACCTCACTGCAATAGATAGATTCCACCCCACCCCCTATCCTCTGCTCAGTCATTCAGACCTGGGAGAGTCAATAACAAGCTGACATCATCATTGGTTTTGTAGGATACAGTGCTGCCTTTATTGTAGCAGCCATATGAGAGAGAGAGCAGCATCCTCCGAGCTGCTGATGAGGCCAGGGGCCGAGCGACTGAATGCAGGTCAGAGAGCAGAAGTAGAGATAGGCGGACACAAGCAGAGAGAGAGAGAGAGAGAGAGAAATAGAGAAAGAGACTGAGAGAGAGAGAGAGAGAGAGAGATGGCGGCATGGGGGAGGGGAAGAACAGCATGCTTGGCTGTTTTAGTCTGGCTGTATTAGTCATACACACACCAAGATGCATATCACACACACATACACATACAGAGGAACACCCCAATATGCACATGTACGCATAATCACATGTACTTACATGCGCACACACACATGCTGCTATATACACACAATTATGCTGTCAAAGACAAAATATGAAACAGACAAATGCAATTATAGTCTAGCATTTGGGAAATTTAGTTTGCAATCTTTCAAAGACTGAAAATGAGAAGGTCGGCATCATTTTTTTGTGTAAACCTGTGATATACCTGTATTATTCGGGCTATAATAGCATGATTTGGACAAGTATACAGTCAATTCGGAATTTGAGTCACATTTGTTTGGTTTTTTTTTAATCAGAATCAGAATCAGAAATAATTTATTGTCGGGGCAACCGCTGGCTCATCTGGTCGAGTGTATGGCTGAGGCCTCTACAGTGGCCCAGGTTCCAGTCCGGCCTGTGGCCCTTTGCTGTGCATCATTCCCCCTTCTCTCTCCCACCTTTCCTGTCTACCTCTGAACTGTTCTGTCAGTAAAGGGAAAATGCCCCCCCCCCCAAAAAAAAGAATTTATTGATCCCCAGAGGGAAATTTTGGTTCATTACAGTCACTCAGATGCCAGCATAGAGAATTATCGCAAGTAGAAATAAGTACCAGCACAAGTATATATATATATATATATATATATATATATATACTAATAAAAATAATATGTAAAAATATAAATAAAAAAATGGAAATACAGTAATAGTAAACAATTAGTACAAGATGTAAATATCTAAATATTAAAAAAATGAAGTATGTATAATATGCCGAGTATGTAAGTGTGCAAAAATGTAAATGTAATTAAATACAGCGACAGACAATTAGCTAGAACACACTAAAAATTTAAATTATAAGATGGATAATGTGCTGAGTGTATAAAGTATTTAAAATATAAAACTGTGCCTTAAGCTACAATGCAATGTATAAAACTAGTACTAGTAGGCATTGTACACATATTTATATTTGTATATTTTGAACTTACATACAGGCAGTACTTCCAGTAGTTTGCGACACACTGCCTCTCATCTATTTAAGGTCGGCTCTGTGTGTTGTCATGGATACGTCGTACGATACGTGGGGGAAAATGCATGCAGAAAAGGAGAAACACCTGCTTTTAAAATGTATGAAAGACTATGCAAAAATATCACAACACCAATCTTTTCAAGAAGGAAGTTTAAGAAATGAAAGAGAAAGGGCTTAGCTCACACAGTCCAACAAGTCCACAACCAGTAGGAAACTGCTAAAAAAAATCCTATTTTGATGCAAGGAAGCTAAATGACAAGCAGCAGCTCCAGCTGTTCTATTTTTCCATATTTTAACGTAACAGTTAGGGCATGATAACTGGAGTATGCATGGCTGCACGAAAACAGGAGTATTTGTGGAATATTCATTTTTATTAAACGTGAGGAGCTTGGAATGAAAGTTGTCTTTTTTTGGAATAAAGGCAAAAATTAAACTATTTTGTGCATGTAAACACACTCACCAACAATCACTCCCTAAAAAAAAATTTTTTTTAATTTTTTTAAAATACTTTTTGATCATGTAGCCTATGGGTTTATAACAAACAACTTGTGTCATTTTCATTCGTTAGCTTTGGGTGCTGGTAGGCTGTATTCTGAGATTTTTGGGTAGCTAGACTAGTCTGACAGCAGGCCTGGTTCCAGAACAAAGTGACTTCAGATGCATCTGAAACAGCCCAGAGATTGGTCGCGTCAGGCAGCGGGAGTGAGCTGGTGGTAGATGCTCAATCTAAAAAGGCTAGCCTTGAGCTACTTTTACTGGAGTCTTTTTTAACGACTTGCTGCAGGTAACGTTACTCTTGTTGTCTTCACGAGTTGCCTCGGTATCTGTAGCTGTGGAGGCAGTGGTGCTGGCATTCGACTTGGGCCTCCCCAACTGTTTAAAAAATATCAATTTTTATGCTATTTGGACAGCTGCTAAAATGTAACTTGGGTTCTAAAAGTTTGTGTGTTTGTGCAAAGCTGTCAGGATTCAGGGGTCACAGTTCAGCGCATGCAGCCCTACGCAGAACGCACAATATGTAGATTTATGTATGTGATGCGAAACCAAAGTTAGCAACACAAGCAGATTGGTGTGGGAGTCAGTCACACTATATCTATGGCGAGTTTGAATGAAACAGAGAAAGTGGAAGACCTGCGAGAGTTGTGCGTATGACAAGGACAGTGTGTTGGTGTTGCTCTACCTCTGTAGGATATTGAATGAAAGCACATCGAGCATGCTAATGTTAATTCCACGGCATTACCCAGATGGGCTGATCACCAGAAAGAGGAAAAAGCCATGCTCCTTCTCCCCACTGCTTTCAAGGAGACTTTAGATGCACAAGTAGAATATTAAAGGGAGGGCTCAGTGCATGCTTTATAGCCTGATAGACCTGAGCCTGTTTGACAGGCTTCATTTCCATAGCAATGCAGGGAGGTTAAAAGAGGAGAAATCACAGCATCATATCACTTCATGTCATTGGGGTGCAACACATGCACAGTGATATCTGGTCTGCACTTGCCGAAAGGCTCAATAGCTGATGCACTATCATCGAACGGAATGATTTATTTGTTTCACGGAGGTGTCCCCAGTCAGCCTTGATTTGGAATATATTTTGCACGAAAAGTAAAGGTATGGGTGAAAATTACAACTCAGCAATTATTGAAAAAGTGCTTAATAAAAGACCATAAACAAATGCTTTGAAATGAAAAAAAAAAATCTATTTCTATCGCATATTGGCCACCATGCACTTGAGCATACCCAAGAAATTCTGTCAGGCTGAGCTAATCCAGGGAGGCCATAAAGAGCGCACCCAAAAAGGACCTAGGCGGACACCATCCCTATACTTCTAGTGCCGTCTGCTGTAACCCTCCAGCAGCACAGCTGCAGTAACACTGCACGTGTGATCCCCACAGCTCCCATGGAGTCAAAGACCTGTCCCAGTCTTCATTGATTAGCTTTGCAGCAATGGCTTCATGTGTACTGCAGTATGTGAAACCATCCACCATGCCAAATGGATGGATAAAAATTCATTTAAACTAGTTGTTAAAACATAAGCATATTTGGTTTGTTCCATTATGATGAAATGAGGTATGAACACACACCAGAACTAGCAGCTCCTTCCACTTCAAATCTCTTGATGCATTTCTGCTGATAGTAGTAGAGCTGTCAGCCATTTACTGCATAACTAGAAGTGAAGAGACTTAAAGGAATCATATGGAGGTTTTGACCACTAGTGGTGCTATGAAGCCAAGTTTTGATGAGCATTTGTTATTGATATCATGCTCTACTGGCACGTGCATGAGGGTTACAGGTAACATGCTACTCACTCCTGCTGATGGTTTAACCTATTCCACTGATCGACAGTTGGTGGTGTCGTGCCAAGAAATGTAGATGAAGACTATAGTATACATCAGAGGCCGGCAAGTAAGTTTGGCCTTGGGCCAATTTTTTTCTAAGCAATTAGATGGCAGGCCAGAACATAATCAAAGGTTTATTTAATAAATTGATTGATTAAAAAAAAAAAAAGCAACTGAAATTTGCGACAGACCGCCTTATAGGACACGCATGTGTGGGAAATGCAGAGAATGGATAAAAATAACTCAAGAAAAAACAGAGGACATGGAGGCCCATTATGAAATGGCCCATTATGAAATTAAATTGTGAATTTCCTAGATAGAATTGAGTCATGAAATGCTCTTAATGAGCTTGCTTTTATTATTGTGAATAATAAACATGTAGCAGCCTATTATTTTAATTTTTGAAAATGAATGCTTCTTTTTTACACACAGAACATCACCACTTGGACTGACCATTTTTTTCTTTAATTGTTTGCGTGCTGGAGGTATGATACAATGCTGTGTGAGGAGTGAAGTTAGCTAAACATTTAACCTGCTATAGGGAAATAGGGCAATTATTGAAGAATGGAAAGACAAGTATACATTCATCTTACCTGGTTTCATGAATGCAAAGCCAGTGCGTCTTAACTGCGGTGCAGCTGTCGCTACGTGCAAAAAAATAATATTAGACAGCAAATCAAAGGATGGAATCACTGCCTCTGTGAAACGGGTACCCCTTTATGGGAGGTCCGCTACTCGCCACATAGATGTGCTGTTGAATGCTGTGCACAGAGTTATTATCAATGTCTCAGTCAGGCCAATTACTTTTCCCTAGCTAGTGCATAACCCAGGGTAATCTTTATAGTCTGTATTTTTACAGTAATGGGCTATTCGTCAGATAGTTACATCATGGTGTCATTTACGTCATATTCTGCTTTTTTTGCGCTGATTTTGGTGTCAGTGTTTTTCATAAAATTAAACTAAATTATTTTTGTTCCTGTTCACACATGTGTGGCGCCATGGCCCACAGTCACATAAGTTAAATAACGTTTGAATGATTCACTAAACTGCTGCTATGTTTTTCATACCACACATTGCATGTCGCTATTTCAGTACCAGGCTCTGTCCACTACAGTGCAGCCCGCTGTGTCTGTCTCTGTCATTCAATCTCACTCTCAACATGGATAAAAGTAAAACCAGCATTCTTAAGACGGGGGTAGAAAAAAAAAAGTCATATTATCAAAATAATCTGGTGGGCCATACATTATTAGCTACAACAGTGGTGTAGTGGAAGGTATATGCAGCTATTTGGGTACCCACCTCTTTTGTTTTACTGCATACCCACCTTTCAGCCAAATATCCATTGGAATATAAAGGAGAGCATGCCCAGAGCCTCCTGTGTAATCTTCCCATCTACCTACTAGTGCACCCATCTCATCAACTACCAATGCACCACTGGGCTGCAAATATTTTATGAGGAGGGAAATGCATATAGCACATCGACCTTGAGGATGACACAATGTATTTTGGTGAGAAATACCAGCCTGTTCTCATTGTGAAATTCTAAAATACTGCTGTTCTGACAGTGCTTTTCGTGTAAGATTGCAACACCAAACACCACCTTTTGTGTGTGCATGAAACATCACTGTTATTGTACGCCGGTGATTAGCTGGACAGAACGCGTCATGCCACGTGTGCCGTGTGACGGCATCAGGTCGAAATACTGCTGGCATCAAGGAGTCCGGTGTTCATTTCCTGTCTGAATGTGATGTTTTTTATACACACACGTGCCTCTTTCCCTTAATCCTAACCATCTGTGCTAGTATGAGCATTAGTCGACATTCCAGCGTTGGTTGCCATGTGCTTGTGTTGCCTAAACATAAGTACAGGCCATTTCATCTAACCATGTGCCTTTTGTTGACATCATAATAATGGTATCTCAGAATGTAAACAGCAGACGCAGAAGGATAACTAAAGTGTAATATGTAGATGCGGAAATCCACTGCAAAGCGGCAACATGTCACAACTTGGGATGAGAATGTGTTGGAAATATAGATCATAAACAGCTTTTTGTTGTTGTTTGCAACAAAACAACCCTGGGAACCTTTATGTATGGAGCTGAAGATGGGACATGATTAGCCTAGCTTAGCATAAAGACAAGGTTAAACAAGAAATAAAACATATTATGCAAATTAGGCAGCTTTAGATGTGTTGTATTTTTGATCTTTCCTCCTGCTTTCCTCTCAGTGCTAATCTAGTCTAACCACATCCTCACACCATTTTTATTCTGATTATAGACATGAGACTGATATCCACCGTCTTATCTCATTCGTGTAAACAAAGCAAATACTCCTACTTCCCAATATGTTGAGCGGTCCCTTTAAGGCAGACATGCAGACACACACACACACACACAAAAAGTGTCTCAGCCATAACTCCATTGCCCTTCCCCCATTTCTCACAGATACACACATACACACACCCTGGCCTACGTGAACACTCAGATACACACACAGCCTACACAACATTCCAATCAATTTTCCACACTCGGGTTCGGCATTCCAGCCTGGTGTTGCTTTCGTCCCACTGCACACAGGAAGCGGCGTGTGTGTGTGTGTGTGTGTGTGTGTGTGTGTGTTTGTGTAAAAAAGCTTTAGATGTTGCTATAGCAGGGGGCCCCAGTGAAAGGCTTTCTCTGTCAGATCAGCTGCCCTGAGCTCAGCTGCTAATCCGAGACT
The DNA here is from genome assembly GCF_026936395.1 of Plectropomus leopardus. NCBI lineage: Eukaryota > Metazoa > Chordata > Actinopteri > Perciformes > Serranidae > Plectropomus > Plectropomus leopardus. The sequence continues at coordinate 4,241,886 of NC_142180.1, forward strand.
GCAGCACTCATCTCTGCATTCACCAAACTACAATCTAAAGTCTGTTTGCCACAGCCTGACCAGCAGGGGGCAGTACTCACAGGTTTGCTTTAAACAACGCTCATTGTTTCAGGGTTTTGACAGTCTTTACTCAAAATATTTCACATTTTCTTTTCTTTGTTGTGTTTTATGCATGAAGACACTGACACTAATTTACAGTAACCAAGGTCCAAAGCCTTAAAACTCTTTGATAATATTATGTGAGGAGAAAAGCACAAATGACCCACACATTATGCTTCACAATTCTGAGAAACAAGGACATTAAGAAATAGTAAAGCTCCCAAGTGTTGGTATCAGAGGATATGGAGGGAATGGACAAAAACTGTCAACACTCATAGGACATTTATTTACGTTTTGGCTGTTGGTTTTGTGGCTCGCACTTAACCCTAAATAAACGTACCCAAAGTGCTGACAGTTTTTTAAAGCTTATTTTTGTTTTCATTCAACTGCATATAATAGAAATGCCTCTTCTTTCCTCTATTCTGGTCTCCCATCAGGACAGACTGACTCATCTGAGGCTGGATTTCAAACCTGTCCTCTAAAACTTAACTAACTTCCATTTGACATCTGTACAGCGCACAACGTGGAATTTTGTGGGACGGACAAACATCGCTGTTGCCTCACAGCAAGAGGGTCCCTGGTTCGGAACCCGGTTGGAACGGGGTTTTGTCCGTGGGGGGGGGGCCTTCTATGCAGAGTTTGTATGTTCTCCCCGTGTCTGCGTGGGTTCTCTCCGGGGTGTCCGGCTTCTTCCCACAGTCAAAAGACATGCAGCTCAGGTTGATTGGTGACTCTAAATTGTCCTTAGGTGTGACTGTGAGCATGTATGCTGTCTGTCTATATGTGTTGGCCCTGCGATAGTCTGGCGATCTCTCCAGCTGGGATTGCCCCCCCCCCCGCGACCCGCGACCCGCGACCCTTACGAGGACAAGCGGTTACAGAACATGACTGACTGACTAATGACTAAGGAGAAAACTGAATCCTGTGACTTAGACCAGTTGAGAACCACTGACATAAGCTGCATTTACTCTGCCTGTTCAAGGTGGGGATATCAGGCCGTTATCCCGTCTCGCCATTCCATACATAACATCCGATCGTGGAAAAGGGGGACAGAGTGGTCTCACCTCTGAGCCAGGAATGCAGGTAGTAACAGCCCCAAAACGAGCTCTGTGTAAAGCAATGAGATTTAGGAGCTCCTTACCCTCCAAGCAGAGGACGAGATCAGCTGCCATATAACAGAGAAGGTAAATGATTGTGATTGACATGTTTTGTCTTTGGTATTGTTTAGAAAACACTGCTGACGAGTATATTGTATGTCACGCTAGAGGCGGACTCTTGTGCGTTAAACGTCACGCCCATCATGCCACATTTGATTGTGGGATGCTGTGATGCAGTGTATTATCACACACTGGAGAAGAATTATGCCGCTGTTGTTTGATTCTGTGTAAAAGTGCAGGGTGGTATAAAGGGGGGACTTCGTTGCGGCCCAGCAGCTTTATCTCTGTGTAAAAGTTATGGGAGAGAAAACAAACTTACAGAAGCTGGGCTAACTAGCTCCCACTTCTCTCTAGTGTTGGTACTAACTAGATCTTATATTTTTCACATTATTTTAACTCTGTGTGTGATTGTCAAGCTCTTAGAAACTAAGGCTGTGTTTGAAACCGCCTACTTCACTAGCAGTACGTACTGATTTGGTCAAAATGTAGTATGCAGTATGCAGTATGCAGTATGCGAACAAAAGCGAAATCCACAGAATGCCAGAAATACCCGGATGTCATACTGATTCAGAAAAAATCCTCAGTATGCATTGGACCAGTCTGCCTCACCTACTGTTTCCCACAATGCACTGCGCAAAGAGAGCAACTGTGGCTCGCGCCCAGCCATCACACAGCTGGACAGTCCTAAGCCACCAAATGGGGTCTTAGCGTTTCCTAGTGTTAAACTTTATTAATTAGGCCTTGTCATTGTAATTCCACACTTTTAGGGGCTTGCTAGGATCCTAGAACCACCCATAGCCTTGGCACCCACATCACCATATATGATTACATGTGACAAATAAAATTGATTGATTGATCCCTGCTAAACAAAACTGTAATGAAAGGCTTCTACCAAGTCAAATTTAAAGACACATTAAAATCAAGCTGGGTGAAGGTTTGTTTTTCAGACTTGCAGTGCTGACCAGTTATGCAATAAAGTGACCGTGTAATCAATCTACCTGCGCAATATCCTGCCAGAGGAAGACAACACTGACTGGATAGATGCTCTAATATTGAAACAGAGGCTAGCATTAGCCCCCTTTAATCAGTACAACCTCGGCACAAACACCTTGAGAAAGCACACATTTTGACTGTGGTGATGTTCACCTCTTCAACCTGCCAAGTCTCATGTTTCACACATGAGACACATATTGCAGAGTCTTATCTCATAGCTGTGAAATGAAAATCTCTCCAACTGTGACACCATCAAAGAACATAGAAGCCCTTTCAGGCTTCAGTAGCTTCTTACATGGTGTGTGGTGATCATGTTGGCCAGTTATAGATAATGGCTAAAGAAATAGATAAATCTAGATGAAGTCATTTCCTATTTGTGGTAAAAGAGTGGTGTTGCTGCTCTTTGCTACTGGGAAACTTCGTCACACCTTGTGTGTGAGGTCAGAACTGCTAAACAAATATTTTAATACTTGTCTGCTATCAAGCTGTTTGTTGTTAGGCCAATACCACACCTTGCCATGTACAATCCGTCATGCTGCTGTGGAATAATTGTTAAACGTAGAGTTCTGGGGTGGTGTCTTTTTTGGCCTGACTAAAACCAGTAACACAAGAGAAGAAATATAAGGATTAGATTAAACTGTGTGTTTGTCTGCTTTAGCGTCAGCTGCAAACATTAGCATGGCTAGTTACTTCCAGTGGTAACACAGTGTTACATCCAACGCCAATGAGCGTTTTATTAGCTAAAAACATTATTATGTGGTTGTAAAGGTCACATTACAAAAAGCCCTGCTCAAGATGCTCAATGCGTTCACATTCCAGGTCACCAAATATCAACACTTTCTCATGCCCCTCAAGTTTAATACAGACGCTGAAAGTCTTCTTTTATAAGACACACCCTTTAACGTCTGTATGCGACCACTGGTGGATGGAGTACCTGAGAGCCATAGCCTACTTAACAAACAAAAAAAACAATCAAAGAAAATGACCAGAAAAAAAGTTTTTAACAATGATAATAAATATATATAGATATTATATATATAATATATATAATAAATAGATATAGTTTTTGGACATTTTTCCTTGCTTTAAAAAAATATTTTTCTAATCCTTTTATACCAATTTCTTGGATTTTGCAGGAAATGTTTTTGCCGGCTAATTCAAAGAAGAAGAATGGTGTCCGTAAATGTCCGCAAACTGGGAAAACAATGAGATTCAGGTGCTCCTTAGCCTCCAAGCAGAGGACAAGATCAGCTGCCATATAACAGAGACAATAAAAATTCTGATTGACATGTTACGCCTTTGTTATTGTTTAGAAAGTGCGGCCGTGTGTTAAACACCAGACCTGTCACGCCTCTTTTGATCACAGGATGCCATGCAGTGTATACTGGAGCAGCATGATGCAGCCGTAATTTTGTTTTGTGTAACAATGCAGGGGCGGTATAAAGGGGGGACTTCGCTGCTGCCCTATAGCGCCATCTCTGTGTTACGGTGGCTAATGTTGAGCAACACTATTTTAGTTGACGTGTGCTTGATGTCTGCCAGGAACGAGAAGCCAGCATTCTTTTAGTTCTGTTTGAAATCTATTGTTTCAAAAATAACAAATGATAGTGACTGCCAATGTTATCATTTAAACTGCCTATGTGCAGTGTTAAAATGAAGGGGTGGAGCTTAGCGAAGGGTCAAGCTTACCAGGTGTTCAGATCAAAAACATTGTGCTGGTAAAGCAAGGAACTCCGCGAGTGGATGTATCTGCATGTCCTGTTGAGACAAAGAACAAGTAAGAGAAAGGATGAGTTGTTTCAGTAATTTCTTAGATGACATAGTTTTTGTTTGTTTGTTTGTTTGTTGCCTTGGTTTATGATAGGACAGATGTTAGCATGAAAGTGGGAGAGGATGACAGAGGGGATGACATGTAGCAAAGGGCCACAGGTTGGAGTTGAACCCGCAGCTGCTGAGGCAACGACATAACCCCTGCACCTGGGGTGCCTGCTCCACCACATGAGCTACCAGGAACTCCTGGTTTGAGTCATTTATCCACAGGTTTGAGGGCTTAGCGGACGCCCAAACACTGCACATCAGTTCATAATACAGAAAGAAGCATTTGACAAGTTATCACGCTGACAATAATATTATCCTCCAAAGTAAACTACTAGGAATGTGTACTTAAATTCAGGGCTGCACATATTACATATTTATAACAATAGCAGAGTGTTACTGGATGATGTTGCACTGCAATGCATCATAGTTAACCCAGATTTGTTTTTTTTTTTTGCTGGACAACTCTACATTTCAAGTGGGAGCCCTCCATCTTGGGTAGTTTTTACGCAGTGGTAATGTCTGAACATGGCCTTCATGAGAAAATAATAACACAGCGTCAATGAGAAAATAATTATCTGTGACAGTTTTGTAAGACAGTCATCTTTTAGAGATTAAAGAGCAGGAGACCTCTAGAAACAAGTCATAGACTGTCACAAACATATACACCCACTTATAAGCATCACACACACACACACACACACACACACACACACACACACACACACACACACACACACACACACACACACACACACACACACACACACACACACACACACACACACAGACAGAGTGCCAAGTAACAGACACCTCAGCCAGTGATAGCCCAGATGGTCTGCTTACAGCAGTGACCTACATAGACCCAGAGGACCAACTGGAGGAACTGAGTAACACAGGATGTGTGTGCATGTGAGTTTTTCTGGAGGACAGAGGGCAAAGGGAGGGATTACACAACATTATGAGTGAATTAAAACAGAGAATATTTATAGGGTCAACTGTTGTTTGGGTGGAATATTAAGCATGATTTTGAATCTTTAACAGTGTTAAAAAAGAGATGGAATGACACTGCAAAGCATCATGATCTTTCTTGATGACAACTTCTACTGCCAGTATTACTGGTCATGCCTCCATCATTAACATACACATATGACTGTTATTGCCACGTACATAAACAACAATATCTGCATGTAATATTAAATGCCAGCATAAATTACATTTATTAATCTTCATGTCTATTACTATTGTTATATGTTATTGTGACTATTAGTGTTACTGTGCATCTGACCCCTCTCTTTTCTCTCTCTCTCTCTCTCTCTCTTTCTTATATGTCATTTTGTCATCGACTGTAATTTAGTTGTTTTTTAGGACATCTATTGCTTCTGTCCGCCCTGGAAGAGATATCCCTCCTCAGCTGCTCTTCCTGAGGTTTCTACCATTTTTTCCCCGTTACAGTTTACAGAGTTTTTCCTGTGACGATGTGAGGATCTAATGACAGATGAATGTCGTACGCTGTAAAGCCCTCTGAGGCAAACTGTGATTTGTGATAATGGGCTTTATAATAAAATTGACTCGATTTGAATCATCACCATACTAAGTACCTACCCAAGGATGAAATATATATATTTTTTTGCTTATCAAAGGTGATGTTCCTCATTTTCATTCATTCCATGATGATGTGAGGTTTTTTAAAAGCAGCTCTGATAATTATTTGATAAGGTAATTGGCCCTTTGCTACATGACAGTCAGACATCAATATGTCCCTTTTTTAAAAACAGATATGCATGCCAGCTTGTTGTTGGTATTGCCAGGTTTGAGGTTTCCAGCTTTCTTTGCCAGATTGATGACGAGCTCCGCCTCAGCTCTCACCACTTACCCTTCAACCCCCTTGTTGTTTGATCAGCACCCGCTCTATTTAAAAAAAAAAAAAAACAACCTCTCAGATCCTTCCTCCAGGATGGTCTGATTCTCTACCGATTTCATTTTCACACCAAATTATGCCAGTGCTAGCATTATGAAACCAGCACTGATAGTATTACTTCTTGCATACATGATAAGGGGAAATATGCACTGACTTCTGTTTCGAATTCAAACACTGGCAGATGTCGGCACCTTCTAATGATCAGGAAAAACATGAGCTGGTCTTTGCAGTGCAGAATACAGAATACAGAATACATTTGTGATAAGAGTCCTGTTTTCATTTTATTGTATTTTCTTATTTTTCCCACCATGGCTTCATATTAGCTTCAAGACAAGTTTTCCCAATTTTCACATGACTTATTTCTCTTAAACTATGCTCCGACCTTTCAAAATAAATATGCCCCACAATATTTGCTCAATTGTCACCACCTATGTAGGCCTATGAATAACACCACTTAACAATAATCTTGTCACATTAGATGTTATCATGTGGCTGAAGTTCCATACTGGGGTCATGTGATGACAACTAAACCATCTCTGTGCAACTGAACAAACTACATTTGCTGATGAAAACTGTGAGATTCAGTTGAAAGCTCTGGAAAAGACTGGAAAGTGGATCTTAAGTTCAATTTTTTTGGGGCGAATGGAGAAAGCAGAATTTTTGTGCAATTTGAATTGCATTTCATGCTTCAATAGTATACTAGCTCAACTAACCCTTTATTATTTGAAAATTTTGGCTGTTCATGTTCATGCATGTGGCATACATTTGGCAAGCTTGTGTATTTTTATTGTTTTTGATGTTTTGATCGTGGAATTTCCTGCTCAGCTCCTACAATAAGTCTAAAATACACTGTAGAAACTAAATTTCATTCATAGTACTGTTAAGTGCAAAAAAATGTGCCAAGGAAGCCTATTCAAACTGCAAGTTTTGATCCCACAGCCATCAAAGCATAAAACATGCGTTGTATTATTTCTGGGTGTCAATCTTGCCTTTTGACTTGAAATTTATCATTTTTACTATTTTCCACCTGGTGATGCCGTCTTTTACCATATTTGGCATATGGAGAATATACACTATTTCCAATAGGTGCACTGTCACTATCAATGTTGCTGCTAATAAAAAATAATATATATATATTTTTTTAATTATTATTTTTAAAAGTAAATAAAAAAAATACTTTGCATGTCGTATATTAAGATCATTCTTTTTTGTGTTTTTATTTTTTCATTTAATCCATAGTGGCATCATGACAAAAAAAATGGTATTTAAAGGATTAAAATTCTGAGTGTTTGATATTTATGATTAGGACTGATGTTGGTTAAAAAATAAACCCAGTAAAAGTAGAAAACAATATTAATTTATAATCTTTTTTAAAGCTTGATTATAAAAAGTGCATTTTGTGCGCAGAGCAATACGAGTGTGTGTAATATTAAGGCAGGCCCTAAGGGTTCATTAAATTGCAATTCAATTCAATAGCATATCATGTAACAATAGTGATAGACATAAAATTACTAAATGCACTCCATGATAGCATGTGATGTTACATGCAAATATCGTAGGTGTAGATAAGAGTCCCATGCGTTTATTAAAAGTGGAGGCATGACACATAATAATGGCAGTCAAAGGTCACGTAGAGTAGGATCACGGCATCTGCGTAACCAAGGCCCATGACACAGGCATAGCCTCAGACAGAACCCCAGCAACAGCACAACAAAGACCATGATCAAAGCGAGCCAGAGATGCTGCCACAGCATGAGCACAGCCAAAGGCAGGGTCACAGCATGAGCACAGCCATCACCACGATCCAGGCGCAGCCAAGACTGCAGCCAAGATCCGGGAAAACTACGAAACAAGGGAGCACGAATGCTCCGGAAAGGCAACCGAGTTAGTGTAATGTATAAAACAGACATGAGCGTTTGCAGATGAAGGGAGCAAGAGAAGGAAAAAGGAGCACAGTGTATCCTAGAAAGTCCCCTAGCAGACTAAACCTATGTCAGTCTAACTAGGGGCTGGTCCAGGCAACCTGAGCCAGCCCTACTGATATGCTTCATCAAAGAGGAAGGTCTTCAGTCTACTGTCTTAAAAGTGGAAACGGTGTCTGCCTCTCTGACCGAAACTGGAGATGGTATCATAAAAGAGGAGCGTGGTAACTGAAGGCTCTGGCTCCCATCCTACATTTGCAGACTTTACAGTTGAGCTAGAGCTTACAGCTAGAGGCCAAGGCAATGCCATCGAAAGAAATTACATCCTTAGAAAAGGAGTTTCTAAGGTATTTGGGGCCAAGAACAATAACTTCAGTTTTGTCTAAATTTAACATGAGGAAATTGTGGCTCATCCAGGCTCAAATCACCCTAAATGAAAGGTTTTGATAAAAAAAACCTGTATATATTTTTGTATTCAAATGAATATTTGTAATCTGGAAGGTGTCACCCCTATAGTGAAATACCAAGGTAGAATTTTGCAACTTGGAAAACCAGATTTCAATCCCTGTGCCAGTGAGGTCTATAAGATAACACAAATGATGGCTAACACAGCTACATGATCTTCTATAGCTGGGAATAAACATGATTAGCATTCCCTGTCCTCCCTGGTGCTAGTTGGGTGTTATATGCACACTTTTTCATTAATTAACTTTGACAGCGACCATTAAAATAAAATACTGATCAGATAATCTTCAAAATGTCCCAAAATCGGCCCTGATAATCGGGCAGGCTAATAAAAAATAATAATTTAAACATTATGAAAGTAAACAGTAAGTAAACAGTATTCTTTACATAGTTGTACACGTACAGTTGCCCTGCTTGGCCTCTGTAGTACGGTGGGTTTAAATTGAATTTAGACAGAAAGGCTGGATTTAATGGGTAATCGCTGGCCTATGAGTTAATATACAGGTTTGTTATGCAATGTCTGCCATACCTGAAGTAGTCCAACAAACATACTGGAGGTATTTAAAGATTCCTTGATGAAAAAAAGCTAAACCAATTGGAAACACGTAGAAACAGAGGTGACTTTCAAAGTGTTATTAAGCCTGGGGAAATGCTTTTGCTGGAAATCATGCAGGCAGGAATGTTTGGCAGAACACGAGCCACCATAAAACCCTTTCAAGGAAAAGGGGGGAAAAAATCTCGCCCTGTTATCCAAGCCTCACATTCTTTAGTCACAGATGGTTCTCTTTAGCGAACACCTTGTACTGAATCTGGATTGGATGGAATTTCAAGAGAACCCACGCTTTAAAAAGAAGTGGCTCATTTGGGGGAAACAAACGTCAGCTGCTTCTTTTCAGGCATTATGATTTGTGGTTCTTGTGGGCTGCTGCACATGGAATTTTTTTCTTTTCAACTTGCTTTTCTACTTCCAGCAGACAACGTGAGCGCTGTTTGTGATTGGTCGGAACTAGGAAGAAAGTAGGGGCTCATTTATACAGTACACACGGTCTGAAACAGTTTAAAAACCAAGGCCATCATCAGAGTTATTTCGGTCCATCTTAACAAGGCAGTGACCCAATTTGAGCAAACTGAGGGTACAACAAGCCTACTGTTTGTTTTCTTTGCTCCGGTGGAAAAATCTAATTTAATTCATTTGGCTTCACACTTTCCAATTACATTTAAGCCAAACATCCCGGTAAAAATAAATTACAGGGACTAACAAGTATGGGTTTTTATTGAAGAGTGTTTTCTCCAGTTATCCTGCCAGGTTGTTTCAGTCAAAACGTATCTGATTCAAGTCACAAGAAGTTGGAAAGATGCACTCGTCTGCAGTCCTGCTGTGATGATTTACCCTCCATTTATTATTAAAATGTAAGAAGATATGAAGGAATAAGTGATAATTATGATCAGTCCAGACTGTGGTTTGCCCTCAGTTCATTTTGCTATGCCAGGCTTTCCAAAAATGACAAACCCCTGGCTATCAGATGTCTCCTGATTCCCCTAAATCCTTGTATGTTGGTATGATTCCACCCAAACTCCTTCGAACCCTTTCACCACACTGACGTCGTCTTGGAAGTGAACAGAGACGATCATTCTCAGTCTTACAGTCCTAGGTGCCACCCAAGTTCACTGGCATTGATCCCATTTGGCCGAGCAAACCAAACTTATGAAACACAGTCAGCGGTCATATAATCTGCTGCAACACGCTTGGTGTGAACACACCCTCAGTCAAAAGGCTCACTCTGAAAATCAGTCATAGAGAAGAGTGTGAGATTCAGAATGCAAAGGCATGCCTAAAAAAGAGAATGAGTGTTGAGTCTCTTTTGTTTCATCGTGTTAGCAGCCAGACTATTAATAAATGGCATAAAATTCAGTTCATTAAGGGCAAAAAAGTCTGCTTTCCTCAGTGGATACAGCATATGTAACATACATTGCTCACATACTGTGTTGGATAATGTGGATGATTTTGTCCTCCATTATAGGAATTTATTGAAAGGACAGCCCCTCGAGATGTAGCAGCTAATTTTCATGGGGGTCCTTTTAGAAACAAATACAAAAGAAAAACATACAAAGTTGCTCACATAACAAACATGCACTACAAACAAAAATATACAGATATCTCCCTCACCATCTGACCATCCACAACCCCTGCCCTCAGCTGTTGTACCACAAAAAATGGAATTGTGTACCGTGGCCTTGGATCATTTCTTAACAGTTTTTTAGTACAATGAATTAAAAACACAGGCAAGTTGTTTTGAGATGAGTAGGGGTCAACAGATTTTTGGCCTGGCCAATTATCAGGGCAAATATGTGACATTTTGCCAATTATCTGTATCAGTATTTTATTTTAATGGTCGCTGATAAAGCTAATTAATGAAAAAGTGTGTGTATTAAACTCAACCAGTACCAGGGAAGGCAGTAGGGCTGGGCAATATGGAAAAAAAGTCTTAACGTGATAATATTTCACTCTATATATATATTTATCAAATGACTATTATTTACTATTTAAGTGAGATATAAACATATAAGGTAAATTTTGATTTAAATATTCATCTTCTGTCAGACATTGAACATGTCAAATATACTGTAGAACAGGCATCACCAACTGGCAGACCTATTCTTCTAAAATTCAAAAAGGTCCAGTTACTAAAATTTCCTCCAAGCAAAAGTCCAAACCTCAAACCTAAAATCAATATCACGATTAACAGAACATTTTACTTCGAATATGATTAATGAACGATTATTTTGCTTCACTGACAGTTTTATTCAACCATGGTTTGTTGGAGTGTAATGAACATAAGATTTATTACTATTTATGAAACTTTCCAGCATTATATAAAAAACTCTGACTTCTTCTGTGAATCTTCTGTGAAACTTCTGTGGTATTAATCTTTTTACTCAAGAAAAAAATAAAAACTTTTGAGTAGGCCTACTTCTCCTATAGCTGCCAACAGCCAGCCAACATTCCCAGTTAGAGAAAGGGTGAAAATAAGGTAATGTGCCTGTGGCCCCAGGCCCCCAAAACATTACATCTGCCCATGGTAATAATAACTAGAGCTCAGCGCGAGCGGCTGGATGAGACACGGAGCGATGCGTCCTGGTGTTTCAAAATAAGTCTATCCAAAGTCTGACTAAACCTGAAACACAAAGTAGTCTGTAGAAGTCTAAAGAAGTCACTTTCCACCTTTGAAAATTTGGTTGTTTTAGACACTTTGGTTCTGTGAGGAGAAGCTGCGCTCTGTTTGTCTGTCTCACTATGCTGCTGTCGGACCATCAGCAGTTTGATCTGTGATACGACTCAGTTGTCAAACACTCAGCTGTATTCTAGAGTCAAAGTCGTTCACTGCATTTGGTTCTCCGCGATGCTGTTCTTATTATCATTGGCTGTTGTCTGTCAAAACATGGCTGGAATGCGTTCGACATATCGACATTCTATCGACGACGTCTCTGTTTCAATCAAGGAAAAGTTATTTCATGATTGATATCAAGTACTAATAATCAGTATCAGCCCTGAAAAACCAATATCCATCAACACCTAGAGAGAGATGACAATATAAAGAAGTCCTGAAGAAACGTAAAGAGGTCAAGAGATCAATTATTCCAGTCAGAGGGTGCTTTGTACTGGAATGACCCTTATTCCAACTACTTAGAAAATTCTGGGGATAAAGAAACATGACTTTGTAGTAGGGCTGAGCAATATGGCTTTAAAATAATATCCTAATATATTAAGGCTATATTACGATACACAACATATATACCTCGATATTTTTAAATGTCCTCGAAGTGTGTTAACTACTAAAACAGAAAATTATTAAATTAATTTCAGTTACAATAAAATAAAGTAGCTATTGTCATATAATAAAGCCCTACTGTCATAATAACATTTAATAAAATATGGTTATAGGGAAGTTGAATAAAGTACTTTTATAATGAAATTGTAAGTACTGTTATTTTTAAATAAATCAGAGAGGGACCTATGGTGCTTTTATTTTGAAGGACCTTGCTCATCTCAGGAAGCGTCAATGTTTTTGTTGTGGACTTGAAGCTTCTGGTCAACAGTTGGATGTTAGCATAAGCACACAATTAAACAGATACCGTGGCGCCTCTAACAGTGAGAATTCATTCAACGGGCAACAAACTAACAGCTCTCCAGTTCATATATTGATATGATTTGAAAGTCACACTGGTGCTCTGTGGTTGCAAATGTGACTAAATAGTCGCTATCGGAGCTCTGCAGCTATGAACACACCCCTCACCTGCTCACACTACCACCACTACCACTCATTAAGTTAGACTGTTACCACAGCGCTGATGACTTATTCTTTGTAAGTTGGAAACAAACTAATAGTTCTCCAGTTAATATATTAATAGTATCTGCAAGTCGCAGAGGTTATCCATGGTCAAAATATGTGACTAAATAGTCACAGTCTGGAGCTCTGCAAAAGCCCTGCTTTGTATGTGTGTGTGTGTGTGTGTGTGTGTGTGTGTGTGTGTGTGTGTGTGTGTGTGTGAGAGAGAGAGAGGTGGCGAGCTGAAGAAGAGAGTGAGAGAACCAACATGCTAGTGGCTTCTAAAAACGTGACACTTTATGCTCCATGTTCAAATAAAGTCAGTTTATACATTGCATGTGGAACAAGCCTCAATACCTCCAGTATAGTTGGTGTATCCCCCACCCCTACTTTGTGGCTGTGAATAGACCAGAGACAGGTGAAGTTATGTGTCCAAACATTGAAATGACACCAGCTTCAGGAGTTAAGTGGGTGATCTGAACCTCTGACCTCAAAGCAGTCTTTTCATTTTGGAAAAATGGCCTGTAGTGACCTGCCATACTTCATTTGCCTTCATAAGTTTTATCTTCACTTCGACTGTCATTAGGAGTGCCGAATTTATTTTGGCAGGACACACCAAATTATTATTTCCCACCCCTTCTCTCTCTGCACTGTTGGTCCATTACACCACTCATTCCTCCCCCTTTCTTTCTCTCTCTCTCACAGCTCTAAGTGAAGAGGCTGCCATGACTGACTGCCTGTTCTCAGGCACAAGAGAGCTTAACTCAAGGGAGCTCTGAAGATCAAAGTATTTACACGCACATACACACACACACAAATGTTCCCGCTCTCAGTAACCACAAATACATCCAGATACATCCTCACATATACACACTCAGTTGGAGGGATGTGAAATATCAGCATCAAACTGGAAGCGACAAGGTCTTACCCATGGCACTTTCTGCTGCCTCTTTATGAATACACACACACACACACACACGCGCGTGTGCGGAAAATACGGAAAATATTTGAAATCTGTAAGGGCAGATTAGGAGAATTCTCTACAGGTGTTTCAACACCCTTCTCTTTGACAAGAGAATCCCTTTGTGTATGCACAGCACTAACAGCCTTTTAGCACTGTGTGTGTGTGTGTGTGTGTGTGTGTGTGTGTGTGTGTGTGTGTGTGTGTGTGTGTGTGTGTGGAGGTTGAATAGGTGTGACTGACAAAGATGCCCCATATTCCCTGTGATTTTAGCTTTGACCAAATTAGCATTTGCCTCCCTTCCATCCACCTGCCCTCCTTGATTTTCTCTCCTTCCTCCTCTTTGTCTCTGTCAGGAGCCCCTCACCCCTCTGCAGCATCCTGACATTAATATGAGAGGGCGAGATTATCCAGGCAAAGCTACCCTGGTTTCAACACAAACCCCAGGATCTCCAGAGAGCTCCGGATTCTTTTACATAACAGCTCATCATTTAGCGAGTGCTGGGGAGATTAGGGTGCACTTTTAGATCTGTCTCTGAAGGCGAATAATAAAGAGAGCCTTGGGTTTTCACTTGACACTTGAATGGGATTGTCTTTGATGCTTGGAGCCCAGGATGGGCAGTTAAGGATTCCTCTGTATGCAAACAAATCTGTTCCCGTTTTCCACTTAATCAAGTGTTCACAGACACACCAGTGTCAGAACTATAAAGTCAGTCCAGGAGGCACTGGCTTCTCATGGAGGGGCATTTCCTGTTAAATTCAGATTCTGGTGGGAGTTTTAAAGTGCTTTATTGTTATAACTGAGTGAAATATTTCAACACCAAATTGAAAGATGGCTCAAAATTTTGTCGAGGCATTTGTGAACCCCAGAGACCAGACCTAATGACTTCAATCCTGGTAATCCTGACTTCTTCTCACACCACCACAAGGTTCATATCTGGGCTTTGGGTGAAACTACTGACTATTACCAGAGATGTAGAATCAAGACATGACTTGGACTCAAGTCAGACATGAGTCACAACTTTGATTACTTCAGACTTTGCAAAAGAAAAAAAAGACTTGCAACTTGACTCGGACTTCAGCACAGTTGTGGACCAACTTGTAGCCTAATTTGGACTTTACTAAACCTTTTGACTTGTTACCTTTACCCTTTAAAACGTGGTTTGATGTCACTTATCTTGTGCTGCATTCAGACGCCTTTCAAGTAGTGCAAAACAATGACTCGATCCAAAAAGATACCAAAGTTAATTTCATTTGCAAACCAAGAAAAATAATGGCAGTGCACAAAGCGTGCAAGTCTAAAATTGATAAGCAACCATTTCCTATGAATATTTTTTTAACAAAAAAGTACAAATTTTAAAAAGCATTCATGATTTTTGTAAATTTAATTTGATGCTACTCTGTTGTTAAAATGGCATTTCTTTGTTGCCCGTTATAATTTTTTTTAGGACTCAAAACTCAAGTTTCAGGCCACTTTCGACCATTGGCAGGAGTATGTATAGTGTCACCTGTGTGTGTGTGTGTGTGTGTGTGTGTGTGTGTGTGTGTGTGTGTGTGTGTGTGTGTGTCAGATGACAGATGAAGGTTGACAAATCCAGATAAAAGCTGTGCACTGTCTGGCAGAAAACAGCACAACAGGCAGAAATAAGGAGCGATAATTGTCCTAATCAGACAGATTATCTATAATAGATTCTGGAGGGCCGTTCAGCAGGAGGAGACGCAGTATGGTACACTTTTGCTTCTTTCTGAAGTACTGGTTTGTTCTTATAGAGTAAACTTTTATGTGCCTGTGAACAAGGACAAATGGACAAGTAGGTCTATTGTAATGTGCCAAGAAGAAGGTCATTTCACTACATTTTTAGAGAGTTAGTATTGTGCTCTTCAGTAACTATATCTCTTAGTAGAGGTTTCTCCAGCAAAACCAAAAAAAGAAAAACAATGGAACGAACAAACACACTATGCTAAAATGGAGTTAAGAAAAGAAAAAGGAAAGCAGATAGCCTATGGAAGGCAGGAAATGTCTTTGTCTTTTACCAGTTTTCACTGTGTTTGTTTGGCCTTTGCTCTTGACAGAAAGACAAATGTCACATCATCTCTCCCAGGGTCCAACTGTGGAATTTTAACATCTCCCTTCTGCCTCTGTTCTAAAGGGAAAGCAACCAGTGTCCTCCAGTTGTAAGTTTTGTTTTGTGTCATTAGGCGGGTTTCCATTAACCTTAAAACTGGGCGAATTGAAACTGCAAATATAAAATCTGCTAATGGATACACGTCAATTAAAAAAAAAAAGCAAAAGTTTTTACGCTGGCATTAGGTGGTATTTCAGGCGATTCCAAAAAGCCATATTTTGCAAAACTGCAATGGAAACACTTTTTTGGCTTTTATAGGTCACATGGCGCTATGGCTGTGTGCTTGTTAGTAGGAACTGGCTCCCTCATGATGCAGCAGGAGCCACAAGAGGTGTTATTGCATGACATAATTCTTCAAAAGTTGAGCAGATCATCCAAAAGTTTTGAATCCACAATTCCTCTGAAATCATGGACTATCACTTAACAGAAATCCCTCATACATGGCCGCTCCCATAAGGGGGTTGCCTTTCCATTGTCACTTGTATAACACGCCTATGTCGCAATTAAAAGTAATGACGTCTAGTGAGGTGGCTGCAACAGAAATAAAGCTGCTAATGTTTTGAACATCTATCGCCATTCTACTTGGAATGTTATTGTGAGAGGAGAAGTTGCATAACATCACTCAATGGAGACGCAATCATCGTGCAATTGTGTTTTTCTCAACATTTCAAAAATATCGCTTAAGTTTTGCCCAAATCTGGAAACCCGCCAATAGGCTGCCACCTTAAACTGTAAAATAACAGATGTAGCTTATGTGATGTCACCCACTGGTTTGTGGTCTGCTGTTTGGAAGCCCTGAGTGCAGCATTTCGGCCGTCGCCATTTTGGCTTTTTTGGAGCCAGAAGTGACCATCTTTAGACATGACCGAGGAGCTGTGGAGGAGCAAGGGGTGCCTGACTCACAGATGTAGTGACACCTCACAGACAGCCTGTCGGTCCAGCAGCCCCGCCCCTAAGAATTTGTAACTTTGGGGCCTTCATAAAAAGTAAACAGGTGAGTTATATAAAAATTTGTCATGAAAGTTGAAACTGGCTATACAGACCAAAACTGGTTTTTGCACCGGACCGTAAACAGGTTTGTTTCTGTTGTAAAATTGGACATTTTAACAATATGGATTGACTCTGTCTTGGAGCCAGCCTCAAATGGTCATTAGCTGAACTGCAGTTTTTGGCACTTCCACACTGGCTTCATTTTTCAGCCTTGGAGGTTGCCGAGTGGCTGCAACATGATGATGTCTTCCACAGCAGTACACAGTGGACGTAGTTGCACAGGTCGACACAGTATCCCAACAACTGAAATTCAGAATAGACATCCATGTGATGGCCTTTCCTAAAGTCCCATCATTAGGTCAAAATTTAAATGTTTTAAATAATTTATTTTATGACCAAATACCTACAGAACTAATGACATTCCAATTAGTCCCAGCTGTACCTTTACTGAGCAACATTTTAGCACTGTCATTGTTAGCATGCTGACATTAGCATTTAGTTCAAAGCACTGCTATGTTTAAGTACAGCCTAACAGAGCCTCGCATGGCTACCATTTAGATTGTTAGGACTCAGACTCACAAAACCAATGTCAAAGAACTAGCAATGGGGGGCAACTATCATGTACTTTCTGCACCTGCATGAGAGGAAATAGCTCTCCATACCAGCAGGCAGCAGTCATCTGTATTCCTCATTTAAAAAGGTAAATCAAAAGACCTTCTTCACATTAGTTAGCCAGTTAGCACATCAATAGCATTATCCAATGATGGAAGAACAATAAAGAAGGCACCGAAGACTCCGACAGGAGCCATGCTGTTTGCAAAATGTGCCATGCCAAAGTCAAATATTCGGGGAACACGATGAATCTGACAGCACACTTGTCAAGACACCATTTGGATGTACAGCAAATGGAGACGCTAACGGCTAACGCAAAAAAGCGAGTGGATCCGTCTCAACCCATCTCAAGTTAAAGCAGCGAAGTTTCCACCGACTTCAACTCATGCAACAAAAATACCAAGGTCCATACTTTATTTCATTTGCAAAGACCTGCGTCCTCTCAGTGTCGTAGAGAATGAAGGTTTCCGTAGTATGGTGAATACAATGGAGCCTCGTTACATCATACCCTGTCGTCAACACATCACTGGCATCGCTGTGCCCAAGTTGTACACTGAGGTCAAAACGAGGGTGCTGAAATCTCTCAGCTCAGCTAAGAGAGTCGCTTTCACGTGTGACACTTGGACATCAAGAGCCACTGAATCGTACATCACTATAACAGTCCATCACATTACAGATGAGCGGAAGCTGGATGTGTTACAAACAAGAGCAACACATGAGAGTCACACAGGAGAGAACATCGCAGCGTTACTGAAGGAGGCTGTTACTGAATGGGGGTTGGAAGCAAAAGATCCCATCATCGTAACCGACAATGCATCCAACATGAACGTAGCGGCTGAACTTGCCGAGATGACCCACGTGCGATGTTTTGCACACAGCCTGAATCTCGCTTCGCAGAAGGCACTGAAATTGCCAGAAGTGGCGCAACTACTTGGCAGGTTCAGACATGTAACTTCATTTTCCAGACGCAGCACCATAGCCAGCCACCAGCTAACAATCAAACAAGAGCAGCTACAGCTACCAAAACACAGGATAATCACAGATGTTGTCACAAGATGGAACAGCTCTTATGATATGACAGGACGATTTTTAGAACAACAACCAGTCATCTGTGCAGCACTCCTTTCACTAGAGGTCAGACGAAGTGAAAAGGACATCTTTACACTGAATGACACTGACATCACATGCGCAGAGGGAATTCTAAAGGCACTGAAGCCAATGAAGGATGCCACCTTGGGAATGTCAGAGGAGAGCATGCCCACTCTGTCTATCATCGCACCACTCCATGCCAAGCTTGTCATGGGCACAGAAGAAAGCCTGGATGATAGTGAGACAGTGAAGAACATCAAGGCTGCTATAGCACAAGATCTGGTAAAAAGATATATGCAAAAGAGAGGGAGACACTGTGCATGGCATCAGCTCTTGATCCTAGGTTTAAGGATCTGCCCTTTCTGTCTGAAGCAGAGGCCAAAGAGACCTACTCCAAGATGACTGATGCTGTGGTGGCTGCCATTAAGAAGCAACAGAATGCAAGTAAATAATTATAAGGTTATCTATTTTTATGACATACATTAAAGTGTATAAATCTGACTTAAGTATCTGTCTAGTATCAGTTTTAATAGTTGGACTTTTATAATTATGAAAAATGAGGAGAAATGTGCAAATGGATGACTTTGGGCTCAGATTGTGTTTTGGTAGTTAAAGTAAATTTACTGTAACATTAATACTAGTTTGATTTGATGTTTTTCAGCAGCAAGAAGAGCTGGACAATCCAGTGGAGGAGACTGACCAGTCAGAGCCAGAGGAGGTTAATCACCCCGCCCCCACCCCCAGCCCCCCATGAAGAGACCAA
This sequence comes from Plectropomus leopardus, assembly GCF_026936395.1. Classification (NCBI taxonomy): domain Eukaryota; kingdom Metazoa; phylum Chordata; class Actinopteri; order Perciformes; family Serranidae; genus Plectropomus; species Plectropomus leopardus. The sequence continues at coordinate 4,261,127 of NC_142180.1, forward strand.
GGAGCTCATGTGCATTGGCTGACTTGCCTGGAGCTGTGTTTGTCTCTGCCAAAGACGATGCTGCACCAAAAACTGCACATGATGCTGCTGCAGCTGAGATTAGAACAGGTATAGTGAGGAAGCCCCCTTGTCACTCCCAGAAAATCCTCCAAATTGGTGGAAGCAACATGACCATGAGTACCCTCAGCTCTCCAGAGTAGCAAAGTGTTCCTGTGCATTCCTGGCACAAGTGTCTCTGCAGAGAGTTTTCTCCATTGCAGGAGACATCATAACTGCACAGAGAAGTGTCCTCAAAGCTGGACATGTTGACCAACTCATCTCCCTCCACAAAAACCTTGGCATTCAAAAATAAGAACTGACAAACTGGAATAACACTTGAAAGTTAAAAATAAGTTAAAAGTATAAGAATGTTCACCATTTGTATTTTTTGTTTACATTTCAACATTTACTTTCTGAAATCTGCAAGCACTTTATTTTTTTATTGATATAGGCAGATGTATTTTCCTTTGTTCGGATTGCACAAAAAATAGTATGATGTTAAAGGCCAGGGGCTAGTATCTATTTTTACTATTTTCTTTTAACTACTTGAGACATTAAACAAACTGCCATACATCAGAAAGTGAACCTTTAAAGCAGGATCTACAAATCTATACTGCAAGCATTTTTTGTAAATTTGTTTACTCAAAGAATGCAGGCACTTTATTTTATTTGTTTTACTGATATTCAGGAATATCCTCAGATATGCTCAGATTGCGCAAGATGAAATGTTTACTGACTTACTGTCACTGACTTTGATAAATAAGTAAAAAAGGCTTTTTTTTCATTTTTATGTGTGTTCTTTATACTATGACATTTTTCCTAAAATAGATTTTAAAAAATACATTTAAAAAATCACAATATATCACATTTGCAATATATCGAATCTTGACCCCTGTATTGTGATATGTATCATATCGCCAGATTCATGCCAATACACAGTCCTAATATATACAGTGGAAAAGCCTGCAGGTTAATCCACATACTGAAAACCATCCATCCCAGGTATGTGCTACCCAGCCGCTCTGCCTCATCTGTACAACTGCACACATGAAAAAAATCACAGAGAGCTGGAGGAAATGTTCTTTGACTCCACTACAACAGACCCGTGGTCCAGTCATTTCAACACAACCAATAACATTATTTGTTAACATGGTAATAATGTTGAACGACAGTTGTAAAATGTCAGAATTAGTCATTTTCAATACTCTATTGTTTCACCTGCAACACTCTATTGTACAAAACTGACTTAAAGCCCTCTATATTTTTCAGTTTGCCTTTGTTCATTTTAATTGCTAACATCAAAGCCAAACTTGTTTTGATCAATTTGTTTGTGATTTGTAGTTTCTTTTTCAGAGGGAAAAAAATCTGTTAAAATCCCTAAATCGAGTTGGGTGAGAAAAAAACCTGAGATTTTATTTTTAGGCCATATTGCCCAGCCCTAATTATAAAACTACTAATCCTCCAACATATAAACAAACAGATGCCAATGTGCATTTGTGGCTAATGTAGCCTAATGGCTTTTTAATGAAAACAGTAAAAGAGAATATCAGCTATCAGCAGCGTCAATTCAAACAGTATTATAGATAAATTACTAACTCATCCTACAAAAGATAACATGGCTGTTGTTGGAGCAGGAGCGCTGGTCAGATATTTCAGATGCTGGGATCATAAATAATTTGCGGTTTCCTTCTTGAATAATAACCGACACCTTGCAGATGATGGCAGCCATTACCATATCTGATTTGAAGAGGCATTATTGTCAGTCCAATTTTAATGTGAAACCATTTGTGTTTCTTTTCTTGGACAAGGATTTATATGGATTAAATATTAAGTGCCAATAATATGATAATAAGACACTCTACACTAAACCACCACAGCTGTGAATCAATCATCTGGGTACACAATAAATTGCACCCATGCGCTTTAATTTAAGCATCACCAGAGAGCGCACTTTTATGCATATTAAGCTTTTAACATGTCTCTGACTTCAACACTCAATACATTTTAATGACCTAATGTTTTAGGTAAGTATGATGAGCTCTATAGACGGCTTTGTCACTGTGTTTGTTTGTTTTTTTTGTAAATCACTGCTTTTGTGCTCCTGAGAAACTACATTTTCAATTCTAAAAGCCTACATATTATACTGTGACAAGACTGTAAATTGAAAATGGAAATACAAGGCATGTGTACTGATAGTAACCTCTTATTGTGTCAATGAGGACCAACATGTAAAATGTATTCGGTGTGTGATAGCAGCAGAAGAAATTGAATTGGCCTGTGAATTCAGTCGATTTTGCTGCATCCCCAGAGTATAATGCACAGTGTTTGTGCAAGAAGGAGGGCATTATTATATTTCTGTATGTGTGTGTTTGTGATAATGTAGGCTGCCTGGATACAGCTGAGCCAATAACAGACATATCCTGAGTTTCCTTGGCAACACTATAGCAACCTTAGCTGTGAATGAGGCTGCTATTTCGAGGAGAATCAAAGGGAAGAAAAACATGCATACAGTATATGTACAGTTCAGATGGTTTGGTCTTTTTACCACATCTGCTCCTGGGCAAATACTGCATACTACATACTACTACTACTACATCATGTTAACCACCATAAAAGCCTTGAAATGCAATGATCGTGAAATCATTTTGTCTGTTTGACAGTGAAGCTGTTGTACATGGAGAATCATTAGAGACAGAAAAAATGCAGATTCATCATTAGGATCTCCTTCGATAGGAAAACAAAGCATCACGCCTGTTTACACACTCGCCAGCTTCAAATTCATCTCAACAAACTGAAAGATTCATTAAGTGAACCGTTTAACTATGTGGCAGTTTGGGGTCAGGATGTGTCTGGATTGTTTAAATTTCCATAAAAAGTAAAAAAAAAAAAAAAAAGGGAGGGGGCTACAAGCTTGTAGCTTGTTAGCTCAACCCCTTTTTTCAGTTGTTTCTTATTTAGCAGACAGGAAGGAAGGAGAGAGGAAGGAAGCAGGATACAACTGACAGCCAACAAGAGGCTAATCACAGCCCTCCACATTTGTCTCCATCCTCACCTTATTTTTTTATTTCAGCACAGTATTAAACATCACTTTCATTAGTCATGATCAGAGCCACATTGATGTCCACACCATACCTTGAAGCTGTTGCTTTATACTGTCTAGGTGAGTTTTTTGCAGCACCAGTTCTGTCAGCTCAGCTACTCAAGCACACCAACACTCTCTCATACAACAGAAAAGGTTCATTTTCACTGACTTCCAAATTACATATGCATAGTATTGGGTATCATTTGTTTTTTTGTTTTTTGTTTTTTTTTATATGGGTGCTAAAATGATACTTTTAAAATGGTACAGGTGTCTAAACAGTGCCTGAATGGATACTTTGAAAAAAAGAAGCACAAAACTGTTAATGGCACTAAATAAAAAAAAGAAATAATTGCAAAGGCAAATCTAAACTTGTAAAATTGTTACAGTATACTTAACAGCTAAAACTGGTAAATGGTAAATGGACTATACTTGTATAGCGCTTTTCTAGCCTTATAGACCACTCAAAGCGCTATAACACTACATGTCACATTCACCCATTCACACACACATTCACACAGTGGTGGCCGAGGCTACCGTACAAGGTGCCACCTGCTACTCAGATTCCGATTAGAGGACAACCTGCTCCACCTCTGAGCCACAGCCGCCCCAAAAAGAATACTTTAATACATAAATATGGAATGAAAAAATATCATTATTAACAAATTTACCTTATAAATAAAACCGAACCCAACAGTCACAGGACTTCTAATCGCAAAATAAATATTGATTTGGGATCCTTAATGGCCTCATAAACTCAGGAGAGACTCAACAGACAGACATTTCTCTATTATCTGTTGAGAAGCAGCTGAGACTGTCACTGCACTGAGGACAGGTGATCCACCTTAACAATCCACCTTAACAGAGCCTCGGAGGCTAACTTAGCTTGCTAACTTTAGTGCTAACCCCCTTCACCTTAATCAGCAGGTAATGAGCGAGACACAGAAGCTTGACTCGAATCATGAGGAGTTGTAGCATTTATTCAAACAGCCTCAACTGTTCACTTGGGCACTGCTACAGTTAACTTCACACTCTGCTCCGCTCACTGCAGCCTCACTGTCATCGACACACACATTCCAGCTCACTCTATTTTTCTTACTCATGCTTGCTCCCTGGCTTGCTGGCACCAAATGAAGCATCATGATTCAGTCCAGTAGGTACTGGTCGTATAGGAACCAGTGCCATGTTGGTACCAGGTTTTGAGACCCAACCCTGCATATACATTACCAGCCTGTCTCATTCTGAAGTTGACAAATACCACCGCATATTCAGCGCTTTTGGCGTAAGATCCTGATGCTAAAAGTCACATTTACATCCTCATGATTCCCTGCTGGACGTCATCAGCTGAGAATACAGCTGAACAAATGTTATTATACGACGTCGGGAGGCTGAATGGCTGGGCAGCACTTGCTGCAGCTGCACGATACATGTAGGGCCTGTGCCACTTAAGAACGCAACTGGATGAAACTAGTCACATCCGCATAAAATGCAACATGACGGCAACAAGTTGAAACTCTGCCAGTAATGGCGTAATATATGGAGCACAAGGGTGCCTATTGGGATGGGCAGGAGGGGTGGACAATGGGCTCAACAGACCCCGGACTTTCATGAGGTGGCCTGGTGTTCACTTCTCGTCTGAATGTGATGTTTTTTTTCTATACCCTACGATGTGCCTCCTTACTATAATCCTAACTATTTGTGGCAGAATGTGCCTTTGTTGATGTTTTGGCATATACTTTTGTAGTCTGAATATAACCACGTGCTGCATAATGCCACCATGTGCATTTGTTGACATCACAGTAGCGCCAACGTAAAAGCCAAATGCAGAAAGATACGATGTAATATGCAGACGAGGAATTCCACTGCAAAGCGACAAAATGTGGCAACTTGGGATGAGAACATGTTGGGTTTTTTTTAATTTAGTTTTTCATTCTTTATATTACCTAGGTTGCTCTCATCATCTCATATTGCCACAGATGGGTTTACGGTAGAGTTAGTTAAAAGTCACAGGGTGCCTTTGGTGTTGATATCACACATTGAGGGGTGTGACAAAGTGGCGGTATTTGATCCTCTGGGAATTAAAACAAGCTTTGAAGTGTTTGTCGATGTTTGCTTTGTCCCCACTGGCAAGCATAAAAATGTTGGTGTGAATTTTAAAACATTTGCAACAACATTGCTTTTAAGGGCTCACCTGAATAACACTCTATTCCAAATATGATAACCCACTGGTGTGGAAACAAAAAGCGAGCCTTTAATGCTGATAATATCCAAAAACAAACAGGTATCCAAAAATGCAAAGTACAAAGGAAACACAAAGAAAAACTAAACTGAAACCAACCAGAACTTGGGTGAAGAACAGGACAGGAACACGGCAGGATACAGCAGGGAACAAGAGACAGGGTCGACAGCAGGGCAAACAGAAGCAGCGATGACAACAGCAGGGACAACAGACTAACTGACAAAGAGCAAAGGGAAAAACTCAGATATATATATAGAGAGAGCACTAATCAAGACAACAACACACAGCTGGGTAGGTGGACACAGGAGCAGGAGGGAAACACAGGGATTGGTTAACTAAAGAAGGTGTGGCTGGGAACACTTGGGTGGAGCAAACAAGACTTAAACAGAAACAGGTGTGCAGGGGAGACTGACTGGGAAGGACAGACGAGACTGATAAAACACAGGTGAAATAAATCAGGGAACGCAGAGACACAGAGACAGGGAGAAAAACCACAGATGACACAAGAGGAGTGAAAATAAGAAATAAAACAGGAAACAGAACATGAGTAGAAACAAGGAAAACTCAAGCAAAAAATCCCAAAACGAAGTTCACACTATAACCACAACCTAAACCATGACAGAGCCTGGAGGTGGTTGTTGAGGCTTTGGGTGTTTAATATGACATGAACAGGAGCCGACCTGCTTCAGTCAGGCTTCACCAGCGCCGCAGCCACTGATCACTGTTTACTGATTGCCACCGGTGCACTCTAGTGTCTCACTGTTAGATAAATAAATTCATGCCATGGGATTTACAAATTAATAGTCCTGATTAAATCTACCACCTCTACTACTGCTGTGACAATTACTTCCTACTATTTTGGCTACTATCGCTATGTATTCTATGAATGCTTCTATAACTAACATTCGTTTGCATGCATGAAGAATTGGGTGCTTTGCTCGGTAATGGGATCTTTCTGTTTACAGTCTTAAATTTGTACAATGCACTCTCATTAGTTTATTGATAAGATGCTGGTTTGCATATTTGCATCGCAACGCAGAAAACTGAGGACTTAATGAGAGTGATAACAGATAGGAGTTGGAAGCTACTATATGCAGTCACAGTATATTCCAAATTGCTGACAGGAAGCTTTAGCAGGATGAAATAATTGTGTGTGTGTGTGTGTGTGTGTGTTTGTGTGCGTGTGTGTGTCTGCGTGCGTGTGTGAGTGAGTGAGTGAGTGAGCGAGCCAGAGAGATGTGGAGGATGGCCAAATCAGCACGGTCTAATTTCAGTCCCAGCCGACCCTGAGGCCCCCTAATGAAGACGGAGCTAACAATCAGCTGCCCTGCTGGAAGACAGGAGGGAGAAAAGGTGATATTTATTCCAAATTGCACCGTCTCGCATGGTTATTATGTGCAGGGCATGAAACCCGACAAGCTGTTCAACCCCAGGTAACATCACCCAGCATTTAGATGATTGCTTATATTAAATTTTCAACCTGTTTGTGCATATTGCCGATTCGAGGCCAAACTTGACAAATGTGTGCAGAGGCTGCATTAATCCAAAATGCCTATACTGCTCTGTTGACTTGTGTGCAAGAAACACAGAAAGCAAGTTGAGGATTTTAACCAACCACAAGTTGTAATCACAACAGTCAGTGCATAAACATGATGTTAGAAAAAGCTGAAATATTGTTAGTCCAACTAAAAGTGGACTTTTAAAATACATGCAAACATGTTAGTCCGCCTGAAACACCCAGACAATGTGATTGGAAGTTGAGCTATTCCTTCATGTAAATACCTCTTAAGAACCCTTTCACTGGACTCGGCGTTCTGTGTGTGCTCCTTGTAGCTGTGCCAGCCTCCCTCGGTTGTTGGGGATGCGGACTGTTACTCACTCATGAAGGGTAAAACAGGTAAGGTGTTAAAAAAATGTAAGTACTGAAGAGTGACTTGTGTTTTTAATTTTGGCATAGATGAGGGACATACAACTTGAAATGGTAGTATTTTATATTTATTTCAAATATAGAAGTCACACCCCATTCATCCCCCTCCTCTGATAAAGTACAGTCCCACAACACCGGCACAGAAGCTGAGTGATGCACTGCCTTGAAATCAATATCAATTCAAGTGTGCACTATATTTGAATATTTTCTCCTCACAGCAGCTCCACTGTTTATATCAAAAATTTCTCATTGGAGTCTTGTATTTTTGATATAACGGCTTCAAATCTCCATCAGTAAGCGCTTTCTAACAGCTAGGTAGAGCAGTGAAAATATTCTAAATACAGCATAGGCTAAACTTATACTGATATTGATTTTTTTTAACTAATCAATGAGGGCAGAGTTTACTCACCGAAGTTTGATTATATGTGCATGACAGGGCGGTTTTCTAGTAGTTTTAATGCAAATAAACAGTTATGAGTCTGTCATTCTGTCTAGATCATAGACTGTATAAATAATACAGGTCTATAGCAACAAAATGAAAGAGGGTGTATCTCCACCTGCATTGGTGGAGTCGGACAGACTTCCATCAATAAATTGATTGTACCCTGGTGCTTGTATACTGGGACAAGGACAGCGGTCAAATTAAATGGCCTAATCGAGCTATGACCGTAGCTCCACTTAACTGTGCATGTAAACGTACTGAGTGACATGCTATCATCCTAAAGTTGAAAGCAACCCCTTCAACTACCTATTTAAAATCTATCAGAAACAGAGCAACATTAGCATTTATTTGGAAACATGAAAGGTTAAGTCCAATCTTCCAGAGGGAAATGTCCATTTTTTTAGCTGTTAAATGCTCCACTAGCAATGCTTCAAGTCTGATCTAAGGTGAGATATGCCAACAACTTCACTGAATTTGCTGTCTCCCAGATGATACCTTTATTTGATTGTCATCACCATCTTAATGTTGTTGATAAGACAGATATATTACACTTCCATAAGACATAACAATTCACGAAGCCTACTCATGCTCTTCAGAAGATAAACCTTTTCCCTAACACCAATCTAATGTCAACTTTCTACGCAAAATATATAATAATCTTTAATCTATACTATGTTGTATGTTCTGACACTTTTAGATGTTGAATATGTTTTTTATGTATTATTACTTTTTTTTTCTTTAAAACTTGAAAATGATGATTCTTTGGTCAAGGGTGTTTCAACCAGTACAATCAACTGATAAAATATTGTTGTGTACAGGTTCCTTGTGAGACCCAGTTCTATTCACTGTATCCAGTTTACTGTAGTTCTGTGTACTTGGAATACTCTGAGAAAGACTGAGAAACTTCAGAGGCTTGTGAAGACTCTGATCTGTGCAACAGCACACTAGAGACGAGGCTCTCTGTGGTAGAAATTACACACTGACTTTCATCATTCCAAAAAAAAAGAAAGAAGCGCACAAAGAACGTGCACAGAATCCAATTAGCAGCAACCATGAGGCACTGCAGTAAAGCCTTCATATCCTCCAAATAATTAAACAGTGTTTTATGTTCACCAAGTGAAAATGAACATTGAGAAGCAAAATGACAGTGAGCCTTTTATCTGAAGAGGAAAACCATGAGCTGTGCTTGACCTTTTCTCTTGTGCTCAAGGCTGCAACAAACCAATGTCTGTCAGATACTGTATCACTAGTTAGTGTTTTAAAAATACTGAAATGATGAAGTCCAAATTTACCAAGGACAAACCAGGCTCCCATATGAAATTGATGACTTTCTCACCAAAACATGACTCATGCTCATGTTGCAATGTCATTTGTAAATAAACAACTTTTTGCGAATGCATTCACCCTCAAATGTGATGGTACGCCAATGTTGTGTTTACTGCTTGGTTCTGCTGCACCAAAGTGGCCAAAACAATAAGTTAATGCAGGTTTAAGGAATACCAATCTTAAAATATCAGAAAAACTGGCTACAATGTAACCACTCAGGGCATGTGCACCCCATCAGTTTGGTTCCACTGAAGGTGCTTGATTTTGCTGTCACCCTGCCATGCCTTTATGTGTACTAATACAAGGTCAACACAATAACTTAAGCTTAAGGTATTTGTGCTTTGGTTCATGAGTCCTACTCCCCTTTCACACACACATTCACACACTGGTGGACGATGCTACCGTACAAGGTGCCACGTTCTACTCAGTAACCATTCACACCAGTCTCACTGTGGTGACGTGGCATCGGGAGCAATTTGGGGTTCAGTATCTTGCCCAAGGATACTTCAACGTGTTGCCTGGAGGAGCCAGGCAATTAGAGGGCAACCTGCTGTACCTCTGAGCCACAGCCGCCCCAAAAAACAAACACTTCTAGTGGCCATAAATTGACAGGGTACACCTGCCCTGAGTTGCAGCTAATACAGGCGATAACATACATTGTGGCCTGCATTAGCTGCTGATGCAGTCTCTTAATACTGGACCAATTTAAACTGCTGTTCCAATGAGTGTCTTACATACAATAACATGGGAAAATGGGGTCCAAGTTGAAAACTACCTAAAGTTGCCTTTAAAACTTTCTACCATACCTGATTATCAGATGAATTCTTGAATTAGATTCAAATGAATGTATCATTACACTGTAGAGGTATATATAGAAAACTGATGTTACCCATGACTGCTGAAAGATCTGTTCATATACAAAATGGGTGTAAGGCTGGCTGTGATTTTGGCACAACTAAACCTTTACAGTCCATTCTTGCGACAACACTCATCTTATTCTGGGTAAAGTGTAACCCCTTTCCCACTGCATAAGAACCCTACTAACACCTACCGACATCTAGCTTTGCATTTGATAGGAAAGGTTAAAATCAGCATTCACACACGGGTCAAATGACTCTGCAGTAGTCACAAGTATTAATTAGCCCCTGCTCTGATCAGCAGTGATGGAAACACAACATCCTGATGAACACCCTAATTTTAGCTCCTTTACGGCTAGATGCAATAACGGCCACCACAAAATACTGTCTGTCTCCGCCGAGGAAGCACTTTAACATCCTTTCAAATAAGCTAGCACTGAAAGAAAGACTAAATAAGAAATAGATTTATAAAAAAAAAAAAAGAGCAACCACCATAACATTTTTCACTGGCCTCCATACTGCTTTCTACATTTTAGTAACATGTTTTGTGGACTGTCTACAGTCCAATGTGAAACACCAGTAAAAAAGGAACAAAATGAAAGGATACTTGTCTGCTGCAGAGCTGTGTACACAGCTCTGGTCTGGCAGCAATGGAAAAGGAGTCTATAGCCTATTTTCCAGCGAGTTGAACAAACCCACATACATGCACTAATTTTGGTGGAAAAGGTGTATTACAGAGATGATCCTACTGCTCATTTTGAAACAGGCTCCAAGGGACAACTTGTTAATTGTGCTGAATAAAAACTGTACACAATAGATGTCACCATATAGATGGTCAGGTTGTTGTGTTTCCCAAGAAATAATTTTTGACAAAGCAAATATTGGCTTTATACATGAGTGTAACCCTTGATAGCCCATCAGTCATGGTGTACAGTAATATTAGGGTCAATTATCACCACTTTGCTTATGCAACAGCCAACTATGGTACACAGCTCCTCTCATTTTACTTCATCTGGTTTCCTACATCATTTCCACTTCTCTCTCTCTCTGCCCCTCTGCCTTCTATAACTCCTAAAATAAGCTAAAGGAGAGAAAGAAAGACAAGGGTAAAGGAGAAAAGAAAGAGAGAGAGAGTATGTAAATGTAGACAGATGGTAAATACTTCCCTCCTGTAGGGAGCCATGTCAGACTGCAGAGCACTGCTGCACCCTGCATGACAAGACCAGGCAGGCAGACTGTGTGTGTGTGTGTGTGTGTGTGTGTGTGTGTGTGTGTGTGTGTGTGTGTGTGTGTGTGTGTGTGTGTGGGGGGGGCAGGCTTGCAGACTCTCAGTGAATGTAGGTGAAAGGGCTTTGCTGTCAGAGCGAGGCAGTGCAGAGTCGAGCAGAGCGGGGATAAGCTATAATCTACACTCCCCCGCCATCTTTCCCAAGGGGGTGGGGTGGAGAGGCGGATCGATGTGGGAGGAGGAAGGGAGGGCAGAAAGAGAGAAAGATACTGAAGTTGCTTGATTAACTTTTTCAAGTAAAGGCAGCAGTTTCTGTTGGACTCTCGAGCAAAGACCTTCTCAGTATCACATCTGTAGCTTTGTAAGGTGGCTATAAGGAGAATAGCATGATGGATTCATGTCGGTAAAAATGGATTCTTGTGCTCATGCTCAAACCCATGCTTGTCAAAAGAGAGAAAATGTGGTTCCAAAGTTATGTATTTAGCCATATTTTGGTGAAAATATAAACACTGATATTATGCTCCTGTATGGAAAGTATGTTCAAAACACAACACTGTATGTCAAAGTGCAACATTATTAATGTATCATTTTTATATTGTATTACCATTCAGTGGGCTTGGTATCAACATATTTCGGTATACCAGGATATTAAGAAATTGTTGTGGCTGAATTGTTGTTGAAATGTTGTTAGAGGACGTTTATTTCCAAACGGGAGCAGAAAGGTTTGAGTAAAACAAACATCTTTGCAGTTCCTCCTCTCTGTAGCAAAGAGAGATATTTAAAACAGAGTAAAAGGTAGAATAGAGTCAGTATAACTATCTGACCAGCGCTGCTCATGCAGGTAGTGTGCAAGCTCTAACTTGATAACACGGGCGCCAAAATAAAAAAATGACACACTCAGCGCTGCTTACATGCTCCTTATGCGCTATGTATGATAGGGTCCTCTTGACCAAAAACGACGTATGTTCAGTTTTAAAGTAAGGAAACAAATTGGTATGTTGTAAAAGCTGTCAACATTTAATTTTAGAATTGTACCATATTTGATTTCGTTGTTATTTATTATTTAATATTATTTTGACAGCTCAGGGATGTTAAAGCAACCACCTGTTGATGCACTGCACCTTTTGCACTGTTGTCAATGATAATCTGATTTTGAACAAAGTGAAAAATGCTTATTTTATTATTATTTCTGTTTTTATTTTCCCCAATTGGGAAGGGGGTCAAGGTACACAATTACTGTCATATAGGCCCTCTGTATTCCCCAGGGAAATTTTCAGTGATTTCTAAACACAGCTTCCATATGGCGGCTGTAGCTCACAAGGTAGAGCAGGTCATTCACTAATCGGGCGAACATTGAGTTCAGTCCCGGGCTCCTCATTTCTGCATGTCAAAGTATCCTTGGACTGGGATACTGAATTCCCATCCTGTTCCACAGGCTGCACTATCAGTATGTAAGTGTGTTTCAATGTCTACTGAGTACCCTCAGCCACCAGCATATGAATGTGTGTGTGACTGGGTGAATGTGGCATGTAGTGTTAAATATGGGCCTCTCAGGCCTCTTTGTAAAGAGATTCAAATCTGAAATTCTTTTATTTTCACCCTAGTACTTTTTTTTTTGGCTGGTTAGTCAAGAAAGGAGAAAAACCTGACTGACTTACTATTTTAAAAACCATGTGCACAAGATCAGATATACATCTGACCTGCTTAACAGGAGTTTCTAATTCACTCATCGCAGCAGGAAACCTATTTTAGTTAAATGCTGCTATTGCAATAATTATTTCAGTTCAGTGGTGTGGCCCTGCAATCTCCAGAATAAATTGTCGGCATTGTACATTTTTCATTCATCCTTCATTCATTGTCCATAACCGCTTGTCATCGCAAGGGTCGTGGGGGGGGCTGGAACCAATCCCAGCTGTTATCAGGCGGGAGGCGGGGTACACACTGGACAGGTCACCAGACTATCGCAGGGCCAACACATACAGACAGACAACATACACGCTCACAGTCACACCTAAGGACAATTTAGAGTCACCAGTCAACCTGACTTGTATGTCTTTCTACCCCACGGACCGAACCCTGTTCCAACCCGGGATAAAACCAGGCACCCTCTTGCTGTGAGGCATCAGTGCTAACAATGACACCACCGTGCCGCCCCTTTTTCCAAACAATAAATACATAACATTTACATGTTTTATTTCAATGTTTCTAACTTGACATAGTATATAAGCTTACTTTGTCAACTGGAGGTGGAGGGGATGAAAAAAAACAGCTGTGTTTTAGTGAGTCATCACTGTGTTTCCAACAGCTCATAGGCAACAAAATATAGGTATTTTTTAGCAATCCATCGTTGCTTCATGTGCACATAGGCTACAAAAAGTGTTGTTTTGTGGGGTTTTTTAACCAACACATCACTGTGTTTCCTGCGGAGGTGGTAGCACCAAAAAAATGGGTTGGTTTTTTTATTTATAGCCAAAACATAATCTTTTTCTAAACATAATCAAGTGGTCTTTGTGCCTAAACCTAACCACACTGACCACTGGGTTGGCCTGTCTGTGCATTCCTCTGGGACAAATCAGGGCAAGTTTGACACACAAGCTCGACTGTCACTGAGCTCACAAACCCTCCTGGTAGCGCTTGGGATCCACAACATTTGATGAAAATAATCACATATGAAAGATAAAATCCTAATATATGAACAACTAAATGCTAAACAGCTAAAGGAATGACATTTCTGAGAGCAGCAGTGTAGCAGTGATGACACAGAGCTCAGCATTGTTCATGCTTTGTTGCACGTGTCACCTCACCCAACAGTGATGTCACGGGTCCTGGAGTACACCTGTACATCACTGCAGGAAAGTCAGATGTTAACCATGAGAGGTCAGCAAAAACAAGAGTTTCAGGGGAGTGAAGTAACTCTTTACAAGCTTTAACACTCTGCTGTAGCTCTGTCTAAACAGGGCATTTATTTTTAGGTTTAGTGCCCCAGGATTGGCTAGATAGGACCACAAATTCAGCTAGTAGTATCGTTGATGTCTGTAAGTTTTCCAGTGTTTACCCCCTATCTGACTGTTTATTGATAATAACAGATAGAGGCCAGTATATGTACTCTTTCTCATTCTCTTAGAGGCACCAGAACATACCCTGTATTTATGTGCACTCTGTGCTTGTGCTGGCTGAACACAGCTACCTTGTTTTGTTTTAGTGGATTTTGGGTCTTTACACATGCAGGGGGGGTGTTTATTCACTTGCATCAAGCAGATGAGAATACACCTTGTACGTTTGGGCTTGTAGCGTTATAAATAAACACTGCGAGACCAAAACCACAGCTTCCTTTTGAGTGATTTCATAACTTTCTCCCAAAGAAATCTGAAAGAACAAACAACCAAAGCATGAACATTCATGTATTTATACCCAAAATGACCACACTACCAAAAATGAATTACATTTTCTCTGTCACCCTGATCACACTGGTTTAACACTAATGACTCTGACACAACTAAATTCTACTGGAAATATAAGAAATCACAAATCAAACTATCCACTCTGCAAAAATCAACCCATTCTTATGTCGTCAGTCACAGAATGTCATTGTGTACTTAGCCCTCAGCTTTGCTGCCATGTTGATGAGACAAGACTACTGCAATGAGATCAAACCGAAGTAGAGAAAGAGAATTGAGAATATGATTCAGCACTGCAGATGCTGAATTACATCTTACACCACTGCCAAAGGTGGCTTTTGGGGTTGGTGTCTAATGCAAAAATCACTGACAAAGGGGCGGTATTTGACAATTTCGAAACAGGCTGGGCAAGCTGGATCAATAAAGAAAAAACAACTTATATATGAATGTACTGTAAGTGTACGCACATGTACATTAGGGGTGGGAATCACAGGATACCTCAAGATACAATACGACACACGATACATGGTCCACGATACCGACATTATCACGATACAGCGGTTCTGCAATAATCGATATCTTGCAAGAAAATCATATATTTATACATCACAAAATATGTCTAACTAGAGAATAGAAAATAGTCGTAAAACAGTCAAGTGCAGGAACAAATATTTCCGGCTCAGTATTTCATACCTTGGCTCCAGCAATTGTAGCATCTGGTGAAAACCTTCATTTTCATAAAGTAGTGTCGCCGGCAGACAAACCAGCATGTACATCTGTTTCCAAAATAGGATAGGAACCAGAGCCTTCAGCTACCACGTTCCTCTCCTATGGAACCATCTTCCAGTTTCGGTCAGGGAGGCAGACACCTTTCCACTTTTAAGGGTAGACTTAAGACCCTTCCTCTTTGATAAAGCTTATAATTAGGGCTGGCTCAGGTTGCCTGGACCAGCCCCTAGTTAGACTGACATAGGTTTAATCTGCCGGGGGACTTTCTTACTCCTGCCACCTGAAAATCGCGCATGTGTGTTTACTGCATTACGCTTACTGCTTACTGCTTTGCTTAGCCTTGTATCTGTGATAGCCGTTTGTTAGCTTAGCTTAGCCTCAGTAGTTTAGTGTAGCCTTGCATCTGTGATAGCCATGTGGTACTGTTACTACCTGGGGCTCACGATTTTGAAGCCTGGGTCTGTTGAACTGCACTACGCTAATCCTGTTGCCTCTTCGGAGCATTCCTGCTCCCTTGTTTCCTAGTTTTCCTGGATCCTGGCCGTAACCTTGACTGTGCCTGACCGTGGTGATAGCTGTGCTGATGCTGTGACCCTGCCTGATCGTGGTCTTGGTCCTGGTTGCGCCAATGCTGTGACCATGCCTCCAGACACCTCCATATCAATATACGCATGAGACTCTTATCAACACCCACAACGTCATCATAGAGTGCTTTTAATAATTTTACACCTGTCGTTATTGTAATATGACATGTATCTGTTCCCACTATTGCTGTGCCTCTCTCCGCCTCTCTCCCACTCTCTCTGTCTCTTTCCTTTTTGCCACAATTGCATTTCATTTGTTATTTACGACATCTATTGCACGTCTGTCCATCCTGGAAGAGGGATCCCTCATCATCCTCTGCGGCTCTTCCTGAGGTTTCTTCCTTTTTTTTCTCCCCGTTACAGGGGTTCTTTTTCGGGAGATTTTCCTTGGGTGATGTGAGGGTCTAAGGGCAGAGGGATGTCGTACACTGTAAAGCCCTCTGAGGCAAACCATGTTTTGTGATAATGGGCTCTATAAATAAAACTGACTTGGTGCCAGCATATCAATTCTCGTACCGCATGAGGCAGCGCAACGATTATTGCCATATCGATTTTTTGTCCCACCCCTAATGTCCATATATGTTTAATACACAATAAAAAAGTTGATGAAAAGGGAAAAAAAAACCATTCGTCTATTTCTTCTTTAGAGAACATCAAAAAAAGATATGAGTTGGAAATGGAGTTTAAATGAACCGTTCTTACTTTTGTGACATACTTTTAAGTCCCTTGTTATATAACACAGAGGAGTTTGGCTGCAGGATACTTACTGTTCATTGGGGAGAAAGCTGCTTTGACTGCCTAACAAGACAGAGCTATAAAAAGATAAAGATTCAGTGTGTGTGTTTGTGTGTGTGTGTGTGTGTGTGTGTGTGTGTTTGTGTTTGTGTGTTTGTGTGTGTGGGCGCCTACGTGAGCTCGCTGCAGGCATAAACTGGAAAGGACAATCAACAATTACAGGCAGGCAGGCGTGGGGATGAAGGAGGTGGTGGGGAGGTTTACACAGGGAGAGAGGGAAGGAGAAAAATGAATCGAGGCTTGTGTGCTTGGTTAGGTCAGATAATTAATTGCTGACTGAAGGGGTGGGGGTGGGGGGGTAGAGGAGGAGGGCTGAGGTCACTTTAGGCCAATTTGTCTCACAGGAATAGGCACATAAAAACAGAACTAATAAACAAAGGGCAACACAAAGAAACTGAAACACCAAGACACCTTTATTCATAAATGAACTGTGGTTTACTCCTCTACATCTTACCGGCGCCCACATTTCCCCACCCATCTCCGCCGGATGGCGCAAAACCCCTTTTTTGGTGGTTTTGAGATCGCTCTGGGGCTGTCGCTTAAACTTGGGATTGAAGTTCGGCATTTATCTATTTTTCTGCCATCGATGCCACCACCACGAACACAAAGAGTATAAAAGTTGATCAAGACAGACCCATCCCTTTCTCTCTCTCTGTCTCTCAAATGCCGAACAAACATAAACACTGGGCCGTGCTGCTCAAGTATGAGCCAAGATTGTGTTACTGCGTTGGCTATCTCTTGCCAAATGACAGGAGGCCAGGGGCCAGTCGCAGCAGTCCCCCCTTCGATTTTAAGATATTTCTAGAATTTTAAGCACATTTCTAAGATTTTAGCACATTTCTAAGATTTTAGCACATTTCTATGATTAGGACATTTCTCGGATTTAAGGTGGTTTCTAGAAGTTAAGGAAATTTTGAGGACTTTAGGACATTACTAAGATTTTAGGGCGTTTCTAGGATTGTGGACATTTCTAAGATCTTAGGATGCTTCTATAACTTTAGGACATCTCTAGGATTTTAGGACATTTCTAGGATTTCAGGGTGTTTCTAGGATTTCAGAACATTTCGAGGATTTTAAGGCATTTTTAGAAATTTGGAATGTTTTTAGGATTTTAGGATATAGGAGGCTTAACTAGGACCTCTGTCAGGAGGTGCGGGGGATTCTAAACTAGCACTTTTTTAAAAAAAAACAACTCTATTTTGATGCTGTTTTATTTACCCTGGCACCTTTTGGATACCAAAAGCTAAAAAAATGTCCCAGTGGTAATCACTTTATTTTTATTGTAAATTCGAAAATGGTTAAGGGGCCACACGGCACCCTATCAGGCACCAGATTTGGCCCGTAGGCCGTGAGTTAAGCATTGTTGGCTAACTGTTTAACTGTAATGCAAGATCATGCATCATTACCAGCCGGCCGCCATGGTATACTAGAGCTCGCAATACGTCACCCACCAGAGGAGTGCTTATTAGTCCAGTGCAGCGCAGGGCATTCTGGTAGTTGTTGTTTTCTGCTTCCTTTTTCTCTGTTTTCTCTGGTTATGTAGCACCAGTTTCAAAAGTACTGGTGTCTTTCAACTAAAGAGATGGCCTAGTTTTATGAAAAGACTGTCTTCCCAGCTGTGAAATACTTCTTTAATGAAGCACTGTATTGGTTCAGGAAGAACACTGAGGTCATGTCTGCATCTGCAGCTTATTGGCATCAGTAGGGTATAAAACATCCATCACCACATGTGCTAACCACAATGTGCAAATGATGGTGGTGAACATAAGAATGTTTCTGTGTAACAATATGTTATTCACTGCCAGCCATGCAGCACTGTGTTTTATTTGCATGTAATAATATAGACAAGGACAGAAAGAATCAATAAATCCATGGTGGGAGGTGACTCCAGCCATTCCCTTTAACTGGCTGAGTAATGGTTAGGTCCTCAGGTCAAAGTCCAGACACATTGAACTGTGTGAGGTGAAACCTTTTGCAATAGGTAACATATGCAGCTGTTTTTTTTCTATGCTTTAGCTACTTTGTTGTTTTTCTCAGCTATGCTCTGATTTCATAAATCACTAGTTTCTTTGCCAACTTTCCCTACAGTGTACATGTTTTAAAGCAGCTATAACTAACATTAAACAATATGTATTAAAGGACAATGTGAAACCTTCATGGCAATGTGACAGCGATTGCTTGTAGTGAGGAATGTACAGAGAATTATCACCCGAATGGTTTAAAGAAGTTGCTGTTTTTCTGTTGCAAAGATACTGTGCATCATAATTTACAGTAAAAATGATCTTCATGTGACAAAGACAGCTCAGAAAAGCCTCTTATTGAGCAGAATTGCTTCTTCACAAAGATTTTGTCAGTATTACCTGTTTTTTAATGTACAAACATTTTTTTAAATGTAAATGAACTGATAAGCCCCATATGAAATTATCTGAATCCTGATAAGTGTTGTGTGTATGTTTGCTATGCATGGAATATAAACAACTCTGAGTGAAGTGGGGGTCTACAGTGCACAGGTTTATGTTTTTGTTTTGACATAGCGTTTGTCATCACCTAGTGAGTGGTGAGTGTTTGGAGTCATATTATGTTGTAGCCTTGATAGAGATGTTTCATAAAACAAATGTTGAACCAAGTGTGAATGGATGATTTTTATGTCTCCATGCCAGCAATAGCTGTGGCAGGAGGAGTTATGTTTTTGGGTCGTACATTTGTATATCTGTACATTCATCCCATTCTCATGAATGTGATTTCTAAAGAACGATTTGAAAGAATTTCTTTGAATTTGGCAAAAATGTCCACTTGCACTTAATGATGAACTGATTTGATTTTAGTGGTTAAAGGTCAAGGTCATTTTGACGTTATCTGTGTCATTTTCGTGAATAGGTTATCCCATTAATACTTTGCAGGAAGTTTTTTTTTTTTTTTTTTTCAAATTTGGCACAAATATCCTTCTGGACTCAACAATAAACTGATTAGAATTTTGTGGTCAAAGAGCAAATGTCAAGGTCACCGTGACCTTGCATCCGGCTCACTCTTGTAAATTCAGTATGTCAAGAAGGTCTTGAGGGAGACTTCTAAAATTTGGCACCAAAGTTCACTTGGACACAGGAATGTACTGATTATAATCTGTTGGTCAAAGGTCAAGGTCACTGCGACCTTACAAAACATGCTTTTGGCCATTACTCAGGAATTGATACACTAATTATGAGAAAATCTTGCTATTATTCAGCATCATAACTCAGGAACAGAGGGGAGACATTTGGTCAGATATTAAGTTGGTGACACTAACCTTGAAACTATGCTGATTGTCTAGATGTTTTCAAAGACATGGATGTAAACTGTAACCACGACTTGAGTTTTGCGGAAGCATTTTGTTTTTAAATCTGTTTGCAAAAATATTTGTATATTTATTTATAGCCTATGACCTGCCTATATCTACTCAAAACTTTGTATAGATCCATTTCAACCTTTCAAAATACCCCAATGATTTAGTCTGTGGTGGTTCAAGGTCAGTCTTAACAATTAGTGCTGCTAGTTGTGTAAAGACAGTCTGTTTCTAAGACTAAAAAATAGCCAGTGTACCAAACCGCCAGCTCGTATAGCTCCATGATAACAGTGACTGTGGTGCTGCTGTTGACTTCACAGCCCAATTTTGAGCAAACCTCTACAGGGCATACTAACAGCCAATTACAATGGAGGCCCCTGAGGTCTTGACTTCCACAACTTTTACCAAAGGCTACTATTTATTGGTTGGTTTTGTAATGGAAAAAAAAACCATGATTAAATATGGCTAAAACTAACATGGACTTTTGTTATCAGACTAAACCTCAAAATAGCTTACAAGAGCAACATTAGCAACATTTGATAATAAAACTCTGGAAGCTATAGAAATTCACTACATTCAAACTTAACTCTGATTTTACACAAACACTGTCAGAATACACTTAAATTTGTCAGAAAATACTTAAACACTTAAAAGGATTTATACATTAGCCATCTTAACCCTTTGAAACCTGGAGCGACATCAACGTTCTTATGCTGCTTTCAGAAGCCTTTCACAAGTATTTAAACATTTGAATCCACACATTGAAAGAAATTAGTAGATTTAGAAAATAAATTTAAAAAAGCTAGGGGAACATGTATAGGATATATATATATATATATATATATATATATATATATATATATATATATATATATATATATATATATATATATATATATATATATATATATATATATATATATATATATATATGTATACATTTTTTGTACTTTTTACTTATTTCTTGCTAACTTGTGGGTAATTTCTTCTTTTGTTACTTTCTTTTGTTTTCTTTCCATGTTTTTGAAAGAAATCAAACCAATTTGCTTGGGTTTCAAAGAGTTAACCTGATGTCCTCAGCTGCTGCTGTCCTAGTGTTTCCTATAAAGCATGTGTGTTTGTGTGAGAATCTGGTGGGGTGGGTGGTGGTAGTGTTCAGGGAGTGGGGTGGGAGGCATAAATGGTCCAAGAAAGTGATTCCCTTAAGTGCATGTCCTAATAAAACAGGAGGTGTGAGTGTGTGTGAGAGAGAGGGAGTGATAATAAGGAGAAATGGAGCTGTGGTGGGGAGGGGAGTGGGAAAGATATGGGAGAGGTTAAAAGGAGGATGGATGAACACAAGAGAAAAGGGGTGAAAGACTTAAACAGAAGGGGAGGGGTGACAGAGAGCGTTGCCAGCATGGATAGATAGAGAGAAGGATGAATTGAATTAGACTGGATAAATGTTTAATGATTCCCTTTGGGGCGAGAGCTGGTTTTTGCAGGAATGAAATGGTAACTGGATGCATAGAGAAAAAGGCTACAAATAAAAACAAATGAGTGTCACAGGGACAAATAATACAGCTGATGATATAAACACTCTTACACTGCTTATGAACAAATCACATCCAGCATTTCCAGAATGTGAAACTGCAGCTGCAGTCTCAGCAGAACTCGCTGCAGTACAGAAGAATTAGAATCAGAGTTTATGGCCAAGTAGGATTGCACATACGAGGAATTCGGTCTGTGTAATTGGTGCATGGTACAAACACAGTAAAAGAAAAGAAAAATAAATAAATAAAAGCAAGTAAAATCACACATGCACACACACACACACACACACACATATATATATTTAGAGAGAGAGAATATTGCATTTAGGCATTAAAAGTGTAGAGTTTTTATAGCACTGTTACTGTGATAATTGCTTTGATGCTGCTGTAATTTTTCAAGTAAATTAACAAAAATGTACCTACGTTTATCTTGACAGTAGTAGTAAAAAAAAAAAAAGACAAGAGTATTGCTGATTTAGCAATGCACAACATTGCCAGACTCCTTGGATAGTTAGAAAAAAGTATCAAAATCCATGCAGCAGAAGCAGAGATTGTTCCGCACATCTGTCTTCCTTGTCAATATCCACATTACATTACATTACCCACAGTACCACTACACTGCCTAAAGTTCAGTCTGAGATTTGGGATGTTATGATAGTAGTGGGTAATGTAGCCTGGAGCCGCTAGCCTCCAGCAGAGATGAAGAGTGAATAAAATTGGTGGATTTCCACTCTAAAGCATTGAATTCAACAGGCAAGACATACATTAACACTGCCCACAACTAACATCTAAAACTGCAGCCATGACCCTGACCAAACTCATCAGGTTGCCAGGTGCAGCATCTACAGGTTAATGAGCACTGAGCCGTCTGTCTAACTCTGGTACATGAACCAATATAACAAGCCCAAACACTCTCGGGCCTTATCTTTGGTATTCTTCGGCAGACGTTTTGAATGTACAGGATGACTCAAGGGAAGCGGGTATATATGGGTCAGGCTGAGTCTAGTATATGGTTGCTTTACTATCTCTGTAGACAGTGCATACAGCTACGGTAAGCCTTGAGGGGACAACATGTCATCCTCAGCTTGCTTAAAGTAATGTTTCATTCCCATCACCAGCAGTCAGTAGGTGGAGGTAAGGTGAGAGCATTTGTCAATGTTAGACTCAAAGCGTGAGGCTGTGGCTATTTCCTGGAAGCAGTACATATCAGTGTAGGGCCAGTGCTTACCGAACATAAAAAAAAAGATTTGTTGGTTTGATTTTGCAACTGCTAATGGATTTAAACCTTTGAAACCTGAGCAAATAGGCTTGATTTCTGAAAAAAAAAACCATTGGGCAACTTAAAAGAAAATGACCCAAAAATTAGCAAGAAAAAAAGAAGTACAAGAAAATTACCTCAAAATTAGGGGGGAAACAAAGACATAAAAGGATAATAAATAAAATCTTTCTGAAAATAATTCTTTAAAATAATTTCAAATCTATAATTCTATAGTTGTTGTTTTTAGTTTTTTCAAAAATTTTAAAAAATAATTTTCCAAATATACCAATTTCTTGTAGTTTGCAGAACAGTTCTTGCCAAGTTGCGCATTGCCTTTTTTCCCCATGTTTTCAAAAGAGAGCAAACCAATTTGCTGAGATTTGGAAGTTAAAAATACTTGTGAAGGCCTCTCAACGAGCACAAAGTGATGTGATGTGAAAGTTATTTTAAAGTGAAAGTGATGCTGATCCAGGTTTCAAAGGGTTAATGTTACCATTGCCATTACCAGCAGTCAGTAAGCGGGCAAAGGTGAGAGCTTTTGTCAGTGTTGGACTAAAAGTGTGAGGCTATGTTTATTTCATGGAAGCAGTAGCCTACATA
The DNA here is from genome assembly GCF_026936395.1 of Plectropomus leopardus. Lineage (NCBI taxonomy): Eukaryota > Metazoa > Chordata > Actinopteri > Perciformes > Serranidae > Plectropomus > Plectropomus leopardus. The sequence goes on from NC_142180.1 coordinate 4,284,479, forward strand.
TTGGTGCAGACCCAGTACTTACCAAACATTAAAAAGATTTGTTGGTTTGTTTTTTGCCAGCACTTATGGGGGGAGGGGGATGTGAGAGAAGGGGTAGAAGGCAGAGTCAACAGCCAGACAGCGAGTGCTGGGTCAGGGTTAATGGATAAAGTCCCTCTGAACCACAGACTACTTCCACCTAGACATGACTGGTATTTATCTGGAGTGCTCTCAGCTCATGTGAGCTCACTGATACAACCCTTACAGCTTTGTGTAGCAAAAAGCAAGTGGTGACCTTAAGAAGAATTTGGTGTTCTTTTTACCATCAATAAAGAATCAGGACCTTTATTTTGAGATATTTCCAGACTTAGTGGCAACAAAGTCAATCTTTGCCAAGAATGAGCAACTCACAGGGTTAATTCTGAATCAACATCCAATTGACATGCGGAAGTGAAACATAAATACAAAGTAGTTTGATTTTAAACCAGCAACCTGAAAGCATGAGCCACCTGGTAGATGTCATGTTGAGGTCGTGGAGACAAATGAGTTTCCAAACTGAGATAAATGAATTAAGGGTATTCAACATGGAAGGAGAAACTGTACTCTCAAGGTGGGTTTTCATTAATCCCAAAATTGTGCAAACTGAAACTGTGAATACAAAATATGCCTAATGGAAACTCGTCAATTTAAAGTCCCATTTATCACAAAAATGTTTTGCACTGACATGTGGTGGGATTTCATGCAATTTGAAAAATCCATATTTCATAAAACTACAACTGAACTTTTTTTTTTTTGCTTTTTGCTTTTATGGGTCACATGATGAAGGACCTGGCTCCCTCGGTTATGATGCAGCAGGCGCTACAAGAGGTGTTGGCATAAGTCTTCAAAAGTTGAGTGGATCACCTGGAAGTTGACCAGAATCCAGAATTGTGGATTATCACCTCCAAGAAATCCCTCATACATGGCTGTTCCCACGTATAAGAGGCTTGCCTTTCCATTATCAATCGCATAACATGCCTACGTGGCCTTGGATTGGAAATAATGACGGCTAGTGAGGTGGCTGCAATAGAAACAAACCTGTTAATGTTGTGAACATCCATCACCATGCTTCTTGGAATGTTATTACCAGAGGAGAAATAGGATAACATCACAGTGGAAACACAGTCTGTCATGATTCCTGCATTCTCCTCCTCTCCTTCACTGCCAGTACTTTTCCACTCACCTCACTCTGCTCTGCTCTACCTGCTAGCCACGCCCACTGCTGCAGCCTGCTCTCCCCTCAGCTGCAGCTCATCTCCAATCAGTGCAGTATTTAAGACTCTCCAGTTCACTCACTCTTTGCCAGATTGTTCCTCTGCCATGCATGACTTTCCAGCGTTCCTTTGCCAGATTTCCTGTTGCCGACTCAGCCTGTTCCCGACCAACCCTCCGTGCCTGCCACCCGGTGTACCTACCTGCCTTCTGTCCCTGACCACGTGCTTCGCTTCGGCGTTCCGCATCTCTGACGGCTTCACTGGCAAAGACCTCCCCGCTCGACCACGACGATCCTTCAGCCTGCTCCTCGACGGTACCGTTGCATCCTCGGACTGTTTCCTCGGCTACGGATCTCCTGCCTGTCCCCGACCACGACCCAGCGTTTTCCCCGACGACGTTTCCACACGTGTTGTCGGTTCTTCGAGCTACGGGGTTTCCTACTCTCCAGCCACAGTGAGTTCCAGCTTCGTGTCTTCACCTCGTTGGATTACCAGAGACATTAATTGGGTAATTCACCCGAAGAACGGACTGAACATTTGTGAGCTGATCTTTATTTGTGTTGGCGATAATAAAGCTTATTACCAACTGACTTTGAGTGTTGGCATTGCTTCTGGGTTCATACACACCCTGCTTCAGTACAATCTGGCCAACAATGGACCCAGCAGACCCTAGCACTCTGCAGTCTCGCTTAGCCCGTGTTGAGGGAATGCTCCAGCAACACGAGGCTCAGCTCTCCTCTAACGCTGCTGAGGCTCGCCATTCCGCCTCGGGCGTTGGAGAGAGCCTTGACACTGCTGGCTAACCAGGTTCAACAGATGGCCACCTCGTTGACTCAACACGCTGTTCCTGGTTCGAACCCTGCTGCGACGGCTCCCAACTCGGCGCCACCTCCCAGTTCCGCACCCGAACCCCGGGTGGGGACACCGGAACGCTACGCTGGAGACCCAGAGGGCTGCAATCCGTTTTTGACGAACTGCTCCATCCTGTTCGCTCTTCAGCCACATACATTCGCCACCGAGGGAGCCAAAGTAGCCTTCGCTATCAATCATCTCACTGGCCGAGCACGATTATGGGGAACAGCGGAATGGGAGAGAGGTACACCAGCCTGCGGTTCATTTCAAGCCTTCGCCGATGAACTACGGAAAGTGTTTGGTCCCGTGTCCTTGGGTCCTGACGCCTCCGGAAGCCTACTGAGTCAACGCCAAGGAAGTCGGTCGGTCGCCGACTTCGCCATTGATTTCAGGACTCAGGCCCGGCAGAGTAGCTGGAACTCAGCCGCCCAGTGCGATGCCTTCCTCAACGGGCTAGCACCTTACATCAAAGACGAACTGGTCTCTTTTGAGCTCCCTCATTCCTCGATGGTCTCATCGAATTGACCACAAGATTGGACAGGCGGATTCAGGCGAGGAGGAAGGAGCAGCGCCTGGAGGGAGGGTCCCACCGGTTCCCAGGTCACCAGCGGCATCACCACCCCGGCTACGCCTCCAAGCGGACTCGAGTCTGGGAGGGACGGAGCCTATGCAGGTTAGCCGCACCAGATTAACTGCTGAGGAGCGTGAGAGACGGCGTCGGGGGAGACTCTGCCTGTACTGTGGACAGGCTGGACATTTCGTTTCCGGCTGTCCAGTAAAAGGGGGGGCTCAGCAGTAGAAAGGGGCATACTGCTGAGCCGATCCCAGAACTCTGCTTCCAGTCTTCGCCCCTTGTTACACGTGCAGCTTCGGTTGGGTGAAAAGACTCACACCCTGGCCACGTTTATTGACTCTGGTGCCGATGTGAACCTGATCGACGAGGATCTGGCTCGTCAGCTGGGAGTAACCCTGGTCTCCCTGTCACGTCCTGTTCCGGCTAACGCCCTGGATGGTCATCTTCTGGGAACCGTGACCCATCAGACTACTCCCGTCTCCATGCTCCTGTCCGGCACCCATCTTGAGACCATCCAATTCCACGTCCTGAGGTCCCCAGAACTCCCTTTGATCCTCGGATACCCCTGGCTGCGCCGACACAATCCCCACATTGACTGGTCCACCGGTTCGATCGTGGCATGGAGTCCGTCTTGCCAGCAGACCTCTCTACAGTGGCAAGATTCGTCTAAGGGGGTCACCCGCTCACGCATGACTTCAGACCTCTCAGGGGTTCCCGCTGAGTACCGCGCGACCACGGGAGGTGTTCAACAAGGCCAGGGCCACCTCCCTTCCGCCTCACCGCTCCTTCGACTGTGCCATTGACCTTCTTCCTGGAGCGGCCCCTCCCAAGGGTCGACTCTACTCCCTCTCCGCACCAGAGAGGGAGGCCATGGACACATACATCAGAGACTCCCTGGCCAGTGGTCTTATCCGGCCGTCCTCATCTCCTGCTGGGGCTGGGTTCTTCTTTGTGGGGAAGAAGGACGGATCCCTGCGGCCCTGTATTGATTATAGGGGGTTGAACGAAATTACTGTTAAGAATCGTTACCCCCTCCCTCTCATGGCATCTGCATTCGAGCTACTACAGGGGTCAACCATTTTCACGAAGCTCGATCTACGTAACGCCTACCACTTGGTGCGCATCCGTGAGGGGGATGAATGGAAAACGGCCTTCAACACCCCTACTGGACACTACGAGTATCTGGTGATGCCTTTGACTCACCAATGCTCCTGCAGTCTTCCAGGCCCTGATTAATGACGTTCTGAGAGACCATCTAAACAAATTCGTGTTTGTCTATCTGGACGACATCCTGATTTTCTCGGTCCAGACAGGAACACGTCCATCATGTTCAGACTGTGTTACAGCTCCTCCTCAAGAACTCCCTGTATGTAAAGGCGGAGAAGTGTGACTTCCACGCATCCTCAGTCTCCTTCCTGGGATACATCATCGGTCACAACAGTTTGAGGATGGATCCCGCCAAGGTCTCCGCCGTTACATCATGGCCAGTACCTGATTCCCGTAAGCAGCTGCAACGGTTCCTTGGGTTCGCCAATTTCTACAGGAGATTCATCCGGGGTTACAGCACGATGGCGGCACCTCTCACAGCCCTTACCTCCTCCAAGGTCCGGTTCCGCTGGTCCTCTGAAGCTGACAAAGCCTTCGAACACCTCAAGGGGCGCTTCAGCTCTGCTCCCATTCTCCTCATCCCCGATCCAGATGGGCAGTTCGTGGTGGAGGTCGACGCCTCGGATGTGGGAGTGGGAGCAATCCTCTCAACGCCTGGTGAGGATGGGAAGTTGCACCCATGCGCTTTCTTCTCACGGCGACTGACCCCAGCGGAGCGCAACTACGACATCGGCAACCGTGAACTCCTGGCAGTGAAGTTGGCGCTGGAGGAGTGGCGACACTGGTTGGAGGGTGCCAGGGTTCCATTTCTCGTTTGGACCGATCATAAGAACCTGGAATACATTCGCACGGCCAAGAGACTCAATTCTCGCCAGGCCCGTTGGGCCCTGTTCTTCGCCCGCTTCACCTTCACCCTCTCATACCGCCCAGGCTCCCAGAACGCCAAGCCTGACGCCTTTCCCGCCAGTTCCTGAAGGAGGAGGAGGAGTCCTCTCTCCTGACAGCATCCTTCCTGCCTCCCAACTCCTGGGATCCTCACATGGGACATTGAGGAACGTATCCTGTCGGCCTTGGAACAACAGCCGGGTCCCAGTTCCTGCCCCCAGAACCGGTTGTTCGTCCCAGAGGGGTTCAGGTCGGAGGTGCTTCAGTGGGCCCATTCATCTCGCCTCACCTGTCATCCTGGTATCAACCGAACGAGAGAGGTCCTGCAACGACGGTTCTGGTGGCCCACATTGATCCCCGACACCAGAGACTTTGTGAACTCTTGTCCGGTCTGTACACAATGTAAGACCTCTCGCCAGTCTCCTGCTGGTCATCTGCACCCGCTTCCCGTTCCTCATCGCCCATGGTCCCACATCGCCCTGGACTTCGTCACCGGTCTGCCACTGTCAGGAGGTAACACCACGATCCTGACAGTGGTAGATCGGTTCAGCAAAATGGCGCACCTGGTGCCCTTACCCAAGCTCCCCTCTGCCAAGGAGACAGCGGGATTGCTCCTCCAGCATGTCATCCGACTGCACGGCATCCCTTCTGATGTGGTCTCCGATCGAGGGCCCCAGTTCGCCTCAGCATTCTGGAAGGAGTTCTGCCGTCTTTTGGGGGCATCCGCCAGCCTGTCCTCCGGGTACCACCCCCAATCCAACGGACAGACTGAGCGGATGAACCAGGAGATGGAGACGGCGCTGCGCTGCATGGCCTCGTCTCACCCCGCCTCCTGGTCATCGCAGCTCTTGTGGGTGGAATTTGCCCACAACACCCTTCAGAGCTCTGCCACGGGGCTCTCCCCCTTCCAGTGTGCGTATGGGTACCAGCCTCCTCTGTTTCCTGCCCAAGAGAGGGAGACGGCCTACCCCTCGGTGGAGGACTTTATTCGTCGTTGCCGCCAGACCTGGAACCGAGCCCGGACCACGTTGTTGCGGGCCGCGGGTCGCTACTCCTTGGCGGCTAATCGACGCCGATCCCAGGCTCCCCCCTACCAGGTGGGTCAACGGGTTTGGTTGGCCACCAAGGACCTTCCGCTGAGGGTGGACTCCCGCAAGCTGGCTCCTAAGTTCATCGGTCCGTTCCCTATTGAAAAGGTCATCAACCCAGTGGCTGTCCGTCTGACGCTACCCCGTGCCATGAGAATTCATCCCACGTTCCCACGTCTCAGGATCAAACCGGTCCGGAGAGTCCTCTGCAGCCTGCCGCTCAGCCGCCTCCTCCACCTAGGATCATTGACGGGGCACCGGCTTACACGGTCCGTCGCCTCCTTCGGTCCAGGCGCCGCGGCAGGGGTCTCCAGTACCTCGTCGACTGGGAGGGGTACGGTCCGGAGGAACGGTCCTGGGTTCCGGCTCGACAGGTCCTGGACCGCCGCCTCATCGAGGACTTCCATAGGCGTCATCCGGATGAGCCGTCCCGTGCTGCTGCTGGTCGTGGGTCGTCCGTTCCTGCCCGTCCTCCGTTTCCTTCCCCTGGCCCTTCTGGTTTGGGGACCTGTTCCAGGGGTTCCGTGCCGCCACCAGGGAGGGATCCTCCTGCTGCCGACGACGACGGTGACGGTGACGACGACGACGACGGTGACGGTGGCGGTGGCGACGACGATGACGACGATGTCGATGACGTCGATGACGTCGATGACGTCGATGACGGGGCTTCGGCCATGTCCGAGGAGTTTTGACCCTCCTTCCGGGCCCCCGCCGCCCGCCCAAGCTTCTGTGACTTTGGGTTTGGGACGTTGTGGGCCGTCCCTTGGGGGGGGGGGGTTCTGTCATGATTCCTGCATTCTCCTCCTCTCCTTCACTGCCAGTACTTTTCCACTCACCTCACTCTGCTCTGCTCTACCTGCCACGCCCACTGCTGCAGCCTGCTTTCCCCTCAGCTGCAGCTCATCTCCAATCAGTGCAGTATTTAAGACTCTCCAGTTCACTCACTCTTTGCCAGATTGTTCCTCTGCCATGCATGACTTTCCAGCGTTCCTTTGCCAGATTTCCTGTTGCCGACTCAGCCTGTTCCCGACCAACCCTCCGTGCCTGCCACCCGGTGTACCTACCTGCCTTCTGTCCCTGACCACGCAGCCGCTTGGCGTTCCGCATCTCTGACGGCTTCACTGGCAAAGACCTCCCCGCTCGACCACGACGATCCTTCAGCCTGCTCCTCGACGGTACCGTTGCATCCTCGGACTGTTTCCTCGGCTACGGATCTCCTGCCTGTCCCCGACCACGACCCAGCGTTTTCCCCGACGACGCTTTCCACACGTGTTGTCGGTTCTTCGAGCTACGGGTTTCCTACTCTCCAGCCACAGTGAGTTCCAGCTTCGTGTCTTCACCTCGTTGGATTACCAGAGACATTAATTGGGTAATTCACCCGAAGAACGGACTGAACATTTGTGAGCTGATCTTTATTTGTGTTGGCGATAATAAAGCTTATTACCAACTGACTTTGAGTGTTGGCGTACTGCTTCTGGGTTCATACACACCCCGTTTCAACAGTCATCTCACAATAGTGTTTCATCGACATTTCGAAAATATTGAATATATGCGCAAATCTGTAATGGAAACCCACTGACAGTCAAATCAGTAAAATGTTGGATAAGAAGACTAAACAGGCTTTCACAAAACCACACGGTAACTTACCACCCCCAGACATGCGATAACACCTCTTGTAGCTCATGCTGCATCATGCCCGAGGGGGCCAGTTCCTACTTACACGCAAATAGCCATAGCATCATGTGACCTAGAAAAGCCAAAAAAGTGTGTCCATTGCAGTTTTGTGAAATATGGCTTTTTCAAATCACCTGATATATCACCTCATGCAAGTGTAAAAACTTTCTTGGGTGTTTTTTTTTTAATTAAATTGACGTGTTTCCATAAGGCGTATTTTATATTCACAATTTCAGTCTGGGGGTTAATGGAAACCCGCCTAACGTGTTCAGTCCTTTCTTTAGCTTCACTGGACGATGCTACTATTCTCCTCGATATTGTCACCCCATGTTATTGTTTTTTTTCCTCTATAGACAGGACTGTTGCATAGATAGGAAAGGGGAGAGAGAGGGGCCTTTTGGCCACATGGAGCACACACTCTACCAGGTGAGCTAGAGGCTGACCTGTAGGTGCTCACATGGGTACTCGTGAACTCTGGAACCCATGGGTGATTCTTAACATCTATGGCAACTTTGACCATGTGCACATCATGCTCCAATGCCAAGTACAGCAAAATGCTGCTGTGAATCTACAGCTGCAGTACAATCACACTGTCTGTCATTAAATCAGTCAGTGCTGCCACCTCTTCTTTCCCTCTGTCCATCCGTGTGTGTGTGTGTGTGTGTGTGTGTGTGTGTGTGTGAAGATGAAAGAAGCGACCGGCTGGGTTAACAGCTAATGAGAAAGAGAGAGGGGAACATGAGGAAGGGTGGAGAGGACACTAAATGAATAGAGGAGGTGGATGGAAAATATCACAGCATGTGATCGAGTAGTGAGAGAGAGTGAGAGTGTGAAGTCTGACATGGAGGGAAATTAGAGAGGTAGAGAGGGAAATGAGGGGCAGCATAATGAGGGGATTGAGATAAAATGAGAGTAGGAGGACAGAGGAGGAGTGTGGGGAAGGGGGAGTGAGGATGCAGAGAAAATGACTGTGATATTGCAGACAGGAGAGAACAAGAGAGGAAGCATGGGGAGAAGTGTGTAGGTGTGTGTGAGCTGCAGAGAACACGCAGGGTAATGGCAGGCTGTGCTGCATGATCAGCACTGCTATTTATAGATCTGTGGAAACAGGCAAAGGAAGACGAGTCTAGCAGCTCTGCGGACCTACACTATTATCAGCCTTAATATAGTCTCATGTTATACTCGGTTCAGTTGAGAGGGGCATCTGTGTGTGTGTGTGTGTGTGTGTGTGTGTATGTGTGTGTGTGTGTGTGTGTGTGAGTGGGTGCGTGCGTGCATGTGTGTGTTGTTGTATTTGTGTTTTTATGAGAACAACATACAAGCATGTTCAATTTCAATTTCAAGCCCCCAACAATTACAAAAACAATGTAACTGAGAAAAAACAATGATTTTTCCATATTCCGTTTTGCAAGTGTACCTTTATTTTGTATCTTGAATAACACGTGCATGCGCATTTTTGCTCCTCATTCCCTCAGCCTAAGCTCGACACTTGCAGGTTGTACCAGCGCGAGGAAAGATGATAGAAGAAGAGCAACAGCCTTTGGTGAGCAAATTAGGCAGAACAAATTCCGTTGTGTGGGAACACTTTGGATACAAAGCAGCCGCCATGAAACAAATAGATTAAAATGCAAGATCTGCTACATGGTGGTGTCTGCACCACATGGCAACACATCAAATCATCTTAATCATCTTAAGTTTAAACATAAAGTGGACTATGACCAAATATGAAAAAAAACAAAAAGAGAAAAGGACAAACCCTTCATTATCCACCAAAGGCAATAATCAGTTAAGGACACATTATAGAAAGCAACTGAATAGGAATAGAATTAAGGAATTAAAAGAACATCTATGGGAAAAATATTAAGATAAATTAAAGTTCAACTGTTGATAGAAGATTTTTTTATGTTCAAAGAAATGCAATGTGTTTCTGAAGTCTATAGGTAATCGTGGTAAATAATTGGAATTTCAATATTGACCAAAAATATCTGGATTATGTTACTTGCCATAATCGAGCAGCCCTTCTGACTGGCAACTACAACTTCTGTTAGTTGACGAAATCTGTGCACCAGTCCCCATTTGTATGATCCATCATGTTGAAACTACACAAGACATGAAAGGTCTAGAGCTCTCGGAAGCATTCAGTGTCATCTCACAAAAAAACAAGCTTGTTCTCATTCCAGGTTATACTGCTGCTTCTGCAGTGATCACCTTCTGCAGCTGCACGATAGCCCACCAGGTGGTAAAAACAGAATGCCTGCCTGGTTCTGGTCAGGCTCAGAAACTCCTCTCTGGAAATCTGGAGAGTTCAAACAGAGATATGCATCCTGAGCTGCAGCTAATGTGCACATTGAGCTATTCCGAAAAGAACCTATATGTAACGGTACACAGTACCAACAAGGGGAATAGGCAGCGCATGTGGTGCAGGTGAGGAAGTGTGCAGGGAGCTCCAGCACCCAGAAGCCACACCCAGCCCTTGCAACAAAAGAGGACACCCAGAAAAACCAGCAGAAACACACAAAAACCAGTCCCCAAAAACACCATAAACCACAAGGCACCACAGTCCCCTCCACCTTCAACGGATGCCTCCTGGCGGACCACCTGGCTTGAGGGGGTGCAGGTAGTAAAAATCCCAGAGGATGGACCGATCCAAAATGAGCCCCTGAGAGACCTACGAGCGCTCTTCTGGACCGTAACCCTCCCACTCCACCAGATATTGGGGCAGGGAAATGATGGAGGTCCGCCAACCTTTTATTTTTTTCCGCTGACCGTTGGACAGCCGAGACAGGCCACAAAAGGCGACATACCTGTGGCCAAGCAGGAGAGAGAGTCGTGGACATACTCAATCCGGGGAAAAAAGGAGCTCAAGGAAACAGGGTGGTGAGCGGTGACACAATGCAGAGCCACCTCCAGATCCTGATTGGCCCGCTCTGTCTGGCCGTCTGGGGGTGGTAAGCGGAGGAAAGACTGGCTGCGCACCCACCGACTTGCAAAAAGCTTTCTACACCTGGGATGAGAACTGAGGACCCTGATCTGAAACAATGTCTATGGGAATTCCATGGAGTTTGAAAACATGTTCCACAAGTAGATTAGCTGTTTCCAGAGCAGACGGCAACTTATGTAAGGGCACATAATGAACTGATTTAGAGAATTGACAGTTTTGAGGAGTGTCCCCACTGCAGGACCTGGGAACAAACAGACTCCGGAACAAACAGACAGTTAGGGGTCCACCACGGGATGATGATCCTGAGCCTGCCTCACCACTACCTTTATTTCCCAAGAGGTTGCTCCAACCACGCATGTGGCAGGAAGAATGGGCTCCGATTCTCTGGGGTCAGTGGTGGGGGAGCGGAGTCGAGAGAGGGAATCGGGTTTGGTATTACGAGAGCCAGGACGTTAGGAGAGAGAAGCTGAATCTGCTGAGAAACAAAGACCAGCGAGCTTGGCAAGATAAGCAAGGTTTTTATGGTCAGTCCAAATGATAAATGGGAGCTCCGTACCTTCCAGCCAGTGTCTCCACTCCTGCAGCACCAAAACCACAGCCAACAGCTCCCAATTGCTCACATCATAATTCCTCTGTGCAGGAGATAAACGACGAGAGAAAAAAGCACAAGGGTGGAGCTTTTGCGTACCTGGATCCCGTTGAGAGAGGACCGCTCCAAAGAAAATGTCATCCAGATAGACAAACACAAAAACGGCCTAGCATGTCTCTTAGCACGTCGTTCATAAGAGCTTGAAAAACGGCAGGGGCGTTGGTGAGGCCAAACGGCATGACCAAATATTCAAAGTGACTGAGAGGAGTCTTGAAGGCAGTCTTCCATTCGTCACCCTCCTTGATGCGGATGAGATGAAAGGCATTTGGGAGATCGAATTTGCTTAAGATTAGAGCATGACACAGGGGTTCATATGAGGGATCGATGAGGGGCAAGGGATATTTTTTCTTAATATTGATGAAATCGATGCAAGGGCGGAGGGAGGAGTCCTTCTTTTTGAAAAAGAAGAACCCCGCGCCTAATGGAGAGGAGGAGGGGCGAATGGGACCAGCCTGCTGTGAATCTTGAATGTAGATTTCCAAAGCCTCTCTTTCTGGGCATGACAGGTTGTACAAACAACTTGAGGGAAGGGGAGCTCCAGGGAGGAGCAGTCATAAGGACGGTGAGGAGCTAGGGAGAGCGCCAAGTCCTTACTGAAGACAGAGCCAAATCATAATATTCCGGGGGAACCGAGGACAGATCTGGAGGGACTGGAGGGGGAGCTGAATGAGAGGAGGCAGGGAAAGCTGAACGGAGACAAAGGGAGTGACACTGAAGGCTCCGCCCTGTGATGGTGGAAGTTTGCCAATCTATTTCGGGGTTATAAATTTTTAACCAAGATAACCCAAGAACCAAAGGGGTAAGAGGGCAAGGGATAACATAAAGCTGAATGGATTCTTGATGGTTGAGGGCAGTGACTGTCTTAGGAGTCTCCAGAACCTCCAGAGGGAAACCAGCTTTCTCCACCAGGGTTTTGTCAATGAAATTATCATCGGCTCCTGAGTCAATCAGCACATGAGATTGAAGGGATTGATTATCACACCGGATGCAGGCAGGCAGGAAGATCCGAGTAGGAGAGCTTGAGGCAGAGGTGGTTTGGCTCGCCAGTGTGCTCTCCATCAGTGATGAGCCTTGCCTTTTGGCGAAAAGGGGCAGGTTGCCATGTAATGGCTGGCTTGTCCACAGTAGATGAACGGTTGTCGGCGATGACGTTCCACGGGAGTAAGCCTGGTTCTGCCCACTTGCATGGCAGCAGGGACTGGGGAGGTGGCTGGGAAACGCAAGTAGGAGCTAACGGAGGGTGCGCAGCTGGAGATGGGGCTGATAATATTATGCAATATATCGTATAAACTACCTACTCATTTACTTCACTTAGTATTTTTATGGTCACAGTGTGGAGGAGTAATAGTAATGACCTTGTAATGTATTCGTACTAATAATGTATGATTACGATTCAGGTGGTAGAGTGTCCAGCAGTAGCTATGATGGACTTTGAATACAAAAGCTTCATAACAGAAATCTCTTTGCTAACACATAACAGCAAATGAAATCCATCTCAAGGACACTTAGTCTTTTCACTTCCCTCTTAGCAGATAATGAAAGAGGAAGCAGCAAGAAGGAATGGAATGAAATTGGCAGGAATTGCTTTGTTTTGGGAGTGAATAGTAAAGGGTAAAATGCCATTTTGCTCTCTACTTTGCCTTTATTATTCCATTTGTGATTTTAGCACGGACTATTGATTTTGTCTTCCAATATTAGTGCTCTTCTCTTTGTGTCTTCTTTAAACGTCCCATAAAAGTTCTATGCGTGACACTCAGAGCAATCTACTGTATCTGCATAATTGCAGCTCTTAAACAGATTTGTCACGTGCTTGTCAGGATTTAAACCTCACAAGTCTGCATTTGTAGTCCATTGTCTCTCTTTTGTGTCTTCTAATATTGTCTTTGGATGATTGGCTCCTGGGGGTCACACAGAACAATAATTTTGTGACAGTGACAGACGCTCATGACACTGCTTTGCCTCTCACTGGATGGTAGTGTTAGGGTCCATTCTACTAAATATGTAAAAGAGACATCAATATGTTTGCTAATCAAATTGTGGGAACACAGTGTCATTGTTCCATTTCTGGGAATCCCTACAAATTCCATCCATATTGAATGCTTCTACACCTCACCGTTTGTCTCTGACTCAAAAATTTAGTGCCATTGCAGACTTTCATAAAGAACACTGGGGTGATGTCTGATTCATTAGATACCTGCAATTGACCTTTTCTAAAACTATCTTTTACCAACCTTAAGTATTTAGTTGTCTAGCTCTAACCTTTCCTTAACTATATTTTTTTTTTGCCATAACCACAACATTTTCCTTAACCTTAAGAAAAAGTCAGACACATCATATATTTGTCTAACCTTTGATATACCATGGCTGCCAGGTATAGGTGTTAAGCAAGCTGCCACCCTTCGAGGCTGAAAAATGAAGCCAATGTGTTAAGTACCAATAACTGCAGTTCCTCTAATGGCCACTTGAGGCTGGCTCTAAAACAGAGTCAATCCCCATAGACTGCCATGTTAAAATAATTGTGATGTAATTTTAACATTCCTAACAACTGTACAGAGGTGATCTTTTATAAGTCTCCAGTTTACAATTTGTTAAGACCCCAAATTACACATACTTAGAGTGGGGCTACTTTGAGTGACGGGCTGTCTGTCTGTCTCCTCACCTGGGAGTCTGGGAGTCAAATCCACCGCTTTCCTCGTCAGTGCCACCATCTCGTGCTCCAAAAAAAACAAAACGGCGACAGCTGAAATGCCAAATTCATGGCTACAAAATGGCATTCAACAAACCAATGAGTGATGTCTCCGTAACTATGTTCATTTTTAATACGGTCTATGGTAAGAAATGGTCAGAAAATGTGCTTAAAGCTTAAATGTATGGTTTTGAAAAAACGTCCATTGTTGAGTTTCTTGTGGCACTGGGGTTCAAATGTAATGCTCTCACAAGTGTGTAGTCTACATTCCAAAGAGAGGAGACTGTATTGAAGTCGCCTATATCTCAAACTGCTCCAAACGACCACTGCACAAAGGCATCTACAGCTTAACCCACTTTTACGTCATCCTTTCTGATGGCTTATATATACATAAAGTGGTGTCAGATAATGAGCAAACAGCAAAAGAGAAAATGTTCTAGAGATTGGTGCCGAGCTCTGCATTTCAGTCATCGCCATCTTTTTTTATTGGTAGCCAGAAATGAGCATATCTGGACAAGAGGGTGGAGCTGTTGAGAAGCGAAGGCTGGGTGTGACTATCTGACAGACTATAGTGACACCTTGCAAACAGTCACTCAAGCAATCCTTCCCTTAAATATGCATGACTTTGTGCCTTAATAAAATATCAACAGGTGAGTAATATAAAAATTAAATTCCCCGTACAGCTGCCATGAATGTTAAAATTATGTATAGAGACCAAAACATTTTTTTTTTGTAACTGGCTATAAACATGTTTATTGCAGCTGCTGGGCATTTAACGCGAGAGTGTATGAGGGATTACAGATGCAAAAGTACGCATGCACATCCAGTCCAAACTTTGAGAAGATGCTAAACCAAACATGAGTGGAAAGTAAAAAGGCAAAAAAATGGTTTGCCCTCTGCAGGGCTCCAGTTGTCACTTATTTAATGCACTGCTCTACGTCAGACTCAGTCTGATAAAGAGCTGTTTTGCTCGAAATGTCACTTTGGTGCATTAAATAAGTGATAACTGAAGCCTTGCAGTGTATGAGGGATTGACTCCATTTTGGAGCCAGCCTCAAGTGGCCATTAGAGGAGCTGCAGTTTTTGGCACTTCCGCATTGCTTCATTTTTCAGCTGCAGATGTTGCTACTTGGTGTGGACACCATGCTGAGCTTTCTGTCCCCAAGTGCTTTTCAGCCATATGTTCGTAGGTTTCTCAATTTGGAAGAAGTAGTCCTGCCCTGTCACATTTCTGCACATCTACAACACCAGGGTTTTTTGGAGAGAACTCACCAAAGTAGCCAAATAGTGGTAAAAGACACTTTTTACACAGTACAAGACACTAAATCAGACTGGAGAGGACACATTCTGTACAGCAACTACCAGATTGCACATGACATTAATTACACAATATAATACATTCAGTAGCACAGAACAAGATAATTACACAGGCTGGGAATCTGTGTTAGAGTGAAAATGATCCAACTCTCCTGGGCTGTGTTGCATGATCCTTCTGTTGATTTCTCTTCTCATTGTCTCTGAGCAGATCATCAGTGCCAAGGTCAGCTGAATGGTGTGAAAATAAAGTCTCACATTACATTCTCACCTTCCATCCCATCCGAACAGCTCATGCTGAAATGCTCTGACTCACTAATAAATACTCCAGGGCTTACAGCATTGTGCTTGTTAGTATTATTATACTGATTACATGTTTTGCAGCGATGCCTACGAATACAGCTCAGTTTATCCACAACCACAACAGCAACAATGAGTAACATCATTTGTGCTACCCACAAAGCCAACATTCACCTAACCTTAAACACATTTATAGGCCATGCTGTTTGTGTTTGGTTAAATATTTCATGAGTGATGTAAAAATAGTGATTGGAAGCTTTTCCATCACTTTATATTTCTCTTTTAAATAATTTTGGATTAATCTGACTGTGTCCTGTGGAACCTGTTTCTAGTTATGCCACCACATTCGGAGATCTCAGCAAATACTTTAATTACAACAATATTAACCAAATCAATGGTCCAAGCAGCCAAAATAAAACCCAGCTCCTTTAATGGGAATCTGCAACATATTGCCATGCATAACTGAGGTATGAGGCTTTCCTGTTTTGTTTGGTTCATATACTTGCAAGTACACATATGAGTCCCTGTGAAATTTGGGAAAAAAAGGTGCTTTGAAGGCTTCCCTCTGCATGCTGCTTGGATTCATTAAAAAGCATTTTTATGGCTGATACAAATAACAATATTTGAGCGTTCAGCTTCATGATGATCAATAGAAGAACACTCTAAAGGCACACATCAAATATATATATATCTATTTTTTTCTGTAGTCTATGGAGGTGCAACTGATTACTCTTGCCAGTTTAAAAAATTATTTTGAGGCAGGTTTTTATGTGTTGCTTTCCATCTTACCCTAAAGGGATCCCGAGGTGTTCCCAGGCCAGATGAGATATGAAATCCTTCCAGCGTGTTTTGGGTTTTCCCGGGGAACTCCTAACAGTTGGATGCACCAGGAAAACCTCTAACAGGAGGTGTTCAGACCACTAAATCGAAAGCCTTCCAGCTCAGCTCCCTTGTTACCACGACAGTCCACCTAGCCATGTCACGCTCCATTTCACCCTTACGTGTGAACAAGACTTGGAGATACTCAAACTTCTTTGTATGGCGCAGTAATTCACTTCTAACCCAGAGGGGACAATCCACTGTTCAGTGGCAGAGAACCATGGCCTCAGATTTGGAGGTGCTGACTCTCATTTCGATCGCCTCACACTTGGCTGCAAACCGCCTCAATGCATGCGGGAGGTCAAGGCGTGATGAAGCCAACAGAACCACGTCATCTGCAAAGAGCCCAGAGGCAATCCTGAGGTTCGCAAAGTGGACATTGTCCTCCCTCAGCTGCACATTGAGATCCTGTCCACGAATACCGGAAACAGAATTGGCAACAAGGGAAAACCCTGATGGAGGTCAACACCCACTTGAAACATGTATGACTTTATGCTGAGTATGCAGACATAGAAATATCTATATCAAAAATATTTTAAAAAAAACTGAACTGGACTTTATTATATTTCGAGATTTTGGAAAGTTTAACTTTCCCCATTTACATATATTGGGGGGAAAGCTTATTTATAAACTGTAAAACTATATTCTATTTGTTTTTTTAACTGAGGCCATTATTATGAAATGTAATGTCATCAGTCTTGTTTTATGTTGTTATTGGACTTCAATTTTATTTCATTCTAGACTTTTTTTTCCTCTGTTGTCCCCAATGGCCCTTTTATTTTATATAATATAACAGTTGGTTATGACCACATTCCATGAGTGCCGATATAGAGTATAAGAGCACTGGGACTTTTAACTTTATACTGTATGTATCACTCTGCTTTACAGGTGTTCTGAACCTTTAATTATGTTAACTTGGTAACTTTGTGGTAGCTTTGATAGCTCTATAAAAACTGACAGTCATGTTAATTTTCTTTCATGTGAGTCTGTGAGCTGTGTGAACCAAGAATAATAATTTTCAGGTGAAAATAATGAATACTCTTGGATTACGTCTGTGAGTGTTTCCTTATGGGAGAATATTTGTCTCCTTATTGTGTTCAAAAACTTCATCCCATGTTATTATTTTGCCAGTATCACAGACATCAGCATGTGTCATATGGAGATCTAGAGCAAATTACTTTGTGTGATTTCCATTCAATAGATAAATCGATGCCCATTTATCACACAATATACAGTAGAAGCTGTAAACAGCAAAGCATGTGGTGCAGAAAGAGTAAAATCCAAACATCCTTTCCCCATTTCCCCAAAAGGCACAAGAGTCCCGGTCATCTGTTTTTATGGAGGGACTCAATGACACAGAAGGCAATAAAGCCGAGAGAAGCTCTTCAATCTAAAAGTAGTGCAGATGGAGAGGAGCCAGTGGGTGGCTGAGGAGGAAGGGACACTGAGGCCATGTGAAGGCGAAGAAGAGGAGGAACATTAAGAAATTGGATGAATTAATGATGAATCTGCAGGAAGGCGGCCAAGAGCTGAGAGCGCGCGTGCATGTGTGAGAAACACATACTCGCACACACACACAAAGAGGTGAACACTGTGGGAGAGGGGGAGACGCATACACAATGAAAGGACCAGAAATAGCTAGTGTGAAGCAGATTGTGTATGTGAGAGAGGCTGAGATGGGCTTAGAGCCAGCCATGTCACAGCAGCACAGGCACATCTGTATCAATACCAGGTTAGGGTGGATGATAGAAACAGAGAGCTTTGTGAGCATTTATCAAACTAGACAATATTTATTCCAAGGTTGAAGCTATGGCAAAACAGCTAAGCCAACATAAAAAGTAACCAAATCAATTTTATATCTACAATTTGTGCTTTGGCAGTATGCTTGTATTGTGTCAGCGAATCTGAAAAGGCTCAAGGCATTTGTGAGCTGTTGATTTTTGTTCACCATAGCGCCACTTTTAGTTCAGGGCTACAGCTCCATTTTCGTTCCCCTCTGAAAAAAAGTCCTCATGCAGAAACAGCCAGTGAGAGCGGAAGCTGAGGGGAATGAAAAAGAGAAGTGCTGCTGCAGCTGTTTGGCAGTTCTTCAGCTCAGATGACATCAGAAAACCATCTGAATTGGACTTAACCATGTGAAAACCCTGTAAAAAACCTTTAAATGAGGGAAATGTAAAACACACTCTTATCATCAGTTTCATTATTATTGGAAACTATACAGACCTTCAGTAGTATGGTATAACAGTACTGTCTTTTGGTATATGAGCTATATAACAGCCAGTATGTTAAAATGCACAGATAAGTGGAGCTACGGTTATAGCTCAGTTAGGCCATTTAATTGGACTGCTGTGCTTGTCTCAGTATACACACACCTGGGGAGATTTTGCGTTTTTGCAGCAGCCAAGTTTGTTAGCAGCCCCTCCACAATGAGAACATTTGAAAAACACTCATGTTTTTCACTCACTCAATTCAATTCAATGTTATTATTTGTCCTAGATGGTAATTTGTGCTGCAGCAAGTGTCAAACCATAGTAAAAACACATAAAGCACTAAAAATATGACAGAAACAAAGAGCAGGTGACAGTAATCTGAACACAGGGTGACGCATTTCCTAATGATGTAAACCATCTCCAATGAAGTATACAGCATCATCAGGCCAGTGCTGCAATATAGCTCACAAGTACAATATGTACTGTTACTGTCATCCTATTATCATCATCCTCAACACCATCAGTAGTACAAGTACAATATATACTGTTACTGTGATCCCATCTTCATCATCATCATCATCATCATCATCATCCTCAACCCCATCGGTACAACATGTACAATACTGTGTTCATGTTCATTACTGTGATCCCATCATCATTATTGTCCTCAACACCATCAGTACAAGTACAATATGTACTGTTACTGTGATCCCATCATCATTATTGTCCTCAACACCATCAGTACTAGTACAATATGTACTGTTACTGTGATCCCATCATCATCTTCATCCTCAACACCATCAGTACAAGTACAATATGTACTGTTACTGTGATCCCATCATCATTATTGTCCTCAACACCATCAGTACTAGTACAATATGTACTGTTACTGTGATCCCATCATCATTATTGTCCTCAACACCATCAGTACAAGTACAATATGTACTGTTACTGTGATCCCATCATTATCATCGTCCTCAACACCATCAGTACTACAAGTACAATATGTACTGTTACTGTGATCCCATCATCATCATCGTCCTCAACACCATCAGTACAACATGTACAATATGTACTGTTACTGTGATTCCATCATCATCATTGTCCTCAACACCATCAGTACAAGTACAATATGTACTGTTACTGTGATCCCATCATCATCTTCATCCTCAACACCATCAGTACAAGTACAATATATCCTGGTGATCCCATCATCATCATCATCATCATCATCATCATCATCATCATCATCATCATCCTCAACCCCATCGGTACAACATGTACAATGTACTGTTACTGTGATCCCATCATCATTATTGTCCTCAACACCATCAGTACTAGTACAATATGTACTGTTACTGTCATCCTATTATCATAATCCTCAACACCATCAGTACTACAAGTACAATATGTACTGTTACTGTGATCCCATCATCATTATTGTCCTCAACACCATCAGTACAAGTACAATATATCCTGGTGATCCCATCATCATCATCATCATCATCATCATCATCATCATCCTCAACCCCATCGGTACAACATGTACAATGTACTGTTACTGTGATCCCATCATCATTATTGTCCTCAACACCATCAGTACAAGTACAATATGTACTGTTACTGTGATCCCATCATCATTATTGTCCTCAACACCATCAGTACTAGTACAATATGTACTGTTACTGTGATCCCATCATCATTATTGTCC
Source organism: Plectropomus leopardus (assembly GCF_026936395.1). NCBI lineage: Eukaryota > Metazoa > Chordata > Actinopteri > Perciformes > Serranidae > Plectropomus > Plectropomus leopardus. The sequence goes on from NC_142180.1 coordinate 4,304,581, forward strand.
TCAACACCATCAGTACAAGTACAATATGTACTGTTACTGTGATCCCATCATCATCATCATCATCCTCAACACCATCAGTACTAGTACAATATGTACTGTTACTGTGATCCCATCATTATCATCGTCCTCAACACCATCAGTACTAGTACAATATGTACTGTTACTGTGATCCCATCATCATCATCGTCCTCAACACCATCAGTACAACATGTACAATATATAGTGTTACTGTGATCCCATCATCATTATTGTCCTCAACACCATCAGTACTAGTACAATATATAGTGTTACCGCGATCCCATCAGCACCTTGAAATGTTATCTCATCGACAAAATCTGCCCACAGGCATACAGACAGACAGATATATTAACAGCTGGCAAAATGTTCAAAACAGCTTCTGTGGTAGTTTCAGTGTCACCTGGATCATATTTAGCCATGATGACACACACTGAGGCCAGTGTCGTGGTTGGTTAAAACATGTACAGCATCTGCATTTAACATGAAGAGTCCTATATGTGGAGACTCTCTGGTAATGTAACAAATATTGTCTATGGAGCCGGATGAGGGTCAGTGCAGCCTAACAAGAAATAACTTAACAATTCCCAAAAGGCTGAACTACTATTTCAGTTGACAAATGGTTTATTTATAGCTGCTATAATGCCTTTACTAATGTAGCTTAATAATTATGTATTTAGTTTTTTATATTTGTCAGCAAAGTAATGAAAATGCTGTGTCTGCCAGGTGGCTCTTCTCTCCCAACTGTGTCCAAGTGACCAGAATAAAAAGACTTTTATGTGTTTAGAGAACTTGCAAATTGCAACGGTGCCAGCACAAATTTTCAGCCTGCCAGAGAGAGTGTGTGCATGGAAAGTGAATGACTAACCGTGTCTCTCCAATGTTATGGTCAAGGTGCCTTTACAGACGCTGCAGCATACTGTAGTAGAGGATGTGGTTGTACTGGAACCAGCATGACAGTGAAGGTTGGTATTCAGCTGAAAAAGAGCAGAGCAGTCCACCTGCACATTTGAAGTGAAAAAAACACACAGTGAATCAAATCTCCTTTGTGATATAAAAAAAATAACATAAATAAAGCCGAGTGTGCTCTTATACAGAAATGTGTGTGTGTGTGTGTGTGTGTGTGTGTGTGTGTGTGTGTGTGTGTGTGTGTGTGTAAGCAGACACTGACATGATGTTGTGTGACAGATCGAGGCCACTGTGAAGCGATCATCAAAGTGTGGCTCCAGTTATTGATCCTGGGATTAACAGTGGAGCTGCACAGATAACAAAAACACACGAGACTGTGTGTACATGTATGCACTCAAAGACCAGCTCACACACACACGAAGGCACACATGCAACCTCTCCCACGCTGTATGTTCATGTATGATATGATAATCTGTAAAGTATAAACATGGTGGTCTCCTTTCCAACAATGTGTGCTGCATCCAGGTCACAGAGCCTGCCAGATTTTACAGAGGGCACAAAACATCCTCAGGCAACAACACTGCACTGTTGATGTGGTAAGAGTTACGAGAGCGAAGAAGTCACAGCAGGTGATAGACCTTATTCACACCTCCAACCTGCTCAGCATGCCAAAAACAAGGAGACACAGAGAAACAAAAATGTAGTTGCTGCAAGGTCATAATTTTATCATTAGTATGCTGTGAACATGTGTGCCAGGCAACAAAGAACAAAATTACAAATAGAAAAGTGAATCAATCAGCTTGTCTATCTGCTATTGCTCTGTGCAGCCTCAGTATCATCGTCATCAAGCTGTTGAACACAGCTTACTCTAGCTCCTATTGTTAAAATAGAGTTGACGTTGAAGCTCTGGAAGGGTTCAAAGTGTCTGTTTATGCACAAAGTCAATGCAAAGATGCTAATAAACACCAATTCATGGCAGGCGGCATAATGGACGCGTTTGATGCGACCAACGTGAAAACGAAAAATTTGCATCTTCACATCCATCACACAAGTTCAAATTTTTCAATTTAAGCAAGAGTTTTGCGCGACACTGTGTTGTGATAGCTAATTAGTGTTGAGATCTAGTTGAGATTCTCCTGATGTTACTGAGATTCAGAAATGACGGACAAACTATGTCGCTGTTTGTGGACACACAGAGTTACTCAGTGCCAGGGCCATGGACTGTATATATAGATGGACGAGATGACAACTCCACTAAAGTGAAGCTTTTCAATCTCAGTGGGCCCCTGGTGTCTGACTGCAGTACAGGTCATTAAGCCCGCCCCTCCATGTCAGTGAATGGGACATAGACCAAACTAAAAACTCACAACCCTGTTTGTTCAACTGATCATTTTTATAAGTTCAATTTTTTTTCGGTCATGATTGACAGCTGTGTCAGCTAATTAATGCACTCATGTTCCACGGTGCTGCTCACGGCAGCCCCACCATGGAAAAAAATTTTTTATTGCATTCAGTGTGAACATGACATAAAAGCCAAAAGCTGTTGAAAAGTCAGTTGTTTTGGCTTCATATCATCTTAAAGCTGTTGAATCCATCTTACTTTAGTTAGCATTTAATGAACATTTAACATACAATTTTCTTGAATTTACACACGGCTCTTACACAGAAAATACCATCCTGGTTGCTAAAAGAAAGTGTTGGCTTTTTATGCAACAAACGTCATCACAGCATTTCCAGTGGGAACAGTGCCATGAAAAGCGGGTGTTTTCTTACAGAAATGTCAGTGTGTTTCTTGCAGGGTTAGTGGCACAAATAGCAGTTGTTTTTTAGTTTTTAACATTTTGTCAGACAGGTGCTCAAGTTAAAAAAAAGAGAAAAAAAAAGGCAATCCCCTACACCAGTCCTTTTTGGTAATTCAATCTTTATTTTTTTCTCCACTCCACTCCTCTCCATTTCTTCCTCTGTTCCCCTCATTCTAATTTGCCCTCCTCCTCTCCACATTTTCTTCTCCTCCCCTTTCCTTTTGAATTAAGTCACGTACTAATTCTTGTAATTATCCTCTAAATGAGCTTTAAATATATTAAAGAGTCCCAGAGAACAGACACGTACAGTGGCTGCAGCTCGCTCAGCACTAAACTGCATGTCAGATTTGTTTAAATGAATTAGCAGGGCCGCTGGGAGACCTAAACATTATTTCAAGTTGTGCTCTGATTTAGGAAGAGATATGGGAGTGGGCAAGCATTTCGGTCAGGTTTGGAAATTAATTTTTTTGTCCACCTGCCACTGTGGTGGACTCCAAAATCTACCAGCCACTCAATAGAGTACCATTGTTTTTGTGGCTGGACAAGGTATTCTGTGCTACTCCTAGCTGCTGCACCGGCCTCCCTCTGTGTTTATGGATAGGGACTGTTTGTCATTTATGAGGGGGAAGAGGTGCTGCAAAGCAGGTCAGGCATTTTAAGAAAATGTAAGCACTGAGAAGGGTCTTGTTTTTAGATTTTGGCTTAGGTGAGGGACAAACAACTTAAAAAGTATTTTGAATTTATTTTAAATAAAAAAGTCACACCCCAGCCACCCCCTTCCTCTGATAAATTAAGTGCAGTCCCACAACACCAGCACAGAAGCTAAGCGATGCATTGCTGTGGACGGGGCCGCAGCAAAACACATTTTAGCCACGTGAAAAAATTAATATCAGTTGAAGTGTATTTGAATATTTGCTTCTCCTTAAAATTCAAATTTTTGGCCGATAAAAAGAACCGATAATAATAAGCATACATTGCTTTGATTTTGCCCGTTTTAGCCCATGGTTTCGCTCCGCCAGTATTACACACACTGCATTATTCTGCGCCTGCTAGATCAGTCCACAACATGTCATGGTAGTCAACAGCAGGGTTTCCCCCATTGTTTCTTTTTCTTTTTAACTCTTTCCCCGCCATTGACAAGATTTTCCATCGATCTGTGTTTTCACTGTAGTGTAGGGGACACTGTTACAGATGTTGTGAACTAAAGCAACATTTCCACGTCCAAAAGCAAACGAACAAGAAGATCTAAGGTTCCAGGGTGACAGGAGGAGAGGACTACTAACGTGCTGACTTTATCACTATTTAGCGGCTATTCGGACCCTCTAAGAAACATGTTTTAAAAAAACGCAACAGGCTAAACATTTAGTGACTTATTTAGATCATCAGGGAACAAGATGGAAATATACTGTCTATTATTACCATGCACGCTGCCCACAGTAACCGCTGAACACTGATGTAGGCGGCCGCCGTCTCCCCCCTCCTTCCTTCTGCTCCGTGTGAGTGTGACGGTGACAGGACGAGAGGACACGCTTGACGCACTGTGAATTCAGGTGTAGTGAGTTTCTAGCTCGGTTATGTTGAAAGAATAAACTGATATTTGATGTTTGATTCCTTCCAACTCCCAACAAGCAGAACAACATGTAAATATGCAAAGATCACAACAAAGGAAAAAAAAGATGTCATCAGATAGAAAATAGTTAAAATTACAAATTCTGAGGCAAAAGCCCAGAATGACACCCAGAAATGATACATAATAATGCGGGATCAAAGATGTCAGTTTGAAGGGGTTTCAATGGTGAATGTAACAATTTTGTTTACACAGTGTATTTTAGACTTATTGTAGGAGCTGGGCTAGAAATTACAAATTAAACAAAAATGCAAAATCTTGCCAAAACGTATGCCATATGCATGAACAGCTAAAATGATCAAAAAATGAAGAATGCAGAGCACGTTAAATGTGCCAAACAGTCTCTAAGGGTTAATGTACTCTCCATAAAAAAGCTCAAGACGAATAAAACAGAGCTTCGACTGATAATACGTCTGATCATCCTTCCCGTCGTCTTGCCACTATGCTTCGAGTCTCTCACTCCAATTTGACTTCCTCCCTTTGTGTCCCCATTGGGATCTTAATTACAGACACACTAGTGAAGGTGTTGATGGAACAATACCCAGTGTAGCTCACTTCATTTCATCTTTGTCCCTGTGGAGACCAGGAACAGAACCAGTTATTTACAAAACATTATCTTGCCACTATTGTCCAGAGTACAATTGTTTGTACTGACATGTACAACCCTTAAACTATGATAGGACGCAGAGAGAACAGATCCATAGCTTTCACTTTACGCTTACTCTGGATCAGGACAAAACAAAGTTAGCTACTTTTCATACAGAGAGTGAAGTCTCACTGTTGTGTCATTGTCCTAAAATCCTTCATGCTTTTCATTTTAAATCAATTGACCCTTTTCGGCCTCTCCAATAGCTCTACAAGACTTGTCCACATCCATTAAATTTTTGGAACACAAAACTTATGTTCCGATACTCTCAGGATTGATTTGTATTTGAGGTCAAAGTAGAACAATAAAAGCTGCTGTAATAGTCTCAGTTGCTTGTTGACATTGAATCATCAGTGTGATTGTTCAGACAGAGTGTTTTATTCATTCAAGTAAGTGTTTGAATTGTGGTGGCATGTCAGCTTTAGGAGTCAGTAGTGTGCATCTCTTCATTCACTCCAATCCTTTCCTTTTAATCTGTTACTCTTAATCAAATTAGTGTTGTAGTTTTCAAAATTTAAAGCTGCATCTAGGGCTGGGCGATAAACAGATGACGTTATCAATTGCAAAATAACTTTTCCTTGATTGAAATATGAAACATAGTCGATAGAATGCATTCAAGCCATGTTTTGACAGACAACAGCCAATGTTAAGAACAGCGCTGCCGCAAACCAAATGCAGCAAACAGCTTTGTCTCTAGAATACAGCTGAGTGTTTGACAACCGCGTCCTATGTGCTTCCACAGTGTTTCATTATCGCAGATCAAACAGCTGATGGTCCGACAGCAGCACAGTGAGACAGACAAACAGAGCGCAGCTTCTCCTCACAGCACCAAAGTGTCTAAAACAACCAAATTTTCAAAGGTGGAAAGTGACTTCTTTAGACTTCTACAGACTACTTTGTGTTTCAGGTCTAATCAGACCTTGAATGGACTCATTTAGAAACACCAGGACGCATCACTCTGTGTCTCATCCAGCCGCTTGCGCTGAGCTCTAGTTATTATTACCAGGGGCAGATTTAATGTTTTGGGGGCCTGGGGCCACAGGCACATTACTTTATTTTCACCCTTTCTCTAACTGGGAATGTTGGCTGGCTGTTGGCAGCTATAGGAGAAGTAGGCCTACTCATTTTTTTTTAATTCCAGAGTAATATGATTAATAGCACAGAAGATGAAGTCAGAGTGCTGCAGTCTGGAGAGGTTAGCCTTTTATCAGCACAATGTGCTTAAATTTACCTGAAGTTTGTTTAAGATGGAACTTTTAATTTTTATATTATGCTATTAAGTTTAATAAATTATAATGAATAATATGTTTATTACACTCCACACAACATGGTCAAATGAAACTGTGTCAGTGAACTATGAGGGTGACAAACAAACCACAAAAAAAAGAAGCAAAAAGCAAATAATTGTTCATTAATCATAATCGAAGTAAAATGCTCAGTTCATCATGATATTGATTTTAGTTATGAGGTTCGGACCTTTGTTGGGAGAAAATTTTAGTAACTGGACCTTTTGAATTTTAGTTGAATAGGTCCGCAAATTGGTGATGCCTGTTCTACAGAATATTTGTCATGTTCAGTGTCTGACAGAAAATAAATATTTAAACCAAAATTAATTTTATGATATATTCATATCTCACTTAGGAGTAAAAGTGAACCTTTAAGCTTGACAGAAATAGTGATTTGATGTATATCATGATATATATCGATATTGACTGATATGAAAAAAATCAAAAGACTTTTTTCCATATCGCCCAGCCCTAGCTGCATCATTCATACTTTGGCCACTAGGGGGTCAAAAATATCTTGTAGTGTATTCTATTGATTATAGGTTGAAAAGGATTCGCAAGGAGGAGGAGCGAGGGGCGGTTCTGACTGAAAAGCTGGGGACACTATTGGCAGACAGCCTGTCACTCAAGCAGCCATGCCCTTGAATAAACGTACAGCTGTTTATGGTCAACTATAGAGCAAAGTATAATGGTGAAATAACGCCAAACATAAAAGCTGAAACAGCTCCTTTGTACATATTTATTTTATAATGTTTTTTTAATGTTCTATTCTAGCCTCTTTTTTATTCTTGACTGTTGTGGTGCTTTGCTTTTGATCTTATTTCCCCTTAATATTTTGTATGTTTATTGTATGCATCAAACAATAAGGTTAATTCCTTGTAAATGAAAGCGTACTTGGTAATAAACCTTATTTGACTGTGATTTTGATAATAACTAGTGCTGAGTCTGTTAGCTCGATGCTAAAACATAATGGGAATTCCTATTAACACACTAGCATGAAATAGCATTTCCATCGACATAGTATTATCTTAAGAAATGATCCATTTTACTTCACATGCTTGGCACAAAATGACGTGTGCTCTTGGCATATGTTTTCTATGGTCTATGGAAACAAATAGCTAGCTGCTGAATAACTTTATATAGTTAGTATGTTGTTATGATTCCTGTTTTTTCCTGTCCTGTCCTACTCATGTGATGTATAGTGAAACTGACTCCCATCTTGCGGGAATCCTACGGGAATTATATGGCCCACAGGATTCCCAGCAAAATGTCTGGCTAGCAGCACCATCCTCTCACATTACTAATAGTGATGTGATTCATTGTTAACCTAATAAATATTAATATATTGATTAGCAGAGCTTTAAAAGGAAGCTCAATACACATTTTCATAAGAGTGGTTGACATTACAGCAGACTCTACTCTGCAGCACATTTGCTCTGCTTCGGAGAAATACCTGCTGAATTAAAACTGTATCGTGATGGGTACCATCAGTACAAGATGCCAGCTACCAACACTATGCAGTACAGAGTCATAGAAGAATTGAGGCTTTCTCAGTTCATCGGCTGCTGCCAACATGGTCTCCTTCTTTATCTCTGTCACTGTCTTCCACAGTCTGCTGCTGTGTCCTTATGCAACTCTGCCAATGTCGGTTATAAATAGAACATAGCCTCGAGTGCTCACAGCTCACACCTCAAACACATACACTCATGCACGCACATGAAAATACTGCTTCAGAATAGATTGTGTGCTTGTGTCTTCATATTCAGCTATTGTTATTTAGTTGAACTGGATCCATGTTGTGGCACTTTTTAATATTTGATAATAAATGATTTGAAAGACAATGCAGTATTAACAACCTGATTGAACTGGTCGGCTGTAGACCTGTGAACTGAACGATAAAACACATTTCTCGGTCACTGTACAATGACAGCAGTGATCAAATGTGTCTTGTAAGGCTGCAGTTAATGACGCAGTATAAAAAGGAGAAAAAAAATTGGGGCATCTCAGTTCGCTGAGCTCCACTGAACTTTGCTTTGACTCTTAACTTAGCTTGAACTTTAATATAACCAGACTTCTCTTTTAATCATCTCTCTGTATTTTTTTTCTCTGGAAATCTGTCTGTTGCAGACTTGCCATCCTTTCTTCTCTGCCCGCCTTTATCTCTGCTTGCCGGCAATCCTCTATATGTCTGTCTGTCTCCTCAACTCGTCTCTCTGCTGGATACTGAGCACTTCTGAAGACTCTTACCCTCTCTCTCAAGGGAGGGAGAACCAGAGAGGAGCTGAGGGTGAGGAGGAGGGAGGGGGCCCGAGAAGCAGGATTGAAGTTTGTTCCATATACTGTCAGGATTTAAACTGAACACTTACTTTTGTAGGTTTACTATTTCACTGTTGTTTAATTTCACTAGACAGGTTTTCATTACAGATGTGTGCCATATTTTCTATATGTTGATAAAACGCAATTGCAAGATGACTGTGCGTGATCACATTCCAAGTAGCATGGTGATGGATGTTCAAAACATTAGCAGGTTTATTTCTATTGCAGCCACCACATAAGCTGTCATTATTTCCAATCGAAGGCCATGTAGGCGTGTTATAGAGCGATTATGGAAAGGCAAGCCCCTTAGCTCCTTAGGGAGCGGCCACGTATGAGGGATTTCTGGGAGGTGATAGTCCACGATTTCACAGAGGAATTGTGGATTCAAAACTTACGGATGTGTATTCATATTCATAATTTCAATTTGCGTAATTTAGGGGTAAATGGCATAGTGAAACCAGGATGGTGCTGGTGATTTTAAAGGTCCACTGTGTAGGATTTAGTTTTCGTTTAGTTTCTTTATTTGTATATTCCGATATAAAGGAAAAAAAATAACAGAAAAAAGATTTTAAAAAGTTTACATTTGCAGGTGAGGTAGAAACCCACAATGGGCTTTTCTAGGAACATCCCCTAAAGAAAAGAATAAAATGTATAAAGAGTTAAAAATACAACACGATGCAAACAAATTTGGTCAATGTTCAAAGATTTATATACTTGTGAAGGCATCTGAACTCATTACTCAAGTATTGTCCTCTACATGTACGATATATTGGTAGATAAAGTGTTTTTTGTTTGTCTAGTGGGATAACAGTTAACCTGTAGATAAAAAAAAACATATTAAAATTTTCTGGTTAAGTCTGTTTTCATATAAAGCACTTATTAAAATAAAAATATTTGGATAATGTTAATGTCAAAAATGGTCAATACATTATAATTCAAGAAAAGAGAAGTTGCAGAACACATTGTGGAGCAAGATGCTATTCAAATAAAATGTTTTTGCAGGAGAAGAATTTTATAAATATATGTGGGTAAATGCTTGCCTTGAAAATATTACAGTAATTAAAGGTGGATAAATTATGCTGAAATATAATTTTAAAAATCAAGATGGATGTAATAAATCTTATTTTTTTCTGATAAATCCTTGACATTTTCTAGCCTTGTTGCAAACAAAACCAGTATGAACTTTTCCTGTTTCATTGATTAAGATTCCGCGAAACCTTGTAGATCAAATTTTAGAAATAGGGGAATATTTGGCAGAAATTGAATATAATTTAATAAGTCTGTTTTCTTTAGTGTATAATTACCTGAAAATAAGAACCGATGTGTTTTTGTTTCCTTAGATTGAGCCAATTATATCCACATAGTGAGCAGCTGCTTGTACAGCTCAGAATGGATAAAACCATCACTGGCTCTAGATAGGATTCACATTTTCGGCCACTCTTGTTAGAAGTTGTCTGTCTGAATGGAAGCACATGGGCACAGCAAAGCCAGACTGTGATGAAACATATTCATCTGCGTGGAGATTTAATGTGAGCCCTGATGATGTGAATATGAGCTCCATTTAACTGCAGCAGAGCTTCAGACTCATTTCTCCTCTGGTTTCCATCCTTGTTTTCATCTTGTAGGAAATACATCATCAGAGCGTGAGGCAGTTTAAGAAAAAAAATAAAATCTATTTCACATGCTCAATAATTCCACTCATTTCTCTCTGTTTTAGAATCACAGACACACACTCACACACAGCTCTGGGATTGTTAGCAGTGAATTGATGTTCCAGTTCTATTTAAAGCTCCTGCCGCAGTGAGAGACAGATAACTTCCTTCATTAATGATAACCTAAAATATTCAACAGGAGGCAGGCAGAGAGCCAGAAGGAGGTCGAAGGAGAGAGGAGAGGAGATGAGCGAGTATTAGAGAGCCTTTCTGGTACATCTGGGGTTAAACTGTTAAGGCATCTGTAGTGGGTTTTAAAAATCAAGTCGTGCTGTAAAGCACCCAATCACTGTTCCAGTCATAGGGTCAAGTGAAGTCTAAAAGTGTTTAAAGTTACAGTTACTGTGCAGGATTGTAGGTGACTGTTTATAAACACGCTCGCCAGCAAAAGTGAAAGTAACAGGCCAAACCTAGACTCAGTCTCAGCATTTGGCCTGGCTGTATCTGCGGTTTTTCAGCTCTGTCTCTTGGATGCCTGCTGCTTATCTTGAAGTCCTCTCTGAAAGTGATATTTAGTCCTACCCACCACATGAGACAGACACAGAAAGCCATTATATAGTGACTGGTGGGAAAAAAATAGCAAAAAAAGAAGATACTAGAATTTCTGACTTGATACCAACATTCAGAAAAATACTTGATATGCTATACCCGTTTTGATACCATGGGGGGTAATTATTAATAAATAAATAAATAAATAAATAAGAGTCATAAAGAATATGTTTAATAACCTACTGGACCGCACAGTATTAAGGTGGCAACTGCTGCACTTAACTTCAGTCATGACACTACTGTTGGCACTAATGTCAGAGGGACAACACACAAAAAAGAAATATAGGACGAAATTACCATGGCCTTCACGTGGGTAAGATAAAGTTGATTCTGATCCATCTCAGCAATTTTGTCTATTTTGTTGTTGAGAAGCAGCTGGCTAGGGAGCTGGCAAAGCTGGGTCTTCACAGTCTATGAGTGATATTACATGTGTTAAGCAAGAAGACCTCCTTGATTACTATCCACTAATGGGGTATGAACTGAATGCCACACCAGTTATAATATGTTATCACTCCCTCCCAGATAAATACTGAAATGTCAGTGCTGGGGGAGTGCATAAGACAAGCAGTGTTGGCGGTATTACCCAGCCTACCAGAGCACAATGTACAGTCCCTTCTGAACAAGTTGGCAAGTATTGGCATGGAGTCCATATCTGACCTGCAATACATTAAAGAGTAGGATCTCCCAGCCAACATCACACCTATCCAATGCCAGGGACTTCTCAGTGCCTGGAAAATTGAAAAATCTGTATATTTAGTTTGATATACAGTGCCTTGCGAAAGTATTCGGCCCCCTTGAACCTTTCAACCTTTCACCACATTTCAGGCTTCAAACATAAAGAAATAAAATTTTAATTTTTTGTCAAGAATCAACAACAAGTGGGACACAATCGTGAAGTGGAACGAAATTTATTGGATAATTTAAACTTTTTTAACAAATAAAAAACTGAAAAGTGGGGCGTGCAATATTATTCGGCCCCTTTACTTTCAATGCAGCAAACTCACTCCAGAAGTTCAGTGAGGATCTCTGAATGATCCAATGTTGTCCTAAATGACTGATGATGATAAATAGAATCCACCTGTGTGTAATCAAGTCTCCGTATAAATGCACCTGCTCTGTGATAGTCTCAGGGTTCTGTTTAAAGCGCAGAGAGCATCATGAAGACCAAGGAACACACCAGGCAGGTCCGAGATACTGTTGTGGAGGAGTTTAAAGTCGATTTGGATACAAAAGATTTCCCAAGCTTTAAACATCTCAAGGAGCACTGTGCAAGCAATCATATTGAAATGGAAGGAGTATCAGACCACTGCAAATCTACCAAGACCCGGCCGTCCCTCCAAACTTTCATCTCAAACAAGGAGAAAACTGATCAGAGATGCAGCCAAGAGGCCCATGATCACTCTGGATGAACTGCAGAGATCTACAGCTGAGGTAGGAGAGTCTGTCCATTGGACAACAATCAGTCGTACACTGCACAAATCTGGCCTTTATGGAAGAGTGGCAAGAAGAAAGCCATTTCTCAAAGATATCCATAAAAAGTCTTGTTTAAAGTTTGCCACAAGCCACCTGGGAGACACACCAAACATGTGGAAGAAGGTGCTCTGGTCAGATGAAACCAAAATCGAACTTTTTGGCCACAATGCAAAACGATATGTTTGGCGTAAAAGCAATACAGCTCATCACCCTGAACACACCATCCCCACTGTCAAACATGGTGGTGGCAGCATCATGGTTTGGGCCTGCTTTTCTTCAGCAGGGACAGGGAAGATGGTTAAAATTGACGGGAAGATGGATGGAGCCAAATACAGGACCATTCTGGAAGAAAACCTGTTGGAGTCTGCACAAGACCTGAGACTGGGACGGAGATTTATCTTCCAACAGGACAATGATCCAAAACATAAAGCCAAATCTACAATGGAATGGTTCACAAATAAACGTATCCAGGTGTTAGAATGGCCAAGTCAAAGTCCAGACCTGAATCCAATCGAGAATCTGTGGAAAGAGCTGAAGACTGCTGTTCACAAACGCTCTCCATCCAACCTCACTGAGCTCGAGCTGTTTTGCAAGGAAGAATGGGCAAGAATTTCAGTCTCTCGATGTGCAAAACTGATAGAAACATACCCCAAGCGACTTGCAGCTGTAATTGGAGCAAAAGGTGGCGCTACAAAGTATTAACGCAAGGGGGCCAAATAATATTGCACGCCCCACTTTTCAGTTTTTTATTTGTTATAAAAGTTTAAATTACTCAATAAATTTCATTCCACTTCACAATTGTGTCCCACTTGTTGTTGTTTCTTGACAAAAAATTTAAATTTGATATCTTTATGTTTGAAGCCTGAAATGTGGCGAAAGGTTGCAAGGTTCAAGGGGGCCGAATACTTTCGCAAGGCACTGTACAATGTATGTAATGTATATAATATTTTCTCATGTATAGTTCATGTTTGAATTTGTTTTTTGTAGGTTGAGGGGTGCTTTTTTTGTTTTCTGGCAGACCAAACAGCATGTTTGACACTGACCCCTGTGGACCCTCCAACATATTCTTGAGTACCACTACAGAGGATCCCTCATCTTCTGAATCCTCCACCAGCATTTCAAGGCATACCTACTCATTGAATATCCCTTATTTATCATGTTATTTTCTATCACAATAGATTTCCACCTTCATTACCTGGGCTTACCAACTCTCAGGATGAACCTGCTACCCATGCATACTGGAGTCCAATTCAGTACTTTTCCCAGTACATTGACAACAAAGGCAACATTTACAAATGAAAGAGAGATACAGTTCAGAGGAGTGTCATTGAATACTACTCTACAAGAATTGAAGATCTTATTTGGCTTATCAATCTGCATGGCCTACCTTGGCTATCCCCGAATTAAAATGTTTTGAGCTCAAAAAACAAAAGTGGCAGTTATAAGCAGCAAAATGCCAAGGGATAGGTTCTTCAGGCTGAGAAGCTCACTCAAGATTGTCGATGACCTGGCTGTAACAGAAGAAACAAAGAAGGCCGACATTCTCTGGAAAGTCCGACCACTACTTCACCGTGTGAAACAAGGCTGTCTAAGTCTACCAAGATCAGAGATGGTCTGCAGTGATGAGCAAATCATCCCTTTCACAGGCCCAAGCAAACCCAATCCTACTGGCCTAAAGGTCTTTGTACTTGCTTCTCCAACTGGTCTGATGCTGTACTTTGAAGTGTACCAAAGAAAGAATACATTTATGGGCCAAAGACTGAACGTTGGAGCAGCAGCAGTCCTACGTATGGTTGAATCTGTTCCCACAGGAAGACACCTGTTCTTTGACCGATACTTCACGACAATCAATCTCATGGATGCATTGCTAGCAAAAGCCGTGCCGACAGCTAATGAATAGAGTGGTGAAGGGATGACTAATTTTTGTAGGCCAACCAGGAAGTAAACATTGCACTGGTTTGGGTTTTTGACGAGGAAACCTTATTTTGAATGGGATTTTCAGTTATCACCAAAAATAAGCTCTGTGACGAACACAAGTTTATGAGACTTACACATTTTGATCAGTGTAATAATTTTAACAGACTTTTGTGTAAATTGAAGCGTAAATTAAATCACCAGGAGCAAAAAGATATTGTTAGACTATACACGAACTACATTGCGGGCGCACTTATTAAACATCACCACTACAAACACTGTAAAAACACATTGAAACACAAAAGAAAAATATTATAAACAGAGAAATGTACAAGTTCGAGTGCGAGTCTGTAAAGCTGTAAAGGTGGACGAGTGGATTTAATGAGTTTCTGTGTCCAGTGTGAACGTCCCCGACAAGCACTGTAGTCCCATTTAGCCACTTGTTAGCAACCACCTTTTTAAGACGAGTAAAACCTTAAGTTAAAAAATCTGGTTTAAACGGATGTATTTTATGTTGCAGAACAAAACGTCTAAATATCTGTAGCTTGTGTAAACCACAGACCTTATTTAGGGCATTTTACCGAAAACCCATTCAAAAAGCCCATAGACTTTTGGACGAGGGAACCGGGAGTGCTAAAAAGCTAGCAGACTTCCGCGTTGTAGGACTCATTACTTCACCACTCTATTCAGCTGCTAGTGAGGGGAGGGGCTTTGAGCCCGCAGCAGGGCTGTGTAGTAGTTGTGCATCAATGAGGAGGCACTGTTGTTATCGATACTGTTGCAAATGAGTATCACATCCTTCACATCGCATTTTAGTATCGATTAGTATCTGAGTATTGATTTTTTTGACAGCTCTATGTCCTACCCCTCTACTTCTGGTGCCCTTGCTTGGACCACACCCATCTTCAAACTCAGCCATTTTTGGTATCAATGTACCTGAAAGTTTTGTGACTGCATTTTGCACAGATGCAACACTATTATGCTGATAAAATATGTCCACAGACAGACAGAAAAAAAGAAATATAAACGCCTGGAAAAATATTCAAGACAGTACCTGTTGCAGTTTCTAACACAATAAGCATGCCAAGCAGCACCTTTCACTGTGAACCACACACGCAAAGAGTAAACAATGCCTGCCATTGCGATGTTGTCACAACTTGTAATGAGAGGAAATATTTATTTTTGCCAGGTGACCACTAGCACAACGCTAAATCACTGACAATATTGTAAATAAGCAATTGTTTGCTTTCAGGTTTCTCGTAGCAACTTACGAAGTGATACATCAAAACAACTGTGTTGACATCTTGTTTCAATGCCCCCAAGTGGCCAAAAAGAGTAACTGCAGGTTTAGTCTTTTATGACAGCTGAGCTTTGGAAGTTACTGATCTATCCATTTTTATTTGCAACATCAAAGTTTTGAGTAGAACAGAAAAAACTCAAGAGTCCCAAGTGGAAAAAGCCAAAGAACATTCATAGCTGTGTGACAATACCCAATAAAATGTAAAATCGTGACGTGCTGAGTGAAAAACAATGTCAGAAGATCTGTATAAACCCACAGTCACTATGTAACCAAACTTGCAGTGTGCCATATTTCTACTTGACACACAAATGAATGTCACTGTGCAGTTTTTAGTATGAACAGGCACTACTGCAAACAGATGATGTCCTGAAATGTCACTGGATAATTATGGCTTTGATAAGATAAATTACCTTACATACATTTACAGAGAAATAAATGTAGTATTTTCTGGTGCAGTGAAAAAAACCCCTCCAACATTTAGCATTTCCATCTGATCACATAAGGTTCTGTTGTTTTATTCTCACTTACTGGTCGCAGATCCAGCCTAACCAGAACCTTTCCTTTCCTGTTTCTCCATTTACTCTGTCTCTGTGAGTCTGTGTCAGCGCAGACAAAATACTCAGGGGAGAAGAATGACCTCTTTCTTTCTCTTGTAGAGATAAAATCAGAAGCACTCCACAAGCACCATACACCAAAATCTGTCTTGACATACACAATGCATGACACAGGGGCATGGGCTTTTCAAGGCCAACGCCAATCCTGTTTTTTATCCTGTTAAAGTGGCAAAAACAGTCCTCTATGCAGCAAAAATGCTTTTCAGAATATAATGGACAAAACAATTTGCCTGCTATTCAGTCTGAATTGTTGACTCAGTATAATCAATTCCCATCTTCAGTCTGACATTGCATTTCCCAATTTCAATGAGGGGGCATTTAATGTTCCCTAACCAATAACCAGGGACCTACATAATCTATTAATTTGAATGCACACTGACTTGTAGCCATGCCGACACCTTTTTTTGCGACACCTTCTCGTCCTGTGTTGCCACATATTGCCACTTTGCAGTGGACCTCCACATCTACATATTACAATTTTGGTATCCTTCTCTGTCTGCTCTTTATGTCCCGGGATGCCGCTATCGTGATGTCAACATATGCATATGGTGGGATTATGCTGCACATGGTTATGTTAAGAAAACAACAGCACATGGCAACCAATGCCAGGATGTCAACAAACACACATGCTGTCATGGATGGTTAGGATTAAGGGAAGGAGGCACATGGTAAGGTGTCAACAAAAACCATCACATTCAAACGGGAACACTGGATTCCCATCTGAAAGTCCATTTTTTGTGAGATCGACAGTGATTAAGGCTGACGCTGTCCTGCCACATTTCATGTGCACACAACAGGTTCCATCTGGCCGCGTTCTCAGGTGACCCTGCCCATGCGCATATCATGTGATTGCAGCAGGTGCCATGTGGCTGCCGGCGTATAATAACAATGCAACCAATTCTGTCCTGCTGCGTTCTCAGCTGACACTGTCTGGCAGCATTTCATACGAGCACTCAGGGGACCTTTTGGCATTGTGCACTTATACAAAGAGCACTGTCTAAGCAGCACTATTTTACAAGTTTGGAATGAGGACAGGCTGGGTTTCGCTAAGTTTTAAGAGCAGAAGGAAGTAAAAACAACTGTGATGTAGCAGATGTGTTGATTTCAAACTGCCTTGATAGCAGAGACTATTTTGTGGAAAACAGTCGCCATTGTTGTTATTACCCCTCAGTGGTTCCAGCGCACTGCTTGACAACAGGTTAGCAATAACACTGATCCCACCCATGGCACTGTCTGGATACTTGTTACTCTCTCTGCAACGCTCCTTGGTTGTTTTTTAGAAACCGCTGTTTAGTGTACGATGCCGCAATCGGTCAACTCCGTGGGGCGGGCGGATTCCAAGGTTTGGTCCCAAACAAGAAAACACGTTCTCATCACAACTGGTCAAATATCACTGCTTCGTCAGTGGCTACATATGAAGTGGTAGGTTTTCTCCTGCATTTGTTGTTGATGTTGTGGAAAGGCGTGTCAGTTTACGCCTGTTAAATGCATTGTATCATCATTAGATGTATACAGTCTTTTTCAAAATAAACGTATGTCAGGAAAACATCTCATATGTATGTTTATTTCCTTGTGAAACAAAAGCAGAAGGTTAGGTTTAGCTAAACATTCACACAGGAAGCAGAGAGCAGGCTCCTGAGAGAAAGTCTGTGGTTTGTTGAACCCATCAAACCTCCCATCCTGTCTGCCCTGTTTTCCAGCTCCTTCTATCACATTGTTACCAGAAGGGTTTCAAAGTGACGCTGTCTGACATTGTTAAAAACTGACTATGCCCAGTGCCATATCATACTAACACGTTCTCATCACAAGTATATATTAGTACATATTCCCGCTTTCCAGTGTACTTTTCAGCCACGTTCTCACCTGACACCGTCCAATGGCGTTTAATGCGAAATGCAGCTTTTGGTATCACAATCTTACGCCGAAGCACTATCAAAGCAGCTGGATTTTACAAGCCAAGAATGGGCTGATTATACCAGCTTGACAGTCACCTTTCTGCGTCACCGTCTGATGCCAAAATCAGTAACCAAGAGAAAGTGTTTGACAAGTTGGGAGTAAGAATGGGCTGACAAATAATCCAACTGCCAGTGTTCAACTAACCTTGTGTATCAAAAAGTGACTGCACCTTATGTAACACATTCAGAGGGTTTCTGGTCTCTCTTTTTTTTAATATATCCAGACATTGCACACTTATGGCAGATAGTTTGAGAAAAATGGCTCTATTGAAAAACAAAGTAAGCTTTGGAACTGCTGACCTCAATCAAAACACTCACACTCTACAGCGAGTCCTTTGTTTGATGTGAAGTTTGAGTGGTGTGATGGTGACAGTGAGAGGCTGGGGTGAACTGAAGATTCACAGCACATTCATGGCGCCATGTTTGCTGCTAAACTGTTATTATAAGGTCATACGCACAATGAACAAACAGCTCAAGAGTCATTTGAGGCCAATTAAAGCCTGCTGTGACTTTAAGCACTTACTAATGAAAAAGGTTATGTTGAGAAATGACTTTTTTTTTTAAAATGTCTACTTTAGAAAATGTTGCATTTTATACTGTTTTTTGGGATGTTATTTTTTTTTTCAACTTAGTCTGATAATGTCCTCTGGAGCCACTTTTAGACAAATTTTAGTCTTTTGTAATTAAAGAACGCAAGAAGACAAAAAGACAAAAGACAGAAAAAAAGAAGTATTTATAGAAAGACGGCCAATCTCCTGTTGAAGTTTGTTGTCAGTTTGTATGTTTTTTCTTTCAGTACATGTCATCCTTTGATATAAGTAAGTTGTGCAGTATAATCCATAATTATCATTATTATTATTATCATGTATATTGATGTTACCTGATGACATAAGAAGTGCCCCAGCAGTAACATCTTTTAAAGTTAAGTTGAAGACATTTCTTTTTAGCCCTGCATTTCAGTAGTCTAGTCCTACTATTTTAACTTTTATTTTATTATATTTTATTTCTTTTATTGGTTTTAACTCAGGTGAGTTTTCACTCTTGCTGTTTTTTGGATTATCTATCACTTGGTCTTATTTTTTGGTTTTACTTGTTTGTGTGATGAAACTATGTTTCATCTTTTATTGGTTTATTCATCTTATTTTATTCAATTTTAGTTCTTTTATTCATTTTAATTCAATCTTATTATCCCCTTTTAATGGTCTGCTTTTAGCAATTTAATTTCTTCATTTTATTTGAACCTTTTTATCAGTTCTGGCTCAAGTCTTTGTATCTTTTATTGGTATTTTCTTCACCTTAATCATTACTTTGTGAGTTGTTAATCTTAATGGATTTGATTCGCTTTTATCTCAAGTTTACAGCTTTGTTTTGTGCCTGCAGCCTGTACCTTGTACTTTGTGCTTCCACCTGGAATGAAATGTGCTATATGAATAAGGTTTTGCTTGCTTGCTTTGTTTTAGTGTAAAATTATTATTTTCATTGTCTCATAAGGACTAACTGATCTAAATTTGCCTCTTGAACACTGAGATACCAAAGTTTGAAAACCAGGTAAAGAGCTTTGTTCCCACATTAGATTTCATCAGTAGACATGCCGTCAGAAAGAAGTCATATAATACACTTGATATTTTCCTCTGCATTGCAGTGCTGTTGTGCACTCAGGTGATGTCCTTGGTGAATTAGTAGGAGGTTGTTTGCATCTCCAGATGGCTCACTTATCAATAATTCATTAAGTTTTGAATACTTTCTCTTGCTCTTCGTTCTCTATCATCAAAATGTGAAATTTCACAAAAAAATGCTCCCCAGGAAAGCTTTGTCACTCAAATCTTGGAAACACAGTTTTTTACCATTTAGTACTTTTTTAACTTAACTTTTTTATCATTATTTTTATTTATTATTATAAAATTAACAGTAAGGCAAATTTCCAGGACATTTTATTAAAAGTCAAAACAGCTCATCATGTCTAACTAAAATTAGCATGCAGTTAACAGTTATATCACCAGTAAAGTTATCATCACACACAGAATATGTGCCTCTGATTTCAGATAAAAGGATACAAGTCTAGTGATTTTATATATTTTTCTTCTTGTCAATAAATCCCACAAAAGAGCAAAACTAATATTGAACTAATCCCACTATTAGTTATTATTTGTGTATCACAGTCTGTATCTTCTTCAACTGTGCCATAGAGCTCCATTGCTGTCCAAAAACTATTAAAAACATACCGGTGAGTCACACTGTTGCACTGGGTGACATGTTCATTCATTACCATGGAGACACACACAATAGTTTATTTTGACTCAGTCCCACACACACCATCCCGCTGCAGATCAGTCACCAAATGTTGGCGTTGTACATTTCTGCAAACCATGATGTAACATTTGTACCTTTCATACAAATCATATCGACGTTTTGAAAGGGATACAGTGTACAGGATACAGTATAGGAGCTGACTTTGTCAATGGTGGGTGAAGAGGACGGCGTGTCACCTCTGCAAGCCACCTGGCAAGTTGCAGACCACTGTTTGAGACCAAGAAACAACAACTTGAGTGGCTTGTTTACTATGTAATCGCTGCATCTTCCAACTCATTTTTAGCCAACAAACGTGGTTGTTTCTTTGCTAAAGGTGCTTTTTTACCAAGGCATTCCTGACATACCAAAACATGTTCTTTTCCTTATTATAAGTGGAGTTGGAACCTACTACCAACTAGCCACATATTAACCACAGCACTGCTGAAAAGTTTCAGCCTATCTACTATGTAATACCATGCAAAAGTAATATATCCCTGGTTTGCAGAAATGTAGGCCTACAATGCCACATTTATTCTGGCATTTGGGTTGTCTGCTGCCCCAAACACTCACTAGAGCACTGTTTCCCAACCTGGGGGTTCCAACCCCCGTAGGGGTCCCCAGAGGTTCAGGGGGGTTCACAAAGCCCTCTTAATTGTAAGGGATCAAAGAAAACTTCTTATAAAATATGCAGTATGCAATCTCAGCATTGCATTGATTTCTGTGAAGAAAACTAAATTAAACTTTTATTTTTAAAGCTTAGATTGTTGTCCAAGATAAAAACAACAACAAAAAATCGCTGGATGAGCTGACAGGGATGAACACAAGTTGTATAGAGTCCTCACTTTCTGCTTAAAAGCCCAGTCTTAGCATTTCAAACAATCAGAGAGAGCTAATAGAAAATGTTGCATGTTATGCGATGAGGATAATATGAGGTGTGGCAAAGTGAAATGCTCGGGGGGCATAGATAACGTTATCAGGGTTTTTATAAAGTGTTAGGCTATATGTATGGCCACAATACACTTAAACACGCTCACATTTTAGATGCATTGAAGTTGTATCATATGAAACATTTACTCATGAGGATATCACACTAGTACTGAGGATTTTAGGCACCTGGCTGGCAATATTATTCATTGGCTAACGCTTACATGCATCTGATAAGAGGATGTTGTGTCATCTTTTCATGTTATTCATCACCTTTTTAAATCAAGGCGGGGATCTTTTGGTTATGTCGACGCTGGACAAGTAATGATATTTTCATACTAAAGACGGCCGATATGTTCTTGTTGGGACCAAAAATAACGCCCAGCAATAGATTCATGTCATAATGTTTCAGCAGACACCGTCAAATGAATGCGATAGTGAGGCAAAACTTTTAAAATGTTTATTTCCTGATTTGTCTGCCTGTTTTCAGAGGCCACGCCTACAAACACATCTGTCTCTATCGCCTGTTAATTCAACCACCAGTCAATCTGTAACACCAGCAAAAAATAGCTACTTCCGGGTCACGCAGATCAGACAATCACCAAATGTGGATTAATCTGTTGCTAAAAATGGTCCCCGTTTGAGTAACACTGCTAAAAACTTGCTGCTTTATAGATCACATGATGCTACAGCTGTGTGCATGTCAGTAGGAACTGGCTCCCTCATGATGTGCAGGCCCGTCAAGAAGTGTTATTTCATCACATAACTTTTCAAAAGTTGAGCGGATCATTCGAAAGTTTTGAATCCAAAATTCCTCTGTGAAATCATGGACTATCACCTCCCAGAAATCCCTCATACATGGCCACTCCCACTTATAAGGGGCTTGTCTTTTCATCATCTCTCGCACAACACACCTATGTCGCCTTGGATTGGAAATAATGATGACTAGTGCAGTGGCTGCAATAGAAATAAACCTGATAACGTTTTGAACATCCATCTCCCTGCTTCTTGCAATGTTATCGCCAGAGAAGTCACATAACATGACTCGGTCGAAACACAGTTTTATCGACATTTTGAAAATACTGCTAAAGTTTTGCACAAATCTGTAATGGAAAACCTCCTTTTAAACTGCTTGGTTGCTGACGTGAACATATGTTCACATAGTTTAATCGCACCATTGCATTTGTGTGTATCTGTACCATTTACTCCTGTCTCATAGCCGTCTACAAACCTTTGTGGACAGCACTGCATAACCAGTTTTTTTTTCATTTAGGACTCAAAGGTCAGCACTGTCAAGACTTGGTTTTTAATACACTTACGGCAAATCTTTATGTGACTAAACCTTTCATCTCTTACAGTTTGTATTATGAGACGCAGCTACGTGGCTAACGATGCAATATTTATTTACTTTTCGCTGATCTCAAACCAACAAATGCTTACATTAAATAAATGGATAAATCTAATGAAATTATGTCTTGTAAATCATTGATTTAGCCCTGCAGAGACGGAGAGTGAGTAAACACTTTCAATGAAAGTACAATGGTATATACTGTAAATGTAGCTAGTTAGTCACGGTGTGGTTTCTTAGTCATCACTGCTGTGCTAAATAAAGAAGTATTTCACTGATTTGAAGAGCAGCCTCAGATAAGGATATAAAGAGGGTCCTTACATTTAAATCGTCTCTCTCTGCAGTAGAAAGATGCAAATACTTTTGACATTGGTGATCGGAGAAAACAGAGAAAAAGCACTGTGGCATTTGCTTTTACTCACGAGGTAGAAAACCTACAACTACCAAAATTCACTGCGCCACACCAGACCAATAAATGCTCACGCTGATGGGTGACAAAATGCAAACTCTTCCGTTTGACACAATGACGGTCAGCTGAGAACAGATGATCTCGTATTACAATTTTTTCAGTCAAACCAGCAGCCGCTGCAGCAAGGACTTGGCTTTTGTACAAGGGGCACCTGCTTTACCAGTTGAGCTACTGGGTTCCCCAATTTGTATTACAATTACAGTAAGCTAAAACAGTTTCTGGAAACAGGCAAGAAACATGCAGTAACAGAATCTTGGTTTACATTTGATCAGGGTAGCTCTGTTTCACCGTTTAGTGTCAGTTTTTCAGCCTCAGTGTGCAGGATGCAGTTTGGTGTCCACTTTCTGTTCATAAACTCTCACTATTACAGCCAAACTGCATGTTAAAATATGTTTCTGAAAACATTTCAAGTAGTCAGTGCAGTATCATATTGTTGTTGTATTTTCTATCAGCATTGCCTAGTTTTACCTGTCATCAGATTTGGTCTGAGTTTAAGAGAGAGACAGGGGAGGGGGTTGTCTGCGCCTTGTTCTGCCTCTTCACTCTTTGTGGCCATGATGGTGGCATGGGTGGCAGGCAATATGAAAACTGAACGGTACAGCCTGTAGGCCAAGCAACAGCCTGAGAGCCATGACACTGAATACATCATCTGGCGAAGTTTTGCCGAGGGGGGCAGCAGTGATATCTAGGCACTGGTTAGATGGATGGAAGTTTAACGCATGTTCACAAACTACCCACATAGTTATAGCATAGCGAAGTATCCCTTTAAATAAGTGACACACATCACGACTGCAGAGCCCACTATGAATGTGATTTGGCGTGACAACTGAACCGGCCTGTCTAAGTTGGTGGAAAAAATCTTTATGTGTAGTTTGTACAGTCCTCTTATGTTTAACTTTGTGTTTGTCCTAAGCTTTACTCCAAATAAATCTTGAGATTAGATTGAATTCCTGTCTATTGAGAGCAATGTTAACAGAATGGAACACTTTTGATTTTTACTACAAAATTTGAATGTTTAATTTCTATGCTATTGACTGGGTTGTACATTTTTAGCTACATTCATGTATGGATTCTTTTTTTTTTCAGATATTACTATACAAAGACTATAGTGTTTACAAATTGTATTGTAAAACAGAATAAATAAGGCTGTCATTTATCACTGATACAGACAGTGCCCATTAGCTGATATCCAATTTTGCAGATTGGATATCAGCTTACAGATCAATATTGCCCCATACACCAGTAGACCTGTATATATGTGCGTAAACCTGATTTTTCACCAGAATGTTTCATCTTCAGTAACAGCCGAGAAGAAACAACTCTCCATTTGAGCTGAAGCACACAGCCTCTGGTCTCCTAGGCAACAAGCCAGGTTTCCCGCGGTAACAAATCACTGAAGCCTATTGGTGGGAGGATGAGGAGCTCCCTGCAGCATTCCCATGGCAACCAGCTCTGTGGTTTCTGAGAAATGATGGCAAACACACACCATAAGTACACACTTCTTTTCTCTCACATCAACACAAAAGCAGCTCAGCCCTCCTCCCTGTTGACAAAAGAGACAAACCTGTATGTCCTGTTCCTCTTCACAAATCTGTGGAATCACTTATTAAAATGGACCCAAATTATTGCACATTTACTGACTTTGGGTTTCTTAGCTGACTGAGGAAAAGGACAAACTGTTAACCTTTTCAGAGACACTTGGTCTAAAGGATTTCTCTGGTGTTATGTCATTAGTGTCTTCAGAGAGAATGAGATGTAACCGAGGCCATGCTGCCAAAATACTGACTGCTGGAATGTTGTCAGTTGGAAACAGTAATGTAAGAACAAAAGACTAAGAATAATACTATTTTACTGTGCCAATGTGTTCGGATGTTATTGCGGTCCTGTGATCCAACCTTGTGATTGAATGAATATCAATGTAGAGTAGCACAATAGATACACAGGAGCCATATTCCTACTGGCTTTTTAATGCGATGGGGATGAGTACAATTAGCATTCACACTCTCGTCAAATGACTGCAGTAGACACAAGTTTTTATTGCCTCCAGCTCCAATTGGCATTGATGGGAACGCAACACCCAGATGAATGCCATAATTATAGCTCCCCAGCATATGAGATGCAATGACGTGCCGTCACTAATTACCGTCCGTCTCCTCCTAAGCAGCGCTACAGCACCAATCAAAATTCATCTGCACCGAGTTTAAAAGAGAGACTGAATAAGTAAGAGATATATAAAGAGAAGAAAACACTGAAAGGTTTTCAAAAACCTCTGTTCCTTCTGCTGTCTATTGTTTACCTGTTCTCCGACTTGTCTGTGACGTCACACGAACACCAAAACAACAACCCACACACACACACAAACAGCTGACAGAAAGGCAGGCTCGTGCGGTGTTCACTGTCAGTGGGAATGCAGAATTTAGCGGGTTTACCCATGTTTGATAAACCCGCCTGCACGCGCTAATTTTGGTGGAAAAGTGGTAAAGGACAGACTATGTCAATGATGACATCTGAAAAGGCCCCCACTTCTAACAGATCTACATGTTTTAACTGAGCACTAACGTCTACTGCATCCTAATCTTGTACATGTTTCTGTTATTCAGTCATGCCCTTGGTGCAGATTGTCTATTGATGGCTCACACATTTCTCAGAGGCAGAGGTAAGCACTAAGTCACCACTGAGTTATTTTAAGTCTGAAACCTCTAAGCCCTCTGCATCCACAAGTCTACGGGCATGGTATCCAGATGCTCACAAAGGTGCTGGCCAAAATATTTGCAGCATCTTTTTGAAGTATGTGCTAATGGGCTGTGTCCCATTTAAAAACCAACAGCTTAAGAGGAGGTCAGCAGTGTTTCACTCAAAAGGAATCCTTCAAATGTATTGGCAAGCTCCCATCTTTAAGTTGCTGCTCTGACTGCTCCATGGGGTTGCACAGTAGTCTTAATAATACTGTTCTAAAAGCAACAGCATTTGGTGGCACAGTCACGGCTGGAAATTTAGTGATGTCTTAGTAAAAGATAACCACCTTTTATGGCACAATCCCAGCTGAAAACACATCTTTGTAAAAGACAACTGCTGTTTGTGGCACTATCCCGGCTGAAAACACAGTAATGTCTCGTCAAAATACAACTGCTTTTCAAGGCACTTTCCCTGCTGGAAATGCAGCAATGTCTCAGTCAAGACAACTGCTTTTCAAGGCACTATCACAGCTGAACACAATGTGATATTTCTGTACAAGAGAACTGCTTTTCAAGGCACTATCACAGCTGAAAACAATGCTGTGTTGCTAAAGAAAACACTGTTTTGTTTTTTTTTTGGGTCTCAACAATGGGAGGGATATGCAGTGATGTGCAGCTTAGCCGGTGTCTTATCTATGTGTCACAGCAACCACCATCACCTCCACCTACTAATGACCATGTCAGCTCAGATACATCACCTTAGAAATGTTGCTATGATACATATGAAACATATGAATATACAGTACGTGTCATATATAAAGTACATTTGTTCATATCCATGGTTTGCAGAAACGTACAATGCCAGCATTTTCTTCAGGGCTGTAATATGACCATAAATGGTCTAAAAGAGGAGGTCCATGTGGAAAATGTATATATCATATATAATGAAAATTTATATTCTCTGATATTACTGAAGACCATAGCTTGTGTACCATCTCTTACAGTCAACAATGGTTTCTTTTTTAAAATAAATGTGATCGTTCACTGACGTTAAACCAAATTTAGTTGTTTAAAATTTAGATGTGACACATCAGACAACTGTGCTCGCTCACTAATCCATACATTAACACTCAGTAGTTTACTTTGACAATTTATAAATTCCACATAATTTACACACCTATCAAAGGAAAAGAATTTTTTATGCTAAAAATACAAACATTCAAATAAAATGACAGAAAGCAACAGTGAATGGTTCAAATACTGCTAGGAAACACCACTATCTCTTCACGAATGCACCTACGTTCAGTGCCCTAAACACTGGTGGAAATGCTGCAAAGGGTTACAAAAAAACTTAGAGCTGTTCTTTAGTTTAACATTGATCCTTTGAAATAGCCAATGATATTTTTTCTATTTCCAAATCAGCTCTACATTCTACAAGGATCAGCAGAGCTAAAAATCTACATTGTGCTTTCCACTTCGACATCACTGTCAGTTTCTACTGATACAAGGTTCTAGCATCACTGTGTAGTTCGCATAACTGATACCGCTGAAGTAGCGGCGCTGTCTCTCTGTCTTGTCTAACTCGGGCAATTTTGTACCATTGCTACATAATATCATATTCTGTATATCCAGTGTTAAGCTAACGCAAATACACAGAAATGCACACACACACACACACACACACACAAAAACACTGGGTAATCAGGCCCTCTTTGATCATCCTGGTTTGACTCGGTGGTTGCTATGCCAACAGGCAAGAATAAGGCTTTGAGCTGCAGTACTATGGCTTTCATGACTGATGCAACATTTACCATAACCCCCCGCAACCCTCACCCACACACACGACATGCATGCACGCGCACACGCACACACACACACACACACACACACACACACACACACACACACACACACACAGCAGTTTCTTCAGTTTTTCTCCCAACAGTTTGGCGGCTTTAGTATTTAGGTCACCTCTTTGTGGAAGCAGAGAGGGAGGAGGGAAGGAGCATCCCAATGTAATGGTTGTTTTTGATTGGTCAGAGCACACACCCACATACACACACACACACCCACTGAGTACACTTGTAATCGATTCAGTGTTACTCTGCTTTCTCAATCCCTCTGTGACTCTTTCTTTTTCTCTGTCCCTGCTGTTCATTTGCCAGAGGACACATGAGGGATACTGAGTGTCTTCGTCCTTCTTGTCTCCCTCTATCTTTGCTCTCTTCACTTCTTCCTCCCTCCTATCTAGCATGACCTACATTTCCTCCCAGCACCTTGGTACTTTGATTTCTCCCTGTCTTTTCTTTTTTCCCACCTCTGTACACTTTAAAAGACACACACACACACACACACACACACACACACAGTCTCGCAGCAGGATGGGGGTGGGGTGGAGTCACTAAGTCCATTTAGAGCTGTTAAGGGTGGAGTTCTAAAATAGAATGCCAAGCTAAGCCCTGAGTGAACCCTGTTTCAGTGTGATGCTGTGTGCACGTGTGCATGTATGTGTGTGTGTGTGTGAGAGTTAGACAGAGAGAGAGAGATAGAGAAAGAGAGACAGAGAAAGGGGACGGTAAAGGATACAGTGCCTCCTATGGACAAACACTATCCCCTCCATGTTGACATGTATAACTCCACACTGCCCCCTGCTGAGCCTTGTCCATGAGTGCAGTCGCAGTTTATTTTCACATCACAATCAGATCCCCTCTCTGCTCCCACCTGGTGGTGACTAAAAGTTTTTTTTTGAAGAAAATTTTCGTTTGGCTGTCATCAGTACAGTATGTGTGAATATGCAAGGTTTCAGTTGCATTGGTAGAGTATAAAGTTTTTGCTTCATACATATGTACACCTGCAAGTTTTATCAGTCCTGCAAACAACATATTATGGTGAAGTTGGATATTGTGCTGTCATGATAATGGTGGCCTAACAACAGAATTAAAAATGACTCTATACTGCTGCATTATAAATTCACTCCCCAAACCTTTGGTCTGTCATTTTATGATAGCGTAAAATCTCTTCTATGCAGCTTATGTGAGTAACTAGTTACATGTAACAAAGTGATGTAATTAAATTACAAAATAAATGTAACTGTAATCAGTTTAAATAACTGAGAAAAAATATGTTATTAAATTACAGTAACTTATCAAAGAGTTGGTGATTATGAAGTGATTACATTTCAATATACAATCTGAGTTAAAAGTTTATATGTAAGATAAAACATTCACTCTGTTGCTTTGCATCTTTTTGCCATGCAGGAATGCTTTCTTTTGGCAAATTGAGACAAATTTGAGTGCAACACTTATGCAATAATGCGTTAAGGACATTTACCTTTATTGTTCAGTTTAAAACATTTTACAAGAAAAGTTATTGAAAAGTTATCAAATGTAATAAGTTACATTACTTTCATGAAGTGATTAAAATAGTTACGTAATGTTAATACATTTCAAAAATAATCCTCCCAACACTGCTTCTATGTTGGTATCTGTAGAGTTGCACACGAGACCTCACTAAAAAGAGCACCTCTTCTTTATTATTATTATTATTATGTCTTAAAGCCCAGACACAATACCAACATACAAAAAAAAAGTTGCAACAAAGGCTGTCACCTCACCTTGCGACACCTAATTTCACCTCACGATGCCTCGTTTCGCCTCGCGTTGCCTGTGTCTTAGCCAAAAAGTTGCAATACAATAGACAGCAAAGACTCCGGACAACTGCCAGCTAGCATGTACGATCTGCACCTGCATGACAGGAAATATTCCACTATGCCAACAAATGACGGTAGTCTGTATTTGTCATTAAAAAACTCGAAGACCGACAGGAGTGACTCAAGATGCTAGTTAGCCAGTTAGCACATTAACAACACAACCTGATGTTGAAAGAACAAAGCATATTTACTGCGTACTAACAAAATTAACGCAAACAATTACAATCGTTACTGCTAAAGAGCTCAATGGTAAAATTTGTCCTTTTGTTCGATCAATTTGTTGGTCCGCCATTTTGGTTCAGACTGAAATATCTCAGTGACTACTGGATGAATTACCATGAAATTTGGTAAATATATTCATGGTGCCCAGAGGATGAATCCTAATGACTTTGGTGATCGCCTGACTCTAACTCTACCTCCTCCATTAGGTTGATATTTGTGATGTTTAGTGAAATGTCTCAACAGCCATGGAATGGATTGTCATGGAATTTAGCACAGACATTAATGTTTAGCTTTAAAATGATTAATCTAATAAAAAAAATTTGTGACCCCTTATTTTTTTAAATTTAATTTGTCCAGAGTTCAGATTTAAATGCCTGCAAAACTAAAGACATTCTGATGAGCCTCAGTGGTAGCTTGTGTTTAGGGATATTTAGCAGATGTTAGCATGCTAGCATGTAAAACTAAGATGGCAAACATGGTAAACATTATATCTGCTAAACATTAACACATTAGAATAAAGACAGTAAGCATGTTAACAGGCTGACTTCACATGTCATTTGAAGCAGAACTGCACCTGTATGAAGTTTTACAAATCTACTAGCATGGCTGTAGACTCTTATTTCAAAGTTTTTTTTGGGGGAGAGTTTTTCCTTATCTGTTGTGAGGGCCCAAGGACAGAGAATGTCATATACTTTAAAGATAAATCATTATTTGTTATAATGGAATTTATAAATAAAACTCACTTGACTTGTTTCAGCAGATTATTTTGTTAGGCTGGGTACAGCACCTACAAGCTATACAGCAAAACCCTGGACACAAATTTGTGTGAGTAAACGGAAACTGCAATAGTGGATTTTGAAAAGTGAGGTGGCAAAGTCTCCATTATCCCCAGTAGAGCCCACACCCTCGACCCTGGCTTAATGTAAATGTAACTCAGTGATGATTGAGAATTCACTGTAAATTATTAATAGATAATCATAATTTGTTATGATTTTTTATTTACCTTCATTAATTTCTTCCTTTTCTTTTATAATAATCGTACACTGTAAAGCCCTCTGAGGCAAACCATGTTTTGCGATAATGGGCTCTATAAATAAAACTGACTTGACTTGACTTAATATCATTATTGTTATTTTAACCATGTTTTTACAGTCATATTTTACCTCTGTGTTATTTTACTTCTTTTTTTATGTTACATACCTGTGCGAGGTGGGGCTGGGGTGGAGGGGTCTGACTGAATATACCTCTTAACTGCTGTATATATACATGATGGTTTTGTAACACTGTGAGACTTGTGTTCTGAAAATAATTAAAAAAAAAATACATTAAAAAAATACAGTAAAATGCTGCACAATTAACCTACGATAAAATATTTCTACATGAATAAAAGGTTAAAGTAAATGACCTTTTGTGATTTTGAAGTGTCAATAAAATTTCAATAAACATGAGAAAACTGTCAACAACTGCCTCCAGAAAGTCAAAGTTCAAACTGAGCCACAGCTTGAGTGGATGGAAAGGTCTAATGGCAGCCGCCCTCTCCCGCCACCAGGAAATCTGAGCACTTCCTCCAATTCTCTCTCTGTTTGCTCTCTGGATTGCACTTCATCCTGTGGTCCTTAGGTGTGTGTGTGTGTGTGTGTGTGTGTGTGTGTGTGTGTGTGTGTGAGTGTGAGTGTGTGTGTGTGTGTGTGAGTGAGTGTGTGTGTGTGTGTGTGCGCGTGGAGGCAGTAATCAGTCAGTCACAGTCAGACATAAACTAGGCAACAGTGAACCACACCAGAGGAGCTTCGAGAACGACGGCACCCATTGCACCCCAGGGTGAGCTGTTTTAGCCTGTTCTCGTCATCTATTTCTTTTTAACACTTAAAGAGCAACTTGCAGGTTGATTTTTAAAAACAAGGAGTTATGCGTAAATGTCCAGTGTGTAGGATTTAGGGACATACATTAGAAATGGAATAGAGTATTTATAACAATATTTCATTTGTTTATAATGATCTGAAACTAAGAACTCGTGTGTTTTCGTTACCTCAGAGTCACCTGTTTATATCTACATATGAAGGGGGCCCTCCTCCACAAAGTCCTCCATGCTGTCTCTATAGTAGCCAAGAACAGACTAACCAAACATATCCAGGCCATTTGTGTTTTTGCATTGGCCACCATAATTCCACCTTCCAAGTTTGGCACATAGGAGAAGTTTCAGTTGGTTGCAATCCACAACCTCACCACAAGAGGTTGCTTTATCCAACACACTAGACCTTATACCTTTCCTGAAAATGACAATTTGAAAAAAGTAACGCAGGGTTTTTGTTTTACAAAAGACTATGGCAGACATTCAGTGGAAAATGTAGCCGTTCTGAGCAATACTTCTAAAAATCATTTCTTTTTAACATCTATTCAACTTTTTTAACCTGCAAAATGCTCTGTACTGAACTGCAATTGCTATATTCTACACAGTGCCAATAGCAGAGGGACTATAACCTGACTATAATTAATGTTTATATTTTACAGATATGAAGACATGAGAGTGGTATCAATCTTCCTTTTAAACTCCTGGCAAGAAAACAATTTAGCAGGTTTCTCATAATGTCGTAATTCATGTAGAACAAATTATTTCATTTCTGGTTTCTGAGACACCATCATGTTGTCCTCAGATGCTGTAATTTAATGCTTTTGCTGTGTTTTAGCTTGAACTTTGGCTTCTGTGTCCTGTATGAACCAGGTAGCTGCCACTAGGGGTCACTTTGTCACATTAAACCACACCTGCAGCATACGTATATACTGTAGCTCAATCAAGGACGGAGGCCACTTGATTTAGTACACAAAGATTTGTACTGCTCTGATCATCATCATCATATTTATACCGGTTTGTAATATATCATGTACAGTGTAGTGTAGTGAAGGCCACTCTCAAGTGCGAGCAAAAGGTTTATGCATTAAGAATGTGTCTCATCTACCTAAGTTCTGTTTAGTGTGTGTCTTCATCTCCTCTGTAAGGCATCAAAAATGAGGCAAAATAGTGCTGGCTCTAATCTGCTAACAAGACTTAAAATCTTTATATATGAATGTACAGTTACTCCTCTATTATACTGAAGAACAAAGGGGTCAGAATGTAGAGATCACTGACAAATAATCCAACAGTCCAACAACACAGACCCCACCACCAATGTCTCCTGTTCTAGATGGGACCTAGTTAGACCTGTAGTTGGTAGGAGAACATGGAGAATAAGTGTTGTTGCTGAAGAATGGCGAGAAAATGTCTATATGTCAAACGAATGGTTGTTGTCTTTGAGTGAGTTTGTTTTGCTGACACATTAAAGGGCTGGTGCCTTTGGATTCTCAAGACAGGTGGTTTTGAAAATAGTGAGGAAAGAATGTGAAGCAACTACGATTAACTTGAGCCCTGTGTTAATAGAGTCACTGCGTCTGAAGTAGAGGAACTTGTGCAGAGTTTCATTTAGCCCACGGCATCCATGGATGGGACTGCCCAGATGCACTTTACTTGAACAGGAAGAAAATGTTTTCTGTTAAAACACAAGCCACCTGTGACTTCTAATAATTATTAATTTATGTTGTAGTGAAATGGTTTAGCAGTATCCATGACACTCAAACATTGCAAATTATGTGCGTACTAGTGATACACGGTTCAGGTTTTTCTAAATCCCAACCTGACCAGGCCCGCTATGAAAGCCAACCCGACCCGTACACATGTGCATTAATCAATGACCTGAACCCCAGACCAGAGCTTAAAGTTTCCAGTAAATCTCCCTCATTTAAACATGCATTTTCTGTTTTAAATTGTACAAATGACAAAGACAGTAACCACTCACCCATCTTTGAAGTGGCTATGTCTTCAGTATATGATCACAGGCGCACAGCTGATAACCAACATGGTTTGTTTACATAAGGTTACAGAGGTGCATATTTAACAAAGTCAGTGTGGACAAAGGGACTCTTGTTTATTGTAAGAACACAGTGTTGAGGCTACATACTGTATTTGCAGAGGGAAATATTCAAACAGAACATTATGACAGAAGAGATATAAATATGTTGGACCTCAAAAGATTTTCCTAATCAAAGGTCAAATCAGAGAGCCTGAGCAAAGCAGCACTGCTGATGAGAAAGCTGCTTTTAGAGTGTGTGAGAGAGAGATGCAGAGAAGACGGGAAGAGAAGGTGTAAATTTGGTTTTTGCACAATGTCTCTGTAAATTATTACAACTTACTCTGAACACTGCTTTGTCATTTTATGGCCTGCCCTGATCCCAAAACCCGTTTTCCTAACAAAATTTGAAAATTCACATGATTCCCACAATTTTGGAAATGCAGAGACCATTTAAGTTTTCATCTTGGGGATCCAGCATACCCTTTGCCTTCCTGCCTGGTAGTGGGGGCAGCACTGTTCGTGAACAGTACTTTGGACTGTCCTTTTAGGTGCATGTCCATCCACTTGTTTGTTTGTTTTTGTTTTAGGTTATTTTTGGCTTTAGCCTTTATTCTGACAGGACAGTTTACGTGTAAAAGTGGGGAGAGGGAGGGGAAGACATGCAGCAAAGGGCCAAGGCCAGAATCAAACCCGCAGCCGCTGCAGTGAGGAATTTCCCAGGATTTCCACCGCTGGCATGTGCGTTGCGTTACGGCTCCACTGCGGTTTTGCTCCGTGCTCCCTCATCCATCAACTCCCACTGTTTGCAGTTTAATGCGCAGCATTGCCAGATCAGCTGGAGTGGTGAGACCGAAGAATTCCCACGGTAATTACAGAATTACGCGCATTATATCAGTACAGAAGAAGAAGCAATAACTCCATTCACTCCCATAACTCCCAGTAAGTTGTTCCCACGCCATTTCCTTTCTATGGTTGTTCCTATAAAAAAGGATGTGTGGTGCCATAAATAATTTTGTGGTTTTCCATCTCCATAATTAGCTTCTCTTGGTCCATGATGTTGGTAATGACCTCTGAAAACCTCTGACCTGATGAATCCAGACCTGGATCTGCTCATTATGACGTTTTGTTGATGTAGTTAAGTGAAATACGATCAGACATAAACTCTTAGTTTTTTATTTGAAAATTAACTGGATGTTTTAATTATGAGTCGCTGCTCTGTGTTAAATTTGGCTGAATTGATGCGAAGTGCTCCAGCGTCCGAAAAAAAACATGAGCCTTGCGTATCTGATCCACAAGCCTCTGAACTGCCAAGTCAATCCACAACGCAGTGGAGCCGGTGGAAGTTAACACATAGACCAGAGTGTATTCTCTTTGCTCAGTCTGCCGTGGCAGATCGGAGCTGGAAATTAAGGGTTAACCTCTGTACATTGGGCGCCAGCTCTACCAACTGAGCTACTGAGCGTTACCATCCACATTTTTATGTGCATTTTTAATTTGTACTTAAAAAACAGAAACGCCAAAATTTTGAAAATCTCGAAAGATTGCAATGAAGCTTTGTTGCTTGTGAGGTGGAAAGGTTGGCATATTGATAAAAGGATAACGTGACTTAGTGCAATGCAAACAGATTCAGTAAATAAATTGACATACCGTTAGAGATGTAATGATATCAAATTTTCATATCACGATAACCGTGACCAAAATTATTGGGATAATTGATATATATATATATATATATATAGCAATAATGTTTAAATGTGCAGTGTTGCTGCATCTGTAGAAGATTGTTGCTGCTAACTTTGGTTGAGGCATTACAGTGTGACAGTTAGTGTCCGGAATTAACTTTTTGATTCACCAGCCAGTTTGGTAGAAAAAATCTACCAGTCAAACATATTTTTTACCAGCCAAAATAATAAACTGTCTTTTTGTTTCACATACATACATTTATTTTAGTAAACCTATTTGAGATCATAATGAATGCAAACTTAGAGAAGAGGCCAAAGCAAAGTCTCAACAGTTCATCACCACAGCCTCTGTGTGTAAATGAGTACCCACTGGCAAGCTGTGATGCTGTGTATCCGTCTAGGGCTTTTATTGTGAAAGGTAAGAATGGAAGAAGTGAAGCTACTGCACTGTTGCTGTCGATGTAAGAGCTAAAAAGAGTTTGCCGTGATGGTTCAAACTACGGGGCCTCTGTCTTAATATCTCATAACCTTCATTAGTATGCACGCAGCGTTAGCTCTCAGCAGACCAGCGGCTGATGATAGTTTAATGATTAGCTGAGGTCTTGTACGGTAAACAGTTCCGCGAACGAGAAGTGCTCGAGACAGCTTTGCATAACAGTAGTGGATGGAAACGCACATAAGTTTGTATTTTGTTCTTCAGATTTTCTAAAAATTTGGTTAAAATTTGTACCAAATTTGGTTGGAAATCCTACTTGTGTGGAGCGAGAATGGTGCTTTTGGCGGACTGTAAGCAAGGTTTGGAGCATCGAGTGGGGCAATGAACATTAATCCAAATGACCTTACCTTTGTTGTCTGTGTCTGTGTTGTACTTTATAACTATTGTGAGGCCACCAAAGACACGATGCATGAGAACGGAGTCATTGATGTAATTCAGCATGACAAGGACGACCAGCCAGCCACACAGAGTTATTACAGAGTTAACTGTACCACAGCAGAAAGGAAGAGGGTCAGGAGAGTCTTTAATGAATCCCTGATCCATAAACGGGACTGCACTACATTGGAGAGTTGTAGTTAGTGAGTGTGTGTGTGTGTGTGTGTGTGTGTGTGTGTGTGTGTGTGTGTGTGTGTGTGTGTGTGTGTGTATACATGTATGTGTGTATGCATGCATACATGAGTGTGTGTGTATGTGTGCAGGTCAAACCTGTCAGTAACTTTACAGCTACTATAGTTCAAAGTACCATGTCTAATGTTAATCACAGGGATATCTGTATAATTTGCAAAACAAAAATTGGAAATAAAGCATCCACCCACCATTACATGAATTACTTGACCAGAAAGGGGAAGTTTAAGGGTTGGTACTGAATCAGACATATCACTAAAAGTCCTAACACTCTTAACTTAACTAATATAACACATTTTGTTAGCGCTGGTAGCTCATTTTTGTGTCACTACTAGCCACTAAAAAAGAAGTCTCCTGTCTTCAGTGGCTCTCAATGGGCCACTTTTCCTCTTAGATTTGTTTTTAAGAAAGGACCTCAGAAAAGGTCAGATTCATGACGTGTTCTTAAACCGCAGAATTGTTCGCACCTGTGTTCATATGATGAAAAATCATACTGTCCTCATAAAAAAAGTGTATGCCAGTACCCTCTACAAACACAAATGCCCGCAAATCCCCATAAAAGGACATGAGACTGCAAGGTCATGTGTACACACGGAATAGATTAAGGACAATAAGACGAATATAAGTCCAAAATAAATAAATAAAGGTCTAAAGACAGAGGTGCACCAGACTCCAAACATTCACTTATTAGTTGTAATCCTATTAAGGGGCCATGGGGGGAAGCTATCCCGGCTGATATTGGGCAAGAGACAGGGTACACCTTGGATGGGTTGCCAGATTATCACAGGGCTGAAACATAGAGACGGACGACAATCCACACTCACATCACACAATTTAGAGTCACAAGTTGACCCGCATGTCTTCTGACTGGGAGGAAACCAGAGAATGCGGAGAACACTTACGCTGACTCGAGAGAACATGCAAAATCCACACAGAGGAAGCATTATAACAGAGCAACTGTCAGGACTGAGCGCTGCAGAGCTCTCCTTGGTTTGTAGTAGTAGATAGAAAGTGGACTATTTCTTGCAATGTGAATGAGCGGCTTGTGGGGCACAAGTCCTACAGAAAATTAAGTGATGTCTCAGTCAAAAACAACTGCTTTTTGTGGCCCTATTTCAACTGGAAAAACAGCAACAGGTCTTCAAAAACACAAGTGTTTGGTTTGAAACAGCAATGACTTGATTAAGAGAAAAAAACAAACAAATTTTTTTTTTTCTGAAGACTTTACACTCTAGTCTATAATGTCATCATTTTGACACTGCCTTCTCTGGTCTATGGCTTTTTTGAGAGAGTAGCTCAAGCTCGCAATTATTGACTGAACTTTACTAGGCCACTGAAACAATAGCAATATTTTGGAAATATTAATTTAGATGGCGTTCACCTTTAAGTTGTGGGTCACTCTTTGTTAACTGCTGGTGTGATCCCATCGCAAGACAGTCTCTAGTTATGTGTTTTCTTTTAGATATTTTTGTTGTTTTTTTAAGCTCCTACAGTATCATATCCCTTCCTTTTCACTTTCCTCTTTTCCTTTCTGCACCAAACCCTGTCTCACCCCACCTCCAAACCCCACAGACTGTCATCATCACACACTGATTATGAGTGTGAGCAGTGAGGGGCAGTGTCCTTTTTATGGCTGTCCCTCAGTCTGCAGTATTGGAGGCATGCTGAGGGCTGCTCCGTCCCTGAGAGACACAATATCACATGTTGGCTCAGCTTCGAGGACATTTCTCAACATGCCATGGGATTAAAATACAATGTAAACACCTGCAGCCAGGAACTTTTTGACATCAGCAGCATTTGAAGGTAAGCTTCACAGTTTGACAAAATGAGAGAAGGCAGAAACCCGTTGGTGGAGCAGAGTCCTCTGATCATTTTGGTGTTCAACAGTTGAGAGGGTTGAAGACTACTAATGTAAGAGTAGTTCCACCACTCAGTGAAGCTCTGCTGTGTAGTAGCTGTCTTTGTCAGTCACTAATAAGAAAACAAAATCAGTGCAGTCTGTCATCTATCTTTGCCGTCATTATAATAAATCAATCGTCATAAAAAGCTCATTGCTACGATGTTTCTGCAAAGCTGTTTGCACAGAACTAACCATTGTTCTCGCCGATCGGTAAAGATGGCCGCTTTGGACACACAGGAGACTTCTGGTTTTAAAGCTGATAC
The DNA here is from genome assembly GCF_026936395.1 of Plectropomus leopardus. NCBI lineage: Eukaryota > Metazoa > Chordata > Actinopteri > Perciformes > Serranidae > Plectropomus > Plectropomus leopardus. Next base: position 4,343,181 of record NC_142180.1, read on the forward strand.
AAACCAATATTTGTATACATATTGGCTATATTATAAATGTATATTTTGGATGATTAAGGCTGCACCTAACGATTACTTTTTTAATCGATTAATCTATCATTTATTTTTTTCGATTAATCGATTAATCTATTGTTGTTGTTTTTTCTTGTCATTTATATTTCAATATTTTATTCAATCATCTTCAGTCATGACAGAGTATACACTTATTCCCCAACAAAACATAGCCCAGTTTTAACTGGTAATCTGTGTTTTACAGTCTGATATAAAAATAAAATTAATGCAAGAGATTGTTCCATACAAGTAAAAGTAATGTAATGCAATCTAACAATCAAACAGCAAAATAAATAAAACAATGTCAAATTGAAGTCACTTTTAGGAGGAGTTACAAAAAAGTTTTGTTACAGTAACAAATCTCAAATATAGCAGTCCAACAAAACATCTTACAGTAAAATTATTGCAATTTGAATAACACTATAACTTTTCTCTAACAGAAATAATGATAACTAGTACATTCTTTCTGCATCAAAATAGTCCAGCCTTAGCTGGGCCTTAGGCCTGTTTCACACACACGTGTCATGACCACGAAACATCAGCCTCACCAAGCAGTAGTGTGTTTCATGCGTGTGGTGTTCACACATGCTGCGTTTTTGCTACGTCACTGCTGCGTCACTGCCTGCTGCTATGAGTACTGTATTTCTATTTTTACAAGCACAAATTCCACTCATTTATGAAGTTATACAAGCTCCAGCACAGCTGACAACCCCGTCCTGTGAATGTTTCAAAATAAAATGCATTGTATCAGCAACTGATGAGATTCTGTCCACAGAGACGCTGTCAGAGGGCTTTTGTTTTGAAAGGGAAGAAAGGAAGTTGAGGTAAAACAAACATCTTTGTATTTCCTCATCTCTGTGACAGAGAGACTTTAAACTGCAGTAAAAAGTGGTACAGTCAATTTAATCATGAAAACATCATGTTTAGTGTCCATTCCTGCTGACATGTGTGCGTCACATGTAAAAAAAAAAAAAACGGCAAGCCACCATTTCTCTAGATGTGCTGTAGCTGACACGCAGCTTGCCTTTCAAAACAAAAACCCTTTGATGCATTTTACTTTGAAACATTTTCAGGACCAGGTTGTTGTTTGTGCAGGAGCTTGCATGATTTCATAAATGAGTAGAACTTGTGCTCGATACAGATATACAGCACTTACAGCAGCAGGCAGTGATGCAGCAGCGACATTAAAACAAAGCTGTATGTGTGAACGCCACACCAGAACACGCTGCTGCTCGGCGCTCATGACACCATGGATTTGTTATCGTGAAATCGCATGACACGTGCTGTGTGAAACGGGACTTACATCATCCTTGCGACACCTCTACACACATTACATAAATCGATGTATTTACGTAATCAATTACGTCGACGCGTCACCCCAGCCCTATGGACAATGCACCAAATTACTGTACAGGTCACAAGCAGTAACAATCCTACAGATAATTATGACCCAATTATCATCCTCCTCTGCTCACCTGAGTATATTAGCATCTCTCAGCTCATTGTTTTGGCCCTCATCTTTACTGTTTTGTCTCACTCTTGCTGCTCTAAAAATCCACTGTACCCTTTACTGCTTCACTTGTGTCTGGCTATCAAAAGCCACACATGCCGGTGTGCGTATGTGTGTGTGAGTAGCCTTTACGTGTGTTTAGGTGCGCAGTAGCTACCCGTTCAGGCTCCTCTCACACACTGTTCCTGCGTTTTCCTTCAAAAAGTAAAGCACCAAAATTAAGACATATTTTACGTAATCGTGAGCTAGTAATTTGTGCATACCCTTGTATTTTGACAGGCTGCGATTGCATGACCACAGCACTGACAGGAGTAAAGAAGGAAGCAGTCCCTACCTGTCCAGTTAGCAAATTTGTGAATCCTTGGATGGTGAAGGAATGGTGCGTCTTACGAATACATTGTCACCACAAGTCGTCACATGTTGTCACTTTGCAGTGGACTTCTATATCTACATATTACGCTCTAAGTATCCTTCTGCATCTGCTGTTGACATTCTGGGATATTGCTACCGTGATGCCAACAGGAGCTAATGGTGGGATTATGCTGCATGTGGTTATGTTTAGACAACACAAATACATGGTAATGAAAGTCAAGATGTTAGCAAGAGCACATGCAAGCACGGGTGGTTAGGATCAGGTAAAAAATCGCATTCAGACAAGAGGCAGACACAGTTAGATCCATCCATCCACCGACCTAGGGGCATTTGTGCTCCTTATGTTACGATGTTACCGGCAGTGTTTCAGCCTGACACAGTCCAGTGGCGTATGCAGACACGATTTGCTCCATTCGGCCACATTCTTAACTGATGCCAACTTTCCATGTATCATGCTGCTACAACAGGTGCCGTCTGGCCCTCCACCGTCATATAAGACTGTGAACGCTTCTGCCCTGATGCGTTCTCAGCTGATGCCTTCCAGTGGCGGAGGTGGATTTTGGTGTGGATTTCTTACTCCGAAAGCACTGCAAAAGTGGTGGTATTTGACAACTTCAGAATGAGACGAGCTGGTCTTACTTTACCTCTTATAGGCTCACCCTGACTTGCTTAACCTAAGCCAAACCAATCCCACTCCTCTTGCCTAAACCTAACCAATCCAACCGACAAAGGCAGCCAGTAGTAGCCACTGACAGGGATAGTAGCACGGGTCATTCCTTCACTATCCTAGGATTCGCAAATTTGGAGTAGTGGATTGGTCACAAATCACAGTGGAGAATTTTTTTTACAAAATCCTAATGTAACATTGCAAATGACAAAGTCTGTGTGAAATAGATATATGTAGAACATGCTATTTTCATTTACACTTTCAACCCTTTCAACAAAAGGAGAGAAAAAAACAAATACCTTTCGGTTGGTTTGTTTTGTAAACAATAGCTGTTGCAGTCTTGAAACACTGTCAGAAACTGAACTCAGTTAACCTACAGCAGAGCTACTGTAAACTGTAGTTCATCTGATAATTTAATTAAATGTACTGAAATGACTTCCCAGCAGTCTGGATCATTCCATTAACGGTACCTCACTGTGGGGAGCCACCAAGTCTGGTCTGAGCCATTAACAGCAGCTGCCTCTACCTCTCTGCCATTAGCACTCATTCTAACACTTTCAGCCAATATGTCCCAGACAAGCCAACTCTAATCCCATCTACAGTCCATCACACTGTCTTTCCAACTCTCTGCCTGTGCTCCCGTTTTTAGTCTCAAAGAAACAAAGGGGAAAGGAAACAAAGTTTGCCAATTTACCATAGTGGCTGTACTTTTAGAAAAAGATACCTGTACCAATGAGTCAGTGTTATGAGTCAGTTGTACCATATTTTTGCTCACCAGCTACAATAGAGTGGTCTCTCAGGTGATGTCAAATACCGCTTGGCAGCCATACTGTCGGTCACAAACTTTTGAACATGAGTGATAATAAGGAAATTAAGCCCCTGTTTATTTCAGGTATTTCTATCTTCGGATAAATTAATGTTAAACTCAAGTTCATGTTGGAATCAAACCAGAGATGCTGTGGTAGATGGTTTGTATCTTAGACAGTTGTTCCACCAAATGTCTCTTACTCATGTTTTTGGTGCTGTGACATTAATCTCACTAGATGGCAAAATTAAGCTGTGGATGCCACTAACTCCTGGTTCCTGCCACTATTGAAGCCTCATTTCCACTGCACAAAAAACTGGCTAACACCCGCTAACATCTGGCTTTTTAATGCAATGGGAATGCGTACAATCAGCATTCACCTGAGTCAAATGACTCAGCAGTAGACAAGGGTTTTTATGGCCCCCGTCTCCGATCAGCATTGATGGGAACACAACTGGCTTAAAAGCTTAAAAACATGTCATTTGGAGCTTCCTTTAATCACCACAGAGTGGCTGTAAATATGCCTTGGTTAAACAATATCATTACATATATGTAGTTACACCATCTCTTTGTTTGACTTCAAAGATAGATTCACAAAATTTCAAGTCTGTCTTTAACCCTTAGAGCCCGCTTTCAAATGAAATTAAATATTCTTTAATTTTCAGAATTTTAACCCTTTAAATGTCAGGTTTTTGTCATGATGTCACCATGTTTTTTATGAAAAAAAAACCCATAAAAAATGAATTATTTTCAATTTATTACATGCAACGATGATTTTGTGATGATCACAGCCTGGGATATGTCACAGATTTGCAGATTGTGACAGTGCACCTAGTGGAAATACCATGAATTTCCTCCACGTGCCAAATATGGTTAAAAAAAAAAAAAAAAGACGGAAGAGATGGAAAAAAGTAAAAATTACAAATTCCAAGGCAAAAGCCCAGAATGACACCCAGAAATAATAAAATTAATGTTTAAAGTTTGAATGAGTTTTATTTTATTTTATTCCCAGCCAAAAATACTGTCTGGCAATAAAACAAGGAGAAGTTGCATGCACTGCGACAGCAGTGAAGGCAAAGGGTGAATTAAGTGATAAGGCACTATGCTGTTTTTTTCACCCCACGTGTGTCTCAGGCATAACAGTGAGTTCATTTTACTGCAGCTTTATTGTGTAAACTGCTCTATAGCTCTTTGATTCTAAACAAGGCTGAACAGCTGCGCCAGACTCTCACTGTCTGTCCCGTCAGGTGGCACAACACAACTGCAGGCTACAAACACTGAAACACATGCCATCCACTCCACAAACAGAACCATGACATCACTGCTGAGACACACTGTGTGTGTGTGTGTGTGTGTGTGTGTGTGTGTGTGTGTGTGTGTGTGTGCGCGTGTGTGTCAGTGAGTCTAATCCTGTCACAGAGAACGACAGCACCTGTGCCCTCAGCATGCCACCTGACGATCCCACCTTCCAGGAAAGCCGTGAGCTTTATGTTTTGAAGACAGACAAATGGTTTAGCTTATGGACTGCTTGATATAAAGCCAGTATGTGTGCATGTGTGCATGTGTGTGTGTGTGTGTGTGTGTGTGTGTGTGTGTGTGTGTGTGTGTGTGTGTGTGTGTGTGCGTGGTATGTGGCTATGTTGATGTCTCAGGATGCAGTAGGGGACAGTGCGTGCGTATGTGTTGATGGCAAAGGATGTAAAACCACATCAGAGAGCATTCCTCATGTGGTTTTAACAGCACAAGACACACTATCCATGACCTTTAGAACAGTTGTAAGAAACGAGAATAAATAGCTTTGAGTATGTGTCTACATACTTTATCAAGACATGTTTAAACCCTTGAGCTCACCTTTTTTTTTAATAAAACACATGTAGACTGCAGGTTATAACCTTTGCTGTGCCAGTAGTTACAGAAGGCACCACTCAGATCAAAGATGAATCATCACTTTTCTTTCTCTTTTTTTTTTACATTCTTGTACAAGTTACATCATCTTTGTTATTATGTAGTGTGACACAACATTTGGTACAGTGAAGTGCTACTAAAGCCATTGAAAACACCAGTCTCACATTCACATATACACACTAAGCTATTACCTGAAATATCTATCATCCATTAACGGCCAAAGTCGGTGTGTGTGTGTGTGTGTGCCGCCATTACAGGAGCCTGATGCCAGACGTTAGATAACGGCTAGCAATTCAATCTGAATTTAAAACCATCCTCTGAAAAAAACAGCTGAAAACTCTGATATTAAACCTTGGAAACCTCAGCATATTGGCTTGATTTTTTTTTTTTAAACAATGGGCAAAAGGAAATGGGAGGAAAAAAGGAAAAGACCACCGAAATTTACAAGATTTTAATAAATAAATAAAAAAATAAAATAAAATAAATATGTAATCATAAAAATTTTAAGACTTTTTTTTTACTAGCTTTTACTTTCTCTTTCTTCCCTTAACATTTTCCCCTAGCTTTTTTTTAAAATTCTTAATCTTCTCATTTCTTGCAATTTGTTGATGAGCATTTCTTACCAAGTTGTTTGTTGCCTTCCCCATATTTTTGAAAGAAATCACACCAATTTGCTGACGGTTGAAAGGTTTTAATACTTGTGAAAGGCATCTGAATGCAGCACAAAAAAAGTGACGTTGCTCAGGTTTCAAAGGGTTGAAACTTTTCTCCTCCTACTCCAGATTCCACACGCTGTATTGTCAATTGCCATCTTTATTATTTGTCAGTCTGCAGTATTGTAGTTCACATACACTGCATTTGTATTGGAAAATGCCATTTTGGCCTCAAGAGAACCCAAGAACAAGCTGACACACACACACTAATCACTAAATGGGTTTATATGTTGTGTCCTGGCCACCCCTCGACAGGGCATAACATAAACACTGAAAGCTGTTACTGACACAGTTGAGCTGCATATTGCTAAAGACATGATACAAATGAACTCATGTAAATATGTTTTGTGAATTAACTGCAGCCTTCAGTGTTAAAGACAAGTTTGCAGCTTGCACTTTCACCCCAAAAGGGAAATTCAGTTTACTATATTAAAAGAAGGGAAATTCAGTTTGCCTTTAATTTTTACTGCTAAAATCAAAAGCAAAACTTGTTTTGAGGAATTTCTTTGTCATTTGCAGTTTGTTTTAAAGAAGGAAAATAAATTATTAAAATTGTAAATTGGGTTTGGTGTGAAGAAATCAGAGATTTTATTTTTAGGTCATATCGCCCAGCCCTAATCAGAGATTAATCTATGCACTTTGGAAGGTCTAGAGAAGTCTCACGATTCTATTATTTTATCAACAGTTAAGTTAGCAGAGCGCTAACCAGGCGGCAGGACCCGCCCTCCTCTGTGTCTGATTGGCTGCCTAATATTCTTACCCTTAATCTAACCAATTGTTAACCCTCCCTGCTTCAGCTCCTCGGCCACAGTCAGCGAGTACAGCAGAGATTTGTTTACCTCCAGGGCCGAAGTAACTTTGGGGTTAACTCCCTTCACTTTATCCAGCAGCTGGAAAGCAACACATGGCGCTCCACTCGGTCTTGAGAGGAAGCAGCATTTATTAACTGAAAACCTGATTCTGGTTTTACCTGATAGTGATTCACTGCACATTTACTGCTAAGGTGACCACTTTTACTACTCAGAGAAGACCAGTGTCTCTGCTCTGCTTCTACCTCCTAATGGGAAAAAATAAAATATAAGATAGGATAGGATAGGATAGTTTGGTTAAGTAGAGTGCAGTAGAGAAGATTATGGTATAATATAGTATAGTATAGTTCAGTTTAGTAAAGTGTAGTACTGTGCAGTATAGAATCATTTAAGTTTAGTAAAGTAAAATACAGTCCAGTATAGTATAGTAAAGCAAAGTAGATAGCCCACTTTTCCAACAATCACTAACTCTGGTTTGGTCAAAATAATCCCTTAATTGACCAGTAACTGACAGAGTAAGATGTGAAAACAAGACAACTGTACATCCTCTAGCAGACAGCTCAGCTGCCAGTTGCACCACACTGACCTCTGGTGGTGCAAGATGTGCACTACATGCAAGAATCCTCATTACAGGCTCTCTATAAGATTAATAAGAAGGATGAGCATTTTTACTGTTGCCAGTATTGAAAATCATACTGTTAGGTTTTTGAATAAAACTATAATACTGTGATACCACCCATGCCTACAAGAGATTATGGTAAATAAGACAGAAGAGAGCTGCAATACAAAAAAAACAAAAAAAAAACCCTTTCCAGAAAGCTGCGACAGCACGCACAGTTTACCCACAAAAGTACACACACACACACAATGACACAGGTGCTCAGCGGCGACCTGACTCCCAAATAATAACCTTTTAAACAGGGGCACGGTGGCCCAACAGATACCCCAAATCCCCTTGAATAAAGCACTTTTACTCACCTATTTGAAGGATTCTGACTCTGTCTCTGACTGGTTAGGTCTGCAACCAAAATAAAATTAAATGTTACAGATAGAATGCTAGTTAGCTTACCAAAATAATTCATTGGCTGGCTATGCACCTGGTAGAGACATTAATTTATTAGCAGCCTACAGCTTAACCTATACAGTGCATGTCTTAAAATTGACATCTAACATAACAGCCTAACGTTACAATTATTTAGACCAACATTACCTATTTTGCGCTTCACCTTGCTGGAGTCTTGTCATCTTGTCACGAGATAAAATAAAAACTTGACTGGACAACAACGTACAGTTTCAATAGCTTATGTATAGTTGTTGTAATTAAGCCTGAAATGTTCTCATTGTTTGCTCAGCACTGATTTTTTTTATTCACTGTGACAGATGGGTTTGCTCACTGAAGGGCATATATACCATTTGGAATCACAGTTTTGTCTACTGAGAACTTCTGAAGGTGGTAACTTTCTCAAACTTTATTATTACCTTTCTGTCAGAGGCCCACTCTCTATCAGGCAGAATCTGCTCATTTTATGGAACCTACTATGGCCCGCAGTAATAATACTATGTTACAATGTAGTGTAAGTATTTTTTGGGAATCTTTCTATTTTACTTGAGTTTTTATATTTCTGCCAACTTTCACTTTAACTGCACAACATTTCCCAAAAAAAACTACAAAGCGTACCTTTACTCCATACATTTATCAAAGCATTTTAGTAAGTTTCTACAAAACAGGGAAGGAAGACGGAAGAGAGGGGGAGACGGGCAGATGAATGAAGGACTGAGAGGGAAGGAAAAATTGGATTTTGTTCATTAAATCCTTTATGCTGTATTAAAAACTTTGTCTTTCTTCATGTGAAATGTAGGCTCCATTTTTAGGGTAGTGAAGGCCTGTGTTACAAATAAATTAGGCATGCACAATAATACGGGCATGTCATCAGTATATGCAGATTTTGGCTTTATAATTAAAAGTCAATTTAAAAATCAATTAATTCAAGTGAAGATTTAAATAAAAACTAATAAAAATAGCTCCCTGAGGCTTTACAAAGTAAAATTTTCTCCCATGCTGACACTTTCTTTGCACTTTTTAATGATTTTTTTTTTTATCCGTGTTCACTACAATAAAACGCTGATACAGATAATCTGCAAAATATCAATATCTGACCCAATCGACCAGGCCGATAATCTGTTGACCCCTACAATGACTTACATACATTGAAAAGCAATGCACTTCATGTCTCCATGATCACTATAATTAGGTGGGGAAAAAAGACAGATATATCAATATCGGTATTGGTTATTGGCCAAATAAATTGTTGTATATGGGCATATCGGCAAAAAATCCAATATTGTGCATCCCTAAAAGATATAAACTTTTTTTCCAAATTCATATTGCATGTGTTTTATCGACAGCATTATACGTGAATCATTCCAGAATTGGAGGACAACTTAAACATCAAAACTGTTTTGTAATTTTCGGTCATGTTTTGGGAAAAATGACTTATAAACCATCGGGAAAATTAATTTCAACCAGCTCAGGCATCAATGGTGCACTTTTTATGAGGTGTTTTTATTCGTTATGTATTATGCTGGGTGCAACCCTGTTACCAATACACAGGAATCTGAAAAAGTGCATTTTATCACCTTGTTTTAAATTAATCCTTTATCAAAGACTGAAAAAGTCACAACCATGTTGATTCCTCACTATTAAAAGCACAACAGATTCAACATGCAGGGGCTGAGGCAATTGATTTAAAATACTTTTTGTAACAATTATTTGGTAACAGGGTTGAAGTTAGAGGTTTGCACCCAGTTGCAGGGTTGAAAGAATACATTACTTCTGAAAGCAGATCATGACATAAATGTAACAAATATACTCAGAACCACATGGATGTTGTTCACTACAAATATGTGTCTCTTTTGGCAAAAGCTAGCATAAGCATGTTTGCAACAATGTTACTTGAAACCCTGTTAACATAATTGAAGTAACAGGGTTGCAAATCAATGCTAAGCTTTATCTCAGGAAAAGCTGTGGTATGCAATGTCACTGACATGGTAAAGGACAAACAGAATTATATAATTAAATAAAGAAAACTTTGAATTCAATATTTCCTATTCTGATAAAATAATTAACAGAGTTGCGTTTGTAAGAGTGACGGAGTCAGATAAGACTGAAAATATTGAAAAAAAAATTAAAAAATAGAAGAACAGAAATAACTTTTGTCTGCCCATGCTGTTAGCAAATGGCTCAATGGTGTCATGACCTGTGTGGCATGTGATTTGGTGGTTTTCTTCTTCTTTTGTGATGTTTAATAGGTTTTGGTGACATGTGCGCATGTTGTGGGACACAATTTCAATGCATAATTACAATGACTTATAATAAGTTAATGATATTTTTCACTATCATAACAACGTTTTAACAATTTAAAAAAATGATTAAAGACATTTAAAACTTATGCAACCCATTATATTTGACATGCTAATTGTTTATCAACAAGGTGGGACAAAAGAAATAGGCTAGGCCATTTTAGGGGGTACACAGGTGTTTGTTATTTTGATAGATATTATAAGACTACACTTTTGCCATTGTATTTATAATGTGTTCCAAAATATATTCAACATTCACAATCAGAGCATTTGTTTTTTCATAATGAACATGTATTATTTGAAAATCCATGAGTGGGACAGAAAACGCCTCCAATTCTGGAATGACCCACCTGTACTTTCAATGCTTAAGTACATCCGATATGACAAAATAGCTTCTGATACTTAAATACAGCATATATCAGGACTTTCAGACTTTTACTCTAGTAATTTTAACTTACTCTGTTACCAGTAAATAACTTAGGCAACTTTAACTTCTACTTGGGTAATTTTCTGGTATGGTATTCTTACTCTAGTACGGCTCACAGGTACTTCATCCACCACAGGCACTATGTTTCTATGCGTTTAGTTGGCGACAATAAAACACACTGGTCAATTCAATATGAAGACAAACATAAATGAACAGTGACTCACAAATGTGTGGATGTCAGCTACTTTAAATTTCATCCATCCTGGTCTCTCCCGGTGAAAACATCTAAAGCTGCGATGTAAAACTCCTTACAGGTGGAATAGCGTCCTGTTAGCTTAGCTTTCGTACCAGTCCGTTTAAGAACACTTTTCTGTCCCTTTTGTTGACGTTGGTCGGTTACAACTTTGAGCACTTCCTCCCTCTCGATATTTAATGTCCTGTTTAGCTTTAAAAATCCAGTTTCCTAACTTGTGGAGTGGTTCCGAGCTGTCCGCGGCCGCAGCCCTAAGAACACTGACATTGAGCTACCTTAGTTACAATCAGAGCCCTTTAATCTAGTGCACTAGCTACAACGAGCTCTGGCGTAGTGACGTTCACGTCCAACTGCGTACGTTTCTAATGTGGAATATACGTATCATACAAAAAACGGCATTTCTGGAATATTTACGTAAAAACGCACAGATGTTGTGCTTGTTGCATGGATCTAGGCGTTGATGTTGTAGAATACAGGATCAAAGTGCGCATGCGCAACCCGCTCTATTTTTGGCTTACCTGACATTTTGAAAAATAAAATAGAAAGAAGAGAAAGAAATTCTTCTAATAATAATGATAATAATAATAATAATAATAATAATAAAAGTAAATGACCCACAAAAAGGGATTCAAATTTACAATAATTTTGTAACATAATTAAATATGAAATTATGGTCATTATAAATGTTACTTTTCCCAAGCTTATTTTTCTTTTTTCCCTAGGATAAAAGGTAGCATCTGTACACAAGTTTATTAAAGACAACGCTTTGATCCCACTTAGATCTTAAACATTTTCTCTAGCTTTTATTGAATTTTAATTTAAATAATAAACATTTTTTAATTAGCAATTAAGAAATTAGTAAAAAGTACAAGAAAATTACTTTAAAATATTTTAAAAAGAAAACAGAAAAGGAAAGTTACTTTGAAAAAGTGCTTAAAATTATTAATTATTAACAATTTTGTAATAGAATTTTTAAATATGCAATCAGTTTTCCCTGAGTTTTTCTTTTTTCCCCCTAGACATTTTCCCTAGATTTTTTTTAAATGGAGATTTTGACAGTCTACTAACTTCTTGCAGTTTGTAGAACATTTCTAACAAGTTACTCATTGCCTTTTCCACATGTTTTTGATTCAGAGGTTTACATACTTGTTAAAGGCATCTGAAAGCAACACAAGAAAAGGTTTCAAAGGGTTAACTTCAATGTTTTGTTCACATCTAGTGTTTGCTTTCAGTTTAGTTAACTATAAAAACCTCTGTGTGTCTTTTCTGTAGCAAAGAGGAAAGTACTGAGGTGAAGTCTGGGGACCGGCCAGGATGCATACAGGACTTTATTGTGTATGATCAGAATTTGTGTTCACTCGGTGGCCGTTATTGGTTTCTTTTCTTTTTTTTAAATTAACCACCATTTTCCCCAAACATTAAGTGTTTTAGTTACCAAACCTTAACCATTGTTTAACCTTAAAGGAATAATTTAGCATTTCTGCAAAACATGCATATTCAGTATGCATAAAACCAGCAGGCAATCGGCTTCGTGTAAAGGCAGGGAACAGGGTAACAGACATGGCCTGGCTCTGTCCCAGGGTAAAAAAAAATAAACAAATTCGAATAAAACTAAATATAGTTTGCTCTATCCATATACAAACATTTGTTTTGCAGAGTTGTTAGTTATTTTTGTCAGTGGTGGTTATGTCTCTCCTCTGTCAAACCACATCCACACCATCCAGCCCCCTCCCACATCCGCGCTGACAGATGCTGATGAGGCTGACCCAGAGTCAGTTACACTGCTCATACAGAGACCTGACACCTCACACACACACACACACACACACACACACACATTCACACTCACACACACAACCAGCGGCTTCTCTCAGTCTGTGAGTTATTAACTGGAGAATGACTCCAGATGATGGATCATCACTGACTGCTTCCTGTTTTTTCTTCTGTTTTTTATTTGTTTTCATTCTGCTAAGTAGCCTTGTGACACGAGGAAATTAAACGACAAAAAATGTCTTTTTTGTTGCTTTAGCAGATTAAAGTGAAGGCTAGTGAGCTCGCTGTCAGGCAGAAGTTCAAACTTTTAAGTGCATTAAATGACAGCAGTAGTTTGGATGAAGGTAAATGTGAGCCCATGGGTGGGGGAGTTGTGATGGTGCCATGCTAGAGGACAACTGCACCAACAGTCTGATTATTGACTGTTGTCCGACACCACCATCAGAAATCAGGTGAGCTCCATTTCATCACCACTCTACTAATATGATCAGAAATCAGAAATACTTTATTGATGCCGGGGGGGGAAATTATGGTTTGTTACAGTTGCTCTGATGCCAATGTAGAGAATTATCACAACTAGAAAAAAGTACCAGCACAAGTATATAAAAATATAGATATAAATATAGAAATACAGTAATAACAATTAGCACAGAATGTAAGTATTTGAATATTAAAAAAATAGAGTATGTATAATATGCTGAGTATGTACAAGTGGAAGAATATAAATGTAAGATATACAGTAGTAGACAACTAGCACTTGCAAAACATAAAACTGTACCTAAAACTATACAAGGTGTAAAACTAGCTATATTAAAATATAAATATGTGTGCAATGTGACAGTGAACAACAGGGATATACATAAGTAAGATTAAAAATAAGAATAAGAATAAATATATATAATATGTGTAAAATGTTACATATAGCCTACATTCAAGAGATGGAAGAATATTGCACATTTGAATAACTGCACAGAGGACTGCTGTAGTTGAAATATTGCACCAAATAATATTGCACCAAATATTGCATATAGGATTACTAGAGTAAGAGCATTTGTTAAATAAGAATTTGAACCTGTGCACCTGTTTGAACCTGTTTCTTTTTTTTCTTTTTGTCTTCCTCTGCTGCAGTAGCAAATTGATCTAAATATCCATTATAATATTTATTTGTTTACAAAAAAAACAACTGAGCAGTTGTTCCTCTGTAAAGCACAAAACATACAACATTATCTCTTAATTAGCATTCATTTTCATGTAATATTATTGTTTTGTTTTTCATTATTTGATATCCTGATGTTAAAGGGACCAAACATCCGAACAGGGCTCAACAATTTATGGGAAATATACAGATATGATTTTTCCTATGAGTTAAATTGCCATTTAAATTACACCGGTGTGTTTCTCTTATCTTGGTTCAGCAGACTCACAACAATTAATTTAGAAAGCGAAGGCACATAACTATTTTTGAAAAAGTGAGACACATGCAAAAATCTTTTTTAAAAAAGAAAAAAGCTAACAAGTGGTATTAACTAAATTTAAGACTTCATTACCCAGAAAACCTGTGAGGTGATGTCAAGGCTTTTTTTTTTTTTTTAGATTTATGACACAAAGAAGTGTCAGCTTGCAACCCTTCGTCATACATCTGAGCTGTGAGCAATTTAACCAAACATGCTCCTTTCTTGTTTCATTTGTTTAACTATTAGAGGCTTGAAAAGATAAAATGACATAGAAAGCTAACTAACTAAATAAACAAATAATTTAAAAAAAAAAAACATGTTTAAAGATTCAAAATTTAAAAAATGTTCATAATTTGTTCAATAAAATTATGTATTAATTCCCTTGTTATTATTCGTCACCTGAAATCTTGTGACCCTTTGAAGGCCCTCGACCCCCAGGTTGGAAACCATTGGCATAGGATACAGTTTTTTTCTTTGTCTTACATTTTGATTCGTCCTGACTTGTGTTGACATTTGGAGCCACTGAGCATCTTATCAGCGTTGTAGATTTGAGTGAAGTCCAGTTTTTACTGAGATCTGCAGCGTCTGAATCAGCATTCACAACAACCAAGCAGACAGCGCCCGCACACACACACACACACACACACACACACACACACACACACAGGATGAGCAAATATTGACTCAGGCAGCCGTCATTCATGCCACTAATACTTTTATAGAGCGAGTGAGTGTGTGTGTGTGAGTGTGCAGCGAAGCATGCTTCAGTCAATATTTAGTCCTGTCGGGTTGAGTGCTCCTGCGTTAGTAGCCAGGTGCCAACAGCTTCCTGATGTTTGGCTCTCATGTTTGCTCAACTCCAAAGCCAACTTATCCTCAGGCTGTCTGAAGGAAGTAACAGCAATTTCATCTTGTCTGAATACTTTAACGTCAGTGTTGGCTGCTCAGTGAACTGATAATTCTTTATATCAGAGAGGATCACTGCATCAAGCAGTCATGCACCTTGTTTATACATAAACAGATGTGCCTCATCATTGACAGTGAATTTAAAGACAAGCATCTAACATTAATCTGAGTGTTGGAGGTTCTTTAGACTGTATTGGTTTACTGAGTGTCACTAAATAATGTGACAGATTATGTATTTGGTTTTTATATAATTATTTTGATGATGGAACACATGCACGAGACTCTAGGTTGCAGAAAATATTTTTAAAAAGGCAAGAACTAACCTTAACATATTAATGTATCCACTGTGAAGTCTCACCTGATGGTTTGTGTTTGCCATGCAGTTAGATGATAAGAAACAGTTTTCAAAAGCCATTGAAATTGAAAATATTGAGGGGACATGTGAACACTCAAACACTCATGGTGAGGATGTACCCCACATTTATTGTAGTACCGTACCAAAGTACAGTTATGATGTACTTGTATTTTGAGTATTTCAGCACTAAGTATCGATCTTTGTACTTTTAATTTTCTACATTTCAGAGGGAGATATTCTTCTTTCTACTCCACTGCATTTAGTTACTTTTCAGATGAAGATTTTACTTAAAGAGAGCATGAGCATGAGTTCGCAAGGTTGCTTTTGAAATGTAATAAGTTACAAATGACTAGTTACCCTGTTAAAACGTAATAACGCAACTGTTTTGATACCTTACTCCAAGTAATGTAACTTACTACATTTGTTTGGTTTTTTAGTACTTATCTAAGACATGCTTCAAAAGAGGCAGTAAAACCATAAAGACCTAAAAACATAAGTGCACAGCTGTTGCCTTCAACAGCTTTGTTGACCCACATTGTCCAAAAGTGAGCCAAGAGAAAGCCGTTTTGCAGGGCTAAAAATAGACGTAAAGCAACAGAATGAATGTTTTGTCCACAGATAAACTTTTTACTGAGAAGATTTTCATCACATGTAACGCCTTTGTAATCGTCATTTTGATAAGTAACTGTAATTTAATTATTACTATTAATGCTATAATACAATGCATTACCACAGATGTGTGTGTGTGTGTGTGTGTGTGTGTGTGTGTGTGTAACTAAACTTTATCTTATGATCCTTTTGAGTAGTCTCCAGTTCCAGACTGACAACAAAGTGGTTAAGTCTAGCTCAGTATTAATACTTCAGTGAAGTATTAATACTTCAATGATGTTGTATATAATATCACAGGTGCCATTTCACTCAAACAGGTAACTTTTCTTTTGATACTTGTAGTCCAGTACATGAATAATACTTATGTACTTTTACTTATTGGACATTTACTGGTAACAGAGTAATATTACATTTTGGTATTGGTTCTGGATCTTGGTTACTCTTCCCATTTCAAAATACCTTTCTTTTTTTACTTTATTTTTATTATAAGTTAACTTCAAATAAAAGTATTTTTCTTCTTTTATGTTGATGTTTTTAGTAGGGCTGACAAATATAAGAGAGACATCTGATCATGAATCTGATGCTGAAAGTCTTGTTTCATAGACTTGGGGTCTGTCAAAATCATCAACAGCACCATCAGCTGGACACCTTTAAAATGTACAGTTTTAAATGCTCCTATTAAGAATCAAAGCATATCATGTGGTTTTTATGTATCAGGATCTTACGCTGAAGGCTCTCCAAAAGCGGCCATATTTGATGACTTCAGAATGAGGACAGGCTGGCAGCTCAGCATCTGCTGGATGTGTAAATATGCAACTGTTGGTTAATATCAACTTTATTTGATGATGCCGTGTTCATGTTTGAAGCTTGTTACTTCCAAAACATCAGTTTATATACACTCTCTGAACAGCTCAAAGGAAATATAAAGATTCTGAGTTAAACTTCATGGCCACAGCTTTCAGTGAATTTTTTTTTGGAATGTGTGATGTGCTTTTGGATTTTGAAGCAAAGGTGATTTTGAAAACTATATGTTTCAGTTGATGAATATTTATTTGCAGCCCTTTTATGCTTAGATTTACACAAACACACTAACGCAGCTCCATCCACTTGCATATCTGTGGTCTTTCTCTCTACTATTTACAAGGTTATGCTTTGGCTGGAGGTAGCAAGAGGTGTGTTTCATATTTCTGCTTTACAGGGTTTTTTATAGACATTGCTTAATAATCCACACTGGAGTTATCATTATATAGCTGTTATGTTGGTGTGTGACCAGTGACTGTGTTGTCTGACCTTCAGGATGTCACCTTTTATGAGACAGCATGCTTCCCACATGTTAAAAAGGTCTTAAAATGCAAAGGAATGAGAGTTATGTGTCTCACACAGCGTGTCCACATAGCATTCGTGTGTGTGTGTGGGGGGGGGTTCCATTAGTTTACAAAGATAACTCTCTTAACACAAATATAACAGTCAAAGACACATATGTGGACCCGTGTAGGAATGCAGTCAGTCAACACACTCATCACACATAAATCAAACCAACACGTGTTCTTAGAAAAGACAAATGCAAAGTGTCAGCCTCACACTAAGGTTACATGTTTTTCCACCCTAACAGGAAGACACAGGCAGATTGATATGCTGTCACACTGCATGTGTTACTTTAGAATGAGCCGTTTGTATCTACATAGGGAGCAGGTCCTCTTCCACAGAGATGACATTCCTCTGCTCTTAGATCCTGACATTGTCTAAGGAAAAACTCCCCAAAAAACCCTGTAATGGGGGGAAAAAATTATAGAAACCTCAGGAAGAGCGACTGAGGAGGGATCCCTCTTCCAGGATGGACAGACGTGCAATCATGGTAACAACTGAGTGACATTGCGGTGTTTATATGTTTACAGTTGTCAGACCGATTGTTTCACAGTTTGCCAAAATGATTGCAATGATCAGTGGTATCCCCAAACCTGAGATATCATTTCAAGATGAAAGTCAGATATTGATAGGTAAACACTAATCATGTTTTACTTTATTTTGTTTTGGCAATCTTGGTCTGCATCATGATTAGGCTTCATTATGATGACATGGTGTGTAAGGATTGTGTGAGGGCTGTCATTGTTTACATAGTCCATATGTGCAGGTGGTGAAGATGTGCTGAGTGAGGTGACTGGAGAAAATGAGGTGTCTGTAGGCGGGTTTCCATCACAGATTTGCTCAAAACTTAAGCATTATTTTCAAAATGTTGATAAAACATATTTGTGAGATGACTATGTTTCCACTGAGTGATATTATGCAACTTCTCCTCTGACGATAACATTCCAAGAAACATGGTGATGTTCAGATCATTAGCAGCCTTATTTCTATTGATGCCACTGCACTTGCCCTCATTATTTCCAATTGCCATAATGGAAAGGCGAGCCCCTTATACGTGGGATCTGGATTTCTGGGATTTGAATTTCTGGGAGGTGATAGTCCACGATTTCACAGAGGAATTGTGGATTCAACACTTCCGAATGATCTGCTCAACTTTTGAAGAGTTATGTGATGCAATAACTCCTCTTGTAGCTCCTGCTGCATCATGAGAGAGCCAGTTATATTCACAGTTTCAATTTGTGCAATTAGAGGGTTGATGGAAACCCGCCTGCAGACAGTTGATGACCACCTCCCTGGTACCTTTTATCACTGACTGAGGCTTCAGGGTTTGTTGAGCCACCTCAGTGGTGCAGCCCCCCAGTCAGGAAATATGCTACTTTGCATCTGACAATACACAAGTTTACAAGACAGCGAATACTTCATCAGGCAGAGATGTGATTCAGAGAGGAAAATATTAAAACCACAGTTATCAGATTTGCCTGTTTATGAGCCTACAGAGTCAACCACAACTATGTGTACAGACTAAAACACACGCATATACAGTACACACACACACACACACACACACACACACACACACACACACACACCACAGCTGACAGTACTGTACCCTCTCAGAGAGAGTGAGGGCCTGTTAATCCTGGGTAGTAAATACTTGTGAGGCATGCTGGGCCAGCTCAGTGATGACATACAAACATTCATTTTGACAAACAGCAAGGGTGTTTTAGCCTCTTTGATCTTATCTATAGTGTCTGCACTCCAGTATATCAGATTTAGTGTTTTGTGGTAGAAATGTAATGTGTGTTCCTGGGGTCCAAGACAACATGGCATTACATCACAACAGAACACAAGTAATAAAAATAAATAGTAATCAATAAAATAATAATAATAATAATAATAATAATAATAATAATAATAATAATAATAATAATAATAATAATAATAATAATAATAATAATAATAAAACAAGATACATAAATAAGAAATAGTAATAATAATAGTAATAGTAATATAACAATACAACTACACTGAAAATAGTACACACCACAGCTACACAAAGACGACAATACATCTTCCCAGAAACACCCTTGGTCTAGACTAGACTAAAACAGTAATAATGACAACCTGCAAATCAAAATGATCCATGTACGATCAAACCTCAAAATAAGTCCTGTACTCATAAATAAGATCTTAATATCTGTTTAAAACCTACTTTTCCTTTGATTGAACTTATCATAAGATAAAATAAGATAATCCTGTACTCTTTTACTAACATTAAGCCAATTAAGACAATTATGCATATCTATTGTATCAGACCTGTAGAAGCAGCCCAGAACAAATCTGGCAGCCTTGTTTTTAGCTATCTGTAGTTTTCTGAGAAGACCTTTAGAAGCCGATGACCAGACCACTGAGCAATAATCCAAATGACATAAAACTAAAGAACAGACAATTTTACACAATAACGCTGGAGAAAGGAATTATGCACATTTTCTAGTAGTCCCTATGCCCGACCCATTAGCCCATTGCCAAGCCCCGCCCCCTTAGCTCACTCCATAGACTGTATATAAAGATGGAAAACATGACAGTTCACCTACAGTGAAGCTTTTCAATCTGGATCGCCCACTGTCTAGCTGCAGTATAGGTCATGAAGCCCGTCCCTCCACATCCACGTTAAAATAAATGAATCCCAAATGGGTTCTGTCACTGAGGGTAGTTCTCACCCCCTGATGTCTATTTATGTGTTTGTTTTTATTATAAGTTTGGTTTTAATTAGTTATTCAGTTCCACAAAAGGGGGATTTTCAGCCATGATTGACAGCTGTGACAGCCAAATGCATTCAGTGGGGCTACTCACGATTGGTCAGACGGGTGTTTTGACTCCCCCACTGTGGATATCACTACTGCGCAGAATCTTGCTTTCAATGACATCACCATCGCAAGATGGCAATGCCTGTATCCGGGATATTTTGACCTCACTTCAGCATAGCGGGAGTTAAGTGGGGGCGTGTCGTCCATTTTATAGTCCATAGCCCACTCAGACAAACAATCGGTGCGCTGCCTAAGCTAACAATGTCAGCTGTCAGTATCAAAGAATTATCCAAAGATGCTATACAGAACTATTAGAGTCAGAAGCTACTTATTTCACACAGAAGCCATCAAAAGGGTCTTCACTATGCCGTGGTGGTAGCGTTAGCCAGCCTTTGCTTTCTTTGTAATGTTACAGTTAGCGTTACTGGTTTTCATTTGGGTGGGCTTTAACTACAACCTTGTGTTGCAATTAACACTGATGTCCAATTGTCAAAGAACAAAAATACTAGGACTGAATTAAACAGATGACATGATGAGCTAACGTTATGAAGCTGAAGTTGGCAATAACGTTACCCAGTAAAGTTTGATGCAAAATGATGTTTTACACAATGTTGCCGACATAATGTATATATACTTGTGACTTTACAGCAACAGTGTGTTGCCCTACCTTTGAACAAATGTGGACATCCTTGTTTTTTTTTTTTTTTTCTAGACATACCACACAGCTTAATCCAAGGGAGACACTTTGCGCTGTTTCTGTGAGGTTAATGCAGCGTTCCAATCAGCTCGGAAGTCGGACTTGAAAAAGTGCACTGAAACGGCCAATGAAGTCGGAGCTCCGACTCGGAAAGTCAGAGAAAAAAATCTAGCCCGACTTCACCAAGATTTGCTCATCTGATGTCACACAACAATGGCAGCATCCACTGAAAAGCCACAGCAATGCTACAGTAGTGTTTGTAAGCTACATATATAGTAGTATATAGATATATATAGTACTAGTAGAAGGCAATTTGTTTGAGAATACAAATACAACGTAAAATTATATATATATATATATATATGCGTTTTACCTTATATGTTGTTTCATCTCATCTTCTTCATTTAAATATGCCAGAAGGCTGACATTATCACTGTTTAATTTTCTCTGGAACACTTTGAAGTCAGCTCGGAAAGATCCCACTTCTGAGTTGACTGGAACACAGCATTAGGGTACAGAATAAAATACACTCCATTCTCTAACCTCCCAGAATACCTCGTATTAGTGTTGCATGTACCCCATGCACATTGTTTGACCATTTTTAGGTTACAACAGCAGAAATTTCAATAAAAGCGCAGAAAAATCAGTATCTATGAGCAGGATGTTTGAGTGCATTGTGTAGCTGCACGAAATGTGAATGGCTTAAGGCATTTGAGGGCGGGGCTTAGTGCAAGGGGTAAATTGCTGTCCCCCTGCTCAAAGGCGAAGGAGGGCTAACCACTGCACTACCCACCAACGATTACAATCCCACTATATAGCATACAATATTCTGAAATGGGCTATTCTACATAATGAGAATTTATGAGCACTTCAACATTTACTTTTACTTGTATCTGAGTATTTATACATTGAGGTATTACTACTTTTACTGAAGTAACAGCTCTAAGTACTTTTTCCTCCACTGGATCTGAGCCATAGTACTTTTCTTGACTCACCAGGACAACAGAAGTTGAGTAGAAGTTGAATAACTGTCTCATATATTTTGCAGGTGGGACAGCTCCCCTGGCAGCAACGGTGGACTACAGTTACCATCTTCCTCAGATAGGATGTTTCTGTGGGCAGGAAGTAAAGCAACAGATGGAAGAAGTGACCACAGGTATTAAATACTGCCCTGCTCACTTTGTTTCAGTGTACATGCAAAAATATGTCAGAACTAGAAGAATCAATCAAATTTACATATATAAATATCATATACATAAATGGAATAAGTATAAATCATAAAATTGTGATAGTGAGACACTACATTTAAGTTTATGTTTAAAAGTATCGATATTTCCAGCTCCTCTCAGATCCTCCATCAGGCTGTTCCAGGGTTTGGTAGCATAATAGCTAATCAACAAATCACCAAAAAATAAATTTAAAAAACAACATTTTCTAGGGAAAGTAACTTGCTGGAAATTACACCTTAATATGTCTAAGAGTGCAGTGAGCCGACCCAGGACTGAGGGCAGCCGAAAGGTGTTGTCAGGGAACCATAACGTTCACCTCCAGGTTTCCTCATGTCAACACCATTAGTTCTTTCAGCACTGCTAAATATTTTCAATATTCTAAATGTAAAGTAGATTTTATTTATTCATTTTATTTTGATTATCATAGCCTGGGACATGTCAATGATTAGCAGCAACATTGAGTGAGACAGTGCATCCAGTGGAAATAGCCTGTATTTTGACTGGTTGCACATCAAATAATGTAGTTATTTTCTTTCCACTGATGATCAAATGCTTCAGCATTATTTAGTGATTGGAACGTCTCTGTTTTTTTTCCAGATCCATTTACCAGAAGATCCGTGAATATGAAGTCCTGGACAAGAGGAAGACGGTGACCGCTCTGAGGGCAGGGGAGGACAGAGCCATACTACTGGGCCTCAGCATGGTCTTCTTCTCTGTCATGATGTACTTTGTCCTGGGAATCACCATACTGCGCTCCTATTCCGACCGGTAAAGCAAAAAGTCACCTACAGACTGATTCAATTTGGCAAACAGAAATCCGTGTTTTTTGTGTAACTTCATTGTAATATTTTAAGCCCAAACCACTGAGTGTGTTTATATCATGCATAGGAATTAACTGCTCTTTCTCTGCAGTGTGTGGACAGACGAGGCTAACTGCACGATCGTGAACTCCACCATCGTGTGGGACGTGAACTGTTCATACAGCTGTGGAGCAGAATGCTGGAGGAGTTCCCGGTACCCCTGTCTTCAGGTCTATGTGAGCCTCAACTCTTCAGGAAAAGTGGTACGGCTTTTTCACAATGAAGAGACACCAGACAGCAACCCTGAGGTACACCACAATTCATAGAATGTTTACATGATGTTAGAAAAAGTGCAATTATTGTTAGTCCGAATAAACCAACTTTAAAAATACATGTAAACATGTTAGTCTGACTGAAATCATACTAAGTTGAATTTCTTGAAGTCTGACTGACACACCTAGATAATGTAATTGGTAATTGAGCTTGTTATATTCTAAATATAGCGTTGACTACACTGATATTGCAACCCAGTCCTGACAGTGAATGACCGATGTACCTACCTGTGACCTAACACTTGGAAAACCACATGACCAGGCAGCTGTACACAAAGAAAACATCTTTTTCTCTTTTACTATTCTTTCTTGCAGTGCTTCTACACCCCAAAGTGCCGTAAGGACTACACAGCCACGCATGTGATAGTTCAGAACATTTCGGAGCGTCTCAGGTCTAAACACACAGTTCAGTGTTTTGTGGACCCTACAGACAGAATGGACGCTGCCATCCTGACACAGCTCTATGGCCCAGTTGCCGTCTTCCACTCTCTGTTCTGGCCAACCTGCACCTTGATTGGAGGAACCATCATCATTGCCATGGTGAAGCTGACTCAGTACTTGTCCATCATGTGCGAGAGACTAAGCCGCATTAAAAGGTGAAAGGTACGGCTGTAAACTGAAAGCAAGTTCCCTTTTAAATGAACGTGGGGACAACTGAAGCTGCTACATGGGGCCAAGACTGAAGGTCAAAGAGGAAGGAAAGCAGAGATGTGGTCTGTCTGACACAGCTGGAATTCTGGGTATAATTCACGCATCAGTGAGAATCTAAAAGGAGCTAGAAGCAAATATGTTTGGAACAGAATTGAACCCAAAATTTAAATATATGCTTATTCTGGATTACGCCTTGATGCTTTCTGACCTGCTGGTGTTTGCAGCTCAGTAACAATTTTTAAAAATGAATATTTCCACTGTTTTTGTTGGCCAATCAGTAATTTGAAATGAAAATGGGTCATACAAGTGTAATATTCTGCATTCTTCCATACCTTACAAGCTGTTTAACATAAAATGAAAAGATTGATATCATTCTAGAAATGATAATCAGTTTACATGCACAGTTAAGTGGATCTGCGTTTATAGTTTGATTAGGTCATTCAGTTAGACTACTGTCCTTGTCCCAGTATACAAGCACCAGGAAAGAATCAATTTATTGACAGAAATATGTCCAACTCACCACGGTAGGTAGTGATATGTCCCCTTTCAGCTAGTTGCTGTTGGACTTTCTGCCGGTTGACCTGTTACGTCTCATACCATACAAGTTAGAAAGCGGCAAACAGGTTGCATGTCAAACGGTGAAAACATGGATAACTTTTCAGGTCTATAAATTACACTTTACTTGGTTCCATAATCTTGTTTTGTTTTCTCTTTTTTTCTGGTTTTCTTCTACAAATTTATGCTGTTTGACTTTTGGGTCAAAGCCCAATGCAGGGACTATGGAGCATGCTCAAAATGCCAAGGCCAGTTCAGGTCCAACTGAGGCATCTACATGAAATAGTAAATAGACGTCAGACTGCATTATCTAGGTGTGTTAGTCCGTCTTGGACAAATCTGACTTAGTCATATTTCAGTCGGACTAACATGTTAATGTATATCTTAAAAGTCCAGTTTTTGACTAACACAATTATTCCACTTTTTCTTACATCATGTCAACATACCAGGTGGTTTCTTCTTAACCAACTCTATGCAAGAAAGCAAATGAGGTGTGTTTTCCAAAATGT
This sequence comes from Plectropomus leopardus, assembly GCF_026936395.1. Classification (NCBI taxonomy): domain Eukaryota; kingdom Metazoa; phylum Chordata; class Actinopteri; order Perciformes; family Serranidae; genus Plectropomus; species Plectropomus leopardus. The sequence continues at coordinate 4,368,095 of NC_142180.1, forward strand.
AAAACTCTGTCTTTTTACTATTCTTAGTCAAACCTTTATAACTATGGCTTAGCACCAAAAAGTGCATTTTGGGCTTTCTGGGTCCTCGTGTTACAAAGGCTACTGATACTGCACTTGTCTCAGGATGAAAGGATTGTTGTTTATGTAAAGATTTATCAACCACGTGGTCAAAGTGTGTATACTGGATGCAGAAAGTGTGAAAAAAAGAAAAAAAGAGACTGATTAGCTGCATTATTCCACTTTACGCTCACTTAACACAGTATATTGTCCTTCCCTGATGCCTAAAATGGCAATCTCGAAGCTTTAAGTCCTTGCTGATTTTTTGACACCTGTATTTGCTGTTGGTAACAGCAAATGTGGTTTAACACCATAGGGCACAGAGTTCTAGGGAAGCAAAATCAACTATTGCTGTTTTTCATATGGAATTCAGACAATAATTGGGATTTTTCCATAATTCTGTGAGCAACTGTAATCTAATTTAATGCTGCACACGGCATGTTTCTGCAGACAGCAGGGCAGAGTGAAAGTTAGAAGTGTGTAGTCTGTGGCCTGCAGCTCTTCATCTAACTGCTCACAGTGGCTGCTTCTGACTGTTTTATTACTCCATGCAACATTTTAAACTGATCTACTGTCAATAAATGCTGAAAATGACCACAGTAGCAATGACAGTGCTAATCTCACTGACAAATACATTGCATTTCCTGTAAGTGTTTCATAACAAAATTAAACTAATGTTCTATGTAATTTATTTGTTTGAGTGGGGACAATGTACATTTATCCACATTTAAACAAATTTAAATGCAGCCAAGTTACCTGGGAGACTAGTTTTAATCAGTAGTCCCTTGTCTGATCCTAAAATAATAATTCTAAAAATACAATACCACCTACATGCTTTTAATGTGAAGTTGCAGCAGTACAAAATGTTCATTTGCATAAGCAATGACTTAATGCAGATTTTTTTCTGCAAATGTCACCCCCAACATCCAGTTCTTAAAACTGCAAAAATATAAATAAATAATGCAGTACTTTCATCAGTGAGCCACAGGCTCAATCACCTTTGTGTTAACTTATTTTGTGGACTTACTCACACATTTTATCAATGTTTAATTTATATTTATATACAAACATGTCTTCTTATATGAATGATTGCCCTATCAATAAACACAATGTGCCGATTACCTCTTGATAATGATGCCCGACCCTTCAATAGTCATTATTGTATTTATCTTCAATGATGTTACAGTTTGGATTATGTAAAATTATCATGTGAAAATATTTTTATATGAAATGAGCAAAATCCTTTCCTTTAAAAAAAGCAAAATTGAAATAAGCAAAACGGCTGCCATCTGGCGGCCCACCCTGCTTAAGAGGGTGCAGGCGGTAAAAGTCACTGATGAGGTCCTCATCCAGCAACTCTTTTGCTTAAGCAAAGGCACGTGAAACACAGGGTGAATGTTCATGAAAGCAGGAAGCTTCAACCAGACAGAAATTGTGAAATATAAGGACAGGAGAAGGGGTTAAATCAGACACTGTATATAAAGATTGAAGATGTATATAAAGATTTTTATGTACAGTTTATGGTAAAAATAGGGAGACTCCTGCATGAATTGAGTATTGGCAGGTATGGATGTGTTGAACATTCTTGTAATGAAGTGAACAACTTTATAGGATACCCACCTTAAATAAAATTATGGAGAGAATAGTCTATGAGCAATTTCAGACATATTTCTCTAAAAATGATTTGAATACAGTGTACCAGCATGCATATAAAAAGGGGCACTCTACAACTACAGCTTTAACTCAGATAACTGATGGCTAAATGAAAGAAATTGATAACAAAAAACTAATTGGCACTGTATTGTTGGACTTGAGTGTGGCATTCGACATACTTGATCATAAGTTATTAGGCCTATTGATAAGTATAAATTGTACTGATAAGTTGAGTTGTTATGGCTTTAAAACACCTGCTGTTGAATGGATTAAAAGCTATTTCACCAAAAGGGAATATACTGGACATTTCAATGGTAGATTTTCTGAGGTAAGAGCAATAGGTGTAAAGTGCCACAAGGAAGTTGTTTAGGGCCACTTTTGTTTTCAATTTTCACAAATGATTTACCTTTAATTTTGGATCATGCCACCATTGCAATGTATGAAGATGATTCTACAGTATATACATCTGCACAAACAAATCGAATAATGAATTACAGTTCATTGAAGAATGCTTTAGGGTCAATAAATTGGTTATTAATATTCATAACCTATTACTAAATAACTTAACTTAAATACGTAATAAAGAGTACAGACTGTCTGTCAGTTAAATGCTGGCTATAATTCCATTCCATGTGATAACCATAACATTATATTTTTATTAAGGACCATCAATTTGAGATCATTGTCCCTTTCTTTGTCACACACACACACACACACACACACTCATAAAAGCATATAAATATGATAAGAGGAGGCACAAACAGGAAGAGCTATGAAAGTGAAAATAAAAAGTCAGTCCAGGTTGCATTTTAAACTCGACGGAGCAGTCAGAGGAACAAAGGATGTCTGAGACAGGGTAAGTGCTAATACTAGATCTACAAATAATAATTACTCTTGTTATTGACTAATCTGCTTTTTGTTTCGTGATTTTTTTTTCGTCTTTTATACTGTATGTCAGAAAAAAAACCCCACACAGTATGAAATCAGTGTGTTAAAAAAAAATCTGTGTAGGTGAAGCACTGACTAAATGTTACTCTGCAGGTGTCTGTGTCTCCAGTGGTGTACCTCCTAGACTTAAGAATATGAGTGGTTTGGAGGAAGAGGAGGGCAGAGCGGAGCGTCTGAGTGACCTGCACAAAGATAAACCCTCTGACACAAAGTAAGAGACTGGCTCTACTGTAAACTGACCTGAAGATGACACACTTTTTAATATCATCTGATTGTCTACACAAAAACACCATGTTTTAATTAACACTTTCTTGAAGTAGTTTTTTTTCTTCCTTCTTTTTTGGTGCCTAATTTTCTTGTAACTTTTCTGAATTTCTTGCTAATTTTGGTGCCATTCCTTGTTCAGCTGCTTGTCACTCTCTTCACGTGTTTTTTAAAGAGAGAAAGCCAATTTGATCAGGTTTCAAAGGTTGATCTGATACACCTCAGTTTTCATGAGATACTTGATCCAAGCAGTAGTTTAAGGTTTAAGGTTCGACTTTATTGCTGTTATAAAATACAAGGATCACACAGTAACATACAGCTGTGTCTTGCTCCAAGCTCTCTCACACACACACACACACACACACACACACACACACACACACACACACACACACACACACACACACACAGTAAGATTGTATAAACAGAAAGGAAGGAATACTGAATAACATTTGTGAAATTTGAAACTGCCAGCTATGTTTATACCTGCTGTTCACACATGCACACAAAAAATATGTACAATCTGAAGATCTTGGTTTAAAAAAAATCTGTTGATAAGCTTTAGTTATTGATCTGATATGACTTAAAATGAAAAGAATGTGACCCCTGAAATTGATATGGCACTATCAGGTAGAGAAAAGAGTTCTGACTTTGTTGGAACTACAGACACATTGTGATTGTGTAGTAGTGTTACAGAGTTGAGCCTCTCTCCTTATATGATTGTTAGACACAAATAGAGAAGGCTCCAGGAAAGAAACTCAGCAGAGAACAGTAAAGAAGCATTGCAGAGTATAATTAAGTTGTGAAAGAAATAAACCGAATTATTTGTTATTATCAAATCATAAGGATGTATCATGCTAGTGGAACGGTTCAACTTTAAATAAAAAAATACATATTTTCTTCCTACTTTTAGCACTGTTTATCAGTCCTGATTGTTTTGGAGGGAGCTGCAGAGTTTTGGAAATACCGTTGACATCGTCTGCCTTCTCTCCAATATAATGTTGGAAAAACTCAACAGCCATGCCTCTATCCAGAAATCATCATACAGTTACTCCAAATAATTCACAAACCTTGTTGTTTGCAGTTACGTATAAGAACCGTTTTTCTGGTGGCTCAGTGGATAGCATGGCGCTCCATGTACAGAGGCTGTGTCCTTGCTGCAGCGGCCGCGAGTATGAATCTGGCCTCAGCCCTTTGCTGCATTTCTCCCCCTTTCACACTGGCGCTGTACTGTTATTTAAAGGCAATAAAAGCCCAAAAAATAATCTTAAAAAGAAAGAACTATTTTTCTTTCTAATGAAATACACTTGCACGCTGTATCAGTGCGCAGAGAGAAGCATGCGTCTATTCATGGAAGAGAGGCTTGTGGTCAGGACAGTGCGAGATGTAAACTTTAATGGCATCCTCTTTAGCAGAGCTGTAATGTTAACTAGCTTCTTTTTGGGCAGTGATACGGATGACAGGTGTAGTTTGGTAGAAAGAAAATACTTCCTACATGAAACTGCTCACAACACAATCTGTGGATTATCTTGAGTAACTGGGTCATGACTTGTTTTTAGGCTATACACACACACACAAACACATACACACAGAAAGCATTCAAATGTATTTAAATATTTAAATAAAAATAGATCATGCAATAGAATAAAGTGAAGTAAAAAAGCACCAAGGAAAACTGAATCACATTTAAAAGTATATACACACAGAGAAACAGCCCTTTTCTTTTAAATAGTTTTTTTTAATTCATCTAATATACGCATTTTTTTTATTTCTTTATGATGTAAATACATATGACTTGACAAATTACTGTGATTCTGTGTCTTGAACAAATGTTGGCTCCCTGCTGGGATGTAATATGGAGAAGGGCATCTGGAATTTAATGTCTGTGTGGCAATACAAAAGTTATAACTGGAGTGCTGTCCTTATCTTTGCTGCATTCATGTTAATGTTCCCACTGCTGTTTGCAAGTACTAATGATATGTGTAAATATGTTGTTTCCACAGACAGAGAGCAGATTCTCCAATATCCAGCTGTCTGTCTATAAAGAGTGATGTTTCCATAGAGCATCCACCATTTTTCAGTAATGAACCTGGACCTTCAGACACAAAGTAAGAGACTATCGTCAGAATTTTCGTATTTCGTCAGTAGGAGCAACTCTTTGTACTATGAAACTATGGGAATACGGTCCCTAATATTTACTATACTTAAGTGTCAAAAGTAGTTATATTTAATTAAATGTAATCAAGTATTGAACATAAAAGTAAAAGTAAACACTGGTAATAAAAAAGCAAGTGATCAGAATTCTGATGATTATTTATTTCTTCTTAACGTGTACACCAGATTAAAAACAGAGCATGCATTACACTTGAAGAAAAACAAGGTCTTAGGTGCTCTTGTGTTTTATAACGACTGTGTTCATCTTCACAGAGAGATGAAAAAGAGGAGTCATGTTTCTGTGAAGGAACAACTGTCCTGCTGTGCTTTGTGTCAGGGCGTCCTGAGAGATCCAGTCTCTACCAGCTGTGGACACAGGTTCTGCAGACAGTGCATCACCTCTGATTCATCAGGAGACTCCTCATGTCCCCAGTGTGGAAAAAGGCCCAAAACTGAACTGCAGACAGCCAGTCAGACCAACACTGTACAAAGTAAGACTATACATCTTACAGCCGATGTGATTGTGTCTGATAGTCTTTTGTCTTGGTTACTTAGATGTGCTGTACCAGCCCATTCTCATTCTGAAGTCATCATACACTGCCACTCTGTCAGTGTAAGATGCCGAGGCCAAAAGTCAACTTCAACAGCGATATCATAACATCACCGGGTGGTGTTAGTTTGTTACGCCGCTGAACGGCACCTGCGAGGGCTATATGATAGGTGGATGGGCAGCATCAGTTGATAATGCAGATGGACGGAACCAATTGTAGCTGTATGATACATCACCAGACAGCTTTAGGTTGATATGCTCCCTGTAATGACTTTATATGCGGAGGGTTCCTATAGAGTTGGCAGTGGATGGGTCCAACAAACTCTGGACTTTCACCTTGAAGGTTGGCCTTTGTTCCTGTGTGAATGTTGAGCCAAACCAGGATGTTTTTTCCTAAACCTAACCACGGGCTTCAGTTCTCTAAACCTTTTTATGTGCTTTTGTTGACATCCTGGCATTGGTCGCGGCATACAGGAATGTCATCTGCAGATGCAGAAGGATACCTTGAGCATAATATGTAGACATGGAAGTCCACTGACAAAGTGGCAATATATGATGACTTGGGATGAGAACCTGTTGGTTTTACAGCATGGTTGGTGATGAAAATAATCTCCAGCTTTTTCTCCGGTGTCACATTTTGTCTTCTCTTTCAGCAGTAAGTGGTCTGCAGGAGGTGTTAGATGGACATAAGTTAAGTCTCAGGAGGAGATGCGAACGTGTCACTGAAGGAATCAATGAAGCAAGAAGTGGAACCCTCTTCAACAAGATCTACACTGATCTCTACATCACAGAGGGGCTGAGTGAAGAGGTTAATAACCAACATGAGGTGAGGCAGCTTGAGACAGCTTCCAAGATGAAGACCCTCCATGAAACTCCAATCAGGTGCCAAGACATCTTTAAAGCCTTACCTGGCAAACAGGGACACATCAGAGTCGTTCTGACGAGCGGCGTTGCTGGCATTGGAAAAACCTTCTCAGTGCAGAAGTTCACTGTGGACTGGGCCGAGGGTTTGGAAAACCAAGATGTCAGCCTGGTGATTCTGCTTTCGTTCAGGGAGCTGAACTTGATCAGAGATGAGCAGTATAGTCTTCTCATGCTGCTCAATGATTTCCATCCAACATTACAGAAAGTCACAGCAGAGGAGCTTGCTGTCTGTAAAGTTTTGTTCATCTTTGACGGCCTGGATGAAAGCAGACTTTTACTGGATTTCCACAACAATGAGTTTGCGTCTGATGTCACAAAGAAGTCATCAGTCAGTGTGTTGGTGTCAAACCTCATCAAGGGGAATCTGCTTCCTTCTGCTCTCATCTGGATAACCTCCAGACCTGCAGCAGCCAATCAAATCCCTGGTACATGTGTTGACAGGGTAACAGAAGTACGAGGCTTCACTGACACCCAGAAGGAGGAGTACTTAAGGAGGAGAGTCAGTGATGATAAGCTGTCCAGCACAATCATCTCACACATCAAGGCATCCAGGAGCCTCCACATCATGTGTCAGATCCCAGTCTTCTGCTGGATCACTGCTACAGTTCTGAAGCACATGTTGACTATAGAGCAGAGAGGAGAGCTGCCCAAGACCCTGACTAACATGTACTCACACTTCCTGCTGGTTCAGACAAAGAGGAAGAGGCAGAAGTACGCTGAGGGGCATGAGACAAGTTCACAGGAGCTGACGAAGGCTGATCAAGAAGTTCTTCTGAAGCTGGGGAGGCTGGCGTATGAAAATCTAAAGAAAGGAAACATCATGTTCTACCAAGACGACCTGGAGCGGTGTGGTCTTGATGTCACAGAGGCTTCGATGCACTCCGGAGTTTGTACAGAGATCATTAAAAGAGAGAGTGTATTCTTCCAGAAAACAGTCTACTGCTTTGTTCATCTGAGCATTCAGGAGTTTCTTGCTGCAGTCTACATGTTCCACTGTTACACCAACAGGGAGAAAACACATCTGGAGGATTTCCTTGGAAATGCAAGGGAGTGTGAAAACAATCCATGTCTTGATATCTTCCTGCGGTGGGAAATGACCAAGTCCCTCAAGAGTGAAAATGGTCACCTGGATCTTTATGTTCGCTTCCTTCATGGCCTCTCTCTCCAGTCCAACCAGAGACTCTTAGGAGGTCTGCTGGCCCCGACAGGCAACAGTCCAGAAACGATCCAGAGAGTCATCAAAAACCTGAAGGAGATGAACACCCACAGAATATCTCCCGACAGAAGCATCAACATCTTCCACTGTCTGTTGGAGATGAACGACCTCTCGGTACATCAGGAGATCCAAGAGTTCCTGATGTCAAAGACCCGCTCAGAGAAGGAACTCTCTGAGATCCACTGCTCAGCTCTGGCCCACATCCTGCAGATGTCAGAGGAGGTTCTGGATGTGTTTGACCTGGAGAAATATAACACAACAGAAGGGGGCCAACTGAGACTGATTCCCGCTGTGAGGAACTGCAGAAAGGCTCTGTAGGTCCAGATGTGTTAACATTGTTAGTTAGTGTTTATTAGTTGCTGCTTTGAATGCTGTGAGTGCAGATATGTGGATTTTTTAGTGGCTCATGTTTATAGCTACCAAGTTACCAAAAAAGTACTTCTTTTTATTTTTAGCAACAGTTAAATTCTGTATGTTTTCTTCTATTTATCTTCATTTGTGTGTGCTCCAGATTGTTTTATGAATTAACTTTTAATTACTTCTAATTCTCTTCTTTCATACTTTACTATTTTCAGTCCATTGAAGAAAGACATGTCAAACTGTTTTGTCATCACATGAAATAAATATAAATTGTTACAGCACTATTTTTGTAATTGTTGTTTTGTTTGTTTTGACAGACTTCCTCGCTGTGGGATCGCAGCCACTCACTGTGAAATTGTGGCCTCCGCTCTGAAGTCCTACCCCTCCCATCTGAGAGAGCTGGACCTGCGTCACAGCTATGTGCAGGATTTAGGAGTCAAACTGCTGTCTTCTGGGCTGAAGAGTCCAAACTGTAGACTAGAGTCTCTGAGGTCAGTTCACTTGCTGTAGGTTATGTGTTTTTTTTATATGTCAGCCCAGATGCCAGAATAAATGTTGGCGCCCATATTTGATGCCCAAAAAGCTGCTTGAAAAACAGGGTCAGGTCGCTACAAAACACCAATGTTTGGTGCCTAAAAGCTGCTGGAAACACAGTGATGATTCACTAAATCTCAACCACCTTTGTTGTTTGTTGGTCTGGAACATCAGCAGGCAGGCGTGCTGCTTAGGTGACACGCCATCCTCCATCCTCCACCTCCTGATGACAAAGTCTGCTTATATACTGTGTTACATTATAAATGTTGCTATGATCTGTATGAAACATACAAATGTATCATATTTGTGGTTTGCATGTGTGTTTAATGCCTACATTTTCTCCTGGTGCCTTAGCTTTATATGTTCAGTCTAAATATCAGTGATATTTCAAAGCTTTCAAATTTTTTGGTGAATACATATTTGGGATTTGGTGGAGCACAAATCTGAAATTTAAAAATGTTAAAAAGTTAAGGAAAGATTAAGAAATGCAAAAGCTGAACAACTGGTAGAGTAATAATGCCTAATTATTCAAAGTCAACTAGTACTAGTAAATATATATATATATATATATATATATATACTATATATATATATATATATATATATATATATATATATATATATATATATATATATAATAATATATATATATATATACTACTTTAGTTGAAGGTGGCTTTGAATTATATATATATATATATATATATATATATATACATATAATTAAATATATATATATAGTGTTCAGCAACACATTTAAAACTTGAACACATCACACTGATTTTTATCTACATCATTTATTTTTTATTCAGATTGAGTTTCTGCAGGCTGTCAGAGATCAGCTGTGCCTCTCTGGCCTCCGCTTTAAAGTCCAACCCCTCCCATCTGACAGAGCTGCAGCTGAGTCACAACAACCTGCAGGATTCAGGAGTGGAGCTGCTGTGTGGATACCTGGAGAGTCCACACTGCAGACTGCAGACTCTGAGGTCAGACACCACTTTTTACTCCAGTGCTGAGATGAATATGTGAAACTTGTGGTGACACTAAAACACAAACATAAAGTTGGTATTAAACTGATCCACGTTGAGTTTCTCAATGTAACGTCTCTTTTTTTGTTCAAAGCAATTTTGAGCTCAAAATTTTAAAACTTAACATGCATGAGAAAAATCTTGCATTGCATGACATTGCTGTAAACCTGTAAACCATTTGATTTCATCTTTAATTTTCCCTTGGGTCCTAAAATAAGTGATTACTAAAAAAGTGCACATAAGTAATAAATAAATCACATGTAGTTGAACTGTCAGACAAAAATAAATACAGTATTTGCTTTTACTAACATTTTTTCAACTATTTGATGCTTACACTGTTTAATAATAATGTCTTTTTGTTGTTGTAATATGACATGCTGTTGTTACTGTTATTGCTGTCCCCCTATCTTTATCTTTCTTTTTTATCATTATTATAATTCAGTTGTTATTTGCAGCATTCATTGCACGTCTGTCCATCCTGGAAGAGGGATACCTCCTCAGCCACTCTTCAATAGCCACTCTTCCTCAGCCGCTCTTCCTCAGCTTTTCCTTAGACAACGTGAGGGTCTAAGGGCAGAGAGATGTCGTATACTATAAAGCCATCTGAGGCAAAATGTGTTTTGTGATAATGGACTTTATAACTTTATAAATAAAATTGAATTGACTTGACTTGACTTGACATTTTTTCCCAATTTCAGCCTGACATATTTGGCATCTTTGGAAACTTTTGGTCAGACCTTCAATTATTATTTTTTTGCTTGTTGTGTGTGAGAGTTTGTATAGATGAAGTCACCGGTGGTGCTGCTTTACTGAAAGCAGTATGTTGGTTTTACTAATGAGGGCTCTTTTTCACTCTTTGTGTTCTGCTGTTTTTGACTTGCATCTTGTTGGGATCTGACTTTTCTTTTCTCAACTACTTCCTAAACCTTCCTCAACCTTCTTCAGCTCTGAAGAAATTTCTGAATGTTTAATCATTTCAAACAGGAACACAGCCTTCTGAAGTTGCATCATTTATTCTTTATTTCAGGTTGTGGGACTGTAAATTGTCAGAGATGAGCTGTGCCTTTCTGGCCTCTGCTCTGAAGTCAAACCCCTCCCATCTGACAAACCTTCAGCTGTGTGACAACAACCTGCAGGATTCAGGAGTGGAGCTGCTGTGTGGTTTTCTAAAGAGTCCACACTGCGAACTGCAGACTCTGGGGTCAGCTCACTTCTCTGTCACTGTTATACATCTTGTATCTTTACTTTACAGTTTAATTTATGTATATACATGATTCAATATACATCCATAAAAATGTACACTACTTCACATTTATCAATATTTTCTTGTACTAAATTCAGTCACAAAAGGCCTTGTTTCTTCAAGAAACTGTAGAAACATCCACTGCTAAATCTGAAGGTAAAGTTATTGGTAAAAATAATAATTAATTAGTAAAAAGTAGACGAAAATTTCCTGAAAATCAGTACAAGAAAATGTTTAAATAACTTATTTTAAAAAAGTCACATAATTTTAAATATGCACTTAGAATTATAAATATAGCAAAAGCAAGCAAAATTTATTTATATAGCAACTTTCACAGACACCAGTCCCAAAGTGCTTAACAAACACAAAAATATAAAAGCAAATACGTCAAAATAAAACCTAGATGAAATACAAAGTGAGAGTAGGTAAAGGCACATGATTAAAACACTGTATGCTGCTCAAATGCTTGTCTGAATAAGAGGGTTTTAAACTCTACAGAATCCACAGACCTCAAACCTGCTGGGAGACTATTTTATGTAGTTTTTCTTTAGCATTTTTTCTTTTTCCCTAGACATTTTACTCTATTTGTTCTTAATGATTTTTTAAATATGCTATTTTTTGCAATTTTTAAAACATTTCATACCAAGTTGCCCATTCCCCTTGGTTTTGTAAGAAATCACATCAATTTCCTCAACGTTCAGTGATTTAAATTGATGTGAAAGGTGTCTGAAAGAGGCACAAGAAAGGTGATGTAGCTCCAGGTTTCAAAGGGTTACTCTTTGTTAAAGAGGTGTATGAATGTTGTGGTGATGTTTGGATGATGTCTTTATGATGACATGGTCACTTAACTCATTTTAGGTTATAGATCATTGCTGAAGACATACTTAAAGCCTAAACACAAATATAGTTATTGGATTTTGATCTCTATCCTTTTGTCTTTATTCAGACTGAGTTGGTGCAGGCTGTCAGTGAAAAGCTGTACCTCTCTGGCCTCCGCTCTGAAGTCCAACCCCTCCCATCTGAGAGAGCTGCAGCTGAGCCACAACAATCTGCAGCATTCAGACGTGAAGCTGCTGTCTGATCTTGTGGAGAGTGCACATTGTAGACTGGAGATTCTGAGGTCAGTAGAGGGTTGGAGTCACTTCCTGCTAGTTTTAGCAGTATTATACTAAAGCTGCCCTCACATGGAAATATTGTATTTACCATATTCATGAGATACGGCCACACGAGCCTTTATACTAAGTTTGCTGCATGAATGAAGCCTCGTTCCCACTGCACAAAAATCCCACCAACATCTGGCTGTTTAATGCGTACAGTCGGCATTCACACCCAGGTCGAATGACTGCAGGAGACACAGATTTTTATTGCCTCTGGCTCAGATCAGCATTGATGAGAACACCAAAATGTAGGTGAACACACTATTCTCAGCTGGTGAGATGCAATGATGAGGTGGCAGTTATTACCCTCTGTCTCCTCCTAAGTAGCTTAAACATTGATCCAAATACATCTGCACTGAGTTTGAAAGAGAGACTGAATAGGTAATAGGCAAATAAAGACAAAAAACGACTGACAAGTTTTTAAAGACCTCTGTTCTTGCTGCTGTCGACTGTTTATTTGTTCTCCAGCCTGTCTGTGACATCACACAGACACACCAACAAAACAACCAGCCAGTCAGCCAACCAACACACATACACACACACAAACAAGAGGCAGACGTGCAGATGTGCTGCAGTAGTGTGTTTATTTGCAATGGAAATGCAGGCTCTCGCCTATATTTAGCGGGTTTACCTGTGTTTGAAAAACCTGCGTGCACATGCTAATTTTGGTGGGAAAGGGGCTGGACTGACAGTAGCAGGGTTTCCATTACAAACTGCACAAAACTTAAGCAAAAGTTTCAGAATTTTGATGAAATACAATTGCTAGATGACTGTGTTTCCATTGAGTGATATTATGCTACTTCTCTTGTGATAACATTTGAAGAAGCATGGCGATGGATATCCAAAACATTGGTGGGTTCATTTCTATTGCAGTTACTCAATAAAGCCACTCTAATATCGCCGTAATTTCTTTGTCTCGTGTAAGAGTGAAGAAGATTTTGATCTCTTCTTCTGTCCACCTAGCCATGTTTTGTAGAATGTCATGTGACTTTGTTGTACTTTTTCTCCTTCTTTGGGTTTAATGGCAGTTGGCATTGATAAAGTTGCATTTCCACCACCTGGTGTCTCACATCATATCATCTACAAAAGCGAAAAAAGTGTTTCCATTGCAGTTTTGTGAAATATGGCTCTTTCAAATCATATCATAATCAAATCACAAGAGCATAACATTTTTTTTGCGATACATGGGTTTTTTTTTAACTGACGTGTTTCCATTTGGATTTTTGACTTCTGTTGTCTCTCTTCTTCTTTCAATAGCTGGTGGCAGTAACCCCTTTCAGAGTGTGAGTCAGGGGACCAACAGGGGAATCACAAGAACTGAAGACAAGGCTCAGTGCTACCACCGAAACTGCTCTGAGATCAGTTCCATGTTTCAGACACTATGTCCAGTTCTATGTGGTCCTGGTGTGTTCCTCTGGATGTGACTGGACTATGGGCTGCTCTGCCGCTGCTCTGCCGCTGCTCTGCCGCTGCTCTGCCCTTGCTCTGTCCTGCTACACAGTCTCTGCAGAAACACTGAGACTTCTACGCACACTCAGCCACCTCCCCCGACCTGAACCTGGACATGAGTCTGGCTTTTATTTTTTCTGTCTTTTTTGATTCATTCAGATTAGCTGCATATTACTCCACAGATAACTACTGGATAGGATAGTATCATTTATATTTACAATAACTTAACCCTTTGACACTTGGAGCGACATCACTTTTCTTGTGCTACTTTCAGATGCCTTTTGCATGTATGCAACCTTTTTAAACTTGAACAAACTGGTGTGATTTCTTTAAAAACATGAGGAGAAATGCAACAAGCAACTTAGTAAGAAATTATCCACAAATTACAAGAAATATGTAGATCCGGAAAACAATTTTTAAAAAGATAGGTAAAAAAACAAGCTAGTGGGAAGAAAAACATGTATTATTATCATAATTACATATAGCATGCTGATTTTGAACAGTTTTGAAAGTTTCTTTGTTTATTTATTCATTATATTATTTGACATGATTCTTACTCAGTTTAAATTCTGAATATACAATAAACTTGGTTTACCTAAATTGAGATTTATTTTTAATGATGCAACAGAGCTCTTGTAATCTTGGAAATTTCATCTTTACACGGATGACACAGTTTTATTTCATCCCCATCATTGTAATCATTCAGAATCTTTAAATATTCATTCTGGAAATGGCATCTACAGAGAGAGTAACACAATACAAATACTTTGGTATCTGGCTGGATGATAAACTTAACTTTAAGTACATATTGACACCCTTATCAATAAATTGAGAACAATAATTGACTTTTATATGCAAATAAGAATTGTTTCCTGTTTTTGTTTTACAGAAAAAGAATACTTCAATCAGTTTTTTGTTTTTTTTTATCGGTTTTAAATTATGATGATGTCATTTATGGAAAAGCTGCTGCCTCTTTGTTAAAGTCACTGGATGCTGTAGACCATTCAGCCCTAAGGTTCATAACTGGTGATCCTTACAGCATCTGCCACTGCCATCTTTATCAAAAGATCAGCTGGCCACATTTGGCCATGAGGTGGGACCAGCACTAGTTTTTATTCATCTATAAAGCTTTGAAACAGATGCTTCCTCCCTATAAATCATCCCTTTTAACTCTGAACTCACATAATCTTGCGAAAAATGTCATACAGTGCACTTTAAACATGGAATAATCTGCAAAAGAACTTAAACTTGGACACTTCCACCATTATGGCTGTTCAAATGCCTTATTTCAGATCTTGTTTTAATTGAGTGTAAATGGCTTTCTTTATAATTCTACACCTCAACATGTTTGTTATCCTGCATTTTTATCTTGAGCTCTTTACATTGCTTTTATTGCTTTGTATGATTCTATCTCTTTTTAAACTGTTATTTGTTTGCTTGTTTAATGTTCTGAATGTCTTGTTCATGTTTAGCATAATTAAAAATGGGGGTCAGGGAGACCCCTATTTTTAATTAAGCTTTATTTAAGACTCAGGAAATCATTGAGGGACAATGATTTCCTGATTCTTAAATAAAGCTTTGAAATAATGAATGAATGAATACTATCATTGCAATGAAAATAATTAAAGTCTGGTTCTCATTAAAGATGGAGTTTTATTGCATATTCATGTATTGAAACAAACAACAAGATGCACTATAAAATGTTAAAAATAATTAAAGAAAAATTAAAATAACAAAAAAAAAAAAGACAAACTGATGTATGGAGAAAAAATACCATCAAATGCAAATGACTCCAAATCTGTAGCTAATTTAAACTTTAAAAACAGTTTAATATCACTTTTTAATGTCTCATGGTTTTGATAAATGAGTCTGAGGTGGGTCCTCCTTCAGTCGGCCTTCAGGGCGTAGAGCACGTCATCCTGGCTGACGTTGAGGCGGACTCGCTGCAGGACTCCCAAACGGCTGGATTCGAGCAGCAGTAACCTGCAGGCTCCCAGACGTTGACATACCGCCAGGCCCTCCGACACGCTGACGGGCTGCAGACCCTCCACCCGACACAGAGCCTGGTGCTGCACAAACACCTGGGACACACAAAATCTTTTTTTAAAAAATTTATTGTCTTATATTTCTACTCCACTGCTACATTTTTTTTTTTTTTTTTTTTTTTTAACAATCTGTCAAACCGAAAAACTGAATTTTTAACAGGACAAAAGTAGACGCAGTTTTGAGGCATCAGCAGGAAGAAAAACTGTGGGATCCATTTTTTTCCTCAAGTGTTATTGTTATTTACAAGTACAGTAAGAAAGCACATCAATAGTTTGCACCATATGCAACCCATCAAGCCGGCAAGCAAACTAGCCAGAAAAAAACCCAGAACACGCAACAATACAGGCAAAATAGCAACAACACCCATAAAAAACAAATAAACCTTCAACAAACAGATAGATACGAATTTAAATACCTGTGGGATCCTGACACTCAGTATGCCCTGTACAAGCATTTTGCTAATTTGACCTGACAAACTGTAGTGGTTGAAGCTAACTAAGCTATGTAAAGCCTGGTTTGGATCTTTCTAAGGTTAAATGATGATCTTACCTTGTTATTCGATCAAATAGTTGTGAATATCAAAGTATTTCACTTCTGACTATTTTTTGGGATCATTTCTCTGAGATAAAGCAAGGGACATAAGATACTAAAATCATCCTTTGACATACCGAAATGTAATGTTGTCAGGTGCCTGTAGTCACTTGACAGAAGACTTAACTGATTTATGCCTTTTGCTTTTCATACTTTCCCCTCATGACACTCTTATTTGATTTCGATTTTACTAGAAGTTCAATGGATAAACCAGATAGAGTGATCACATGCTGGTAGAACCAGCTAAACCACCAAATGAGAAAACATAGCTTAAGTTGGTCCAAAAAAGCCATCTTAAAAAAAAACCATCTTAACCATCTTAAGCAGTTTTTTCAGCAGGGCAGTGTCGCCAGATGTACGATAATTATCTTATTTGTAAGATAATTTTGCGATTTACAATCAATAATTTCAAAATTGCTGTAATGTACAAAACTTTGACCATTGTGACACTTAAGCACTTACTTTAGTTTACGCATCTCATTTTAACTCATTTAACGCATCACTTCTCACACAATCTCCTTACAGCCAAGTGTGTTTGGTGACCCAAAAACAGTACGCGCCGCCGTGTTTTTGAAAAGACTCGGCCGCTGGCACAGTCAGCATGTTGAGCTGCAGGCTGAGCTGTGCAGACTGAGAAACAGCTTCTCTCTGAGGCAGTGGGTATGCGTAGATTTGTAGATGTGTCAAAAAGTCGCTTAAATACTTGTTTACTAAAGTTACAAATTGAACCTATTTGTTCTTGTGATTGTGACTGGCGTACGATCATTTTTCTCAAAACATGATTATTTTGAGCCTCTGGTACGATAGTTTAACATGTCCAATCTCGCAAAACTGCTCCTCTCTGTGTGTTTTTATTTACCTGTTGGAAGGTGGCCTCCTCCAATCCCAGCCGCCGAAACTCAGCGATGACCGCCCTGAGGAAGAGCTGCTCTTGTACTGATGCACACCTGAAGACACAAACATTAGTTACTTTATCATATCACGCCTTTTCAACTCCAGCATGAATGTGACCAATGAGAGAGTCTCACTTGATGGCGGTGATGTAGGCGGAAGAAAACATCTCATTCAGCGCCTCCATCACGTGACTCATTCCCACCAATCCTGTGGTAGAAGGGTTTGCGGCAGAGTGCTCGCAGATCTCTGTGGCTCTGCGGCAGATGTCCAAGCATCGGCGGGCGTCTCCTGACAGAGCGGCCACCTGTGAGAGGAGAGGAAGACTGAATGATCGAGGAAATATTCAGATCCTTTACTTCAGTAAAAGTACACTACTAGTAGTAAGTACTAGTAGTTTTACTAGTAAAACTAGTAAAAACAGAAAATATGGTTTACATATAAAAAGCATATAAATCCACTGTGTCCACTGTGACTGTTAAACTATTAATAACAATATTAATCTGTATTTGTATGGCACCTTTCACACATAAAATGCAGCTGAGAGTGCTAAAATTTAAACAATACATCAAATCAAATCATCATACAGCACTGGATACCATAACTCTGCATGCAAACAGACCAGAGATGGAAAACAAATAAAAGAAATATTAATATAAAAGAAATATTAAACAGTAAATGATAAAACAGTAGACATGCATAACAAGTGTATAACAAGTTTATAAGAAACGACAGCCATAGCATGCAATAATAATAAATAGAGGGTGGAGTTAATTAAAAGCAAGAGTAAAAATGGGTCTTGAGCTGCTTTTTAAAACTGTCTACAGAATGGGCAGTCTGTTCCAGGCCACTGGTGCATAAAAACAGAACGCTACTTTTTGTAATTCATTTTTGGTGAATTAAGCAGGCCAGCACTTGAAGACGTGAGAGATCGGGTTGGAACATATTCAGACAAGCAGTCTTACAACGCTATCGTGAGAGGAGAGGCAGCATAACATCTCACAATTCTCTGATATCAACATTTTTGAAATATCACTAAAGTTCTGCATAAATCTCTAATGGAAAGCCGCCTAGTGACACAAAAGGAAAATAATCAAATACCTCAAATTTGCACTCAAGAGCAGTACTTGAGTAAATACACATAGTTACGTTACACTGCTGACAGTCGGACTTGTTAAAGTGCTCGTGTCAGGGGAGAAGGTGTGAAAGACGTCCCGCTTGTTTTACCTTCCTGGACACCAGCTGGAGAGCGTCCTCCTCGAACGCCTTCACCTTGTTCAGCCTGGACATGATGATCTGCTGCAGCTGCTTGAAGCTGTACGGCTGGAACGACATCCTGGTCAAACCCTGCAAGCATCGAGACAAACTTGAACCGTTAAAGTTTCGTGCAAATTATCATCTCGATCCCATCTTTCAAAATCATTAACTAAATTTACAACAAAAAACAGCTCTTAAACTCAGTGATACGGCCGGTGTTTTTGGGAACGCCCACAAAACGTCACATCCTCTTATACCAAGGTGGATAAAAATATAAAAAATATAAAAATCCAGAGTTAGAGCGTGCTTTTCAGCTTGCACCATCATTCCCTATGTTTTTGTGTCTAATGGACTAATGGGAGCAACAGCTGAAGCTGGTCCAATACTGGGAGAGGGCAGCCACCAGGTGCAATGTAGACACGTATTTGTACCAATTTACATCATCTAAAAGTGTTTCTTTTTCGCCACTTAAATACTCAAATGGTTATAAGTGTCTGACAACATTATTCAAAGGATCCCTACAGTGAAAAGGCCCTTTTTAACCCTTTAAAACTTAAGTAAATTGGCTGTATTTCCTGTTTAAAAATATGACAAAGGCAATGAGCAACTGAATGAGAAGAGGACCAAAATTTGGAAAGAAATTAGTAAAAAGTTTCAAGAAAATGAGCTGAAAATAGAGGAAAAAAACAAACAGAGACAAGAAAATGACATTGAGAAAGTGCAAAAAAGTAAAATTTTAAAAAATCTGCAACATAATTCTAAAAATATGAATTATAAGAATTATAAATGTAGCTTTTTTGGAATAATATGTAATCATCTCCCCACAGCTAATTTAATGTCATTTTCGTGTTACCCTTTACTACTAATTATTTTTTATCTATTATTTTTTTTTTGCAATTTTTTGAGTCATTTCTTTTCAGGTGGCTCATTGCCTTTTTCCCATGTTATCCAAATAAATCAACCCTTATTTTCTCAAGTTTCAGATGTTTGAATGCTTGTGAAAGGCGTCTGAGTGCAGCACATGAAAACTGATGCTGATCCAGGCTCTAAAGGGTTAAAGAGTAAGATCCCTCTGGTTTAAATAGTAAGAGCCCTGAAATCACTATCCTCAAACCCACCAGACTCTGTCCAAATCAACAGTGATTTTGTGACCATTAAAAATAATCACTTCCTTCAAAGTCGACGGAAACGGTAACTGTGATGGCGAGAGATTGTTAACAGGAAGTGGGTGCCACACTGCTTCCTGTGGGCTGAAAAACTGAGATCAGAGAGTAAAACTAAGCAGTTCTGATCAAATATAAACCAAGATTCTGTCACTGAGTTTGCCAGCAGCCATTGTTTCACTCAGACCAGTCCACATTAAATCACCAGCCAGCGGGAGCGTAGGGGAAGGCATGATGCATTCTGGTAGTTGTAGGGTTTTGAACTCTCGAGCAAAAGCCCCCTTTGTTTATGTTTTCTCTGCTATTTGCGTCTTTGTACTGCAGAGACAGTCTCGTTTTGTGCAAAGACTCTCTGTATATCAGTGAAATACTTCTTTAAATGGAGTCTGCTGGGTTTGGTGAAGGCATTTTTGGAGCCTTTTCTAGTTAAACAAAAACAATCTAATGCTTTACCCAAACAGACTGTTTAGCCACTGGTAAAAAGCTGGCTAAAGGTGTTGAATAATGTTAGCGCTGGTATACTGTCTTTAAATGTGCATGGAATTCGCTTAAACATGCTAGTCTAGTACATCAAAGAGTTAATGGCCCTAAAAAAATATAAAATTCTGCCAGTTCAGCTCATTAAATGTGTGAATTTGCTGCCTTTATTTAGGTTTTGGACTGCTGGACAAATGAGACATTTCCACATTTTTCACTATTTTCTCACACTGTTTTTGTGAAACCTGAGAATCGTACGCACCAGCTACTGTATGTGTTTATCAGAACAGGATGACAGAGCAGCCTGATCACTGTGTTGACACTAAAGGGCCCATGAGTGCAGGGCTACAGGGCCGGGCCCCCTCACCAGTCTGCTGGCCACTCTGTTGATCATGATCCTCTCGGGCAGGTCCATGGTGTTGGCGATGGTCAGCACCACCAGGCGGGCGTGACGGCGCGTCGGCCAGTCGAAAAGGTTGTACATGACGTTCTGCTTCCTGGTCCATAACAGGTCCAACTGCGGTCCAAAACACAAAGGGTTAAAAAGATTTACTCTGCTGTCACGTGATAACATCTTGTTTAAAACAGCTTCAAAAATCCTGTTAGACATTCAGCATATTTATCTTATGGTATAAACATATAGAATTTCTTCTGACTATAATTGACAGAATTAACAACATGATCAAAACGACACTCATATATATACTCATATACAAGTCTGTGGCTCTCAGAAGTGAACGGCTGTATTCCTCTAGAGAGACAACTTACTCAGAAGAAAAGACATTTTTTTTATAAAATATGGCAACTTTTATCAACCTTTTATCAACTACATGGAGAATCTCGCATCCCATATGACTGAATAATGACCTGCATGATCTCCCTATTTTCACCACACCAGTGTTATAATAGGCCATTTTATTATGGTTAATGCTATCCTGTCTCCCCTTTTTTTCCTTTTATTGTATTATTGTCCTTAATTTTATTGGTTACATTTTTATGTGAATCCTTACATGCACATTTATTTTATTGTCTGATAATTAGTTTTTAATTTTTTTGTCATGTAAATTGGTGGGGTTTTTGCTGTCAATATGAACTGTGTTTTTAGTAAATTTTGAAAAAAAATTGTAAATAAAATAAAATAAAATAAAAAGATACTTGTGTGTTCTGATAAAGCCTGGCACCATTTCTGTATCGTGTTACCTGCTTTTATATTTTGTTGAGTTGTGTACTGACATTATCCCAAATGGTTTCAACAATATCCAAAACAGAGAGATCTGTCCATTTTGATCTAGGGAGTAGTCCATGATCATCTGTCATTTGACTTTGTTCCAGTCTTAAGCCACATTTTTACAACCCACTTTTTAGGTCTTGGTGTTTCAAAAATGTTAGCGGGGCAACTCTGTTCCAGCCCCTGGCGTGCAAAACAGCGCCCAAGGAACATTTTGAGGTGAAACTGCTTTATTCAGTATTTTTACTTGTTTAACCCTTTGAAACCTGAGCAAATTGGCTTGATTTATTCAGAAGAAAATCAAAAGTGGCAAAACATTTAAAAAAGTAAAATTCTGCAAAGATAATACCAATTTAAAAAAAGAAAAGAAAAGTCAAAAGCCAACAAGGACAAGACCTAAAAGAAAATGCTCAAAATAATCGCAATACTGTAACATAATTTTAATTATATATTCATGATAATTGCAGAATATTTTTCTGGATATGTTTCCCTAGCTTTTTTATTATATATAATGTTTTAATGTCATTTTATTTTCTTATATCTTCATAATAACATAATTTTAATTATAATTTATTATTTAGTTTATGTAGTTATATTTCATATATGATTACAATTTACTATTATTATTTTTTTTGTATTCAGTTCTTTATATTTCTTACCAAGTTGCTCACTGCCACTGCCCATATTTTCTAAAAAAGACAAACCAGTTCACAGCATTCAAAGGTTTAATCACTTGTGAAAGGCATGTGAACACAGTACAAGAAAAGTGGTGTCGATCCCGGCTTTTAAAGGGTTAAATCACTGTTTGTTTTGGAGAGGATGAGACCTCCGTGGTAAATCATCTTGCGGTAAAAACCCCTTGAACAATGAACACTGAAGAAATTCTTCTTTTAGTGCCAGGAGGCATTCCCAAAAAATAAAATCTCATTAATATGAAGCACAGTTCTTACCTCGTCCACCAGCAGCACAGTGGTCTCCTTCCTGGGTGCAGGGTTGCTGAATCTCTTCTCCAGCAGAGCTGCTGCGTGGTCGGCTGTAGCCTTCTGACCTGTCAGCTTCTGCAGAGACGAGACCGACCAGACAGTCAGTAAACGCACCACGACATTTTAACCAACCTGGGAAATTATCTTCATCAAGGATCCAGGATGAATTTTCAAAATCGGAAGATGCAGCTTGGTCTAAATAATAGTGATTTTTACAGATTTCTCCAAGTTCAGAACCATGTTGACAATTAATAAACTTCAAAGACTTCATATGGGTTTACAGCTAATAAAATGTAATTTATTGAATGTAAAACAAAAATGGAAAAGTTGGGTATAACTGAAGAGGAGTGGGAGAAATTATGTTAACTACAATGAAAAACTTCATGTTCAATATTATGAAGAGAGTTTTGTTGGAAAAGTCTTGTCATTACTCTGTCTCCAAAGGGTGGTGCTTTACCAAATGTACCAGCTGCTGGAGACAATGTGGGTTCTCAGATGCCAGTCACTATCACTGTTCTGGTCATGCCCATTATTAATTCCTTTCCGGCAGGAGGCTGACACAGTTTCCCAGCTGGACATTCCATTTAAAGTAGAGTCCCTTAAGAGGTAAAGTTTATTATTATTATCATTATCATATTATACATACACAGATACATAATATCTATTTCGCTGTCAAATTATTTCCACTCAGCTTAATGAATTTTAAGACAGACATTAAATGACATCCATCAGCTGCATTGTTTGTTAACCAAAACTATGATGAACATTATTCGTCAACAACCTTTTTACCATGATGAAAACAAGACTGTGACAAGCTAAAAATAGATCTTAATAATAGAAACTATGAGATTTCTTTAGTTGACGAGATAAGAAAATTCAGGCTGAAATAAAGTTACTTTTCTGCTTCTTAAGAGTGAGATCGCGTCAGAGTTTACAGTAACACTGGGGACAAATCTCAGTTGTCTCAAATTAGTTATTTGTGGTGTCAGAATGTTTAGAGGCCATAAATATAGACATTTTAAGCTTTTCAAATGATGATCAGTGAGTGGTTCCTGTAAATCATCCTTTAAACCTGTAAAAAAAACTCTGCTGGTGAAATACAAGTTTATGAGTGTGTAAAAATTATTTGTAGTTGTATTAAACAAAAAGAAAGTTTAAATGAAATTTTTATACAACCTGTCCCATTGATCATAATTCCTGGGACCTGTATTAGCCTGACTGGATCAGTTTAAAGAGAAAAAAATAACACCTTGACTAAAAGTTGACTAAAATGTCAGAAATCTTCGTCGACTAAACTAGACTAAAACTATGAAGGATGAAATTGACTAAAATTTGACTAAAGCTTATAAGCATTTTCGTCTCAAGACTCAGACTAAATCTAAAACAGCTGCTAAAATGAACACAGAACAGCTGTTTTCTCTCGACATTAACGCCCGCCTGCACATCTGTCCTTGTGAAACTTGCTCTCACCTGCAGGATCTGGACGTAGGCCTGATGAGGATCCGTCATCTTCATCCCGTTGATCTCAATGAAGTGGAAAGGAGGGATCTCGTCCACCTCGGCCGCGTGCTGCAGACAGCGCATCACCTCGTGGACTGTGGCCGTCTTCCCTGTGCCTGGCACGCCTGAGATGTACATGCACCTGAGACACAAATAACAGCAGGAGAAACACAGTCAAAGTCAAAGTCAAAGTCAGCTTTATTGTCAATTCTGCAGTATGTACAAGACAAACAGAGGATTGAAATTGCGTTACTCTCAACTCTGTGAGAGTAGACATAAATATATATATATTTAAAAAGAGATAAATAAAAGCCTTATGTGAGCTTATGAGCTTATGTCAGCAAATCAATAGTTGCATTTTTTGGTTGCAAATTTAGAGAAGATGATGATCTTACCTCTGTAGCTTTACTAAGTTTATATCACTTAATTTAGGTTTGGAGAATTATTGAAATGATACCTTCTACTTCAAATTGTCCCAAACCTAAAGGTCAGTGATTAATTCATTTGATTAAAAAATTGATAATCATTGATAATATTTTTTTTCCATGTTTTCTTATAAAAACTAATGAAACTAGAAGTACTGCGCTGTGGTTGTATGCCTCCACAAACACATCACCAGTTCAGTATCTGACCGAATGTCTCCCCTCCTGTTCCTGAGATACGGTGTTGAGTAACGGCCAGAAAAGAGTTTTTGCAGAATATTAGAACGTCACAGTGAAGCTGACCTCCGACCTCTTTGATATAAAATGTCATCATTCTATCCAGCTAGAAATTTGGCTGGAATTTTCATCATTCAGCGTATGTTTTGTAAGGTCACGGTGAACTCAACCTGTGCCCACCAACATCTAATCAGTTCATGGTTCACAAGAATGAACGCCAGGTCGCGTTGACCTTTGACCACCAAATTCTAAACGAGTTAACTGTTGCGTCCAAGTGAATGTTTGTGCCAAATTAAAGAAGTTTCCTCAAGGAGTTCTCGAGATATTGGAATATTCCATTCATGCGATGGAATCGAACATAATGCCTCCAGCTGCAGCTATCATCAGCGTGAAGGCATTTTAAAAAAGAAAAGACTGCTCACGGCTCAGAGTCATGTGTTACATCATGGATTTGGTCTGAAAAAAACATTCTGTGTGACACCCAAATCGATGTGAGGAGGTTTTTAGGGCCTCAAGTCAAAGACTTCAAGACCAGTATCAGGATTTGTTATTTGTAATTTATTTATTCAAAAAGGGACAATGTGCATTAATGCACATTTTAACAAATGTAACTACACCCGAGTTAGCTGGGGAGCTAGTTTTCATCGGTAGTCCCTTGCCTAATATAATTTGAAGATGTACAAAGGCGGATGTGGATCTTACCCCCCTGTGCCGTCTACGATCTTGCTCTCCACGAAGCTGTAGATGTCCTGAAACTCCTGCTCCCTGCAGGGCAGAGACTCCGGCACAGAGGACACATGCAGCCTGATGACACAAACACACGCAATTATTAACACTCATACACAAATGATTCATGCTGCCTATAACACATTAGCGATAAAATTTTGAGAAACAGATGGATTCTGGAAAGAAGGATAAAGAAGTCAGTTCTTTCAACATTGTTCTAGCAACTTTACACCAAAGGTTGATCAGGACCATGGCTGGGGGATATTTTTAAGGCTAAATCGCAATACCTGATATAAATCTTGATATTTTTAAATGTCCTTCAAACTACTGTTAAATATTAAAATATACAATTATTGAATCAACTGCAGTTACAATAAAATTAAATAAAGTTGCTACTGTCATATAATTAAGCTTAATACACTACTGTTATAATCACATTTAATAAATCATGGTTATAAGGAAGTTAAATAAAGAACTACACACAGATAACCAGCAGTGGGACCAGCTGGTCTGGTAAAACATCTACCTCTGTACGGTTCCATCTCATTCCTACTCAAGGTGCAATGGAAGTGTCTGGTTTGTTTACTGATGTGTTCACTTATGTTATGTGGATAAATGGAAGTGTCAAGTTATTGTTGCTGCGAACCAGTTTCCCCACAGGGACAAATAAAAGTATCTATCTATCATCTTTTATAATGGAATTCTTGAAAAAGTATTGTTATAACTGAATAAATCACAGTAGGAGCCATGGTGCTGTATAGAAATATGAGTGTTAGAAGTGACTGATGTTGCGTCTCACCTCGTTCTGGCCTCCTCCAGAACGTTAGCAGGCTGTCGGGCCGGCAGCGACCTGCTTGGGATGCTGGGAGTGGCGCGATGAGGAGTCCGTGGTGTGCTGGGTGTGATCTGTCCAAACAGGAAAGAGGTAAATAAAGTGATGAAAAGAAAAACACTGAGGAGATTCTGTCACATTTCCAGGACTCACACCTTCTTGTTTGGAGTTTTTCGTGGCGTTCGGGTGGATGAGCGAGTTTTCTGCTTTGAACGAGGAGTACGAGACGCTGCAGCAGAAATTCTGCTCTTTTTAGATACCCCCTCCTCCTCACTGTCCAGCCATGCCTCCTCTACCCCATCATCATCATCCTCCTCCTCACTGCTGCTCTGCAGCTCCTTCTTGGATGGAACAAACTCGTCCTCGTCCTCTCCGTCTGAGTTCAGATCCAGTTTGTTGTCTAGGAGATTCCTGATCCAACAGACAGTGAAGTTAGTTTGCAAAGTGCTGAAACGATGAAAACGACTGAAAAATGACTGTCTCTGCACTCACAGCTGCTTTCTAATGCGGGACGACACCTGCTGGGCCGACTTCCTCTTGGAGCTCCTCGGTGTGGCGGCGACCGGCAGCATCGGAGAGCTTTCATCATCCACTTCAGCCCTGTTCACATCACACATCAACAGTTCAAGTCATTTCACATTTCAGAGCTGGCATTAAAAAAAAAACAAATGAAGAATAGGATCCAAGATGAACACCCAAGATAAAATGTCGGTTAGGTATGCCTACTTTTCTGCACCACACAAACTGGAGAAATCAGCTAAAATATGTCTTAGGTTACATAGTTGCACATTCATTATGTTTATTCATTTGAAATGTCTTCAAACGCTGAAAACGCTGTCTGACAGAGTTATGTGTGGCTGTGTAGATCTTTGATTTTTGCTGTTATATACAGGTTTACGGAGTAACTAGTTACATGTAACCAAATTACAAAATAAATGTAATTGCAATCAGTTTAAGTACATTAGAAAAAGACATGTAACTAAAGTACACTTACAAATGGTGATTACACAGGGGTTTTCGCTCAGTATAGTCTTTTCAGTACAAAAATGTGGATATAGAATGTATATATATGTGTGTGTATGTGTGTGTGTGTGTGTGTGTGTGTGTGTGTGTGTGTGCGTGTGTGTATATACAGTACCAGTCAAAAGTTTGGACACACCTTCTCATGCAATGTTTTTTTTTTAATACTGAAGACATCAGAACTTTGAAAGAACACATATAGAATTAAATAGTAAAAAAAGTGTCAAAGAAACCAACAATCACCAACAGTGTCACCAGCAAAGCACCCCCATACCATCACACTTCCTCCTCCATGCTTCACGGTGGGAACCACACATGTAGAAACCATCCGCTCAACTTTTCTATGTCTCACGAAGACATGGCGGGTGGAATCTAAAATCTCAAATTTCACTCATCCTACCAAAGTACAGTTTTTCAGCGGTCTAATGTCCATTCCTTGTGCTCCTTGGCCCAAACAAGTCTCTTCTTGTTGTTGGTCTTCCTCAGTAGTGGCTTCCTTGCAGCAATTCGACCATAAAGGCCAGATTCACACCGTCTCCTCTGAACAGTTGATGCTGAGATGTGTCTGCTACTTGAACTCTGGGATGCATTGATGAGGGCTCTAATCTGAGCTGCTGTTAATTTGCAGTTTCTGAGGCTGGTAACTAATGAATTTATCCTCTGCAGAACAGGTAACTCTTGCTCTTCTTTCCTGGGGCGGTCGTCATGACAGACAGTTTTATCATAGCGTTTGATGGTTTTCGCAACTGTACTTGTGAATACATCCAAAGCTGTTGAAATTTTTCGGATTGACTGACCTTCATGTCTTAAAGTAATGACGGACTGTCGTTTCTCTTTACTTAGTTGAGTGGTTCCTGCCACAATATGGATTAGAACAGTAGTTGAATAGGGCTATTCACTATATAGAACTGTGTGCTAACCGTACTTCTGCACAACACAACTGATAACTCAAACACATTAAGAAGGCAAGGAATCCCAAAAATTAGCTCTTGAGAAGGCACACCTGTTACCTGAAAAGCATTCCAGGTGACTGTCTCATGAGTCTGATGGAGACAGTGCCAGAAGTGTGCAAAGCTGTCATAAGAGCAAAAGGTGGTTACTTTGAAGAATCTAAAATATAAAACATATTCTGTTTTTTTTGACACTTTTTTGTTTACTATTTAATCCGATATTTGTCCTTTCATAGTTTTGATGTCTTCAGTATTAATATACAATGTAGAAAATAATAAAAATAAAGGAAAACCTTTGGATGAGAAGGTGTATCCAAACCTTTGACTGGTACTTTTTTTTTTTTTAATTTTGAAGAGTTCATTAATTCATTTTGTTGACACTATATTATCATTATTATTATTTATCATTATTCTAATTATTATTACTGCTTCAGTACTACATGGAACTACATTTTCCATGATTTTTAGCATTCTTTTTTTCCTTTTGCCAAAATGTCATCTTTGAAAGTATGCTGAATTATTTATCACAGACATTCTTACACAATGAACATCTTAGATAACATCCTTTAAAGTATGAGTATGAATATGACTGAGTTATGACTCAGTCATACCTAAACAAAAGAAGTATTACTTATTTTGTACTTTTTAAAGTAAATATGTATGTACTCACAGCACTCCCAGGGCTGGTTCCATCAGAGATTTCTGATCTTTTTTTCGAGACGGAGTGGTGGCTCTGTTTGAAGACACATTTAATTTTCTGGGGTTAAATCACTGTGTTTAGTAAAAGAACAATAAACCCAAACACTGTGGAGACGCTGGCTAAAACTTCACCCGGCTGTGCAGACTCACACCTCAGAAAATCACCACAAACTCACAGGTGTCAGCTACAGTTACTGTCTTGGCTCCCACACACCACTCTGTCGTGCTCCAGGACTCACAGACATTACATCACAGGTATTAGAAACCCCGGGTCTGCAGTGTCTGACTCACTTCTGCCCCCTGATGGCGTACTGCCTCCTCGGCGTGGCATTTCTTCTTCTGGGTGTCTTAACCGAGCCGGGCGGTAACCCTGCATCCGTCACATCATCACCCTGCTGAGGACTTTGATCCAACACAAGAGGCACCAGTGAGCCTGGACTTTGATTCAGGTGATCTCTTTAAACCACTTTAAATAATCTTAACTCAATGCTCTTTACTCACGAGCTTTAGGCCACTGAGGAAGACTGTGACATCACACTACCTTTACTACCTTTCATGCCAGTGTGTACACATTTATTGAATTGCTTACATATATTTGTATTCTAATTTATTACTATTATTAACTACTGCATGACACATCAGTCCACGTGGCTGACAGTGATCCAGAACCCTGGATCAGGTGCTCACATGCTACAGTATTCTGATTTCTGAGAACTTCTGAGGACACGACGTAATTCCTTAACATTGTACAGGATGTTAATGACTCAAGTATCAATATATAGATTACATTTTAAAAAGAATGTATAGATGCTGAAATAAATGCATGAATAAAGTTGATAATTCAATATGATATAGATGGTGAAATGTACAAAATGTAATTTCTGTACATCTACATTTATTTTTGTACTTATTGTATGCATTTGTTTATTTATGCAGCAGCATATGAATTAGGTAAGAGGTCTTAAACTCAGCCTATTTTAATATGCATTCCATTATTTATTTTTGTATTTATTATTGCAATTAATATTTTCATTTATTCATTTCCATATTTATATATGCATTTATTTATTAATTTATTATTAGATTTATTTGTTTCTTTATTCATTTAGGCATTTATTTATTCCCTTATTATTTGATTTGTTTATTTCTGTATTCTTGTGTTTATATATATTTGTTTATTTATTCTTGCTAAATTTTATGTTTACCAAGTCAGTTTAGCCTGTTAGCATGCAACATTTGCTAGCTGACCCTTGGGGACTGTTTGGCTCATTTTATGTGCTTTTCATTCTTCATTTTTTGATCATTTTGGCTGTGTTCATGCATATGGCATACATTTTGGCAAGACTGTGAATTTCTGTTTAATTTTTGAATTTCCAGATCAGCTCATACACCACGTCTAAAATACTCTGTGGAAACTAAATTGTTATATTCAGACTGTAAAGTGCTAAGTTAAACCCATTCAAACTGTAATGTTTGATCCCACAGCCATCAAAGCATAAAAACATGCATTGCATTATTTCTATTTTTGCCTCAGAATTTGTAATTTTTACTATTTTCCACTTGATGACATAATTTTCACCATTTTGGGCATATGGAGAAAATACATGCTGCTTATACTAGCTGCCCTGTTAAAATCAGTGTTGCTGCAAATCATTGACACATCCCAGGTTGTAATAATAAAAAAAACTTTTTTAAATCAACTTTGCATGTAGTGTATTGAAAATATTTCCTTTTAGCCTGGCATTTAAAGGGTTAAATTCTAATAGTGAATGAATATTTGATATTTATGATCATGACTTATGTTGGTTAAAAAAATAAACCCAATGAATGTAGAAAGTCATATCAGTGTATAAGATTTTTATAGCCTGATTTTAAAAGTTCATTTTGTGTGATACGACATTTACACAGGGTCTAAGGGTTAAGAGAGGTGCTGCTGTGGCTAAAAATATGATGTTTTATAATAACTGCTGGATTTTTTGTGGAAATGTCCCTGCTGTAGCAGAAACAAAGAACCAGGATGCTGCAAAAAGCCTGACCAGAGCATGGCTGCTTCACAGCCGTGTCTAACCAGCTGACTGTAGACCGAGTGGACGCTGTCGCTGTCAGAGAGAGAGAGGACTCTGACCTGCTGGAGTCGTCTCTTGCAGGACTGTTCTCAGAGAGACACGCTTTGTGGAGGACAACGGAGGCGGTCTTCAGGGGGAAGGAGCCCTGAGCGTTGGGGGCCCTGTGGGGCTTCCTGGAGGGGGTGAGGCTGTGGGTGAGGGGCAGGGCCTGAGGAGGAGAGGATGACGATGACAGCCTGCGAGCCAGCGCCCCCTCCGACTCCAGCTCCTCGTCCAGCAGCAGCTTCAAGACGTCCTCGCGGATCATAGACGACTTTTCCGGACCTGAGAGGACGAGGACAGAAAACATGACCTGTGGGTTTTTAAATAGTAAAGATAAAACCTATTATCTGAGCTAAACTTACTGTAACAGACTGTGTTCACAACAGTTTTTTACTGTTGCCATTTTTGCCACTGTTAGATCTGTTATTGTCAAAGACAATAGCTGAGATAAGATGACTGTTGTTGTGATGAAGTGCTGAGATTTCCAGAGGTCAGTGAAGTAAGCATGTGCTTACTTTCCTCACAGTGCTGCGCTGCGCTGCTGAGGGGAAGATGTGTGGAAAAGCACTCCTGCATTATTTGATTGTTAATGTTGAAAACTGAATACTTTAAGATGTAAAACCTTGGTTAACATTGTTCACTGTAGTTATTTTGATGTTACCCAGAGGTTTTGTGCAGCTCTGGATGGTTAAATATGAGTTCTAACAGTGTTTTCACATCACTGTTTTGGCACGATTTGTAATTATTTGCGCCGCCAGATGTCACAAGATGAATGTAGAGCTGAGGAGATAGAGCTTTATTCATGTGTAAAATCTGTTGCTGAGGTGCAGAAAGTGACACCAGAGGACAATTTGTGTCATTTTTGTCTTCTGCAGCTATGTTATCTATTTACTTATTTATTTCTGTAGTTTCTGTGTAGTCAGCCTTCATGTGTGCCTTTCAGCTTTGTCCACCAGGTGTCACTGTTTGTCCCTTGTATATGCTTTAGGTCATTTGTTATTGCCTTTGACAAAGGTTTCAATGAATTTTGGTCGCACTCTGCAATGAATTTGTGTATTTAATAAATTAACATATTTAGTGTCTTTTTTTAAATCATATGCGTTGTTTATTGAAAAATGACCTCACAATGTGTTGTTCTGCATTTCTGAGTGAGTTGAGGTGCAGAAAGTGAGACCAGAAGGTAATTTATGTGTCATTTTTGTCTTCTGCAGACCAAATTTGCTAGTAAGCGGACTTGGTGTCAGCCTCCCTCTGCGTCCGAACCACATCCGTTACAGAGGTGCTGTATGACGTTTTGAATTCACTCTGAATGCTGTCTGTTTTTAAAACACTCACTGTTGAGCTCCAGTTTCTTGCGGACGCCGGGCGTCCTGGCCGAGGCGTTCCTCCTCCTGGTGCTCAGACTTTTGGAGGCCGACAGTTTGGTAGCGGAGTGCAGCGACTCGGCTTCTGCGGTCCCGGCTTTCCCCGCGCTCATGGTGGCCCTGCTGTATCTCACTTCCCCCGACGCAGCCCGGCGCATGACGGTGGGGTCCGGGGTCGGCAGGGCGCGTCGAGCAGGCCCTCGAGTCGCAGGAGCTGCTGCGGGCGGGGAGCATGGTGGAGAGGGGGAGGGAGGGTTTGGGACAGGGGAGAGGGGGCAGGGGGGAAGCTGGAGCAGATTCAGGCTCCACTATTTTGAAGGTCTTGGAGTCCCAGGACAGCTTGACGTACAGGGTGTCTCTGTCGTTAGAGTCCGGGAACGGAGCTGCTCCATCCAGGTGCTTCACCTGTTAGAGAAGAGAGAGAGACTTAAAGGGTTATTTCACCTAAATCACCCAACATGTTCCCGCTCACCTCTAGTTAGGGATGGGTACTGAAAAACTGTATTAAATGGGCTGAATTATTAAAGACCAGAGTGCTGCTCCGACGACAACGGCTCTGTTTTCAGTATTGGAGAAGGAAAGAATTTTTTTCTTGCTTACTTAGGTTACATAAACATTATCTTTTATATCTTGATAATTCTGTTTCTAATTTGCAACAAAATCAAGACATTCATTTGTGATGCTTTTTCACTGCGTTTGTGTCCGTTGTCGCGTAGATTTCTCGGGTCGTGGCTGCGTCTGGATTGTGGTCATAGTTACACTGATGCTCAGAGTCAGCCACTACTGCCATTATTATAAGTCATATCTCCACTATTATTATACACATATGACTGCTATTTCCACATACATAAACTACAATATTTGTATGATATCCATGATATCATAAATTCCATTCATTAATTTCTATGCCTATTACTATTGTTATATGTAATGCTATTATTATTGTTACTGTGCAATTGGATTTGTACATTCATTGTGTAAATGCCAAATTTTTTGTTTTTGTGTTGATTCATAGATCTCTAAAATAAACACATGTAAAATGAAATAGAGGTGAGAGTGAAAATATGTTGTTATAATTGGGAGGATTGATCCTTTAAAATGCAATTTAAAAAAGCACACTTGAAAGGGAGCGTCCTTTACCTTCACAGGTCTGAGGATGGACCCGACGTCCACCTCGTCGTCACAGCTGCGCCCCTTGTAGTAGAAGACCTCCTGAGGGTGAGGCTCTCTGCCCAGCAGCTTCAGTTTGCTCACAGGCACTTCAGACACACGAACGAACCACTGAACCACCGCCTTCTTCTGCTTCCCGCTCTCTGACACATGGCGAGAGAGAGAAGGCGTTAAGCTGCAGGTCTTTGAGGACAGGGTCAAGTGTAGCATTAAGTCATTGTGACTCACCGTCACCAAACAGCCTGATGACTTTGGCCACGTACGGGTTGTCTTCATCGTCTCCCTCGATGAAGATGTGCTGGCCTGTGCTGATGACAGTGGTCTTCGGGAGGCCCTCCACACTAATGGCCAGAGAGCTGACACACAAATTATTTCATTTATTTATTTATTTTTTTAAAAGAAGACTCTAACCATTTATTTAGTATATATATTTTTGCTAACTTATGGACTGTCCTGACCTCTTAGTAAATTGGCAAAAATCAAAAATGTGGATGAATTCAAATATTTGGGTGTCCAACCCTTGATCCAACTCTTACCTTTAAAACTTGTGTCAAAAAGCTCAAATTTAATCTCGCAAACTTTAGACACATAAGAAACTCTCCCACTGTTGAGGCATCAAAGACCTCTCTGAATGCATGCATTCTTCCACATTTTTTGGATTGCATGACAAGCTGGTCTCAGGCATGTAAAACAGCTTTGAGACCACTTGGATCATTATATAAAAGTTCCCTTAAGATTCACGACAAAAAAGAAACATGTCAGCATCACCTCTGACATATACTCACCAGATACAATAATGTACATTTTTTAAATTTCATCATGCACTCAGATGTTTGTTTACTCTTGAATATCTTACATTATACAGCTGCTCCTCCTTTGAAAAAAAAAAGTTATACTAAGCTCAGAAAAAAACAACAAAAGCCTCTCTGTCAGCATCCAGAGGAGAGTACTGTATTCCAAAACATTAGATTTTGTTCGTGAGATCATCTTTTTGTTTGTGGCCATAAGTCAGTGGAATATTCTTCCAACATAGCTAATAACATGTACAAACTGTATAATCTTGTCATGCTTGACAAAATAGATACTGTCATGGCAAACTTGTATATATTTTTGAATTTGTGTGTGTAATTTTATTGCACTAAATTTGTTTTTTGCGCATATTTGTGAATGTTGGGGGTTGGGAGGGGGGCAAACTGGTTTTAGGATGTAAGAATGACTGTGCCCTGATCATTTTATAGCTGCTATTTTGCACAAATGTGCGATTTATCGTGATTAGGTGGGCTGGGATAGGGTGATAATAATGTTTGTAAAACTTCGATGAACTGGCGCTTTATACTTAATTTAATCAAATTCTGGCATTTATTTATGTGATCCACCTACCTGCCCAGGGACTATGAGCAGAAAATAGCATTTTTGCTAATACCTGGTACAATGCATCTCTCCTTGTTTTATACAGGGTTGATGTTAACATACATGCATGTAGGTGTATATAAATGAGTATATAAACACAACAGCTGTTACATAAAAGAACCTCTTTGACTGTAATACAATGATATTTTTCTAGTCCTCCCTAACTGTATCTGGACACACAAATTCCTCTGATATCATGAAGTTTTTCATTTGAAACAACTGCCGATATTATTAGGTAGTACATGATTTTGAGCTCTGTGCGTGATATGTTTGATTATTATTATTATTCCAAAAGTTAAACATGTATATGGAGAAAATTGTGTTTATAGAGTGCTAACGAGGACTCACCCATAGTCATAGGTTTTTAACTTCCTGTTGAAACTAATAGGATCTCCACGCCACTTGTAAACTCGTCTGACTCTCAGTCTGGTGAAATACTCCATCCTATTTCCGCGATCAACACAAACAATAATCGATATGAAAAAACTGTTTGTCCGGTTTACGTGTGAATGTGATTCGTTATCCGCATCGAAAAAAAGAAATATTAGACACAAAAGTCTTCAGACAGCATACGACGGCAGAGACATTTCGCGCGAAAATTACGTTGCTTCCGTTTTCTTCTTCTTCAGTTTTAATGGCGGGCAACAAAGCAATATGAAAGGTATATGCTGCCCCCTACTGTACAGGGGGTATAACACTCATGAGTCCATATTCTGGGTAACAACCTTTTGAAACCTGAGCAAATTACCCTGATTTCTTCCAAAAACATGGGGAAATGTCAACGAATAATTAAAGAGATCACCAGAAAATTGGCAAGAAAAAAGTGCAAGAAAATTACTCGAAAATTTGTAAAATAAATAAATAAAAAAGACATGGAAAAAGTGCTTAAGAATGTATAATAATTCGGTATTCGGTAACATAATTTTAAATATGTAATTATAATTATTATAAATACGTTTTTCCCGAAATATTTTGGGGGGTTTTCCCAGCTTTGCAAAATGATTTTTCTTGGGGGGGCATCAGTGTGCTCAGTGTTTAAAGGTTTAAATACTTGTGAAAGACATCTATAAACTATCTATCTATCTATCTATCTATCTATCTATCTATCTATAGATAGATATAAATATGGACAACCTAGATGCGGACATTTCAGATAAAATTAGTCTTGTGTTTATTTTGGATAAATATCACAATCATACGTGTAAGTGGACAGGATGTATTCCCTCTTTGCCTGTATTCATAAATAACTTTGCCAGCTATTTCGAGTCGCTAAAACATACGGAGAAAAAATAACAATAAAGCCAAATACTGTAAATATGTACATTTAGGTTGTTATTTTTTAGTATCTGCTGCGGCTACCAACATTTACCTTAGCCGCCGGAGAGTGTGAGGTTGGATCCTTGGATTCGTATTTGTGTGACGCGCCTTAGTTTATTACGACACATAACGCTGAGATCCAAAACGCTTTTCCGTGCATTTATTGTGCAGAAAACATCAGGCTATCAGCGCTACAAGGTGGATATATGGAAGAAACGGAAACCAGCGGATTTAACTGATAAAAATGTGATGAATGAGTGAATAAAATGGCAAGAGCGTTCAACAAAAAATTACGGCTGCCAACCCTGACTCACTCTCTCATCTGGACCACCCGGTGAGCGCGCACCTTTATGCACACACACACACACACTCACACACACACACACACACACACACACACACACACACACACACACACTCACACACACACACACACACGCCTACTCCCGTGGGAACCACCCCGAACCCACACACACTCAAACACCGTGATCCTCAGCTTCTATCTGTATGTCTCTTACAGTATCTCTTACCTTGCTCTTATTTTTTCTCCTTACATGTTTACTTTTTTATTCTCATTTTCTTGTTTGTTTCCTTTCTCTTTTGATTTTGCAATAAAATACCACCTCATATTTTTAAAAAGATGAAATACAATTATGAGTTATTACAGTTACAAAACTCAAACCAGTGCGCCTCTGCTCAGTTTCAGTGTGCGGTTCAGCGACACCTGGAGACCAATCCGGAGAATGACGCTTTTATTCAGAGAAGAAGAAAAACACGAACCCGGAAGTGTTATTTACGTTTCCGGTGCTAGGTCCCTTGCTGTTGCTGTTGTGTCCATCCATGCTAATAGAGTCACTCATCCTTTATTCAGATGGCAAACAGAACCGTCAAAGATGCTAACAGCATACACGGGACCAACCCGCAGTATCTGGTGGAGAAAATCATCCGGACTCGAATATACGAGTCTAAGTACTGGAAGGAGGAGTGCTTCGGTCTCACCGGTGAGTAGCATGTTAGCCAGCGAGCTAACGGTAGCTGAAAAACTCAAGCACACAATTCGGCGGCTTTCAGCCCTCTGTTCTCTACTCAAAATAATTTGGTATATGTAAAATATGTGGCGATTTTTTGTCCCTGCTGTTAACGGGTCCATAGATGTTACTTTAGGAAAGTCTGGGTTATGTTTTCTTTTAGGTCTTTTAGAAATAGCTAAATTAAAAAATGTGTTAAAGCTGCAGCTACCGCAGCCCAAAGTTAACTCACAGATCTGTTTATTTTGTCTGATCTAAAGCTAAAAACCCAAATTTATTCAACATGCAACAATGTCAGACTTATCCAGGCTGCAACTAACCATTAAATTCACTATTTATTGATATACAGATTCCTTACTCATGATGTATTTATGAATTCATTTGACACCTGAGCAAATTGGTTTGATATCTCTCAAAAGCATGAGGAGAAGCGACGAGCATTTTAACAAAATAGCACGCAAAAAATGAGTTACAAAAATGTAGTGTTTTATGTAACATCATTTTAAACATAAAATTGTATTAGTTATAAAGAGTTTTCTGGAAATTTCCCCCCAAGTTTGGATATTGTATTTATTATTTTGTATTCAGTATTTAACCCTTTGAAACCTGAGCGAATGGGTTTGATTTCTTTATCAAACTCATTTTCTTCCCATAATTTAGCCAAAACTTATTTTAAAAAAGAAAACACCTGAAACTAAGCAAAAAAAAAACAACCAGAAACAAATAAGAAAATGGCCTAAACATTTGCAATAAAAAGTCCATGTATATATTTGTTATGTTTTTCTGTAAAACAATTTTAAATTTAATGTTATTATATATATTTATAATTTTCCCCCCTTTTTATATTTTAGCAATTTCTCTCAGTTTTTGGGACATTTCTTGTCAAGTTTGTCTTTTCCTTTTCCCCCTTGTTATAGAAAGAAATCAAACTATTTCCTTCAGATTTAAAGAGTCAAAGCTTGTGAAGCTTGTGAAAGGTGTCTGAATGCAGCACAGGGAAACTGATGTCAATCCAGGTTTAAAAGGGTTAAACATAAGTAGAAAACCTCCACATTTTAAAAGCTGTAATCATCATAACCTTGATATTTCTAGCTGTTGAAACTAAAATGATGAAGTTATAATAAAGTTGGCCCACTCTTTTGTCACCTTTTTCTGCATTCAGGGAAGGTTTAATGTTTTCTTTTTACTTGAATGAACAAAACTAAAACTTCTTTGACACTCTGTCCACATACTAGTGTGTTCTTTCTTTTCCTCTTACAGTGAAAGGAAATTTTAACATTACATATATTCTTTTGTGTTTCACAATGACTGTTAATGATGTTTGTGTGTGTGTGTGTGTGTGTGTGTGTGTGTGTGTGTGTGTGTGTTGTGTTACCCACAGCCGAGCTGGTTGTCGACAAAGCCATGGAGCTGAAATTTGTCGGTGGTGTTTTTGGAGGCAACATCAAGCCCACTCCTTTCCTCTGCCTCACTCTGAAGATGCTGCAGATTCAACCTGAAAAAGACATCATTGTTGAGTTCATAAAAAATGAAGATTTCAAGTGAGTTTCTTTTTCAACCTATTGTGAGAATAAAAGAAACACTGGTTCTGTTTAACCATCATCAAACAAACAAGAAAAAAAGGAAAAATGCCTGCACACTGACTGACATTTTCCAGGCCACAAAGGGATCAACTTATCATAAATCCAGAGGTGTGAGGAATATCTATGAAGACTAAATGATGTTGTTATTTGACTGTAACTCTAGTTTAAAAAAGAAAGAATGTAAAATTCTGGAATTCTGTTCTCCATTTAAGCAACATACATACATGTCAAGCTAGAATGTTACCTGCTTACTCATACTGGGTTTGTTGTGCATGTTTTTCAACTGTTTCACTATAATATCTGTTTTTTTGTAGATATGTTCGTTTACTTGGAGCGATGTACATGAGGCTAACTGGCACTGCCGTGGATTGCTACAAATACTTGGAGCCGCTGTACAACGATTACAGAAAAGTCAAAAGTCAGAACAGAAATGGAGGTAAGCTTTTTAAAAAAATTTTTAATTATATCTCGGAACACAAAGCTTACAATGTTACAAAACACATCCGTCGTGTGACAACAGAACAGTTTAAATGTAAAAACAGTCAGACCCCTCCAGCTCAGCCCCATGCTGCACTTACACGTGACAATAAAAAAAAGATGTTTCATGTAAGATACATACAGAGGTAAAATGTGACTGTAAAAGGGGTTTAATATTCCAGTTATTTAGCCTATTTTCTGTAAATAGGTTGTGTTTTGTGGAAGTCTGCAGATTTTATTACAGATAACTATTCTAAAAAAAATACGCTAGAACTTGTCATTAATCAAAGATAATGCAATAAAAGGAGAGAATAGAAATGAAACAATAAACGAAACAATAAGGTTTAAGGAGATTCAGGTTTTCACAGCGGGGGGCTGTATTTTACCCAACTGCAGAAGAGCCATGCAAATATTCCCACCAGCCTTTTGGAATAAAGGCCTGTGAGTGGCCCACAGAACTAACAGAACCAAAGAGTTAACTTCACAATAATATTTTTGTGAAAATGAATCATGCTGTTCAGTACAGTGAGAGGTTCATCAGTTTTAATAAACTTATATTTGAAAACAGACTCGTTTCACAACCGTTGTTTCATTCATTTGGTGCTTTTTTTGAGACAAAATGAAATTCCAGCAAACGTTTTTTGGACTTGGTCTGAATTGCATGTGAGTCCAAAATGAAATCATGCATCTTGCTTTTCTTTCTCTTCATCTTCATCTCTGGTTTTAGAGTTTGAGTTGATGCATGTGGACGAGTTCATCGACGGGCTTCTTCACGCAGAGAGAATGTGTGACATCATTCTGCCTCGGCTTCAGGTACGCTTACATCACGTGTGTTCACACACAGACACACAATCACTGGTACAGATACTTAAACCAAGCTGTGTTGCAGAAGAGACATGTCCTCGAGGAGGCTGAGATGTTAGACCCTCGTATCAGCGCTCTGGAGGAAGATCTGGACGAGGTGGAGAGCAGTGAAGAGGAAGATGAGGAAGAAGAGAAGGTAAGACATTTAATAAACCTGGTGGTTTTCTGTGAAGTTAATCATTTTTACATATGCAAGACAGTGTCACAAGTAGGGATCTAACCATATATTAAATTTGCAATATTGCAAAAAAAAAAGTCCTGATACTGTTGCGGGACTGTGACAAATCTGCTAAAACATTACATCCTTATTTCACCAGTTTAGCTGTTGTTTGTTATCTTTACCGGTGAAAATGGTCAGAACATGACATTAACACGTCTACACTAACTGGAGTCACTGATTTAGGTGGTGTTCCCCTTTAATGTCAAGCTTTGTATTATATTTTTGTTTGGACAGCAGAGGGTGCAGTCTAGTAAAGAGAAATAGACTCAGACCAAGGACCAGTGATACTAGTGGCCAAATCTGGTCCACCAAGGGGCGCTGTGTGCCCCCCCGACCATTTTCCAATTCACAACGAAAATAAGTTGTTCTACCATGAGAATATTTTTTGCACTTTTGTTGTAAATAGGGTGTCAGTGTGCATAAAAATTATGATAATAGAGCCCCGTTTACCAAAAAAAAAGTACCAGAGGAAGATCCCTCAGATCCCTGACAGACGTTTGGGCCGAGTCCAAATGTCCTCTGATGCAAGAAAGGCCCCTGAGTACACCTGACCTTTTGCAACTGGTCCATGGTCACCTGTAATTTTGCAAAAGTCTGATTGCCAAAGCAACCTAAGTATCCCTGCCAGAGACAAAAAATAAGCCTCAGAGCCAGTGAGAAAATGTGGAAAGTAAACATCAGATATATTATTTAATAAGGGTATTTTAAAAATTATTATTGTTATTTTAATATTTTGATGAATATCGTATCATGGACTTATTATCATGATGGTATAGTACCATGAGTTTTTGGTATCTGTACCTCCATATACAAGTGTGCTGGTTTCCTTTTACTCCTTGTAATCCGGTTTATTATATAATGCATCATATCTAACACTGTACAATGTGTTCAGGTGATCCGAAACAAGCCCAGATTTAGGCTTTCGTTTGTGGAACAGCTAGAGAGACTGTATTCTGTCAAAGTGAAACCAGTTCAAAAGAAAGAGAACAGAAAACTGAAATTGTTAAAACATATTCAAAAGCAAAGAAAACTTATCAAACATCAAAACATCATAGGATTCCTCCCTTGGGTGAAACCTAGATGTGTGTTATAGTAAGACAGTCTTTCCTCATTCGTGATTTTCGATGGTGTCAAAACCGAAATGTTTCTTCATCACTTCTTTGATAGTTTCAAATTCCTAATCATAATGACTATGAGTTCAGCATGACGCACCTGCGTTATTTAGTTTATTGATAGGGGGTGTCCAATGTGTCACCTGGAGTACAGTACAAGGTACAACATACTGTGGCACTTCTGTCTCCGTCAGAACTGCTGGTCGAACGCTTAAATCACTTATGAAACCTCCTGTCTCCAAACTTAGTGATGGCCGAGAATCCAACATTCACACTGTGATGAAATGTCATATGCACTTATTCTGCTATGGTTTAAAGGCGCCCAACTAGAGAAGTGGTGTCACCAGCTGTCTTGCTTAACTTCTTATATTCACTTAGTGGCAGTAGATGGAAATGCAGATAAATTCACATCTTCTCTAGCAGATTTCCCCTAAATTCAGGTCAAATGTGCCACATGTGGAAGGAAACCTGGCTTCTGTCTAGTTCTCTCTTTTCTCTCATCTTTCCTGTGTTGCTGTTCAGAACACCTTTTATATTTCAGATGTGGCTGGACACGTCAGTGAAATTTAAAAGGGCCAAAAATACTGAACACAGCTGATTACTAGCACTCAGTTCATCATCAACATTTCAGCCCTCAGACCATAATCAGATAAAAGACGAGTCACTCCACAGGAATGCGTGAACTTTGTAATGATCATCATGCTGTGAGCTCAGGTCAGAATCAGAGTTTCACTTACAAGGAATCAGTCTTGGTGTTTGGTGCATCAGTAAACGTACAATAAACATTTAGAGGAAGTAAAAATAAAGGTAGGTACTGCTACACAGTCAAGAACATGAACATGGAATAGAACGTTCATTCTTCATTTCTGGAGCCTATCCCAACTGTCATTGGGCGAGAGGCGTGGTACACCCTGGACAGGTAGCCAGACTATCACAGGGCTGACTCATAGACACAGACAACCACTCACACTCACATTCACACCTACGGACAGTTTAGAGCAGGGTCGACAGATTAGCAGCTAGGCCAATTATCAAAGCCGATATGGGGAATTTTGCCGATAATCTGTACCTGCATTTTATTTAAATGATCGCCGCTAAAATTAATTAATAAAAAAGCATGCGTGTTACACTCAACCAACACTAGAGAAGGCAATCTCCAATACATGCAAAGAAAGTGTTAGCATGACAGGAACTTTTACTTTGTAAAACCTCACGGAGCTATTTTGCATTTATTCATTTTTTATTTAAATATTCACTAAACTTTATAAAAAAAAGGAAGGTGCAGGTAAAGAAAGATTTGCATTGGAATTTGTTGTATTCCAAAGTCTAAATGTCAACAAATATTTTCATTGTTATTGTAAATGCATATTGGTTTCAAATATTGGTTATCTGCCATGCAGCCTTGTCCTCAGTGGCAGCTGCGCACCAAAGGGTGATGGAGGAGGTGCGGATGAGCTCAGTGATAAAAGTGTAAAAGAGCACCATCATTGAGGTTTGGCGGGCTGAGCTGCTACAGGAAGTAGATCCTCTGCTGAGCTTTTTCAACGAGGAAGCTGATGATCAGTTCTCATATGAGCTCTTGGTGATGATGGAAAGACTCCACCGTGTCGACTGGGGAGTCACACAGGGGGACGGGGCGGCTCACACTGCGTTCTTCTATAAATCCACAACCACCTCCACTGTTATAAATGTGCTCTGTGTTTTTTCCACCTGCAGCCGGAGAGACTGCAGACCCCCGAGCCCCACAGACGCCGTGACGGTTACCGAGACAACGACAGACCTCGTCGCTCTCCATCACCTCGCTACAGACGCAGTCGCTCACCCAGAAGGTTTGTGTTGTTTTCATCCAAAGTAATAAAAACAGCTACATGTATACTTTTTGTAAAGTGATTAATTCACCGCTAAATGGAATCTTTTGTGGGTTTATTGTTGTTTTTCTCAGGAGGAGCCGATCTCCAAAGAGGCGAAGGTATGTTCGCTTTTAGGTGACACCCTTTGTTACATTTAAATATAATACTTGTAGCTCACACTCATTGATGTCTTGTGCTGTTTGTGCTCATGTAGCCCATCGCCACGGAGAGACCGCCATCGCAGCAAGAGCCCACGCCGTCACCGCAGCCGGTCCAGAGACAGACGCCACCGCTCCAAATCCCCAGGTATAAATAAATCCTTATTGTAAATGATGGCATTATTTAATTTAATTCATCAATCTTCAATTATAATTACATTATTTATTTATTATATTTCAAATGTGCATTAGTGTTTTTAAGGCTCAGTCATTGTTATGCGCTGTCTTAACTGCAAAATTTCAGCTACAGCAGTCCTCCGTGCAATTATTCAAATGTGCAGTATTCTTTCAAGTCTTGAACGTAGGGATAATTTAACCTGTTACACATATTGTATATATTGTCTGTATTATTATTGTTCTTTTTGTATATATTGTGTTGTACATTGTGGCATCATACATGTGTTCTATTTGTAACTTTAAATACAGGTTTTATACTTTGTATTTTTACACACTCCGTACATTATACACATTTATAATTTTATATATTCACATACTGGTGTTTTTTTATTACTGTACTTGCATTTCTATCTGTATTTTATATTACTACACACTTAACACATTCAGTGCATTACATATTGATAATTTTAAATATTCACATACTAGTGCTAATTGTTTCTTATTATTACTGTATTTATATTTTATATTTCTACACACTTAACAAGTTATACATATTTATATTTTTTAAATATAAATATTCGCATATTAGTGCTAATTGGTTCTTATTATTACTATATTTCTATTTTGTATTTTAGCAAACATTGTGCTGGTACTCATTTCTCCATTCTCTATATTTGGGATCAGAGTAACTGTAACAAACCACAGTTTCTCCACTGGGATTAATAAAGTATATCTGATTCTGATTTTGCCTTTATGATAGT
Organism: Plectropomus leopardus; assembly: GCF_026936395.1. Taxonomy (NCBI): domain Eukaryota; kingdom Metazoa; phylum Chordata; class Actinopteri; order Perciformes; family Serranidae; genus Plectropomus; species Plectropomus leopardus. The sequence goes on from NC_142180.1 coordinate 4,412,253, forward strand.
TTGGCACTTATTGTATTGTTATTTTTTAACCAGGTCACCACAGAAGCCACAGACATCGCAGCCACTCAAAGTCCCAAGAGAGGTGAGTGGTTCTGCCATAACTGATATTAAAACATGCTTTTAATCATTCACATTCACCAACTTTAAGTACTTGTCGGTTTTTGATATGTGCCATTTTAGTCTGTAGCAAAGCAACAATAACACAAAGTCTTTACAACAATCTGGAACCCTTTACAGTGTCACATGACCATCTTCTTGGAGTCTGCCCAGTTTTCATAGAATTGTAGATACACAAGTATGATAATTTTCTGTACCACCACTTACTGAACTATTCTCATACAATGTTATTCTATTTCTGTCACTTCACAGGAGTTCAAAAAAGAGTCACAAGAAGAGTCGGAGAGGAAACGAGTGATCTTTTTTAAAATGATCTCTTCCTTTTTTTTTTTTTTAACACCAAACCGTCAGAGTTCTTGCCTCTAAAACTTGTATGATATTTGAGTTTTTGAAATTTTATATTGCAAGTCATTTCAGTCTTGGTGTTGGACCACTGAGGTGTCTGTAAGATGCTACAGTGTAAATCCCTCGGGTTTCAGCAGTGCGTATGGACAGTATCTAATTATTAACTCCTGATTCTCTCAGCCTCATTCTGTGGTTCAAACACTGAGAGAAATCTAATTTTACTCCCCAATTTCAGATAGATAAAAACCATCAGTGATAACTTTTGGATCTGTGTAAATGTAGAAAATGTTTGTCTGTATGTGAGTTTCACACTTTGACCTGACATTTGTCAGAAATAAAGCCCCTGATTCTTTAAGATGTGTGTTTTTGAAAGTTTGTGTCATTCCTGAGGAAACTGAGGATCCACCAGTCATGTTAGATATTCCTAGGATTTTTTTTGGTCAGGTCAAATAACACATGCTAAAACAAATTGCAGTTATGTTTTTTTGTTTTAATGTCACGTCAAAAAGAAGGAAAAAAAAGCTGAACATGCAAAAAAAAAAATCTTTGAGAAATTATGTGATATCTGTATGCCTCCAAAAGGAGTTTTTAGTAATTAATAAATAATACATTAATCATAAGTTTTTCTTTTAAGGAAATTCCTTTTTTTCATGGGAAGGATGATTTACTATTTTGTGGAAACAAGTGAATTATCTTTTAGGACAAGTTATTATATTGTGGAGAAAAGTTATTTTCTTGTGGAAACAATTACCTTGTGTGAAAATGCTTTTATCTTGTGGAAACAAGTTATCTTTTGGAAACAGGTTAATTATTGTGTGGAAATTAGTTAATTATATGAGAATAAGTAGAAGCAGAAGTTGATTATTATAAGGTTACATGTTATTATCGTATGGGAACAAATTTTTAATCTTAGGCTGTTGTCCAAACTAGAAAAAAGTTATCTTGTGTGCACAGGATAAAAAAAAAATCCCCTTTTGGGATTTGAGAGCTCTCCATATGTCTCCTGTACAGTTAGTACCAAATTATTATTTCCAAGAAACTTATTTGGGGAATTATTCTGAAATCTCAGTCATGACAAAGTGTTACTGTTTTTTGTTTGTGTGTTTTTAATTTTTTTTTTAAAATTTTTTTGGAAATCACAAAATAAATGATAAAGCTAACATTTTGCTTCTCTAATAAATTCCAGATTAAATGTCAGCAGTAGCTTCAAAAGTGTGACTGACTTCCATCAGCGCCATGTGTACAGTCCTGTGAGAACTGCAACTACTAAAAAACAACTGTGTAAGTAATGTATATGTAATAGTATAAATTATTGTGTACAGCTTAAACGCAGCTTAGACCGTTATTATCTCGTGGGAACAAGTTAATAACGGTCGGCAGCATCTAGCCACAATATCCAGGTCATACAAGAAATTTACTATTACATCACCAATCAGAGTTTTATTTTTATTACTCTGAAGTTTACAGCAAAGCAGTGTTTTATGTTCTTGCATAAACTTAAAATACAGTGCAAATATATAAACAGATATAACGAACACTATGTTCACATTAAGTACAGAAAAACACCTGATGAAATGAGCTGATCATACATTACATGTTCTGAGTAAGGTGCTGCTGCTCTTTGAATCAACCAACAAAAAAAATCTGGTTTTCTGTATGGGTATTTAGTCAAATTAATGTATGTAGCGCTTACTTCTGCTGATGAAATACTTACTTTTTTTTAGAATAAATTTAGAACCAGTGCTTTTAAAAACATAATGTCTCTTGCAGGCTTTTCAGACACTCCTGTATTTCCCTACACATTTGGCTTCTCTCTTTGTTCTTCTTCAGAGTTGTGATGCTGTTGTCACGAAAGTAGGATTGTAGTGGTATTTGTGCCGCCTTCATGTGATACTTTATAGACTTGTAGCTATCCTTTCGATAGAAGTATAAATACTTTGCGTAGGTGTTGAAAATCATCTGTTTGTCTGCAGGTTCCAGATCACTTTCTAGCAGTTCATGGTATATCTGCTCAGCTTGAGCCTGGCGGCTTGACTTTGCGTAAATATTTGCGAGGTCTATTTTCTTCATAAGTGAAGAATGAGGGTAAAGAGAAATCACCTCCTCATGGAGACTGATTGCTCTGTCTATCATGCTTTGCCTTGGGTGGCGGTCACTAAAAATCTTCCAGCTGTAGCAGAGTGCAAGACATCTCTTCAAATAACGTACATCTGGATGGTTTTCCAGAGCCTCCTCTGTCAAATTAATGGCCTCATCAATAGATACATGATTTCTGTAAACCCTCAGTAACCCTTTCAGACCACTGTAGCTGCTGACAGGATTTCTCAGAATCTGCTCAGCTAACTCACGTGCTTCATCTTCAATTCTTTCTCCTTTTTTAACACGTTGCTCAAGGTAGTGAGCAGCAAGGTACAAGTTCTCTGGATCTTGTTCCTTGGCACTTCTCATTTTCTCCAAGAGGTCAGCTGGCAGCCCTGTTTCACTGTGCTTGAAAGCACTCACTAACCCCAAGACATGGCTGGTTTTCCACTCCACCATGTCCGGCTGCATCCTGATGGCTCTCTCAAAGTAATCTGCAGCCAGCAGCTTTTTTTCTGTGCTGAACTTCATCAGGGTCCAGGCTTTTTCAGCACAGACCTCTGCATGGAGTTCTTTCTGGGATGGAGATGGGTATTCATTCATCAGGGCGTCGACCTTTGACAGGTAAGCTTGACTCTTTTCTTGGTCTCCCAGCTGATGGTGCAGCCAAGCCAGGTTCCCGTAGTTCACCACCAACCAGGGACCGTTATCTGCATTTCTCATCTGGCGGAAGGCCTCTGCAGCCTTGTTGAAGAGACTCTGGGCATCATGGGTGAACCCCAGCTTGTATTGAACAAACCCCTGCAGGTTGTAAATGTGACCCAGCCACATGTTTCCCTTCTGGATGCTGATGTCCTTCAGGAAGTCAGTCCAACGTAAAAGCTTGGACTTGTTGATGGCCAGATCCCAGGTGAAGTGGCACTGCAGTGTGTCCACTTTGGACTCCAGTATTGTTTGACTCTGAGCAGCACTGATGGAGAATACAACAACAAATATTAAAACACATCATCAGCAGGTTCATGTATTATGCTCTGAAGTGTACTATGTGTAGATAACCACAGTTCATCTCATCTAAGTAAAGAGAGGGGGAAGCATGAAAGATGGAAATGGAGTCAGGAGGATTGAATAGACATAAATTAAACAAAGTAAGGAAAAAGGAATACAAATAGAAAATACAACAACCATCCATTTTCCATTCCCTCTCTTCAGCAACGTTGTCCAGTTCCTCCTGGGGGATCCCGAGGTATTGCCATGCCAGATGAGTTATAAAAACTCTCCATCATAATCTGGGTCTAACCTGGGGTCTCCTAAAACCTCCAAAGGATGGCATACAAGAGGCATTCTGATCAGATGACTGAACCACCTTAATAGAACACTTGGCTGGATGTGTGAGATCCTCACATTACGCCTAAGGCTGAGCCGAATAACTCTACCGAGGCATCTCAGCTGTTTGTGTCCACAGTCTCATTCTTTTAGTCACTACCCAAAGCTCATGACCATAGGTTAGAGTTTGAATGTGGCTGACTAGAAAGCTGTGCCTTCCATGTCAGATCCCTCTTCATCAGTGATCTGATACAACGCCAACATCAAGGCGGACGCCACATCAATCTGCCTGTCATTCATGAACAAGACCCAAACATACTTATGTCTTTTTCTTGGGCAAGCAGCTCACTCCCAACCCAGAGAGAGTGCTTTACCAATTTGCAGCAGAGGCCCATAGTTTCAGAGTTGGAGTTGTCGACTCTCATGACTGCCTCACTCTCCAATGCAAACCGCCCTAAGCGTGCTGAAAGTCATGTCATGATGAAGCCAAAAGAACCACATGGTCTGCAAAGAGCAGAGACGTATTTTTTAGGTCCCCAACTGCCCCTTGAGATCCTGTCCATAAAAATTACACAGAGAACCAGTGACAAGGGTCAACCCTTGCGAAGGCTAACACCCACTGAGAACATGTTTGAGTTACAATAAGAATACAGACAGAGCTTTCATTTTGGTTATATAAGGACAGGATGACTCGAGGTAGAAAGGGCTTGAGTTCTTCATATTCTCACAGTACTGAACCCCAGCCCAACCCAGCTTAACCCCCAAAATAGCACTTGTCTGCTTTGACACCTGGGACACTCTGTGTGGCAGCGCAAGCCACGCACATCTCCTGCGGAAAAGTGTCGGTGGATCACTGACTCCACAACGGGAGATTTTATCTATCAATCAATCAATATATAATATCTTTAAAATATGTTGAACCTTAAAGAAAGGAGGAGACAAAAGTAAAGAATGAAGACGAGAGGGAGAGAATGCAAACATCATCATTGACTTGTAGGATCCATAATGTTAATATTTTGTTTTCTGGGACTTAATAATAAGACATAAATCGTATTGAATCTTTTGTTTATTCATACAATTATATCAAATGCAGAAACAGCTACTCACCTCATCATTCAGCTGTTTCCTTCCTTCGGTAGTTTGATAAATAGGAGATAGTTGAGATGGATTTTGGGCTTGACTCTGCTTTGGGTTCGCAGGTTTAAAGTGGTTTGCTCTAAATGAGATGCTGAGTGCACAGCTTTAAATGTTCACACTGATGTCACAGTGACCTGTAGAGGCGGGGCATTTCTGTGTGAAGCAGCAATAGAAACCTACCGTCACATATCTGAAAAATAAAGCATGAATCATCAGATTTTGTGATATGAAACCTCAGAAAATTTGTTTGATTTGATCTGTTTCAAAAACAGGGAAAAAATGAAACAACTAAGTTAACAAGACATGGCCCAAAAATTTGCAAGACATTAGTGAGAAAGTTAAAAGAACATTACCTGAAAATAAGCAACAAAAAAGTATCTATGTTAATATATTTCAAACACTTTCTGTAATCTAATTTTAAATATTAAATTATTATAAATATAGATTTTGGGGAATTTTCCCATATATTTTGGATGATTTAATCCTCCCCTCCTTTTTTAAACTAAGTATTTTGATTTTTTTTTTGTCACATTGTACAAATTGCAATTTGAGGTATATTTCTTGCCCAAGTGGTCATTGCATTTTTCCTCATGTTTCTGGAAGAAACCAATTTGCTCACGTTTCAAAGGGTTAAAATAGCTTGTGAAAAGTGTGCAAACAACAGCACAAGAAAACTGATGTCGATCCTGGAATCAAAGGGTTAATATTTTGGGGGGAAAAAATTTCTTCTTGAAGCTATAGTATAACGATCAGACAAGGCTATTATGTACATGAATGGGGCCTATGTGAAAAAAAATAGTAGTATAGATATACTGATAAGTATGTATATACAGCACCAATAACCAACAAAATACATAAAATATCTCTGTATATTTTGCTATATTTTCTTTTGTATTCTATTAGTTGGAAAGGTTAAAATTGGTGCAATGATATAAATATCAAACAGTTGGATATGAGCAGTATATTCATACCTAAGCTCCATGTCCAGTATATGTAGGATATATAGACACAGTGACGGTGCATGATGACATGTACACGTGAACATATAAATAGAAATATAAAGGTGTCGTGCTTTATTTTACACATATTCATATTTTTAGTATATGAGGACACTCTAAGCAGTAGCTGTGTGCAGGGTGTGGCATTGTTACCAGGAGGTACCTGTATTATGACGCACTGCTGCCACCTATCGGCCTGACAAGGTTAGTGTCTGGTTAACGCCTCAAACTGACAGGGTTCTGCTGCATTCAGACACCTTTCACGAGCATTTAAGCCTCTGAAAACCAAAGGAATTTGGTTTAATTTCTTATTTAAAAAAACATGGAAAAAGGCAATGAGGAATGTGGCAAGAAAAGTTCCTCAAACTGCAAAAAAATACAAAAACTATAATCCGTATAAATATATATTTGAAAATCACATTACAGATTTTTACCTATTTTTTAAGGTCTTTTTGGTTTTGTTTTTTTAAATGTACTTTTATTTCTTATTATTTTCAGATTTTTTTTTAACTTTTTGCTAATATCTTGTTAATTTTTGGGCCACTTCTTTATACGATGCTCATATCGTTCTTACTATGTGTCTGATAGAAATCCAGCGTATTTGCTCAGGTTACCATGGGTTAATTGAAAAACACTTCGTTTCTACTTCACTCGTTGCCTTGGAGATTTACAGTCATATGTGTTTAATGCCCTTCAATGTTGACTAAAAGCTGAAAGTAAATATAAATTCAATTTGGCAGTAGTAAGTAATGGATTTTTATCTATTATACAACAAATAGTTCCGAGCAGGCAATCTGATCACCGAGACATTCAGAATGTACTCAAATCAGCATGACAGCACACCTTCCTCATCACTTTAAAGTATTACTCCGCCATTTCTTAATGACTGCACCTCAAGAAATTAGACTAAAAAACTTCAGGTCCCTATCAATGAATAACATTTACACAACATCAGAGTTTTCAAAACCCTTCAGCAAAAATACAGCTGATATTATAAAAAAGTAACAGCCAACTCCATAATGAAAAAAAAACACTTAACAAAGACTTCTTAATGTACATGATGTTTAATAGAGTTGAGACACAGCACACATGTGGTCTATACACAGACAGAAAACAGTTTGTCTTGCGATATTTAAAGAGGCTATGTATCTTTTACCAACAAAAAGCACAAATACAGACTGTGTAAGATAATGAAGATAATGAAATCAGAGGTAAACTGTTTAAACTGATAAACACTTTCCTACAGCAAAACACACCAGCAATATGCCTGAAACACACTGACCACAGACAAGACATCTATTGCATCTGTGTTGTTACTTCATGTTTGTTCATAAACTTTGTAATGTTTAGACATTTCTTTAACAAACTTTTGATTTTGATAAGCGCTCCACACGGAGGCATTTTATTTTGAAGGGCTCTCTGTTAGAGAAACTGGAAGTGTGGTGGAGACGCGGTGCAGACAGAAAAGATATCAGATGATCGTTGTTCGGCTCTCAGTTCATTTAAATAATACCAACACGAAGGAGGCAATGCCGTGAGTAACATTTTATGTTGCATAAATTAGTCAAGGATAAAAAACAGATCATAAATAAATGTTAAAACGTTTGTTTTGCAGTAGTTAAAAAAGTTTTTACCGGACAAGACAGCATGTAACACTGTTGCATTTATGTTTGTTTTCAGTTTTTACTCCATGACCGTATACCAAATGAAGAGCCTTCAGTAAATGGTCAAGCTTACTACACCACTCTGTCATTTTTGGAGTGCAGTTTAGCTCGCCGTGAGCTGAAACACTCAAACGCTTTAGTGAGAACATCACAGCATCCACATCTACTGTAAGTGCTAACAGAATCATAAGTTACAATAATGCGAACATAAGTGTATTATAAATCACAAACTCAAAGCTGCTTTTGGTTTTTAATGAACTAACAACAAAACTACAACTATTTTTTTGTCATTTTTACCTGCTCCCACAATTTAAACTGCGATAAAATGAGCCATTTTGACCACAACAATCCCCCCAAAAAAGCCTGCAAAATCCTGTAAGGAAGTATTAGCAGTGAACAATTAAAATTACGGGATTTCTTACATTGCTGTTGCTGACGGAAGATGATTAAGATTCATATTTATTTTTCATAATAATACAGATATGCAAGAAGATAGAGGAAGACAACAACCTGAAAAGAATTGCATACTAAATCATAATGGCAACATTGCTCTCAAAAAATCACAAAAATTCCTAAATTGTTCAGCGGAAAATTATAATGGCAAAACTTTGCAAAGAAATCAAGCTGATTGCATGGAATCTGCATCAGAGGATTCACCTGCAGAGACAGTGTAAATCTGCTTTAGTTATTTGAAATTAATAGGGCCAAATTTTACTTCCTGCCACACCACAATCAGCAGGTCTTCAGCACTGAGTTTCTCACTTCCTTTTTGACTTTATTCTAAGAATTATTCTTTTTGGTAATTGCCCTAAATCTTTCCTGCAGGTTTTACGAATGTATTTGTTTTCAAGTTGAGAGCTACACGTAGATTTTTGTTTGTTTGTTTGTTTGTTTTGCATCATACACTACCTACATCTTTGCCTAGATTTAGAACCAGTGTCGTAAGAGCTGTGTATTCACCTTGGTTGATGTGGTTTCTGAGCCACAAGAGGTCAGTGAGGTGTCATGTGATGCAGGTTGAGGGTGACTACAGGTGCTATAAGTTTGTGTTAATCATGTGCAAGGGTGCTGAAGTGGAAGGAGCCCAACAGTTTTCGACTGTGCTCGGTTGTTGTTTTGTAATTGTGTTTATGACGTTCAAAGGCTTATTGGAAGCCTAAGGAATAACCATGAGTGGAATTAAACGCAGTGGAATAAAATCACAGCGACTTCTGACGGTTCGTTTGGTTTTTAAACTGAGTACATGTCCAAATAACTTCATGCCCACTATCAGCCGGTAGCGGCTACTTATAGGACTAGTCACTACAAGTGCTTTATGGCTCCTGCAGTTCTGCCAGGAACTCACGTGTTGTGTCGCCTCTGTTTGCAAGGTTCTGCAGAGCTCTGATGCTGTTGTCACGAAAGGGGGATTGGTACGGTATGGCTATCACCCTCATGTGATACTCTTTTGACTCTTGGGGCCTCTGATGAATGAAGTACAGATGTTTTGCATAGCAGTTGTAAAGCAACTGTTTGTCTTCAAGTTCCAGATCACTTTCTAGCAGCTCTTGGTAAATCTGATCAGCTTTAGCCTGGTTCTCATTTAACTTTGCGCAAATATTTGCAAGCGATATCTTCTTCATAAGAGAATAATGAGGGTAAAGAGAAATCACCTCCTCATGGAGACTGATTGCTCTGTCTATCATGCTTTGCTTTGGTGAGCGGTCGCTATAGATCCTCCATTTGTAGAGGAGTGCAACAAATCTCTTCAAATAAGGTACATCTGGATGGCTTTTCAGAGCCTCCTCTGCCAAATCAATGGCGTCATCAACTGATACATGGCTTTCAAAAACCCTCAGTAACGCTTTCAGACCACTGTAGCTGCTGACAGGATTTCTCAGAATCTGCTCAGCTAACTCACGTGCTTCATCTTCAATTCTTTCTCCTTTTTTAGCACGTTGCTCAAGGTAGTGAGCAGCAAGGTACAAGTTCTCTGGATCTTGTTCCTTGGCACTTCTCATTTTCTCCAAGAGGTCAGCTGGCAGCCCTGTTTCACTGTGCTTGAAAGCACTCACTAACCCCAAGACATGGCTGGTTTTCCACTCCACCATGTCCGGCTGCATCCTGATGGCTCTCTCAAAGTAATCTGCAGCCAGCAGCTTTTTTTCTGTGCTGAACTTCATCAGGGTCCAGGCTTTTTCAGCACAGACCTCTGCATGGAGTTCTTCCTGGGATGGAGATGGGTATTCATTCATCAGGGCGTCGACCTTTGACAGGTAAGCTTGACTCTTTTCTTGGTCCCCCAGCTGATGGTGCAGCCAAGCCAGGTTCCCGTAGTTCACCACCAACCAGGGACCGTTATCTGTGTTTCTCATCTGGCGGAAGGCCTCTGCAGCCTTGTTGAAGAGACTCTGGGCATCATGGGTGAACCCCAGCTTGTACTGAATAAACCCCTGCAGGTTGTAAATGTGACCCAGCCACATGTTTCCCTCCTCTGTGCCGATGTCCTCCAGCCTCTCACCAAGGCGGAGAAGTTTGGACCTGCAGGGGTCCAGATCCCAGGTGAAGTGGCACTCCAGGGCCTCCAGTTTGACCTCCAGTGTTGTTGGACTCTGAGCAGCACTGATGGAGAATCAAAATAACAAATATTAAACACATCATTAATATGTTATCCTTTGAAGCATACTATGATAATACTGGTTAGTGGTGTAATATAACTAAGAAATAACACTTTATTACAATATTTACATATTTTTAGTGGTATCTGTACTTTATTTATTTTTATTAATTTCTATGTTTTACTAATTTTTATTAGGTATGCATGATAGTATTATTACATCATAACATACCAATATCATACCAATAACATCATTGGGATCAGCCAACACTGGCTGTGAAATTGACCAACATGCTTTATCTTCTTTTGCACAATGAATAAATGTTAAAAACATGTACTGACATTGATTGATTGAATTGATTTAAATGTTTATTTCAAATATGCAATGAACAAAGCAATACATTTTTTTGTTTTAAAAAGCATTGTATTTTATGTCTGCTGTCCATTGTCCCTGGCTTTTATAATCACCCCATGCCAGTTGCCCTCGTGAGTAAGTTTTCTCAAGTGGGCCCCATATGCATGCTCGGGCTACCTGGGTACGAAGTGGGTATCAGCCCAAAATGGGCATCTTATCTGGAGCCCACCTGGGTAAACCCATCCATGAGGGTGATGGTTATGAAACCCCTGGATTATCCCACACAGGGTCCATTCTTTAGTCTCACATGGGCCCAACATACAAACATAGTACACTTCAAGACAACAATCAATCTGTAACAATAAAAGATGAAATACCAATTATAAAATTCCAGAACAAAAAAATAAAAAAAATAAACAGAAGAGCCAAGCAAAAGAATAAGAGGGAGTGAAAATAGGGCCATTGACCTGTAAGGTTTATAATGTTACTATTATGAGATCTGGTACTCTAATACCATGTTAATACATCATCATAGACTACTCCTATAATGATATGAAATGTACAACTCACCTCATCATTCAGCTGTTTCCTTGACTCAGTATTCCTCTAAATATTAGGCTGTTTTTTGATCTCTCTTTTCTCTTGGACCTCTTTGCTCTTGTTTGTTGTAAATGTGGATGTTGAGCACGCAGGAGAAATGCCATATTCACAGCTTGCTGAAGTAGATAAAGCTGCAAGAGGAAGGGCGTGCTCAAACTCCTCTGTATAAACAAATTTCCTTTGGAGCTTGGGGTTTAGGTTGCCATTCATGAGAAACGAAAACCAAGGTATGTTGACATAATATCACTCATCAAATTGTGTGATTAAATTTTTGTTAAGTTGATTTATGGTTAGAAACTTTTGCTTGGTTTTGAAGGAAACAAAGAATATGATGTCACATATATATATATATACATATATATATATATACACATATATATATACATATATACACACACACACACACACACACACACACACATATATATTTATATATATATATATATATATATATATGTATATATATATCAGACTTATGCTGTGTAAATTGTACTGCAAGATTGTATGCAGTATACTAATGGCCTTTGTATTCACGACCAACTCAAGTAACCTTGAGATGATTTCTTAGTGCTTACTGTAAACATTTCTCAAGGAAAAGACAGAAACAGTTTCACATGCTGACGGCCTTTTATTATCACAATCAGCTGGCACGATGATACACAACCACCCACTTACTGATGGTGTCAACTAAAAGAGAAACATTACAATGTGCAACAGAAGCAGACACATTACTGATACTAAACAAAAAATGCCATTTGTGTTTTAAAACATAAAACAGGCAACTTAATAGCAACCTACAAACTTCTCAATCCAGCGCCATGCATGATGGGAACTGTAGGCGTTGTGACAATATATTTAATACATGCACAATGAATGAATATTACATACATTGATTGACATTGATTGATTGAATTGATTGAAATGTTTATTTCAAATATGCAATAAACAAAGCAATACATTTTTTTCTTTTGAAAAGCATTGTATTTTATGTCTGCTGTCCATTGTCCATGGCTTTTATAATCGCCCCATGCCAGTTGCCCTCCCGAGTGGGTTTACTCAAGTGGGCCTACACTGTGTACTCAGTGTAGGCCCACTCACTAATATATATAGAGTGTGTAATAATAACAAATACATCTTTACATAACAATAAGAAAGTGAAATAAATTGTTAAACAAGATAATGTGAAAAACACAACAATATGTTAAATAAAAGCATGTAGGGAAAAAAAAACATAAATAAAAATAAAATATTTTTACCATAAGATGCCAGAGAGCATAGAAAAGCATCAAAATAGAGCTTGTTCATTAAGATAAAGAAAAGAAATCCGAATGGAGGAGCCCTCTAGAATCCCCCTAGAGCAGGGGTCACATTTTACATTTGTCCAAGGGACAGTGTTTTCTGAAGGAGACACTGTGGGGTCCAAACTTTTAAAATTGTAAATATATGACTCATAAATCTGTCTATATCAATTTCAATTTCAATTTTATTTCTAAAGCCCATTATCACAAAACACAGTTTGCCTCAGAGGGATTTACAGCATACGACATCCCTCGGCCCTTAGACCCTCACATCATCTAAGGAAAAACTCAGAAAAAAAACCCTGTAATGGGGAAGAAAACTGAAAATGGAGCAGCTGAGGAGGGATCCCTCTTCCAGGACAGACAGATGTGCAATAGATGTCTCTCTCTCTCTCTCTCTCTCTCTCTCTCTCTCTCTCTCTCTCTCTCTCTCTCTCTCTCTCTCTCTCTCTCTATATATATATATATATATATATATATATTTATTTATAGGGTTGCAAATTGTTAGTAAGCAACTTTCCATAATCGATTAATTGGCAAAATTAACGATCGATTAATTGTTATTTGAAAAAACATACAAACTTGGTTTACTTCAGACAATACCAACTGTGTTTAATCTTCAGTCAAAGCTCACAGCAACATATTGCATATCTTTTGAAAGCATTTCAGAGCCTATTGATTAAGAGATTGAATTCCACATATTGGATTAAATTCTTAACGACCGGTTAATCAACCCTAATATCTATCTATCTATATATTATATAATATTATATGTGTGTGTGTGTGTGTAATAATAACAAACACATCTTTACATAACAATAAGAAAGTAAAATAAATTGTTAAATAAGACAATGTAAAAAATACAATAATATGTTAAATAAAAGCATGTCGGGGAAAAAAATTAAAATAAAAGACACCAATTCATTTCTGTTTCACTTATCCAAATCTGAAAAGCCAGATGGTTTTAGCATTTCCCCAATCTTTCCACTAGAATGAGTCTATAGGCTAGCCCTGGCATTGAGATGAAACTTTTAGAAAAGAACTGATCAGTGGGCGTAATAATCTTTAAAAAAAATATCGCAGGCCTAAATAAAATACAAATATATAAATTCACTGTGGCCTTGTCTGAAAAGGAAGAAAGGAAGGAGGAATAAATATAGAAGGAGAGAAAAGCAGCCTAAATTTAAAAAAAAATGAAGAAAGAAAGAAGGGAATGGGGCAAAAAAGAGGAAGAAATGGAGAACACTGATCATTAGGGAGGTTATTGAGGACATCATCTTTCTGACTTGTAGGATCCATTATGTTATATTTCTGACTCTGGGACTCCATCAAGAGATATTAAATAGATCACAGCCTACTCAGTATTTACACATACAGTGATATGAAAATTACTGACCTCATCATTCAGCTGTGTTCTTGACTGCTTTGCAGTAACTGATGTGATGATGTTGAGCACGCAGTTTGAGTGTTCACACTGAGGCGATCAGGGGCGGGGCATTTGTGTGTTCTCTCTCAGCTCTTCACTTTCGTTTTCCAGGAATGGAAACTAATCTGGAAAAACACAAACAGAACTCATCACATTTAGTTTTTGTATCTTTTTTCTTAAGATGATTTAAAGGAAGACCCCCCCCCCCCTTGAAGCCACACTGAGTGAAATATTGAATTCAAAGGTGTCACATTTTTTTGGTTCCACCTTCCCATCAAATGGGAATATTAAGGTGTCACTATTATATTGCTATGCAGTTGGAGAGTTCACACTGAGGTGATCAGAGGCGGGGCATTTTGTCTGTTCTCTCTAAGCTCTTTACTTTCGTTTTCCAGGAATAGCAACTAATCTGAAAAACACTAAAATATGACTCATGACTGTTAGTTTTCCTATCCTTTTCTTATGATTATTTAAAGGAAGAAATGCCTCTAGCCAGAGTCTGCACAGTGGCGATAACCACAGTGGTGGACTTCCTGCCAAAACATTCGTTGACCAATTGTGAGCAGCAACACTGAATGCAAGTGCATCAATTGGCAGTCACAGCTGTCAGTTATGGCAGAAAATCCCCTTTTTGTAGAATTGTATCACTGATTAAAAAAACTAAAAACGATCACTTGAACAATCTTCAGGGTGAAGAGAACTACCTTCAGTGACAGAAACCATCTTCAGGAAACATTTATTTGGTGTGTACTTTGAGTTTTTAGTTTGGCCTATGTCCCATTCACTAACATGGAGGGGCGGGCTTTATGACCTATACTGCAGTCAGACACCATGACACTGTCCTGTCATCATCTTTATATAGTCTTTGTTTACAACTGCACAGACATATTTTTTATTGACTGAAAAACACATCTTCACTACACAAAAGCTTGTTTGTTCATTTTTCACTTGTACATCCATGACCTTTCAGATATTGTCCTTCAGTTGTGGTCATTTGTGTTGTCAGCCATGTTGACTAATAAGTTGAAAGTAAAAAAAAAGTTGCCAGTTGCTTTTTAAAGTTGTGAATGGATTAATGTCCATCAACATCATAGTAGTGCTGCATACTTGAATGGTACTGTAAAATTGTATGCAGAATACTAATCTCTTGTGTATATACCACCAACTCAAATAACTTCAAGATGATTTCTTAGTGCTTATCGCAGTAACAATGATCAAGACTGAACAGTATTATTATCACATGATGACACCCTTTTATTGCCAGTCAATACAGGAAACATTACATTTAAAACCACAATGATAACATACAGCTGGAGTGATGATACACAACCACCCACTTACTGATGGTGTAAACTATAACAGAAATATTACAATATCCAACATAAGCAGGCACATTACTGACACAACAAAAAAAATGCCTTTTGTGTTTTAAAACATACAACAGGGAACTTAATAGCAACCTACAAACTTATCAATCCAGCACTCGGTATGATGGGAGCTATAGATGTTGTGACAATATATTTAATACATGCAAGGCCTACACTGTGTACAACTCAGCCACAATTAGGCATACTTACACATGCAATCAACTGCATCTGCTGATAACATTCAAATTATACAGCAAATTAATAATTACATATTTTCTTTGGTTGACCACAAATATTTGTGCATCCAAGTTTGCTGCATTTAAACTCAATGTGAAAAAATAAGATTTACGTCACCCCTACGGGTCCTATGATTGCTGCGATTCCATAGAAGTAAATTATCTGACAGGCACTTTAAGCAAAGCCTGCTGTCTCATTTAAGGCACGACCATGCTAGCGTTTATTATGGTTAAATTAATTTGATTTAATCATCAATTCATAATTTGTTTTCTTGTGCTGCATTGAGATGCCTTTCACAAAATATTTAACTCTTGAACCCCGAGCCAACTAGGTTGATGTCTCTCGAACACATGGGCAAAAAGGCAATGAGCAACTTGGCAAGAACTGTCCTGCATATTGCAAGAAAATAGTACAAGTTGACAAGAAAATAATTAAATCAAAATTTAAAAAATCTAGGAAGAAATGTCCAGAAAACTGTATGTATAATTATTTTAACCATATTTTTTTTAATTACATTTGAGTATAATTATATATTGGAATAGTTTTACTTTTTTTCATTTTTAAAGGATTTTTGTTAGGTTTTTGTTGTATACTTTTTGTGCTTGTTTCGGGTATTTTTCTGTTTCTTTTCAACTTTTCTAAAATGGAAAAACAAACAAATTTTTGGGCCATGTCTTGTGGAGTTGATCATTGCTTTCAACCCATGTTTTTGAGAAAAGTCGAACCAATGTGCTCAGGTTTCAGAGGGTTAAATCTGCTTTAATTTACATTTAATACAGCCTGTCTGGTCCCTATTAGAGGGTCTTCACTGTCAGATTCTCAATTCAATTTTGACTTTATTTTAAGAAGTACTTTTTGTCCAGTTTCTACAAATTTGTCTTGTAGTTTTTCCAAATTTGTAAACAAATTCATGAGCAGGCCTATGGACAGATATTTTTTTGTGCAACAGTATTTTTTTCTGGTCAGTGCTTTATGGCTCTTGCAGGTTTGCCAGAAACTCCCCTATTTCTTTACACATTCTGTTTCTGCCTCTGTCTTTAATCTTCTCCAGAACTTTGATGCTATTTGCACGAAAGAAGGATTGTTGCGGTATTTCTGCTGCCTTCATGTGATATTTTATAGACCTGTTGCGATCCTGTCGATCAAAGTTTAAATATTTTGCATAGTTGTTGTAAATCATCTGTTTGTCTGCAGGTTCCAGATCACTTTCTAGCAGTTCATGGTATATCTGCTCAGCTTGAGCCTGGCTGTTTGACTTTGCATAAATATTTGCGAGGTCTATTTTCTTCACAAGTGAAGAATGAGGGTAAAGAGAAATCACCTCCTTAAGGAGACTGATTGCTCTGTCTATCATGCTTTGCTTTGGGCGACTTTCTCTAAAAAAGATGATCTTCCATTTGTAGCAGAGTGCAACACATCTCTTGAGGTAACGCTCACCTGGATGGTTTTCCAGAGCCTCCTCTGCCAAATTAATGGCCTCATCAATAGATACATGATTTCTGTAAACCCTCAGTAACCCTTTTAGACCACTGTAGCTGCTGACAGGATTTCTCAGAATCTGCTCAGCTAACTCACGTGCTTCATCTTCAATTCTTTCTCCTTTTTTAGCACGTTGCTCAAGGTAGTGAGCAGCAAGGTACAAGTTCTCTGGATCTTGTTCCTTGGCACTTCTCATTTTCTCCAAGAGGTCAGCTGGCAGCCCTGTTTCACTGTGCTTGAAAGCACTCACTAACCCCAAGACATGGCTGGTTTTCCACTCCACCATGTCCGGCTGCATCCTGATGGCTCTCTCAAAGTAATCTGCAGCCAGCAGCTGTTTGTCTGTGAACTTCATCAGGGTCCAGGCTTTTTCAGCACAGACCTCTGCATGGAGTTCTTCCAGGGATGGAGATGGGTATTCATTCATCAGGGCGTCGACCTTTGACAGGTAAGCTTGACTCTTTTCTTGGTCCCCCAGGTGATGGTGCAGCCAAGCCAGGTTCCCGTAGTTCACCACCAACCAGGGACCGTTATCTGCGTTTCTCATCTGGCGGAAGGCCTCTGCAGCCTTGTTGAAGAGACTTTGGGCGTCTTTGGTGAGTCCAAGCTTATACTGAACAAACCCCCGCAGGTTGTAAATGTGACCCAGCCAACTGTTTCCCTCCTCAGTGCCAATGTCCTCCAGCTTGTCCCTGAGGCGAAGAAGCTTGGACCTGCTGGGGTCCAGATCCCAGGTGAAGTGGCACTCCAGGGCCTCCAGTTTGGATTCCAGTGTTGTTTGACTCTGAGCAGCACTCAGGGAAATTTAAAAAAAAAAAAAAAAAAAGAAGCAAATATAAAGGCATGTCATCAGTAGGTTGATACAGTATGCTTTGAAGTGCAATTTGTTTTGGATAACCTGTCTTCATCTCAGGTGGAGGAAGCAACAGTGTACTGGGTTTCTACTCAATACTAATCACTAAAAACTAATATTTGTACCATAATACGCCAGAGAGCATAGAAAAGCATCAAAATAGAGCTTGTTCGTTAAAACAAAGAAAAGAAATCCGAATGGAGGAGCCCCCTAGAATCCCCCTAGAGCAGGGGTCGCATATTACATTTGTCCAAGGAACAATATTTTCCGAAGGAGACATTGTAGGGTCCAAACTTCTAAAATTGTAAATATATGACTCATAAATCCTTAGACCCTCACATCATCTAAGGAAAAACTCTCCGAAAAAAATCCCTGTAACGGGGAAGAAAACTGAAAATGGAAATGGAGCAGCTGAGGAGGGATCCCTCTTCCAGGACAGACAGATGTGCAATAGATGTCTCTGTCTCTTATATATATGTATATATATATATATATATATATATTTATTTATTTCTAGGGTTGCAAATTGTTAGTAAGCAACGTTCCATAATCGATTAATTGGCAAAATTAACGATCGATTAATTGTTATTTGAAAAAACATACAAACTTGGTTTACTTCAGACAATACCAACTGTGTTTAATCTTCAGTCAAAGCTCACAGCAACATATTGCATATCTTTTGAAAGCATTTCAGAGCCTATTGATTAAGAGATTGAATTCCACATATTGGATTAAATTCTTAACGACCGGTTAATCAACCCTAATATCTATCTATCTATATATTATATAATATTATATGTGTGTGTGTGTAATAATAACAAACACATCTTTACATAACAATAAGAAAGTAAAATAAATTGTTAAATAAGACAATGTAAAAAATACAATAATATGTTAAATAAAAGCATGTCGGGGAAAAAAATTAAAATAAAAGACACCAATTCATTTCTGTTTCACTTATCCAAATCTGAAAAGACAGATGGTTTTAGCATTTCCCCAATCTTTCCACTAGAATGAGTCTATACGCTAGCCCTGGCATTGAGATGAAACTTTTAGAAAAGAACTGATCAGTGGGCGTAATAATCTTTAAAAAAAAAAAAATATCGCAGGCCTAAATAAAATACAAATATATAAATTCACTGTGGCCTTGTCTGAAAAGGAAGAAAGAAGAGAGGAATAAACATAGAAGGAGAGAAAAGCAGCCTAAATTTTAAAAAAAATGAAGAAAGAAAGAAGGGAATGGGGCAAAAAAGAGGAAGAAATGGAGAACACTGATCATTAGGGAGGTTATTGAGGACATCATCTTTCTGACTTGTAGGATCCATTATGTTATATTTCTGACTCTGGGACTCCATCAAGAGATATAGATCACAGCCTACTCAGTATTTACACATACAGTGATATGAAAATTACTGACCTCATCATTCAGCTGTGTTCTTGACTGCTTTGCAGTAACTGATGTGATGATGTTGAGCACGCAGTTTGAGTGTTCACACTGAGGCGATCAGGGGCGGGGCATTTGTGTGTTCTCTCTCAGCTCTTCACTTTCGTTTTCCAGGAATGGAAACTAATCTGGAAAAACACAAACAGAACTCATCACATTTAGTTTTTGTATCTTTTTTCTTAAGATGATTTAAAGGAAGACCCCCCTTGAAGCCACACTGAGTGAAATATTGAATTCAAAGGTGTCACATTTTTTTGGTTCCACCTTCCCATCAAATGGGAATATTAAGGTGTCACTATTATATTGCTATACAGTTGGAAAGTTCACACTGAGGTGATCGGAGGCGGGGCATTTTGTCTGTTCTCTCTCAGCTCTTGACTTTCGTTTTCCAGGAATAGCAACTAATCTGAAAAACACTAAAACGTGACTCATGACTGTTAGTTTTCCTATCCTTTTCTTATGATTATTTAAAGGAAGAAATGCCTCTAACCAGAGTCTGCACAGTGGCGATAACCACAGTGGTGGACTTCCTGCCAAAACATTCGTCGACCAATTGTGAGCAGCAACACTGAATGCAAGTGCATCAATTGGCAGTCACAGCTGTCAGTTATGGCAGAAAATCCCCTTTTTGTAGAATTGTATCACTGATTAAAAAAACTAAAAACGATCACTTGAACAATCTTCAGGGTGAAGAGAACTACCTTCAGTGACAGAAACCATCTTCAGGAAACATTTATTTGGTGTGTACTTTGAGTTTTTAGTTTGGCCTATGTCCCATTCACTAACATGGAGGGGCGGGCTTTATGACCTATACTGCAGTCAGACACCATGACACTGTCCTGTCATCATCTTTATATAGTCTTTGTTTACAACTGCACAGACATATTTTTTATTGACTGAAAAACACATCTTCACTACACAAAAGCTTGTTTGTTCATTTTTCACTTGTACATCCATGACCTTTCAGATATTGTCCTTCAGTTGTGGTCATTTGTGTTGTCAGCCATGTTGACTAATAAGTTGAAAGTAAAAAAAAAGTTGCCAGTTGCTTTTTAAAGTTGTGAATGGATTAATGTCCATCAACATCATAGTAGTGCTGCATACTTGAATGGTACTGTAAAATTGTATGCAGAATACTAATTTCTTGTGTATATACCACCAACTCAAATAACATCAAAATGATTTCTTAGTGCTTATCGCAGTAACAATGATCAAGACTGAACAGTATTATTATCATATGATGACACCCTTTTATTGCCAGTCAATACAGGAAGCATTACATTTAAAACCACAATGATAACATACAGCTGGAGTGATGATACACAACCACCCACTTACTGATGGTGTAAACTATAACAGAAATATTACAATATCCAACATAAGCAGGCACATTACTGACACAACAAAAAAAAATGCCTTTTGTGTTTTAAAACATACAACAGGGAACTTAATAGCAACCTACAAACTTATCAATCCAGCACTCGGCATGATGGGAGCTATAGATGCTGTGAGAATATATATAATACATGCAAGGCCTACACTGTGTACAACTCAGCCACAATTAGGCATACTTACACATGCAATCAACTGCATCTGCTGATAACATTCAAATTATACAGCAAATTAATAATTTCATATTTTCTTTGGTTGACCACAAATATTTGTGCATCCAAGTTTGCTGCATTTAAACTCAATGTGAAAAAATAAGATTTACGTCACCCCTACGGGTCCTATGATTGCTGCGATTCCATAGAAGTAAATTATCTGACAGGCACTTTAAGCAAAGCCTGCTGTCTCATTTAAGGCACGACCATGCTAGCGTTTATTATGGTTAAATTAATTTGATTTAATCATCAATTCATAATTTGTTTTCTTATGCTGCATTGAGATGCCTTTCACAAAATATTTAACTTTTGAACCCTGAGCCAACTAGGTTGATGTCTCTCGAACACATGGGCAAAAAGGCAATGAGCAACTTGACAAGAACTGTCCTGCATATTGCAAGAAAATAGTACAAGTTGACAAGAAAATAATTAAATCAAAATTTAAAAAATCTAGGAAGAAATGTCCAGAAAACTGTATGTATAATTATTTTAACCATATTTTTTTTAAATTATATTTGAGTATAATTATATATTGGAATAGTTTTACTTTTTTTCATTTTTAAAGGATTTTTTTTAGGTTTTTGTTGTATACTTTTTGTGCTTGTTTCAGGTATTTTTCCATTTCTTTTCAACTTTTCTAAAATGGAAAAACAAACAATTTTTTGGGCCACGTCTTGTGGAGTTGATCATTGCTTTCAACCCATGTTTTTGAGAAAAGTCGAACCAATGTGCTCAGGTTTCAGAGGGTTAAATCTGCTTTAATTTACATTTAATACAGCCTGTCTGGTCACTATTAGAGGGTCTTCACTGTCAGATTCTCAATTCAATTTTGACTTTATTTTAAGAAGTACTTTTTGTCCAGTTTCTACAAATTTGTCTTGTAGTTTTTCCAAATTTGTAAACAAATTCATGAGCAGGCCTATGGACAGATATTTTTTTGTGCAATATTATTTTTTTCTGGTCAGTGCTTTATGGCTCTTGCAGGTTTGCCAGAAACTCCCCTATTTCTTTACACATTCTGTTTCTGCCTCTGTCTTTAATCTTCTCCAGAACTTTGATGCTATTTGCACGAAAGAAGGATTGTTGCGGTATATCTGCTGCCTTCATGTGATATTTTATAGACCTGTTGTGATCCTGTCAGTTAAAGTTTAAATATTTTGCATAGTTGTTGTAAATCATCTGTTTGTCTGCAGGTTCCAGATCACTTTATAGCAGTTCATGGTATATCTGCTCAGCTTTGGCCTGGCTGTTTGACTTTGCGTAAATAATGGCTAGGTCTAGTTTCTTCACAAGTGAATGAGGGTAAAGAGAAATCACCTCCTCATGGAGACTGATTGCTCTGTCTATCATGCTTTGCTTTGGGCGACTTTCCCTTAAAAAGATGATCTTCCATTTGTAGCAGAGTGCAACACATCTCTTGAGGTAACGCTCACCTGGATGGTTTTCCAGAGCCTCCTCTGCCAAATTAATGGCCTCATCAATAGATACATGATATCTGTAAACCCGCAGTAACCCGTTCAGACCGCTGCTGACAGGATTTCTCAGAATCTGCTCAGCTAACTCACGTGCTTCATCTTCAATTCTTTCTCCTTTTTTCGCACGTTGCTCAAGGTAGTGAGCAGCAAGGTACAAGTTCTCTGGATCTTGTTCCTTGGCACTTCTCATTTTCTCCAAGAGGTCAGCTGGCAGCCCTGTTTCACTGTGCTTGAAAGCACTCACTAACCCCAAGACATGGCTGGTTTTCCATTCCAAAACTACAACTATTTTTTTTGTCATTTTTACCTGCTCCCACAATTTAAACTGCTATAAAATGAGCCATTTTGACCACAACAATCCCCCCAAAAAAGCCTGCAAAATCCTGTAAGGAAGTATTAGCAGTGAACAATTAAAATTAAGGGATTTCTTACATTGCTGTTGCTGACGGAAGATGATTAAGATTCATATTTATTTTTCATAATAATACAGATATGCAAGAAGATAGAGGAAGACAACAACCTGAAAAGAATTGCATACTAAATCATAATGGCAACATTGCTCTCAAAAAATCACAAAAATTCCTAAATTGTTCAGCGGAAAATTATAATGGCAAAACTTTGCAAAGAAATCAAGCTGATTGCATGGAATCTGCATCAGAGGATTCACCTGCAGAGACAGTGTAAATCTGCTTTAGTTATTTGAAATTAATAGGGCCAAATTTTACTTCCTGCCACACCACAATCAGCAGGTCTTCAGCACTGAGTTTCTCACTTCCTTTTTGACTTTATTCTAAGAATTATTCTTTTTGGTAATTGCCCTAAATCTTTCCTGCAGGTTTTGCGAATGTATTTGTTTTCAAGTTGAGAGCTACACAGAGATTTTTTTTTGTTTGTTTGTTTGTTTTGCATCATACACTACCTACATCTTTGCCTAGATTTAGAACCAGTGTCGTAAGAGCTGTGTATTCACCTTGGTTGATGTGGTTTCTGAGCCACAAGAGGTCAGTGAGGTGTCATGTGATGCGGGTTGAGGGTGACTACAGGTGCTATAAGTTTGTGTTAATCATGTGCAAGGGTGCTGAAGTGGAAGGAGCCCAACAGTTTTCGACTGTGCTTGGTTGTTGTTTTGTAATTGTGTTTATGACGTTCAAAGGCTTATTGGAAGCCTAAGGAATAACCATGAGTGGAATTAAACGCAGTGGAATAAAATCACAGCGACTTCTGACGGTTCGTTTTGGTTTTTAAACTGAGTACACGTCCAAATAACTTCATGCCCACTATCAGCCGGTAGCGGCTACTTATAGGACTAGTCACTACAAGTGCTTTATGGCTCCTGCAGTTCTGCCAGGAACTCCTCACGTGTTGTGTCGCCTCTGTTTGCAAGGTTCTGCAGAGCTCTGATGCTGTTGTCACGAAAGGGGGATTGGTACGGTATGGCTATCACCCTCATGTGATACTCTTTTGACTCTTGGGGCCTCTGATGAATGAAGTACAGATGTTTTGCATAGCAGTTGTAAAGCAACTGTTTGTCTTCAAGTTCCAGATCACTTTCTAGCAGCTCTTGGTAAATCTGATCAGCTTTAGCCTGGTTCTCATTTGACTTTGCGCAAATATTTGCAAGCGATATCTTCTTCATAAGAGAATAATGAGGGTAAAGAGAAATCACCTCCTCATGGAGACTGATTGCTCTGTCTATCATGCTTTGCTTTGGTGAGCGGTCGCTATAGATCCTCCATTTGTAGAGGAGTGCAACAAATCTCTTCAAATAAGGTACATCTGGATGGCTTTTCAGAGCCTCCTCTGCCAAATCAATGGCGTCATCAACTGATACATGGCTTTCAAAAACCCTCAGTAACGCTTTCAGACCACTGTAGCTGCTGACAGGATTTCTCAGAATCTGCTCAGCTAACTCACGTGCTTCATCTTCAATTCTTTCTCCTTTTTTAGCACGTTGCTCAAGGTAGTGAGCAGCAAGGTACAAGTTCTCTGGATCTTGTTCCTTGGCACTTCTCATTTTCTCCAAGAGGTCAGCTGGCAGCCCTGTTTCACTGTGCTTGAAAGCACTCACTAACCCCAAGACATGGCTGGTTTTCCACTCCACCATGTCCGGCTGCATCCTGATGGCTCTCTCAAAGTAATCTGCAGCCAGCAGCTTTTTTTCTGTGCTGAACTTCATCAGGGTCCAGGCTTTTTCAGCACAGACCTCTGCATGGAGTTCTTCCAGGGATGGAGATGGGTATTCATTCATCAGGGCGTCGACCTTTGACAGGTAAGCTTGACTCTTTTCTTGGTCCCCCAGCTGATGGTGCAGCCAAGCCAGGTTCCCGTAGTTCACCACCAACCAGGGACCGTTATCTGTGTTTCTCATCTGGTGGAAGGCCTCTGCAGCCTTGTTGAAGAGACTCTGGGCATCATGGGTGAACCCCAGCTTGTACTGAATAAACCCCGGCAGGTTGTAAATGTGACCCAGCCAACTGTTTCCCTCCTCAGTGCCAATGTCCTCCAGCTTGTCCCAGAGGCAGAGAAGTCTGGACATGCTGGGGTCCAGATCCCAGGTGATGTGGCACTCCAGGGCCTCCAGTTTGGATTCCAGTGTTGTTTGACTCTGAGCAGCACTGATGGAGATTTAAAAAAAAAAAAAAGAAGAAGAAAAGAAGAAGCAAATATTAAAGCATATCATCAGTAGGTTGATACAGTATGCTTTGAAGTGCAATTTGTTTTGGATAACCTGTCTATAACCTGCCAAGGAACAACCTGTCTATATATATATATATATATATATATATATATATGTATATATATATATATATATATATATTTATAGGGTTGCAAATTGTTAGTAAGCAACTTTCCATAATCAATTAATTGGCGAAATTAACGATCGATTAATTGTTATTTGAAAAAACATACAAACTTGGTTTACTTCAGACAATACCAACTGTGTTTAATCTTCAGTCAAAGCTCACAGCAACATATTGCATATCTTTTGAAAGCATTTCAGAGCCTATTGATTAAGAGATTAAATTCCACATGTTGGATTAAATTCTTAACGACCGGTTAACGACCAGTGGGCGTAATAATCTTTAAAAAAATATAGCAGGCGACTTCTTTTAAGGGTCACGGAGCAAGATGGCAGCATAGAGTAGAGCTCCTGAGTCGACTAGAAAATAATCCCCCCCAAACGGAGGGAAGGAATGATAACTCGATTTCTAAACTGACACGAAATGAGTGGGGGACGAAAGCTGAGAAGTATAAGGAAA
Organism: Plectropomus leopardus; assembly: GCF_026936395.1. NCBI lineage: Eukaryota > Metazoa > Chordata > Actinopteri > Perciformes > Serranidae > Plectropomus > Plectropomus leopardus. The sequence goes on from NC_142180.1 coordinate 4,437,910, forward strand.
AAAATGATGTCCAAAGACCAAGAACACGAGTCGGAAGGCAAGGTGGCAGACGAAGAAAATGGCGAACGCACACAACTCGACCCGCTGCTAGAGGGACTCACAGCTATCACAAAAGAAATACGGGACCTCAAGAAGGAGATGAAGGAGGACCTCTCAAAATTCAAAGATGATTTCAAAGAGGACGTGAGGCGAGAGTTCGCTGGCTTTAAAGAGGAAATGAACCGAAAAATGACACAAAACATCGCAGAAATACAACAACAGCGGCAAGATATTACTGAAGCGCAGGGCCGGATTACAGAGTTGGAAGAGTGGAACGACGAAGCCAAAGAAGTCAATTCTATAAAATATTTAGGTGTAAGTATTACAAAAAGAATAGATAAGCTATATGATGCAAACTATATGAAAATAAATCAAGAAATTAGGAAAGATTTGGAGAGATGGTCACTTACTAGTTTGGATTTTAGCTCAAGGATAGAGATAATTAAGATAAATATTTTACCAAGGCTGTTGTATTTGTTTCAGTCGCTTCCAGTGATGATCCCACAAAAACAATTTATAGAATGGGATAAGTGGATATCAAGGTTTATATGGGGAGGAAAGAAACCCAGGATTAGATACAAAACTCTGCAGTTCCCTAAAGATAAAGGAGGTCTGGCTTTACCAAGCCTTAAGGAATACTTTTACGCTGCACAGATCAGACCTTTAATATACTGGTGCAAGGACGGGTATAATGCAAGATGGAAAAATTTAGAAGTAGGGATAAAGGACATAGAAGTACGAAATTTAATAACACATAAAGGATTATTGGGCAAATTAAGTAATCATTTAGATCTAATAACTAAAACTACAATTGGAATATGGAACACAGTGGTTGAAAGATATAAGCTGGAAAAGGAGACGAAGATTTTGAGTTGGTTCGCAGATGATTCAAGGTTTATACCCGGTATTCATGATAAAGGGTTTAAGAAATGGAGGAATAAAGGCATCACGGCAATATATATAATGACTGAACGGGGCAAGTTGCAGAGTTTTGAAAGATTAAAGGAAAAATTTGGATTAGATGAACACGAGCGATTTCAATATTTACAAATAAGGGATTATTATGAAAAGGAGATAAAAACAGATACAACAAATGAAGTTATTGAGGTTTTTCAGAAAGCCTATGAGGGCAAAAAATGCAGAGTGATTTCAGCTCTATACAAAGGTTTGATGACATGTAGAAAGGTTTCCTCTTTGTATATCAAAGAAAAATAGGAAAAAGAGTTGAAGGAACAAATAACTGAAGAAGAATGGTTTGCTATTTGTAAAACGCAGTGCACGACCACCAGCTCCAAGATCTGGAGAGAGCTCAACTGGAAAAATATGACTAGATTTTTTATTACTCCAAAAATTAGGAAGGAATTGTTATCTAACCAGCAGCCATGTTGGAGAGCATGTGGACACATGGATGTAGGTCACACACATATATTTTGGTCTTGCCAAAAGATAAAAGGATATTGGGAAATAATATGGCGAGGCCTTAAAAAAATAATTGGGTATGAGATACCCAAATCATGTAAGATATTTTATCTAGGAAATTTGATACAGGATATAGTACAAAAAGAGGACGAGTATCTACTTAAAATATTGTTATCGGCAAGCAAAAAGGCAATTACAAGACTATGGTATAAAGTGGATCCACCAACTGAGGAGCAGTGGCTGTGCATTGTGGAGGAGTTATTTGTCATGGAAAAATTGACACATAAATTGAGATTGCAGGAGACGCAATTTAATGAAAAATGGGAAAAATGGACTGAATACAGAAGCCAGGAAGAGGACACCACCATTACCACTGGACAATAAGGACTTTGAGAAAACTATAACTGTCTAATGAACTATTCAGGATACACCTTCTCACTGTAATTGTTCAAAGAAAATGTTAATAAAAAATAAGTTATAAAAAAAAAAATATAGTAGGCGTAAATAAAATACAAATATATAAATTCACTGTGGCCTTGTCTGAAAGGGAAGAAAGGAGAGAGGAATAAACATAGAAGGAGAGAAAAGCAGCCTAAATTTAAAAAAAAAAAAATGTAGAAAGAAAGAAGGGAATGGGGCAAAAAAGAGGAAGAAATGGAGAACACTGATCATTAGGGAGGTTATTGACGACATCATCATTCTGACTTGTAGGATCCATTATGTTATATTTCTGACTCTGGGACTCCATCAAGAGATATTAAAGAGATCACAGCCTACTCAGTATTTACACATACAGTGATATGAAAATTACTGACCTCATCATTCAGCTGTGTTCTTGACTGCTTTGCAGTAACTGATGTGATGATGTTGAGCACGCAGTTTGAGTGTTCACACTGAGGCGATCAGAGATCGGGCATTTGTACGTGTGTGCATTTGTATATTCTCTCAGCTCTTCACTTTTGTTTTCCAGGAATGCAAACTAGTCTGGAAAAACAGTAAAACAGAACTCATCACATTTAGTTTTTTCTATCTTTTTCTTAAGATGACTTAAAGGAAGACACAGTGAAATATTAAATTCAAAGTCATATTTCTTTTGATTCCACCCTCCCATCAAATGGGAATATTAAGGTGTCACTATTATATTGCTAATGTATAATATATATTTTATGTATGTAGCTTAGGTTACTTCTGTGTGGATACTTTAAGCTGTAGCTGTTTTTTTCATGGTCGTTATGGAGACACAGACACTGACACCTGCATTTTAACGCTCTGCTGCCATCTATCGAGTTATCCACGCTGCTAAAGTTTATTTATTAAGATGGTGAAGACATAGCCCGCCCACGCTCCCTTTGATCGGCTCATACTTCTTGCCTAAGCCAATCAGAGGCAGAGTAGGCCAGGTCATGCCTTCGCGTCCTAGAAATAAAAAAACAAACTTGAAAAATTGATTCTGCAGACATAGGACAACCTTTATATATCTGTGGGACAACCGAGGGATAACCAAGTCCTACATTAAACACTTGTATTTATATGGGCTATGTAAAAGTCACGTGGGAAGGGACTGTGTGTTGTCATGACATTTGACTGACATGACTTTATATAGGGCCCATATTTTTGGAGAAATATTTAAAGAAATATTAAAATGCAGGCCCAAAAATATACAGACTACTATATTTAAAAAGGCTACATATAAAATCAAAGAAGACCATCAGTTGTTAGCAATACTTTCACCATAACACAATACACCTTAACTTTGTAAGGTGAAGTGTGTCTTCACTTTCTGTCATCTAAAAAACAAACAAACAAACAAAAAAAAATGAGTAAATAAGGAAATATTATCGTCATAATAATATAATATAATATAATATAAGCACCTGTCACCCTTTTATGTGGCAGATGGTTTTGTCAGGTAAGTAGCCCTACGGTTGTATGTGTTTTATTTGTGAAATGCAACACAAACGTACGTTAACAAACTGCGCAGTTTACGTAAAGTACGTGCTTCTGAACATTTCCTGCGTATATTGTTGTAGTTAGCAATGGCGGAGCTCAAAGAAGCAGACGCTGTTCAGCTTCACCAGGAGGACGTCGATATCAAACGTAAGTTAACTGTACCCGTTTGCCATGTGAACGCTAAATTTGGGACCGTGAAGTGCATAATAAATTGTAGTGTAGTCATCATCAGCGCTATTCGGTGTATTCGCGGAGAATTTGAGTTTGTAACTGCTAAACTAAACGAGGGCCTCACCACGGAGCTCCGCCACAGGACCTAAATAGTCAACAAAAACAGCGACAAAAGCGCTGTAAGCTAACATTAGCTAAACCGTTGTCGTTAGCTGCTGCACACAAATGTGTATATCTTCGCAGAGGCTTTATTAGAGTGTGTAAGGAGTTGGGTTGTACTGTCGTTTTATATGACACGGTCTCATCACGGAGCTGCACAATAGGGCCGTTCAGTTTGGACATCAACTGTCCGTTTAGTAGCTAGCAGCGTATTGAGGGGTTAGCATCCACAGAGCCGTTAGCCCAGAGACGCTGGTTTCAGTTTTACTACAACAGAAAACAACAATCGACTAGCGTTAAGTTGAACTTCCTAGTGTGATTATAAAGTGTGAGAAAAAGAAGATGCTGTGCGTGAATGCATCATACTAAAATGTTATTGTCTATAAATTATGTTAATATGCTGTTTCACTTAACAATAATGTTAATATGTCGTGTAAATATATAATGGGAACAGAGAAGGGCTGTAGTAAGTAGCTAGCCTATATTAAAAATACTGGAGCCACGAGACCAAATTCCTCCCCCCAAAGTTGAATATTAACCATATTTTATTAGCCATGTAACTGTTAAAATCAATATTGGAAAGAATAGGCTAGTCAGATCTTCTACTGAAGTAATGGTTAAATGGTTAAGGGGGGGCAAACGATCTTAACAATCCAGCAGTTCACCTATTTGAAAAGGCATCATATCTTGGATGCTTCTGGGCATGATATTTGTAATTATCCCAATAAATTCACCACAAACAACTTATTGCATTTTTATCGCAACATTGTAAATCTTTCTATTCCCAATTTGTATTAATAATCTGAGTCTGCAAAGAAATTGCAACTTACTTATTTTGAAATTGTCAATTAGCACTGTATATTGTATATTAGTAAATGTACTTCCCCCACGGTCAGGGTCATGTCTAGTTTTAATATAGTAGAGGTCATGTTCTCAGTATAAACTATATTACCTGTAAATTAGAGGCTCTAAATAAATGTTTGTGTCTTAAAATTTTTTTGATTTAAGTCTCTCCAGTGTCTTGGATTTTATATCACAGTAAAGTGAATGTCTTTCAGTTTTGGGCTGTTGATCATTATTTTACATTTCATTATTTTTTGATTTTTTGTAGATGAAAAATGAACTATTTAATCAATAAATCATAAGCTGCTGCAGAAGCTTTGATACCTGGCTTTTTCCCAGCTCCAACTTCTAAAAGTAAAAGGAATCAAACTGGTTTTGAGAAGTGTCCGATAAGCCAAAACAGGAACCTCCTTAAACAAGTCAAGCTAAACTGACAAGTTTTTCTGCTTTTCTTCTAATGAAACATGTAGCTGACAACCTCCAGCTGGTGCCCTCAGTGAAATAATTAAAATGGCTAAAACATCCTGTTTTTTCACCTCCTGTCTATGTGTGAAGATGGCGATGGTGGCGAGGCGCCGTCAGTTGGGAACCAAGCTGCAGAACAGCCAGTAAAGACTGAAGCTGCTGCAGACAGCGACGCTAAACCTTCAACCACAACTACTGGTGATTTGATAAAGGCTGTCTCTGTGTATTGGTTATTGACTGGTCAACACCAATAATGGTTTCATACCATCTGCAGGAAATTTTAATGACAAGATGGTGAACTAAAACTTTGCAGGTGTTTTCTGACTTCACATCAAAGCTCTCTTTTCTCCAAACAGAGAGACACATCTCCATCCAAACCAAACTGGAGGGCCTCGAGGCGCTGGTCGACCTCAACGGTGGTAAGTTCAGTTGTTTTTTGTAAATCTTCTCCAGCCTTCTCTTCTGTTTTTCTTAGGGATGCACAAAATCAGATTTTTTGCCGATATACTGATATATCAACTTTTTATCCCACCTAATTTTAGTGAACATCAAGTCTCTTGTATTATGTTATGCGTACTATTATGGTGATGGCGACAGAAAATGCAATGCTTTTCAGTGTATGAAATATGTATATATTCATTGTGCAAAATAAGAAAAATACTTCAATTTAGGCTTGATTTTTTGTTCACCTTGTAAAAAATATATGTATAGGTAAGTGATATTGGCAGAAATGAGCATTTTGGCAGATTCTTATATTTAATTTCAAAGCAAAAATCTGCCAATAACGATGACATGTCGATATCATTTTGCATCCCTAGTTTTTCTTATTTTGGTAAAAGAAATCAGATGACGTAGTAGAAGAATTGTAAGGCATATTGTCCTTTAGAGCTGTGATGATTAGTTGATTAACCAGTTAGTCAAGTGATAGAGAATGAATCAGAAACTACTGATAATCAATAAACTGTTTAAGTCATTTTTTATGCTAAAATGCCAAAACATAACCTGCTCAAGTTCAGTTTGTGATTTTGTTTTCAGAATTTTTATGTTTCATGTGATGATAAATAAAACATCTTTGTGTTTTGGAGTGTTTTACAGACAAAATATCAAGATGTCATATCTGTCAGAAGAAAACTGTGACAAGTGTCTTAACCAGTTTCTGACATTTGAAATACTTCTTCTTCATGATGTCATTGATTTTGTGTTTCCACTCATCAGCGGGACGCAAGTCGTGTCCTCTGTGTCCTGAGGAGAAGTTTAAAGCCTGCTATAGCCACAAGCTCCGCCGACACCTGCAGAACCTCCACTGGAAAGTCTATGTGGAGTTTGAAGGTAGGAATGTAAAAAAAACGCAGTCACACGCTGATGTTGTGCAATCAGATCTGGCTCACAGCTCCAGTTCATCCCAGAGGTGTTGGATTGGAGTTGAGGTCAAGGCTCTTTTCAGATCACTTAAGCTCCTTCAGACCAAACTAGAAAAACATGATGGAACCGTCTTTTGTAGTGTGGTATTGTCATATTAAAACAGGAAAGACAATAAACACAAGCTGTTGACACAAAGTTAGAAGAACACTGTTTGTCTGAAGGTTTTATACATTTTCTGGTTAAAAACAAACAATTATTCACATTCACATCCAGCAAACATTACCAGTGACAATTAGTGTTGAAATAATGAGTTCATCATGTAATTTTCTTGTCAAGATTCATTGGATTTTCTGCTTATTTTGTTTCACATTGTTGTACAAAAAGCTGTGACGCTGTGTAAAATGTAAATAAAACCTGAATGCAATGAATAGATTGGATAGATGGATACATTTTAGAGTAAATGCATACTGTTAGCGAGCCAGTGTAGACAATAAGAACTAGTGGTGTCAAAAATATCGATCAATCAATAGATAACAATTCTGAATGTTTGAAACAGTTTCAATACTCATTTTTCACAGTATGGATACATCAGCACCATCTGGGCTTTCTCGCTCTCTCTTATAGTTAATGATTACCACTTTCATTCTGCTGTTCTCTGCTGCTAACCAAGAAATGAAAAATGTATATGCCATAGCCTTGTTAGATTTATCTAATGAAAGTTTAAAATTGTATGCGCTTGATTTTAGTTTTCCCCAGTGGTACTGAAAATGGTATTGAATATTGATATTTTTCAAGTTTTTTTTTCAAAGTTTCAAATTCCAGCATCGTGACAACACTAACAACAACAGTTCCAATTTGCATTTCTATTGTACTTAACTAGTTCTAGCTCTAACTAGTTCTTTCAAAGCACTTTTGCACCACATATCACATTCACCCATAAGCTAAAGCTACCACACATACCTGCTCACCAGTTAAATATTAATGCACTCACACATGCACATTTGGAGTCTACTAGACTTGACTGGAGGAGCCAGGAATCAAGTCACCAATTTTATGAATGGTGAACGACTGTCTCTGCCTCCTTAGCCACAGCCACTGCACAGTACAGGAGTCCACATACTTTTGGCCATGTATTGTAGGATGCCTGCACAGGTCTAGGATGTCTGAAAAAGTAAACAAAGCTAAAAAAAAAACCCCACAAATCTTTGAACATACAAATATTTGTGTGAATGTGACATTTCTTGATCTGCTGGTCTAATTAAGGGGGGCACGGTCTGGTCTGGTCTCATTAAGGGACCCTCTTACTGTCGCTTCACAGCAAGAGGGTCCCTGGTTCGAACCTGGGTTGGGACGAGGTTCTGACCTTGGAAGGGGGCCCTTCTGTGCAGAGTTTGCATGTTCTCCCCGTGTCTGCGTGGGTTCTCTCCGGGGTCTCCGGCTTCCTCCCACATTCCAAAGACATGCAGCTCAGGTTGATTGGTGACTCTAAATTGTCCTTAGGTGTGACTGTGAGCATGTATGTTGTCTGTCTGTATGTGTCGGCCCTGCGATAGTCTGGCGACCTGTCCAGGGTGTAACCTGCCTCTCGCCCAATGACAGCTGGGATTGGCTCCACCCCACCCCACAGCCCTTACGAGGATGAATGAATGGTCTCATTAAGTCAGGCTGAGAGTGAAGACAATCATCAGATCTTAATTTAAACCATGTAATTGTTGACTTTTGACCTTTCACAGGCCAGAGGATGTGCATCTGCCACCTGCCCTGCAGAAACCTGAAGCCCAGCCTCAATGGAGATCCGGTGAGGAATTAGACACACAGATTGTCTGCAGATTGGAGTTTGGAATAATAGTGCACACTGTGGCTTCATGTTGATCACCTTGCACTTTTAAATTTCTTCTTAAAAAAGTTTAGCTGAGGAGTGCTACTACAAGTCAAGTCAAGTCAAGTCAAAAAAAAAGGAAGAAACCTCAGGAAGAGTGGTAGAGGATGATGAGGGATCCCTCTTCCAGGACGGACAGACGAGCAATAGATGTCATAAATAACAAATTAAATACAATCATGGCAAAAAAGGAAAGAGAAAGAGAGAGTGGGAGAGAAGCGGAGAGAGGCATAGAAATAAGTAATAGAAGTAATAGTAATAGAAACAGATGCATGTCATATTACAATAACGGTAGTTGTGAAATTATTAATTGCACTCTATGATGATGTTGAGGGTGATGATAACAGTCTCATGCATATGCTGATAGGGAGGTGTCCAAAGGCAAGATCACAACATCGGCGCAACCAGGACCAGACCACAATCAGGGCGAGCGGGGGGCACAGTATCAGTGCAGCCACAGCACGAGCACAACCAAAGGCAGGGTCGCGGCATCAGCACAGCAATCACCACGGTCAGGCACAGTCAAGGTTACGGCCAGGATCCAGGAAAACTAGGAAACAAGGGAGCAGGAACGCTCCCGAGAGGCAACGGGATTAGTGTAGTGCAGTTCAACAGACCCAGGCTCTGTAATTGCAATCCAAGGTAGTGACAGTACCACATGGCTATCACAGATGTTAGGCTAAGCTAAACTACTGAGCTAAACTACTAAGCTAAGCTTGCAAATGGCAATGCAGTTAACAGACATGCATGATTTTCCGATGGCGGCATTGAGAGAAGGAAAAGGAGCTCAGCGTATCAGTGACAAGTGGTCTTGTCACCTGAGTGTTTCAACTTACAGTCTTCTTCAGGGCTGTAAAAATGAGAGGCATCTCACAGATATACAGCCAGACGCTCTTCTTCAGCGTGTAAATTTGACGATATCACAAAGAAAGCCCACAGGTCTGTTAATTTTTAGTCCATACATGAAAACGCCAACAGTGCATCCCAGCAGGGGGAGACAACATTTTTAAGACACAGAATAACAGTATTAAAATCCTAAAGAAATAAAAATAGATTAATAATCAATACATAAAATAATAATAATAACAACAATAGCAGTAATGATAATAATAATAAACAAATATTTATTTTTCATTTATTTATTTATTTATTTTTGTTTATTATCATTGTTGTTATTGTTAATATTTTATTCAGTATTCACAACTGATGCAACAGTGAACATGTCATCTAAACTTACTAAACAACAGATCAAATACCCCCATCCCACCCTCGCCTCACAACAAAAAAGAAAAACAACATAAATAAAATGAAAAAATAAAAAAGAGAGAGAGAGAAAGAAGGTTAAAAAAAATCTTAATCAAATTTGCACAGCCCAGTAACACTCAAGTCCAGACATAATTATAGTGTCATATCCAGTTTAGAGTTCTTAACATGTGGGATGAATGGCTGCCAGACCGTTTAAAATTTGTCAGTAGAGCCTCTCAGAGTGGATCTAATTTTCTCTAGTTATTATTGTTATTATTAATTATTATTATAATTCTATCTCTAATCCAGTGAGTGTGGGTGGGATGTCTCTTCCTTTCACTTAGGAAGAATTCATTGTCTAAAAATCAGAGACGCAAAGGTGATCATTTATATTTTGGAAGTTTGGCTTCTTCAGCCACCACCACTTGAAATACTGCTGTCAGTGGAGACTGATGGAGAGGGGTCGCAAACACCTTTGAGAGCGTTTTGAACATATATCCCTGTCGAGGGCACGTCCAGAAAGTGTGGATTAGAGATGCTATTCGATTTTTACGCTTAGCGCACATGGGATTCACATTAGCTTAGATTGTTGATAATTTCTCTGTAATGGAGTGAAGGTGATGGAGAATTTTAAAGTGTATGAGTCCATGTTGAGTGCAGATACATGAGGAGTGGTCCCTGTTCAGAACTGAATCCTATGTGTCTTCATCTATTTGCAATTTTAGTCAAGGAAGGACAATCAAGATGAGAAATAATTCAGTGTATGTGAGCAACCACACCCTTTCCAAGTGGGTTAATAGCCAGAATACTATCTAACAAGTTTTTATGTGGTGGATAAGGGAACTGGGCGAGATTGGTTCGAGCTAAATTTCTAACCTGCATGTACTTGGAAAACTGGTTGTTAGAAAGGTGATGTTTCTGTTTCAACTGAATGAATGAGGCAAATGCACCATCGATATATAGATCTGTGCAGTAGCTTTCTTATTCTTGAGGCGCTTCAGGTGTCTTCCAATTCTCTAAAAACAGTTTGCTATCCAATCATTATAGCTGTGTGGGTCCTTTATTGAATACGGAAAGTGGATAAGAGCTAACAGTCTGTGGGTCATGTTATTTCTTAGTAATTTAGGTACTTTGGTGCAAACGAAGAACTTTGTAATTACTGTGTATGGAAAACAAAGACAATACACTTATTACAATCGACTACATTTATTATTTAATAGTTTGATGTCATTTGTGATGACACTGAAAAAAAATTAGATTTTTGTATGATTTGTGCGCTTAGTAACACTCATGGCCACATGATAATACCTCAAAGTATCTGCAGTTTTTTTTCTCCTTTCACCCCTATATTTACCATCGTTCACTGATATTTTCTGTCCAGGCATCGGGGAGACACGTGGCTCACTACCATTGTGTGGTGTGTTCTGTCACCATCGCCCGTAAGACGGACATGATTAGCCACTTGAAGAGACACGTCAACAAAGGAGAGACTGAAGCCAGCTACTCGGGGAGCTCAGACATGCCGTTTGAGGAGCCGGGTAATAAACACTGACACCATCTCAGTACAACACGCTCCACTGGGATAGATGTGTGGAGACATATTCAAAAAGAAAGGTCAAATTTAAAGCAGTTTCCTGTTTGGGTTAAGCTCCAACCATGTGCTCCAGATCTCTGTAGTTCAGATCCTGCCTCAGTCGTCCCTTCTGTTGAGGCGCCACTTTGAGCTTTGAGTTGCTCCATATTCAGAGAGTCCTTTATAGATCCTTATCCAACAAAAGCAAAAAATAATCATACCATGATGACTTCACAGTGATTTAATGTGTTTCATGTGTCAGCAGCTCCGTCTGGTCAGGCGTATGAAATCATGAAAGAACTTGGAACCAACGTCCAGCTCCTCCCAAACCACACCACCCCGCAGAAGAGCGACACCTACTTCAACCGCAAGATGAAGACCAACAGGTCTGCTCACTCACGAGACATGAGTTTTTATCGATACAGTATATATCCATGTGCAGATTTATGTAAACTTTGATAACAAACCAACCAACATTTATTTAAACATAGTTTGTGTGTGTATATGTATGTGTGTGTGTGTGTATATGTATGTGTGTGTGTGTGTGTATATATATGTGTGTGTGTGTGTGTTTTTCAGACAGCTGGTGTTTTGTTCGCTGGCTGTTCTGGCGCAGGAGAGGAGCCCGCTCGAGTGTCTGGACGCTTTTGGAGCCACAGGTGAGACTGAATTTACCATTTTATACTACATTATGTTAACCTGAGCAGATCGGTTTAATTTCTTTCAAAAACATGGGGAGAAGCTGTCTCAAAAAGAAATCAACCAAACATCAGAAATGTGTGAAACGTTAAATTACCTGAAACTAATTAAATGTTATTTAATATTAAATTTTAATTTTTTTTTTCATAAGTGAAAGAATTATATATCTAGTTTTCTGGACATTTTAACTCACTTTTTGATCATATCAAATAATCCCAACCAATTCATTTTTCAATAATTTTCTTGTCGCCTTTTACATATTTTTTGTTTTTTATTTCTTTGCTATTTGCAGCACATTTCTTGCCAAGTTGCTCTTTATGTTTTTTTTCCCTGTGTTTTTGAAATAAATTAAACCATGTCAGAGGTTAAAATGCTGGTGAAAGTCGCCTGAATGTAGCACAAGAAAACTGATGTAGATCCAGGTGTGGAGGGGTTAATATGTTACACTGATTATTGCATCATTAATCACATCACTGACACTTTAATGTCCTAATACTCTTGTATTTTCTGTTTTGCGTTTAATTTGTATTACAGTGTTTAATTATTGTGTTTTACTTTCTCTATTTATTACTTGTATTTGTTACACAAATTTTCCCTGCTGGGGATCAATAATGGCTAATCTTATCTTATCTTATCTTATCTCATCTTGTCTCGCCTCATCTTGTCTTGGTTTAGAAGAACTAATTTTAGTAGTTTTAGTTTTGCGTTTCCTATGACATAAGTCCCACCATTTTTTTGCAGTAATATAAACCTGTGATGTTATTCATTAATAATTGCTGTAATTTATCCCAAATATTTTCTAAAAACAAACAGAAAAAGGTCTTCCTACTGTTGTGAGATAATTATTTCAACAACAGCAAAACTTATTTCAAGATGAGTGAAGTTCTCTTCTAATTTTTATTAATTTCCCACAAATTTTTGGGCCATCTCTTGATAAGTTGATTGTCTCCTCTTCCCCTTTTTTGACAGAAAGCAAGCCAATTAGTTAGTTTTCAAAGGGTTAATGCTTCTTTGCAGTGAAGATTGATTATCAAGTCTAACCAATCACGATCAAAATTAGGTTTCTGCCATGTAGCTATTCAACATATAGAGACTTTTCCTGGATGTTAAGTAAGAATTAAAGCAAAAGGAAACGAGCACTGCAAGTCAAGAATCTTAAATATAAGAAAAATGTTAAAAACACAATAAAGAAAATTGTTAAACATCTGTTTTACAGTGATAAGAGATGTGCAAGAAGCAGAGAGAATAAATTTACATTATGTCTTGAAAGTATTGGTTGAGGAAATGTTCCTCGATCTTTATCACAACCTCAAACCTCCATCATCTCTCTCTCTCAGGGATTATGGGCCTTCAGTGGGCGAAGCACCTTCGTAACGCAGTCAAAGTCACCATAACGGATATCAGTGACACGTGCGTCAAAATGATCAAAGAAAACTGCGAGCTCAACCACATCCGGGTGGACGGAGGCTCTCGAGGCCCCCGCGCACCTGACGGAGCCGGCAGTGAAGGCGACGGAGCGCCCATCGCTACAGTGGAGGTCGCCAAGATGGACGCCAATGTCACCATGCACCTGTGGTCTTTCGACTACATGTAAGTAGTAGGATTTTTATCAACTTTATAATCAATTTAGCTCATTGATCAGGTTATTAGAGTCATGTATCAATACTTTCGGACACGTGGATGGCTGGAAAAGAGTGAAAATATAATTTAGCCTTTAGTCCATAAGAATAACTGTAAAAAGTGTTCACACTGTGAATTTTTTTGACTCAATTCCACATGCGCTTTCCTCCTACAGCACCAGAGCACCAAATGTGGATTAATCCGCCACTGAAAATAGTCCCCATCCAATACACTCTTCTCACTTGTTTGTTCTATAAAAACTACAGTGAGCAGCTGTTTTAGGAAATCGCTGAGCCCTTTTTAGAAATTAAACTTTTCATTTATGATTTACAACCTTAGTAGGAACCAGTGGGCTTGTGGCTCACAGACAATCAGGAAGTCAGAGATTATTGCAGAACAGGACTAAAACATTCAGTGCGTTCCAACACCCATGCTATCATAATGTCGTACAGCAAAAAGATTCAGTATCATAGTATAACAAATGCAGTGTGCCAAAAATACCATGACGTTCTACTACATCCGGTCATATTCTGCAGCATGCAATCCAGCATGCTTTTCTGGCCATTCTTACCCACAATCCCCTGCGCAGTGGCAGATGTTGACTACTGGTTGGCAACTGAAAGCTGACAGAAACATAAATGACAGATGACAGCGCATTTAAGTGACTGATGATAAGTTGAACGATAATAATAGGAATATGTATCGTTAAGTGAAAAAAAACGGAGATTATCAACAACAACAAAATGAAAATAATGATAGAGACATGCATATATAGGGTTATTTAATTTACAATGTATGCAGTTATAACTTAAAGCTAAACTTTCATTCATTCATTCATTCGTGCAGTCACTTGGATCCATTCGGGACGGCAGTGAACTACCTGGATGCCGCCTTCAGAAACGTCCGCAACTTGGGCATCATCTCTGTGACGTCTACAGACACAGGCTCTCTGTACGCCAAGTCTCCCAACGTCACCCTGCGTCACTACGGCTGTCACATCGTACGCACCGAGTACTACAAAGAGCTGGCTGCACGCATGGTCGTAGCCACTGTGGCCAGGTAGGACTTTAAATTCTTGATGTGTGTCTGTCCTCATGTGATACTAAGGCTGAAGAAAGTTTAATTGGAGTTGTCTGTTGCAGAGCGGCGGCCCGCTGTAACAAAGGCATCGAGGTGCTGCTGGCGGTGGCCTTGGAGCATTTCGTCCTGGTGGTGGTGAGAGTCCTCAGAGGTCCCACACAGGCTGACGAGTCAGCGAAGAAGTTACGGAAACTGGTCCATTGTCAGTGGTGTGAGGAGAGAGTGTTCCTTAAACAGGGAAACATGGTGGACGGTGAGTTTGTATGCCTCTGCGCCAGCGACACCCAAAGCCCGAGGCATTATTTTTTCAGGTTGTCTGCCCATCCCACTCTTGTGAACATGATATCTCATAGCATTTGAGGGGATTCATCAAAGTTGGCACAAACGTCCATTTGGACTCAATGATAAACTGATTAGATTTTGGTGGTCATAAGTTAAAGGTCAAGGTCACTGTGACCTCGTCTGTCTCATTATTGTAAACATGATATCCCAAGAACACTTTCCTCAAGGTTAATCTTTTTCAAAGTTGTCATAAATGTTCACTTGGACTCAACAATAAACTGATTAGATTTTGTTGGTCAAAGGTCAAGGTCACTGTGAGCTCGTCTGTCTCATTCTTGCAAACGTGATATCTCAAAAACTCCTTGATAGAATTTCTTCAAATTTGACATAAATGTCCACTCTGATTCAAGAATGAACTGATTAGAATTTGGTGGTAAGAGGACAAGGTCACTGCAACCTCTCTGCAGAGAATGAGTACGAGAAGCTAGATATAGTAGATATAGACAATAAATCATGTCCTTTCTTGTGTTTTCTGCAGACTCGCTGCCCTGTAACTGCCATGGAAGTCTGCCTGGAAAGACAGCCGTGCAGCTGGGGCCGTTATGGTAAACTTCTCAGCACCACGTATCATGGCAGATTAAATTACAGACAGGCACACTTCACTGAGCTGTGGGAAAGGTCACTGAATGCCGCATCTACTCTAGAAAACCTAATTTTGGAACCAACTGATGTATCCATTAAACAGAAACCTGCATTTAAAAAATGAAGACTATTAAAATATGCTTCCACTGACTTCTTTAAATGGACAAAAAATCTGTTTTTGCCCTCATTCCTACGAAGCTGTTTACATGGTTAATGAAAATGAATTTTCCACTAATATTCCCAGTTACATGCAGCAGTGCATACTCTGATCAGCATGCCCTAATATGGTGTTTATCATGTAAAAATATTTTTAAAAAGTGGAACTGCTGTCGTGCCAGGATTGTTTAAAATTTCCCACTGGTGACGGACTTGGACCAAACAAACACAGCCTGCCTCTTATAACCACCTTCTTTAAAAGGTCATTTCTCTGATATTTGCACATATCAAAAAACCTGATATGATATCCAAGAGAGAGAGAGCCAGCTGTAAGCGGATCAGGTGTGTGTGTTGTAAAATGCATTTGAGGCATATCCTGAATGGTCTGTATTCATCTCCAAACAACGCTCCGAAAACCCAAATAGTACCGGAATATATTCCTATATTCTTATTCATTGCACCCATAGACTGTACTGTATATGAGATGGGCAACTCAAAGTACACACCAAACAATTTTTTCCTAAAGATGGTTTCTTTCATGGAGGGTAGTTCTCATTACCCTGATGTTTGTTCAAGTCTTTGTTTTTTATGATCGGTTCAGTTTAGATGAGTTTTCAATTCTACAAAAAGGTTTGTTTTTTTTATTGAAGAAATAGAGTAGAATATCTTTATTGTCATTGTACATGTACAACGAAATTCAAATCGTATCAAATGCAAAACAGTAAAGTGCAAACATCAGTAAATATGAATAAAAAACAATGCTTCAAAAACTAACTATAAAAAAAAGGAAAAAAATATATTAAAAGTGAGGGAAAGATTTCATGAAGGGAAAAAAAAACACATCATACCACGTATACAAGACAGTAGAATTTGCTGGTATAGTACATTGCACAGTTCATTTCCTATAAATTGCACAGTTAACAAGTCCAACCTCCCCCTCCTTTTTTGGACCAATCTATATATGCTTGAATAGTCGCTGATGCTTTTACATTGTAGAAAGTCGTCTTTAAAAATAGATGTTATTTTGTATGAAGGCTTTGGTTGCACATGGAGAACAAGTCACTGTAAAATGGTTGAACCATACTGGCCGCTGAAAGACAAAGATCCCTCTGAGCAACATTTGAAAAGGGAACAGAAAAATATCAACATTAATAGGTGATAGAAACTGGAAACTTAGCATTGAAATGTGAGCAGATTTAAACAGGAGCAGGTTCCTGTTTCAGTGTCAGGTGCACAATAATGTTTATAAGAGGCTAGAATTACTAGACTATGTGTTGCTTTAGCTCTTCTTCAAAGTTGACAATAGAAACACAAGGTTACTCTGGGTTTAGCACTGTTGGACTGAATCAGAGACTATAGACTGACAATCACAGTTTAAACGCCTTCAATCTAACCACTGAGCAGGCTGCAGAGGGCACAACAACGCACCAACTCATTAAAAATTTGCAAGAAATTAGTAAAGAGTAAAAGAAAATTACCAGAAATGTTTTGGGGAAAAACTGAAAAAATGAAATTAAAATTCATTAAAAAAATGTATTTTAAAAAATCTGTGACATAATTTTAAATATGTAATTATGACCATTTAAATATAGTTTTTTTTTGTTGCCTTTTTTCCCCTCGCTTTTTTGAAATCATTGTCTAAATCTAATTATATTTTGCAATTTCATGGAACATTTCTTACAAAGAGGCCCTTTGCCTTTTTCCCCCATGTTTCAAAGAATTCACACCAATTTGCTCAAGCTTCAAAGGTTTAAATACTGAAAGGCGTCTGACAGCAGCACAAGAAAAACGATGTTGCTCCAGATTTCAAAGGGTTAAAATTACAACAGCATCCTCCCCTTTTGTGCAAAGGAGAGGATGGGGACATGGACTCAATAGAAGTTTGATTCTCGTCGTATTTGTGCCCAAACTGTTTCAAATGCAAATAACATACTTGGTGTCCGAATTATGCTTTTTTTTTATCTCTTTTAAAATATCTGTTATTAAAGGGAAAGGAGAAAAACATCAATATAATGGCTGATTTTAAGCTTTTCAACAGCTGTGTGTGTGTGTCTCCAGGTCTGGCCCATTGTTTAACACGGGCTTCCTGAGGAGGATGCTGTCGGCGGCGGTGCATCACAGCATGGACGACATCCAGCCGCTGGTCAAAACTCTGATCTGCGAGTCTGAGTGCACCACCCTCAAGTCTTTGGTCCACGGGCCGTCCGCCCTCACCAACCAGGGTGAAACATCCCACCTCTCATCTGTGACCTGTGTCTGATGTTTGTGTAACCCAACACCTTGTTTACAGAGTCATGTTTCTTCTCTACAGTGGAGTGTGGAGTTGTCATCAAGACCTTACAGAGCGGAGAGGAGCCGGCTCCTGCTGAGCAGTCTGGTGAGTCAGTCTCAGGTTTTAATCAAAATCACATTCAGGTTTGTTGTTCAAATATAATAATAATAATAATGATGATGGTGATAATAATAATAACTTTATTTATAAAGCACCATTAAAACCTAGTTTACAAAGTGCTTTGACAAGGCAAAGCACAAACAAGCAGGGTTTCTTGCAGAGGTAACATAACAATAAGAGCCAAGCAATAATACAACCCCTGGCAAAAATGATGGAATCACCAGTCTTGGAGGATGTTCATTCAGTTGTTAATTTTGTAGAAAAAAAGCAGATCACAGACATGCCACAAAACTAAAGTCATTTAAAATGGCAACTTTCTGGCTTTAAGAAACACTAAAAGAAAGCAAGAAAAAAAATGTGGTAGTCAATAACAATTGCTTTTTTAGATCAAGCAGAGGGAAAAAATTATGGAATCACTCAATTCTGAGGAAAAAAGTATGAAATTACCCTGTAAATTTCAATTTCCAACACCTGCATCAGATTAAATCTGCTCATTAGTCTGCAGTTAAACAGGAGTGCTCACACCTTGGAGAGCTGTTGCACCAAGTGGATTGACATGAATCATGGCTCCAACACGAGATGTCAGTTGAAACAAAGGAGAGGATTATCAAACTTCTTAAAGAAGGTAAATCATCAGGGAATGTTGCAAAAGATGTTGGTTGTTCACAGTCAGCTGTGACTAAAATCTGGACCAAGTACAAACAACATGGGAAGGTTATAAAAGGCAAGCATACTGGTAGACCAAGGAAGACATTGAAGCATTAAGACAGAAAACTTAAAGCAATATGTCTTGAAAACAAAAAATGCACAGCAAAACAAATGAGGAACAAATGGGCAGAAACTGGAGTCAACGTCTGTGACCGAACTGTAAGAAACCCCCTAAAGGAAATGGGATTTACATACAGAAAAGTGAAACTAAAGCCATCATTAACACCTTAACAGAAAAAAACAAGGTGACAATGGGCTAAGGAAAAGCAATTGTGGACTGTGGATGGCTGGATGAAAGTTATATTCAGTGATGAACGTGAATCTGCATTGGTAAAGGTGATGATGCTGGAACTTTTGTTTGGTGCTATTCCAATGAGATTTATGAAGATACTTTCTGAAGAAAACATGCAAATTTCCACAGTCATTGATGATATGGGGCTGCATGTCAGCTAAAGGCACTGGGGAGATGGCTGTCATTACATCTTCACTAAATGCACAAGTTTACATTGACATTTTGGACACTTTTCTTATTCCATCAGTTGAAAGGATGTTTGGGGATGATGACATCATTTTTCAAGATGATAATGCATCTTGCCATAGAGCAAAAACTGCGAAAACTCTCCTTGAAGAAAGACACATATGGTCAATGTCATGGCCTGCAAATAGTCCAGATCTCAATCCTATTGAAAATCTGGTGAAAACTGTAGAAAATGGTCCTCGAAGACTGGTGATTGCATCCTTTTTGCCAGGGGTTGTACTGAACTAAAGCCAGATAAAAGACAGTAAGTTTCAAAATGACCTGATCCACTCACTGAAGCTCTACCTCTGTCCTCTAGAGGGCAGTGTAGCCCAAATCTGTTTCCCCTCAACAGAGAATCAACATTAAAGAAACTGCAGGGAAAAGCTACATTTGAATGATTTATTCAAGTTTCATCCTCTTAGTCCTGGTGCTGTCTTAACTTTCTGTATACACCAATTGTCCAAAGAGTCAAAAATGAACCTCTCTCACTAAGCCCCTAAAATAAAGCAGCTTGATTGAATGTTAAACCCCAAATCTATTTTGCATCACAAACTTTGTGAATCATGGTTTTCCCTCTTCACAGTGCAGAAAGACTGCATGTAATCACTGGAATCCACTCGTTTTTATTACAACACACCCGTCATAATTAGGAAGTATTATTGTTGTTATTGTTGTTGTTATTATTATTGCTAAAGGTACTGTATAGGTGCTAAATATGTAGCCTAAGAAAGTAGAAGAAATGTCCAAAAAGTAGTTTTGAATCCATTTTATTGTAAGGACCAACAACAACATAGTACATTATATTGTACAATGAGGACAGTATGCAAGTTTGTATGCATGGACCTAGTGTGCGTGAACCTATTTATCGCTCTCTTTGCGTGTGTATGTGTGTGTTTTATGTTTTTTTTTGTGTGTGTGTGTGATATGAAAATAATTTTATAACTGGCAGATCAAAAATGAACCCTCAGACCAGATTTTTACTCTGTTTGTGTACAGCTTTCATGGAAATATGACCAAAGGCAGTGATTCACTTTTTCTCATGTTGGGTAGTTCTTGGAAAAGTCATTGAATTTCAAGTTCAAAAAGATAATTTGGGGTTTTTTTTATGCTGTTAAACATAGTGGCGGGTCATTTTTGACCCCTAAGACAATGTAAGTTTCTTTACTTACAGAACAGCATTTTTCCCACACTGTGTGACAGGAACATGTTCTGCAATTTATATCTGCTTGTTCAAACACTTTGCTGAAGCTAAAAGGTGCAAAAACTTACTGTTTTTCTACAGCTGCAGCATCAAAATAAATTGAAATATTCTAGATGTCTTGCGCATTATGTTATATGAATTTAGTTCAGCCTGGCAGATTCGGTATCTTTGGAAACTTTGAGATCTCCATTAGAATTAAAATAAAGCTGCAAGGGTTTGAAGTTAGTTAAACATGTTTGATATGAACAGTTCAGTTTTCTGTTCAGATCTGATCTTTGATTTTTATTTTATTTTCTGCAGGGAAGAGGAAGACGGGAGAAGAGCCTGGGAACGTCGTGAAGAAGCTGAAATGCGATGCGTCACTGGATCACCCACCCTTTTACTACAGCATCCACCGTCACAGCATCAGAGGCATGAACATGCCCAAGTAAGTGACCTCTGACCTCCGAAATCCTCAAAAATATGAAGTACCACATTTGCACTCTCTCAGACATAAACGGGAAATAGACCTTGATGAAATGATTCCAGAGGAAATCTGGCGAAAAATGAATCAGAGAATTCGCTGCTTTTCTGTTTGCCTTCGGCATGCTGCAATTCAGTTTAAAATCGTGCACCGTCTTCATTGTTCCAAGGATAAATGATCAAATATTATGACAGATATTGACCAAACAATGTGACCAATGCAAATGAGCCACAGCCACAGTGTTACATATGCTCTGGTCTTGCCCTAATCTGTGGGCACTCCATCTTTGAGACCTTTTCTGGTATTTGTAGAAAAATAGCAGACCCTTCTCTATTAATTGCACTCCAGATGCTACAGATACTCCTCTCATAGGGTATCGTATAAATATGATGGCCTTCTGCTCTCTGCTGGCCTGAAAGCTTATATTATCCAAGCTATATATACTTGCCTATATGCGACGTGTGTTACTGGAGGATACCTCCAGAGGGTGCAGGAGAGAGCTCAGGCCATATACAACTGCCAGATGTGTGGGATGTAAACAACAGACATGGATCAAGCCAGAAAAGGCGACAGCGGTGACAATGTTGGTGGTGAAAAAGGCCTCCAAATCATCATCCAATCGCCTATATCCTTTAAAGAGCCTCTAATCTTTATTTTTTAAAGATTTTTTTTAGCATTTTGCCTTTATTAGACAGGACAGGATGTGAGCATGAAATGGGGAAGAGAGAAGGGACGACATGCAGCAAAGAACCAGCAGCTGACACGGCAAGCACATGGCCCCCTGCACATGGGGCACCCATTCCACCCACTGATCTACTGGGCACCCCAGTAGCTTCTAATCTTTCTGCCATTTGTAACCCCAGCAGCTGTGTTTACGCTGTCACATCCACTCTGCTTCTACACTGCCCCTGCTGTTTATATACATACTGCATCTTGCATCTGGGTTGCGTCATATTAATTTTTTAAGATTCGTACAGTCGACGCACCAAACTGACGCAAGGGACGGGTGGCAGCCATCATGCATATGAATAGTTAACAGCAACTATAGCTGTGTTCGAAACTGTTCCCTATCACGGATATAGTGCACTACATAGTGTGTTTGCATTTTGTAGTGGTGTTCGAGTCCTCAGCGGTGAATTTCATCCACTATAGAGTGGTGAAGTAATGAGTCCTACAACGCGGAAGTCCGTCAGCCTTTTAGCACGTCCGGTTCCCTCGTCTTAGAGTCTATGGGGTTTTTGAATGGGTTTTTGGTTAAATGCCCTAAATAAAGTCTGTGGTTTACACAGGCAAATGATATTTAGATGTTTTGTTCTGCAACATAAAATATGTCTGCTTAAACCAGATTTTTGAACTTTTAAGTTTTACTCATCTTAAAAAAGGTGGTTGCGAACAAGTGACTAAATGGGACTACAGTGTTTGTCGGGGATGTTAGACGTCATCACACTGGACACAGAAACTCATTAAATCCACTTGTCCGCCTTTACAGCTTTACAGACTCGCACTCGAACTTGTACATTTCTGTTTATAATACCTTTAAAACATACCTACAACAATACGTCATCCGTTCACCACTCTATATAGTGCTCTGTAAAATACCCACAATGCACAGCAAATTTGAGTATACATATGATGTACCCTACATTTAACTCCCGTATACCACAATGCAATGCAGCTGTGTATTTCCGAGGGGAAAAAATTACATAGTGTCCGAAATTTCGTTCGTTTTCCCCCATATAGTGCACTATTTAATACACACTACATAGTGAAGAGTGAGTTAGTGAATGAGGCGATGGTTTTAAACACAGCCTATATCTCTGGCCTCACTGTTTAACCCATATTTATTTGCTTACTTTATTTTATTTTATTTATTTATTTATTTTCTTAATTTTATTGAAACTTTTTTATTGTTATTTATTTATTTCCTTTTTTGTGTGGTTGTAAAGTTATTAATGATCCAATGGTTAGGAAATGGGAGACTGATACCATGTTTAAGCTGTGTTTGTTTTGTGATGTTTAGAATTAAAAAAAAAAAATAAATAAATAAATATATATATATGTGTATATATATATATATATATATATATATATATATATATATATATATATATATATATATATATATATATATATATATATATATATGTATATATGTATTTATAATACCACCATAATGTTTTTTTTTCCTTTTACAGGCTGAACAAGTTTCTTCAGTACCTGACGGAGGCCGGCTTCAGGGTGAGTCGCACTCACTTCGACCCAACTGGGGTTCGAACCGACGCCACGCTGGAGCAGTTTAAATCTGTCCTCACCAAGTACAGTGTCCCCACGTACGCCACTGCCACTCAGACAAGCGTGAACACGGAGAAGGCGGTGTGAGATAAAACAAGGCTGATTCAAATGAAGCTTTCCACACTTTGAAAACAAAATCAGTGTGTTCATCTTGTTTCTACTTTACCTCCACTGCTTTTGTCAAAACAAAGTTCTGACTGCACTGATATCTAAAGCAAACCCACCGACCGCTCTCCATCGGGACGCTTTTAATAGAACAAAATATTAACTCTTTAATCAAACCAAAACTTATGTGGATTTGTATTTAAACTGCAAACCAAACTGATCCTGTAGCACAGATGAGCCCAATTTATCCACTGTTTATTTATTTGATTTCTCTTGAAAATCTTTGTTTGTTAGATTTTTTTTAGCTGGTTTATTGTCTTTGTCTGTTTCTTATGTATTATGAAAACATAATAAAATCTTTCTGCGAAGCTGGAATTATCTTTCTCAGGTATTTGATGTCATGTTATTCTGTAATGAGTGAAATGTGCAGATAGCTTTCAAGGTGTACACACCAGAATCTGTTTCACAGATAAAATGTTAAAATGTCAATGCTTTTTTAGTTGCATAAAGTGCAGAGCAATCACAGTAGTTCTCATTTTACAGCGACGGCATAAGTTCAATGGAAGTATTAATTAAATAAGTAATTAATCCCACAACAATGAGTGAATTCAGAGTGCTTAACATAAGATATAAAAGGCATTAAAAGAATAGGTCAGATTTTTGAAGTATGGTTGTATGAGGTACTTATCCATAGACAGTAAATTACATATAGTAGATGATAGTCTGCATGCCCCCAATTTGGAAACAATTTGGAGTCAAACAAATAATCTAAACAATCTACTGAGGGGTCAGCAACAAAACATATTACAGCCACCTAAAAAAATCAATATCAGTTTAAGTGCATGTTATATTTAGAACATTTTAACTGCTTTACCTTAATGCCTGGCAGTGATTTTCAATGGGGAAACGAAGCCCTATCGCTGTCTTCAAAGCCAGACTCCATTGAGAAAAACAGCGATTTAACATTGCTGAACACAGTAGCTGCTGGTCTACTGCTGCATTGATCAGAGGATTTGTTTACATTGTTGTGTAACTGACCAGAGCTATATTTATTAATGGCGTTTGGTGGCTTTAACAAGAGCATGAATGGGGAACTGAATTGACTTCCTTGTCAGAACAGGCTTTACAAGTTACCTTAAATCCAAAATGAGTGCTGGATGTTAAAAGCTATTTGCACATTCAAGGAAGGGTAAACAAAGATTATTTTTAATTTGCACTCACGCATAAGTACACAAACAATGTAAACCAATTAAAAGCATGCACAATACCTTAAATGTTACATTTCTTAAAGGGGAATTTAATTTTACAATGTAAATTTACTGTAGGCTATTGTAATTAAATGTAAATGTATTTTTTTTTGGCAAAGATTGGACTGATGTCCACTATGAGGGACATGCTATAAAATATTAATAGATAACATTTTTGAGTAAAAACATCTTCGCGTCATACACCCCAATAACTTAAATTATGTAAAATAAACAGAAAAAAAAATAAGTAACCAAAACATTTTGCTACTGGCACTCATGGGGGTATTATACTTGCTGCTTTGATCTGAGAGCACAGATTAGTGATTTAATAGTATTAGTAATTTAATAATTGATCACCCTGACCCAAAGACATAGAATGGTGTGGAATAATTTTTGAATGGCATAATTACATCACCTAATGACATCATGGGTAATTTTAGCAGTGAAAAAAAGCTGTTTTTGTTTTCTGCGTAAACGTCACCGCATGACACAGTGAGTTAAGAGGAGGAGGGAGGAAAAGGAGGAGGAACACGCCCTCATCCTCCTTCTCCTCCCTCCTTCTCTGCCGCTGCAGATCGATGTGACGGTGTTAGTACCTGAGGATTGAACCCTTACCTGTGGATCCTCTCCCCCGAAGCAGCACCATGGGGATCTCCGCATCCAGTCTGCTAGATGAGACCAAATCCAACTACATCAAAGGTAAAAAACAAACACCAACAGACATTCACGTTTTTGGAGCGCGTTTTTTGGAGCGGAGAGGCGAGGACGCAGCGCGCTCTCACCGCGTTTCCTTTAACACACGTCGGGGTCGATTTGAGCAGTAAACTTGCACTTCTCCAGCTGCGTGTTTTTGCGGGGCTTAATGTTCAACTGTTAGTGATGAATGGAGGTCTGTAAATGACACCGGGAAGCGCGCGTTTGTCTTTACGCTTCGGAGGAATTTCTGTCCATGCCCTGATTGATCGGAATCATCCAAATCTTGTCCTCACTTGGAGATTTCCCACAGCTGAGAGTTTCCGTGGAAACAAACAGCTGTTAAATTCCAACTTGTTTCCAGAGATGTGAATCTGTCAGGCAGGCTGCTGTGGAACCTGTCCGTTTGTTTGTTTGTTTTTTTTTGTATCTTTCCACAGAAATATTCCCTAAAAAATTCACGTTCCCCTGGCACTTTGTTTGCCTGACAGATAATAAATTGAGGAGGGGATTTAATGCTGCTGTCAGTGTTTTCAGCTCACTTATCTGCGGGGCTGATCAGGTCACTCCTGCCTTTCCAGTCCTGCAGGGGAAAAGAAAAGTGAGATGGGAGAGAACGCCAAAACCTGTCCCCCTTCTTTTGTCTTGTGTGTCCTCTGCTCCTGGGTGTGTCCCTGGGTGGATGTGGAGAGAGGACAAAAGGTGCTGCTCCTGTTTTCATTGTGTGTGAATGACACACAGTACGATAGACAGGTGGAGATGCCAACAGGTGCTCATGCAGGGATGCTGGTGCCAAGTTAGAGCAGAAAGTTGCTTTTAATGAAGATGATGATAATATGTTAATTTAGCTTCTTTATTTGTGAAATTTGCCTGTAATGGTGAAGTGTGTAAAATTTAGGGGGATTTGTCGGTGTCAAGCGGTGAATTGCAAATGCAGCCATCTAAAACTTCTCCAGGTCAGAATTCCTTAAGTTTCCATGATTCAGGAGGTTTTTTTACCGGGAGACGAATTATCCACAGAGGTCTCTATCTTTCCAAAACAAACAAATGAGGCGATTAAAACAGCTATAAACACCAAATAAAGCAGTTTCACGTTACAAATCGGTGAATCTCCGACACAGTTTGGCATCTTGGAGATGGGCTGCTCACCCACAACACCCCTTTTCTCTTATAAATTAATGTGCGCTCATCTTTTTCTGATACAGCCGTTCAGGAAGTTTTAACTGTGAGACAAATTATTCGTAGAGGTCTCCAACGTTCCAAAACAAACAGGCGTGAATAAAGCATTTTGAGGACAAAAATCAGATTATTTCCCACATTCTTTGGCATGTCAGCTACTCCAGCACATGCTTATGTGAAGTCACCTTTTTTTCTCTGATAACTTGAGATCAAGACGTTCAGAAGGCTTTCACCGGAAACCGAATAGTTCGCGAAGGTTGCCTCCTCTTCAAAACAAAAAAATCAGGAGATTAAAACAGCTATAAACACTGGATAAAGCAGTTCCATGTTACAAACAGGTAAATCTCCAACATGGTTTGGCATCTTGGAGATGGGCTTCTCGCCCACAACATGCTCAACTCTTTTTGTGCATAAGTTAGTGCATGCTCATTTTTTTCTGATCTAGATGTTCCAGATGTTTTTACCGGAAACAAGATTATCCACAGGTCGCTTCCTCTCCAAAACAAACAGATCCAGTGATTTAAATCAATAGAAACACTGAATAAAGCAGTATGATGCTACAAACAGCGTAACTCCAGGGATGCTCTCTGTGGTTGGTATTGTTATTTTGGTAGCTACCCCTAAAAAGTGACTGGCTGTATCTGGAGCCAGTGTTTGGTTTGTTCATTCTGGGCTACTGCAGAAACATGGCGGTGCAACATTTTCTTTAGTGATCATACCCTTATGAAAACACACTTATTATGTCAATATATCCCCATAATACATACACATTGGACCTTTCAATGCTCATTAAAGAGATGAATAAGGAGGATGTTTGGTTACCAGCAGAGTCATTGGAGTCATGTGGTTAACCCTCAGTTTGTTTGGCTGCCATCTGTGCTGCAGGTGTATTGGGATCATATTTCAGTCACAGTGTTGCTCACCATAAAGATAGTTAACACAGTTTTGACAGTAGGGGCTGCGGCCAGTGTTAGGTCCAGGTGTCTGAAACTTCAGCTCGCAATGTTTAATAAATTGCCTCGGATCAAAATCTATAAAGTTAAAAAAATAAGAATTGGTCGAATAATAAAAAACAATCCCCAAAACCTAATAATTTGTTGTTCCACTCATACTTGAATAAATGCACTTAGTTGCACTGTAAACATAAATACATACATTTAATAAAAATTCCAGCTTGAATCTATAAATATTTTATTATATTATTTGTAAAGTACTCCGTACTCAATACTAATTATTAACAATACAACTAAACATTTTTGTCATTACAGGCTAAGTCCCCAGTGTCCTCAAAACCTAGAAACGCCACTTGCTGCAACTTACGTTTTCAGTACCAATATGTCTTTTTTTTTATTTCGGTAATAGAATAATTTCATCTTTAAAAAAATCAGAAAACAGTGAAAAATGTTCATCTCAGTCAAGGTGACATCTTTAAATGACTTGTCTTGTAGGATAAACTGTCAAAACCTGACAATATTCAGTTTACTGTCATGTAAAACAAAGAAAAGCAGCAAATCCTCACACTGGAGAAGCTGCAACCAGAGAACATTTTGGCTTTTTTTCTTTAAAAATTATTTAAAGTGAGTAATCTAGTATGAAAACAATTGCAAATCAATTGTATAATGATTGACTAACTGATAAACAACTAATTGTTGCAGCTGCATGCCTGGTCATAAAAGTTTCAAATTTTGGTTCAAGTTGCATAAATCCAGTATTTCCTCACTTGGATTAATAGAGCTCTATTTCTCACTTTTCTTATTTATCTTTTGACTTTAAAAACACAATTTCAGCTCTGAAACTGGAGCTAGGCTGGGAGTGTTCTGGTCTATATGCATTTTCCACGTTTGTGAAAAGTTGATTTGACTAAGTTGATACTGGCGGTTCAACACAAAGGCATTCTTGAAGAATAGTTTCAGTCCAGCAGCACAGAAACCTCTCTCTGACACCAGGCATTTGCAGAGCTGTTGATGCAGCTCAGTGTTGTGTCCTCTGAACAGCCAGCACAGTACTTGTGTGTTTTATGGGAGTATGTATGGATCTGGGCAGCCTGCAACTAATGATTACTCCCATAATTGATTCATCTGTCATTTTCTCAGGTAATCAATAAGTGTTTGCTGTGTTCTAAGTGTTTGGGCTAATGCAAAAACGCAGTGTGGAGGGGTGTTTTTGGAGACATTCATGCGCCTCTTGGTTTAATACTTGCACAAATTTAGGGGGAATGTGAGCATGTTTTTACTTTTCTGTGTCAAATCTGGATCAGCTGTGTTGTTGAGATTTGGGAGGTGTCTGCCAGTATGTACACCGCCTCCTTTGGTGCTTTGCAGTGAAAGTGAGGGGGCATTTTCATATTTGTACGAAACTTAAGAGTTTCAGGGACACAAGCAGATGCACCAATTCACACAGCAAAGGCCACATATTAAAGGAGTGAGCAGACTGTTTAGACCATCATATAAATACTAACAGAGGTGCGGGCTAGAGTCACATAATTTAGAATTTAATCAGACTAGGGCTCTGCAGTATATTGATATAATATCAATATCCTGATAAGAGACGAGGTATTGTCTGAGATTTAGGATATCATTGTATTTCCCTGGTTGGAGGCAGTAGAGTAGAGGGATGTAATTTTCTGAACTTATCAGATCGTTCTAGTTCTTTTATTTGCCATTACCCACTTAGTCATCATATCCACATTGCTGATTATTATTTATCAATAAGGCTGGATGAGGACGGTCTCCTCTGTCCTTGTGAAACCCCTCCCCGCTGCTCCTATTACCAACCAAAAAAAAAACTAAAATAATTCCCCATTCATTTTCTTAATACTGTATAAATCTATGGCTTGCTTATTCATTTATTTAGTTAATTAAAAAGTTCAGTCTTGTAGAGCCAGAAGGAGTATTTCCTCTCTGGATCACACTGCCTGCGTGAGCAGCGCATGAGCATCATGGAATCTGTTTTTTTGGCGCCAACGTTAACAAGTTAGAGCAGCTACACTGCCTGCGTGAGCAGTGCTGCTCAGGCCTGTCTCAGCTGCTTGTCAGCTGCAGCACGTCTAGAAATCTAGAAACAGAGTCTCTTTTTTTCTGTGTGCCGAATGCGGTTGTCGGCAGACAGGCGTGACTGCTCCAAAAAAACCTTGGAAGCGCATCTGGAAAAACAGCTCGGAGTGCCTGTGGAGCTGGGCTGTGGAGCTGGGCTGTGGAGCTGGGCTGTGGAGCTGGGCTGTGGAGCTGGGCTATGTGCGCGTGGCCAAAAGTGACCTTCATGAGTGTTGCGTTAATTCAAAACTTCCACATGATTCGCTCAACTTTTGAAGATTTATTTGATGCAATAACTCCTCTTGTAGCTCCTGCTGCATCATGAGGAAGCCAGTTCCTACTGACAAGCACACAGCCATAGCATCACGTGACCTAGAAAAGCAAAAAAAAGTGTTTCCATCGCATTTGTGCGAAAAATTGCTTTTTCGAATCACCTGAAATACCACCTCATGCGAGCCTAAAATTTTTTTTGCAATAGTTGTGATTTTTTTCAAAATTGACATGTTTCCATTGGGTGTATTTTATATTCACAGTTTCAATTTGCGCAGTCTGGGGGTTCATGGAAGCCTGCCTAGAGATCCAGTAGAGACTGAAATGTAAGATAAATAATATAAGCATAATTAGTTAATAAAAAAACATGGTCTGGACCTATATGAAAAGTGACCTTAGATGACCGCCTTGTGATCTGGTGCTACATATGAAATTAAATAAAATTGACATGACTTTCACAGGGGGCAAGGGGTCCCTAGGGTGGGATGGGGGGTAATAAAATGGTAGATTGTATACTGAACAGCTTTAATATTTGATACTGAACAGCTGCACTTGTATCAGTAGCCCTGTGTTGCTGTTTGCATTGGTGATCAGATAGTTCTCGCACTTCATTCATGAGTCTGACATGAGTCTAGAAACCTGGTGTGCAGAATCATAGCCGCTAATGCTTCTTGGGTCACATAACAACAGTCAGGGTCAATGCTCAGTAACACCACACTGTTGTAAACAAACAAATAGAGGTGAAAAGTCAGAGACAGGTGAAGCAAAAAACAAAAGAGAACAAAGACACAAATGGACACAGAACGCAGAATAATCTGGTCCCCCTTTTAGATTATATTGTGTTACTCAAAAAAGATAAATAATCATCCAACATACCTCCATGCGTGTTGTTGATGTTGACACCAGTTGCCTCTGCTGTTGCCGTGGTTACTGGACAGAGTATTATATGTTGAGAATGGAAAAGTGAAAATATTGATCCTGTGCCACACTGTGCCAAGAACGTGTCCTGCGAAGTGGAAAAATGTGTTTATTTTTGTGTATTCTGTCATCATGTCTGTTTGCTGGGTCTTGTAAAGAACGCGCTGTATATGGTCAAGGTTGGAGGAAACCAGCTTTTAATGTGGTCCTTTGGGTGCTCTTTATCTCTGCAGTTCAGATAGTTCTCTGTGTGCAGCAGCAGCTTTAGTCTGCAGACTGCGGGACGGGTTGGTGCTTTCATGTTTGCCCTGTCAATTTTTCCTGGCTGGTCATTTAAGATGAGGGCGAGCACAAAGCAGTGACACTGTGCATCCATTTCTCATGGTGAAAACATTCCTATCTCTCAGCCTGCAGCAGTAAAACGCTTGCGTGTTTGTGTGTACAGGGTGTAGGGTGGGGTTTGTGTGTATGGGAGAGTTTGTTGAATGTGTGGTCGTTTAGTGGGCTGGGTTGGATGTCTGGTTTTTGTTGAGCAGGCTGGTTAGATGAGGTGAACATGATTCATGAGTTGACAACGGTCCAGTTTTGGTGGAGGCTGATCCCTCCACACATTTGTCCCCTTTGTGTTTGGGCTGCATGGTGTAAAATATACCTTCTTTTAGATTTCTAACCATCTGACAAAGAAGACCGGTTTTTAAAAAACAGACACGGTGAAAGGCTGTCTGTAGGAGGTGTTTTAATGAAAACCTTTTTAATTGGAACATTTAAATCTATCAATTTTCAAACCTCTAACTGATGCATTCATTAAAAAAACAAAGAAAGAAAATCTGTGTGTGTGTATTAGGGCTATACCTGACTCAGAATTATGCCAGTCAAATCTGATTTGGCTGTTCAATACCAATATTTGCTGATTCATTTTGTTTCCCACACAAGTTTGAATGGGCTCTGTGGGATGTTCAGTGTGACAGCAGCATTCCCATAATATGGTAAACAAGCTAATGGCACTAATGACAGATTGCAAGTGCACAATGATATCAACAAAAGCCAGAGACTGTATTCTATTAACGTGTAATGCGTTGTAAATTCACCACTTTGTCTCCTTAGGGTGCCTTCTCTTTCCCTCCTTGCCACTGCAGTGTGTTCACAGCTGCAAAAAGTAGTGTGAAAATCAAGAGAACTCACTCCGCAGCAAAATCTGGGGACCAAAACATCCCCAGAAGTAGGCTAAACTGCACAGAAAGAAAAGACTTCTGAACTTGAAGGAATCTCAGTCGACTGAGGGTCTCTGACTGATGATTTTGAATTTCTGACTTTGCAGTCAGTGTGTATGTTAGCTTTAAATGGTTTTCCTACACCTAGCTGATTAAATGCAGCACTCTCTGGTCTGCTAGTGGTCCTAGCTTCCAATTATTGGACTGGAAAACACAGTGGCTGTCTTGGAAACATTGTCAGATTTTTTTCTTAATCTCTTTTTGCAAAATTTGATTTGGCACTGATTTTGTTTCCAAATAAATCAGAGAAAAGAAAGAGGCTGTGCAGATACAGAAAATGTGATCTACAACTCCTTCTTTAAATACTTGGTAATGAGGTTACAGGGGCCACATTTCACTAATTGCTCCAGCATGTGTCTGTTTGGCTTCATGGATCCTCGGGGGATATTTTCCACACTAAAATCCAACAGCTTGTGAGACACAGTTCAACTGTAAGAGACTTTGAACATGTGGATCCTGAGCAAAGGAATGTACTTAAACCACTGGTGTAGATGTTATTTCCAGCAATGATGTTTTGGAGCATCTTTAACATCTGGCAGAGTGGTGACGCATGTTTGTCCTCAGAATATTTCAGCGAAGAGGGCAAACAGAGAAGCTCCACAGGGCGCTACATCTGCTCTGCTGTCTGCTCCGAGGATATTCTGCATCACTCAACAGTTTGATACGTTTTCTTTTAAATCATTGTTTCTCTCATCATGGCCACTTAGTGAGTCATGTGTAGGGATGGGTACCAAACAGGCTTCTTAACTGGTTTGAACCAGAATACAGATACAGCGGTTGTAGCTGCTCTCTGTACACCATCCATAGTTGTACTTTTGAACGCTTTAGTGGCATCTCTGGATGTCCTACTCCATCAAACACCACACCCTTAACTTCACCACACTTAAACTGTTCTGGTTGTCGCTGCTGTAGTGTGCCAATCATACGTTGCATTCAATAGCCAAAAACTTGTTGGGCATTTTCACAAGGGGGTTTATAGGGATTTACTCTGTTCTGAAGCCTCAAGTGGCCATTCAAAGAACTGCAGTTTTTGGCACTTTCATGGTGGCTTCAGCCGTGGAGGTTGCTGCTTGGTTGAAAGCAGTATGTGTTTATCTGGAAAACTTCTCTGGTACTGAGTTGTTTCACTAGTACTTAAAATATTTACTTAAAATTCATTCCCTACGTACAGTGTTTTACTAACTGTGATCATGCCGCTAGGTTGCAGTAGTGTTTACATTCTGTGGACAATATAGCATTCAGGTTAAAATGCGTTCAGGAGTGAGCTAACTATCAAAGTGCATGGACACAGCTAAAACTATAACACCACAGTTGCAGGCTAGTACACTACCACAACTTATTATAAAGTTGACTAAAGTTCTGTTTACATTCAGTGTTATCACTTGATTCCACCAGCTGTGTGTCGATGACATTATGTCTGCAACGCTGTTTTGCTCCGTCCTCCACATGGCTCTATATTCCATCAGGAGTGTCCATGAGCGTTTCAGAAGCGGAGCGTTTTGCTGGCTGATACTGTAGACTTTATGAGATTGTGGTTATTTCTTCATTTTCCCTTGATTCTGTGGTCATTTTTCCTTGATTCTTTTGATTCTACCATGGCGAAGTAAGCGACATATATAAACACTTTCCTTTCTGTCTGTTTAAATTCTGTCTAATGATGTTTTTACCTACTTAGTTGTGCTGCAGCCTGCAGTCCAAAAAGAAATCAAGTACATCAAAGAATTTTGACCGTGTTTCAGTCAAAAAACACGCTCTTCATGATAATTATACAGATCAATATAGTTAAACATGGAATATATTAAAGATTTTTGGCTGTGTTTTAGTTAAAAAATATATCGATCTTAATAATTATACAGATGAATAATTAATAATTAAATTCTGAATGAAATAGACCTAGATAAGTAGTAGATTTTAACTGTGTTTTTGTTAGAATACAGTACTGTTGTTAATTATGATCTATTTTCTGTCTCTTTCTTATTCAGTGGCTGTTAGCAGGAGCTTTAATTCTCCTGATGGACAGAATACAGATTGCAGCTGGAAAGAGCAGGTCCAGATACCCTTGATGTATCATTAGATAAGTCAAACATGATCAGGAGTCCGTGCAAGGCATTTTTTTTATTTTTGTTTTTTTAACTGACAGGATACACCTCTGCTTGACTTTCTGTGCAGTTTGATGTCATTGCTGTCCACCTCCAGCAAAAATAGACTTGCACGTATTTTCTGCAGAGCAGAGCAGGGAGCCACGTCTGGGCCGCTTTGGGGCGCACCTGGTGGAATCACAAGCATTGTTTAAAATGTCTGCAGTCGGCTTCAGAGGCCATGCCGTGGCCGTAACATGATGCCGATGGACCCGGTGGAATTTAGAGGTTACTCACCTAAGCCTTGAGTTCTAATAAACATGTTGAAGACATATTCTTCTTCTTAAAACCTTTGCAAAGCTGAAAAAAATACATAGAAAAATATTCTATGTCCAAAATTGTATACATCCAAGTGGTTCATTTGATTTGACTTTATTAGCAGGATATTTTTTCTGAACTTTGTTTGGCATCCCAACACTATCATGAATCTAACAACAATAGAAATCTACAAATATGAACTACATCAGACATTACAAATAAGTGGATGCAGTGCAGGGCTGGGTATGGCTGAGTATATTAATATTATATTCATATTGTAATATTAGACAAGGTATCATCTTAGATTTTGGATGTTGTAGAATTGTAAGTGTAAGTGCATAACAGTAAAGTAATATAATTATCTGAAGTTATCAGACTTTTTCTATTGTGTCCCAAGACGTACGTTGTTTCACTGAGATGCAAAACCCAACGTCTAACCAAAGCACAAAACAATACTGTGTACATATATTACATCAGACCATATGAATAAGGGAATGCAGCACAATTAATTTAATGTCTCCCTTTAACATTCAGTGTTTGACGTCGCTACACTGAGGTCCACTGAGAACCCAAACTGATTTAATACTTTGACATACTTATGTAACAAAGCAGTTCTTAAACCTGTCCAGTGAAGCCTGTGGGACTGATATTCTTCAGATAAAATGTGAAAAGGGGTCTGATGCAGCCAGAGGAAACATTCTTTTAGTATGTGCAGTTTGGAAACTTGACTCAAGCATTTGACCCACAATCTTTGAGCAGATGCGTAGCAGTCTAACCAGTTGAGCTTCAAGCCAAACAGAAAGACAGCTGTGCAGTGCCTTGATTCCGCACTGCAAAACTCTGCATCATATATCAGAAAAACAGTAATCAGATCTTTTTATTTGCTCCAAACGACCTCGGTGTCATAAGAAAGTAAATTTGTCACTTCAGATATTACGTTTTTGTGCACTCAAGGATAAAGCAGCTTCCAAATAGATGCGTCAATATTTATAGGAGACTTGCTGTGTTACTTGGCATGTTACTGATACTTGTAGTATGAAACTACAGGTGGAATGCAGGAATGTGTATTGCATCACCTGCATGTGCAAGCATGCATGTGCATTCTAGTGCTTATGCAGGAAATAAACCCCTCCATGAATCACCAGAGGTCCAACATTCAGCATGGAACTTCTGTTCTTAAATGCCATAATTTGTCTTAGTTTATTTTTGAAGCAGCTGACCACCTGTGCACAAACAGTACAGTGGGTCACTGTGTTTGTTTAGAGTCTGATGGATGTGATTCTTTCGTGGAGTGAAACTGTAGGCGGGTTAGATGACTGCGTTTCCATTGAAAGATGATATGCGACTTCTCTTCTGGCGATAATATTCCAAGAAGCATGGTGATGAGTGTTCAGATTAGCAGGTTTATTTCTATTGCAGCCATCACACTAGCTGTCATTACTTCCAATAAAAAGCGATGTAGGCATGTTATGCGAGCGATAATAGAAAAGTAAACCCCTCATATGTGGGAGTGGCCTTGATGAGGGATTTTGCAATAAGTATTTTGCATTAAGTGGGAGTTTTTTTTCCATATTGATGTGTTTCCATTAGGCATATTTTATATTTGCAATTTCAATTGGCGTAATTTGAGGGTTAATGGAAACCCGCCTAGTGACTGTGTTTGCAAGTCTCCCAATGGCTTCAAAGAAAGCATTTGGCTCAGTGTGCAGCATTTCATCATCTGTCTGGATGGTATATGTGCCATCCATAAAAACATCATCATGTGTGTGCTTGTAATGAAAATGCAAGACAGTTTGTTCCTAGTTGGAAAAAAATCATTGTAACTTAGATTTCAGTGTCATGGCCACTAAAAGTTGTCTTAGTTTTTGTTGTCAGGCTGCAGTTCATCATGCTGTGTCACTCCAGCTGCCATTACACAATCCCTCAGATATTCAGAGACTGTGAGACTTTCCTCTCTGTAGATCTGCTCTCCACAAAGAGAGGAAGCTGCTGCTGCTGTGTCTCTGGTTCTCTGCTGGAAACCCACCTGTTGTTTACTCAGACTGAACACAATGCAAAGAATTGCAAATTCTGCGGCTATTCGAACAACTTCATGTTTATGTGTGAGAGGAAAGGACGGCACCATTGGCTGAAAGCATATAAAGCATATAAAATGGAGATTGGAGCCTCATAATTATAAATATAGCACGCAATCATCATGCCATGCAACTTCTGAATTAGAGTGGTGGCACCTTTTTGATCCAATTCAGGCACTGATATCTCCCAAAATGTCAGCCTGTTTTTAAGTGAAGTGTTATGGTTTAAAAGGGAAGCTCAGCTGCAAAGATGCAGTCAGTGTCCTTGGGGTTATATTCAGTTTTTTCACATCAGGCACATTTTGTGCTTCCAGCTCAGTGTAGATGGGGTTTTTCTCGTTCTTGCAGGTGAAAGTTCACATCTGCATACAGCATATTTTGAGTGTAAACATGAGGAATAGAGGCAGAAATTCAGAGCGGGGCGTCAAGACCTTGACATTATTAATCTTCATCATCCAGGTATGATGGTATGTGAGCGTCAAACAGGCTCTGCAGCTCGTAAGTCACTAACTGACAGATGAGCTTCTTGTTTCGGAAAAGCTCCCACATGGCGACGCCCATCTGAAGCAGCTACTCTATTCTCATAATGAGGGTGTGTGTGTGTGTGTGTGTGTGTGTGTGTGTGTGAGAGAGAGAGAGAGTCAGATGCAGAGACTGTCAGTGAAATCACATCAGCAGTAAAAGCTGTCAGCTCGATGAGGGATGTTTATTGAAGTAACCTTTCCAAGTGCCGCTCTCTATCATTATTGACTATTCCCCCTCTGCTTTGTGTCTCTTATGTAATCTCACTGCAAACAAACCACTGCGCCGCGCATCCATTTGTCTGAAAGATAGATCTCTGACCATCTGTGAAAAACCCACATGGTCCTTTTTAACAACACTGAACACTGTTTCAGTTTCTAGAATCCTCAGACCCTTTAAACCATCTGGACTGAAAAAAAACCAGTCTATCTGCTGCACCATAAGAAAAGATTTTTATCCTTTTCCCTAACATATGGTGGCTGGAGATTATAATTAAAAAGTGTAATTAGCAATTATATTGTCAGTGTCAGTTACACTTTCATTTTTATTTAAGAATTTTACAAACAATATTTATTCTGTTGTATAAACATTGAGTTGTAACCTGGGAAACAGGTTAAAATTCCTTTTTTTTGCAGCAGATAAATGAGTGTTTGTGATTCTCTACCTTCAGAAATGTAGCATGAATGGCATCAGGAGTTTCATTCAATCATTCCTCACCATCAATGGCTCATTCCTCAGTTGTCTGGAACCCACCTGATCAGTAATGTTCAATCCTATTAATGCTGGTGTGAACCTGATACCTCTCACTGAGTAGGCTGACACGCCTCCACCACCCTATGGATTTATTAACAGACCTGGATACAGCAATCGAGGCAGGACCCTGTTCATTGGTGCTCAGTGGTGCATGAAGCCAAAACTCTGTTTCCACAGTATGAAATTACGGTTGCCACTGCTTCTGTATAATTCAGCCCATAGAGCAGGTGAATTAGAGACTTTGCGGGATGAGCTGGCTACTTTCGATTGAGTGCTCCGCTAACTTCAAGGGATAGTTTGAGATTTTTGGAGTTGGGCTGTATAAGATATTTGTGGGTTGTCAGTGTATTACATTCAGAAGCTGGTGGTCGATGCTCTCAGTTAGGCAGCATTTCAGCTTTTGAGATCCAAAGTAAATTTTTCTATCTTATGATAATTTACACATGAATAATGGATCAGCTACATCTACGTATATAAATTATAAACACACACACACACACACACACACACACACACACACACATACACACACACATGCGTGTGTGTGTGTGTGTATATATATATATATATATATATATATATATATATAAAGAGAGAGCGAGAGAGAGAATGTGATGAAGACAAGAAAACCTGAAATTATTTGGGGAGTGAATGAAGCTAAACTGGAGGAGTGTGTTTGATTTTCATTGCATTGAAACTCTCTCTGCTCTGTACCTTGTTGTGCATGTGCATTCTTAAAATTACAAGACAAGGAACCAAATACAACAAATGCACATGCTGTCACTTTCTGTCATTGACACACAGCCCCTTCCTCTTCAAACACACAAACATGCACACGCAAAATTGTCTCTTTGGCTGACATTTTTCCGCCTTGTAGTGACTTGCTCGGTGTCTCGGGTATTTCCTGACTGACAACACAAAGAAGTTCATAAGTGAACTCCTCTGAGCAGCAACATAGTGCCCATACATGAACAAAATATTATATTAGTATTCCTGATTGTTTTATTGATCTTATTGTACTTTTGAGAGAGATCTGACTTGTCATATCAGTTCTTGCAGTGAATGAAACTGTGTGTAAACTTGAAAGTGTTCTGAAACTGCCACCATTGTTTGTAAATTCTCGTTCACGTTGTCATTGTGTGTATGCATGTTAGAGTGTGTGTCAGAGCACAAATGACATGTGCTGACATGTCCGTGTTCCACACACACCCTCGGACAAACACAGGGACGACATCATACTCTTATGAACCAAAAATAAAAAGATGTTTTTGACCTTTTTGTGATTTATCTGTGTGTCAGTTTTAGATTTCAATCATTTTTAATGCAGAAATTATTTGTTCATATTTGATGTAGGTGTTAAAAAAATATTCCACAAACCGAAATCGCTGCATATTTTTGGAGGTAAAACCTCTTTAGTCAGTGTCAAGTCAAGTCAATTTTATTTATAAAGCCCATTATCACAAAACACAGTTTGCCTCAGAGGGCTTTACAACATATGTCATCCCTCTGCCCTTAGACCCTCTCATCGCCTTAGGAAAAACTCCAGAACAGACAGACGTGCAATAGATGACTTAAATAAAAATTAAATTGCAATAATGACAAAACAGAAAGAGAAAGAGAGAGGGGGAACAGCAATAGTGGTATATCATATAACAATTGTGATGTGTGATACAAGTTACGTGTGTGTGTGAGTACCAGCTGTGCCACATCTGCCCTGCATATGTTGCGTGTGTTTGCGAAATCCTGGATAGGTCAAAAACTAATGGCATTCAAGGATAAGTTCACTATTTTTGGACCCAGAGCTTATCAAGATGCTGTGTCTCATTGTAATGTAGTTTGTGCTTTTCAGAGTTCCCCTAATGGAATTGTTTGGTGAATCATCCAGATCTGATATTGACATGAGTGTAGTAGATGATGGCCTGAATAGCTCCACTCATTCAGTATTACAGCATTTCCTGTGTGACGTAGCATCTCCTGATGTTTTATTACGGGGTCTACCTCTGTGATAAAACACTGCAGGAAACTTTTTATTCAGTTCATTCTAAATGCAAGAATATTTCTAGCCCTGTTTATTTCTTTGTTTGTTTGCAGGATGTCCTTAATATCAGATGACAGATTTAACCTCTAGGTTCTGTTTTAATATTGCACACACTTGTTCGCTCTACGCAAAAAAAATGTGCCTTTTAAAATCAGGTTATCAAAAATATTATACATTTACATTATTTCCGACTTTCATTGAGTTACTTTTCTTTAAGCAACATCAGACCTAATCATGAAAATCAAATATTCATTCATTTTCAGAATTTTAACCCTTTAAATGCCAGGTTTTTGTCATGATGCCACTATGTTTTTAGATGAAAAAATAACACAAAAAATGATTTATTTATTAATATACTAAAGCTGAGTAGATTTATTTATTTAAAAAAAAATACCACAGTCTGGGATGTGTCAGTGATTAGCAGCAACATTGATTGTGACAGTGCACCTAATGGAAATAGCATGTAATTTATCCATATGCAAAATATGGTAAATGAGGTCATCAGGTGAAAAAAAAGTAAAACAAAAAGTTCAAATTCTAAAGCAAAAGCCCAGAAATAATACAGTGCATGTTTTTATGCTTTGATGGCTGTGGGATCAAAATTTGCACTTTGAGTGGGTTTCAACAGCGCATTTTTTGCACTTAACAGTATGAATGTCAAAGTTTTGTTTCCACAGTTTTAGACTTATTGTAGGAGCTAAGCTGGAAATTCCAAATTATAACAGAAATACGAAATCTTGCCAAAATGTATGCCATATGCATGAATACAGCCAAAATTATCAACAAATGAAGAATGAAAAATGCGTAAAATGCACCACAGTCAACAGCCAATGGTTCAATTAAATATTTTGAAATTCAAGAGCCCAAGCACAAGTGATTAGTTGTTGGTGCAAATTTCTTAACTTTATAAGAGAGAATTCCTGCACATTTCCATTAATAACTCAGACACTAATGAACGTAATAGCATAATAAAATGTGCTACATGTGTTCCATGATATATATATATATCATTATTTGCACTTTGATGCAGCTTCACATTAAATTATCTACATATGTTCTATGATCAAAATGAATGTTGAGAACTGTGCAGCCTTGGTAGAGACTGAGCTCTCTGAGTGCTTTCTGCCCTTCATTGATTAAATTGGCCTTATTTTCTTCATTAATTGGCCCAATTTAAAGATCTCTAGAAGACTTGACAATATGGTGATGTAACCTGCAGCAACTCTGTTTCAGTGCACTAACCATTTTATTTTCTGCTCTCTGACTTTCTAAATGCTGAAGGTGAATGAGTGCAGGTCTCTCTCATAAAACAGGGGTTTGTAGTCGAGCTGCTGAATCACCGCACACAACTTTCACTCATACTTAACATACCAAACACTCACATACCAACATAGGTTTCAGTGAGAGGATAGGTCGATGTTTTCAAGCTTGTCTTAACATAATACTTACAAGCCAGTAGCTTGAAGAATAATTAGTCATTGTTATCATTGTTTCTGTCTATACTGGCTGAGAAGTGGAGGAATTGTAACACAAAGACACAAATTTGTAATAAGCTTGCTTTTTTAACTTTTCAACCATATTTATTTAAACAGATTCTACAGTAATTTACCTTTTAGGATGTATATTTAAAGTGAAAGCCTTTACACACTGCGGGATTATTCTGTGGATTCACTGTTAGGATACACTTACAGCATGGATTAGTCCGCAGTTGTGGTTCTTCATGACTTATGTTTTTCTTCATGTGCAGCAGGTGTGACATACTGCACACAGTCAGATATTTTCCTGTAGTAATTTTACTCCTCTGCATCGGTGATCAACGTTGTTGGAGACGTTATGTGTTCTGGTTGTCTGTCTCATTTGTATACGCAATGCATGAAGAACCCTGAAAGGGATTTTCTTCAAATGTGGCACAAATGTCCACTGGGACTCAGGGGTGAACTGGTTAGATTTTAGTGGTCAAAGGTCAAGGTCACTCTGACCTAAACGGCCAAATTAGTTGTGAACAAGATATTTCATAAACACATCAAGAGAATTTCTTTAAATTTGGCACAAACATCCACTCGGACTCAATGAACTGGTTTGAATGCTCGGGATCAAAGGTCACTATGTCTCATTCTAGAATCAATGTGATTTCTCAAGATGACCATGAAGCAATGTTCTCAAATTTGGCAAAAAAGTCCACTCAGACACAAGGATGAACTGATTAGATTTGGTTGTTGGCCTGGTTGAAGATGTGTGTGAAGTATCCATGCTGCTCAATATGTAGCTCCTCTGCATCCATATACAAAGCATTGTCAACTGTTGTAGCTACATTTGAGTCTAGACAGACATGTATATAACTGCAACTGTTCTGCAGAAGCATATTGTCAGGCGGTATGTCTAGTTAATGTTGTTACTCAGCTAAAACACCACAAACCATCACCATAAACTCAGACTTCATGTTAGGTTTCCCTCACAGATAAAAAGGGGTTATTTTCAGGGGTTATAACCCAGCCGTTGAGCAGTTCATTACCTCTGACCTTTCTCTGAATTCTGTCTTCTTCTGTCTCAAGGATATCTTTGAAGTTTTGTAGCTCTAAGTTGAGAAATAAATAAACAAACAGTAGGGACAGTCAAGTTCCATCACCAAGCAATCAGATTGTTGGGTGGCTCCCATATTGTGATGAATTGTATTGACAAAGAATCATAGCTGGAGTTAATAGTTAATACCATGGATGTATTTAGAAAGGAGCTATGGTTTTCTGAGAATACACATAAATGTCTCTACAAGTCTACCCACAGAAGGGTGTTATGGGTAACAGCAGGTTTCATTTGCCTGCAGAGGAGCTGGCATCCACATCTTAGCAATACAATGTGCAGACGAAAGTGTCAAGCAAGCTAATTGATTCTTGTGATGAGGCAGGTAAACTCAAAAAAGTGTATGTTGCGAAATGACAGCCACGCAAATGACCTTAATGCATGTTTGCATGCAGTTTTCTCATTAAGATGATTTTAAACATGTTCGACATTTACAACTAAAATCTGGACTGTTGATGTCTTGTAGTGGAAGATGTCTGAAACTGTCTGAAAGCTGCAGAAAGCAGCGTGGGGTGTAGTGAGTAAGAATGTCCTCTCGTCTCAACTCAGCTGTTTTACTGTTTTGTTTCTTTCTCTGCACAGATTGCTGCATAAATTAGCCAGATAAACTGTTGTTGATGGATGTCCATTTACAGTTTGGTGCTCCAAAATTGGCAGAGATTGTGTTCTCCCTAAGGGTACCCAATGGCACAACTTACCTGTCACTCAGTGTGTTTCTTCAGTCAGTGTGTGTTCTTTTCTGACTGTCAAGACTAAATTATGTCAGGGAGTTTAGTCCGTTAGGTTTCAATGATTTAAAGGTCCATCTTGAAATAAACTGGAAACTTTAAGACATTGAAACCTGGATTGACATCGGCTGTCTTGCACTGCATTCAGATGCCTTTCACAAGCACTTAAATCTTTGAACCCTTGATTTGTGTTAAAAACAATGGGAAAAAATGCTGTCAGAAACTGTGCATGAAATGTCCCACAAATTGCTAAAAAAAAGATGTGATGGCAGAAAATGACCTGAAAATTAGCTTTAAATGAGAGAGAGAGAATCATTTGAAAATCATCAAATAACTTGGGAAAAAATAAAAAAGAATTATGATCATTATAATTTTTCTTTATTGTTTGTTTTGCTAATTTCAGGTAATTTTCTTGTAGATTTTGTACTAATTTCTTGCTTTTTTTGGAGCATTTATTATACTTTAACTCACTGCCTTCTTTCCATGTTTTTGTGAGAAATCAAGCCAGAATGTTTCAAAGGCTTAAACCACTTGTATTTGTGAATATGAGAGTGACTAATTATTAGGCCTGGAGTAGACAGGGTATATTTTTAATTACATGAGACATGAATTAATGACTTTAACCAGTGAGACCTTATATGACTATATGGGGCTTTACTGTGACTAAAAAGCACCAAATATCTGAGAGAAAGTCGCTCAGCATCCATCAGATCTTTGAAACCACACACATTTATTAAAAATAAAACCTACTTGAAGCCTAGAAAAGCTGTGTTTGTCCATGATAGGGCTTTGGGATGCAGTAGAAGATAAAGTG
The DNA here is from genome assembly GCF_026936395.1 of Plectropomus leopardus. Lineage (NCBI taxonomy): Eukaryota > Metazoa > Chordata > Actinopteri > Perciformes > Serranidae > Plectropomus > Plectropomus leopardus. Next base: position 4,481,688 of record NC_142180.1, read on the forward strand.
CATCTTAGCAATTTTCTTTTGAATGAATTGTCTCCATGTTGGAACAAAACATGCAGTCCTCACAGTGCTCCAACAGTGTTTACAGGCTGGATCGCCCTCCAGTAACAAGAAAAGAAAACTGGCATATCTGACAGCAAATGTGAACGTGATATCAGCCACATAATCATTCTTAGGTTCCACCTTTCCATCACTTTAGTAACCTCAGCTCCCACAATAAGTCTAAAATACGCTGTGTAAACAAAATTGTTACATTCATATTGTTAAGTGAAAAAAATGCGCCATTCAAACTCATTCAAACTGCAGTTTTTGATCCCACAGCCATCAAAGCATAAAAACATGCATTGTATTATTTCTGGGTGTCATTCTGGGAATTTGCCTTGGGATTTGTCATTTTTAATTTTTTCTACCTGATGATGTCATTTTTACCATATTTGGCATCTAGAGAAAATCCATGCTATTTCCACTTTGTGCGCTGTCATAATCAGTGTTGCTGCAAATCACTGACATATCCCAGGCTATGATCATCAAAAAACAAACAAACTAAAAAAACCAAAAGCTACTTTGCTTGTAGTATGTTGGACATAATTATTTGTGTGTGTGTGTGTGTTTTTTCAAATAAAAACATATATATTAATGTATAATACTTTTTATAGCTTGATTTTGAAAAGCACATTTTGTGCGTTTTATTCAAGCGGGCCCTAAGGGGTTAATGTGCTAGTTGCTGTTGTGTGATGTGTCTGTTTTTTGAGGCGAGGCCTGTCTGCTGTGGTTAATTTGCTCTGAATGACCCAGTTGTGCGTCTTTTATGACATGTTTGTCTCTGCCTGTTTTGCTTTATATAATGTCTTTACAATGTGTGTTCGCCACTCTGCATGACACACAGTGTTAATGAGCCAGGGGACGGCAAACAAGAGGCAGGCAGATGGCTTACACTGGCTCATTTACAGTAATGCTGAGCTGCTCCTCAAAAAACGGCAACAACACAGAACAGTAATCCTGAGTAATCAATGAATAATTGATTGTTTTGTATATAAAGTCATCAAGTTATCCGAGCCCAAACTGATTTCTTACGGACTGTGGGCAGGGGGGATAGACTTATTATTTCTATTTTTTTTTTTTTTTTCAGAACAAGCTTCACAGTCCCCAGCATCTTTAAAATTTACTTTAAACCTTCCCACCAGCACAAAGTCAAAAACAGGCACTACTTTTTTCCATGATTTTTTCCATGATAGTTTCTCAATTGATTCTGTGTAACATTTGCCATTAAATGGTAAAATGACATATTATATTGCAAGAAAGGACATTATCCATATCAGTCACTCCTGGATGCATGTGTATTCTGTGTTTCTTAAAACGGATCTTATTTGATATCAATGGTCCTCAGATAAGCAAATCTTATATATTTTTCTGCCTCCATATCACGAGTGGCTGGAAGCATTATTTTTTGGGATTGTACGTCCATCTTTCCCATTCTTGTGAAATCGATATTTCAATAATGTCACAAGATAAGATAAGACAGGAGGATACTTTATTGTTGATTTTCAAGGAAATGTATCATGCATCCTCAAGCTCCCAACCATTAACATAGCCTAAAACAATAAAAAAACACATAAAAACACATTTACATTGTAAATATCATACAGTCATAGTATATGTGTGGTATATATTTCCAGTTCATGTTGAGTGGCTGATTGCAAGTCCATTTGTGCATTTGTGAGGTCTTCAGGGAATCAAATTTGTCACAAACATCCACTTGGTCTCAACAATAACCAGACTAGATTTTGGTGGTCATAGGTCAAAGGTGAATGTCACTGAGGCCTTGTTTGTGTCTTTCTTGTGAACATGATATCTCAAGAATGCTTTGAGCAAATTTTTATTCAGATTTAACACAAACGTTCACTTTAAGTCAAGGATGAACTGATGAGGTTTTGGTTGTCAGAGGTCAAGGTCACTGTGACCTTGCATCTGTCTTTTTAAACCTCAATGCAGAACCTTCCACTGTCTTCAGGTAAAAAAAAACTTCTTCAGCTCTGTCAGCTCCTGCTGTGGCGCAGCGGGCACAGTCTTCATCGTTATCCGCTCACTTCAGCAGTGGTAAGCACACCCAAACTTTGTGGCAAGTCCCATGAGTTAGAAATAGTAATCAAATGTTGGAATCTGAGTTGAAATCAGCAGGTTAACAGCTAGTTAGCTAAATAAATGAGGTTGCATAAGGTTTCATTGTGATGTGTTCAAGGTTCGCTTAGTAAAATGACCATTAGGCAAAGGTCAATAAATAGTCATCACAATGTGTTTAAATGTAACATCAAGAAAAAGAAAGAAAGTATTTGGCGAGAAACTTGAATAATACAGTTGTTTGGGTGAGAAATTTGTTTGCCCAGCAATACAAAATGGATAGTAGAGATGGAATTACAACCTTTTAACATCTTATCATAAGCTCTTATCATCTAAATACTAAATACTCTCCACCAAATAATAGAAAAGTGTTGATTGAATTAATAAGACTTGGATCATTAAGGAGTCTTGATAATGGTATCAATATCAATAAAATAAATAACAATCCCCGTCCGTCGTCTGAAGGTGTCTGATGACTTCATCTCTTGCCACCTCTCTGTGTTTGCATAACCACTTAACCTGAAAAAGAGAATATATTAAACAAACAGCGGCTGGGGATATTTTTGCATAAACAGCAGCAGAGCGATCAGATGAGGGGCTGACGTCATGGCCATTCAAATCAGCTCTTAGCAGCGTGAACCAAGATGAACTCACAGGAGGAATCACTGGAGAAGAAGTAGTTCCTCCTCCACCCTGGATTTGAGCAGCAGCTTCTCAGATTGCAGACAATGAGTCAATTATATCAGAGAGCGTATGTGTCTCACAGCTGGCAACCAGAGCACAGCAAGCCTCAGAAGGGCCGAACCAGCTGACAAAGAAAACCCATTTTCTGTGCCGAGTCCATCCAGAGTTGGGAGCTGCAGAGCAGAAACAGGGGAGTAAAAGTTGTCTAGTATGTGTAAGAGTTTCTGATCATCCTTGAGTGACTTACAGCTTGTTGGAAAAAAGGTTGACCTCCAACCTGGCTGTATGCTGTTGAGCTGAGGACAGCTGGCTGCACTGATGGTTACATAAGCAGAATCTTTGTTTCAGAGGCTGTGGAGGACTGGGTGTTGTCTTAGTGGAAATGTCTGTGGGGATGGTGAATGGTTTGCATACAGAGATCATTTATGGTGTCTTTCTTGCCTTTCTCAGTACAATGTATTTTCTGCCATGGTATTTACTTTTGCAGTGTTGAATGGCCTTTTCCATTTTTTTTCTCCTTAACCCCTTGAAACCTGGATTAACATCAGTTTCTTTTTGCTGCATTGGATGCTTTTCACAACCATTGATACTTGAGCAAATTGGTTAGATTTCTTTCAAAATCATGGTAGAAAAATACAATCAGCAACTTGGCATGAAATGTCTCACAAATTGAAAAAAAGAAACATCTATATGTTTAATCATATATTTAAAGTTGGACTACAGAAACCATTTAGTAATTATATTTAATATAATGTATATATTTTTTTTATTTTAGCATTTTTTTCAGGTAATTTCCTGCTTTTATTCTTCATTTTTCTTCTTTTTTTTGCTAATTTCTTTTGGTCCTTTGCCTTCTTTCTATAATTTTGAAAGATATCAAGCCAAGGTTCAAGGTTTAATAGGTTAAATCCCAACCAGAAGCAGTAATGAAAATGTAAAGTTTGTGGCTGCAGAAAAAACTGCTCATTAGCAAGACAAGACTTCAGTATGCAGCAAACTTTGCATAAAATGATCCCTGAGTGTTTTGCATGAAAAATCGAAGCCCATTGGTTGGACCATCTATTCTCTATCTGCACTTTAGTGAGAAAAAAAAAACACTTGTGTGGCTGTTCTTTCATTATTATTATATTTTTATTTATAGATGCCCAGTATATTGTTTATATACCTCCACGCTGGCGACAACTGTAGCTGTGCTTTAGTTTTTTGGGTTGTCCATCCATCTGTGCATCCCATTCCCATGAACGCAATATCTCAGGAACTCTTTGAGGAAACTGATTAGATTTTGGTGGTCTGATGTGACTGTGATGTTAAAAAACATGTTTTTGACCAATTCCTATGCTACATTCGACAGAAATTTTACAAATGTCAAATAGAATACAATGATGAAGTGATGACATTTTATATCCAAAAAGTCAAAGGTCATTTTCACTGACATCATAATGTGCTGATTGTATCAATCTTTTGAGAGTCATTTACATGTATCATTACTGAAATATAATTCTAGCTTTGTTTTCAGAGTCATGAATAAGTCAAACTGAAACACCCAGAGGTCTCACACTTATTACTATAATTATTGTGAGTTACTCTTTCCAGTAATGGCTGGTTCTCTGACGTCTTCTGCTGATAAAATCCTGTTTGTGTCATTCAAAGACAACCTTGAGACCTGAAGACAGTTAACCCCCAAATGGAGGGAAAAGACAGATTTTGGAGTTTGTTGGTTGTTGTTTTTTTTATCCTTTACAGTGACTCTCTTCTGTCCATTCATATGCAGGTGTTTACTGTATTGAAAATGTGTGGACATGCAGATAAAAAAACTGAGAGAATATCAAACTGCATGAAATAATTTCTTCATAAACTGTACATTTATGCCATTTCTGAGTAGCCCAATTTATATAATGCTGGCATATCCTGTGATATTTTGTGACTGTGCCATGACCAAGTACATCTCAGAGGTCACAGGGTTAGTTCAGGCCAGTGGTTCCCAAACTTTGGGAACTTTGGATGTCTAGACAAACAGCGGACCCTCTGAAATCATCATTCACTGAAATACAGTCCCTTTTGGAGTGTAACTGTTCAGGAGATGGAAATGTCAATGACTGGAAACAGGATATACACCCTGATTAGCTGATCAGTGGGGAGGGGGGTGTCCTTGTCAGGGTCAACAGGGAGTTGAGACCCGGAGCTAACCTTTTACACGTTGCATTGTTTAGAACTGAGGAAAAAACAAGGAGGTCTCCTGAGATTCTCCATTAAGCTTCAGACTGCAGCTGCTGAAGAAGGAACAACCTCTCACCCTCTGCTTCACTGTGAACAACAACCCTTTAGAATACCCTTCATTCATCTTTCATTCATCTCCAAACACACAGCAAACACATTCATCTAAATGTGTGACGACATGTTCGGTATGGGGAGCAGAGATCCATTTATTTTTCCTTTTAATTGAAAAGGTGTAAAGTCTTAAAAACACCTTAATTTCAAGGCCCTAAATATACAAATGAACAAATTTTACACAAGTTGTGATGTTAATAAAGTTGGGAGTTCATATTCAGGCTCTGAAATATTTTCAAGTTTCAATTAGGACACATTAAGGAATAATTAGTCAGAATTAGGGTTATCCTCATAAATTATTAATAAACTAATGGATTACACTGTATTCATGTTTTTTTAATGTGTTTCCTGAATTAGTTTAGGACTTTTTAAGTAGTTTATGACTCTTACAGTAAATGCAATATAATATTACAGCTACCTCAAATATGGGCCTTAGGAAGATCTTAATTTAAAGGCTCAGATTCAAATGTTTGCCCTAACTTTGGGGTTATTTATTGGACTACAGAGTGCAGAGTGCCCCAGGGATGATGTTTTTCTGTAGGCGGACACTGAAGTCGGCGTTGCTCTGGTTCTCTCGCCAAAAAGCCTGTGGGATTTTTCTATTGGATTTTGGATTATTGTACAGAGGAAGCTCTGTGGGAAAAATAAAACTATATGATAACTATACGTTTTATTCAGTAATAATCTTCACAAATGGACACCACTTTTAGGATTTTTGAAGAGTAAATGCATTCGGCAGAAGGGAAAAGCTAGTTAGGCTGTAAACTAACCGCATGATTTAATGTCGCCACCAAAACAATCCTGTAAAACCATGTAACTGATGATGTGCTTTAGTCACATGTATACACTCATTAGCAACTGGCCTTTTTTAAGACACAAAAAGATCAAAGTTAGTTGGGTAAAAAATAGATACATCATAGTATTGCAAAATTTGTATGTGGCAATTATTATTTTATTACAGGGATGCCAAGTATCAAATGTTTTTAATCATACAAAATATTAATATCACAAATATTTTTTTTTTCTTTTGGTAGCCTGCTAGAATAATAAAATCAATTGTTTTTTCAATCCAAAAGATACATATTACTGCCAAAAAAATAACAAGTGAGTTGAACGGACTGAAAACTTTATTTTATTATATAAAACGGATGTTGACGAAGTTTTATCCTTTGAGACATAATTTAAAAACCCAATGACTTTGAGACAAGGGAACTGGAAGTGATAAAATGCGAACTCATTTCTGGGTTTTGTGACTCATTACTGCAGCACTCTAAAATATGTCTAAGATTGGCTCTTCCATGGATGTATTATGGGGATCTTCATGGTTCAAGAGGTTTTTAAGGGGTGAAAATTTTGGCCTCAATCAAAAGATAAAGGTCCCATTGTAAGTATTAATTTATCTATTATTCATCTTTTTATTTAAAATTAAAGATATCTAAATATATAAAAGTTCATTATTATCCCCAGTAAACTTCCAATTAATACTTTAATGCAATATTAGTTTTTCAATAAAATAGTGGAATTTTAAGGTAAAAATAATTATCAACATTAGACTTGATTCATGTTTCTCTGCCCTGTAACTGAGCCACATGTATTTTCATTTTTTGACTCTGTTTTTTGAATTCATCTGTAACCCAGACATACAGCTTCTGTTTCCATAGTGACATGAGCTGGTTGTTGTGGCGCCGTGCCACGCTGTAAAACATCCCAGCGGGATAATGACAGAGCACATCGACCTCCGACATGAAATGACTGTACAGTGAGCGAGACGATAAACAGCAGCCACATGCTCGGGCATGTTGATCCATTAAGTGGAGGATGTGTCACTGGGAATTACCTCTAATAGTTTGTGGATATTGAGCATTTAAGGCTGCGTAAATACTCGTTTAATGTTTTTTTTCTCTCTCTCAGTGATGTGGTTTGCAGCCGTGCAGAGAGGAGACAGAAATGTGGAACTTAACTCAGTGACTTTGACAGAGCTTTATTCTTTGTTTTGTTTTTCCTAAGAAACTGAATCCCTGCGCGTCAGGAACCTGGCCTGCTTTAAGCAGAATCAGAGTGAAATCAGAGTTTTCTCTTTTCTCTCAGTAGTCATGTGGATGTTCTGCCAGCGAATCATAGGTTGACAGACCACAGGAGGGACTAGGAGGGTGGGGGCAACGTGAAAGGGATCTGGTTGTAAGAATGGCCTCAGATACTTGGACAAAAACATGGAGTCAGATTGGATATTTGTAATGTGGATAGAAGTTACTGACACGGTCCAGAGAGACACTAAGAGCGGCCTCAGTGACCTGATTACATTAAGATGCAGAGATCACCTCGGTACAGTATGATTTCATCGGGTGTTTGTCATCCAGGCTGGAGGAAGATTTGGCACGTCTCAGCACTGAGGAAGAGATGGAAAATCAGTGTATGGATGAGCTCAGGTTTTTGTTTTTAGAGTTTTTTGGCAAATGCAGCACTGTACAGACATCCAAAAAGTTTTAAGCAGTTTTGTCAAATTCAGTTCTAACTTCTTGTGGTTTGTTTTTAGTTTTTGTAGTTGAGCATGATTCTCGTTATGCAATTGAATCTTAAAGAAATACTTCAACATTCTGGGAAATACTCTCTGAGAGTGAGATGTTCACATGGATGTTAATCTTGAGTCTGCTGGAGTCAAACTAGGTCACCATAAAGACTTTAAAGCAGGGGGAGACACTAATTAACTGTTTTGTCTGCAAGGTCAAATGCACGGCTGCAATTTATTGAGAAATAATGAATTATTAACCATTTACAGTGGTCTATAACACGTTAGATCAAGAATTCTTAGTTTTGTGATATTAACAGTCCAAAACAAAACACATTCATATTATAACAACATAAAATGGAGAGAAGTAGCAAATCCTCCCATTGGAGAGGCTAAAACCAGAGAATGTTCAAGGATTTAAAGCAGTGGTTCCCAAATCCCTCTCTCTAAAAGCAGTATTACTTTTTATCTTTTCAGCTATTTATATTCTATTTCCCCATATTTTAACTTCTGCACTGTTTTGTTTCATGCGTTTGATCGCATTTTTACTTATGCCCACTAGACACATTTTGCTGCAGTAAAAATGACGAAGTGAGAATGTCATCGCCTTGCTGGTGTGTATTGTTACCAAATGACTCAAAGATCCACAGTTTGACCACTGGTCATGTGTGACACCACTTTTGATAAATACTGACTTAAACACTGAATCAGTTATCAGAATAGTTGATTGATTTCCTTGGTGCATGTAACTTGTTCAGGTGCAATACAGATTGCGCCATGAATGGTCTTCATAGGATCTGGTCTCAGGGAAGCACAAATGTGTTTGAGTATCTTTCAAACTGGACTTCCTGGTTTGTATTTCATTCTCTACCTGTAGCCCACACCGGAGCTTATTGTTGGGCTGAAACCTGATCAGGAGTCCAACTTCAGTACTTGGGCTCAGCAATCAACACCCATCCTTGAGCATAACCAGTGCTTTTAAAGTTTATTGTTCATCTAATTTCCCAATAAAACCAGCCAGTGATCATTCTCTTTCTCTGTGTTCCTGCAGGCCAGGCCGCGGCTGAGCTGAAGGAGTTCAGTCTGTACTACAGGAAGCAGTTCTCTGTGGCTCATTTCTCTCAGGTAGAAGATGATCTGGAGCAGCACAAAGAGAAGATCACACAGCTGCTCAAACAGAGGGTACATGTCTGAATGCTTCAACTGGTTCCAGTCATCTCAACCAGCATTCACTCTTTAAAAATAATTCTGATGAATCAGAGGTTTGGTTACAGGTTGACAGAAAAACTGCACCATGAAGCACAAGTGCAGGTGTGACTAACATCTGTGACTTTATCCAGCTGTGTGACACAGAGAGGAGTCAGACTAAATTACAAAGACACATTTAGGAGCAATGTGGTAGTTTTTAGAGAGAAACCAACAGCAGGATGAGATCCAAGAAGGACTTCACTCAAAACTCACTAACACAAGGACTAATAGAAATCAAGCCACCAGAAATGATGAACAAAAGTAAAAGTAAACAAACATGATAAGCTCACTCTTTATGCCAGTTATCCAAACCAGCCTCGCCTATTTATAGAGAAGTCAGTTGTCTCAAAAACTAACGAGAGTGCTGACCTCTGCCAAGACCAAATGTCCTGTCTTCCAAACTTAATGAAAGTAATACAGAAACATTTTCTTTATCCACCTTATGATTCGGCTTGGGGGGTATGTAATATTTCATACCTCCATACCTTCCTGAAATTTCACCAGGGTATACGGTGTATGACTGTCTAAGTGTGCAGCACTAAGTCCTCCCGTGATGGCGCGTGCACTTGCTTTCAGCTTTTCAGACTTATAAATACACAAAAGACACCCACCAAATGTTAAGGAAAGTTATATTTTCACACTAACACCTATCTCCCTTATTAAACAGAGAAATAACAGCTGCACACCATTTCAATTCAACTTTCTCTCAGTCAGGGAAGACTGACGAGGCTACTTTTTTTTTATCATCAAAGGACACTCACTGTAGCCTGCTCTTTTTTGTTCTGAAAATGTTGCAGTGCAGCCCCATTTTGGGGATGATAAACGAGGTGCAGACTCCACTATATCATTGGTGAGAAAGGTAATATAGATACAAAACATCACTAAACTATAATTACAAAAATAAAATGATGTTTTCAGCCTTAAGCATCAGCTGGAGACTAAGAAAAAAATAGTTAAATCCACTTGGCTGACTGCTGGCAGCTGTTAAGGTGGAATATAATCCTTACTTGGAGAAAAACAACCTGTTGGACTGTCGCAGCTTCGTTTGGTGTGCTTGGGCAGAATAAACCCCCACTCTTGCCTGGGTTTGTGCCTTGACAAGGAGTCAAGGCACAAACCCGTTATTTAAAAATATCCCATAGAGAGAGACTCTCACAGCAGCCGTTGGCCCCGTGACAACAACCCCGCCCACATGTAAAAGTACTGTGTGCTGTGGAAACACTACACAGATCTAGGGTCTAGGTACCTCTACGTTGGTGTTACTTTTGCTTCCAAATTTACTATAATGAAAGCTTTTGATGGAAATGTGGCTTTAGAGACCAGGAACAAATTCTTGCCACATTTTTAGCTCGTCTGTTCATGTTATGTGTTCTGTGTTTTGATCAGGAGGCTCCTCAGGAGGCCGAGGTGCTGTACGAAGAGGGCGTCCTTTACTTTGATGAGACCAGGAAATGGAAGGACAGGTACGTGGTGGTGAGAGCCAACTACTGCCTGGAGTGCCACGACAGTCTGGAGGTGAGGGTGACAGTCTAATGCAGACTGGTGACATTGATCACATCCACACTCCCATAAAAAAGAAAAAATCATTTCTGTTGGGTTTTTTTTTCTTCCATCAGACTTTTGTTAAAGGAATCCCTCCACGCCAGAAGCTGCTGCCTACAGGGGGCACTGTTCTCACCACAGAGGAGAAATACATGGCCATGGTGGACAAGTGCTTCCCTGATGACACCAGTGAGTAAAAGACGTAAAGTGTTAGTTTGGGATTTTTGATGTGGGGCTGTATGAGATACTATAGTCAGTGTATTTCAAACAGTATCTGGCAGTTGGCCTGCTCCCTGTTTAAAGAAACCGTCTTCAAAGCTCAGCATTACACTGCTGTATTAAAGGGTTGATCTCAAAATGTATTTCAGCCATTTTAAAAAAAGGCCTACCCAAAAAAGATCAGTATTAGTCTAATAGGGATGGGGATCCAAACCCACCTCTATTGAGGACCCGGTTCGGCTTTTTTCAAAACCCGAAAATCAATAATGTTTGACCTTATAAATACTGCTGTTGAGTCCCATGGGTCCTATAATGTAACATTACATCTCAAGTCCAGTTACATCATTTAAATCCACTCACTGGTCCCCTAGCATTGATTATACATCAAATCAAACCTAAATGCAGTGCCTTTGACTGTCAAAAACTACTCCTTCAACTTTGTGAGCTGTTGCTGCTGCTGCCAAACAGTCTTCATCATCGTCAGTTCACAACAGCAGTGGTAAGAATCCAAACTTTGAAGCAAGTCCCATCAGTTAAAAATAGTAATACAATGTTCAAATCTGAGTTTAAATCGGCAGGATAAGAGCTGCTTAGCTAAATAAAAGAGGTTCCATAAGATGTATTGTGATGTGTTCAATGTCGGCTCAGTAAAATTACTGTTGGGAAAAGGTCAATAAAACATCATCATGATGTGTTCAAATGTAACATCAAGAAAAAGAAAATTTAGTTTTTGGCGAGAAAGTTAAATATTACAGTTGTTTGGTTGAGAAATTTGTTTTCTCAGCAATATAAAAGAAAAAGTGACTTTTAAGCAATAAAAACAAACCCAGTTTTGTTAAACACATATTGCCACCTCGCCTTTCTACCACATAATAAAAAAGTATCAATAATGGTATCGATAAAGACTTGGATTATTAAGGACTCTTGATACTGGCATAAATATAAAAAAAATTGATGATCCCCATCCCCACAGTCTAAGTGGATGCTGTTTTGAGAGTATTTTCGCCATTTTACCCGCTATCACACAGCCCTTTCCTTTGGCACTACACTTTTCAACAGTATAACTTCCATACTTCTAGTTCATTGCATCTCAGAGGGAATACTTTATTTTCTACATTTATTTGACACAATATATGATGTGATACAGTACTATACAGCTATTGTTTCTGAGGCAATGGAAATAACATATTGGGATTCAAATTTAAGAGCTGTTCCCCTTTAGTTTTCACTAACAGAAATTGTCTCTCAATTTGCCATCTACCCAACAGTTGTTTGTTGCTGTAGGGACCATTACAGTGCTACTAATGTGTCTGCAGGCTTTAGAGTCCTACTCCTGATCATCTGTCCAAAAGGTTTTATCTGCTTTTTTAGGGCATAACATGTCTCTGCGGGTATTTGACCACGGCCCAGTTGTCAGGATCATTTCAGCCTCAGGTGTTTGAAAACAGACGTATACCTGTGCTCACAGTAAACATTAACCTCTGCAGAGGATGAGCTTCCTACGTAATGGGAACATTTGGCTGTTTGCACACAAACATGCTCTTTCCCTGTCTGCTTTATCCACCTGGTGTAACGGGTGTGGTACGGACCCAGATGCAGTACAACGGTAAACAGGAATAGTTGGTAATGACTTTTATTCAGCCCAGCACAATTAAAAGCAAGATGAGGTAAATCAGCACACAGTTCGTTTCTTCGGTCGGAACCCACAACAAAGTCTCTGAGGAGATCGAAGCAACGAACTGAAGCTTACGCCACTCGGGCGGAAGGGAGGAAACCCTCAGAAGCCCAACAGCTCGACAGCACGTGTGGAGTTACCGTCGAGGAGAAGGCGGAAGCGTGGTCGGGGACAGGCGGAGAGGTCTTTGCCAGCAGAGCAGATCAGGAACGCCAAAACAGAACTGTGGTCGGGGACAGAAGGCAGGTAGGTTTACCGGGATCAGGCGAAGAGAGCAGGTCAGAACAGGCAGGGTCGGCCAAAGATCTGGCAGGAGAATGCTGGAGAGTCTTGCATAATGCGAGGAACAATCTGGCAATGAGTCTGTGTGTGTGGGTGGCTTATATCCTGGGTTGATTACTGATGGGCTGCAGCTGGAGGTGAGTGAGTGAGCAGGCAGAGTGGGCGTGGTCAGCAGGTAGAGGGAGCAGAGGGAGAGTGAGTGGAAAAGTACTGAGGGGGGAGAGGAGCAGACTTGTGACAGAACCCCCCCCCCCAAGGGACGGCCCATGACGTCCCACAACGAACCACCGAAGCAGGGCGGGCGGCGGGGGGCCCGGAGGAGGGTCAGAACTCTCGGAGACCCCAGACACTCCCGCCGTCCGAGAGGGCACCACCCAGACTCCGAGGCAGAACCCACGTTGTCATCCCCTGGGCGGCGTGGACACAGGAGCAGGACGGGAAGCAGAACCGAATCCCCACGTGCAAGCCGGGCGGTCCGAGGGCTGGTCGGGATGTTGCCGATGGAACCTCCACGAGGTCGTTATCCAGGATCTGGGCTGAACCCAGGACCTCGCCCGGACCGCACTTCTCCCAATCGACCTAGGTACTGAAGGCCCTTCCACGCGGCAAGAGCGCAGGCAGGCGGTGCAAAATCAGTAGGGCAGGGGTCCCATCTATGATGCGGGAGGAGGAGGAGGTCGGGACGGAGGTTGCAGAGGGCTCTCTCGGAATGGTTTGAGTCGGGAGACATGAAAGGTGGGATGGACCCTCATGGACCGGGGTAACCTCAATCGGACCGGGTTGATCACTCTGTCGATGGGGAATGGGCCGATGAACTTGGGAGCCAACTTCTTAGAGTTCTCCCTCAAGGGGAGATCCCATGTCGACAGCCAAACCTTCTGCCCTACTTGATAGGCTGGAGCCCGGAACGGGCATTTATTGGCGGCCGTATGCACTGCCCGCAGACCCCAACAGTGCAGATCGAGCCTGGGTCCAAACCTGGCGGCAGCGACGGATGAAGGCCTCAACTGAAGGGAAGGCGGTTCCCCTTCTCGTGGTCCGGGAACAAGGGGTTGAAACCCATACGCACACTGAACGGAGACATGCCTGTGGCAGAGCTGGTGAGGGTGTTGTGAGCGTATTCTACCCACATCAGATGCGAGGACCAGGAAGCAGGATGCCTGGACGCCATACAGCGGAGTGCTGTCTCCATCTGCTGATTCTTCCGTTCCGTCTGGCCATTGGATTGTGGGTGATAACCGGAGGACAGGCTGGCAGATGCACCCAGGAGGCGGCAGAATTCCCTCCAGAACGAGGAGGTGAACTGGGGACCCCGGTCCGAAACCACATCAGTAGGAAGACCATGGAGACGAAACACGTGTTCCAGGAACAGCTCAGCAGTCTCTTTAGCAGATGGAAGTTTTGGCAGGGGCACGAAGTGAGCCATTTTACTGAACCGGTCTACCACTGTCAGAATAGTGGTGTTGCCTCCCGACAGTGGCAGACCGGTTACAAAGTCCACGGAGATGTGGGACCAGGGACGATGAGGCACAGGTAGGGGCTGGAGGTGGCCAGCAGGAGCCCTCCGGGGAGCCTTATTCTGGCTGCAGACTGGACAGGCGTTGACAAAACCAGAGATGTTCGCCCACAGGTAGCCCACCAGAACCGGGCGTTGCACCACCTCCTTGGTGCAGGTAATGCCTGGGTGACAGGTGAGCTGGGAACTGTGTGCCCACTGCAGAACCTCGGATCTTAGGTCTTAGGGACAAGAGCCGATCTGGCGGGCAGGAACTGGGCCCCGGCTGGTCCTCCACCGCAGCTTTGACCCGCTCCTCGATGGCCCAGGTGAGGGCGGCCAGGAGACAGGAAGCAGGAATAATACTGTCCGAGTTGGTGGAGTCCCGCTCCCCAACCAGAAACTGACGGGACAGGGCGTCAGGCTTGACGTTGCGGGAACCGGGTCGGTATGACAGGGTGAAGGTGAATCTGGCGAAGAACAGAGCCCACCGGGCTTGACGGGAGTTTAGTCTTTTTGCTGTGCGGATGTATTCGAGGTTCTTGTGATCAGTCCAGACGAGGAAGGGGACCTTGGTTCCCTCCAACCAGTGTCTCCACTCTTCCAACGCCAATTTTACTGCCAGCAGCTCACGGTTACCAATATCATAGTTCCTCTCTGCAGGGGATAAACGACGAGAGAAGAAGGCACAGGGATGAAGCTTCTGGTCCTTGGCAGACCGTTGGGAGAGAACGGCCCCCACACCCACATCGGAAGCGTCCACCTCCACCACGAATTGTCGATCGGAGTCCGGGATCAGGAGGATGGGAGCCGAGCTGAAGCGTTTCTTGAGCGTCTGGAACGCTTCCTCCGGCCGGAGACCAGCGGAAGGGGATGTTGCAGGGCAGGAGGGCGGTGAGAGGAGCCGCCACAGCACTGTAGCCCCGGATGAACCGCTTCTGTAGAAATTGGCAAAACCCAGGAAACGCTTGCAGCTGCTTATGGAATCAGGAACCGGCCAAGAGGTGACCGCAGAGACCTTGGCAGGGTCCATCTCCATGTGGTTGTGGCTTATGATGTAGCCCAGGAAGGAAACTGATGCGGCATGAAACTCACACTTCTCGGCCTTCACGAAGAGGGAGTTGCTTAGCAGCCATTGCAGGACGGTCTGGACGTGGTGAACGTGCTCTTGCTTCGTGCGGGAGAAGATCAGGATGTCGTCCAGGTACACGAACACGAACTTGTTGAGCAGGTCTCTGAGCACGTCGTTGATTAGGGCCTGGAAAACGGCCGGGGCATTGGTTAACCCGAACGGCATCACCAGGTATTCATAATGTCCGGTAGGTGTGTTGAAGGCCGTCTTCCACTGCCCCTCACTAATCCGCATTTCAGGTGGTAGGCGTGTCGCAGATCCAACTTGGTGTAGATGGTGGACCCTTGAAGGAGCTCAAACGCCGAGGCAATGAGAGGCAGAGGGTAACGATTCTTGACGGTGATGTCGTTGAGGCCCCGGTAATCAATACAGGGTCGCAGGGGAGCCATCTTTTCTGCCAACGTAAGAAGAAACCCTGCGCTAGCGGGAGAGGAGGAGGGCGGATGATGCCGACGCCAAGGCCTCCTTAATGTAAGTGTCCATAGCCTCTCTTTCAGGTGCCGACAGGGAATACAGGCGCCTTTGGGGGAACAGAACCAGGAAGGAGGTCAATGGCGCAGTCGTAGAGGGACGATGTGGAGGCAGTGACGGGCCCTGCCTTGTTGAAGACCTCCCGGAAGTCATGATACTCAGGGGTACCATGGAGAGATCTGGCGTGGAGCAGGAATTGAACTGGCAGCTGGTACTGGCGTGACCATCTGTTGAAGGCAGATCTGGTGGCACGAAGGACTCCACCCCAAAATGGACCCCCTGTAGGACCAGCGTCGATGGGGGTTGGTGACGACGCAGCCAGGGGTACCCAAGGATCAGGGGGAGATCTGAGACCTTAGCACATGGACACGGATGGTCTCAAGGTGCGTGCCTGACAGGAGCATGGAGATGGGCGGGTCTGGTGGGTGACCCTTCCCAGGAGGTGGCCGCCCAGTGCGCTGGCTGGAATAGGACGGGCAGAGGATCCAGCTCAATCTCCAGCTGCCGGGCGAGCTCCTCATCTATGAGGTTAACGCCAGCCCAGAGTTCGAGTGAAGGTGGCGAGGGTGTGGGACCCCTCCGCCAACAGAAGCTGAACATGGAACAGAGGCCGTTGATTGGGGCAGAGTTCAAAGATCGGCCTCAGCAGGATGCCCCTGCTCACCGCTGAGCCCTCCCCTTTAGCTGGACACCGTGAAACAAAATGGCCGCCTGGCCACAGTAGAGACAGAGGTCTTCCCACGACGCCGCCTCTCCTGCCTCTGGCGACAGACCGGTGCGACTCCACCTGCATGGGTTCTGCTCCTGGGTGGGTTCGGAATGGAGACCAGGGTTGGCAGGTGGGCCATGCTGACGTAACGGAGAAGCGGTGATCAGCTCCCTCCAACCGCTGTTTCTTCTTCTGGCTTGGATCCGCCTGTCTAGCCTCGCGGGTCAGTTCAGGCCATCCAATGAGCTGGGAGGCTGAACGAAACCAGCTCGCCCTTTATGTAATGGAGCTAGCCTGCTGAGGAAGGCGCGCATTGAGCCGCCATGTTCCACTACTCAGTCGGGCCCGGTTCTGGAAGTCGATGGCGAAATCAGCGACCGCCTCGATTCCCTGTCTCTGGCTCAGAAGACCCCAGTGGCGCCAGGTCCTGCTGTTACTGGTCCCGAAAACCTTTCAGAATTCCTCCGCAAGGACTGGAAGGAGGAACAGGCTGGCGTGTCTTCTCCCATTCCGCCGCTCCCCACAAGAGTGCTCTGCCGGTGAGGTGATTAATGGTGAAGGCGACTCTGGCTCCCTCCGTGGCTGTAAGGTGTGTGGTTGCAGGGCAAACAGGATCGAACAGTTCGTCCAGGAACGGTTACAACCCTCTGGATCCCCCGGGCGTATTGCTTCAGGAGCCCCCACCCGAGGTTCAGATGCTGGGCTGAGAGATAGTGTCTGTGGCAAAGCAGGCGCAGGCTGGGCTGGTGCTGGCGGAGCGCTGAGTCAGCGAGGAAGCCATCTGCTGCACTTGGTGGCTAACTGAGTTAGCGACGCCCAACGCTGAAGCCGATTGGCGAACTTCGGTTACAAGTAGAGGTGAGCTGTGCTTCAGGTGCTGTTGCAGCATTCCCTCGACGCTGGCAAGACGGGACTGGAAAGCGTGTTGTCTGCTGGTCCATGTTAGGGCCAGATTGTACTGTAACGGGTGTGGTAATGGACCCAGATGCAGTACAACGTAAACAGGAATAGTTGGTAATGACTTTATTCAGCCCAGCACAATTTAAACACGGCAAGATGAGGTAAATCAGCACACAGTTCGCTTCTTCGGTCGGAACCCACAACAAAGTCTCTGGAGGGAGATCGGCAACTAACTGAAGCTTACGCCACTCGGCGTGAAGCGGAGGAAACCCCGATTCAACAGCTCGACAGCACGTGGAGTTACCGCCGAGGAGAAGGCGAAGCGTGGTCGGGGACAGGCGGAGGTTCAAACCGAGTGAGCAGTCCGCTGAAGCAACGGTACCGGCGGGGGATGGACCAGGAGGACTGCCGGGGCCAGGCGGAGGTCTTTGCCAGCAGAGCAGATCAGGAACGCCAAAACAGAACTCGTGGTCGGGGACAGAAGGCAGGTAGGTTTACCGGGGATCAGGCGAAGAGAGCAGGTCAGGAACAGGCAGGGTCGGCTTTCAAAGATCTGGCAGGAGAATGCTGGAGAGTCTTGCATGATGCGAAGGAACAATCTGGCAATGAGTCTGTGTGTGTGGGTGGCTTATATCCTGGGTTGATTACTGATGGGCTGCAGCTGGAGGTGAGTGAGTGAGCAGGCAGAGTGGGCGTGGTCAGCAGGTAGAGGGAGCAGAGGGAGAGTGAGTGGAAAAGTACTGAGGAGGGAGAGGAGCAGGATTGTGACACCTGGTCGTTAGAGATTACAAAAAAAGAAAGGAAGCCGCCGCATGTTCATAACTCTGATGCAGATTAACCTTCAGAAAAGGATACTCTGTTACACTGAGCAGAATTCAAATGTGTCATCACTTAGATATCATCCTGAAATATTTCTTTACTACTCCATAAAATATGCATGTTCGAAGTTTTTCAAAGAATCAAATTCCAAATTTAGATGAACGATTTCACAGCTGCAGTTTACTTTCTTATTAATCATCACCATCTATCAGAAAAACTTCAAACATATTTTCACGCCGTCACTTTCCATTCAAGTAGTTCTTTGCACACATAGAATACAAAGCAGCTCATAAAGTGGCACTCGCTGTTATCTCTATATATTTGATTAGATTGTGTTGTTTCAGCCTTGCATCTTAATCTGAGAGAAAAGAAACCTAAAGTGTTTCCTACTGTGATCTTCAACAACAAACTCCCACCCACGGGTGCTCAACAAAGCTAAAAGCAGCTCAGGTGGGAGTTTGGGGAGCCAAAGAGGACTGAAGGAATTTAATAGGAACATTTAAGACAAAAGCGCGAAGCACGACTTAATCATTATGATTGATTAAGCCCCACAAAAAATATCTGTTAATTCTGAAATTTAAAAACATGAATTTATGAAGCACTTCATGTAGTTTAACTGTAATTTATTTTAATTCTGTGGACACTTAACAGTGTTTTCCACCACCATGAAACAGCATTGATATATCATGTAATCCAGTTTAAATCATTTTTTCCTTTAAAAACGTGATTTTTCTAAGTTAGAAATAAGTGAGCAATGAGCCTTAAAAAATATATATGTTTTCAGGTCCACCCTTCAAACTGGCAGACATCGAGTGTTTAATAACATGAGTTTTCTGGTGGAATACGTCTTAAATCGTACCCATCAGTGTGCTGAGTGCCCAGCTGCAGAACTGGTTTCCTGTGTAAATGCAGGCAGGTTTGAACTGGCTCTGTTCCAGTCTGTTTCCAAAGGATTGATTGTTTAGTTCCAGTCATGTGAGGCAGACAGGATCAGACCACGAATACTGCCTCCTTCAGACCAAAGGGCTCACCTTTATTAACCTTTGTCAACATACCTGATCTGCCCTGCTTTCACTTACCTGATGTCAAACCAGACTAAGGGCAGCAGGTCAGATATACCAGTCAACTCAGTGGATAATTAATAAATTCGCTTATTTGTCCTCCTGTTGTGTTAGAAAGGGTTTTTTGACCTGTGTTTGAATTCATTATCAAATCAAAGCAAAGCAATGCTTGTTTTGGGTAATTTCTTTGTCGTTTGTAGTATTTAATTGGAAAAAAAATCAAATCAAGTTTGATGTGAAAAAATTGGAGATTTTATTTTTAGGTTGTATCGCCCAGCCTTACTAAGTAACTTATGACCAAACCATAACCAAAATTTTACTCTACAGCAGGGGTCTTCAACATTTTTCAGGCCGAGGACCCCTTACCTCAAAGAGAGATAGAGCAGGGACTCCCTACTACATACTGTATATTGTATGAAACTGAGTTGTGCTTAAAGCTTCTGGGAACCCAAATCAAAAACTTTCTTAATATATAATTTAGGGTCTAATTAATTCAATTCAATTCAATTTTATTTATAAAGCCCATTATCACAAAACACAGTTTGCCTCAGAGGGCTTTACAGCATACGACATCCCTCTGCCCTTAGACCCTCAAATCATCTAAGGAAAAACTCCCCCAAAAAACCCTATAACGGGGGGGAAAAAATGGTAGAAACCTCAGGAAGAGCAACTGAAGAGGGATCCCTCTTCCAGGTCGGACAGACTTGCAGTAGATGTCGTAAATTAATAACAGTAATGACAAAGAGGAAAGAGAAACAGAGAGAGAAAGAGAGAGGGAGAGAGGGGTAGAGAAGCACAGAAATAATGGTAACAATAGTATGTCATATAACAATAGTGATAGATGTAAAATTACTAAATGCACTCTATGATATTATGGGATGTTTCGTGCAAATATTGTAGGTGTTGATAAGAGTCCCATGCATATATTAATAGTGGAGGCATGACTCATAATAATGGCAGTAGAAGGTCGCGTCAAGCAGGATCACGGCATCTGTACATCCAAGGCCCACAGCACAGGTGCAGCCTCAGACAGGACCACAGCAACAGCACAACCAAGATCACGATTAAGGCGAACCGGAGGTGCAGCCAAAGCTTGAGCACGGCCAAAGGCAGGGTCACAGCATCAGCACAGCCATCAGCACGATCCAGGCACAGCCAAGATTGCAGCCAGGATCCAGGAAGACTATGAAACAAGGGAGCACGAATGCTCCGGAGAGGCAAATGAGTTAGTGTAATGCATTAAACAGACAAGAGTGTTTGCAGATGGAGGGAGCAAGAGACAGAAAAGGAGCTAAGGGTACTGATCAGTTTCATCTGGCTTCATCGATAATAGGGTTATCCTAATAAATTATTGATAAACTAATGGAGTGCAATATACTAATGCTCTTAAATGTGTTTTCAGAACTGGTTAAGGAGTTTGTAGTTAATGACAGACACAGTAAATGCAATATAATAAAACTACTACCTCTTTTATGGACCTCAGAAAGATTTCAATATAAAGGCTCAAATTTGACTGTTCACCCCAAGTTTGGGGTTATTTATTGGATTATGAAGTGCTCTAGGGATGATGTTTTTCTGTAGGCCAACACAGGAGTCAGCATCACCCTGGTTCCCTCATCAAGATGTGATTTTACCATTGGATTTTCGATTACTGTAGAAAATAAGCTCTGTGGTAATCAAATGTTTATGATATATTCAGCAAGATGATCTTTGAAAATGAATACCATTGTTTATGATTTTTGTAGGATAAATGCAATAGACAGAGGTAAAAAGTTCATATTAAGCTGTAAACAAATTGCACTACGGTCGCATAACTAACATCGCCACCACAACAGGACCATGAAGCCATGTTACGTGCTCTGTAGTCCCATTTAGCCACTTGTTAGTAACCACCTTTTTTAAGACACATTCAGCTTCAAAGTTAATGAGTGGGGCGCTTACTAATGTATTTTATGTCGTAGAGCAAAGTGTGAAAATCTGTTCAGCTTGCGAAACCACAGACCTTATTTCAGACCAAAATAAACATTCAAAAAATTGAATTGACTTTGAGATGATGGAACTGGGAGTGCTAGAATGACAACTTTTACCAGATGTTAGGGCACTCTGTTGATGTGTGCTGTGAATTAACAGAATTTGTCTTTGCCAATAATATGTCGATTCATGTTTATATATATTTTCAAACACATTTCACTTTTTGAAAAAAATAAAATAAATGATAATAATAATTATAATAATGACATTATCAAGAGGTAGGCTAATTTGGCGGGTCCCCTGCAGTAACTGTGAGCATATGCTATGTGTCATGGACCCCATGTTGAAGACCCAGATTGTACAGCTTATAATTACTTTTTCATTTCATATACCTTAGACCACATTTTCTTCATGAAGTGCAGCTCATTTTTGGTGAACAGAACAGGTAAATTTAATAAAAGGCAATGAGAGGGGACTGATAAACAAAACAACTCCCAAAATACCTTGGGTTTTTTTTTTTTAAAGCACAGGGATAGTTCAGGCACAGCATCATCTAATTCATTCACTGTCACACTGCTTGCTTTCTCAACCACATTCATCTTCTCCTTATGTGTTGAAGCTTTTGCTGTCATTGACTTTACTAACGTTTAATGCTCATGTATGTGTTTATTGAGTCTCAAAGGGCACAGCTTCAAATCTAACCATATAACCGTTATTAAATGTCTTTGATGCAAGTGTCTGACTGGAATATAGCAGAGAGACTGCAGTCTGACCTGAGGGCCTCTTATTCAGCTTGGAAACATTTTGTATAAATGCTCAGGAGTCATTCGTGCATCTCCTTCCTCTCAGATAGTCTGTTACAGACAGAAGTTCACAGCCGCTGGAGCTTTTCTGAACACTGATGTGTAATAAAGTGTTAATGCTTAAATGTGCTGAAGACAGAATTTTAGAGCAGAAGTTAGATAACACACACTCCCTGACTGTAAGCTACTATAGGCCCATGTTTAACTCAGTAACCAGTATTTAGACTACTTACTGGCCAGTTTGTACCATACAGGGCTGGAAGAAGCACCGGGACTACTGCATATGACAGTGTACTCTGTTGCATAGACTCAAAACTTTACTTAAATAAATGTACAGAAGTATAAGAATTAAACTAAGCTTAAACTACCAAAAGTAAAGTACTTATAATGCAGAATGTTCGATTTCAGAATAGTATATATATATTATGATACTGGATTAGAATTATTGTTGCACTAATGTGGTCATCACTTTAACTCTTTCATGTCCTCACTAAGAAAAAAAGTAATGGGATTTTTTTTTCATTACATTGTTTTAATTTTTCGGGGCTGTATTAACAAAAATATTTTTTACTTTAAACAGACCCTATAGTTTTTTAAATATAGGCCTCTACTGAACGGTTGAGATGGCCTTTCGTGGTAATGGTAAAACAGAAAGAAAAAATCTGAATTGCATACCATGTCCCATTCTAATGCTTATAATATATTAGTATACCAACAAATATCTCTTTTTTTCACCATGGAATTAGTAGTATTACCAGTATGATAGGTGATATTGTTCACTCTGACTGAAACCCTCAAACTGACCAACCAAACATGAAGCTGGTTTCTTCTTGCTTTCAGAAACAGATGTAAAGGAGGACTTTGCTCCTCCTCTGTCGGGGATGCCGGGACAGTTCCCCGTCTACCTGCGTCTGCCCTACAGGAGAGACTCCTACTTCTGCTTCAGACAGCAGGCCAAACAAGCTGCCTTCCTCTCCATCCTGTCAGACTGCATCCGACACCAGAACCAAGGTGAGACACTGCGGAAAAAAAACAGTAGATCCAATAGATGCCCTCTGATACAATACAACCATGGCAGCTGTCTTCTTCTGGGGTATTATTTGACATTTTTTAGAAACTGGTGACAGTGATGCATCAGAGTTTTAGTTCTTTGCTTTTTTTTATAGCTTTATGAATTCCAAACTTGTTTTTCTACAAAATCATTTTTTCATTTTACCAAAAGAAGCCAAAGGTCTCAAATTGACTAAATTAAATCTGCAGAAAATTTGCTTAAATGATATCTATACGACATTCAGAGCATTAATATAGTAGCAAACAACTATTTGCTGTGTAAAAATATAGTGGAGTAATGGCATCCTGAGCAGAGAATGAACTCACGCTCCCTCTATCTGTGATGTAATCTGAGCTTCTCTTGTTTGTGTGTGTTTGTGTGTATGCCACTATTAGTTGATCAGTACCTCTCTGCCCTGCACTGATACTGTGGTTGGTGCTGATACTTGTATAGCAGCAGTGTGGTAGCATAGCTCCCACCCTTTAGTCCCTCCTCGGCCACCTCCATGTTGAGAGCAAAGTGCAAACAATCTCAATCAGACACTGAATCATAGATTCACTCTAAATGATGAATGCAGCTCCTTTAACCCTTAGGGACTTTTTTGATCATTTTGGCTGTGTTCATGCATATGGCATACATTTTGACAAGAGCTCCTACAATAAGTCTAAAATACACTGTGTAAACAGAATTGTTACATTCATACTGTTAAGTGCAAAAAATGCACCACTGAAACCCATTCAAACTGCAATCAAAGCATAAAAACATGCGTTGTATTATTTCTGGGTGGAATTTGTAATTTTTACTATTTTCCACCTGATTATATCATCTTTTACCATATTTGTTAAAAACACAAGCTATTTCTACTAGGTGCACTGTCACAGTCAATGTTGCTGCAAATTGTTGACATAAACCAGACTTTAATAACCAAAAAAGCATGTATGAATATTTGAAATTAATTCATGTTTTGAGTTTTTTCATCTAAAAACATCATGACAAAATCCTGACATGTAAAGAGTTAAAATTCTGAAAATTATTCTAAAAATGAATACTTGATATTTTTGTTGGTTTTGTGTTTTGAGTGTGAGTGTTTGACACTGCACAAAAATGCTAATGTATAAAAAGTCAATGTTGCTGCTAATCATTCACATAATCTAGGCTGTGATAACCAAAAAATATTTACATGTCACACAGAGGATCTACACTGAAACCTCTTGGTTTTAAACAATATCTTCATAACAGAGTAATATAGAGCCGATTAGTCAGTTTTGTGTAATTTTTTAAACAGAAATGCCAAACTGGTCCCTGCTTTTCAAATGTGGAGATTTGAGCAGTTAAGACATTTAAAGACATTTCGGATGGACTTCACTATGTGACATTTTGTAGACTAAATTATTAATTAGTTAAATAAAAAAGAAGAGGCCGATTAATAAAACATTAAACAATTTTTAGCATGGTATAATATTGTCCTACCTATAGTGTCATATTGATTAAAAATGACTTACATTAATAACTCAATAGGTGGTCACTGACTACTTGTGTTAGAATCTGTAAAAATGTATCACGTTGTAGCAGCAGCAATAACCGCATTGTATCATCATCTTCATCACTTCACTAAGTTAATGAACTGAAACTGTTCAGAGCTGAGTGTTTGAGAGACAGACTTTGGGTTATATAGTATCACTTGAACCCATTTCGACAGTTACCAAGGCAACAGACTCACCACACCAGCTCCGAGGATCAGAGACGAATCCTTTTCTATAATCACGTTGAAGCAGAACATCCCTGCTCTGTGCAGCCGAGCGAGCTAATGAAGCTTTATTTAATTCACAGCGCAGTTTAAAGGGACAGGTCACCCCAAAATGAAAAACACCTTTTTTTTTTTCCTCTTACCTGTGGTGCTATTTATCAGTCTAATTTGTTCTGATGTGAGTTGCCGAGTGTTGGAAAACGAGTGAGTGGAAAAACGCAACAGCTATGTGTCTTTTTTTAGAAATCATGACCTCAAGATAATCTGCATACCTTGATGTGAGCAGTTTCATGTAGGAATTATTTTATTCTGCAGAACTATATCCACCAGTCATATCACTGCTCTGAAGGAAGCGTGGATCCAGCTCACCCCAAGAGGACGCCATTAATGTTTACATCTTGTGCTGTCATTAGCACGAGCCTCTCTTCTATGAGTAGATGCTTCCCTCTGCACAGTGATACGGTTGGTGGGGTGTAGTTCGGTAGAAAGGAAATAGTTCCTACATGAAACTGCTCACATCAATGTCTGTGGATTACCGTGAGTAACAGGATCCAGATTTCTGTAAAGACACATTGCTGTTGAGTTTTTAAATGTATATTTTTGGCACTTTAAGCACCACAAGCCTAGTGATATCTAGTTCCATTATTTTGGAGAGAAGGCAGACGTCTCTACAACCGATATCTCCAACACTCAGCAACTCACACCAAAACTATCGAGACTGATAAATAGCTCTACAGGTTAGAGGAAAAATATGTGTTTTTGATTTTTCGTGTGTGTTGCTGCTTTAAAATAATGAGAAGACACCAGAGACGTATGTCCCTTTATTTAGTTTTTAACCTACCTGTGTGCATGCATATATTTTTAATCTCTCCATGTCTTCCCTCTCTGTCAGACTTCCTGAAGAAGAAGACGTGTGAGGTGCAGGCCTTCCTCAAAGCCATTCAGCTCTACAGACAGGACAAAGACAAATACGAGGCCTGGGACATGCTGATAGGAAGTGATGCCAGGGTACGTCCAATGTTTGTGTGTGTGTGTGTGTGTTGTTGTTTTTTTAAGATAGTTTTTTGACACATGTAGCAGAGGGCAGAGTTTGGAATCAAACCTGCAGCCACTGCAGCAAGGACACAGCCTTTGTATATGGGGCGCCTGCTCTGTGTGTGTTTTTAGATCCTTAGCAGATGTCACTGTAACAATCCTGTGGTCTACAAAAAAAGCAAAAACTGTATCAACAAATGAAAGCTGAACTACATACAGCACATAACACAGTTGGGTATTGCCCTCACAGTATTTGCTTTCTTTCAAAGACTGAGATGAGAGGACTAATAATAATCTAATATCTGTGTGTTAAAGAGTAGAGACGTGATGTTGACGATGAGGATGGTGATCATCATCATCAGTTCAGCCTTAATGAGCTGCTCCGTAGATAAATGTGCTTAACATCAGTGTCATGAATTTTTCAGTCGTCTGCAGGATCGAGTTTGACTGTTTCACAGACAGTTCATGTTTCATCAGTTAGTGAAATGAGATCTAAAGTAAAGTTGAAGGGAGATGAAACAGAGAGAGAAAACTCCTTATCAGCATTTCCCTCTTTATCTTTTATTTAACAGAAAGCCTTTGTGTAGCTAAGATGTTATCAGATGTTTGGTTTTGATGTAATTGTGTGGGATTATAATGATTAAGGAATAGTTCAACATTTTGTAAATCATGCTAATTTTCTCTCTTTCCAGATAAGATCAAAATATTATTATATTGTGAAATAATAATCATGTCTGTAAAGTACAAAGTTAGGATGTGGTTAGCCTAGCTTAGCATAAATACTGGCAACAGGTGGAAGCAGCTAGCCTGGCTCTGTCCAAAGCTCAATAATAAACCGACAAACAGCTACAGATCACTGATTAATGTGTTGTATCTCATTTGTTTAACTACACAAATAGAAATGTAAAAGTAAAAAAAAAAAACAGATTGTTGTTTTTGGGAGAGTTACCTGTTAGAACTATGTCTTGTTGAATAACAGTGTATGTATCCACTCTGTGCAGTGTCCTCGGGCCACAGTGCACGATGCCAGACACAGTTTGTGATCACAGAATTCTGTTTACATATGGCCTTATTATCCTCACTGTCCTTTCTGTCTTTGTTTGTACACACATTTTTATTAATCGTTAACATTTTAATGCATCTGTTTGGTGATATCCAGCAAAGTTCTTTCTATTTAATTTTAATGCATTCATGCCGGCAATAGCTTTGGCAAGAGGCATTCTGTTTTTGGGTCGTCTGTCCATCCATCTATCCATCCATCCGTCCATCTCATTTTCTTGAATGAGGTATCTCAAGAACTTTTTAATTTCTTTAAATTTGGCACAAATGTTCACTTGGACTCAACAATGACCTGAAAAAAATTTCGGTGGCAATAGGTCAAAAGGCAAGGTCAATGTGACCTTATCTGTCTTATCCTTGTGAACACAATATCTCAAAAACACCTT
Organism: Plectropomus leopardus; assembly: GCF_026936395.1. Taxonomy (NCBI): domain Eukaryota; kingdom Metazoa; phylum Chordata; class Actinopteri; order Perciformes; family Serranidae; genus Plectropomus; species Plectropomus leopardus. Next base: position 4,508,926 of record NC_142180.1, read on the forward strand.
GAGAGAATTTTCTCAAAGTTGGCACAACCGTTGACTTGGAAACAAGAAAAAATTGATTCGATTTTGGTGGTCAGAGGTCAGTGTGACATCACATCTGTCTCATTCTCATGTATGTATTAAGAAGGCTTGAGGGTGTCCTAAAATTTGGTATGAACGTCCACTTGGACTCATGAATGAAGGGATTAAAATTTGGTGGTGAAAGGTCAAGGTCAATTCACAAACCGTGTTTTTGTGACTCAAAAACTCAAGAATTCATACACTAATTATGGCAGAATTCCACACAAATGTCCAATAGGATAAAATAATCCAGTGATGACATTTTATATCCAAAAGGTCAAAACTCAATTTCACTGATATCATATATTTTGTGGCCATTATTGAACAGCATAACTCAGGATGAACTCCCACCTTGATATGTTGTGGATTGTGCATATTGTATATTATACATATATCGTATTGTTTTGTATTGTATTGTTTTGTATTGTACGCTGCACAGAGGCATACAACATTGAGACGGTATTTCCAGTCATTTTTCTATGTTTTTACTCAGCCCTAAAACCGCATCATCTTTGTTTCCTTCCAAGTCTATAATTTGCTGCTGTTCAGAGACAAAACAACAGAAAAGCATCTCCTGTTGCCTGTTTCATGTATGAAGAAAGGATACAGGGCGTGCACTAATCACAGTCATGGCTCATGTGCATCCTCTCACACCCTGCTTTAATCTTCCAGCAGCAGAGAAAAAAAAAAAGAGAAATTTTGTTCAGTCACTCTCCTCCTCACTCTTTTTCCCTCTTCTTCTTTCCCCGTGCTCTCTGCTCCGCTGCTGGGCTTCCTGCTCTTTTCCTCTGTACCCTTTAAAGCGGTGCAGGAAACCTCCCACATAATGTAAATGCTCCATTGTCTGCTCATATTGTGTGAAGTCACAGTTAGTCAGAGGTGAGGAAGTTGGATTTGCAGGAAGCACACAAACACACACACCAATTCAAGTCAAATTGTTTGAGCAATAAGTTAGACATTTCCTGTTTTCTCAAAGCGTGCTGTTCATAAACGTGTAGCAAAAATACATACCAAAGTACACATGCTTGCACTGCTTTTTTTTAATCTCGCACATAGCTCTCATCTGAAGCACACACACACACGCCCACGAGTCATAGCTGAGACATGAGAGGAATGAATGAAATGTTGGCAGTAGAAACAACATGAACAGTTTCACTGAGTTTAGTTACCACAGCTGCAGCACTGAGCACATGGACAGTCTCTCTTAACTTGTTCCAAATCTGTTTGTTAGCGCAACGAAAAACACGTTATAAATGGAAATGGTAAACTGTTGAGGTGGATCCTGAGAATCTATCTTGTGTTAAACTCCAGTTTTAAGACATTTGACCTCTGTCAAGTGCTGCTCACAGAGTGCATATTAATTGATGTTATCAAATCAAATAATAACCAGACTAACTTGTTTTTACCCCAAGGCTCCACAGTTAATCTTCTTTAATCTTGCATTTTGAGACTGACAAAAATCAAAAAGTGATGTAATGTGGATATATTTTTTTTATACCTTCATGCCAGTGATAGACGCCGCCAAAGACATTATGCTTTGGGGATGTCTGTCCCTCCGCTCCTTGATTCCTTTGTTTCTTTGTCTCATTCTTGTGAACACAATATGTCAAGAATTTCTTTAGAAAACTTCTTCACATTTGGCACAAACATCCACTTGGACTCAGTAATAAACTGACTACATTTTGGTGCTCATAGGTCAAAGGTCAAGGTCACTGGGACCTGTCGGTCTCATTTTTGTGAATGTGATATCTCAAGAACACTTTGAAGGAATTTGACACAAATGTCCAATAAGTCTTAACAGTGATCTGATTACAATTTGTTGGTCAAGGGTCTAGCTCACTGTGACTCTGCGTTAATCTCATTTTCGTGAATGCAATATCTGAAGAAGGCAGTTGAGGAAGTTTCCACAGATTTGGCACAAACATCCACTGGGACTCAAGAATGAACTGATTAGAAACTGGTGGTTGAAGTTCAAAGGTCAAGGTTATTTTGATGTCATAAATATGTTTTTGGCCATAACTCAAGAATTTCACATTAATTTTCTTATAAAGTCCTATTAATAAAATGGTTAAGTGATGACAATTTATATCTAAAAGGTCAAAGGTCAACTTCACTGTGACATTATGTTCTGCAAAAAAAAAATAAAAAAAAAAATACATAACTCGGGAACAGAAGATGAGACATTTAATCAGATATTGAACTGGTGACACTGATCTTTGGTGCCCTCCTTGAAACTGTGCTGATTGCAGAGATCTTCTGTGCTGTGGGCAGAAACATTTATGTGACGCATTCATGTTTTCACAGATATAGATGTAAACTGAAAGTGCAACTTGAATGTTGTGCAAAGGCATACAACTGTTCAGTGGTAATCTTAGTATGTAAGAAACATAAACAATTGTGATATGGATCCTTTAGATTTGTTTTTGTTTAGATAAGTGACTAAGATTCATTCTACGTAGGGGATTTCAAAGTGTATAAAGAAACTTGTCAGTGTGGTGTGGTGGACCAGCTTCATAATGGAGACTGTTTCTAAATGACGTCCAACCTACTGTAGCATTACTGTGCTGCAGTTTCTTGTTCTATAAACATGTATTTATTTCTAATAAGATAAAATAGGAGCCAATTTTTGGGTCCGGCTCTATTATAAAGTGCATTTTCTTCTAGTTTTAGGGCCTTTATATGCAAAAAATACTTGACTATTTATACTTACATTTAGTAAGGCTCATTTTCACTGTTAAATTTGTGTTGTTTTTATCCTTTCTTAGTGTTAGATTCTAGTGTCCTGTTTCATTGCTGCTTCTACCAGGGACCTGTGTATGTGGTTTGGTTCCCTCTCATGTACCTCATGTTTTAAAATGACATACAAATTTGGTAACCTGTAATATTTCACACAGTTTAGAGACTGAATGATTTGTTGAAAAAAAAAAAAACTAGTATCAGTCTGCTTGTGTGGTTGCAGGTGATGGCCAACGTGGTGATGGAGCAGCTGCTGCCGTCTCTTGAGAAAGACATGCTGCCTCGCCTCAAAGCCAAGAAGACGGAGAGGAAAAGAGTATGGTTCGCTGTGAGTCACACTTTTAAATATTATATCCGTTATAACTGATGCTGCTTCTGTTGTGTCCTCACCAATGCAGATGACAAGAAACTGTTTCATTTGCACATGAAAAGTATTTTAAACTTCATGTAAACGTACGTTTATTGAGACATTTAATGGAGTTTAATGGGCTCATGGATTTAACCCAGTTGCATGTGAAATGATACATTATGCATTCATGCTGTGGATATTCCCTGCAGTAAACCAAGGCTCTGCTGTAAATCTTAAATGGAGCGACTTTATTTAGTCAAGCAGTAAGAAATCATGAGAGCTGCTGATTTGGAAAACTTCTAAATGTGTGTTTAATTAATTCACCGTTCGTGCCCAGACGGTGGAAGCGGCGTACATCCTGATCCAGGAGCATCTGTTTGAGGGACTCTCAGCTCTAAAGGAGGAATGTCGATCATCAGTGCGGCAACAGGAGGTGCTCATCCACTCCGACATGGACCAGATCCTCAACTCCAGACAGGAGCTGGAGGAAAAAGTCCGAGGTAACTGATACTGACTTTTACTGCTGTGCTGTCAAACACAGGATGAGCTGCATTCCTCTGTGATAAATGTGGAGGAAAGTGGCTCTGGGTGGATGAGATCTGTGAGACTTTATTCTCCTCCTCTAGCCAAAGTAGCGGAGCCAGCAGAGAAGCTGTGCTCCGAGTCGGTCCAGCCGTACCTGGGCTCAGTCCTGGAGGAGCTGATGGAGCCGGTCAGCTCTGGTTTCCAGGAGGGACGGCAGCTGAGTGAAACCATGATGGATCAGGTGTGTCAGGACGTCCTGCAGCTCGCAGACAACGAGCAACTCAGAAAGGTTTGTTGTAACAAGAAATGAGTGACTACGCAGGTCGAATGAATGGAGAAACCATTATCTCATCCCTTCACATCAATATGCAGTTTTCTGTTGGCTGAATATTTCATTTTCCTCTATAAATAGGCAAATTTATGGGGCGACCTCTAGCTCACTGGGTAGAGTGTGTGCCCCATATGCCTCAGGCTTCTGCAGCGGCCCCCAAAAAATAATCTTTAAAATAAAAATGTAGGCGAGTTTATTATTCCATTAATATTCAATTGGAGGCTTAATCTGAAGGTGTCAACCCTCCATGAAGGCGACCAGCAGGAGTAACAAAGAAAAACAAATCATATTCAAATGACTGATTTATGTTCTTTAAAAAACACTCCTGTTTACGCTCTAACAATATGGTATATCAAAAATACCACAGCATTAACTGACAGAAATCTAAAGTAAATCTCTGCCCAAAACAAATCGAAACAGTTACAGAGCTGAAATTATCAGCCGATTATTGATTATTGATGAAAAATTCCAGTTATTTGTCTTGTGTGATCTACAGGTGTCTATATGTATCAGACACTGAAATTTCTGCTTTTTTCAGACTTTTTCAGGGTAATTATTAACCAAGTTTAAGACTGATTTTTTGATAAATTGACTGGTTTTACCAAAAATAAATGAACAAATGATAAAAAAAATCAAATCAAATGTTCGTGGCAATTAGGACCTGAAAAATTCAAATTCAATTTAAAAATATTTAATGACTTATAAGGCTGAATATTTATAAAATTGAATTTAAGAAATGTTATGCCTTTTTAAGGACCAGCAGAGACCCTGGTGATGGTAACGTGAATATCTTTAGTTTTTAGACAGTTGGTTGAACAAAACAAGCTTTTTGACAATGGGTCACCTTTGGCTTTAGGAAACTGTAATTACCATTTTTCATTATTTTCTGACGTTCTACAGATCACATCGTGCTTACTAAGTGTATATATGTATTTTGTACATTTCATTACACGTAAACCTTTACTAAATTTTTATCATGTTATTTCATTCATCATTTCATTGCTAATGACTGTCTCTGTAACTGTTGTATACATGACAATCAATAACTTGAAAAGATTAGTTGAAAAAATAATTGCCAGATTCAAGTCAAGTCGTCTTTATTAAGAGACCTTACAGTCTAACAGCACACAACAGTGTCCTTAGAACCAGATGAATTGATTATATTAATAATTGTGTGTTGCAGTACTTCAAAACTGTGGTGCAGTTATCTCCACAGTGCTGCATGAGCTGATTTACAGCAGCTAAAGCTGGACAGTGTTGCTACAACTTTGCAACAACATTGCATCACGACTGTAAAGAAAACTGTGGAGGGGTCACAGAGAAAGAGGAAAACCTCTCTATTTATTCAATATTTGAGGTCACCTCAGCTCCAGAACACAGCAGCTGCCTCTTTGGGTGCTCCTTTATTACTGACTGAAGTAGACAGAAGCATGTAATTTTAGTTCCTGTTGTTACACTAGCTTGACATTAATTTCAGCCTGATACAAAGATAATTTTAGCCTCCTAACCCCCTCCTCTCTCTCCCTTTCTTCCTCAGGGTCTTACTGACATGGCGAGACCGAACCTGCTGAGCTGCTACCAGAAAATCGGCTCCCTGCAGGAGAAACTGCAGCACCTGCAGCAGAGATTCGGTTTCTCCAACATCACAGGAGTGATCCAGAGCGCTCAGATTGACCTGCAGCAGGTACACACACGCACACGCGGACGCACACACGCACACACAAACACACACACACACACACACACACACATACACACGGTGGAAAGTAACTAACTACATTTACTCAGGTATTGTACAGAAGTACAGATTTTGCTTGTGATCTCTTAAAAATTAGACTCACCAGTCAAGTTACAGTTATTGTTTACATCCATGTCTGATAAAACATGAATGCCTCACATACATTTTCATGAGATATTGTGTTCATGCAATGGATGCAAGGTCAAATTGACCTTGACCTTTGACGTCCAAGATTTAATCAATTCATTGTTAAGTCCAAGTGGACATTTGTGCCAAAGTTGAAGAAATTCCTTCAAGGTGTTCTTGAGATATCACATTCACAAGAATGGGACAGACAGACAACTCGAAAATATAAACACAACGTGTGGCCTCAGCACTTTCAGATGTCTGTTAAGTTGTTTTCATTCCCACCAAAGAGACACATCCCCTCTAAACTTATCATATGGTTTGATTTTAATGATCGATTTTATAATAACCTCATGCTTTACAAAAAAAGCAAATATTAAAAAAAAAATCCAAAAACAGACCTTGGTTTCTTCTTCTTTTCTTTCCAGTTTATGCATCTCATGACTCCTCAGATTTATGTGGGGACTCTTTGGAGGGGCCTGACCCCTATATTGGGAACCACTGGACTGACCTCACTGTATATTAAGTATATATATAGTATATTTAGTTATAATTAGCTCCAATTTGAGCAGCTACACCAGTCACACTGCTCCAACACTGAGGCATCATTAACAATCTAATATGTTACACAAAATCATATATCTGTCACGGGAAAAATTTTACTGCACAAAATGTACTTTTATCATTTTGAATTGAAAATAATTCTGCACTTTTATATCTGCTGCCTAAACTGCATGAATAAATTGCCTCTGTACCTGTGCTGCTGATACTTACATAAAAGTGATAATACTTCTGTACTTTCAAGTGAGATTATGGAAACATTACTTGTACTTGTAACACAATATTTTGCGTAGTTGTACTGAAACTTGTACTTTATAGACCTTGTACAGCACTGACACATTTTCTTTGACTTTGTCCTCCTTCAGACAGCTCAGCTCTCATATTTCTCCTCAGACAGATTTGGTGCAGGGATTTTTCTGACTGACTCATTTTATTAGCTGACATTTATGGCCCACTTGTGATTGTAATATATATTCCTTCAGTACATTGACTCTGCACTTCAGGGTTGAAAATAATGAAAAACTCAGTTGTGTGAACACATGATGAATCAGATGAATCTGCTGATGATATTTCACACTAATGGGATTTCCAGCTGCTTTTTTCCGCTCTGTATTTGGAGCATTAAACTACCGTCTGATCTCATCTCATCCCGTGTGTGTGTGTGTGTGTGTGTGTGTGTGTGTGTGTGTGTGTGTGTGTTTCAGCTGATTGGGAATGCAGCCTACACATTTGAGCAGCTGCTCAACAAAGCCATCCAGGACAACCCAGAAAACCCCGGCTCTGCCATCGAAAAAGCCAAACACAGAGTGCTCAAGGTCAGTTTTTGTTTCATTCTTTTGGGACTCTCTGCAGAGAGCACACAGTGGCAAAGTACCTCACAAAATACTATACCGTGACATCTTTTTCTGATTTAAATGACATAATATAGTATGACTTTAAAAAAATATTTTATGGCACACTATACTATGATTTTTTTCAGATTTTTATGACGTACTATACTATGAGCTTTTTTTTTAAAAAAAAACATACTGTACTATGGCTTTTAAGCAAAAAAATACTAGCTTTTTTTTATTTTTATGGCATGCTGTACTATTTTTTTTGTTCACTGTAAGACATATTGTAACGTTTTTTTTTTGCATTTTCATAACATGCTTTACATTGACACTCTTTTGCACTTTATGAATATATCGTGCTTATTTTTGCGTTCATAAGACACTGCATACTATGGCTTTTTTCAGCTGACTTGCATTTTTAAGACATCCTATCTATTCTATGATTTTTTTTCTTGATTTTATGACATACTACAGTTTGACTTTTTTTAAAATTGCATTTGAAGACATACTGTTCTCTGACTTGTTTCAATTTTTAATGAATAATTATATTTACTTTTTAAAAATTACATACTATACTATGATTTTTTTTTCTCTGATCATATAACATACTACAGCATATTTTTTGTTGCAATTTTATGATGTATTATACTGTGACTTTTTTCTGTTTTTATGACATACTATACAATGATTTTTTTTTCATTTTTCAGACATTTTTACCTGATTTTTATTACTTACTATACTGTGCTTCTTTTTTTTTTTTTTTTACATTTTAATACACTATACTATGAACCTTTTTTTGCATTTTTTTAAAGACTTGCCATTGACATTAGTTTTACATTTTTATGATGTGTTTTTTTTATTCCTAGGACACTACATGATATGATTTTTGAAGATTTTTGTGACAAAGTGTACTATGACTTTACTATGAAGACTTTCTTTCTTGCATTTCGTGCATATGATTTTTGTCCTGATTTTTATGACACAGTATAGCTTGACTTATTTGCAGTTTTCAGTCGTACTATACAATTACTTTTTTTCTGAATTTTAGGGCATACAATACTATGTGTTTTTGGGATGTTTATGACAGTATATTATGACTTTTTTCTTTTTTATTGCATGTTAAACTATGCTTCTTTTTTTTTACATGCTATGCATTGACATTCGTTTTGCATTTATATGACATATTATGAGGGTTTTTTGCATTCATAAAACACACTATATTTTGATGATATTTTTATAACATAGTACACAAGGACTTTTAAAATACTATACAAAGACTGTTTTTGCATTTTGATGATTTTGTTTTTGATTTTTGATGATGTGATTTTTTTTTAATTGAATTTTTGACATACCATAGTGTGACCTTATTATTATTGTTGTGATTATTTTTCATTGTACGATGTACTATACTATTTTCCATGATGTCTTCCACCTGATTTTTATGACATATTATACAATGACATTTTAGCATTTTTAATAAACACTTTACAATTTTTTTCTCACATTTTTATGACATACTACACTTTGATGTTCTTATGCATTTTTATGACAAACTAAACTATGACAGTTTTTATGACATACTATACATGCCTTTTTTTAGTAGCTGTATTGTGAACTATACAATTCAGTCAGTCATTTTCTGTAACCGCTCGTCCTCGTAAGGCTGGAGCCAATCCCAGCTGTCATCGGGCGGAAGGCGGGGTACAGCCGGGGTACAGCCAGACTATCGCAGGGCCGACACATATAGACGAACAACCATACACACTCACAGTCACACCTAAGGGCAATTTTAGAGTCATCAATTAACCTGAGCTGCATGTCTTTGGACTGTGGGAGGAAGCCGGAGACCCCGGAGAGAACCCATGCGGACACGGGGAGAACATGCAAACTCCACACAGAAGGGCCCCCACCCGGACCGAACCCTGTTCCAACTGGGATTCGAACCAGGGACCCTCTTGCTGTGAGGCAACAGTGCTAACCACAAAGCCACTGTGCCGCCCCCAACTATACAATTTTATATAGTATATTTAGTAGCAGTGTAGTGTAATAGTACAGTTTATAGTATATAATAATGTTCTTGTTGCATTTTTTTACATACTATACAATGACTTTTTTTGCATTTTTATTACATACTACACAATAAGGGTTTTTTTTTTTGCATTCATAAACTGATTTCTGATTTTTATGACATAAGATACTATGCCATGGCTTTCTTCTTTTTTTTTTTCATGACATATTATACTGGGTCAACTGGAGACATAGTTTTTTTATATATTATACATTTACATTTTTTTTATACATTTCTTTTCATTTTCATTTTTTATACATTACATTTTTTTTTTGCATTTTTGTGACATTAGACATTATTTGAGATTTTTCACATTCATAAAACTATACTATAATGTTTTTGTCCAGATTTTTATGACATACTATACTATGACCTCTTTGTTGCATTTTATAGCATACAATACTGTGAATTTGTTTTGTTTTTGTATTTTATACAATTAGGTTCCCTTTGCATTTTTAAGACATTGGGGTTTTTTTTGCGTTTAGAAGAAATATCATAGTATGAATTTTACCCTGCGTTGTTTAAATGACATATCATACTCTGACTTTTTTTGTAATTTTTATAGCAAATGATGTGTTGATGGAGTTTTATTTTTTCATTTTTAAGGCCAAACAATGCTTTTAATTTTTTCATACATACAGTCAGGGCTATTTTGCATTTTTAAGACATGTTAAACTATGAATTCTTTTTCTTTTTTTTTATTACATAGTATACTATGAGGAAATTTTTGTTGTTGTTCTTTTTTGCATATCTAAGGCATGCTTTAATATGATTTTTTGATTGATTTTTATTACTAAGTATACTATGGACTTTTATTTGCATTGTTAAAACATGCTTTGACTTTTTTTCCTTTCTTTTTTTACAAAGTACTCTACAGTGTATACATAAAATAAATAAAATAAAATGAATAATTCGATTTTTTTTTTAATACATACTATACTATGAGGTTTTTTGTGTTGCATTTTGTCACTTTAGGTGCTGATTTTGATGGTCTTATCTGTGAAAAGTAGTGGACAAATCTTCAAAGACCTTTGGAACATGAAGTGATGAGTCCTGTCTGTTCTTTGTGTGTCCTGCAGCAATATGATTATGACAGCAGCACAGTGAGGAAGAGGATCTCCAGGGAGGCTCTCGTCTCCATCACTCTGCCCTTCATCAAGAAGAACCTGGCCCCCACCTGCAAAACAGTGAGTCTCACACTCACAACACATCCTGTTTATACCCTGAAGAAAGACTGAAATGCAACACTTTTGTTTTTGCTTCCATTTTTCACAGGTGTATGTTAAAGACCTAAGACTTTTTCTGCCCTCAATAAATATATTTTTTCAAATTTTGGTTCTAAATTGCTTTCCAAGATAACCCATTTACCTGACAGGTGTGGCATATCAAGATGCTGATTAAAAAGCATCATTGCAACACAGGTGTGCCTAGTCACAAAAAATGAGCAGTGACTCATGCCACCAGAGCTGTTACCTGTGAACTAGATGCTCATTTCACTACCATAAACCATCTGGAATGTTGTTAACATGAGTTGGGCAGTACATCCAACCAACAACCTCACAACTGCAATTTTCCAAGAAAACACTCTTGTGTGGAGCTTGTAAAGCAGGTAGCAGGGGCTTGTAGGTGAACACAAGCGACCAGCGGAGCAGAGCAGACGCAAATTAAGTCAAATTGGTCACATATAGTGGACATGCCTTGTTATAGTTGTGAAATGAACATTCAGTTAACACGCAAAAGCTCTAGTGGACATTCCTCAAGACTTGTAACAATAGGTGGGTTTCCATCAACCCTCAAATTGCGCACATTAAAATTGCAAATATGAAATATGCCTGATGGAAAGATGTCAATTTAAAAAAAACAACTCCCATTTATCATAAAAAAAGTTTTTGTGCTCGCAATTGGTGGTATTTCAGGCAATTGGTAAAAGCCATATTTCGCAAAACTGCAATGGATACACTTTTTTGGCTTTTCTAGGTCACATGATGCTATGGCTGTGTGCTTGTCAGTAGGAACTGGCTCCCTCATGATGCAGCAGGAGCTACAAGAGGTGTTATTGCATCACATAACTCTTCAAAAGTTGAGCGGATCACATCAGAAGTTTTGAATCCACAATTCCTCTGTGAAATCGTGGACTATCACCTCCCAGAAATCCCTCATATGTTGCTGCTCTCATGTATAAGAGGGCCACCTTTCCATTATCACTCACAAAACATGCCTATGTCGTCTTCGATTGGAAATAATGATGGCTAGTGCGGTGGCTGCAATAGAATTGCGTTGTGGTAGTGTTATCACGAGAGAACAGGTCGCATAACATCACTCAGTGGAAATGCAGTCATCTTGCAGTTGTGTTTTATTGACATTTCAAAAATATTGCTTACGTTTTCAGCAGATCTGTCATGGAAATCTACTTAGTGACGAGTTTCAGAGGATGACTCATGCATGTTTCTCTGTACAGGAGCTTCAGAGTCTCCAGCAGTCCATCGATGGCGACCACTCCAACTTCATCCATGTTGACAACGTCTATGAAAACATCCTCCTGCAAATTCTGGACAAGGAGGTCACCAAAGGTATGATACAAATATGACATAACTCTGACTATCAGAACACACTGTGCCTCACAGAGACGCCTCTAATCCTTCCTGTGTTCTCCTGCAGTGGTGAAGGAGGCAGCCAGCCTGAAGAAGTACAACCTGTTCAATGACAGCAGAGACCTGCTGAGTCAGTCCAGCCGCTCCAGCCTCTCCTCCCCTCCTGTCTCCACTCCGGGAAGTCCTGCCATGGTTCTCGCCGCCCCCGCCAAAACCTCCGTTGAGCCCCAGCCCCCATCTCCACTCACGGTCAACGGTTTGTCCTCCAGCCCTGAGAAGGAGGAGCAGCAGGAGAAGGAGAACAGCGTGCTGCATAGTGAAACCACAACAGACGTGACCATCACTGAAACACCATTGGGGAAGGTTGAACAAAAAGATGCAGCTCAGAGTGTCGCCATCAGTCAGGAGGTGGAAGCACCAAAACCAGAGGTCGTCCAAACTGTGAAAGCAGACACTCCGGTTGCACTTGAGACTCCAGCTGTAGCAGACACAACCAACCAGAATGAGACACAGCAAGTTAATGTAGAAGCAGCTCCAGACACTGTGGTCCAAGAGGAAGCCATTTCTGTCAAAACAGAAACAGTCAGGATGGCTGCTGAGTCTCTGATACAGAGCGCAGACACTCCGAAAGAGGCGGAAATCAATTTGTCAGAAAGCCCGACTGTCGTAGAAAGCATAAAGACAGACGTAGAAGCAGCAGCAGCACAGACAGAAGCTCCTGTACCAAGTCCTGATCCTACTAATGATCCGGTTAACACTTCAGCAGAAAACACTGGTTCCCAAACTGAAGAGGAGACACACTTTCGCAGCTCTGAAATCAAGTTAGAGGCTCCCTCTAGTGGTCAAACGCCAGCACTCACACCTGCACAGATCAGCCTGGACCTCAAGCACCAGGAAGCAGAACCAGTCACCGTCTCAGACCCGAACTCCCTGGACGTGTCTGTAGGAAGCGAGTCGCCTCCATCGGATGTGGAGTCCATGGAGGGTGTGAAAACAACGCAGAGCAGCGAAGACGAAGTCTCAACGACCTCCGACGTCTTAGAGGATGAAACGACCATATCACCCGTGAGCTCAGATTATGCCAACGAGGACAAAACTGCAAGCAATGAGCCGTCTCCTCGGGCCCAGACAGAGGCTGTGAGCGGCGAGGTCGGTGGGGACATTGAGGCAGGTGCGAGCGTGGGGCCATCGGTGGAGGCAGCAGATGGTCAAAGCTCTCAGCTCGCCAAAGAGGAAACACCCCCCAGCCCAGAAGTGCAGCCCATTGACAGTATCAAGGAGATCCGTGACCTGGTGTCAGAGGTGATCGAGGTGGAGGAGCTGGTGCAGCGTTACCCAAGTGGAATTCCAAAACTGGAGGAATGAAGCATCATAAGTAGGATGTTCTACTGAAGGGAACCAAATGATTACCAGAACAGAACAGTCGCTCCCATCTGCACTGCCTCAAACTGACCTGGAGTTTTTTCCTCTCAGAGCAGAAAATGGAAAAGACTCCTGAGAAATTCACAAAAGCTTCCATGAACCCTTTTTTTAAACACATATGCATGAATTATGGTAAATTATTTATACTAATCATTTACACAAATCAATATATCAGCTGCGTCAGGTGTAGGAAACCACCAGGTCTGTTATTCAGTCACTAGATGTTTTTGTTTTAACACTACGATTATTTTAGCACCAAATTGCTTTAAAAAAAAACCTTGATGTGGAACTGTTTTATGAAGATTGTGAAGAAGTTTCTGGAAATTTCATTATGCTGGTAGATTCTAAATATATTTTAAAGGAATAGTTATACATTTTAAAAGTTTCACTTACATTCTTCCTGAGAGAAGAATGTGAGGATGGATATCAATCTCAGGTCTGTACATGAGCTGCAGTCAGGATGTAGCTTGGCTCAGCATGAAGAGTGACAGCAGCCTGGCTCACATACCCATACCTAAGTTCAGTGATAACATGCTGTAATATATGCTTCTTTAATCTCTACACAAACAGAAATGTAAAAAAAAGATATACATAAGTAGCTTTTATAGGGAGCTAGATATTGAAACTATTTCTTGGTGAAGGCTTACAACTTTAAGAAAAAAAAAGGGGTGGTGGGGTGAACAACGACGATAACAGTAATTTATTTTTTTTTATATGCCTGTGTGTCCCTTCGTATAACTGTATCATCCCCTCTATAAGGGCCATTTACAAGGCAATAGTTATTGCATGGCCTTTCATTCAAAGAACAGCATTTTGGGGGTCCAAAGCGGAAACTTTTGAAATGGGGTTCAAGAGTGAAATTTTTTTATAATGCCATCCCTTCTGTCCCCATGTAAACTGGCAATGTGCACATGCGCGTTGTGTTTGTCTGTGGTGTATTACAAAGTTACAAAGCGTTACTGAACGGCCCAGCCACAGAAATAGAAAATCTATTTGTGGCAGCAGATGTTTTAATGATGGCTGGCCACCACAAATAAATGTGTAGGAAACCCTGCACAGTATAAAAATGCAGCATTACAAGTAAAAGGCCTGCAGACGTTAATTAACCGCAGCCAAATGTACTTTTAACAACCAGATTTCTCTGAAATGTGGTCAAATACAATGTATAAACTGGCAAAAATAAATACAGAATAATAAAATACTAGACAAAGTGAAGTAACTGTACTTACATATTTGAGACCACTTTGTTTTACAGATTAAACAAAGAAGATCCATGTTAATTAGTGACCAGTAGAGGTGTCATAAGGTGTATTATTGAACTTAAGACTGAACCAGTCTAGCTGTTTCACCCTGCTAATCTCAGCTCAACACGCCCTGAATCCTGCTCTGCCTTTAACAGATATGAGATTGATATCCATTTGAATGTCTCACTCTTTGGGGAAAAATAAATAAATAAATAAATAAATAATCACCCAAAATGTGGAACTGTTTCTGTAAACAGTCTACATGAGATAACCTCTTCAGTTGTGTCACAAAGTATTTTTTTAAATGAGTGAGTTTTAGATTGTTTAGAAATCACAATAATAGATATTATAATATATTGGACTACATTCAGTGGACCACTTCCAAATTCATGTAAAAGCTGGAATTCAGGCACATTTTTTCTCCTTAATGTGATTATTTTTGACCTACTGAAGGACTTTTTTTAACTAAAAAGGAAACTGAAGAAGTAGCTCATCAAAGTGCCTTTACAAGTGCCTCCACGTGTCTTACTTCACATGATGAAGGAAACCAGCCTCCGTCATGTGGATGCAGTTGCCGTAGAGACCGGTTTACAGTCTGAACACCTGTGCCTTTTATCTGTGTAGAGCCTCTGACACAGACATGGTTAGTAGGACAGTTTACAGTGTGAGTCCAGGGAACAACATTCCACCACTTACTGTCCACCAGATGAGTGTTTGTTAATGGAAACATTGTGTGGAAATATGAACAATAAAATAAGTCTATTAAACAAACATACCCTCGAATGATTTCTGTGTGAACTCCTCACTCTGGTTTCAATGTCGGGAAAACAACACAAACAATAAATGCTTTTATTTGCCAATAAAACAAATACATCATGAGGCTTCCATTATTTATTTATGCTCCACAACTTTTTCTTGTAACCAATAACAGACACAGCGTGCTGAGAAATATCAAAGAGCTGCGAGTAATCCAACATGTGTGACACATTAAATACTAAATACAGTTGGACTACGATAATATGCCTTCCATTTATTTGATATATTGCACCACAAAAAAAACCTATCTCATATTTCAGCGGGCCGGCAGAGCTCCAGGCACATCACGGACAAGATAAGGAATAAAAGTTCATTATTTTACATTTGTTCATATTTAAGACACATTTTTCAAGATAAGACAATAAAGGCAGTTAACATTTCTTCTTAAATTACATTCAAAAAAACAAAGATAAATGACATCCTAATCCAGCTCCTCAGTTTTCTTTTTTTCTCAAGTCTACTGCAGAGCTTCCAGTGAGAGACTGTTTGTGTGCAAAGGCAAAATAATGGTTCCTCTTTATTTTATGATCCATAATTTTCTAATTTTTTTCATGAGGTTTCCTTGAAAGAATTGTGCCATTTGGTACTTATTATAGAGTAAATAGAGATAATGCTTTGAGACAATTTAGCTTTGTCAGTTGTTTGGAGTTTTTAAGAGGTTATAACAAGGCCGTGGGTTTGCATACAGAACTGTCTCTGCAAATATTTGAGCGATCTCATTCTCATTATCCTAAATCTAACAATTCTGTGTACGAAAAAAAAAATGGACAAATTGCATATGGATTCAGTAAGGGACAGTGCAAAATGATCCTGTATTATGCCTGAACAGAAGTGTTTTCAGTTCGTTTCAGTATTCTACCTGATGAAGAGCAACACACAGCTGCTTAAACTTTGCCTCCTCCAGAGTCCCAAAGAGGAATCTGTTTCTGTCAGACCGTCTGCCACATCAGCAAAGCAGTAACAAATCGCACAGTGGACTATTGGGCAGCTATTCTTGCTGGAAACAATATGACTTTATTCTCATTAAGGCACAAGTTCATGTTTGTATTATCACAACTTTTTTTCTCAAAATACTATAATAATATTATTTTAAGTTTTGAACGTGAGCAGAAGTCTTGCTAACTGTAATTCCCTTATAAGCAACGTTCCAAGTTTACATTTATTAATGGAAACTGTATTCTACATGTTAAAATGTGTGCTTTCCTGTAGACAAATTTCATATTTGCAAATCTACTTGACTTACTGTGCGCTGTAAGATGACTCTCCATGTTATACTAGCATTAACTGAAAGTAATTCAACTGAGAGACAGTTGATCACGGTGTCTGTAGTTCCCCTACAATAAGAGTTATTATCATTAAACATTCTGGGAAATACTAAAGAAAATGCAGACCTGCAGCATAAACTGTGGGCAGGAACCCCTCTCATGACCAAAGATAAATCTGAGAGGTCACAAGAGATTAAGTAGATATAATAGATGATGTTTTCTCTCATTTTGGACTTCTCCTTTCAGATACTGGATACTTCCAAATTTTAAGCCTCTAAAAAAAAAAAAAAAGCCGGTGACCGGGGCCACTTTTTCAATCATTGAAATATTATCTTTAAAGTCTGTTGATACTAAAAGTTTTCACATGAAGAGCCGAACCAACAACAAATGCATCTACTAATAAGTTATATATCTCCTTCGTCTGTCCAGAAACTCTTAAAATCCATCAATGAGGAACACTTTAAGCACTGAGTGACATTTTGCTTCATATCTATGAACACACACTGTATAATATTTTGACTCGATCTCACATAAAGCGTCCTGCTGCAACAAATATTCACTAGAGCCCCAAATGTCGATTAATTCGCTGCTGGAAATTGTCCCCAACAAATGCACTATTTTCTCCCGCTCTTTTGGTTTGGTAAAAACTACACTGAGGAGCTGTTTTAGGACATTACTAAGAAAACTGAAACAAAATATGTGTTTTGTAGTGTCAAACTGGCCGTTTAAATCAGAGAAATCTGAGTGCACTTCAGTGTTAAATCTACAGCTGCCTAGTTTATCACAAAACTGAAAAAACACTAAGCTTTGTTACACAACATGTTCCTGAATCAACTAAGCAAAGTTAAAATATTAACAAATTCATAGTCGAGGTAAAATGAAATCTAAGACTGACCGTAATTTATAGATGTGTAAGGGTTAAAGCTCTACATAAACTTCTATATTAATGAGTCACGTACTTTCACTTAGAGGATGATGCTTTCAGTTTCTTTTTGCAGGAGATTTCCCTGAATGAGTGTCAGCATATATTTAAATAAAACAGATTATTTATCAAGAAAAACAAGTGAAAACTTGTGATTGTTTGCCTCATTAACAGACTGAGTGATGGTTAACATCCATTTTTTTGCTGAGTGCAGAGAGATGCATAAAGAAAAGACAAGTGTTGAAACTATTGGTCCACAATCTAAATGCAGTTTTAGCAGCACGCTATGGACATCAGGGACACAACAGCTGTGCAGCATTTATGTGTGAGGGGTTTTAGGTTTACCGGGGGGCAGTGTTGAAGTTGTAGAAAAACGGTTCATCGGGGCGGAAGCCGTAGGCGCTGACGGGCCGCTCTGCTGAGATGAACTGCTCAGACACACTGTCAAGACAAAAAAAGGAAAAATAATGTAAACAATCTGATACACAAAGACAGAATTACAAAAGCAAGAGATAAGGAGGAGACAAAAAATGATGAGGAATCACAGAGTATACTTTTCTTTTTCATATAACCCACAATAGTCTTTATAAAACTATTGTCTATTTTTTTTATTGATCCCCGAGTGGAAATTATGGTTCCTTACAGTCGCTCTGATGCCAGCATAGGGAATTATCACAAGAATCACAAGTATATAAAAATAGAAATAGAAATACAGTAATTGTAAACAATCAACACTAGTATGAAAATATTTAAAGTAATGTATGTAAAGTATGCTCAGTATGTAGGTGTGTAAAAATGTAGAAATACAGTAATAGACAATTAGCACGAGTATGAATATTTAAAATATAATATGGATAAAGTGCTGAGTGTGTTAAGTGTATAAAATATAAAATTGTGCCTTATGCGATGATAAAATGTATAAAACTAGTAAGTAATATAAAAATATAAATATGTGTGCAATGTGACAATGAACAACAGAAATATACATAAGTAAGAATAAAAATAAGAATATATACAATAAGTGTAACATGTTACAAGTTGTTTTAAACCTCGACCTGACCATCAAAAGGTCGAGCAAAGTTACAGTGTTTCACTGAGACATGTTAGTAGGACGTGTTTTAGATAAAGCAATGCAGTTTAGAGGCTTCTGTTCCCAGGGAACCTCACACCTGCATCTTTTTAATCTCTAGCTGCCCTCCCCACAGGATCAGCTGCCGCATAACACAGACAATAAATGATTATGACTGACATGTTACGCCTTTGTTATAGTTTAGAAAGTGCTGCTAATGCATATGTTTTATGTCATGCTAGAGGCGGATGCTTGTGTGTTAAACGTCACGGTCGTCATGCCTCCTTCGATTGCAGGATGCCGTGATGTTGTGATGCAGTGTATAATCGCACACTTGAGCAGAATGATGCCACAATTATTTGGTTCTGTGTGTGGTGGGGTTGTGGCCCTGTAGCACCATCTCTGTGTAAAAGTGGTTACTGACTCCAAATGACCTCACCAGACCAACATGGCAGAGGCAGTATTGGTAATATTTTTGCTTCTTTCTGTGCAGGTGGAGTAAGACGGGACGCATTCACATACTTTCTCTTCCTATAATAGTGAGCCTCCAGCTGTGTTTCATCTCTCTCCTGTTGAAAAAAGGGTAGTTATACGCACATCATGTAGATGCAAAAAAACTTCCATGAGGAAGAAGTTTTTGCCTGCACACTTACTTGCAATTTTGCATTCTGATCTGACTAAGATCCAAGCAGGATGGAAACGTTTTCTCTCTTCTGTTTCAACTTGTATACGAAGCCAGCACAGTAGAGAAAGGGTCACACAGAGCCCTGACCTCAACCCAGTTCAAAACCTTTAATAAGAAATAAACTGGAACATCAACTGACTTGATCACCCAAAATCAGTGTTGGACCTCACCAATGCTCTTGTGCCTGAATGGGAGCAAGTCCCTGCAGCTGGACTCCAAACATCTGGAATAAAGACTGAAACCAGAAAACACCAGCACCACCAGCAGGTGGAGCTCTGACACCAGACATGTCTGTGGAAACCCCCCACCCCGGGGCCGACCAATCACTCAGTCACAGCACTGGGTGAAAGAAAAAAAACACTCATAAAAGTTAATGTAATATTCATCTGCCCTGGTGCAGGTGTTGGACATCCACAATGACTGTGTGAGTTACAGACTGCTAATAGCTGGAGGGGTAAACAGCAGAGCGGCCAAGCCATAAAAAACGGAGAGATGTCAAAACACAGCGCCGTGACGAGGGCGGAGGCTGACGGCCAAACCTAGAGGACCTGGCTGCCCTCCGCCCGGCTACAGGGGCCTGTAGCGGGGGATGATAAAAGGCCTGTATCTACACCGTATAAATCAGTTACTATGGGGATGTGGATACAGAGGGTGGGGGCTGATTTCACGCTCCATCTTCTGACCAGCTGCTGAGAGTTTGTATCTGGTGCTGGGGTCACCTCTGCGGGCCCGGCCGCCTCGTCGGGACAGAGTGGTTGATGGATAAACTGGGCTCTGATGGATGACACAGCGTCTCACACGTATCCCCGTCTTTCTCTCCCCTCTGCCCGGCCCGTCGTCCTCTCCCGGCCTTCTAAAATACGAGCTGTTTGCTTTGCCCCTGCAAGCGCCTATAATGACGTGTTGTTTTTAGCCAAATCACTTCCAGCGATCAGTTACACAGCTTGCAGCATATCCCCACCCGCTACCCCCTCCTCATCTCCTCCTCCTCTCTGTTTTGCCTTCACCCCCTGCCGCCTCCCTCCCTACCACCATCTCCTCTCCCTCCTCTCTGGGCAGAAATATGTCTTTTTCCTCTCCGCACGCTACGGCTGTCAGGGGGGATTTGAGAGCCAGGCTAAAGGAGGCTGGAGGAACACTGGAGCTCTGAGTCACACCATCCGCCTGCCTGCCTGCCTGCCTGCCTGCATGGCGGCCTGTGTCTACAGCTGACTGGTCACACCCCGGCCTGGACTTCAGGATCTGTGCTGGACCTGTCCGAGTCCTGATGTCAGCCATTGTTTACGACTGGACAGCTGTAACGGTGAAAAAATAACACACTGTACAAAACATGTCTGAGCATATGCTAGGCTTTGATCAGGGGCAAATCATCCATAATGCACTACCGACTTTTCTTCTGTTAAGGTGTTTATTTATTTACATTAATTGCCTATAAAACATTTATATAGAAATAGGTGCATAAATTCAATTTTAAAGATATCAACTGGTTGGCTGGTACCAGAATAGGGTTGCAAATTGTAAGCTCTTTCATTAATGAATTATTGGTAAATATAATAAACATTTAACCGATTGTTTTTAATAAATAATAAAAACTTATTTCAAACAATAACAGATGTGGCTTTCCCCTAAATCTAAGCTCACAGCAACATGTTGCATATACTTTGATAGCTTTACATAGCCTATTGATTAATCGATTGCATTTCACATGTTGGATTACATTCCAAATGACTCATTAATCGATTGATGATTAATTGTTATTCCTAGTCCAGCCCTTTGAATCGGCCCACTCCAGCCAGTTGACTTTTGGTCTTGTATAGTGACATGAAACAGTAGTCTTCCAGATGCAAAAGAAATAGATCCAATGAGCATTGCTGAGAGACTAATCATTAGCCAATCAGCACCACAGGGGACAAGAAGACACTGCTATTGAGACTGCTCTACATCGACATGTCTTCTCTATACCCCCTCTTGTTCTTGACTCTGCTTTACTCTTAAAACGCTGACAAATCCAGCATTTTGGCGTGGCAATACATTAGAATGGCATTAGATGCAGGTGGATACATGGGTCTCTGGTGGCTTGTTCAGGAAAGTTGAAACCCCCTCCCCCACAGAAACAGGTTAGAGTGGAATGTCGGACTGAAGATGGACACTGGGTGAATGACCTGACAGTTCGTCTGATATCAGTGAAGTCACCTCAGGCCTTGGGAGTCCCTCCATTCTCGACTAAGGGGCCGTTTACACGGCAGCAGTTCTTGCATCAAATGTTGTTGCAGTTCAGCCTTTTGTTCACACAACAAGGTAAACGCAAACTTTTGAAACTGGCTTCAAGAGTGTAATCTTTTGAAAATGCCACCCTTTCTGTCACCATGTAACCTGGCAATCTGTGGATCTTGTGAGAACCGTGGATCTATTGGTGAGAACGGTGACTTCACCACACGGCCACACTAAGCGCCTGGTGTTCTTCTATTGTGTCGTTAGAAAGTTACAACGCCAACTACTGGCCTGGCATGAGAACTACCATGTTTTCAGTTGTTTTTACAGATCCGTGTACACAAGGATAATTTTCACAATGTTGTCATGTGAACACTGATTTTTTTTAAAGACACAAAGGAAAGAGTTTTTCGCTCATGTCTAAATATGGCCTTACTCTACAGGTTGTGATAAGTGGAACCACATCATGAGTCTTTCTTCTCAGATTATTTTATCTGAAAACTGTTAGGGGGGATAGGCAGGTGAATTATATCAGACCTGAAAAAGGAGAGATATAATAATAAAAATTTGGTGTAACTTAAGTGTGTTTTTTCTACTTTCCTATCCCGTTATTCATCTTGCAGCCTGTCAGATTTATATTGCGGGGGGTTGGTAAAAATGTCAGTTGTCTGACAGATTTAAACATCACTTGACTGCCAATAAATTTCAGTAGTGTTTTTTTAAAGCTTACAGGTGAGTGCTGCATATCCTCAACCATCAGGGGTATTCATCAGTTAGCTCAGGTTAAATCTAACAAATACTAATCTAACACTAATAATATAATGTTAATTGTAGCACTACACAAAAAGTCTGTGCATACTAATGTGTTTTTCTTTAAAAAAAATTAAGTTTAAGTTAAGTTTAAGTTTTATATATTTTAGATGTAAGTTTTGTTGTTTTTGGTGTTTTGTCAATCTGGAATTTTCTGTGATTTTTTGTTTGTTCTTCAGTAAAACAGTTAAGTCTTTTCACAACAAAGGCAATTAAAAAACTAATATTGTAAAACCTGCATGAATATTCGTTAAGCTCAGCAGGTCTGGAGACCAGAGACGACGCCTGACACAGTTTCTGATATTTCTCACTCTGAAACATGTAAATCAAACTGTCTGTCACCTTCCTCACCTCATGTGTGTCAGTGTGTGTTGTGACACGCCGACAAAATGAGCAGAGGGTGGGTGGGGGTCTCTGAGACAAGGCGCCTGGTGTTCCCACAAATGCCGGTTTGGCCCCAGAGGAGCGGCTGCAGGAGGCGGCGGGGACACGTCCCATCCCGCAGAGAACATTCCTTGCTGGTGAACAGGAAAGGGAATCAGGCCTTTTCCTCCTTTGGCGTGACCCTTTGCCCCCCCAGCATCTGTCTCTTCCAGGGCCCCCAGCCGGACCCCACTTTGATCTCTCACCGCTGTCACTGCTCAGGTTACAGCTAACCAACACGCCGACCCCGGTAACGAACCAGGTCTCGGCCCCGCATCCTCCACAGTCCACACGTATCTCCACGTCTCACCTGACTGTGATGGCGTTCCTTCACTTCCTTCATTTTTACTTCAGTTATCTCCCCGGCGCCCGTCACGTCCTGACAGTCAGCCTTACTGACTCTATTGTTCACATGTTCACAGACACACACTGTCTGTCCATCACGCCTCTCTCTACTGGACATCATGCTGCTTTGCCTGACTAAAGCATTATTCACACCTGGACAATCTGTCCCTCTGTCCTCACACAGCAGCATTTGGCCCACTTATTCAGAGCAGGCCTTAATACTGAGACAAAATTTAGAGTTTACAAAATCTCATGTACATTTGACGTTATTTTGTTAAAGAGTCCTTCAATTTGATCATCAAGGACTTCATATTATGTGTAGAACTGGATGTCTTACAGCTGAACAAACTGTGTTTTAAATGTATAACACAGGTGGTAAGTGGTTAAGATACACTTCATAAAACTAAAACATCTCTGGGCTCCTGCCATACCACGTCTCTCTCCACTGAGTTTTTGTTCTGTCAATATACTATCATCAACTGCCCAATTACTATAAAAGCCCCAAAATTGGTTTGAAAAAAACTACCACCAAATACCACAACAAAATACCAAATATACTAGCAGGTAGAGGTAGTGCACAGTATAATGAACATTCAATGAATTTCCAATGGTTTAAAAAGCATGTCATCAAAGTGGATAAAGGTGATGCTGGATTTCTGAGGCAGATTGTGATACAGATATAATGATGTATCGACCAAATGTTTTTTTCGTAGTTTTTTTTGTTTGTTTAAACATAAAACACGTGATAAACATTTTTGATAAAGATCACTGACATTCTTCACGAAAACGGCGCCAAAATATGTTAACTTCACACTTTACGATGAAAAAATAAACTTGTTAGTTGTGACAGTGACACTTTTTCTAAATGACCTTAATTATAGACTATATTTCTGCACTTGAAAGTCATCATAAAGACCACATGGACTGGATTTCTAAACACTTTACTGATAGCATTTTACAGTGTGCCTCTCACACTTATTCCAATGGTGGCAGTGGCCTCACCATCAACCAACAATTCCCTCAAGTGTCTTGGACTAGTGTCCTCTAACTATACACAAAAAAGGAATTCAGTTCAATTTCAATTCAGTGTTATTTATAAAGCCCAATATCATAATCTGCCTCTGAGGACTTTACAGCACACAACATCCCTCTGTCCTTAAACCATCACAGCATATGAGAAAAAACTCCCCCTAAAAAGTCCTTTTAATGAAGAAAAAATGGAAAAACATCAAGAGGAGCAACTGAGGAGGGATCCCACTTTGTCTTTACATATGAATTTAAATTTCATTTTACAGTTCTCTGACAATATTCCTGGACCTTTTCTTGAAAATTAAGGCTGAACAATATATCGCTTTTTATCTTTATCGTGATGTGAATTTGTCCGTTACAGCAGAAAACTGAACTTTAAAATGTAACTATCACCTTTTTTATTGCTGCCTTTTGTGTTCAGTTCAATACTCAAATTGCTCAATTAAAGAATATTGGAAAGTGTTTCCTTTTACTTTTTTAATTCAACAAGCAATTGTTTGTATCTCAGGAGTATAGTGAAAGTAGCAGAAAGGCAGAACTCAGGCATCGGCATCTCAGGTTCTGTCCTATGGTGGTTCAAGTCCTACCTCACAGGCAGATCCTTCAGAGTGTCATGGCGAGGAGAGGTGTCTAGGTCACATGGCCTATCGACAGGGGTTCCTCAGGGGTCGGTGCTTGGTCCCCTACTCTTCTCTCTGTTCACCACCTCACTCGGTGCAGTGATCCGCTCCCACGGTTTCTCCTACCACTGCTATGCTGATGACACTCAGCTCTTCCTCTCCTTTCCACCTGACAACAGAACGGTCTCGGCTCGGATATCAGCGTGTCTGGCTGATATCTCCACATGGATGAAGGAACGCCACCTTCAGCTAAATCTGTCTAAGACCGAACTCATGGTCTTTCCAGCTTGTCCATCTGTTCAGCCTCGGATCAGTGTCCAACTTGACTCGAGCCTACTTGTGCCCACAAACTCAGCCAGAAACCTGGGTGTCATGATTGATGACCAGCTGACCTTTAAGGTTCATGTGGCCTCAGTTTCTCGGTCTTGCCGTTATGCCCTCTACAACATCAGGAAGATCAGACCTTTCCAGACCCAACAGGCCACACAGCTTCTGGTTCAGGCTCTTGTGATCTCACGCATTGACTACTGCAACTCTCTTCTGGCAGGCCTCCCTGCATGCTCATTCAAACCTCTTCAGATGATCCAGAATGCAGCAGCACGTCTGGTCTTCAACCAGCCCAAAAGAGCACATGTCACCCCACTGCTAATTTCTCTTCACTGGCTTCCAGTGGCAGCCAGAATCAAATTCAAAGCACTTCTCTTGGCTTACAAAACAATCACAAGAACTGCTCCAGCCTACCTGGAATCCCTGATCCAGGTCTACTCTCCTTCTCGCCCACTACGCTCTGCATGCGAAAGACGCCTGGTGCTTCCAGCCCAGCACAGCTCTAAATCTCTAGCCAGACTCTTCTCTTCTGTTGTTCCCAAATGGTGGAACAAACTTCCAAACTCTGTGCGTTCTGCTGAGTCCCTTTCTACTTTTAAAAGACAATTGAAAACTCATTTGTTCCGAGAACACCTAGGCACTTAACCTGACTCTTCTCCTCTTTGCCCTTTGGGGTAAATTAAGTCAGAAGGTCCAAAACCCAGCACCTAATGATTATCTAGCACTGACAAAGTTGTGTGATGTTGTATATTGACTGTCATCGTAAGTAGTGATACTGAGATTGTTGAATCTCAGATACTGAGATCGCTACTGGTTATTACTTTGGTTTCCAAAAAAAAAAAAGGGGGGGGCTGTGCGGCACTTCTTCTGCCACTAGACGGCAATACCTGTGACCAATCACACCTGAAGCACTTTTTGCACTTACTAAGGGTTTTTTCCTTAAGTCTAAATTCTTGCTTGTGTTGTACGTCGCTTTGGATAAAAGCGTCTGCTAAATGACATTGTAGAATTGTAGAATTGTAGAACTAAGTGCACTTGTGAAATTGTTATTGTGATATTCAGCCTTACTGCATATCCTATATTTTTCTCAAATCCTGCAGCCGCACATACTCTAAACATTAATGACTATTAGTCATGCTACTACAACTGATTATTACTGTCACACACAAATACTTATTAACCCTTAGGGCCTGTTTTAATATTACACACACCGAATATCGCCCTGTGCACAAAATGCATTTTTCAAAACAAGCTTTAAAAATACTGTATTGATATTATTTTGTACTTTCATTGAGTTCATTTTTTTAACCAACATCAGTCCTAAACATAAATATCAAATATTCATAAACTATTGTTTAGAATTTTACCCTAAATGCAAGTTTTTTTCTCATGATGCCACCATGTTTTTACATGGAAAAAAAACACAAAAAAGTGTCAAATACTCACACTTATACCGCCCTGCACACATAATGCGCTTTTCAAAATCAGGCTATTAAAATATAATACATTAAAATGATTTTCTACTTTCAAGTAGTTCATGTTTTTAAACTAACATCAGTCCTAATCAAAAATACCAAATATTCATTAATTTTCAGAATTCTTACCCTTTAAATACCAGGTTTTTGTCACGATGCCACTATGTTTTTAGATGAAAAAAACCTCAAAACAAAACAACCAAAAATGAATTATATTCAATTTACTACATGCAAAGTAGTTTTTTAATAATTACAGCCAGAGATATGTTAATAACTTGCAGCAACATTGACTGTAACAGTGCACCTAGTGGAAATAGCATGTATTTTCGCCAAATATGGTTAAAAAATGACATCATCAGGTAGAAAATAGTATAAATGACAAAATCTGAGGCAAAGCCCAGAATGACACCCAGAAATAATGCATGTTTTTATGCTTTGATGACTGTGGGATCAAAAATTGTGCCTTAAATGGGCTTCAGTGGTGCATATTTGCACTTAACAGTATGAATGTCTCTCACTGTCTCTGTATCGTTTTGTCATATGGAATATGGATTACTGTAATTTTATTAGTTGATGTGTTCTGTAAACACATCTATTGCATTTCTGTCCTTCCTGTGAGAGTCTAAGGACAGAAGGGTGTCCTATGCTGTAAAGCCCTCTGAGGCAAATTGTGATTTGCTAGAATGGGCTTTATAAGTATAATTGAACTGAATTGATATGATACACTTAAATTAACTGGTAATTTTGCCCAATGTATCGATCAGGCTCTTCATTATATAAATTTGGTATAAAAGCTTATTCTGATTTTTATTCAGACACAGGTGATTGTACAGTGTTACTTCAATTTTCAAAAGGCCCCATTCACACCATGTTTCACACATAGTTTAAAATAAGCAGCGGAGCTGGCTTTGATTATTGTGTTAACCTGGATCACTCAGAGTACAGCGGCCAAATTAAAACAGTCTCACACACGCCGACTCCCCCAGCGCTCTCCGTATATTTAAAAGGTATCCGTTACAAAGCAGAGAAAGAGAGTGAGAGAGAGAGAAAAAGAGAGAGAGAGAAACAGACAATAAATAAATGAGTGAAGGGAACTCAGATTGGGATTTCTCTCTCGTTGGACTGAATGTCGTGGATTCAGCCCGTCACAGCCAGCCTCTCAACAGCAGCCAAACTAAACATTCCCGCCGGCAAGGGGGGAGAAAAAAATATCCATCGACACGAGCTTTATCGCACGCAAGGAGAAGTTAGATAATAAATAAGACAAATTACTCACTATAAACTCTCTATTTCCTCAACTATTCATCATCTCAGCTGCATGTCGAATTAGCTGCCGCTCGATATTGGGACTAAAACACAGACTCAAAGTCCTTTTTAGTGATAACAGGATTGATTTTTAATTCCCAGGCTTCAGTTTCATGTTTCTCTGTGGAATGTCAGCGGCGTATTGGGACTAAAGTAGCTGATATACTGGAGCCACAGAGGAATGAGCAAGAGAGAAACACACAGAGTGGAAGAGGGAGAGAAACAAGAACATGGAGACAGACAGACAGCCGGAGAGTGTTAGTTCTCCAAACCGGAGTACTGCTGTTGAGGGTGGAGCGATGCCTTCTGGGATTGGCGAGGCCTGTTGACTCAGGCCTGGCCTGGTTCAATAACACACATCAGCGAATAGTGATTCAGAAAAACAATATGAGAGGGCAGAGTGCTGGCTGCTGGACGAGCCGACTGAGGGTAAACACTCACAGTTTAGTGTTTCCTCTTTGACACAGCCAGTGTTTCTGGACAAAGACAACCTGCCCTGCTGACAGCCTCCATCACACACTAACATTCATTATCATAATGCAGACACACAGAGTGCAGGGCTGGGATGGAGTCTGATAGCTGGCCCAGTTTTGCATCCAGCCCCAGGCTGTCTAACTGCCTGTATT
The DNA here is from genome assembly GCF_026936395.1 of Plectropomus leopardus. NCBI lineage: Eukaryota > Metazoa > Chordata > Actinopteri > Perciformes > Serranidae > Plectropomus > Plectropomus leopardus. The sequence continues at coordinate 4,537,435 of NC_142180.1, forward strand.
CACTAAGCTCAGCGGCTACAAAATGTCTTATAGCAAAGAGCAACACACAAAACATTCAGGCAGCAGGATTGGTTTTTAGGGTTTATTTTTGCACTGCATATATTTAAAGATTTGCACCTTATTGTTATTTTAGAGACTGAAACATAAATTTGATAAATAACATAGGCATATTTAATTAATAATTTAATTAAATGTTAGGGCAAACACTGTCCATCATGGAGAAATGCGAGAAAAACAAAGTTTTCCTCACAAATTCAATGGTTCACAAGGCTGAGTAACTGATAGAAAAACGGTCATTTGGGGGTTGAATTATTACTTTAACTGAACCTTGTGTATTCCATATGTCATTAACAATGATGAACATATGACTGAAAAGGATTAAGGTTGTCGAACTGGATTCAGATTAGGTAAAGTGATATTTAACCCCACCCTTAGTGCTGGCTTAAGCAAATGGGGAGCTCCATACCTGCTCAGGTATCCGGCCTGTCCCAGCTCTCCATTCTGGAAGTCAGTGTAGAAGTCTGGACTGATGGCACCGTCTGCTGACAAGATCCCATCTGGATGAGACAACGCAAACACGACTTAATATACACAATAACTTATCTCCCCATCTCGCCCTTAGAAACAAAAAGCAACAGATCCTTTTTTCTAAAATTAAAAACTATTCATTTAAAGCCCTCAGTACCTGCATTGTAGAAAAGGTCAGGTCTCTCCAGGATGTCTCCGTCCCCATTGAAGGAGTCTCCGTCCTCCCCATACAAGAAGGGCTCTCCTGTGTCATCCATTAGACGGTTCTCCACCATCTCCAGCCACTGACCGTTGTACCAGCGGAACTTCTCATTCTGGATCTTCTTCCCCCACTCCTCGTCATATTCCTGGAGAGAAAGTGAAGGACAGAAAGGGTTAGGAGGAGGGAGTCAGAGATCCAAGGCTCTCTACTCTAGGTTGAGTTTAGCATCTACAACTTCAATGACACGTCTGACTGACACACTGACTACGTTTGCACTAGTATTTTTGTTTCCAGTATACAGAAAATGACAATATATCTACTAAGCTGATTACATGGCTAACAGTAAAAAATATTCTACTGATATTCTAATAATCGTGTTTACATGCAGCTGTGCAAGCTCCGATTAATGTAAATCACAAATAAAATATAGAAAAGAGGAACAGCTGGAGCTAATTGGGCTATTTTGCTTCTTTGCATTAAAATAGGATTTATTCAGAGTTTTACATTGGTAGCGGAACGGTTGGACAGTACAAAGACAGCCTCCTTTTTTTATTCTTTCTGCTGCCTTTTTTAAAATGGTCTGTTTTGCAGTATTTGCATATATAAAAAATCTGTAAATCTAAGTCTTTCATATTGTTTAAGAGTAGCTGTCTTTCTCCTTCAATTTGGAAATGTGAGTTATATGGGAATGCAACTCTATCAAAGCATTGCACACTGTTGGCTAGTTAGGTTTGTGTACAATGGTGTACAATGTATCCATGACAACTCACAGAGCTGACCGTAAACAGATGAGAGGCAGTGTGTCACAAACTGCAGTAAAAACCCCTCTTGAGACAAATGAATGGACTTACACAATTCAAACCTCATACTCATACACAATTATACACCGACGGCACAGCCCTAACCCAGCAATGTGGGGTTCAATATCTTGCCTACTTCAACATGCAGACTGGCAGAGCTGGGGACTGAGCCGCAGGTCTTTCGATATTCTGAATGTTTTTTATAGATGTCCAAACAATGCGCCTTGAAATGGATAATATCATATCTCATATTAAATTCAGAATAAGGCCTTATTTGGAATATCCAACAGAATATGCTGTTTACATAACCCATATGAAAACTGGAATATTTAAATTTGTCAGGACGAGAGGAATATTAGTTGCCACGTTCAGAGCTATTATTTTGCTCAGGAAATACGTCTGTGATTTTTGGTTGAAGTACTTTTTACAGTTTTCGAAATAGCTTCAGGTTTATTTCTGCTTGAAGTGTTTCCTGATTTAATGCAACAAATGTCTTAGTGTGCTTTGCTTAATCTCTCTTCTGCTGATACAGACATGATAGCATTTACAACTCTGTTAACTCGGAGACTGACATTGTTCGAGTGGAAATCCTCAGTTCCACCTACTCATGCTAGCTGGGTTAAGGAGGTGCTGTATTTTCATAAACTGGAAAAAAAACTGTTTGGCACTTCTTATGCATTTATAAAGACCTGGAATCTCTTTCTTTCATATGTCAATAGCACCACAGTGAAACACAGAACACAGTGGTCTTGCTCTCTAGTTGTATCTATTTATTTTCTTTTTTTAATTAATTTATTTATTCATTTTATATGTTTTTTCAAATTTTGTACTTTTATTGTTATTGCTTAATTCATTTATTGATGCTGTACTTTTCAATTTCAATTCTGTACTTCCTTTGTGGGGTATGTATCGGTGGTGATAGTGGGGCTGTTCATAAATAATAATTATTGTTTACTGAATGAATGACAAACTGATACTTTGTAATTATGTGGAAAATCAAACAAAATTTGAAAAAAAAAAACAGTTTTCTTCACAAATTCAACATAACACATGGTGAGTTAAGAGCAGTGAACCAGAAGTCTTTTCTGATTTGTTGTTAATATAAAGGGGAGGGTTCACAATGTGGGCTTATCAAGGCAAAAATGCTATATGTCATAAGACAGTAATTTACAGTTATATACACGTAAAACTGACAGCTCCATTACAGAAGTGTCTCAGGTAAACGTATGTATGACTGTGTTGTAATAAAAACCTGCGTACGTCTGTCTCGACTGTTTGCGTGCATAGCTCGGGCGGAGGACGACCACAGAGTTGTGTTTTCTTTTCTCTGCGGGGGCTGATGGGGGAGCGATAAAGGCAGCCTTTGAGACTGCGATGCCCTGGCCTGAAAGATTAATCATTCAGATGCAAAACAGAGGCCCGTGGGCACTGACAGCCACCCCGAGATCCCGGGACTCTAACCGGCCTATTGACCATCACACAGAGCCCCCCGCCCCAAATGCTGGTGGTGACAGTGACATGCTTTGTCAGCGGGCCGATTCATCAGAGGCTGAAACAGCATCATGACTTATGGTTTTAACTCAGCAATTTGGCTCTTATATTAGTTTAATATGACTAATCAGTTATTAGCAGCTGAGCTCATGATAGCATGAGCTCATCACAGCGGGGGTGAGGAAGTGCACGACAGTTTGGGGAGCTTTTCAACATATTCCTGTGGAAATGTGGCCCGGCTAAGAATATCACTGTGAATTAGGCCTCTGTCCCACTTGGAGCATCTACAAAGATCTGTGTGAGGCCACGTGTGTTTGTACATGAGCAGGGCCGCGATGATCAAAGGCGAAACATTTCAGGACTGCACACTGAAGACGTGTGCTGCCAAAAGCACCCGAGCAGTAATGATTGTGTGTGTGTGTGTGTGTGTGTGTGTGTGTGTGTGTGTTTGTGTCCACGGCTCTGCTTTCTCTCTCACCTCTGCTGTCCAGCCACTGACACACTCCAGAGCCCACCGGCTGCCTTTCATGTGGTTCACAGCTTAATAGGTCTCACTGATAATTTCAATGAAACACTTCCTTTGCCCTGCTGCACTGCCTGGCTATAATCTACAGCTAATTACGCTGATCTGAGGTCTGGCAGTGATCAGGCAGTGACTGGGAGCTGACCACACCTGTCAGTCACAAGGTGATTCAGGAGTTCATCACTTCGTTAATCGCTGATGTCAGATTTGACTCGGGCACATCAGAAGAAGACGGCGAGACTGTGGAGGGGGTCAAAACAATTCATGTCTGTATTGAAATGGAAACGAGCTGGATAAGAATATGGATGACCCATCTGTTGTTCTAAATAATCTGAAGTGAATTCAAAGTCTTAATTCATATCTGATTTATCTTACATTTCATTTTATGACCTGCAGCTGGATTATTCAAGGGTGGGTGCAAATGAATAGCTTCCAAAAGGTTTTTGAACACTTCCTATCCAAAGTTGTCTCACCAACCCAATAAAGAGGGGAACTTTCCTGACCCCAAAAAAGCCCCAGACAGTATCCGTTTCACTGCGGGCCAAACCTCTTGTGATAAGCTGATCAATTGTAAGTTTGCTTGGGAATATGTAAAACTTGAGCACAATAGGATTGTCTTTATTAACCGTTTGAAACCTGAGCAAATTGGCTTAATTTCTTTCAAAGACATGGAAACGTGACGAGCAACTTATCGAGAAATGATCCAAAAATTTGCAAGAAATTAGTGAAACCTACAAGTAAATTACATGAAAAAAAGAAAAAGAAAAGGAAAACAAACCTGAAAATGAACTGGAAAAAATGCTAAAATTAAAAAGAGAAAAGTAACAAATTTAAATCTAAAGTTATAATATTTTTTATTCTCTCTCTCTCTCTTTCAGGTCATTTTCTTATTACTTTTTACTAATTTCTTTCAATTTGTGGGAAATGTATTGCCAAATTACCCATATGCCTGTCATTTTTCTATGTTTTAGAAAGAAATTAACCTGTTTACTTAGGTTTAAAAGACTATCGAAAGGTTCCTGAACGCAGCACAGGAAAACAAGTTTCTATCCCGGTTTCAAGGGGTTAACTGATCTTGAGATCCTGTGTTGAAGTGTCAAAATCTTGCTGTACAACAACGTTTTGATTATTTTAGCTGATATGGTGCATATTTGTGTTTCATCAAATAAGCAACAGCGAACCAGGCTGGGGTGCCTATACTCATCTATGTTGTCTCTCTTCAACAAACAGGAACCAAATCAGTGCACATCTTTAAAACTAAAACTACTCATTCACAACAATTTAAGTTTCACTTAAAGTTGGTTAAAATAAAATACACCCTGCAAAGAAGAGAGTCCAAAAACAATGTTGTATAGAGTCCCTTTTTAAATTATTACAATAATTTTAAGGACATAATGGACTGTGATGATTAGGCCTTGAACAGATAATGACTCTGTCTTAGTCTTTTTTGTAATGGGATAGTTACTGCAGGTGTAAAACCTAATTTCCACTGCACAAACAAAACACTAACATCTGGCTTTTTAATGCAATGCAAATTCATATGATCAGCATTCACACCCAGGTCAAATGACTCTGCAGTAGACATGGGATTTTATCGCCTCCGGCTCCAACCGGAATTGATGGGAACAAAACATCCACCTGAACGTGGACATTTCAGCTCAACAGGCAAGATGCAGTGACACACCATCACTAATTACCCTCCATCTCCTCCTAAGCAGCGATCAAACATTATTCCAACTTAGTCTGCACCAAGTTTAAAAGAGAAACTAAATATGTAATATATAGAGGAGATGGAACCACTGAAAAGTTTTCAAAGACCTCTTTTCCAACTGCTGTCTACTGTTTGCCTGTTCTCCTGCCTGGCCGTCATGTTGCATGGACACACCAACAAACCGATTCACACGCACACATGCCAGCTGACAGAAAAGTAGACTCGTGTGCTGGAGTACTCTTTACTGGCAGTGGGTTTAGTGGGTTTACCTGTGTTTAAAAACCTGCATGCATGCACTAATTTTGCTGAGAAAGGGATTTAATTTGCCTTGAATAAGTTGTACAGTAATCACAAGAGGATGTAGGGAGAGGGGGGTCAGTTGTGTATTTGTTTTGTTGTATGGATGTTACCTGTGAAATATCAACAAAAAAAATATTACATCCATGTCTGTGGAAAAAAAGGATGCTTTGCACAAATCCTCCTCCTGTCAAGCACAGAAGATCTCCACAATCATCATAGTTTTAAGGTTTACATCCAAGATTTGTGTCACCAATTCAGTATCTGCAAAATGTCTCCCCTTCTGTTTCTGGGTTATGACACTGAATAATGGCCATAAAAGTGTTTTTGCAGATCATTATGTCATAGTGAAGCTAACCTTTGACCTTTTGGATATTAAATGTCATAAGTTCATTATCTTATCCTAATAACTATTTAAATGAAATTTTGTTATAATAGGCATATGAATTCCTCAGTTAAAGCATGTTTTGTGAGGTCATAGTAACCCTGAGCCCTGACCACCAAAATCTAAGCAGTTCATTCTTGAGACTAAGTTGACTTTTGCAACGAATTTGAGTAAATACCCTCAAGGCGTTCTTGAGATAATGCATTCACGATAATGGGACGTATGGATGTATAGACCTAAGGACGTAAAGAGGGATGGACAACCTGAAAACTAATAATGCTTGAAAACAATAAAACCAAGCTGTTTTCTTTGGCTTCTCTTTATTCTATAAAATATAAAACTTCAGTCTTCTCTGCTTTTTTTCTGTTTTTATTTCAACTCCCCTTCATCCATAGCATTTTGTAAGTTCGGTTTTGACAGGTGTTATATAAATACTGTTTGCTTTTGCATAGAAAATGGAAGGTCCAGCAGCCTTTCAGGCCCTACACAAATTAATTCAACCATGCTTACAGTACATCTGCAGAAAAAACACTACTGAATTAGTGTGAATTTCTATCTAAAACTATTGTCTGAGGTCCTGCAACTTTGTCAGTTAAAATGATTCATACTAAGAGTTAATTCAAGTAATAAATAGAAAATGGACCAGTGCCTTAATTCCTTCAATTAAAGTGTTGAAATATTATTTATGTGGCCTCATCAGTTACTCACAGCGATGATATCCAGTGTGTTGTCACAGACTTTGCGGATCTCTGCGTTGTTATCGTGCATCAGGTCGATGAGGTATGCTGGGGCTTCTGAGAGCAAGACTCAAGGAATGAAAACATTTCATCATCTCTCCTTCAATGCACAAACACTTCAATCAAGTGTTTGTGCATCCTGAATGGATCAAAGGGGGAAATATGGGGATGTGGTGGTCCTGTGGTTATTCTTTCACTGAAAGAAAGAGACAAAAGACAGGTGCCCTGCGGCTGAAGGAACCGCTGTCTACATTTCCTGTGATGAAGTGAACACTTTCCTCCCACAGCGGCGCTTACATCAGATATTCCTGTTCTATATATTCCTCCCGCAGAAAGAAAAACATCAATCAGAACATGCTGACAGAGAGCATATTTGTAATTTGACACAAGCCGCCGCCACCGACCACAACTGTGTACAATTACAGGCAGCTTAGAATACCCGGAGGGTTAAAAACAACTGAATCAAGGGGTTAAAAGAGGTTGCTATGGAGATGCAGATGTGAGTAAACTGTGAGGAAAGATACAGGCAGTGCTATGAGTTGCCATAGAGACATACACTAAAGACTGAAAATAAAGTAATTCTGGAGAAGGCCAGAAAAACTTTATACACAGCCACTGTGAAAATAACAGTGGTGAAAGCTCTGTAGCACTTTGTTGATGTCTTGTGTCTCTAAAGTTATCTTATCTAATGGAACAGAAATGTCTACAGTTCTTTACAAATTAGCAGAAGGATACGTGTGTCTTTGACGATGACGTCCCTGGTAGCTTTGTGAAAGACCATCTGGTAGAAGACGTAGACAATCTGACACACAAACTCATCATCCTCTTGTTGGGCTGAAGGGGAAACAGGCAGAGTGGGAAAAGAATTTAATGTTCATCCATTCGGTTTAACGAAACTAAACTTTAAGCTGTTTTTTGTTTGTATAGTCATATCAACCGCTGCTATAAAATGCAACTACACATATTGTTTCAAACAACTTCTTTACATATAAAAATGTATTCAAATTAGGGGTGGGCGATATGGCAAAAATATCATATCATGATTTTTTTTAAGGCAGGATCATGATCCTGATTTTTATCACAATTCTTTCTCATTTTGGATTTTAAGACTTTTGTGCATGTTACTGAACAGTACAACCAAGATAATTTCCCAATTTAAAAAATATAGCCCTAAAGTAAAAAAGAATAACAGAATATTTAAGCCAAAGTATCTTTTTTAATAGACTTTAATCTGTGTGTGCAATTTTGTTTTCCACTGTTTTGATGGGAACCATATATTTTGTCAGGTAAAATAATATAGATGTTGAATTTTTTTGGGGGGGAGGGCAAACTCGTTTGTGTTTTCATTTTCACCCTAGCAAATAGTGTGCTTCTGCTGAGAAAAAAAACAAGACTAGGTTAAGACCTAGTATATGGCTGGACCGTGTACAGTGGTTCCCAGCCTTTTTCCTTCAGGGACTTATTTACTATCACTGAGTACACTTAAGGCATATTTTCAGGGATATTTCATATTAGATTAAGAGAAAGGTTGAAAATAAGGCAATGTGCCTATGGCCCCAGGCCACCAAATCACTACGTCTGCCCCATTCTGCAGTCCAGCCAAAAAGTTTGGTTGCCGCGCGTGTATGAGCATAGAACTACAACAGACAGAATGTGCACTGTAGCACTATACAATTATCTCTTTGTGACGGCAGATCGTGGCAACATTCTAATTCTTCTAATCTAATATCGTCATATCGCACATCCCTAATTCAAATGCATTTTCGCCAGATCATAGGAGTGTGACAATATGCTCATCTCCTGATTTTATACTCTTAAAAATACTTGGGTGCTGATTCAGTATGTATTGTCATTTTTAGATACATACTTTGCAGGATTTTCCTAAAAAAATAAAATAAAAAAATAAATCTATACATTTACAGAAGTAATCATTCTCAGTCATGACTAGAAGTGTGTGGTGGTGTATTTATCTGCAAAGAGTCTTACTTCATTGCATTTTTTCCCCTTTTATATACAATAGATGAACGTTGAATCATACCCTTCTAGAGACTGTATATCATGTGGCATATTCCCAAAAATAATGTGCATCACGTCAGTTAGTCAATAAAATGTACATGTATAACATAAATTGATCAGAATATTTTTTTACAAAATAATTAAAAAGTCTCCTGGATACGTTTCTCCCGGAAAAGGCCAAGACCTACTATTGTCATTAACGTAATTACATAAATGTATATATCATTTTTAAACTAAAAAAAAAGAAAAAAAGAAAAGGAAATAAATACAGTGGATGTAGTACTGGTAGTACTGTGGTGTGAGCAACATGATCATTTGATCAGATCACATAAAATGACACTGTTTTATTTATTTCGTTTTTTATTTCTTTAACTGTGGTTTAAACGAGGTTATTATTTTTAGGAGAACATAAGACAATAACTTTTAAAAGTGTATCCCAGCAATGTATTGTTTAACATCCAAAAGGTTGAGGGATGTGCGAGAGACAGATTGAAAAAGAACAGTCAATATCTGTGTAGCAGATGGCAAGATATCCTGACCAGTAGTCCCTAGCATAAAAAATGTAAAAAAAAAAGTAGAAATATATTTCATAATGCTTTTGAAAGTTTCAGTACGGGAGTTGCTTCTTACCATTGAGCAGCTCGATGAGAGCAGGAATAATGCCGGACTTGGCCAACATGGCTGCACAAGAGTCGTCCATGGACACGGTGCCGATCATGATAACCACCTCCAGTATGAGGTCATCCTCAGCAGAACCTGACATCAGGGAAAAGTACAAGCTGAGTGCATGACTGACAAAGAAAGACAAACATCTGGCCTCGGAATAGCAACCGAAACAGCAGAGTGCTGAGCCAGGGAAAACATCCATGTTCTTTGACTATATGGGTTCACATGTGTGTGACCAGACTCAGCTGATGGAGTTGACTCTGACTGCTTCTGACTTTTAGCCAAAGCTATCTGGAAAACTATGCTTAGAGAATATCAGGCTTTAAATAAAATGGCTGTTTGCCATTTGTGTCTGAAGACATCTATTTAGTTTAAAAGGATTCCCAGTGGCTCACTTCAAGATCAATCAATGACTCATCAAGGGTTCAGTGGTGGATGACAGATGGCTGGTTTACTACGCAGAACACCATCACCATGGGTGTAAAACCAAGCAGCAACATCTGAGGCTAAAAATATAGCCAACACTGAAGTACCAAAAACTGCAGTACCTTTAAATTAGTATCAACTGACAGCTGGCTTTAAATATTTGAGCAACTTTATCCATATTACGTGATATGGATCAGGGATAACCACTCCAAGTCAACTCAGCTGAAGGAAACTGAAAAAAAGACAATATTTCCAATTCAAATTGAGGATAATGTCTGATCTTTTTTTTATGCTTTTTTATTATGCATGTAAGTTAAATTACATATTAGTAAAGTTTTTGGTGATTTGGGTTCCCAGAGGCCTTAACAAAAACAAGAAGAAGGTTGTGCTGGTGATTTTCAGCCACACTGAACACCCTCATTTTCTATAATCAGTTTTCTTTCTCAATAGTCCTTCCAATTTTTCGATCATTCTTCCCTATCATACTGTGTAGATTAAATGACCTAATGTTACACTAGACTTGTAATTCTGCTGTGATACAGACAAAAAGTGAGGATCAGCAGGTCAGTGGTCAAAGGTGAAGATAAGACTAGACCCTTAATGACGGTTTTCTGTCCTCACATCATCCACCAGTGACACTTCACTGATAGTGTGCTACAGAGGGAGTTAGAGGTTAAGACAGGGCATGGGAGAGACCTGGTCTCTGGTTTTAAAAAGAGATAGATGAAAGAACTGTGGCAGGTTTAACCTGCTGGAGCATTTACGGGTACATTATTGTGTGTTTGGTAACAGTGGGTTTTAAAGATATTCCAAAATCATTTTCACCATGTAACAACAAAACTCTTCACACACACCTGGTTTGAGTCGTGTTTTCAGGTAGGGCACCAGGTTGTACTCTGTGAGTACTAGCGCCCAGTCCAGGTTGGGGACGGTGAGATTGGCCAGCGTGCCCAGACACTCGATCACAAACTCCTCAGCCTCCTCCTCATTGATCTGAGCTGCCAGGTCGCCGACGTGGTCCTACGAGCACACACACACACACACACACACACACACACACACACACACACACACACACACACACACACACACACACACATAAATGAGAGTTTTTAAAATGAAGGTACAGATATAGACAAACCTGACAAACACAATTCAACTACAGATTTTACTTTTGTGCCTAATTCCCTTGTCATTTTTTTCTAACACTTTGAGCTGTTTTTTTTCCAGTTCTTCACCTTCATCTAGAGGCTCATGGCATTATTGCTACTACGTATGCCATATGTTTTATGTTATAGAGTAAACCTCTCATTATATAAGTGGACAGGGAACAGCGTTGGTGTTCTAGCGACTATATAAAGGTGACTTGACATGCCAAATTGTAATACTATCAAAGCTAATTTTCATAGATTTAAATCACTTGTATTGTGTCTTTTCCTTATCAATGAACACATTTTCATTCCTTAAGTAATATAAAGAAGAAATGGAGGGCTTCTTCCAAACTGTCCTCACTCTGTATCATGCAATTTTCTTGTTTGCAAAAGTGCAAGGAGTACTGTTACTGCATTGCATATTTATCGCCTCCAGTGTTTTCAGAAACTTGTTTTAGTAAACCATTTATATGTAATATGAGATTGGTTGCTATCAGCCACCTGCCATTGTGTCATAAGGATGAGCTCGCATTACATCACTCACCAGTGGGAGCTTTGCAGTGCATTCTGGTATCAGTAGGTTTTCTCTGGTCATATAGCACCACATTCAAAAATACTTGAGTCTTTCTACTGCAGAGATGGCTTAGTTTTATTTAAAGACTAACCAACTTCCCAGCAGTGAGTGAAATACTTTTTTAATGTGGCAAACCCTCCATGTGAATGCACAAACAGTAGAAGTGGGTAGGGAGATGATGTAGGAGGGAGTTTAGTAAAGGCCCATAATGTCGCTGCAGAGTCACTGGGTTAACTTTGGGTTACACCTGAGCTTAAATTTGTTTTTTCTTTCTAAAGCTTGTATTTCTTTGAATCTGCATCATGAAAAGTGATGTTATTACGTACCATTAGCAGTTCCTGTTTGTAATGTAACCATGAAATAATTAACATCTAGATGAATATGCTCCAAAATCAGCCATAAAGACTTGACATTTCGTTAGAAAGTTCTCAAAAATGCTACAGAATTTAAATGCTCATCCACAAGGAAACCCAGAACTGTTTGAGTTTAAAGGACAAATGTATGATTCTTGGCTCAAAACATTTGTTACTTTACATGTATCTATAGGAGTTACAGATATTGAACAGTCAAACTGTGTGTATGAGTGTGTATTTATGTAATCTAGTCAATGAAATATTGTTAATGAAAATAATGAGGACCCCAGGAAGAGTAGTTACTGCTTAACACAGAAGCTCATGGGGATCATAATAAACAAACAAACAAAGCACTCACCAGGAAGAGGCCCTTGGTGGGTCCGTTGTGCTGAGAAAGGTTTCTAATCATCTTCATCATCAGAACATCCTTCAGCTTCACAGCACGCTTAATCAGCATCTTCAGACCGTTACCTGTGACAACAGGGACAAAGACTTTAACACTATAGAACGGGATGACATATTTTTTACACATATATTGTGTTTATCCTTTCTTTAGAGCTCATACCTTCACAGATGACCTTTGCATTACTCTTGTTGGCAGCCAGGTTGATGCAGAGAGAGATGAGCTCAACGTCCATCTTCTCCTCCCCGCAGTCAAACACCATCCTCATCAGCTGTCAATCACAAGTTCCAAATGTCAGTTAACCACAGTTAACCACAGAAGAAGTCATGTGTTTGTCATGTTAGAAAAACCTAACCCATACAGTGCAGCATCTTAGTGGATTTGTTTTGTTCAACCTTATCGGATGTGAGCTACAATAAAGCAAAGACAGGCAACATGTGTGTTTGTGTGTGTGTGTGTGTGTGTGTGTGTGTGTGTGTGTGTGTGTGTGTGTGTGTGTGTGTGTGTGTGTGTGCGTCTAGTTTTAATTTGTCACTGAAAAAACTCAAAATTTAAAAGCATCCCTGAAATCTACTCCAATCATGACAGACATTGGGGTCTGAGTCCTGGAGAGTGAAGGAGGGTGAGGAAACAAAATCAGAAACTCATTTCAAAAAATAAGAGTCAATCTGAGTAAGGAAGAGAAAGAGTGTTGGAGATAAAGTGAAGGCAAGCATCATTCTTCAACTCCCAAACTCCCAAACACCCACCATCTCCTCCTCCTCCTCCTCCTCCTTCCCTCCGTCTGTCTGTCCCTCTCCTGCACTGATTTAACATTAAACAGGAAAAGCTTTGAGCTGAGAGGGGGCGGCGGGGTGGCAGAGGTGCACTGCTTCCCTCTGAGGAGCCAGGAATCAGAAAGAGAGAGAGAGAGAAAGGCTGGGCCGGGCCTGGGTTAGGTATCACATACCAGGGGCCCCGCACCCCAAATCAGCCCCGTCTAGACTCTCTGGCACCTGCCTCTGCTTATTTACCACAGACAGCCACCGGAGGCCCAGTCAGGGCCCAAAGCCGCACTGCAGTCCAACCAACGCAGCCACCTCCACCCCCCCCTTCACCTCCACCTCCACCTCTGTTCCTCTCCTCCCTCACTACTGACATCTCCGATCTGGAAACCCCACATCTAGCACCAAACAGTGACCCCATTAAAAGCTGGAGAAGGGGAAAGGGGCAGGTCAGCCACCAGCTTGGGAAAGTGATAAAACAGAGGGGTCTTAAAAGTATGAAATAGGTGAGAGAGGATGAAAAGGTGGGAAATGGGGTGAAGCAGTTTGTTAAGGACGTATTTTTACAAACACGACAGATCGCAGTTTTTCCCACAGAATGAGTGTAAAGTTTCTGTTTTTTTCCTTTTAAACTGTGTGTGTCCCTTTTTATCATTCTGTGTCCCCTCGCTAAATTCTGAGGTCTTTTTGGGTCAGTGAACGCAGCACACGCAGAGCTTGTGTCAATAGATGAGAGGAGCAGCTGCTGCAAGTGAAAGCAAACTTTTAGACCCAGCAGAATGAACAGATAATTTCTGATGTTTTGCTGCTCCGTCTGTGCCCAGACTACTCTTTGCGCTCCAAAAGTGTGGTGCAATGAATAACTGAACCGTAGTCAACAGCACTCCTTATAAAAAGTCCAGCTCCCAAAATAAAAAATCTATTTGTGGTGGCAGATTTTATAATTGTGGACATCTGCGACAAATAAATTAATGTTTGGGAAACGAAGGGAACATGTAGTTAAAGGCCAAAAAAGGTTTTGGTGTGTTAAATTGGACAATGACTTTGATGAAAATGAGGGTGAATAAAAATGAACCACTGAGACTGTGTCCAAATAAAACTGGCTCAAATGTTAAATATTATTTGAGTGTGAAAATAGCACTCAAAATGTTTTTTAATCGAAAACAATGAAATGCTCACCACAACAAACATCTGGTGGACAGTGGGACAGACAGTCTTGGGCTGCATCATCATCTACACAAACTGACATTTATTTCCTCAGATTTTTCGGTTGCCATGACACTGAACAACCACAAAGTAGTTACTTGACCACAGCTACAGAGATACTACATCTTTACCAAATAAAAACATAGCCCATGTTGTGCTGCTGTCAGTCTGATAAAATCAGTATTTATAAATGTTCATGTCATGCGGCAACCTCTGAGGCTGAAAAATAAGCCAACACGAAGAACCAAAACCAAAAATATAATATATCCCTATAGACCCCATATGAAAATGCCCAATTTTAAAGTAGAAATTAACATGTTTATAGTCTGGTACAAAAAAGAAAGGTTTGGACTCTATAGACAATGTTAACATTTATGACAACTGTACCTGGGGTTAATTTTTATGTAACTCACTCGTTTACATTTTATTTGAGTTCAAAGTTACATATAAGTAAGGGTGTGACTGCTTTGAATATCAGGCTGTCTGCCTACAGTGTCCTAGGCTTTCTATCACATCCACTTCCACTGCATATGGTCACTTCTGGTTCTAAAAAAACAAGATGGCGATGACTGAAATTCCAATCTCCAGTCCACAAATGTTTGATGTCATGGTAGCTACAGCCATTGTTTTTTATAGTTTATAGTTAATGAGTGATCAACTACTTTGGTGATTAAAAATAAGTGATGACAGGCCAGACTAATACTTGCATTTTAAAAATGCCAACCTATTTAGACAGAGTATTAAGACAATTTTAAGACATTTTACTGGAATTATTTTACTTTTTGAATGATATCTTCTGCAAGTTTTCTTGCTCCAAATTATTATGGAGCCAGGAGTTTTATGTAGCTCTTGTAGAAAACAACAAATCTTTTTATTTTTTAAAATATTTATTATTTATTTTTCCTAAAAACTGTCCATTGTAATTAGAACAGGTCATAATTAGCCTGTTTAATTTGTATATAACTGTAGAATGTAACTATTTGTTATTATTATTAGATTCTTCAAATTCAGAGAGTTGCCTTCTTATTTTTAATGTCATACGAACTCTGACCTTGACTGAGCGGGCATCAGTCTTGTATGTTTTCCAAAAGCCTTGTTTTTCTCGTTGACACTAAAACACAAGACTAGATTTACATACGTATTTATTCAATATGGACTGGTGGAACAAAAAGGCCAAAGAAGAAGAGAAAAAGATGCACCTTCACTTTTAGCTCAGTGTGGACTTGCTCTGAGTAAAAGAAGGATGGACAACATAAGAGAAATGGAGGCAGCGGAGGGTAGTGAGTGAGAGTGAGCCGGCCTCAGGGCGGGGTCAGAGGTCACATCCTGGTCATGCTGCTCGCCAGCATCCTTTCAACCATGGGGGAGCCTGGGGTTCAGATCTGCTGCTGACGTGACCCACTGAACAAACAGCAGACTCTCCTGGCCACATCTGGCCCACATTTACACCCAATCTCAACAAACAAACACAACGTGCATTTAGGTAATCGCCGATGATGAGAGGAGCGACTGACCGGGTCAACTCAATCAGGAGGGAGTGCAACTTGACAAAAATGTTGTGATCGAATGTTGACCAAGAAATGAGCCTGAGGGGGTTTGAACATCAGTGGCAAACTTAGTTTTCATGATCACAACTCTATTTAATTTTGGAAAAAAGAAACAGTTCCCAGTTTAGTAATGCTAATTAAGATGCTAATATGCGGAAAAGATGCAGAAAAGGATGAAATGGATTGCGACTGTTTTAAGGAAAAAAAAGGAAAGATGAAAAAGGAGACTTGTCATCACAACGAGAGCAAAGACTGAGCAGCAGTCCTCTGGTGGTTTTTGGGTCCAGATGTGGCGTGCGTCCCCCCCTCTTGCTCTGTTTCTCATGCATTAATTCCCGGGTGCCGTTAGCTGCCGATGCTAATGTGTCTGTCTTGGTCTGCTGGCGGTGTACATTAGCCAGTCTTACCTGCGGTATGCAGTCTGTGTCGGCAAACATGGACTTGAATCTGTCGTCCATGCTGATGTGGTACAGAATGCACATGCTGAGCTGTCTCTGGCCCTCGTCAGCTGCAACATAAACACAGGAGGAGGAGGAAAGTCAATGGATGAATGACTGGTTGTGCCGTAACGCTCCGCGGGATGCCAATGACCACATCTAGGAGAGCTGTGTGTTTTTTGAAAATATTAATGAGCTGAATGGCCTTTTTAACAGCGATGCCTGTTGGAGTTCAAATGGCATTCGGTGCACACTCAGCACTGGCCGACTGCAGTTTCTCAGTTTGTCGTGTCTCACGGACAGCTAACCAGAGGAAAAACAACATTTAAAGGTTAAATGTGGAACTGCAGCAGTCTACTGACTGGAAAAGGGCAAGCTTTTCATGCTGCATTACAAAAATATATTTACCTTATTTGCGCAGGTCTTGAGATTTCCAGATTTCAGTCCCAAAACAGTGGAAGCTAATGGAATTTTGTTTGTTCTGATCACAACATTTAGGGATAAGTCTTGAGATATTCTGTATTTTTTTCATAATAAATGAATCTCATGTGCAGAGCCAAACCAACTTATCTACTGAAAAGTATTTTGTGTATCACAGCTTGATATATCTTGTTTATCTCTGCCACAGAACTCCATTTTATTAAAAAACTATTAAAATAATCATCAGCGACTGACACTAGGTGATGTGTAACTTTATTACCATGAACACACACAAATTTATTTTTGACTGAATCCCACATAAATCGTCCTGCTGCAACAACTACTCACTAGAGCCAGCAATGTGTCTCTTAAATGCCTGCTGTTTACAGTCCCGCACCTGGTTGCTACATTTTTATAAAGCCCCGGCTTCATCTGAGCGCTGTTTACATCACAAACAAATAGAAAAAAATGAAAAAAAAAAAACAGTCAGAGGGCAGACTTTGCAGAAAAATACACAGACATACACTTCTAGTGGGTCAAAAGTGATGACTTAGAGTGACTGCTACTTACTATATGATTCAGTACATTGTTTTTTTGGCAAATCTTACATATAGTATATCTAAAGATTTATATCTTTAGTCTTTGGGAATTGTTGTCAATAAGAAACTCACAGAATGAAGCCAGTCTTATCATTTAAAGAAAAATCTCTTCAGCCTCCAAGAACAGTGATCCAGTTAGTAGTTGGGATCCTCCACTGACCTCGCTGTGAACACTTTACATAGGTTCTCCTTCCACGGTAGAAAGCAGTTCCAATGAAAACTGTGGACACTGGGGTCTGTGGATTATCCTTAGAGACCAGGACACTGTTTGTGGAAAGACACATTCATATTGAATTTTTAAAAACCTGCATTCATATTTTTTTTTTGCTACTTGGAGGCAGCAAAATATGCTGGAAACCCCCAAAAAGCTACTCCTTATAAATGCAGATTTAAACAGTGCTACATAAATTCTATTCACCTCAGTTGTATTGTGACGTGACAAAAGATCAAGAATATCAAAATCTGGACAAATAAAACTAAAACAATCTGCACAGATAGATGCAGAAAGAAAATGTGTTTTTGTAATTTGGGTAAACTGACCCTTTAATATTTGTCCATTAAAATGCCTAAATTCCCTGCCACTTCTGTTTTTGTGAGCTTATCAAATGTCAGCAGCAGCATGCAGAAGATAAAGACAGAATGGATTGAGTGTTAGACTGTCAGTGAGCCCAGGACCTTTATGAGTTTGACCTCTGACCAGAGCTGGGGGGTTTGTGGAGGCCTAGAGGAGGGGCCAGCCAGGGAGAATTAATAGAGTTCAGACCAGAGTTTGACCCAGGAACTTTTCATTAAGAGAAGTGTTAAGAGAGAGGCTCGTCGCTGGACCAGAACCACCGACAGACCTCCTGTAATGCCCACCAGCCTTCAGACGCCCCCACCAGGTCCAGTTAAAACTGGTCCCAGCCGTGTTCGGTCACTGGCCGTACAGGGAGCGTTATCGCCGAGTATTAGATCCAGATGTGCTCAGTGAAGCCCTGGAATCACAGGAGGGAGAGACGGCTTCTAGCTTTAATTGGGAAAACAGGAGGAAGCATCAATTTTACTGCCTTTAATAAGTTAAAGCTACGCTGCTCTGGACCTTCCAGCGCAGCCAGCGATTGGCCAGAACATGTGCTTCTCATTAGCTATCCTTTACCTCAACCAATACCTTAAAATGCACAACCAAGTGCGCGCGCACACACACACATACACTCACAGGCAATAAGCTCCTCCAGACCTTGTGGACTCCCTCACTTTGCTAGTAGGAACATGGAGGATCCTTTATGGGCGAAGAGAGAGATCCCATTAAATGTTCAAAACACTGCTCAGGTTGGGGCAAGAGAGAGAAAAAAAGGGTGAAGGGGAGCTGTTAAGAATTAACTAGACTGTTCAGGGGCAGTTAGTGGGAGAGCTAAACTCCAATTACACCCCAACCTGATTTAAAACCGCCTAACCTTCGTAAAATTACACCCGCGCACATTAAGAGGCGTCTGGGCCCGCTCTGCGGACAGCACCGCTCCATTGTTATTGCATTTTCTGGATAAATAAGCAAGTTGGGTTTGGTCGTTGGAGACATCACACACCACATAATAGGGCGCAATGCTCTTAAAGAGGTCCACTACCCACTCAAGTCTCCTAATTTGTCTTTGCGATACCATGACAGACAGCATACTGCATCACAGGCAGAAAAAAAAACTGAGCTGATGTTGCAACTGATGATAGTGTTTTAAACATCATTATCAATGAAGCTAATCTCTTGGGTTTTTTAGGTTTTTTGAGTAATATGTGATCTTTATCTTTTATGCAGTCTATAAAATGTTTATAGATATCTTGAAATTATTTGTTTTATCTGACAACAGTCCACACCCAAGCATATTTAAATAACAATGATATGAAAACTGACAAAAGCAACCAGTTTGAAAAGCTGACACTAGAATCTTCAGTACTTCTTTAACTTCTTCTTTTACTTCCTTCATAAATAAAACTACACAGCTGATGAATTACCAAAACTGTTGCAAAATGATCGACTAATTGTTTCTCTAACTGACAAGGTTATCAATATTATCTACTAATCTGCCAATCCTCTTAACTTTATCAATTAATTGTTTAGTATTTAACTGTGGTACCAGACAGGGGTCCCAACATAAATCTGATAAGGGATTTAAAGGCACATGTCAACCCCAAATCAAAAATACCTATTTTTGGGGTCCCCATTAACTCCAATGTTGGGATGGGCACCCCATACAGAGGCTGTATTCTTGCTGCAGGGGCACTGAGTTCAATTCCAACCCTGGCCCTTTGCTGCATGTCATTCCCCCTTCTCCTCCCCCTTTTACGCTACATCTGTCATATCAAATAAAGGTATAAAAAGCCCAAAAATAATCTGGAAAAAAAACAAAGCATTTTTTCCTCTTACCTTCAGTGCCATTTATTAATCTAGATAGTTTTGGTGGTAGTTGCAGAGTGTTGGTGATGTCTGCCTTCTCTCCAATATAATGGAACTAGCTGGCACTTAGCTTATGGCCAAAAAAATACATGAAAAAACTCAACAGCAATGTCTCTTCACAGAAATCACAGCCCGGTTACTCAAGATAATCCACAGACCTCGTTGTGCACAGTTTCATGTGGGAACTATTTTCTTTCTACTTAACTACACCAATAAACTGAATCACTGCAAAGAAGGAAGCGTGCATCTACTGCTAGCTCAGTCTGCTAGTCATGATTTTTAGAAAGACACAGTGCTGTTGAGTTTTTGTTTTATTTTTTCAGCACTTTAAGAACCACAAGCTAAGTGACATCTAGTTCCATTATATTTGAGAGAAGGCAGACATCTCTACAGCCGATATCTCCAACACTCTCCAACTCACACTAAAACTATCTAGATTGATAAACAGCACTACAGGCAAGAGGATTTTTTTTATGCTTGATTTTGAAGCGAACTGTCCCTTTAAGCTAAGGATTTAACACTTGTTCTGACTTTACTCAGATTTTTGTGAAACACTGGTTGAACTGCTCGCATCTCAAATCCACACACAACGACCAGAATACTCCAAAATGAGTGCAGACACAGACAGTGGATGCAGTTCTATCTTTACTGCTAAAGCATGTTTTGGAAAACTCAAAAATATCTGCACATGTGCAGACAGCGCTTATACTCCATGTTTCAAGTCTGCAGTCTTTATGGCCCTGACATACTCCATATCAGACCGAGTTTTGTTTATGCACATGGGGGGGATATAGGAAGTCTGACTTCGGCCAGAAGTTTCCTGAACATGGTCAGATGACAAAACTTAAATCAGAAGAATGGGTTACGAGGTTGGAACCTTTAGTTCATAAAATATTAGAAAAGAGATAAACAGTTTTTCAGAGTCCAAGCAACATCTATAAATGTCTCATTTTGTCTAGCCAACTGTCCAGATCCATGATACATGCGAGCAACCAACATGTACTGAATTTTGGACCTTGCACATACATAAGGCACTTTGCACTGTGTACTTCATACCATACAGTTTACATTGATATTGTTACTGCACTATTATCCTATGTATGAATTATTTTTTTTCTATTTTCTTTCTTTCTTGATATTTCCTTTGTCTGTAACCTGCCAAGGGACTACGGATGTAAATTAGTCAAAAAATATTCAGATTACTGTGATATAAAACAGAGAAAAGCAGCAAAAGTCGATATTGAAAGCAGTGTGTGTTTGGCATTATATACTTGATACATGATGAGTTATAGTCTGCTGATCTATTAATTAAAAAAATATTTATGCATTTCCTGTAAATGCAAAAATGAGGATGCAGGTAATAAAGAGGAATTTTCTACATTCTATTGAGTTTGGCTGGCGGCGGGATGGTTTGAGTGGAAGGTGATGATGACAAGTGGAGGCTCTCTCTCCACTTTCATCTTATCACCAGGGGTCACGACCTCGGGTCAGGTCTGGATGGAGAGAGTGGAGGCTGACACACACGCCCCCTCACTCTCCTCTCTCTTTAGAGATAAGACCAGAGTCCTCGTGCAGAGTGTGTCCGTTGAAAAGAGGACAGTCAGCAGTGAAAAGAGATGATTAATGACACATCCGCTGGCATACAGAGAGCATTACACACACGTGCAAACACACCAATACAGGCAAACTCAACAGTGTCAAAACTGTGAGCAGTCGTAATATTTCAGTGTTAACTTATATTATGTGTGCGCCTCGCTTCCTGAGTGAGCAACCCCCACCCGCCACTTCCCAAAAAACAGCCTTCCCGAAATCTCTGAAGACCTCTCCACCTCTCCGGCCTGCTCCTGCAAAAACAACATTTGTGCAGAGGCTCTGGCATGTTATTCTAACAAATATATTATATTAATTATGCGCCGTTACCCGAGCCTCCCCCTGAGAGGCTTCAAAAGGCTCGTCAGAGATGCTTCTGACCGTGTCACACGACCTCACGGATGAGACGACGCACCAATTGCAGTGCTCCGGAGCTTGCAGGAGGTCACTGCTCTAATGGTCACCAGAGGCAGCTCGAGGCCTGGGTGCTGTGTAAAAACTGCACCTGCACATACGCCTCAGAAATAACAAATTAGACGCTCTGCAGCTGGCTCAGGAGAGATGCGTGTTTCTCAAAATCTGTCTGTTTCTGTGAGTAAAAACATGAAATCTTTGGTTTCCCTGATGCGAAGACAAATACATACAACCTCAGTTGTAAACACACACAGTGAACTAGTAGAAACATATCCACCGGGACAAACACAATCAGCACGCGGTCAGATTGATTACCGAGCAGTGAGGAGACTTTGGGAATGAGTCCTGCCTGGACCATCTGGCTGCGCAGCGACGTGTCGAAGGAGAGGTTGAGCAGGAGGCGCAAGTTGGTGCTCAGGAGCTCCTCATTCTTGCAGGGGACCAGCCGAGCCAGCTTCTCCACGGTAAAGGTTTCAGCCTGCAGACAACAAACAGAACAAGTAAAACAAGTTCTGCTCCAAGTGCAAGCTGACATCTGTAACAACACATTTTACTGAAAATCTAGCTCCACAACAAACCTCTACCGATGTGGTCCACTATAGTATGTGTCTAACCCTGGGTTGTACATTTCTTTACAAAACAATGTTAAATTGTGGTTTAAATAATAATTTTGTTTTTGGCAGCCTGTATGAACACTATTTCCAAGAACACCAAAGACAATCATGAACACACTGAGGCCAGTTTTTTTTTTTTTTTACAGCTAACAGCCAAATGCTTGAATGATGACATTTGTACAGAGCACGGGTGGATATTTTGGATAAGGGAGGAAGAGTTAAGATGATACACAATTTACACACTCCACAGGAGAAGGGAAAATCAACTGTCTACTGCTTTATTAAAATCACAAAGGTTTTAATTTGTAATACTTTGTTCTGCAGCAGATATTAATTTATCTTAAACCACAGCAACATGTTTCACTTTTTAGAAAGACTGCTCGGCTTCTTCTTGTCACTGGTCTGGAATAAAGAATGGGGCAGGAATGGATTTACCTGTATGGCTTGAAAAAAAGTTATTTATCTCAGTTTAGTGCTGTATTTTTGTATATAATGTATCCTGTGTTACGCTCTAACTGATAACTGATTTTCTTAAATTGTACATCATTTGTTTTAAATGTTTCTCTCAAACTGAATGGGTCAAAGTGAATCTTAATGATAAATTACACTGTAACTATCAAGATTAAAATAGCTAATAGTGTTGTCAAAAATATCAATTTATCAACATATATTGATACTGAATATTTGCTATGGTTTTAATATTGTTTTTCCGCAGTGTCAACACGGCGGTCTCAGCTTTTTAATGTTTACTGCAGTCATTCTGCTGTTCTCTGCTTAGAAAAGTCATCTTTACCATGTATAGCCTTAGTACATTTATCTTTACTTAAAAATTTCAATTGTATGTCCTCAACTTCAATTTTTTACCATGATATTGAATATGGTATTAAATATTGACATTTTTCAAGGTATTTTGAGGAAGTTAGAAATTCCAGCATTGTGATGACACTAGTAGCTAATAGTGTATAAAGTGAAGAAACCTCCTCTTTGACCAAGCACAACATTTACATGCTGTTTACACATTAATGCATTAATAACAACAATCGAACAACACTATTAATTCTAAAAAGGAATTTTCCTGCATATTCATCGATTTTATTTTGAAATTGAAAATCATTTTGCTGAGATTTTTTCTTAATGTCATTTCTTATGAAAAAATATCAAGACAATGTAACGTAATGGAATAACTTTACCGCATTTATAACATAACCAGTTGTACTTCATTTAAATAATAATAATAATAATAATGAGAAAATGTGGATCAAATATAAATCTTGACTGGGTTACAATCCGTCAGTTCTACCACCCTGTAACACATCTGTCATTTTTAAAGATTTATTTTTTGGATTTCGTATTTACTGGAGATAGGACAGCTTAAGTTCGAAAGGGGGAGAGAGAGGGAGTGACATGCAGCAAAGGACCAAGGCTGGAATTGAACCTGTGGCTGCTGCAGTGAGGACGTAGCCTCTGTACATGGGGCGCCCACCCTACCAACTAAGCCACTAGGCACCCCACACATCTGTCATTTTGTCATGATTATGTGGAAATATTTTGAACACTAAGATCACATTTAGTAAACATCTGAGTTAAACTCGGACACATTTCCTTTTCCATTTTAAAGCCAGGGGTCTAAGTCTGGAGAAGGTTCACATGACCTACAGGCAGGTGGAGGTGTTGAGCTGATGAGACCAAACAAAACTCAGACACAAACTTGTGACTGTGACTCCTGAGGGATCACTGATGTGTGAAGTTGTGAGCGGCGTGGTGGTGTTTAGACTGCATGCTGTCACTGTGAATGTCAGTGTGACACAGCGCTGCTACAGAGTCCAGTGCTGCTTGTTAACATGTCTGTCTCCCCTCTCCTGTGGTCTCCCCCACAGCCAGATATCACGGTGACGCAACCTGCTCCCAGTTAAAAAACGCACTCGCTGCTACTGTGTGCGAAACCAGCTCCAGTCGCACCATCTCAAACCAGACCTCAAGCTGCATAATCAACTGCAGCCTGTGTCAATTACCACTGACATTCCCCTTCCATTAGTGACAGCAGCAGGGGAAAGAACATATCAGACTGTGTTGACATCTTATCTGATTTGGAGAAAATCACAACATGTTTGCTGAGTAAATAAAACCCGATGGCATACAGTACAGAATCACTGAGTGATCAGCCTTTTCTTTAAATCAATTAAACATCCATGTCCATAAATAAAAACCCTTTTCCCTTGTGCAAACTGAACTGAGTGGAAGTGTTGAAATGACTATTTTCCTGCTGGGCACATGCCTGAGTGGGTCGAATCCCCCTGAAGGGTCCTTTAATCTGAATCAAAGATACACTGAAGGGGAAACATGGAGATAAAACCAGTTCCTAACAGGGTCTGGCTTTGATAAAGAGCCACAAACGGAGTGAGATTGGAACCAGGTGGGTCTGAATTAGGGAAAGTCGGAGCGGTGAGGTTCCTGTACGAGCGCTGTGGGACACGTGGCCGAGTGAGTCTTCTAAGCGTTTATTAAATTGAAATTTGATAAGCGCAGTTTTAACTGGCATTTCTACACGAGATGACTGAAATGACTTTGGGAGTTTTACGGAACAAATAAAGAATGATTATATCCTCTAAATTTGACTAATTTAGTTTAAATTTCTCAAAACAATGTTGAGAAAAAAACATTCACGTAACGATGGTCTAATTTAGGAGACTGATTCTATTGGAAGGAAATAAACCTCAAACACACAGACGCCATGAATTTTAAACAATGAACACTTTGGGTGAGCTAATCCAACAAGCAGTTCATTAATTAAACATTAAATCCAAATATTTGCAGGATTATTTTCTTATTTCGCTGAACAAATCCATGATTCATGTTATGTTTGTTATTACACTGAGTTAAAGGAACTTGAGTAAATCCCTTGTGGGCCACAACAGTGTAGCAATTAAAAGGTTTAAAATTCTGAATCCACAACAATCCTCAATTTTGAAGATGAAACTAAAAAGAGCAACAACAAACAAAAGGAAAAAATGTCATTCTCATGTAAACAAATTAGGGGTAGCGCTATATTGAAAATACTCGATGTATCACGACTTGTTCCACACGGGATACATAAAATGACTATATCGCAAACATCAACTATAAAATGTCCCATCTTTTTTTTCAGTCACTGGGATGAGATTTGCTTTGGCGTTTTGGTTCTCTCCCTCTCACAGACATACACACAAAGAGACTAAGAGAGATACCCACATCCAGACCACTTTCTCCTGGGCGATTGTGTTTGAGCAAGTGAAGATTGTGTGAATAATTCTTCATGTTTGACAGTGGCACTTTAATGAGTTTAATGTTGGCATGAGCAGACAGGGCAGTGTGTTTTTGTATCTGCAGAGCTCTAATGAAGACCATTTAGTTACATTTTGCAACTACAGAGCACCACTGCCACTTGCAAATACTATTAATGTATAAACTGGAGAGCCGTTAGTGTTTCCTGCTCACAGTGAATAAATCCTCAAGCTGAAAGGCAGCACTCTAACTCTCAGCTAACTGTGTACGTCAAACTGTTGACTGGTAGCTTCAACTTCACTGCAAAAATACAAACATTTCCAGCCAGAGGCGATGCAGGTGATTCAAAATAAAAGTGGTTAAAGGTGGTTCCACTTTGACTTATTTTATAATAACAATATTTTATGTGACTTGATTATGACAGCAATTTATTTAAAATTACTGTCATAAGACTTTATTTAACTTTATTATTATGACAGCAGCTACTTGTTCATTTATAGTTTTGTGTTATAGCAGTCAACAGCAGTTTAGAGGAGATTTTTAAAATATCAAGATATATATTGTGTATCAGCATATGGGCCTAAAAATATTGAACTATTACTTTGGAGCCATATCGCCCAGCCCTAAAACAAAAAAGCAGCAGTAAGAGCATGTGCTGCTGTAACAGCCTCCACTCTTACAGGCCCAGAAAAACCAAACTGACATCAAAGAACTAGCGGCGACAAAGGCAGACTGTTGCGTTGCTTCAAGTCGCCTGTGCGTCGGCCAAAAAGTTGCACTTGAACACACCGCAAAGACTGCAGTACACAGCCAACCAGCATGTAGGTTCTGTACCTGTGTGACAGGAAATAACTCTCTGTACCAGCAGGCTGCGTAGTTTGTACTTGACATTAAAAAAGGAAAATGACAGTCAGAATATTAACAACACAACCTGATGTTTACAGAACAAACTATGTTCACAGTGTGCCAGTGAACACTAACACAATCTCATGCCCTCTAAACACTTCTGTTTCGATTCTTGCGTACTGCTTTGAGTGGCCAATCAGAGTGATTCCACTAGATGGTGGGCTCCACCGGCTCTGATAACGTGCAATTCAACAAGCTGACGGCCGACCAATGATGCATTACAAAAACTACAGCAATGAACACTCAGAGACGGCCGACATTGACCGACAGCCGACTGTTGGCTTGGTGTATTGGGGCCCTATAATTCAGGTTTTCCACTAATTTTTGGAACCTGGCTACAGGGATTTTCTCCCATTCAGACAAAGGAGCATTAGTGAGGTCAAACATGAGCTGCGTTTACACACACACCTTTTCTTAATCTGATTGAAGATTTTGGGCAAACTGTTCACATGGGAGGTCCTCGAATACGATGTGTTTACATGGGCCGATACATGTTAATGGAGCAGCTGTGTGACATGCGCAAAAATTTTGAATACAGTAACTTGACAGGACTGACACACGCAACCAACACTTTTCACACACCCTCACGCCGCACTCTCTCCTCCTCCTCTTGTGCACTCGGGCAGGATTGAGTGAGTTACTATGGTTATGGGTTGCCTGAGTTGCTTGAGCGTCTTGTGTGCTCGATTAAGAAGCCATCGTGCACATTAAAAAAGAACACTGTTAGAAGCAGGTAGGTGTTTTAAAAGCATTTTTTGTGAAAAATAAATATTTAGTACACATTTTTGTAATGTTTACAGTTTAACTATAATATCTAAAACCTCCAGTAACTCTCCCTTTCCCTTTTATTCCATCCCACCCTGTCTCACCATGTCATTCTTGTTCTCCAGGAAGATTGACAGCTTCTTCAGGAAGGACACCACCACCAGCAGCAGCTCCTTATCCTCCCGGTCCAGGATCTTCACCAGCATGTGGACGATGTTTTTGTTCCTCATCTTCAGCTCTGTGCGTGTGTCTTCAGCCAGGTTCAGCAGCAGACACAGAGCGACTACAGAGACAAAAACGTCAGAGACAACAGGATCAGCCTGAGGACTCATAATGATCATTTCTTTTACAGTCATTGAGCTGAAACTCACTTATGGATTCAAGATGGAGGAATATGTGGAATGCGCTTTTCCAGCGAAGGTTTAAATGTCCACATATTTACATTAAACACATCTTGTCTAGTTGTCTAAATGTCTTAGACATAACTTTGTTAAAACTTCTCAAAAATTCTGCCAAACATATCCAATAACTCGAGACACCTTGTCCAAAAACTCCAGGGTTGGAGATTAACTTTTTTGTCCACCTGCCACCGTGGCAAATAGATTCCAAAATCTACCAGCCACTCAATTGATTGCCATCGCATTTTTGGCTGGTGACTGAAGCAAATTGAGCAGTCACTCACATATTTTACCAGCATTTGACTGATGACTGGTGCTAATTTCCAACCCTGTCACTCTAAGAGCTTTGTCCAGTATATCTGGAAAACTGTGAAAACTTTGCCTGATAACTCTTGAAAATGTGATATCTTGAACTTTGATTATTTTAGAAACGTTTTCCTATACCTCTGGAAACTTTTTCCAATGACTCTAGAAACTTTGATAACTGTAGAAGGTTTGCCTGATGATTTTGGAAACCTAGTCTGATAACTCTGGAAACTCTGGGATCTCCACCAACATTTTAATTTAAGTTTGTCGATAGCCCCCGTGGCAGGAAAGAGGGGCTGGAAAGGTTAAATAAACGGACCTGGAGTCACAGGGAATAGACTGGTGTTTGCTCATAGCTCCTTATTCAACAGCAGTCTGAGAGCACACCATATTCAATTAACTCTGGAGGAAACGGCCAACTTAGTCTTACAAACAGACTACACTGACCCTCACAACTCCAGTATCTGCAACAGCCAGAAAAAGATGCAGACATAGCCTGATGGAAAATGTAGGACAGATGACTTTGACATCATTAAGTAGTAAGAAGTTTCAACAGTTACCTCTGAGGAGCTGCTCCTGTTTGGTCAGAAGGCTCTGGTACTTTCTGAAAGACTTCTCATGTTCTTTCTTCAGATTTTGGTTCTCA
This sequence comes from Plectropomus leopardus, assembly GCF_026936395.1. Taxonomy (NCBI): domain Eukaryota; kingdom Metazoa; phylum Chordata; class Actinopteri; order Perciformes; family Serranidae; genus Plectropomus; species Plectropomus leopardus. Next base: position 4,565,996 of record NC_142180.1, read on the forward strand.
GAGAATTCTTCATGTGAAATAAGTCAAGAAAAAACATTAAATGTTGTCCTCTTTATTGTTCCATTAAAACTCACCAAACTGACTATTGTGCTCAGCTTAAATAACATACTTTCTATACAAACATTATTTAGGGTGTGTTCTAGATTGAAGATTTTCCCATTGAATGACTCCTCGAAAAGGATATAGGCCTTCTTCTTCTTCTGTAGTTCGTCTTGCCAGAGGTCGTACCTCTTCAGCTCATGCTCAATGATATTCATGCACAGGGCCCCAATTTTAAAATGTGTGACCAGGCCATGGAACTGGGAGAAACTAGAGGAGGGAAATTAAGAAGCAGAAAGAGAGAAAAAGACGTCCATTTATCCAAAAGTGTATTTTCAAAACTAAAAATCCACTTTTTTGGGGATTGGTGATTCCAGCTGGGAGCTGTCATTAAAATGACCCAATCCGTCACCCCTGAAGTAGTTTACAAAGTAAACTGTCAAAGTCAAAACACATTCAGTCAAACAGTATGTCCTGGTCCGACTTATAATCAGTCCAACTTGAACCGTTTCACAATCCAAACAGCATAACATGGCGATGGACCCGAGCCAAGAGTGACGATCAGTTTTCAGACGTACGCGTCCTCTCGCAGCCTAAATCAGCTCTGACAGACGTTTATGTATTATTCTAGTGAGAGCTAATTTTAGTGTTTCCTAACCCCCAGTTGGAGAGTGAAACTTCAGTACTAGGTCTGCTGCCAAAGGTGGATAACTACTGTAAGGAAAAGGGAGAGCAGTGAAAACAGAAGAGAGCAGGGGCGACTGGCTGCAGTTCTGTTACAACTGAAATGTACAAATACTGCACACAAGGAGGCAACCATACAGCTGGCAAAATGTTTTCAGTGACTTAATCTGCTAATCTGAACCTAAAAGATAAGACAATATAAACTAAACAGCCAGAGGTATGTAGAAATATTTTGTGATTACTGTTGATCTGGGTCTGTTTCTCCTTGTTCGGGCTCCTTAGTTCCAGTGAACGGAAATCTCTAGTATGGAGTGATATTTCAAACAATGATGTTTTTTTGTGTTTGTCCCTTGCCAATTTCGACATGACAATGTCCCCGTGCACAAAGCTAGCTCAATAAAGAAGAACTGTTTTCCCGTTTGGTGTGGAGGAGACTGACTGGTCTGCACAGAGATCTGACCTAAAACCCATCGAACACCTTTAGGATGAACTGGAACACAGACAGCGGTGAGTTAGTGTTCATTTATGCTTGGCTTCATATTGAATTGATCAGTGTGTGTTATTGGTGCTAACTAAACGCAGGACAGAAACATAGTTGGCCGATGTGACCGACAGAAGCAACTGGTCCTCAGTAGTTACATTTCAGAAGCAGTTATTTTGTATGTTGCTCTTGTAGAGTAAGTGAATCCTTTGTCATCGCTGATAAGAACTTGCTTGATATTGACCAACGCTGTGTGTGCGTGCCTGTGCACACGTGTGTACATAAAGTGAAAGAAGAAACTTATTATTAGGTTTAACCTGGCTTTGACCTCACAGCACATTACTTACTATGCTGGATGTCTGATTACTTTCATGTGTTACCACATACTGTCCATGCGAGCATACATTTGGGCTGCATGTGGACAGTCCTTGCAGGGATGGGCACAGGACAAAACTTACATCATGCAGGCCCTTGCAGCCATTCAGAATTGGAGACTATAAATACAGCTTAAAACTCCCCAGAAGACATCACTCTAAACTGGAGCAAAAGACCCGCATTACATTTAATACTGACAAAACGAATATTGGAATAGTATGCTATGGCCGCTTTTACACAGAGATGAAGCTATAAGGCTGCAACAAAGTCCCCCCTTTAAACCGCCACTGCATTTTCACACAGAACCAAACGGCTGCATCATACCGCTCCAGTGTGTGATTATACACTGCATCCCGGCATTCTGCGATCAAAAGAGGCATGATGGGCATAACGGGCATGACGTTTAACACACGAGCATGAGGAGATCAAAGCAATAAAACACAGAAGTAAGGCTCCAAAATCGCCCGATTTAAAACCTTATGTCAATAAAATGCTGGAACAAAGAGACAAAGTCAGATGCAGAAACCTGTGGCACTCTATATGAGTTTCAAGTTAGGAGCTGCTGGTTTACCTGGAGAAGCAGAAGAAGACGTAGATGATGGTTGTTGCCAGGTCCACGCTCTGCTTCCAGTCCTCCCTCAAAACTCTGGCCAGGGCTCCGAGGGCCGCCTCTAACCACAGACACACAAACACAGTAAACTCAGTAATGACAAGCCCACAAAGGCAGATACAGAAAAGACAGTAAGACAGGAATGACGATGAGATAAAAAAAACTAAACTCAAAGTGTCTGTGTTTGGAATTCAGTCAGAGTCAGAGTGAGCAGAGAGAGGTGCAGCTGGAGGTTAATTTAAAGAAGCGTGGGGGAATGTGATGAGGTCGGAGGCTCCTGAGGATTTTGAGCTATGGGTGCTTCTCAACACAAAGACGTGCGTCCCAGGGTTCGTCTCCTCTTTCCACACTGACCCCAGGCCTCTCGGTTCACACGAACGCTCGGCTCTTATCAACTTCGGAGCGGCTGATGCAGCGCGGCAGACGGAGTGAGCCGGCGACGCACTGTGACAGATACAAATGAAGCTGTGCCATCTCACCACGGCTGCGGAGGATGATGGCTCTGTGCTGTTGTGGAAGAAACAGGCCAGTTGTCACGGAAGGGAGCAGAACTGGAGCCGAACTTTGTTTTCTTTAAAAGGGGAGCGGAGAGGACGAGCTGATAAAAGCCAACAGATTCTACACTCAAGCAAAACAAAACCTCCCTTTTTATCCAAATCTAGTTTAAGTTTGACAATTTTGAATAAGGCTGAGGTTTGCATCTAACTGATTGGAATCACTTTGACAGAAAGAGATTATCCTCAGAAAATGTACACATGTTGAATAATAGAGCGTAAAAGTTCATCCTTAACCTTTCAAGAGCTGTCAATCGCATCTCAAGGTCACCCTTTGCAGTTGGAGTTGGCTCAGTTGTCATACAGATAGCTTGCAAGTAAAGCCATTTAACTGACGAAACTAACTAAAGCCATTAAACTGCCCAAAAAAACATGAAAAATCAATGAGGCCATTCATATGCCAGAGGCTATCACCTTCCCTCATTATATGATCACCTGAGTGAACTCAGGTCTGCTAAGGAAGACTTTGAAATGCTGTTGAAGGCTCCAAATAAAGTTTCAGGAATAAAATTCTGAATAACTAATAACTAGTAATCAGGCCCAATCTTATTATTGCAGGGTTGATTTGTAGCAAATATATATATATATATATATATACATATATATAATATAATGTGAATTTAAGAACTGCATACGATTTGTATTCCATTTTCAATAGAGTGGCAGGAGATCAAAAACTGATGACTACTCACTTCTGCCAGCCAGTCAAGTTGCAGGTTACATCAGTGTCTTGACTCATAGTATATGTTGCGACGACTTTGAAGGGATTAAAAAAATCTGGTTACTACACCTTATTTTCTAGGCATTTCCACCAAAAATCAATTCAGAATCCAAACGATTTTCTAAGCTGGAAGCAAAAAATTGATTGTTCTTGACCTAAAGCGCAAACTGCGACGACATCAGAGGGCGTGTCATATTATACAGGTTGGAAAGAGGATGGAGAAGGCAACAGTGGAGAAGTCAAGTGAGTCAGGAAAAAAAAGTGTGCCATGATCTCATTAATAGTTGGTGCTTGCTGCTTGTTTTAGGGGAAAAAACAAATATCTGTAATAACAGAACAGAAGTTCTTCCACTGCTGTTTGCCTCCATTTTGCATTGTGCACTGTTCCTGAGTTATGACCTTGAGTAGTGGACAGAAATGTGTTTTTGCAGAACATTATGATGTCACAGGGAAGTTGACTTTATGGTTATGTCATTCATCATTCATCATTTTACCAAATTAGACATTTGTGTAAAATGTTATCATTAGCATATAAATTCTTGAATTATGGCCAAAAACAGTTTTTGGGCGGTCACAGTGACCTTTGACCACCAATTTCTAATCTGTTCATCTTTAAGTCCAACATTATTATGGAAAATTAAGGGTAAGGGGGAAGAGTTTTTTTAAGGAAATATGTTTTCTTCCCCTTTAGCTAAATAAAGTCATTCTTTATTTAAGAACTGAGGGTACCATTCTGTATGAGCTCCTCCAGATTGTCCGAGTTACGAGCCAGTTGGAAGATGAGTGTGGCCCCTCTGATCTTCTCCTGAATGTCCTCATACAGCAGCTCCACATACTCATCGATGCTGCTGATGCTCGCCTCCTCGTCCAGCTGAGAGGAAATAAAATGGGTCAACACAGTGAGGACTGGGAAATGTCCTCAGCATCAGGGGACAAATTAAACAAATAACCTAAAAATGCAGATGCTTTTGTGGACGGGGCTCACTGAATGGTTTGCTAAGTATGCAAATGATGCGATCTCAAGCGAGTTGAACACCTAAAGAAAATTTTGGACCAACGTGTAAATCAATGCTTTTTTCCACCACCTCAATGTAAGACCAAAAAATATAATATGAACGTTCATTTTCATATCTATTTAGTGATGTCTGCAACTGTCACAAGTGATTTCTCTCCCTTGTTTTGCCTTTTGTGTTTGTTTTTCCTTCGATTTGCTGGACTCAGGTCTTTCGTGTCACAAACTGGATGTGACTGGAATCTGACAGGGAGGGAGTCCACACAAGAGATTTACTAAAAACTATTATAATTAATTAAGATAAAACACAAAAAAAGTTGCTTAGGATCTTAGGTCAATTTTCAATTGAACAATGACATTAGATTCTGTATTGTTTATTCTCAGTATACCTATGGGACAGCTCTCTTTATCCACTGGACAGCTGTCTTTAATGTGTAAACTTCTGCTTCTAGCAAGGCGATGTATTCTGTTCCAGTGGATTCATGAGAGGCCTCCCTCTATTATACAGTGGTACAGAGAAACGTTTTGGGTTTTTGTCTTCTATAATATAGGGCAACCCCTTCTTGATTATCTTACCAGTGATCTTGTTGAGCTGTTGCAAAAGGGCACCTACACCTTGTCTTCACAAATAAGTCAAGACTGTTAAACCTCTTCTTTTGACATGACTCTAATGCAAACAATTATGTATTTGATATGATCAAAGGTGTGTTGATGTAACCCATGTACATTATTATTCTTTTGTAATGTGGCAAGATCTGTGCTGTCTGGTTATCAGTTTGTTAATGTAAAATTAATAAAATATTATTTAAATAAATAATAATAAAATATACTAAAAAGAACACCAACTAAATCAAAACCAACACTGCAGGGTGGATTTCTGCTGGAGAGAGGGAGACAAGGAGTGAGTGAACACCTGGGCCAGGTTTAACAGCTGGAGAGGGACCAAGTGAGCGCAATCAAGTGAACGACCCTCCTGTGTCATCATGCTGCTTGATGAAGCCGCCCATGTCAGCCTCCAAGACAGAGGGAGGGGCGTAACACTTGCAAAACAGATCTTGATCCTAATAAGACGACCTGATTAAAAGAAGGCTGTACATATAAATATGGAGGAATATCTTGTTGAGGAATGTTGTTCTCTCCAACAGAGTTCAAAAGACTTTACATGGAGCACTGAAGCTGTTCTGGAGGCTCGTGGTGGCCTAACTCCATACTAAGACACTTCATTTTGGCAAATCCTTATATTTGTAAGCCATCCCTGTATATACTGTACATTACTACATACACATATTGTACTGTAAAAACACACATTTGTTCTTACCTCCACTCCTGCGTAAGGTGTAAAGTCTCGAGGTGAGATGTGTTTCTTCTCTTGGTTGTCTGTGAAAGGTAATATGCATTCTTTAACCTTTAGGAACACTTAATTGTGAACACATCAATGTTGTTTGTAGTCAACGCAGTCAATAAATAAACTTCTTAATACCATTTGACTGTTTGCGGTTTTGCAGATAGAAGAGCAGCTGCTCCACCTCGCTGAGTTTGGACGGGTGAATCAGCCGACATTCTTCCACGACCTTCCGGGCCAAAGACGATATATCTGTGTGGCCGTTCAGGCTTTTCAGGCGAATACTGAAGGACAAAATACAGACGCGTAAAATTACTGCTTTTGAGCCAAACTTTTGGGCACCTAATTTCAGATGAAAGGTATGAAATAAGATCATGGTACAGAAATATGACTGATGTAATATTGTACACATTTAAAAGTGTGTGTTTCTCACATTTTCTGACACTCTTTTCGTTCTCCAACCATCGGGTTCCCCAGCTCTCCCAAAACAGTTGCCTCCACCTCATACTGAACCACGAGGGCTCTCTCAGTGGGGTGGACATCAAGAGTGCAGCCCTTCACTTTCCTGTTGGTCATACAGAAACAAAAGGAAGCAAAACATTTTATTCACCCAAGATTATTACACGAAATATTCATTCAGGTTTTATGTAGTTCAATTCGCCTCATTGTACTTTTTAATCTTCCACACTTATTTGACAGCTTTGAAGCTCTTTGAAGCTCTGATGAGTCAGATTATCAATGCAAAATATAAACCCAACAAAAATATGTATATTATTATAGTTTGAGTAGATTGAGCTTAACAGTAAAGTTGATAAAATGAATAAAATGAGCTCCACCTGCAGCATTAATCAAATTTTACAGTGAACACTATTATATTCATGTTTTATAATCCATTAATATCACAATATGAGTCTGAAATGGATAATTCTAAATATAGAGTGCTTTTACTTTTGGTTTTACTTTAAATTTTTATGCTCATATACTACTTTTGCAATGTCACTTAAGTAAGGGATGGTGCTTTTTTAACCGGGTGGGGGGTTGCTGGGGTGTGACTACGTTTTGTTTTTTTTTTATTATTATTATTATTACCATTATTTTTTAATATCATGACCCTCCCCATGAGCTTCAAATATTTTTCCTTGAGTGACTGGGGGAAAATGCATGATGCGCCCTTCACCACAAATAACAATATTTCACAGTTTCTGGCAGTGATAAATGGTGTGATTTTGAAGATTTTTAAAGAAAACATGCATTTCAAACAGGGCCCAAAATTAACACCAGCCAAGTGCCAAATGTGGGTAGATTTCCTGTTTGGCAAATAAATCTTAGAGGGCTGCCCGCTACACTGGTGGGTAAATGTTTGTACAAAAATAGTTAAGTTATAATAATGATAATAATAATAATAATAATAATAATATATATATATATATATATATATATATATATATATATATATATATATATATATATATATATATATATATATATATATATTAATATGCTGAGAGTCTCTATGGCATTTTGGTGTCATTTACCGTTGTGGTGGGTTTGTGTGTTGGAGATGGGTTTAACACAGCAACAGCAAAGCATGTCAGCGCAGACTACGGTGCATTCAAGTACACTTTGTAAACTCAGTGATCTATACTGAATGGCCTTGACGGCTGTTTAAAACGGAAGAGCAATTTCATTATTAGATGACAAAATCCTAACAATATCCAATTCACCTCTACATAGGCAGATTTTAAAATTCTGATTTTAAAAATCAAATCAAGTTCTTAACAGCAAAACCCATAATATTCTTGTTCAACAGGTCCCAAAGTAGTATCTCTGTAATCATTTTCAAGTGTTTAACAACAGCATTTTGAAATAATTAAAAACTAAAGTCATAACTAATATGCATACATTTGGGCTGGTAAAATAAGCATGTTTGACCTAAAATAAATTATTACCAGCCACCGATTTAGTGCTCACTGCTGGTATTTTGGTCGGTACAAAATATGCTTGGACAGTGGAACATATATCTATCTATATATATAGTGTGTGTGTATATATATGTATGTATGTATGTGTGTATGTATGTGTGTGTGTGTGTGTGTGTGTGTGTGTGTATATATATATATATATATATATATATATATATATATATATATATATATATATATATATACATACATATATATATATAATGACCCTTCCCCGAGCTTCTAATATGTTTTCTTGAGTCCCCTTGATGACTGGGGGAAATGTATGACCCTCCCTACACAACAACATTCTCTATGACTTAAATATAATTTAAGTACTTTTTTCTAATATCAGTATTTTCCAGCGTAGTATTACTAGTTTTTCCATCACTGGTCAGTAGTTACCAGCTACATAAATTGATGGTGGCTGTTGGTGTATTGATTTTTATTAACGTAACGTCACACACCCTGCGCAAGCATACAAGTTAGCTAACATAAGGCTAAATGAAACTATTGTTAGCTACCGTTAGCTGAAGCAGGTCGTATTCAGAAAAAAGATATTATCATACACCTTTGTAAGAGTGTCGTCGGATGGCTTTACATTCATTTACATGGTCTGTTGTGCTCTGTCGTGCTAACAACTGAGCACCCTGCCAGAGTCGGCTTCATTTACCTGTTAACTTAGCTAACGTTAGCGGTACAAACGCGAACAAGCAAGCGTTAGCAGTCGTTACCTTTTCAGATACCGCGCATCTTCAGTTTGCTTATTGTCCATTTTAGATGAGAAAGACAGCCTTCTTTAAAACTGTCCTTCCCAAAACGGGACCTGCTGATGCTGATGAGGACAGGGCGGATGTTATTTTCTCTGCAGCCTGTTGCCAGGGCGGCGACCCAGCCCCCAGCATGCACTGTAGCTTAAGCTAGTTAACGCTGCTGCCATCTGCAGTCACGGAGAGTGAGGCTGCTCTATTTACTGCAGACATGGCTCAGCTACTTAAATGTGTGTTCAGTGCACTGACAATTTACAAAACCACTGAAGTTAAGTACCTACCTCTACTCCCGTATGCGTAAGAGGGAATATGTTAGCCCATTTTTTACATCACTCTATTTAACCAGACAGCTTGAGTTACTTTACTACTTGGTCTGCAGATTTCTACACACAAAAACATGCAAATTTATAAAATATGACATTCTGTTATAACTAAGGCTGGATTTACACTACAAGTCTTTACGCCCAATTAAAGAAATTGGGCTTTATTGCCTATATCCGATTTTTTTTTAAACCTCCTGCTTACATCTACTCTTAAAGGTTAGTCAAATCCATAAACTGTAATACTGTATCTTTCTTTCTATATAGTTATATGTGGTTTATGTCAATACAAACCCTGTGTTTTCGCTGAGGCAACTTCTTTGTCCCAAAGGTTTAAAAGACAGGTAACCTCTGCATTTGACCACTGGCTGGAGCCCTCGTCCGCCATCGTTGTATTTTCCACTTTCTGAGCAGGAATTACTGATGTACACTTATGGTAAGTGAGAGAGAGAAAAGCCTATTTGATATATGTCAGCAGGTAGGTTATTGGCTATATATGTTTCCTTTTAAAATATAAATATAAAATGAAAAGGTCCAAACCTTCAGGTGCACAATTCAGCAAAAGGGGGAAAGGAGGAGGAGGAAGAGATGTATATTGTCTTTTATGACATCTTTTTTTTTTTTATCGCCATTTTGCATGAAAACGTTTCATTGGTGCTAGCTAGCTAAGTAGACATTAAGCTAAGTTAGCTAAGTTAGCTAATAATGCTAGATAATGATGCTTTGATAACTGCTGAGAATTGAAGGATGTTTATGAATCATCTGACTGTCAAGCCAGTTATTTATGGGGTGAACTGCTGCTGTCAAGCTGCTTTGTGCTGCTCTTTTTTAACCACTACTTTAGACATTGTGCTCAAATTAGCTGACCAAGATGGACAAAGAATTCAAAGAAATACCCATATTGTTGGGCATGTGTAACTGTTTAACTATAGTACAAAAACCCCTATATATATATATATGTATATATATATATATATGTGTGTGTGTGTATATGTGTATATATGTATATGTGTGTGTGTGTGTGTGTGTGTGTGTATATATATATATATATATATACATTTATTTTCATCCCACTCGAAATGTTGCTATTTTACATTTTTGCAAATCACAAATAAGTCACATTTGCACATTTGCTATGTACTATATACTATATATAAGCTGACATTGTTATTAGGAGGTGGGGAGTATGGTGGATAGCGTGGTACCTCGTCCAGATGCCTGCCAAGCTGTATGACCAAAAAAAAAAAAACACAGTTTCCTGCTGCTTTTTAGGCACCAGACATGTTTTTTTTTTTAACGATATATCCTCTTTTTCCAGTGGTAATAGTGGTACGAAATGTGGTTGCCTTTTACAGAAACATCAGTGCTTTTCCAGCGGGGATTGTGCTGCCAAAAGCAGGTATTTTAAACCAAAACACAACTTTTCTTAACATTACCCAAGTAGTTTTGAGCCTAAACCTAACCACACATTGACCATAGCATTCTTGAATTTTTACGTGGTCACCAGGAACGTATAATGTCAAATTTAATTTCTGGTGAGTGGTTTGTTATTTTGCCGGTGGTGGGCAATGAATATAAGCAACTGGGCAACAGAAAACGATGCCTAACTGTATTGCTAACTGAGAGTATTACATGTTCAAAACCACATATTCAAATTATCAAACATACACTCACTTTTTAAAATTCTTTATGTGCAACTAATATTCCTGTCAAAATATGGAGAGTCTTTCAGTGTTTTTACAAAGATAAAGCAGTTTGGATAAAGCAGTTGTTTCTGTTTCAGAGAGGACTGTGTCTGCAGATATGATGGTCTGGATGCCACAGGGTGAGTTGGGGTTAGATAACTCTGAGTTATGTAAGGTAAAAAAGGAACTGTGAACTTTGGGATGTTTTGTACTTGTTATGCAACCTGATACTGGTTTTAACTTTCTTTTGACTATTTATACTTTATGCATGTACCTTCAGCCCCACAAGTAGATCTTTCAAAGTTCACATTTCTTGACTTTTGTTCATCATTTAAAGCTTTACAGCGACTCTAGCAAGTGTTTTCTAATATACTTCATTGTTATATTTATTCATTTCCACTTAAGGTTTTGCTTGTTGATGCATTCAGCAATAACTGAGAGTGTTCGAACTGAAGGAGGTTGCAAAAAACTGCAAAAATCTCAATTTTTTCCACAACTTTTCGATCTTTTCTGATCTAGTCCAGCTAAGCCCTTTTGTGAGTCCTATTAAGTTTTGCTTCTCAAAAATGAAAATTAATTAGAAATGAGTATCAGTATTTTTTAATGAAGGCAGAAGAATAACGCAGATCACAACACCAAATTCAAGATATACAGTTATAACAGTTATAGAAGTTATAACATAACAGTGATAACAGTTATAGAAAATTCATTATCACAAGTGTTGTTTTTATTTTTTGTTATGTGCTTGCTTACAGATTTCTTTAGTTGTAATTACAAATAACTTTCAAGATTTTTTCTTTTTTGGGGGAGGGAATTTTAAACTGTATAAACCTGTTTAATTTCCCATGTGAACTTGCACCAGCTGTGTATCTAGTTAATTATGAGTGAGAAAAAAAACAAATGACCAGTGGGTGTAATCAATACTGTAACATGGTAAATCTGCTCCCCACAAACTATCTGCTTGTCTCAGCACCAGTGACAGCTGATGTCACCGCACTAAATTTAGCCTGTGGCTCGTGATGGACGGATCAGAATATTATTTGTGTTGCGGGTCAAAAATATAGCCTATGGTATTCCCTGTTGACTGGTTGAATGATTGCCAGTGCTACAAGGACACGTTTGTTTTTGTTTGACGATAGAAGATTTAGATGCATACATTTCCTCCACTAAATTGACACTAGCAGCTATTGTGGTCTAAACATCTGCAGAGTTGTCCTTTTAATATGTTAAACCTTAAGGACTGTTTGACGTATTTTGCACGCTTTTCATGCTTCTTTTCTTTTTCTTTTTTTTTTTTTTTAGCAATTTTGGCTGTGTTCATGCATATTGCATAACTTTTGGCAAGGTTGTGTATTTTTGTTTAACCTTGGAATTTCCAGGTCTGTTCCTACAATAAGTCTTAAATATACTATGTAAAGAAAATTTTAACATTCATACTGTTAAATGCAAAAAATGTGCAATTGAAACATGCATTGCATGCATTTTTTGATCCCATAGCCATCAAAGCATAAAAAAACATGCATTGTATTATTTCTGAGTGTCATTCTGGGCTTTTGCCTTGGAAGTTGTAATCTTTACTATTCATTATTACTATTTTCCACCTGATGACATCATTTTTACCATATTTGGCATATGGAGAAAATACATACTATTTCCACTAGGTGCACTGTCACAATCAGTGTAGCTGCAAATCATATACATATGAAAAAAAAATCTACTCTGCATGCAGTATATTGAAAATAATTCATTTTTTTCTATTGTTTTTTTCTCCTCATTACAAAAACCTGGCATTCAAAGGGTTAAAATTCTTAAAATTAATGAATATTTGATAATAATGAGAAGGACTGATGTTGGTAAACATAAATTATCTCAGTGAAAGTAGAACATCTAAAATGTATAATATTTTTTATATCCCGATTTTGTGAAGCGCATTTTGTGCACAGAGCAATACGAATGTCTAATATTACAGTGAGCCAGAAGGGTTAAGTCAAAAATGGGAACTACAAACAGCCACCTATATTACTGAAATACTGTAACTCATACTGAGGTCAAATGTCAAGGTGTCAACCTAAAATGTCAGTAAGAGTGACACTGGTGGCTGCAGAGACTCAGAAGTATAGACATGACATAACTGAGGCGAAGCTTCAAAGCAAAAATTAGCAACAGTTTAGAAAAGTAGTTCATAGTTACTGAAATGCTTAAACAAAATTTGAAGTACCACAAAGTACTTTTCACCTCTCATCTATAATTATTACATTTGAATCGGAGCATGATAAACACTCCATTTGACAAAATTTAAAAAAGAATTTCAATTCAACCTTGACTTTAACACCACATGACTGCACTTGGATTTTAATCTTTTGTTTGGAACAGATTTGATATCCTCCTCATGCAAAAAACATGACACATACATTGTATGTTGAGAATATGATGATTAAAAAATAAAAGTCTCCAGCAGATCAACTCTTTAATTTCATGACCATAAATCTAACAGCAGCCAGTCACAATGCACAAACAAGTAATAGAGAAAGGTGTGTCAGTTAAAACCATGATGTCAGATTATCACATTCAGATGTAAAGACTGCATGTAAAATAGTCAGCTTAGAAATGACAAATAATTGTAGCTGTGTTCAGGGAATAACAGGATAATGTATAGTTCAATCATTACGTCTTACTATGCCAACTTTTGCCCTGTTGAAATTAAGTGATGGGCAGTCAAGGAATCAAAACACAAAGTTTAGGACTTGGACTTGACTTGGGACTGGTTGGAACTTGACTTTGGACTTGTGAAGCAAAAGTTTTGTGTCTCCTCTGCGCTTCATACTCCATCTTTTTTAATTTAAAGTAGGATAGGTGAGATACAGGTCTTTGCTTGGATAAAGAAATAGAGTCACAACTTAGCAAGTGTTGACTATGTTTTTCTATGAGTTTGTGTGTGTGTGTGTGTGTGTGTGTGTGTGTGTGTGTGTGTGTGTGTGTGTGTGTGTGTGTGTTTGTTTGTTTGTCAGCCACAGTTGACCAAAGTGCTTTACAGTTATAAAATATAAAACGGATAAATGCAGATGCAGAGGAACAACAAAGGATGAGGCGCAACTGAGATGAAATCAGTTGAAGTTGTCAGGCTTTGATCAATCTTAGGTCGTCAGTAGCACCCCAAAGGTCTCTATTGTGAGAGCAATTTGAATTTGTATTGGAAAGCTGTTGGAGAGTTTAGGGGCAGCCACCACAAATGCTCTGTCATCACTGTTTTTCTTCCTTCTTCTGGGAAAATCCAGGAGCATCTGATCTGATCAATACTGTTATTACACAAGTGGAAAAAAGCATCAGTTTGGTCAGTGTACTAAGAGAATAAGATGACTTTGAACCTAAATTGTACTCTTTGTTCTCTGGTGTCTGAGAAGCTGTGCCAGAACAAAACAGGCGTCATGTATACAAACAAGAGAAGACGCTGCTAATTTTAGGACCACACTATATGGCAACAGAGCCTGGAGGTCGGACGTATGGACTCTCATGTGCTGCTGGAATTTGCAGCCTGAAATTCTGTCGTCCTCTTCGTCCTGAGAAGCCGCAACCCCCTCCCTCCCCCTTTCCTACCCCAAAGTCAGCGTCCATAGCAGGTGATGTGTAAATCAAGCGGGGCGTCCTGAGACCCGCCCCATGAAAAAGATCTCTGCCGATCATTTGAAAGCTGGCAGAGACGTGTTGAACACTCAGCTAGACAGATATAGCAGCAGCTGGAGTAACAGTGTCTCACACTGAGTGTTCTCTGCCTTCACTCAAGCGAACTGGTTCTGGGTAACAGCACCGCTCCGTGAGGTGCTACACGGCCACATACAGCCAGAATGGAGATTTCACCTGAAGATGACGATGGCGGCTCATCATTACCCAATGTAGAATACAAGGGCGCTCACCAGGCATTCAGGGACCGCTGGAAAGAGACAGATGACACCATGTGTCGCCACAGCATGTCCTTCCACCTGCACCACTCGCTGAGGAGCGAGTTCTTCGCCAGCTACCTGTACCTGGTGGAGAAGATTCCTCTGGGTAAGAAGAAGGGCCGCACAGAGGCCCAACCTCACAGCAGCGTCACAGTCAGGAGGTCAACATTTACAACCTTTACTTGACCCTTGACTCCATTAAGGATTGGGCAAAGCTGGAGAAGCATGCCAGCGGTTTTGCATGTTTTGGTAGAGTACGAACCCACTATTTTATGGAATTTCTCTGAATGGTATACCACATGCAGTAAAATGATTTCTTTCCAGCGGCTTTTCATTTTTTTCCATTCATGAAAAATCATGGCTTTAAGCTCACAGCTCAGCAAACATGTTTTTAAAGTCATATGTATATGTATATGTATAACTTTTAAAAAACACCTCACATAATTTTAGTAAATTTTCATGGAATAAGAATATAATAATATGAATTATTCAATTTTGACCAAAATGTCAGAACGTTATAATTCAATTATTAATTATTCAATTAATAATTCAATTCAATTATTATTATTCAATTCATTAATCAAAGGTGACAATATTACAGTGAAATTACTTGAAAACAATGGCTACCTGGACATACTTTAAAATAGAAATCAAATAGAAATCTAAAAAAAATTATTGTTTTACATGGTGTTCAGCAGTAATGTAATGTGTAATGTGTGAAGTGGTGGAGAAAAAGTGTTTACATCCTTTACTTAAGTAAAAGTACCAATGCCACAGTTTAAAACTTTGAACCCTGAGCAAAAAAATGTTTAATTCTCTTCAAAAACATGGGAAAAGGAGAAATTGATAAAAGATTACAAGAAAAAAAACTGAAAATTAACGTTTGAAAAAGAAGAAAGACAGAGAGAGAAATTAGAATGTAATTTAAGAGAAATATGGACAAAAATTATATAAATTATGATTATTAAAATTATATTCTGAAAATATGTTACAAAATATATAGTATAAGTAATATAAATTAGCACTTTTTCAGATAATTTCTTTGTTTATTTGGGGTGGGGGTTACTCTCTTTTTTGATGATTTTCAGGTAGTTTTCTTATAACTTTATACTAACTGATTTTTTGGGCAATTTCCTGTTAAGTTGCTCATTTCCTCCCTCCCATGTTTTCGAAAGAAATTAAACCTGTCTGCATAGGTTTCAAAAAGTTAAAAATGCTTTGTTAATATTGAAAGCCCTACTTACTCTTACTAACTTAAGTAAGACTAATTAAGTTCAAGCAGCAACATGTACTTAAAAATATAAAAAGCAAAAGTACCCAATACAGAAAAACAAAAAAATTATGCAAAATAAATTAGAAATCGGGTTAAATGTTGATCAAAAATCAATGCCAATTAATTTTCTTTGAATTGGCTAATTGTTTAAGCTGTACTTGTGCTAACTATTGCATAATATTTACATTTAATTCAAATTCAGTTTGTCACTCGTTATCATATATATACACAGGCCTGAAATGACACACATACGCACAATCAGGACCTATACACATGCATTAAATGGAAAGATGCCAGGCTGAGGGGGCTGCTTGAAGCAGTTGGGGGTTTGGTGACTTGCTCAAGGGCACCTTGGCAATGCCCAGGAGGAGAACTGGCACTTCTCCAGATACCAGTATACAGTCCATACTTGATCTGTACAGGGACTCAAACCATCAACCCTCCGGTTCCCAAGCCAGGTCCCTATGGACTGAATTACTGCCGCCCCAATTATTATTTACATTTAAAATACTTTTGGTCCCAAAAGAAGAAAGTTTAAATGATTCAAGCTATTATTATGTCAGTGTCCCCACTGTGTTGCAAGACCTGGGAGAACTGATGTTGAATTAGTTTCCCAGTCCAGAAAAGCATGAGTAGCCCTAAATCATTATTGAACCACAAGGGTGCAACTAGGCTCTAAATATTGTTAGTGTGTTTTTTTCCCTTGTGGCCTCTGTAGTATACTCAGTGGTTAGATCAAAGAGGTTTAAACTGTGATTTCTCAGTCCATTTTATGGTCAGTTGATATTCTCTGATCCAGTTCCAACAGTGCTATCCATAGACTGTATTTAAAGATGGCTGACACTCCACCACTTATTCCCGCCATGCTGGAGTGAGGTTAAAATATCCGGGACATGGCCATTGCCACCTTGTTAGGGTTGTGTCATTGAGAGCCCACATCTGCGCAGTAGCGATATCCGCGGTGGGGGAGTTCCCATCAATACACCCTTCCGACCAATCATGAGCAGCACCATTGAATGCGAGCACACGTATTGGCTGTCACAGCTGTCAATCATGGCGGACAAGCCCCCTTTTGTATAATTTAATAACTAATTAAAACCGAACTTATCATAAAAATAAACACTTGAACAAACATCAGGGTGATGACAACTACCTTCAGTGTCAGAAATCATTTTTGGGAATAATGTATTTGGCGTGTACTTCGAGTTTTTAGTTTTGGACTGTGTCCCATTCACTGACATGGAGGAGTGGGCCTCAGGACCTGCACTGCAGTCAGACACCAGGAAGCAACTTGTCTAATATTTATGCAGAAGTCTTTATTGGTAAAATAACTAGTCACTAAAGCTTTCAGATAAATGTAGTAAAATTAAAAAAAAACACAGAATTTTTAATGTCTTGTAGTAGCAGTATAAAGTGGCATGAAAAGAACAGTATCAAGGGAAGTATATGTACCTCAAATTCTTAGTTAAGTACATTACTTGAGTAGATTTACTTATTGTCATTCTGCCACTGAATGTGTTCAAGGTTACTACCAAATGCAATCAAACCCAAAAAAAAATGGAAATGATTATAGTTGTTTTGAAGACACTCACATGAAAAGCTATGTGGAAGGTTGATGATGATAATTAGCATAAGTAAACACCTGCACCTGGAAAGTTGAAATTACCACAAACACACACACACACACACACACACACACACACACACACATATATGCAATCACTCACTCTGTGAATGCTGTATCTTGAGCAGAGTGCAGTACAGATGAGATTAAAAAGAAGTTGTTTAATTTGAAATCTGACACCAAAAAAAAAGAATACATTGCAAAATTCAGATGCAGAGCACTGGAGACGGCTCTATCAGGTGTGCCGTCAGCTGAAGGACCGGACAGAGACCCGGGCCCCGAGTCAGCGCCTTCATTACTATAAATTACAAAATAATTTTTGTAATTTAAATAATTTCATATTATACAACTGTAGAATGGAAGAAAACGCAATAAACACTTATTTTGCTCAAACATGTCAGCACTTACATGTGCATGAGAGCGCTCTTCAGTGTGTGTAGACTCTGTTAGAACAAATCCCAAATAAAAAACATTAGTGAATGTCAGAATCTTCATAAAAGTGCATAAGTGGGTTTTAAGAAGAAATTTCTCCTGAAGAACAGTAGGTGAATGAGGTCCACTGTTTGTCATTTTGAAGCAATGACATACTGGAATTGTTTCTTGATACACTCAGCAGTGTATCCCTCCGCCCAGCACTAGTGTGCAGCTTTTACTGGTTGTCAGATATGGTCTGTTACCACAGATTTTGGCTTCCGTGCACACAAGATTTAACAAAGCTGGCAACCTCACTGCAATGCGAGACATTGGAAAGATGCACACAGTGTTTGTTTTCTGTTTGTGTACAAGTTAGATGGACAAGATAAAACATGTTGATTAGTGAGATTTAGAGGCGTTGACAGAGTCAGCCTGTTTTACAGTATACAGGGAGTGCAGAATTATTAGGCAAGTTGTATTTTTGAGGATTAATTTTATTATTGAACAACAACCATGTTCTTAATGAACCCAAAAGATTCATTAATATCAAAGCTGAATATTTTTGGAAGTTGGAGTGGGGCTTTTTTAGTTTTAGCTATTTTAGGAGGATATCTGTGTGTGCAGGTGATTATTACTGTGCATAATTATTAGGCAACTTAACAAAAAACAAATATATACCCATTTCAATTATTTATTTTCACCAGGGAAACCAATATAACAGCTCAACATTCACAAATATACATTTCTGACATTCAAAAACAAATCAGTGACCAATATAGCCACCTTTCTTTGCAAGGACACTCAAAAGCCTGCCATCCATGGATTCTGTCAGTGTTTTGATCTGTTCACGATCAACATTGCGTGCAGCAGCAACCACAGCCTCCCAGACACTGTTCAGAGAGGTGTACTGTTTTCCCTCCTTGTAAATCTCACATTTGATGAGGGACCACAGGTTCTCTATGGGGTTCAGATCAGGTGAACAAGGAGGCCATGTCATTAGTTTTTCTTCTTTTAGACCCTTTCTTGCCAGCCACGCTGTGGAGTACTTGGATGTGTGTGATGGAGCATTGTCCTGCATGAAAATCATGGATGCGGACTTCTTCCTGTACCACTGCTTGAAGAAGGTGTCTTCCAGAAACTGGCAGTAGGACTGGGAGTTGAGCTTGACTCCATCCTCAACCCGAAAAGGCCCCACAAGCTCATCTTTGATGATACCAGCCCATACCAGTACCCCACCTCCACCTTGCTGGCGTCTGAGTCGGACTGGAGCTCTCTGCCCTTTACCGATCCAGCCACGGGCCCATCCATCTGGCCCATCAAGACTCACTCTCATTTCATCAGTCCATAAAACCTTAGAAAAATCAGTCTTGAGATATTTCTTGGCCCAGTCTTGACGTTTCAGCTTGTGTGTCTTGTTCAGTGGTGGTCATTTTTCAGCCTTTCTTACCTTGGCCATGTCTCTGAGTATTGCACACCTTGTGCTTTTGGGCACTCCAGTGATGTTGCAGCTCTGAAATATGGCAAAACTGGTGGCAAGTGGCATCTTGGCAGCTGCACGCTTGACTTTTCTCAGTTCATGGGCAGTTATTTTGCGCCTTGGTTTTTCCACACGCTACTTGCGATCCTGTTGACTATTTTGAATGAAACGCTTGATTGTTCGATGATCACGCTTCAGAAGCTTGGCAATTTTAAGAGTGCTGCATCCCTCTGCAAGATATCTCACTATTTTTGACTTTTCGGAGCCTGTCAAGTCCCTCTTCTGACCCATTTTGCCAAAGGAAAGGAAGTTGCCTAATAATTATGCACACCTGATATAGGGTGTTGATGTCATTAGACTACACCCCTTCTCATTACAGAGATGCACATCACCTGATATGCTTAATTGGTAGTGGGCTTTCGAGCCTATACAGCTTGGAGTAAGGCAACATGCATAAAGAGGATGATGTGGTCAAAATACTCATTTGCCTAATAATTCTGCACTCACTGTATGTATATATATGTACACACACACAGCTCTATATGAGCTCGTCATCATGACAGTAAGGTACTCTTGGTAGGTTGTAGAAAGAACTCAATCCTCTGCAGGGTTTGCACACCTCAGGCTGCGGAAACAGGAGACCCTGTCCGGTTGGCCAGTCTGGCTCAGAGACACCTTACTTTCTTACCAATAACTTGATACAAAGACCATTAATGGCATGGCACGTCAAGCATGACGGCTCTAACTCATGTCAGTCAGTGCGATACATGACTGTCAGACGGCTGTGCTCAGGTTATTTAATAACAGCAGTGACAGCTTTAGATGAAAGAATGAAACATATATTCTGTCTTTCTTATGTCTTAATATAGAAAATGTCAAACAAAAGGAGGAAACCTTAACTAATTTCACATTGGGATTAAACATTAATTTTCAGAGTAATCTGTACCGTTTAATTAGATGTTATTCTGTTACATGGTAGGTTAAAAGTCAGTCTCAGCTTCTAATGAGCTGGTCCAGTTTGAAGGTGTGAGATAGAGGAACATGGTGGCACTGGATTGACACTTTTTTGGCAGACGTGTGTGTCGTCACGCTGTCTTCCTCTCATCCTGGTCTGGCTTGATGTTTCTATAATTACCCATCCTCTAAAAAGCCTCCTTGAGGGGTCACATGACATGTAACTGCCAGCTTTAGATGCTCCAATCAAATGTGATGCCAGGACAAGATCCTCAAACATCTAATAACCAGGTGCTGCACTTGTCACGAAAGTCACAGCTATTTCTTTTTTTTTTTGGCATGACTTCTAAGTGCTGAATGATTCATTCCCTTTTTTGGCTCCCTGCCTCATCCCAATGTTTCTAGCCCGCAGGAAGGAGTCCAGTTGTAAATAAATCCCCCCTCTCAATGTTTCACTTTGGTGTCATGAATTCTGCCACTGGACATCCTTGACAAACGGACGGACATGCACCCATGACCCCCACCTCCTACCTCCCCCTCTACGGCAGGAACGTGTCATCTAAGCCTTTGGAAATGTTGCGTTCATTCTTAAGGATTTATTTCAGCTCAGCGGAGCTGACCCAGTGAAGGCTTGGGATAGTTAATGAAGCCAGCTGTTAAGTTTTTTAATGTCACAGTATGTCATCGACATCATATTAGGAAAGAATAGTGTTGTACTACAGCATATTAGTGAAGACTTACAAAACAATATCTTCTGTGACTGACATATCTTCTATGACTGGTCCTGGCTACAGAGGGGTCCTTTTGAGAATCACATGCATCACGTAAATATAGACTTTCTGCTAATTAGTAACCTAAAAGCATGTGAATGCACAGCACTGGAGATGAATCAACCAGCTTGTTACTTTATAGCATGTAACAGCTGAGCAGGGTGTAAGAGTAGAGCAGCAACTTCTTATTTATAGTCTTCTGGTAATCAAATTATCATTCTTCATTTCCTTTGAGATTGTGAACACTTTTCCTCTCCTTACAGAGCAGTCTCTTATCATATCTCATCTATTGTTGGAAATAATCTGTTACTATGGTTTTGTGATGATGGTGCTAGTTGGTCTGTGAGTCTAGTCCATGCTTAAAAACCTGAAGCCCAAATTTCTATTCATAGTTTTCAGTCATGTGACTGGCATGAAGCTCTGGAGGAAAAAACAATGTGGCCAACAGTGGAGACTCCGTTGAACTGCAGCAAAAAAACTTCAAATTTCCTTTTTTTCATGCCATGGATATGTGGATCACACCTCCAAAAAAGAAAAACAAAGAGAGTGAACAAACTGTAAGTTTTGGGCACTTGGGATCCAGTTACAGCACCTGCCGCAGTGTTTTTATCACTACAAAAAGAGTGTCTGAATACAAATGACGAAATCTCTGTTTCTGCTTGATCAACACTTTAACTGCCTCTGTTCTCTTGTCCGTGTGTCTCAACAGTGAAGCTGTTTCCAGTCACCTGTGAGTACATCAAAGGAGAAAAACAATTTTACTACAGAGCTCAGAAGTTCTATGAGGACGTCCCTGCCTCGGAGGAAGGCATGCTGGGAGATTTTGTGGAGATATGCAACATTGATCTGGAGGGTTCCCGGCAGTTTCTGAAGAGGTTTGTGGTGGGTAATGACATTCCAGTTCACATTCAGCTTTTTGAAACGGACAGCCGTGGAAAGAGCACTCAGATTGTTTTTTTCTTTTTCTTTATTTTTTATTTTTTAACTAACAGCACAGTGCTCTCCAGATTAGACATACATCTCAGATTAAAAACAGACAAAGAATGAAATAATAAAAATGAAATGACAATAATTAAAATAAAGAGAAAGTAAAGGGGAAAAACCCCCACCATCTATACCAAAAAAGACAGATACATTAAGAAAGGTTACCAAGTTCTCCCAAATAGACTTGCACTGTTAGTCTTTCTGATGGTAAGATGTTACAAGTTTCGTGGTGCCACTGTGCGACTGAGGGAGGTTTGTCACTTATCCACTTCTTTAAAATACACCTCCTAGCCAGGAGAAGGAGTTTGTCACATAGTTTGAAGCCATACTGGGCAGCTTGTTCCAGAGTTATGCTTTTCATTATGCATGTAAGACCCTTAATTACATATCTAGAAAGGTTTTGGTGATTTGGGTTCTCAGAGGCTTTAAGACGTCTCTATCATTTACACACCTCACTGTGGCTCCCGCCTGCTATCCACTGCTATAGCTATCTCTCAATATTCATGTCACAATCTATTCTGGGTGAGGAATTCTTTTTCCTGGATGCGTAAAAAGAATGCCACCTTGTTTTAAATGTGGGAGGAGACCTCAGAGCTAATAGTAGCTCAGCCTTGATGTCAGCCTCATAAACACCCAAACAGAACAAGCTGAGCCAACAGCTGTCAATCACTTTGTACTATGGTCACTTTTTACAAGCACTCATTTGTTCACTGTGGAGGAGGAGATATTTTTACTCTTTTGTGTTGAGAAATATCTAAAGTCTCATAAACTACAATGTGGTGTATAATTTAGCTAAGCAGATGCATGAGAAGTATGACATTTTGGGAAATAAGCTCCTTCACTTCCCTGCTGGCAGTTAGATGAGAAGATTCTCTCATGTCTGTACAGTCAGTTTAAAGCTTGGCAGCAGCCAGATAACTTAACCGGAAGACTGAAAACACAGGGAATCAGCTATGTCTCTCCAAAGCCTCCAAAGCTCACTAATTAATGCATTATATCCTGTTTGTTAAACCATTTGAAACCTGGATCAACATCAGTTTTCTTGTGCTGTGTTTAGGCGACTTTCAGAAGCCTAAACCTTTGAATTGAATTGGTTTGATAAAAATGTTTGGCCAAGGAGCACTTCTTCACATGTGTTTCAAAAACAGGTGGAATTTAAGAACAAAAATGACCAAAAACAGAGGGAGAGGTTAGACTTATTTCTTTTTTCAATGAGTCAAAACCAAAAATTTCCAAGGCTCACTGTTTTGCAAAAGTTAAAAAGCCTTTAATAAATACGCATGACACCTACACTTTTCAACTTACAGTCTCCATCAGGGCTGTAAAAACAAGAGGCAGCTCACAGAGCTGAGGCTGATGTCAGGTGTCAGCCAATCAGAGCAGCACCGGATAATTGTCACAGGTCCAATCAATGAAGCGAGTGAGCACACTCTCAGGTCATCTTCAACAAAGTGTGCTCAAGAGCAGCAAATTCACCACACAGCCAACATCATCAGATACAGGTCACATATTTACACACAAAACATCAATAAATAAATAAAATATACACAATTTGTACACACTATCACATCACAACATTTTTTTTTCAGATATGGAACGTGGTCCAGCTCTTCATTTGGGCTTTGGTTAATAGAAAAAAATTCTCTTTGTGTCTTTAAACAGTGTGCCTTGGATTGTTTTGGTTTTGACTTCACAGACAAAAGAAACAACAAGTCTAACCTTTCCTTTCACCTTGGGTATGATTGGTTTGATATCTTTCAAAAACATGGGGGAATCAGCCACTTGGCATGAAATGTCCCACAAATTCCCAAACCATTGTAAAAGGTAACCTGAAAAGTTAGAGAAAATGATTAAATAACTAGGAAAAAATACCAAGAAAACTACATTTATAATTGTATATTGAAACAGGTTACAGAAAAAAATATGATAATATTATAATAATAATAAAAAGAATAATACATTTATAATACCTGAAATTATCAAAATCAGAAAATAAGAAAAGTAAAAGAACAAAAACAAAACTGCTTAAATAAAATAATACACACACACACACACACACACACATATACTGTGTATGTGTGTGTGTGTGTGTGTGTGTGTGTGTGTGTGTGTTTTATGCACGTGTTTTTTCTTTTTTATAATTTCTGGTAATTTTCATGTAACATTTTACTAATTTCTTGCAAATTTTTTGGTCATTCTTGCCCTCTTTCCATGTTTTTGAAAGAGGTCAAGCATATTTGTGCAGGCTTCAGGAGGTTAATTTGCACAGAAACCACACAAACACAACAATTTGCAGTTCTATGGGCTGGTACGTACTGGACATTTTTTTGGTCCAAACCAGTGACTAGGCTAGCTGTTTCCTCCTGTTTCCACTTTTTCCACTCCAGTTGATTTATTTCAACTTATGGCATGAAAAAAAAGCTTATGCTTCAAAAAGTGTAACCTTTCCTTTAATGTATCATCTTCTGCATTTTAGAAACTCATACTCACACGTCTCTATTTCCGTATGTGTGACACATGTATCTTTATGTGTTCATGTGAGTGTGTGTCAGTGTGGTAGGTGTCTTTTTAAATGCTGGGAGAGCCCAAGTGCTAATTCAGGGGAACGGCTTTGGCCCAGAGCCGGGGTTATTTCGAGGATCAGTTTTACAGGAGCTCTAATTATAAACTGCTAAGATCGGATGCTTTAAAGAAACTGCAGGCAGCTAAGTGGACTACTTTTCCACTAGTACTAATGTAAACACAACAAGCTCTGATTTAACACAGCTCAGCTGTGATACAGCTGCTCACTACTGGTTGATACAATACAGCACATATAACATGTTAAATGTCAGTTTGCTATTCTCAGCACTCAGCTCTGTCTGTCGTGTAACCATCTCAGGTTACAGGATGTGCTTCATTCAGTTATCATTACAGTCATGATTAGAGCTGCAGCTATCAATTGTTTTCATTATTGATTAATCTGTTCATTGTTTTTGGATCAATCAGTCTACAAAATATCAGAAAATATAGAAAAATGACTGATAATGAAACAGCAAATTCAACCATTTGAGAAATATGAATCAAAAACATTTGCTTTGTAAATGAGTTTGCTAATAGTTTAAAATGGTTATTATTGACTAATACTTACATCTCCAAACAGGATGAATGATAAAGATACAAATCAAAGAGTTTTAAAAAAAAAAAAAAAAAAAATATATATATATATA
The DNA here is from genome assembly GCF_026936395.1 of Plectropomus leopardus. Classification (NCBI taxonomy): domain Eukaryota; kingdom Metazoa; phylum Chordata; class Actinopteri; order Perciformes; family Serranidae; genus Plectropomus; species Plectropomus leopardus. The sequence continues at coordinate 4,591,193 of NC_142180.1, forward strand.
TATATATATATATATATATATATATATATATATATATATATATATTTTTTTTCTGAATATATAAACAACACAGTTACAAAAACACCAATTTACATTAGAATAACTTAATGCCGGCCATTATTCAATCATAATGATTGAACTGGGGGGATTTTCCATGTAGTTGATAAAATATTGGCATATTTTAAATTTAACAAAAATTTGTATCATATTCTTGAGTGCGTAAGTTATCTTCTTAAGAGGAATATAGCTGTTCACTTCTGAGAGCCCTGACAGGCAGTGGGAGATCAGATTTTCATCTTATTGCAGTGCATTTTTTTGGCAATGGCCATCAAAGACCTTCTTAAATAAAACTTAAACCAGTACAAAGCCTAAAGATTTTGGTTTACGTCAGTTTCTTTCCATCATTAAAGAATTGCCTTTTATGTTACACTGACTTATCGGTTGTATGAGATTCAACATTTTATGACACTAATAAAGCCAAGACAACAAATTCACAAAAATCAATAAATAAATCAGTAAACCAGATAGAAAACTAGACCGCTGATCATTTTTTTGCAACTGAAATGTGTCCGTTTAGTTTAATTTTTTCCCCAAATTAAGTAAAATAGTGCCTGTGTTTTGCTTATTTGTGTATTCTCACTAAAACTACACAACTGTATACATCATTTGAGATTTTTGGAGTTGTGTGCACTGCTGTTTTTCATTTGATATAAAAATGTGAAATGGGCATGAAGACAGTAATAAACCAAAGGACTCTCTTTCTTTCACCAGCTCTTCCATAAATGTGCGCTAAGTGTCACATCCTCCTCACTGGCTGCGAACAGCTCCTGTTTAAATCTGACATCTCCATTAAAAACAAGTTGGGGAAGGAAAAGATTTAGAATACATCCAGATTAAACTGAGCTACATACGCACGGAGCAATATGGCAGTAATTCACTGAAACCAGGAAGCCTCCTGTAACAGGCTCAGAGCTCCTCAGGGCCCCATCTTTCATACAATCACACAGTGGGGCCCCTGATGCGTTGGGGTTGGAGTGAGGTCAGAATACCAAATGAAAAGAAAGAAAAAGCAGCATGATTCAAGAGAAGTGACTTTCTGTTCCCTGGTGGTGAAGTTCATAGTTTGGTTGCCCTGAGGAGCTGAGGTCGACTTGTTTGCGCTGTTGGTTCTTTTGAGGTGCAGAGGCCTGACATCTGGCAACACAGAAAAGTGAAGTCTGGATCCCTGACTTATAGATACGCTAATAATATGCTGCAGGGAAGCTGACATTTAAATATACATTTTGTTTTCTGGGGAACAAAAATCTCATAAATTAGTAATGGCTACCTACAGACAGTCTTCAATTGAGGAATGTTATTGACTTTACCTCAACTTAAAGTCATATTTTGCCCCAGCTGTTAGTGTTTCATCCTTGTTTATTACACACAGGGGCCCGGTAAGGCTGGCACACACTGCGCCCTGGACTGCGGCTCCGGGATCGGCCGTGTCACCAAAGGCGTCCTCCTTCCTGTGTTTGAGAAAATGGAGATGGCGGACATGATGGAGCATTTCCTGCTCCATGCGCACGAGGAGTACCTCGGCGACGACGCCGACCGCATCGAGACCTACTACTGCTACAACCTGCAAGAGTTCACACCTCCAAAAAATAAGTACGACGTCATCTGGATGCAGTGGGTGGCATGTAAGTTTATATTCTGCTCATTATTTACTACTTACTACAAGGGCACACCGCTCATTAGAATTGGACGTGGATTGCTGCAGAATTGACCAATGTGATTGAAATTCCAAGGAATTCTTTCCCGTTAGGTCAGACTAGTTTCCTAACAGGAGTGACTCCTCAGAGATGGAATATTTTAGGTATTGCCTCTTCCCCTTTCTTCCATCAGTAGCTGGATAAACCTCAGAAGTTAGCTGCCATCATTGTACTTTTACTTTACTAATTCCTGTGGAATAATCTGGACATTGTTGACAGCCCAAAGTCTATATTTGGAACTGGGCTGCAACCCCAAATGAATGAACTCAAGTATATCAGGATTTTGTATATCAGTGAGGGTAAGAGAGAACATTAAATCAAAGGACTGTCATGATAAAGAAAGAGCTGATCTGGAAGGCGATGCTCAAAATGTACCAGCTGATCTAAGTTCCAACCCTCACCTCTGGTTGAGAGCTTCAGTTAGTGTAAGAAATAAGACATAAGATGGATTAAAGTGGCCAGTATAAGTTCCCTTTGGCGTCTGAGCTCAGGCTTAAAAGCAGAATGAGGATCTCTAACAACCAGAAGTAGAAGTACAACTACTGTCATCACTGCAGTTTAGGCTGTTCAGCTTCCAATTGGGTAACCTCCCAGATCCCTAACTTTGAAAGTACACAACACAAAATAATCACTACTTTCAGGATTTTTTTAAAAATTGTTGCCACCTGTAAAACCCAATTTTACGGCAGCTTCTCAAAAAAATGGGATGCATGCTGCAATGTTTTTAGGCATTCTTTTGCAATGACATTGTGGGAGCAAGTGGAAATTTTAAAAAAAATAGTTCATTTTTTTGCATAATTTATTAACTATTTGAAACCTGAGAAAATCTGTGCAATTTCTTTCAAAAGTATGGGAGAAGGTAACGAGTTGCTTAAGAAGACATGGCCCCCAGATTAGAAAAAAATGGTAAAACAGTTACTAGAAAATGACCTGAAATTTAAAGAAAAAATAAAGAAAGAAAGAAAGAAAGAAAGAAAGAAAGAAAGAAAGAAAGAAAGAAAGAAAGAAAGAAAGAAAGAAAATGAGCTAAGACAAAGTTCTGAAAAAAGTATTTATTTTTATATTTCATTATATTTTTTTGCATATTTAAATTTAAAAATAAATGTATTATATTAATAGTTGATTAATTTGTGGGACATTTCTTGATGGTAATTGCCTTTTCCCCCATGTTTTTAAAAGAAATCAAGCCAATTTTCTGAGATTTGCAAAGGTCATACAGCATAGACATCTGAACGCAACACAAGACAGCTGATGTCAATCCAGGTTTCAGAGGGTTAAAAATCAAAGGCAACTTGTTCCTGTGAGAATAAAACTACACTGGTGGGAGTTTACCACAGACCATGCATATTCAATCTCACTTATCTTGATTCTTTCAGTACATACAATAGATGGAAGCCAACCTCTGTCATGGTAATTTGTTTGTTTGTTGCTCAAGTTTGAGACAATTTCCAGGTGTGTTTTGTGGTAGAAAAGTATTTATCAATCAATGACTTTCATTTAATTTCCAACACAATGTTGCATTTGGTGCAAAGCAGTTTACCCCCACTTTCCTGCAGAAGATTGGGGAATTACTTTGCACGTCTTTCAGCAGTAATTTTTGTTTGTAAATATGAGACATTTGCATCACGTCTGCATCTTCACAACCAGGAAAAAGGATGTGAGTTTGGAAAATCTGTGGAAAAGTGGCGGTGGTTTGACAAAATTGCAAGGTTGTGCAGAATTCACAGGGGTTGTGTTAAATTTGCGTGAGGTGTTGCGATTGCAATATCCTGAATGATACTGTCTTGTCAGGCCCTGGAATATCGTTGGATCCCTCAGGAGGAGCTGCGGATGAGGACCTTCGGCCTTGTTTGCTGTTTTGTAGAAGAAATAAAAAGATAATCTTTTTCGCGTCAGTTCCGTTTTTGACCACGAGATACATTGTTACCTGTTTCATGTCAAGAGCCATTGACTAATGTTGGCATGCATCAGCAGGAAAACTATAGGAAGCAAAGATCCTTGCAGGTACAGGAAACTCAGTTGCGAGTAGTTGTTTTTTGTCTTCATAACCATCATATCCTTCTTTATCTTCAGGCCACCTAACGGACAAGGACCTGGTGAACTTCCTGTTTCGCTGTAAGAAGAGTCTGCGTCCGAACGGCGTCATCATAATAAAGGACAATATGGCACGGCAGGGCTGTAAGCTGGACCCCATCGACAGCAGCATCAGCCGCCACCTGGACATCATGAGGGTCATCATTGCCAAGGCCGGCCTGGAGATCTTGGATGTAGAGAGGCAGCAAGGCTTCCCAGAGATTATCATGCCTGTCTGGATGATTGCGATGAAATAGAAGTGACATCTATTTTAAAAAGGTTCAGATTATCAATGCTAAATTTGGAGGAGAAACCGACCTGAATTCGCATTTTATCACTCTTTTAAGTCCAGATTTGTGATCATGTATCTGAAAACCACAACACAACGTGAAAACTTCATGATGTCATCAGGAGATAAATTCTGAGTCGGCGGTGTGGACGGCATGATGGCACCTGGGGTGATTTTATGGAGACAGTAGTTCTTTCTCTGCTCAGCGCTGAAATGAAATAAAGCTTTTACATGGACATTGAACTTCTACAGAAGCACTCTGTACGTCCACAAAGCTGGACTGTAATATATCGTCAGCCGACTACCTCTGGGCTCGGGGGGTTTGTTTCTTGATGACATCAAAGATCAACCCTCTGGAGTGGAGCTGTGGAGCTTGTTCCTGCCTGCACCAGGAGGATCATTGGAATAACATGTGGATTCAGAAGGTTTCTCCTCTAAGTAAATGATTTGTATCTGTTTTTGATGAAATCCGACATTTTACAGCATAAGTGCAACATATCATCAGCAATGATGTGTCAGGTTAGATTTCTTTAAAAAGCAACAGCACTGATTTATATTTTAAAATATGATAAACATATGATCTGTATCTGGATACATTATCTGGATAAAGACAACTGATCACAGGCCAGTGCATTTACACTTAGTAATAATATCTTATTGTCTTGATTCTAATTGCATTGTGATCAGATCTCAGTGATCAGTTAAGTCAGAGGAGCACGTGTATGTCAGCCTTGGTTATATTACCTTTGTCCCAGGTCATTGCACACCTGTCTGAAGCTACGCTGTGTCATGATATAGATGTTTTATAAGAACCGGATAGTCAACTCAAAGATGGTGCCCACCCAATTAGATAAAAATTGCCAAAATGTTCTCAGCCCAACTCATCACATGAGTGTCGCTCTGTCAGTAATCTTTTGCATCTACTTATGATGTTTTAGGTGTCCTTCTGCGTCAGCTGTTTACACTCCGGGATGCTGTTACCGTGACAACAATGCACACAGTAGGATGAGGCTGCATGGTTTACACAACATGAGCACATGGCAACCAAATTGGACTTACACGATGGTTAGGATTATGCAACAGAGTCGTGGATGGTTAGGTTTATGCAAAAGAAGCAAATGATAAGGTGTAGGAAAAAAACCTCACAGCCACACAGGAAGCACACTGCTAACTCCCCATGAAAATCTGTTTTTTGTGGGACCCATCCACCATCCCTCCCGCACAGCCTATGAACACACTTTGGATCTTTATATTTCGTTGTCACTGCCCTTCCGCGTTGGATACGCACACGACTGGTTCTGTCAGACTGCATTCTCGAGTGACACTGCCCATGCGCATTGCATGAGGGTGCACCTGGTGCTGTCCATCCGTGTCTTATAACAACGCCACTGGTTCTGTCCGGGTGCATTCTCATCTGAAAATGGAAATGTGCAATGCCAATATTTATTCAGGTGATTGTGTTGGCAGACCTAACCCCAACCCTAGCCCATACCTCAAAAGTGTATGTGTCTACCTGTCTTTGCAGAGGAAGAGGAGGAGCTCATCTGCAGCTTTCTGAGAGGCAGCTTGAGTAGGACGAGAGGCAGTCAGGTGACTTTTCTACTTGTTCGACAGATTTTGTTTCTTAAGAATATGGCTGCAGATTCCATTTAGACAAGAACACCCCCAGATGCAGTCTGACCAGTCTGGATTAACATGCGCAGCAGGTATCCAGATACAGATCACATGTTACTACCAGGTGAAGCTGAGGCCTTAATGTCACCTTTCAGTATGTAGTTCGCATTTGCTTTAAACTGCAGGAGAGATAATGTCCATTCACTGCATTCAGCACAGGTGTAAATATTACATTTGTTTTTATGTAAGTATATGTTTAATACTTTTGCTTGTAATATTGCAGGTTAATAGATATGTACTTTTTATATTGATTTCTGCTTTAATTTAGACTATGAGTTGTTGGAATTGCTTAACCCATAAACACCTGGATCAACATTACATTTCTTGCATACCTTTCAAGCACATTTAAACCTCTGAAACCTGAGAAAATTGGTTTGATTTCTTTCAAAAACATAGGGAAAAAAAACAAGTAAGTAATATCCCACAAACTGCAACAAAAAAATAATAAAGGAACTTGAGGAAATTAAGAAGGAACTGACCTGACAATTAGCAAGGGGAGATTACATGTCAAAAAACAGGAGGAACAAATTTCAGAAAACTACATTTATTATTATTATCTTTATTACATTTTTTAATTATGTTACAGAAAAAATAAAAAAACATATGTTCACATTTTTAGCACTTTTTCTAAGTAATTTTGTTGTCCTTTTTTCTTTGTTTTTGTTTGTTTCTTATTTTTCTTCTTTTTTTGTGTTCATTTTCAGGTAATCTTCTTTACTGTAACTTTATACTAATTATTTTTTGGGCCATTTATTGTTATGTTGCTTGATGCCCTCTTTATATAATTTTAAAAGAAATTGAGCAAGTTTGACAAGTATCAAAGGGTTAAATTCCACTTTGCAGCACAGCGTCAACACATCTTAGTGCATCTTACTGTATGCCTGCTTAAATGTAGCTGAAGAAGTTTAGCCTCATTGTTTTTACGAAAATAAAAAATGCCAAACTTGGAAAGCATATGGATGTAGTTTTATGATTTTTGAGTGCTCTTTTCATACATGATGTTCTTCATCCTGTGTTCCAAACAAAGGCTAATAGGATTAGAGATGGGTAATCACTGTTGGCTATTATAATCAAGGCTGGAACATAAATGCTGACCAATTTTCCCTGAATATTCCTACAGCACAGGCTGTCCACACCCCTGACAGTGACCGCGCTGCAATCTTCCAGAGTGGGCTGAAAACACAGCAGATAATTGAGATCCTCTCAGATCGTTATGGTAATTCTCCTAAGTATTATTACTATTATTATTTTTTTCAGACTAACAGTAGAAGCAGCACATTGTTTTGGGCTAATGACTTTCAGCTGGGACCCTGAGGTGGATGGGGGGGTTGATTATTTCCTGGTTTTGACAGACAGTGCCGGCTTTCATATCTGCCCTGGCTTCATTTCAAGCCTGTCAGATGTTGTCTGCATAAAACACATCCAGGAGTCGCCTCAAATATTCAGCATTTGCGTGCGTAAGAGCTCGACGGGAGCGGTGCGGAGTTGTTCCTCCCTGAGCTTTTTATGAAAGGATAGTTTGTCAATGAGTCGACTGGCACTGAGAAAGCACAAAATCATCAAAGTGTTGAAGGCGCGATGGCGTGAGATGATCTCCACAGCATGTTCCTCTCGTCAGAATGACTCTTTTGAGACATGAATAGACCAAACACATTTTCCACATCCCGTATGAATTAAAGATCAAAATGCCCCAAAGTTAAACTTGTAGGTATTTTTTTTCCTCTCCCGCAGCAAATAGCAGCCAAATGTGCTGTCACCTTTTCAGGAGTGGTTAGCGTCGCTGACAGTCAAGGCTATCATTTCTAATACTTCTCAATGTCCTCTGCAGCCGCTCGGCAGCAGTTTGAATATATTAGCTGGAGTAACACTAATTTGTCCAGTCATGTCAGCAGAGCAGAGCTTTGGGCCTGATTCCAGACAGAGTGTGTGTCGGACAGCTCGCAGAGACAGCAGGAAGACAGAGACCACAAAGGGACATAGTGACCGACACTAAAGTGTGATCACCTCAGCATGCAAAACATTGCTGGGAACCGTTTGACTTAAAACCACAACTCCAACTATAGAAGAAAACAAAGTAAAAAAAACTTAATTTGGATTGCTCAGAATCCCCAGACCCATCTGACATGTGCTCTGTACGCCATCAGCATTATCAATTCTCACTTTAAAATGAATAAAACTGATGTCGTCTATACGTGTTTCTCAAGGTAACAGCTAAAACTTCAAGAGGCACCTGGCTGCAGACACAGCAGGGGTGTAAGAGACATCTCCACAGGAGCATGCGCAGAAGTCACATTTGGCAGGATTTTTTTTTATAATGAACTTTATTGAACATCGATATCAAACAGTCAGAAAATACACAACAATTACATATCAATCAATCATTCAGTCAGACTTTATTTGTGTAGCATGTTTCATACAAATGAATGGTAACACAAAGTGCTTCAAGCAAGGAGCATGCGTGTGCAGGCCTTCCCACTGTGAAGGTGGATGGCTGACCTTCTGAACACACCTTATCGTGGGACTCTTTTGCCCACACCGAACCATCCATGACTGTGTTGCCTAATCCTAATCATCGTGATGGTCCTTGTTGATTGACTTGTGCTGTTGTTTAAACATAAGCACCGTGCTGCGTCATCCCACCATGCGCATTTGTTGACATCACAGTAACGGCATCCCGTAAAAAACTGACTCAGAAGGATACCTAAAACGTAGTTAGACACAGAAGGTCACAGAGCAGTACCGTGTGACCAGTTGGGATGAGAGTGTGTTGGCAGCAAAGCGTTGTTATTATGGGATGTTGTGAGCACTGCAGCCTGTAGGGGGTGCTAACAGAGCTTTAGCCTCTTCCCTGCTGTTGTGAAAATGCAGTCTGCAGAGTGATGGTCACACTATGGCTTCCACCATCATGTGTAGATAGTACACACCCTCAGGGAAGAAGCAGAGGGTTCACTCTCCAGAGCAGAGCCATCAGCTGAGACAGCCTGCACCTTTCATCCTGAACACACTGAGTCTTTGTGGAATCTGCCTCGGACAGAAACCTCAGTTGGTCTCTGGAGCCGGGATGGTTTCACCGAGACAGAGAGAGGAGTAAACCTAACCTCCATTCCCTGGGAGAATCCACACAAGAGGAATGTGCTTTCTCTTCATCTCCAGTTCTCATAGTAAATCATGTCACTGAAAAAAAAATAGAACTGATGATTTTTGGGTTGCTTTTTCTTTGGCTGCCCGTTCAGGCTTTTAACTCTCTCTCAGCATGCCGTCAAGGGTCTGAGGGTGGGTCCCCCCCACCACTCAGCTCTCCTCAGCTCAGAGGGCAGGGATTAGTTACACAGACCGTTTATAGGCCCGGCCCCAACCATGTCATATTTCATGCAGCGATGTGGGTTTGGAGCCTGGATCAGGTGCTGCTGACTGTAAAGGTTTAATCCCTGAGCCAAGCAAAGGGTGACAAATGATGACATCCACATAGTAGGTCCAGACTTTAGCTCAATATACCCAATGATTTCTGAAACTGTGCTTGCTGGAAAAGAAACTGTGCAATACCAAGAAGAGGAATCATTTTTCTTCCCAAAAATGACCTTCCGGCTGAGAGTTTGATGGAAAGCATTGCTCACAACAACAAAATGAGGAATTTATTCCCATCTGGAGCTGTTGTGTGTGTGTGTGTGTGTGTTTGTGTGTGTGTGTGTGTGTGTTACTCACCATGACTATAATGGCCAGTATGTGCATGGCTATACTGGTGTGTGTGGAGCCAGACCCTGAGGCCTACACAGTGTTGAAGACTGGTGAAACATTTCTGCTGCATGTGTGTGTGTGTGCGTGCATGTGTGTGTGCGTGTGCGCATGTATGTGCATTTCCGTTTGTCTTCCAAATATATTACACAACACAAAACAACAGTTTTGTATATATAACATTTTTTTGTTGGAATGTGCTATTGTTTGTTTCAAATATGTTGTACTGAAAACACGGCATTAAACTATAAAACTTTTTTACCAAAAAAATGTCTTTAAGATGATAACCATACAAGAATATCCTCCCTTCATGCAGCACCTTGTTCTTTTTTCATATTGTTCCCTTTTCCCATAACTTGCCTTCCCTTTAAACATACAGGAAGTTCCATCTTTTTTATTTCTGTATTTCTGTCTTTTTTATTTCTTCTTCAACTGATCCTAAACAAAACTGGAGATTTTGGGGATTTTTTTTCCTGAACTAGGAAAGTAAACCTTAAACACAAAAGTTAAAAGTATACAGACAGTTTACTTCATTGTGCTTTTGTCAGTTTGGGTCTTGGTTTGTTTGCCCTTTGCTTCTTGGTTCCAGTGAAGCTCTTCTTCGTGATATTTGGTTAAGGATTGGGGCACATAATCAATTGCTTTAGGTATAAATTGGGGTAAGAGAACTAAAGCACTTTATCAGTAGTCCAGTTGAAATGAAATTAAGTTATCACATTTTGGATTAGAAAGAAATGATATGATATCTGAAACTGTCTTATTGCAGTGTGTCCAGTTGATTTAAATACCCTTAATTATGTAAAGCCATCTTTATTGTGGTGTCCAAGAAAAGTTAGTACCAACTAATCTTTAACAAAATTATAGGCTCATTCTACATAACTTGTGAAAACTGTCAACAAACTACTAAAAGTATTCAATCAAATGAATATTTTCTTAGGTATTTATGTACAGATAATTGGAATGTAATGGTGATTGCTGGGTAGTGTGTGTGTGTGTGTGTGTGTGTGTGTGTGTGTGTGTGTGTATGTTGTTGTCCAATCATAACTCTCTATTTGATCACGTGACAAGACAATGTGACTCCAGCAAGTTGAAGCGAAAATCTGTCAAGGCTGACAAGCTAGGAAAATACAGGCAAGGCCAGCATTCAAACACAAAAGCGGTTGCAAGAAAAGACGGGAGGGAGAAGAACAGCAACAGGAGGTTGAAAGGATCTCTAAATTGGATAAAGTTTTTACAAGCAGTTGCCAGCTCATGGACAAGCTCCTCGCACAGCTCTAACAGTGTCAAAAAACATGTAGCAGGTAAGCTAACGCTAGCAGCAAGCTAAATAACGCTGGTCTGAATAATTGTAATGTTTGGCTGTCGTGTTAAACTTAAATTTTATAATAAGGCACAGGTTTATAATTAAGGCTAAATTGTAAGCTACTAATAAATTTATGTCTCTACCAGGTGGATATCTGGCTAATGAATTGTCATGGTAAGCCAACTAATAGCCAAGTAGATGCTAGCTGTTCCCTAGCATTAGATAGTCTAACCGTTATTTTTTTGAAATTGTCATTGTGTGTGTGATCTTTTGTGGTTAAACTGTGCATGCTGCTATAACTGGACAGTTTTCAGGACATGGTGTTGTTTGTTGATAAGTATTGCAGCTCTCTTGTCTCTTATTTACTATCATCTCTTGACTTTATGTGACGGAGAGCAGTTGTCATGAGGTTGTTGTACTAAAAAAACCTGAAAAAGTCTATGGTCAATTCAGCAGACAGTGAAATGTTTAGCGGCTCTGTTTTCAGCTGCTTGTTGTCACGTTTGTGAACTTTGGCTGTCATAGTACGATCCATACCTCTGATCACTCTGTCTTTGATCTCTTTACTTTGCAAATACAACAGTCGAGGAAACACATTGCCACTATAAAATCCAAACATATGGTCGGTACTTTGTATATGTGCCTATCAAAGTGTGTGCATGTGTGTGTGTGCTTCCTAACTAAAAATTCCCAAGGGCTAGGGCTGCACGATTATGGCCAAAATGTTCATCACGATTGTTTCGATCAATATTGTAATCAAGATTATTAATCACGATTATTCATCATGTTAGGGAAAACATCTGTATTTTTATTGCACTACTTCTCAACAAACAATATGTAAACAGTTTTCAGTGCAAAATGAACCTTTAAATAATAATACATGATAAATAATAATAAAAAATTACCCAGCAATTTAAAATTTACCAAGGGCTAACTGAATAAATATGCTATTACAGAGTGCAATCACGAAGTGCAACTCAATGGAAACAATTTCAGCTTCAACAGAAAAGGCAATAATATTAGGCTTAGGCCTACAGATTTTTGGCAAGAAACACCAGCCTGTCAACATTTTCTGGCTTGAGAGGTGAGCGAAGGCAGGTCACTACATTTCCCCCAGTGCTAAAGACCCTCTCTGACAGGGAACTTGTTGCAGGAATGCACAAGTACTTTTTTGCCAGCTTTAAAAGTCGTAGGTAGAGTTTCTGATGTTCCTTCAACCAGTCCAAGGGGTCCTCTTCACTGACAAGGTTGGCACACTGTAGGTAAGACTGAAGCTCAGAGGCTACAGCCTGTTGTTTCTGCTGTGGAGATCTTGGTGTGGCTGCCCTAGAGACCTTGAAGAAGCTCCCCAAGGTCTTCTTTTTCTTAGATGTACTGGGTCCATCCTCTGCACTGTCTGCAGTCCCTCCACATGGATCAGTTGGGCCCTTTTCCTTGAAAAGAACATGATAAATAAAATAAGAAAAACAAAATCGGTTGTATGAAATATATTCAGAGCAGAAACACATCCATATTCAGATTACAGCACATCAATGACCTTTTAACACTTTTAATACATGTAATATCTATAATTTATTATAAATTCTGTATCTATGTATCCACAATTATTACTAACCATGCTTGCAGAAGCAGCCATCTCAGATATGAGTCTGGCCTGGATTGGTGCTGGTCTGTCCTCACTGACGTAGTTCAGCTTGAAGCGTGGATCAAGAGCAGAGGCCATATCAAGCAGTTCTTGTGTTTCTGCATCCTTGTATTTTTCTTCCGAGTAAGTGAGGATTTTGGTTTTGATGATGTTGGTAAGGTCTGGAACATCATCACTTACTGTGAGGATGGAGGAGCTGAACAGGTGGAGGACTGGCTTCACAAAAGAAACACTGACAGTGCCACTGACAGTGCCCCTCGCGAAAATTATTGCGCGAGGGGATCACATATTTCTTGTCCAGTGTGTTGAACATTTTTCTAAAGTCCTCGTTGCTTACTGTATTTACTGGACACATGTCTTTGGCCAAATAAAACGATATTGCGTCTGTTATTTCAGCGTGTCTTTCGGAGGTAGATGGATACAGTGTTGCCCGGTGCAGGGTCGCTTTTATTGTTGTCTGGGTTGCCGCTGGACACGGACGGGGATTGTGTGAAGAAACGTTAGCTTTGGCCTTGATGCATTCCTCGTGTTTGTGATGTTTTCAGATGGTTGAACAGATTAGTTGTGTTACCCTGTGGAGCAGACACAACTCTGCTGCACTCTTTACATATGACTACTACTTGTTTAACGTCACTTGCCCTGAATCCGAAACAGGTCCAGACAACAGATGTTGATCCCTTTTGAGGCACTAGCTCCTCACCGTGATGCTCCTCTCTAATTCCTGCTGTACTTTCTTCTCTCAACATGACTCACTTTCGTCAGTCCACGGTGTGACAAAAGGCTCCTGCCTCAGGGTGCGCTCGCTTGTTATTTAGGCAGCTTAATGAAGCCTTAACCATACGTTTGCCCCCTGGTGGTTGACTGACGACTGATTGAGAAAGTGCTTTATTAGCTATGTAGCAGAGCCCTCATTTCAAATGTAAATATCGCAGACGATCAGGGTAATTTAATCGTGGCGGCCAAAATCGTGATCATGATTAAAATTCGATTAATTGTGCAGCTCTACTAAGGGCCCATCATAATGGCCTGCACTGGGGCCCTTTATTACTTACCTACACCACTGTCGTAGAGAATAAAAAAGTGTTTGTGGTACACTGTATAGAGAACAAGAATGTTGGTTTTACTTACAGTGTTACACCATAGGGAACGTGGGTGCTGGTGTTACACCCAGTGTCAGACTATTCGGAAGGTGACAGTAGGTGGGTTTCCATTACAGATATGTGTAAAAGATTAAGCGATATTTTCTAAATAACACACAGTTCAGAATCAGAATAGGGTTTTATTGCCAAGTACATTTACATATACAAGGAATATAACTTGTTGTTTTGGTGCCAAAAAAATTATATAGACGAAACATAAAAGAAATATAGTCATTTTGAATAGAATAAGATATAAGATAGAATATAGAAGAAATATAAAATGAAAAATAGAATATGCAGGACAGAAAATGTATATACAAAAGGTGCAATGGAGAATCAAGTCAAGTGTGCATTAAAACAGTACAACAACTGATGCAAGAATTATTGATTGCGACATGACTGCGTTTCCATTGAGTGATATTCTGTGACTTCTCCTCTCGCAATAACATTCCAAGAAGCATGGCGATGGATGTCGAAAACATTATCAGGTTTATTTCTATTGCAGCCACCACTCAACTTTTGGAGAGTTATTTGATGCAATAACACCTCTTGTAACGCCTGCTGCATCATGAGGGAGCCAGTTCCTACTGACAAGCACATAGCCATAACATCATTTGACCTAGAAAAGCCAAAAAAGTGTTTCGGGAAATATGGCTTTTTTGAATCGTTTGATGCAAGTGCAAAAACTTTTTGCATTAAATTTTTTTTTTTTTTTAATTGATATGCTTCCATTAGTGCTCTGGAAAGGCACATACGCTGTTCTGCCGATAGGGTAGTCAGGTCAGAAAATACTTACTTGTGTGTTTTTAGAGAACAAGGACAAATTGTGTATTTTGTTATTTAATATGGGGGCCTTGTTCCAAAATGTGATAAGGAGCCTAACATCAGAGGAGCACTGGCTGTTTTAGCGGCCTATTAATGCTCATAATGTTACCTCACATGTTCAGCTATTACATGAGTGGAACGTCTGGGTGTCCACATGGCCATGTGGCGTATGTTCCCCTGTAAACAAACACACAGCACATAACAGCTGGAAACAAACACCACATATGATGGCATCCGTGTGTGTGTGTGTGTGTGTGTGTGTGTGTGTGTGTGTGTGTGTGTGTGGTAAGTGAAAGTGTATACATTAATTCAGTGCAATTTGGAACAACAAACACCTCATTTCATTCATCTGACTGAGGTTTTTAGAGCAGAGCCACCCAATTAGATTTACCCACAATTCATGCAGCCGCCGCCCCCCTTCAGTGTTGCCGTGGTAGCATGTTGTCAGACAGCATGTGGAGCCGCTCTCGGGGCCCGGCGCTCTCTGTGCCCTTGGAAGCCTCGTCCCTCATGCTGGTTTCAATTCCATAACCTTTCAGATCACGGCGTAATGAGTCGAAATGGCTCGCACATGCACATTATGCCCCGACGAATCATTTTTCCACCGAGCCAATTTACTCCCATGATTAAATCTTTTTTTCCTACGTGAGTCAGAGCAGAGAGCCAGGCGAGGCAGAGGTTTGGAGCGTGTTGTGTGTCTGCAGGGAGTCAAGTGTGTCTGGGGAGTCAAGTGTGTATATGGGTGTGTTGAACGATTTAGCATCAGAGAAAGTAACTAGAACTTTACTCAAGTTTTAAATTCAAGTATTTTACTTGATTACTTAAAAAAAAAAATCCCTTTAAATTTCAAAGGGAAATATTGCACTTTTTTTCCTGTACAGTTATCTGATAACGTAAGTTTTTTATTTAATTCAACATGAGAAAAACAAATAAAATATTTTTATCAATATTTATCAATATTTTCATCTTAAATGTTTCTTTTCTTCTGTTCTTGATATTTTCTCTCGCTCTTCTACTTTTGTAATCATTCCTTGCTTCTTTGGTTTACTTTCCTTTCCTTTTTCCATTCTTCCTTTCTCCTTTTGCCTAAACCTAATCATCCATGACTTTGTTGCCTAATCCCAACCATTGTGACAGTCCATGTTGTTGTGTAAACATAAGGACCATGCTGCTCCATCCCGCTACGTGCATTTGTTGACATCACCGTAACGGCATCCCAGGGCGTAAACAGCTGACGCAGGAGGATACCTAAAACATCATAAGTAGACGCAGAAGGTCACTGACAGAGTGGTAACATGTGATGAGTTGGGATCAGAATGTGTTGTCATTTCAGTGAGACAGACCACAGTATTTACATGCCAGCTGCCCTATCAAGAAGAGATCTTGAAAAGAAAAAAAAAGTAAGGGTCGTCCGCAAAAAAGTTGGCAAATCTAGCTCAATCTTTGCTGGAATGCAGCAAAAATTAATTTATGTAATGAAAGATTAAATGAGTGCCACTGTGACAACTTCGCTAAAATCTTGTCTTGCAGTATTTGCTAACTGATAAACCTTCAAACTCACTGTTATACAAACTGGACTTCCTATACTCAAAGTCATTCTGTCATTAATACATGAATCAACACGCCCCCACCTAAGCAGCCCCTTACATATTTCTCTGGCTTCCTCCCACAGTCCAAAGACATGCAGCTCAGGTTGATTGGTGACTCTAAATTGTCCTTAGGTGTGACTGTGAGCGTGTATGTTGTCTGTGTATATGTGTCGGCCCTGCGATAGTCTGGCGACCTGTCCAGGGTGTACCCCGCCTTCCACCCGATGACAGCTAGGATTGGCTCCAGCCCCCCCGCGACCCTTACGAGGACAAGCGGTTACAGAAAATGAATGAATGAATGAATGCTTGTTAACACCTTGTTAACACACTTCCATTTATATTTTGATATACCTTTTTTTACAGCAGAAATTTTGACAAACATAGCAGAAAAAGCACAGGTATATTCAACATCATTAATAATGGCTGCATTCCATTTTATTGTGCATACTGGCCTAGTGGAATAGCTTACTAGGACAATGAATGCAGCTGAGCCATTGTTTGTGTAATCCATTTCACTTGTGCCTTTCTTACTACAAGTCAAAGTGTCTGCTGTGAAAAAGGTCCATTTTGCAATTTTGTCTTTCATGAGATGCAGAGCAGGTGGGCTCAAATGCAGAAGACAGCAGGCAACAGGAACTCAAAAGATCTTTTTTTAAATTTTATTTCAAGAAACCGTCTTATCAGTAATAGTAAGACCAAGTGAAAACAAAGACAAACTAATGAATGCAACTTAAATAAGTCTTAAACAGACCGTCCAGCCTTCCCAAAGGTCGGAGACTCATACTGGACTGTTAGATTCATTTTACACACTTTTTTTTGCACTGTTCATGCATTTGACATTTTTTGGCACATTTCTGTATTTTTGTTTAATCTTGGAATTTCCAGCTCAGCTCCTTCAATTAGTATAATATATACGGAGGAAACAAAAATGTTGTTTGTTAAGTGTTAAGTGCAAAAAAAAAAAATTAAACTTGATGCCAGCACAAAGCTCTGCATACCACTGGAAGTTACATTTTTTTGGTATTATGCCCCAGGCAAGCAGCTCCATTGAACTGAATAGACACTATCATGGGTTCTGGTATCCAGTTATTATTATACACTATGTAGTAAAAACATCCACGCTAATATGATTTAAAATGCATAACTTTTTAAATAGCCACCTCTGTCACAATCTGCTGTCGGCTACTTGCCACATTCGCCAGCAAAGAGAAGAGATATTCCAGTAAAACCAGAGTATACATTGGTGGTTCTCTCCAACGCTGGAGACATGTCTTTGCGTATAAAGAAATTAGGTTTTAAAATGAACTCTTAACGTTTCTTTTAGACTGTAAGTAACATCCAACATGGGCTTTTCAGCAAAATGTATCTTGAGTGCAACTAATGACATAAAAACAATTCTTTACTGAAAAACATTCCAATGGTGTCAGGACATGGCTTTGATGTGTCAGTTTTCTTGCTACTTAAGTCTTACTAAAGCTGAGCTTGGCGAGCTGTAACATGAACTATATGCCAATGCTACACGCAAACATTATATGATAGTGTTTTTTTGACAGATGAGTCAAACTTTGTGTATTCTCACCATGCTTTTAGTTAGTAATTAGCTCTTTTTTCAATATTTGATCAGTGGCTGTAAATTTAGATTGTACGATCAAAAGGTCAGTGAAATGTTGCCCCCCATTTCTTCGGAGCATGTGGCCAGGCATTACACATTGCACATTAAGCATAAAATACCTATGTGTGCATGTATGTGTATCTCCCTGTGTGTGTGTGTGTGTGTGTGTGTTTGGCCTGTGTGTGAGTGTGATGTGATGTATTCATGAGAAGGAGGGCAGAGAAACAGGCCCCGCTGCTGGAGCCATTAGCTGCTCCAGTAAATCTGCAGGGACCTGAGAGAGCCGGCCCTTCAGCGGCAGGTATTTCCTGTCTCTTGATCTTTGGGAGGCAGAGCTCATTTCTGCCGGTGGGGGTTCGGCCTTCATAATAAGTTGTGGTTTGATGCCAACAGTTTATTATTCAATTTCATTCTGTAGAGCCCTGTGTGTGTGTGTGTGTGTGTGTGTGTGTGTGTGTGTGTGTGTGTGTGTATGCGTGTGTGTGTGTGTTACCATTTATACAGTGAGAGCTTGCAGCCCATTTGCCAACTAATGTAATTGGACGATTCTGTAAAACTTCACTTTGGCAATGTTTTTTATGTTTACTGCCAATTTCATAAAATCAATTATTCCCATGATATTCCTGCATAACAACTGCAGTACGGTTAAGGTGTGGTTATCATAAAGAAAAACACTTCACTAATCAAATCTTGAATATTAACAGTGAACAAAATGACTGTGTGTAATGCGAATGATGTCAAACCCAGAAAAAGGTCTCAG
Source organism: Plectropomus leopardus (assembly GCF_026936395.1). Classification (NCBI taxonomy): domain Eukaryota; kingdom Metazoa; phylum Chordata; class Actinopteri; order Perciformes; family Serranidae; genus Plectropomus; species Plectropomus leopardus. The sequence continues at coordinate 4,609,588 of NC_142180.1, forward strand.
CAGCTTTTGTTTTCATCAAATAAGTGTAGTATAGGAAGAAAGTAAGTATATTTGAAAACGCAGGTTTATTCATGCATTTTAGCCTTTTGTCCTCACACAAACTGCGTTTTAGGGCCCTGAAAATGGTCCTTTTGTACAACTCTCTCTAGGGACATTTCCAGAAACACGATTTTCAGTATTGACGTGTATAGACATGGTAAAATGTGTAAGAGTGCACCATTATCTCATTTGTAAGGCGTCACAAATGAGGCAACATTTAGTGCATTGGCAAACCTGGCCAAAAGTGCTGCTCTAACCTTTCTAACAGGACTTTCTTACATGATTTCACACAGATGTACAGGTACTCTTACACTACGTATATTTGGGAACAGAGGTGTCAGAATAGATAGGCAACATCCAGGGTTGAAAAGTGAAGCCAATGCTGAAGTGCCAAAAACTGCAGTTCCTCTAATGGCCACTTGAGGCTGGCTCCAAAACAGAGTTAATCCCCATCGACCTCCACGTTAAAATGCTCAACTTAACAGCAGAAATAAACATGTTTACAGCCTGGTACAAAACCAGTTTGGTCTCTATAGCTAATTTTAACATTTAATACAATTGAATGTGGGCCGTTTTTTTTTTTTTTTTTAACTCAACCATTGACATTGTATTAAGGCCAAAGTTATGCACATTTAACAGTGGGGCTGCTTGAGTGACAGACTATCTCCGAGCCGTCGCCTCAACCTGAGTCAGATCCACCTCTGAGTCAAACCAAGATGGAGATGGACAAAACGCCAAACTCCAGGCTTTGAAACGGCAGTCAACTAACCAAATCGCGATGCCTCAGCGTCTCAAGCCCTTTTATGAGGTATTTGTGAGGTGTTTATGCATTTGCAATCTAACTAGGTTCAAATGACTGGCACCCGTTTTAGTTTAAGAGGACAATGGTATCCATCATTGTAAGAACACAGGTGCAAACAGGTCTGCAGTTTAAAGGTCCAGTGTGTAAGATTTAGTGACATCTAGTGGTGAGGACTGCCGATTTCAACTAGCTGACTCCAACTTGCAACCAACTTCTCCTGGTTAGAGTTCTTTAAGTGTAGTACATGATACATAATCTGCATACGTGGCGTGCAGCCGTAAGGTCAGCGTTCTCACAGGATCTGCACATGCCAGTTTACACAGTGACAGAAGTGGTGGCATTTAAAAAAAAAATTCACTTTGGAACCCAGTTTCTAAAGTTTGCGTTTTCAGGCCCCATAAACGCTGTTTTTGTGTAAACTAAAGACCAAACCGTGACAAAAGTTTCATGTTTCATGCAAAACAAGGTTGCCGTGTGAACCCCCCCCTTATGTTATTACAGTAATCTTGATGTTGGTCACTAGGCGTCAAAGTCACATGCATATTTTCTGCTTCCTTCTAAATTTCTTGTGTAGCACAAAAGTTATAATTCATTGTGAGAGGTCACCTGTCAGATAAACATAAATCCAGGTCATTTTAGGCATTTGAACAAACAACCAATGCTGGTGAGGACAGTCTCAGTGTTCCTAATGCATCTGCTACAACAAGCAGTGAGACAGAGGAAGAGACAGTAAACACCTCTCAGTCTGAAGTGACTCCTTATTCTCTTCCCACACAGGAAAGAGCAGCAGCATCTTTGAGCTTCTTATGTGTGTGTTTTTTTCCTCTCCTGGTTTTAAGCCATTCGAAGATCCTCAACCTCAAGCAGGGTGTTTGCATTTTGGAGGAAAAACAGGATGTGAACTTTTAAGACCACACTAAAGGAGTTTATGATGGAGGGAGACATTGTTCAGTCGTGTTCCTGGGCTTGTATACAAGGGGAACATTGAAACACCCCGGTGGTTAAGATGTGAGGGGGAAATTTATTGGACTCACATGGGCGACATTTTTAGTCAAACCTAATAGTAATTTGGCCCTCATATGGGCTGACTGCTCCAAGGAAAGAGGATAGGATAAGAGGTTATTTGTGTAGAAAAGAGATGATAGATGACATCAAAGGTAATTAATGATAAAGTAAAAGCATGAATGGAAGTGTTTCACTTAGAATACTTCAGTTGATGTGATTGGGAAATACCTTTTTTGGCCTTCTATCACCATTTACTTCTTGAAACACTCAAAAGAGGTTTATTTGTTTGTTTGCTTAGTTACACATATGAGAGAATTAAAGGAAAAATCCAGTGCTGGTAAAAAAAGGGGAATGTGTGGAAGAATCATTAAAAACCCACAGGGTTTGAAAGGAATTGAAAGTTCACTCATGCAGCATCTGAAGAGCAGCAGCAACAGCTATAGGTCAATGTAGAAAAAAGAAATGTACATAAAAAGTAAAAAAAAAAAAAAAACAACCAGAAGATTGATGCTCTCGTGATTTTTTTCTGCAGCTGCACACAGTAAATGGTGAACATCGTTACCTTTAAGTTATCTGCATTCAGTGATTTCTTTAGACACTTGGGGGCAGTGGAGCAAGCTCTTACTCAACATGGCAACACATTCTCATCCCAAGTTGTGACAAATGTTATGTCTTAGGTAAACCTCTGCGTTTGCTCTTTACGTTATGGGATGCTGCTTCTGTGATGTAAACAAATGCACATGGTGGGATGACACTGCATGTGGTTATGTTTAGGCAACAAAAGCACATGGCAAGTAATGTCAGGACATCCAACCAAAGCACATGCTGGCATGAATGGTTAGGGTTATGGGAAAGAGGAATATGCTAAGGTGTACAAAAAGGTGGATCAGGCAGGTGCCGTCTGGCTGTCTGCCGGGATATAATAGCACTGTGACTGGTTCTGTCCAGTTGTGTTCTCACCTGACACTGCAGCACTTTATGGGGATGCAAAAGGTGCCTTTTGGTGTTATACTCTTACGCCAAAAGCACTGAAATAGCAGTGCTATTTTACAAGGTCGAAATAAGAATGAGCTGAACATGGATATACAACAGTCCTTCCGGGAAATTAGTAGGCTTTAACAAGCAGCAACCTCGGAGGCTGAAAAATGAAGCCAATGCAAAGTGCAAAAAAAATCCTTGAAAATGGCTCCAAAACAGTCAATCCCCATAGATCCCCATGTTAAAATGCCAAACTTTACAGCAGAAATGTTCACTGCCTGGTAAAAAAAAAACAGTTTTGGTCTCTAAAGCTAGCCTGTCATCCTTGCGTCCTTCTCGTCATCATCATCCACCTGAATATTATTATCTGACCCATTTAACAATGGCTACCTGAGTTATGAAATGATACTGTGGGCCCCATTTCTCTCTCTTGTCTCACATGTTTGCCCTGCAAGTAACCTAAATGATGCAATGTGAGGTTGTATTTACTTTTAAATGTGCAACAGTTAACGCCTACAGGTTAAGGCCTTAACCTGTAGATGAATATTAAATTCTAATGTTTTTCTTGCTAATTTCACGTAGGCTAGATATGTATGAGCTCAAGTTTGGTCTACTGCAGAAAAACACCTGTTCTCAACCCTCTGTCTTATCATCTTAATATATTTACGAAATTGATGCAAAGTGCAGAAAACTTTCATGTAGACATATTCCCCCACATGCAGCAGGTTAACAGTAGTGCAGCAGTGAGCCTGTGTCTGTGCAGGCAGAGACCGTCACACTTACAGTCTCAATCATTGCAGTATTTATGGTGTGAGGAAATTTGCCTCCATGTGTACAGGAGCCAAGACTCAAACCTGAACCTGATGTGAGCCAGGAGATCCTGACCTGAGGTGGCAGCTTGCAGCTCGATGGCAGAAACTGTGTGAAATCCAGTGCTAACCCATCATTCTCCCCGATGCTTTGCAGGGGCAGCCAAGGGAGAACAGGGGGGGGGGGGCAATCCTCCTAATTTGAAGCAAGTTGAGTCGATTTTATGAACTAAGCTGTGAAATATGACTTTAATAATGGTTGCAAATGGCAGGGCCGGCGTCTGGAAGCATGGGAGGGAGAGGAATATGGCAGAATAAAAGTGTGGAAAATGAAGAAGTCAAAATTCCAACGCGGGGATCAACACCAGCTCACCGCCTCCCTCTTCCTCTGCCGCCACCCTGGCAAAGCTCGCGAGCTAATGAAATGTGAAAATACTTGTGGGCGCGGCGACTATGGGCTCAGCAAAATCCAGCTCCATAAACTGATGATTAAACCGATGTCCCTGCGGCGGGGGCTTAATTCTGTAGAGACGTTCCACTTTGCTTTGGCGGCTCACAGGGTGAAGTTTGGGCTGTGTAGAAGAGGAGAGACAACCGATGTCTGACGAGGGGTTTAACGGGTACCGCAGTACGGTTTAATGGGGCACCGCGGCACCACCCTGGCTTCACCCCTGCCCTGTGGTTGGACTTAAAAAAACATGATGCTGATGTTTTTATAGCTTTTTTTGGGTCTATATTTAGATTGTGTAAAACAAACTAAAAATAATGATCCTGCAAAGTTGTACTAACAAGCATTTAATCAACTCAGCCGGCGTTCTGTTTTTGAGGCTAAATGCTGGAGTAATGTGAGGCATTCATCAACATTATAGCAGAGACACCTCCCTGACAACATAAAAAGCACATGTTGGGAAAGTCCCTCTCTCAGCCCTGCCTCACGATCCTCCTCTTCCTGTGGACAGGATCCCTGTCTGTGTGTGTACACAAACACATGATGCCTGCCACATTTGGTTCTCAGCAGAAAACATGCACACATTTCCCGATGAGAAATGAGAATTTAACGAGCGCACCACCATGGGCTTCTCCGATCCACCGAGCAATCCTTGGAAAGAGTTAAGGGATGTTGTTCATTGTCACATGACATTAGGAGCACCGACAGAAACTCTCCTCCCCCTCTTCTGAACCGCCCCCAACCCCCCCGAACCCCCAGCCCCGTACGCACATCTTGCCTGCAGATGTGGCGAAACCACAAACACTTCAAAGTGCCTCTCCTCAGACCAACAGCGTACCCTGACGCCAACTGTAAATGTCCTGGACACAGTGCACGGAAAATATTAAACCCCCCCTAACTCGCAGTGAACAGCCGGGCTGAACCGGGCAGGCAGGAGTGGGTGGGGTGGGGGGGACAGACATCTAAAAAGGCCTCCTAAAAACACTTAATGACTCATCATTCTGCCGCGCAACAACAAGGGAGAGTCATCTCTGCTGTCTGTCTGTCGGCCAGAAACACAGGAACGCCGCGGCTCCCGCTGCTGCTGACGGACGCATCTGCGGCCCACTCATCACTGTGTCATATGCTTACCTGGCATCACGTGGAGGTGTGTCATGAAAACATCTCCGCTTTGACTCATGTGCAGAAAGGAAAGACTGCAAAAAAATAAAAAAAAGAGGTGGAAGGAAGAAAAGAAGAGGGCTTTTGTGATGAATGTTCGTCTGATTGCGTTTTGCGAAAAAGGTCTCAAGGCCTCTCAGTCAGCTTGGTTAAGATAATCGTGTAATTGACGTGGGCCCCTAAAGAGCTCCATCACGTCCAGCCAGACTTGAAGAAAAAGTTTGGGTCTTTTTTTGTGGTTTTAGTTATTATTCTTATTGGTTATGATAACATTTTGCACAGCAGCTTAATCGCAGGGACACAGGAACACAGCTTTACAATGTCCACAGAGCATCGCCACATGGTCCAATTTAACACCATTAAGTTAAACACAGATATTAATGGTTCAAATGAAGGTGGACTTTGGATCATTACCCAAATGTCTAGTGTACATGTCCACTGGATTTCAGAGCAATGGTGCAACACTAACTTACCATAACTACCATAGTTTTGAAATGCATTGCACAACCTTAAAGCCCCTTTTCCAAAATGCACTGACACCTGCTAACATCTAGCTTTTGTATGTAATGGGAAGGGTTACAATTCACAGCATCCGGCATTCACACCTGCATCAAACCACTCTGTAGTACTCATTGGTATTTATTAGCTCTGGCTCCGATCGGCAGTGATGGGAACACAACATCTGAGTGAATGTATAAATTTTAGCCCCTGCACCAGCAAAAAAAAACAACCCACACACAGAAAAGCAAACTCATCTGTTGCAGGACTGTGTACATTGCTCTCCTCTGCACACAATGGTGGGTTTACCGGTGTTTAAAAACTTCCATACACACGCTAATTTTAGCCCCTTGACCAGCAAGATGCAAAGATGCACCACCACTAAATACTGTCCGTCCTCCGCTCAAGAAGTGCTGAAACATATTTCCAAATTAGTCAGCACAGAGTTTGAAAGAGACTGAATAAGCAGCCTTAGAGATGTAAATTAAAGATGTAACCACTGTTACATTTACAATGTCCTCCATGCTGCTTTCTTCTGTTTACCAACCTGTTGTCCGAGCTGTCCTTGATGTTGAACGTGACACACCAAAAATACCCAAAACAGACACATAGAAATTAATAGCCCACTCATCTCCTGGCAATGGTAAAGGAGTCTATTGCTTATTTTTAGTATATTTCTCCCTGTTTAAAAGGCCTGTGTGCACATGTTAGCTTTGGTGGAAAAGGGGAGCAAGACACTGTTCTTCCTGGGGAGAGCTTTGATTAACAGGGTTAAAGTTGACTTTAAATATGAATCGAATCCTGGTTTCTGCTTTAAAGCCAAAGAAAAAAATTCTTTCATATCTGAAATTCTGGATAAAAATTACTATATCACCTAGGTTGTAAAAAAACAGAAATTAATAGTGAGCATTGAGCAATATCTAAGCATCTGGGTGTGTGTATGTGTGTGAAATCATCTGCAGCAGCACATGTGCTTGCTCGCATGCCTGCATACGCATCATACGTGGTATTGCGTGCCTGCACAGACCTCTGCATGCCGTGTGATTATGCAGCTCCGCACCACCGCCGCCTCCACTGTGCTGCTTGCTGCCGTTTCTCATGGAAGATGAAATGCGCTGCTCGCTATTCCAGAGGGACCGCTGGGAAGGGTTGAAAAACGAGGGAGGGGAAACATGGCAACGTCTCCTCTGATTCCACATCCCAGGGAACTTTGACCTCCAGCAGAGAAACCAAAATAAAAATCCCCTACTCGCCGCCAAGCCAGCACAACAGGAAGATGGGGTCGTGGAGGAGAGGTGGAGGGAGGGAGAACAATGAAGCCTCTCTCTTTGGCTCCAGATGGGTGCTTTTTGACAGCTCAAAGCTTTTGTTCTGTTAAAATAAGGGGGCAATGCTGCGCTTTGCAAGGTTGCCAGACATTGTAGGTTTTTCATGATGACGCACCGCACCGGGGTTTAATATCATAGAGCAGAGGATCCTCCAACACAGAGGAGATGTGGTGAGGAATAGACTCCCGCCAGTGTGATGTATTACCACTGCTGGGGTTTTATTCCGGCTAGCATGCAACGCACACTTTAGACTATATACTGCACGTGTATATACACACACAACAACACATTCAGGCCAGGGCCACTGTTGCACAGCAAACCATCAAGTGTACATATTAGGGTAAAAATATACCCATATGAGCCACCAGGGGCCCCACAGAAATAAAGAATGTTAACTCTCTCTTTTGGATTATTTCTTATTTTCCCTTTTTTTAGATTTCTTTCAATATATTTTCATTTTAATATGTGATATGTGTTACCACATTTTGGTGTGATAACAAATTTTGGAATTGCAATACACAACAAAAGTCTGGGGCCACAGTATGATATTTTAAAACAAATAGACAATGACAAAACAAATTCAAAGCAAGCTATACCAAATTTTGAAAATTTATAACAAATATTACAAATTTTGCCATTTGGGGACTCCTGTAATATGTTTTCAGTTGTAACAATTTTGGGATTTGGGGATTGCTGTCAGAAATTTTGCAGCTATAGTAAATGATTAAAATTTTGGGATTGGGGACCACTGTAAGAAATTTTGCAGTTATATAGTATAGTAATATTCCAAAATTATGGATTTGGAGATTTCCCAAAAAGTTTGTAATTATCATTAAAAAAACAAGTTTGAAGTGTAATAATAAACTTTTGGAGTACAACAAAGAATACATTTGAGGATTGGGGTTTAAAAAAATTGGGGCTTTAAGAGCTCTATTAAAAAAATGACAAATTCAAGGTGCGCTCTTCAACATTTTGGGTTTAGGATGTTTTTAGAATAATAACAAATTACGTAATTAGGGTTGCAGTACGTAATTTTAGGACTCAAGACAAATATTTTTGAAATGTAATTAGATTTTGTTGCTTAGGGCCACAAAAATGCCAGGGCCAGCCCTGTCACAGTGTGCACTCCTTTGTGAAATAAGTACCTCTGTGTGTGTGTGTGTGTGTGTGTGTGTGTGTGTGTGTGTGTGTGTGTGTGTGTGCGTGCGTGCACGCATGTGTGTGTGTGTGTGTGTGTGTGTGTGTTAGTTGGCGAGCAGTTGGATGGATGAGGTGTGATGCTGGCTTTATTCTCCCATGACAGAGGAGCAGCCAAGGCGCAGGGCAGCGACTCGTATGTCTCTGTCTCACATGATTCCTCACTCTGACTGACGGACTGGAGGAGGCAAACAGTGACTTAACCTCATTACTGCTCCAAAAAAAAACTACTATGTGGATTTGTTTTCAATTACAGTCTAATTTGGAACCATCCCCTCTTCCAAACACACACACACACACGTTTCTCATACTGGATATGAAATGCCTGTGTGAGCAATCATAAATATTTTACGGCATAAATGGTTTTCAGATCTGATTATGGGTTCAGAGAGTGTGTGTGTATATGTGTGTGTGTGTATGTATATCTGTATACGTTCTGTGCATGTGCGTGTCACGACCTTGGACACTACTAAGCCAACAGATCCTCCATTTATAAAATCAAAGTAGCTCCATGTGTTTTTTGTTTTCCCTCGTCCTCATGAAGCGTATCACACATTGGACTCACAGAGGATGCTGTAATCTCCGTTGCAAGTCATTCTTCCTGTGATGGCTTAATGTGTGTGTGTCTGTTTTCATTAAGCCAAATTCTTGTAATAATCTGCCTTCTGCAGGCCAGAAGTTAGTCAACTTATTGTACAAAGCTCAGCAGCGTCAGTGGCGGCAGCGGAGGTGGCGGTGGTGGGAAATTGTTTCTTTTCACCATAATTCAGGCCATGCTCATGCACACTAGCAGACATGAATGTTAACAGGTGTCGTAGTTCAGTGTAATCATTATTTCAGTCATGGAGGAGCTTATGTGTGCCATTTGTGTGTGTTTGTGTGTGTTAAAGTGAGCAGCTAATTTGCCATATGACAGAGCCTTGTTTTTGAAAATAATGTTTTGTCTTTGCCTAAATGGGGCCCGCTTCTTTTCCCTAATGCTGTCTGGTGTCACAGCTAAGGGACAACTTAGAGGCCAAAAAGTACCTTGCTAGACTTAGTGACCCTCTGACTGCAAAAAGTGCCCTTCTAGGTGGCTCAAGTGCCTCACTTACTGGCTCAGGTGTCCCTAATGCTCCTCTTGATAGCCCATGTGTCCCCTTGTAGTGCAAGTGCCCTTCTTAATGGCCCCTGTGTCCTTTTGGTCTGCCCGACTACTCTTGCTGTGAAGTCCCTTTCATTAATTCAAATTGCCACTTTGATAAACTATGTGACCAGGTGCTCCTGTATTTGCCCGTCTTGGAGGTGTCCCTATGGTTCTTCTATTCGGCCCTCTAGTGGCCCTCTAATCCAGTGTTAATTTTGGTATCTATTTGATATTTACTTAATGAAAATGCTTATTACATCTCAAAATGTTTTAGTCCAGTTTTAGTCGACAAAAGGTCATTAAATATCAGTCAACTTGTTGTCAAATTTTTTTCTTACTTATTCAATTAAGCTAATACAGGTAACAGAAATCCAGCCCTGCCCGCGACCCTTGCGAGGACAAGCCATTACGGAAAATGAATGAATGAAAGGTATCAGAAATCAGAATCACTGTAACAGATTGTATCAAGTTTTGAAATTTTATTCAGACTTTTTTCTACAAAGAGGAATATGTATTTACAAACATTTCTCCAATAGAGTTTTTGACTAGTTTAAAGGATGATTCATGAGCACACGCATATTCTTGGCTTTCTAGTATAGAATATTTTCCTAATTAAAAACATTTTTCAGGTATCATAAAATAATCATTATTATTATCATTAATAATCAATATCATTTTGTTCTCTTCTCATTTTGAAAGCTCATTTTTAAAACTCAGTTTGGAAGCGCGATAGCCCACCACTGACATTTTAGTCAAAAAAACCCCACAAACCCCACACAAAATACATTTCATCATGTATTTTTAGCTTGTCAACATCTTGTCTTCCATCATGGAAAACGATCATTGACAAACATTTTCTTAGTTTTTTGTAAACAAAATCAACACTGCTCTTATCATCCCCACTGCCGCTCTTCATGGCCATGTGCTCCTTTGATTGACTCTTACACCTTGAGTTGTTTAATTTTGGCCTGCCATAGTGACCCTCTGTTTGCCCTAGTAATCCTGTGGTTGGCTCAAGGGCCCCATTGGATACACCAAGTCACCAAGTGCCCCCCAGTCGGCCTCAGTGCCCTTTTGGTCAACCCAAGCACCACAAACCTTCCCCTGGTGAGCTCAAGTACTCTTTACAGGTGCCCCTCTGGTGTGATCTTAGGGCAAAGATTAACTTACCCTCAAGGTAACCCTGAGCCTATTTCATAAGAGGTGCCCCTCTCCAGTTTGGCCCTTTGAGATTCTGTACACACCTCTGCAGTTGACACACACACACACACACACATACACACACCGTGATTGTCAGCCATATCTATTACCAATTCCATGACCATGGATTTGATTTGCAGCAATAAGACAGTACGTGTAATGACAGCATTAAGGCTTGTTCTGCATATATAGAGTTTCAAGGAAAATGAAGACAGATGCTTCTCCCTCGCTGCTCTTAAACGTCAACAGAAATAAGGCAAAAACACATTCCTGGTGGCTACGCTGGCTGTGTTTAGTCCTGTCTGTGTGTGTTCTGCCCCGGCACTTGAAGGGCCCAAATAACAGGCGATGCTGGATGTCTTGACTTGAAGCCGAGGCTCCTTGCCATCGTCAGCCGGTAACGTGAGTAATGAGCTCTGTCAGACGCTGGCGGCTGACTGATGTTTTCCACCGCAGACGAACCTCCCTGAGAGCTGACGGCCGTATGCTAACGACAGATCCATGCATGCAAATGGCGACGTTTCTGACCGGCCCCTATAGAGGAAGGTGATGAGATGATTGGCGTGATACGCCCACTAACTTCTCAGTTCGAGGTCACCATGCAGTGCAGTATTGAGATTTGGTACTGTGTGTTCTTTGGTGGAGATTACAACACAAGGGAGAGAGTACGCCTTCAGGACAAGCAGTGTCGCCGCAAGTTCACTCACACTTTTTTTTTTAACCCGTAAGACTTTTGTGTCTGAACTTCTTCAACAACTCTCAACTGTCAAACCCTGTTGTAATATCATTATGTGTTAATGTGACTTGAGTGGTTTAGAATGGCAATTGGGGGGGGAAACAAGGAACAAGTTAAAAGCTCTGAGGGAATACAGTAGTGTTTCTGAAAATTTTAAGTCAAGAAAATGGAGCTTGCTTTTGTCAAATGACTTGACAAGAGCAGGGCCTCGACAGCGTGTTGCGCTAAACTATATCAAGTCTTTACACTAATATGTTTTCAATTTATTGTTAAGGTTCTGACTTTCATATATTAGAAGTTGTCTTTTGAATGTTGTAACCTTACGGAATTTGTGGTTCTGGATTGGAGTCTCTAAAGCCCCTTCCCACTGCACAAAAAAACCCGCTAACACATCTGGCTTTTTAATTTAATAGTAGAGGTAACGATCTGCATTTACACCCAGGTCAAATGACTGCAGTGGTCACAGGTATTTATTGCCTGTGGCTCTGATCAGCATTGATAAACACACAACACATGGGTGAATGCACCGATAAAATACAGTGATGCACAATCATCATATACCTCTGTTTCTGCCCAAAAAGCCCTTAAAATTGATCAAAATTAGTCTGCACTGATAGAGGGACTGAATATGTAAGAGATAAATAAAAAGAAGTAACCACTGTTAAGTTTTCACAGGCCTCCATCCATGCTGCTTTTCAACTGTCTACTAAACTGTTTTTTTTCCAGCCAAGACATCGAACGTGAAACATAAAACACACACACACACACACACACACACACACACACACACACAAAGGCATACTCATCTGTCGCAGAGCCGTGTGCTCAGCTCTGGTCTACTGCCCCCCCACCCCCCAGCCATTTTCAAATTCACAATAAAAATAAAGTGATTCACACTGGGAGTTGTTTTGTATATTTAGTATACATAAGGTGCAGGAGTGCATGAAACAGCATCAAAATAGAACTTGTTTATCGACCTGCAGCAGAAGTCCTAGCGAACCCCCTAATGTTGTGAAATCCTAGAAATGTACTAAATTCTAAAAATGTCATAAAATCCTAAAAATGTCCTTGAAATCCTAGAAAAGTCCGTAAGTCCTAGTCATGTCATGAAGTCTGAGAAACATCCTAATATCGTGGAAACAGACTCAAATCCTAGAAATGTCCTGAAAACCTAGAAATGTTCTTAAAATCCGAGTTATGTCCAAATCCTAGAAACATCCAAAATTCCTTGAAATGTCGTCAAATCCTAGAAATGTCTGAAAATCCTAGAAACGTCGTAAAATCCTAGAAACATCCTAATATCCTAGAAATGTCCAAAAATCCTGAAAGCATACTGAACTCCTAGAAATGTCCTAAAATCATAGAAATGTCATAAAATCCAGCATGCATTAGGCTGCTGCAACTGGCCTCTGGCTTTCTGTCATTTTGCAAAAGTGGCCCCCAAGCAAAGCAAGTATAGTATCCCTGATATAGCCTATAATTAGCAGTTTTATTTTGGTGCGAAAGGGGTATTAAAAAGTTTTGTGTGGAGTTTAGCATGAAGATCTGTGGTTACTTTGGCAAAGAGCTTTCCTGAGCTGCTGCATTATTTCATGGTTTGTCATGCAGCTTTCATCCTGTTGGCGCAACAGTGTTGTGACAGTTTTTTTCCCCTTCATGGATAAAACTTACAAATTTCATCTCTGAGCCTGCTGTGACCCAAACTAGCGAAGGCTCATTTTGACTCTTGTCATGTGGAAAGCTGTCTGACACAGACTAATGGCCCATCTTGATCTGCCGTTTAAGAAATAATGACACAGTGGAACAGAAAGCAGATTCTCGCGGTTCAGTATGAAGGCCTGGCATTGTTTCTTTACAGTTTCTTTTTGACAGACAGCTTGGGTTTAAAAAATGAAATAGAAAAAAAAAGTTTCCCTGTTTGTTTTACGCAGAGTGATTGTTTCCCTCATCGCGCTCGTGGAAATTTAAAGAGAAGAAACCAAACAAACAGAAAGTGCATTTAAAACCTGCTTTACAGGACACACCCTTTGTGTTTCTAACACATTAAGGAAACCTCGGGGCCACTCATAAAATAAAACGACATCTTTCTCTCTTGGCCATAAAATAAAACAAGATTGTCTGCCTCCGCAAAAAAACACACAGGCAGCACTTTTCTCCCTGTTTTCCTCTGAGAAGAATGATTGTAAATGTGTAATTAAATTAATAAAATAGTCCCGGGTAGTAAATCACTGCCCCCGAGGATGCCTGATTGCACAGCTGTATAAGTGTGTGTTTGTGCATGAATGCGTTTTTGCGTGCAAGCAAGATTAATGCAGAGGTAGGTGCGTGCAGCAGTGTGTGGTTAAGGGTTAGCATATTAAAAACAAAATGGCAACACAGGCTTTAAATGTTCCCCAATTCTGAGGGTAAGGCGCTCGCACAGTATTACCTCTGGCGGTTAGTTAGCGAGCTGAGGTGGGGGCGGCGTGGAATTAGGCTTTGGTACATAGTGCCAGTTTCTGCCATAATAAAGGCATTAAAGAGCTCCTCATTAAACTATTTTGGGCACAGGGGTTGGCGTGGTGGGGTGCTGAGGATTGGGAGGGGGCACAAACATTAAGGCAGAGGCACTGGCTGCCAGTGATTCTGTGCCAGGGCACCTCTATGTCACTGGTGGCTAGAGGGAAGTAATTACAAACACATGCTTATTAATGGGGCTCCAGGGGACCTGCGTGATGAGAGAAAAGAGGCTGAAAGAGAGAGAGTAATGTTCAAGGGTGTAAAAAGAAAAAAAGGTGTAACACTATGCAAGTAAGGCCATGTTTACATAATGCAGATAAATGTAGGAATACATCTTTTTCTCTTGTTGTTGGTTTTGCCTCAATATAAAGCAGGCACCTATAATTCTTAAAAATTAGCTTTCTGAAGCTTTCATCCAGAGAAAAACATTAGCAATGGTGGTTTATTGAAATGGATTAAGTAACTTACTGTATAATCAACACGTTCTCATCCCAACTCATCACATGGTGCCGCTATTTCAGTGACCAGATGTGCGTCTGCTTATGTGGTTTTAGGTATCCTTATGCATCAGCTGTTTAAAATCCTGCATGTCGTTACCTTGATGTCAACAAAAGCACACGGTGGAATGACACAGCATGGTCCTTATGTTTACACAACACCTGATGGCAACCAACATGGTCCATCATAATTGTAGGATTAAGAAACAAAGTCACGGATGTTAAGGTTTAGGCACAAGGTTCTGTTTGGCCGCGTGACACCGCCTGTCTGCCTTGCATATGGATGTGTCTGGTGCTGTCCAGCCGTCCAGCTACATTCCAGTTAGATGTGGAAGGTGGCTTTTGGCGTCATTGACATTTTCATGGTATAGCACCATCTATACCATGAAAATGTCAATGACGCCAAAAGAACGAAGAAGTGAAATGCACATATGGATTTTTTTTTCTTTTTGCTGTGCATTTGCGGAAAAACTAAATTATTACATGAATTAGGAACAAAGATTAGCTGTTCCAAAGACAGTGGAGAGGATGGGGTTCGCTCGTGTGTGATAGTCAACCACAGACATATAAGACATTATTGACAACACCTGTAATGTGTTATTGGCTGTATTTAAAAAGTAAAGATCACAGACAGACGAAGATCACAGAGAGTTGGAGGAGACAGAACAAAGCTTCGTCCTGCTGAGAAACCAAGTCGAGGAATGGGCCATGTTTCTTCCAGATGCTGGTGGAAAGTAGAGGAGATTTAGCTGTTGTTCAGTTGTTTGGGATCTCTAGAAAAACAAATGTGGAGATGCAGAACTGTAACATATAAAAGACATCTCTAAATGTGTCTGCATTAGTTTGGACAAGCCCTAATGAGTGGAAACATGCGATGGAGTCAGCTAAGGTCATGTTAACATGAACAGTGACAGGACAAGATAATACCAGATCCAGCTTTGGCATTTGGGAATTTCGAGGCCTGCTGGATCAGAGAAAGTCTGTATCAGGAGTATTTGATTGACATAAATAATAAGTAAGGGTTGTGTAGCTGCGGCGGGCACTGTGGTGGAAAGCAGAGTGTTGTGTAACGTTTGAGGTGCCTGATAATGATGATGATAGGAAAGAAAGTGGGCAAAGACGGGCAGCCCTGCCAGCCTCCCCATAGCAACCCCTAATGTTTACGTTAAATGTGGGACGTATAACGGCACTGGGGCTCTGATGTGGTGCCGTGGTAATCATGTCACCAAGAGACAGAGACAGACACAGAGAGAAAGAGGGAGAAGCGCTTTGAGAAATGATCAACACCAACAAACGCACTGATGAAAGAGTTTGGCCACAGATTCAAACGCCTCATTTCATGAATAAATTTAGACGGCCGTTAGGAGAAACTGCTGTGGTGGCGACAGCAGATACATTTATAAGGCTGTAACTCAAATTAGATAAACAAACGGCAGAAATCAAATTACTCGGCTGTCTATTGTGCTCGACTGCTGCTCCGTGTGAAGATGGTAGACTCTTTAAAGCTGTCCACGCAAAAGGATCAGTCATGCAGGCTATTATTTACTCACATGATAAATGAACAACACCAGTTCACTTAACATCATATGTGTCAAAACAACAAATAGCTGATTTCTAGCTAACAGTGTTTTCACAAGTAAATTTTGGCATTGTACATTTCTGCAAACCGTGATTACATCACATTTGTATTTTATTACATAGCGGATAGATATGCTTAAACTTTACTTTTTTTGCACTTCCAAATGCTGTTGTTTACATGTGGTTTTGTTTACACTAACGTTTTGTTTTCACTTAAAAGAGTTAGTGTCAAACTACCTTAAAACTTTACATTTACTGAATTTGAGAAGATAGGTTGAGGGAATGTAATGATTTAAGTTCTCAAATTCTGTCAACTTAAAATTTTAAGGCAGCCCTGACACAAAATGTTGTACGTTAAGACAAATAGTTTCTTTGAACAGTGTCGGCACATAAACCACTTGGTTGTGGTGCGGAAAAGATGTTTTTTTTTTTCCTTTTTTCTTTTTTAACTTCGAAATACCCAGTTTGGTGGCACAATCCCAGTTGGAAACACAGTAATGGATCACTGAAGAACAGCTGGTTTTGTTGTTTGTTGGTGTCAAACAGTGGTCATCTTGCCTACATATCACGCCATCCACCATCCCCTCCACCTCCAAATGACAAAGTCAACTAATTAAATTTTATTTATAACGCCCAGTATCACAAGTCACAATTTTCCTTAGAAGGCTTTGCAACAAAAAAGGGAAAGAAGTTAGTAACATGGATTAATTGGACATGAATGTTTGCAAATGGAAAAAGAAAGAAGGGGAGAGGAGCTCAGTGTATCATAGGAAGTGGGCCCATGTCAGCCTGACTGTGGGCTGGTACAAGGCATATACATTTATACATACGTATACATATATATATATATATATATATATATATATATATATATATATACACACACACACACACACACACACACACATATATATATATATATATACATATATATATAAAATTGTTCTCTGGTGATTAGGTTGTTTTCACTCCTTGGGGTTAACAACTTTCTTGTAGCCTGATTACCAGACTGGATCGCTGTTTGTTTTTTCTTGTTGTTGTTTTGCCCTCATTACTCAGTCTGACATTGTGGTCTTGTTAGCTGTTTTTGTGTTTCTTATGCTGAAAACATACCAAGCAGCGACAATGTGTGTCTCACTGCAATAATCCCATTTCTCTGGGGTGGGGATATTCCAGGGTTTCAGGCAGGAAGAAATACTTCGCAATGTAGGTCAGCATGTCATAGGAGTCACACGATTCTGATTAATGATTGGTTGTGGAAAATTCTGTTGCTGCAATTCACCACTAAAACTAAAACTATCCTTGTTTTAGGTTGACAGCACTTTGCTGCAGAATCAAACAGCTGCAGGTTGGAGTGGCTGTGCCACACTTTGCCACTGCTTGGTGTTTTTTCAGAGTTAGGGGAGTGTTGTTGTGCCCTGACCAATCAGAAGTGAGAGACTACCTGCTCCAGCTGGTGTCTTTTTTTGCTGACAGAAGCTGTTGTTTAGTAGGAACAGTTACTATTGTCACATCAATTTAAAAAAAAAAAAGTTGATTTAAGTGTTGGTTTCTCTGCAGGTAGCTGCATCTATATCATCCATACTTGACCATTTTTCTGTTTCTGGCACAGATATACAACAACCTCATTCTTAATCTTGACTGCAAAGGTCTGGTCTGCTCCATTTTTTCTCCAACCAGCGAAACAGCGGTCAGTGGGCACAACACCAGACCCATTTTGAATGTTAAAACAACTTGATTTGGGCTGCATTACTGATTTTTTGGCTGGTAGGTCAGGACATGCAGAAGCAGAAACCAAACTGCAAACTTCCCACAAGCAGAAAAACTAGAAAACAAACAGAAAACAAACATTGAAAACAAAAAAAATGAAAAACATTCTCGCAACCTCACATTCCTCTTTTATTCTGTTGCCATGTTTGACCTCCAAACTTTTTCACAAACTGATTTTCTGCAGCATCTAACTAAGAGCATGAATGCATGTTGAATGATTGTGCACATCTGCCTAAAGGTACAGTACACATGCTGTATTTTAAGGTTTGACTCTAAAGCGTTGGCATGTTTAGTGCATGTACAGTACACATGATGTCCACTTAGAGCGATATCAATGCATGAGCAAACTAGGTGCCCGATCCTGTTTGTTTGTGTCTATTGTGTTCCAGTGTAACAGCATGAATATGTGTGTAACTGGTTCCCATTGTATCAGACCACCATGTTCCCAGTCCTCCAGTATCAGCTGGCCTGTTGTGGTTTGATGATGCAGCTCAGGAATGTGTCACCCAGAGCAAAAAGCGTCAGGATGTTTAGAATCAGGCCCACAAAATATGGAGGTGGTTTCTGAGGGGAATAGCTTGGCGGCTCAGTCCCTGGATCTCATTAACTGTGTGTTTGTGGGAGGATGTCTTGATCAGACTCTGTGTGTGTGTGTGTGTGTGTGTGTGAGAGAGAGAGAGAGAGAGAAAGAGACAATGTACCCTTCCAGTGTACCATCCCCTCAGATACCCTTTTTTTGGGGTTTCGTGTTTTGTTTAGCAAGTAACAGCTGTGGAAGATGTGCTCCTTTATGGAAGCTACAAGCAGCAACACAGAAATATAAAAATGCTCAATTAAATTTAAACACTTTCAGTTCTTTTACTCAAGTCAGAGTTGAGAAGTGTGGCAGTAAACTGTATGAAAATAGCATTACTTGCAGTGAACAGTAAAAAAGTTAAGTTTTTGCTAGTTTTGGTGGACAATGATTTAGGATCTAAGGCATGAAAGACTTGAAAAATAATATATTAGTATACATATTGTGCACATTACAACTGTAATTTCCACTGTGCTTCTTTTAGAGTGAGTGGATGTGTGTGATTCTATTTTAGACTTTGCATTTCATTTATATTGCATACATTTGGCTTTTGTCCAGTGTGACACATATTTTCAGAAAACATTTTTTTGGAGAGGGAGGAAGCTTTGTGAAGACATTGAATGAGGACATTCTGGAACATAATGATCTTTTTGAAAAGTAAGGACAATGTATATATGCATTTTTTTTAAATTTTTTTTTACTTTTTGAAAGTGAGGCAATTTTTAAGAAATGAAGGTCAGTTTTTACAAATGAGGACATAGTGAGGTTTTGGATAATTAATGAATATAAGGACAATTTCTGGAAAAATGGGGACGTATTAGGAAGTCAGGATATTTTAAAAACATGAGGACAAAGTGAGGGCTTTTCCAAGAGGGTCAATATTGTTAAATAATGACGACAATTTTTGTAAAGTAAAGGTATTTTTCTAAATGTAAAGTAAGGACAATTTTGGACAGTAGAGACTTTTGTTTTTTAAAGGACACTTTGGACAGACAGAACAATTTTCAGAAATTGGGGACCATTTGGGAAAAGAGGACATTTTGGTACACGAGGACAAGTGTTAAAGTGAGGATATTTTGGAAAGTGAGGACAATCTAGAGAGTGAGGACAGGGTGGTGACATTTTGAAAAATTAGGATTTTTTTTACATCTTAGAAAAATGATGGCATAGTGTGGATATTTTCAGAAATGGAGGACATGAAAATAAGGCCATCTTTTGAAAAACTTAACATATTGGGAATTTACGGGCAAAATACATGTAAACAAGGAAAAGTGAAACTTTATTTTCAAAGTTGACTTACTGAAAAGTGAAAACTTTTGGAATGTGTATATTTTTGGAAAATTAGAACTTTTAGGGCAAAGTGAGGACATTTTGTCAAGTCCTCTGAGGTTTAGAGAATGAATGATGTGTGTAATGGTGGTTGTGGTTTTGGTCACTGTGGTGTTTGGGGGGTCAAGAGTTCATCACCATCAAAACTTTCATTATTTGGAGTGACTTAAACATGTTTCAATTCTCTGTTTGAGAAATCAAAACAAGTTTTTGAAAAACCCTTTCAAATCCTAACAGATGTTTCAAAGGCAAAACAGCATCAGGGTTCTTTTACCAACTCGCTGCTACTTTGAATAAAAGCTTGTTTACAGGAATGCTTTCTATCAATCTATTTGGAGTTCTCTATAAAAATGTATGACCTCTTGTTTAACCAAATTTGCATTGTTTATATCTCCAATCCCAGTAATTAAA
The DNA here is from genome assembly GCF_026936395.1 of Plectropomus leopardus. Lineage (NCBI taxonomy): Eukaryota > Metazoa > Chordata > Actinopteri > Perciformes > Serranidae > Plectropomus > Plectropomus leopardus. Next base: position 4,629,573 of record NC_142180.1, read on the forward strand.
TCTAATTTAGAAAGTTCACTTTTATGTAATTGATAATGAAGAACATATACAAGCCTTAAAAGGGAAGGTAATAAATTAGTGCAATTATCACAGCTTTTTTTGTTTGGAACAATGAGTCATTATTGCTTTGCATATCCACAAACACGACACATACTTGGATTTAATATGATTAAGTCAGCGTAGGCTCGGCATTTCTCAGTCATAAATTTCTATCCTCGGCTCTCAGCGGGGGCTCCTTACCTCCAGCACTGCCAGCAAAAGCCCATATCCATGACTCCTGTTCATTTGGTTCCCCTCCTCATGAAATCAGGTAATAAGGGCGTGGCAAACGAGCTGACTGAGAGCTTGTATACAGCGCAGGACTACCAGAAACTCCAGGGGAGACGGGGCACCACTGTTCACCGCGTACCTATGCCAGAGGCTGCTAATAGGCATTTTCTCCATCTCTCTCTCGCTGATTGGGACCAGATGTGCGTGTGTTACACTCTGGGAAATGGCTGAGATGAGAGACAGCGAGGCCGCCAGAGCCACAATAAATTCGTGGAACGGCTAATGAATAAAACAACAGCGGATTAAATGTGCCATAGCTAAAAATAATTTGATTAAGAATCTGATTCGGCGGCCAAATTGTTCGAGGCCATGCTGGAGACAGCTGTGTCTTTATTTGAGCTCTGGTGTGTGAGACCACATTTTCCCTCCTAACGAGCTTCTCCGAGACTTCGATCGAGGTCTTTTTATGGGGATTTCTGGGCAAAGCTAGAAGTCTAATGAATCAGTTGTCATCACGTGTGATTGCCTGTTTAAAAAGTACCAAACTTTCTGATTCTGTTTAGTCAGGTTCAGCTAAGGTCAATCCAAATTCAAAACACGGCCCTCTTCAGCCAATAACCTGCCTTCATCAACAAGTGTTTCCAGCTCTCTGACGTTTTCATCCATCACAGATCTCAGTGAGGACGCAAAACTCTTTGATAACTGCCCCCAAATGTGATGGAATTTAAAGGAATATTTCATTTTGGGGTAAAAATGATGGCTTTCCCTTTGAGAGGGAGTAAAATGGTCGCTATCAATCTCATGTCTGTCTGTTAAGTTTCAGGATGTGGTTAGCCTAGCTTAGCATAAAGATTGGAACCAGTGGGAAACAGCTAGCCTGACTCTTTCAAAGTGAAAAGGTCCACGTAAGAACACTTAAAATGGACTTATCTTATCATTATCTTAACAAGCTGTACTTCATCTCGTGGTTTTAGGGAAAGTGATTTGCATCCCATTATCACTCTGCTCCGTTAGTGCTTTTGGCCAACAAGCGTGATGCCAAAAGCCACTTTCTGTGTTCAACCAGAATGTAGCTTGATGAGAACACACTCGGCCAGAACTGGTGGCGTTGTTATTATATGCTGGCGGACAGCCGGACATCACCTGGATGTGTCCACATGCAATGCGCACGGGCAGCGTCAGTTGAGAACGTAACGTAATGACTTCATATAAGGTACATGAGTGGGCTCAAAGAGCGGGCAGGTGGGTGGGGTGAGGTGAATGGGTCCCACAAAATTACTTTTGTGCGGGAGTTTGCTTCGCATTTGGATGTGTATGGGTTTTTTTTTTTCTTATGTGGGTTTTTTCTCACCTTACCATGTGCCTTTTTTACCTAAACCTCACCATCTGTGACTTTGTTGTCTAATCCTAACCATCGTGATAGTCTGCATGACTGCTAAGCGCTGTTGTGTAAACATAAGGACTGTGCTGCGTCATCCCACCATGTGCATTTATTGACATCATGGTAGCGGCATCCTGGAGCGTAAATAGCTGACGCAGAAGGATACCAAAAACATCACATGTAGGTCACTGACAGTGTCACCATGTGACGAGTTGGGATGGGAACGTGTTGTGCGCTATAACTATTTAATCTTGCAGTTGTACTTCTGTGCAACATATCTAGATACAGTGGAAACAGGTAACGGTTAAAGTGATCAAAAGCTTAGCATGTAGTAGTTCCAATACAAATGCTGCTGAAATAAGTTGCTTAAAATATTAAAGTGGTTTGTCAAAGAGTTTGTTCTTTTATACATGACAATATATGTATTTGTATTAAACGATGGTGGCCTAATTATGTTTTTGTTGTTGTTGTTTTTTTTGTTAAATATGTCTTATGACAGGATACTTTGCAAAGTGTAAACCCATATTTTTCCCGCTGGCTGCGTACACACTGAAATCATGATGGGATCAGAAAGTTAATTTCTCTCAATGAAAATCTCCACAAAGCTTTTGACAAACTACCAGAAATGAGCCAACGAGGTAACAGATGTTAACACTGCTAGCGGTTTGTCAGTGACAACAGTCAGAATATTCACGACTACAAGGCGGTGCTCGACATGGAATAGTTTGTTTTAGCATTGGAACAAGCAGTTTCGTCCTTTGTTTGATGAGAACAGCCAACAGTCAGCTGTGGTATGTACACAAGATGCAGCATGGAGATGATGAAAAACACTTTTGATTAAGTTAAGCTGTTTCAACCTGCTGCCTGTGTTTGTCCTAAGATATGCTACACTGAGACCACTCACTGTACAGGACAGATGGAGACTGAATTGAAGTCCATATTTTCATCTGACCCTCAGTAAGAAACCAAACAAGCATATTTCCCACATTTCCTTTCAATACTTGCTTGAACAAAAGAACAGAGGAGCCCATAGAAAGTTCATGCTTGCAGTTTGTTTGAGATCCCCATGATAGATGATGTCTGCCTCAGGCCGGCTCCTTATTTCCACTTGTTGTAGTTCCCTCGAGTCCTTTTGTTCTCCTCTCCGTGTCTGAGTGTCTGTCTTATCTAACTGCTCGTATTTTTCATCTCAACACAAACTGACAGCCTGGCTCCACTCCTGACTTTCACCCGTCCGCCCTGCTCGCTGCTCCGGGCTCCAGCTGGGGCTCGGCTCTCGGGACGAGCCCGCACGTCTGGACATCAGACTGTTGAAGGGCCTGTTGAAAAGCGTTGAAAACCAGAACGCTGTATAAAGAGCTCACCGGTGCATACAAAAGGGCCCGCACAGCAAAGGCGCTGCCAGGGGAAACAGAGCCAAGAGGCAGGTGAGACAGGGAGGCATTGTTTGGTCCCGTGTCTCCCCCTTACAGGTGAGACTCCTCCACGCCTGCAGCACAGACCTCTATTCAGATAAATCAGGGACACTCTCCAAGAATATTAAGAGGGCTTAGCATGGGGTTGGCAGGACATGGACTGAAAGCCAAGTTTGGAGGAAATAGTAATGATGGTAGAGGAGCTCAGGTGGTTCAGTTATTCTGAGGTGTCATAGTCTTCAGCTTTAGCAGAATTAAGTGATGATTTCTGTGGTTTTGTGTATGTTTTAACCAAGCGACACCCTCCCAGGCTGAAAAATGAAGCCAATGCGGAAGTGCCAAAAACACTGTTCATTGAACGGCCAATTTAGGCTGGCAATACATGTTAAAATGTTCAACTTTACAACAGAAATAAACATGTTTACAGCCTGGTACAAAAACTGGTTTTGGTCACTACAGCTACGTTCAACATACATTACAACTGTACAGGGGTGATTTTTTTAACAACTCAGTCATTCACATTTTATAGAGGCCAAAAGTCACACGTATTTAAGGACGGGCCACATTGGGTCAGATCCATTCCTCACTCCTCCAAAGCTTGACCTTCTTGTCCAAATATGGTCACTCCTGGCTCTGAAAAAAAAAGTGATGGTCAAAATGCCAATCTCGAGCCATTACTGCCACTAATGAAGATTTTCGACGATTTTGTCTTTAATAATACAAAGATGTTCTCCACCTTTTCATTTTTAGCTCCCATCTCCATCTAATTTGTTATACCAATCACATCACTCTATCTGCCTAGATTTTATTTACTTCCTGCTTGACCACTCCTGCTTGACCTCTGACATTACATGATGGACCACTCCTCTTCAAGCTGTGGGGGAGGTGACAACAGCCGGTACCACTGTATCTGCCTTACATAGGTGGACTATTTACATTTTTGGGGCCGTGTAACCCCTAATCAGATGAGCTGTCCCAGCATCAAGTGGGCTGCTGCTGACAGATCTTTCTGGGGGGGTTTGCCCATCTGGCAATAGCCAAAAATGCCAGACCAGCCGGTCAAAGCCTGCATAGAAGTATTTTCTAATTGGCACCTCTATCAGCAGGACATAATATGTGTGTGCCTCTTAAAACTGTTCACTGTCAAGAAATAAATCAGTTTTATAATGTGACAACGGTTAAGATTTGGTTAGGTTTAGGTACAAAAAAAAATTGCTTGGTTACGCAAATATCATAGTCTTGGTTAGAGTTGGAAGGTTTGGGTTAGTACTCTTAGTACTTTGCAGGTTAGGGGACATTACAGTGACAATGATAACACAAGGTTACACTGACCTTGAACTTTGGTAAAACCTGCCAAAGCTGCATTTAAACAAAGAGGTTTCCCATGAGCTTTCAAAGATACCAATATGTTACCTAGAACTGACATTGTCACGTGTGATATTCTCAAACAGAATGAAAAAACACAACTTAAGGGAATAAAGCAAAAAATACAGTAAAATGGGAGAGTCAAGGTTCAAGAGCTGAAAAACATCAATAGAAATCCTGAGAGGTTACAAACGAGAGAACATAACCTTTAAGAGGCCAAAGATAAAACAGAAGACTGAATCAAAGTAGCGCTTTGTTTTTAAGAGAAAACATGGAGAGTGGAGAAATGCTCAGGAAAATTGAGAGACAGACGCTGCAGGTGAAAAGAGTGAAAGATAAAGGGAGATCGAGTGCATGATGTCAGGCCGCTGTTTAGCGCTGCAAACTGGCTGCAGATGGCGGGACGAGAGGTCAGGGATGGAAATTAAAGAACAAATTCAGAGCAGCAGCTGAGGGGGAGAGGAGGTGCCCTGACCAGGATGAGGGTCAGCATGGACTCGGCATACAGATTTTCAAAAACAGCAATTAGAAGTTCCTCCAGCTTCCCACTCAGAGCCACGGCGAAGGCCTGACCCCCAATCATCCTCAATTTCGTTCAGGCTCTGACTCTGATACACGTCTCCTCAGATTGGTTGTTTTTCACAGTGCTTCCTGTTTGATTGAGTACCACAGGCTCTGTGTCTTTATGGATAGCATGTAGGGCAAAAGGTGATGCACACACTTATTACACATGGTAAATCACCCACCACCACAGGCAGTCAACCTTGTATTCACAAAAAAACCTGTCTCCCAAATGTATAGACACCCCTGTCCACATAAATCAGGGGTCATTAGTGATACTATGGTTTATTTTGTTATATCAGATAATCATTTTAACTTTATTTCTTAGCAGTAATGTCTTATCAGTTTGGTATTGCACATGGCTACAAATACTACAATACCCATGTGCTTCAGCTACAGTTACCACAGAGAGGAGGACAGTCAGAATTGTAGCAGATTCAGAGCAATAGACGCATTTGTAAATCCAATCTGGCACTCTGCACTAAAATGAGAGCTCTGTTATTCAGGGATATATATTCATATAATGCTTAATTTCTGTATGCATTTATCAATTATTAAGTCAAAACACATAGCGCTCTGCTTCTCTGTGCCTTTAGACAGAGTGCCCAAATTATGCTCTTCCATCTGGGAGTCTGGTGCTCTGAATAACCAAACAGTTTATCCAGCAGGACTCTGAAACCATCTGCTTCTTTCTTTGGTAAACTCTGGCTCTCAGAGTAACTATTGCTGCATTCATGTGTTGCCGGAAGGTCAGAGTATCTGAGTTGGTAAATCGTTATCGTAAAAAGTAATTCTCTCTCCGTAACAAGTTTAGGTGGGGTTGCTGGAGTGTAAACTTACCAAAAACTGCAAGGATGGAGCCACTAACATTAGCCCAAACGCTAACCACACTTTTGTTGCGGTTTGGCCTTTCATTCACATATGAATGGCGTTTTGGGGGCTTGAAAACAAATTTTTGAAGCTGGGTTTCAGAATGTAATCTTTTGAAAATGCAACCCTTCTGTCATCATTCATTGGCAATACGCAGATCCTGTGAGGACGATGATGTCACCACTGCACTTCACGCATGTGCGTGATGTTCTTTTAGAGCGCGTCATTACAATGTTACACCGCCAACTACCGGCCTGGCATGCACACTACAGCTTTGTTGGTTGTTTTTGCGGATCTGTGTACACGAGAATCATTTTCACAATGTTTTATAAACGCAGATTTCTTTAAAAATGCAAAGGAGTAACTTTTTTAGTTGGGCCATTCTAAATGTGGCCCTTGAGAAAACAATTGATGAGAATCAAAAACCCACTGAAAGGTCCTCTTAATGCTGAAGAGGATATTCAGACGGGGAACATAGGAAACTGGGAACTTGAGCTTGCTAACATCAGTGGCTTACATCACAGGAGAAACTTTTTAATCCATTTTCATTAAAGACTGCTTTGTGTTTCCGTTTTTTGGAAACACAACCCTCAAAAGTCATTGTACAGTATAGCTTGATGTACAGTACATGCCTTTAAATTTTGAAGGATACAAAGTTTGGACAGTTGTTAAGGTGTAAATGGACAGTTGCTATTTAGTGGAGAGGTTTAGCATGTGGAAACAAACATCACTGTATTGCTGAATTCATCCCAAACTAACCCGATTTCAACATTTGAATGTTTTATCAGGTTTCTACAGAGTGTGATCTTGTGCTTCCAATCACTGTTAGCACCATGCACAGGACACTTTGAAGCTCTGTGATTGAATGTTTCACCTTTAGAGTTGTAGTTGACTTCTCTCCTTCAGTTTTAGTATGTCCACAGACTTTGACTTATCTGAAAGAACCAGATATTTTCTCACACAGTTGTTCAACTTTTTACTGATGATTCAATAAGAGTTTTATATATAACCCCTGGATGTCCAAAATAATTATGCTTGGACAAATGATTGGCAGAATACAATGTATATATGGAATACAGTATGCAGAAACAATAGCTAAGATCTTTAACCCTTTGAAACCTGGAGCAACATCACTTATCTTGTGCTGCTTTCAGACATCTTTCAGTATTTAAATCTGTGAATCCTGAGAAAATTGGTCCATTTTCTTTCAAAAACACAGGCAAAAGGCAATAAGCAACTTGGTAATCAGTGTTCCACAAAGTGCAAAAAAATTTGGGGAAATATTCCAAAAAAAAGCTAGGGAAAAAGGTCTAGGGAAAAACTATTTTTATAATGATCATTAATACATATTTAAAATTATGTTACACCATTATGATAATTTTCAAGCAATTTTCCAGGTTATTTCCATATTTTAGCATGTTTTCAAAAAAAAATGAATTTAAAAGAAATTTTCTTGTACTTTTTTAGAGCTTTCTTGTTAAATTTTGGGTCATTTTTTTCTTTCATTGCTCATTGCCTTCCTCCCATGTTTTAGAAAGAAATCAAGCCACTTTGCTTACATTTCAAAGGGTTAAAGTTGGCTTGCATTGTATGTGATTGGAGGCACAATTCAGTTGCCTAACAGGTGGTGAAGTTGATGTTTGTTGATGTGTAGGAGACAGAAAGAACTTTCTCCGGTTCCTCGAAGACGTGTCTCAACACACGTGGACAACAGCCCTGACATATTGAACTTCTGAACTGAATGCAGTCATCACCATAACCTCCTTTTCTACTATCAGTTCCACCCATTCCCACAGGGGATTTATACACTTCCCCCACCTCTAACCCCAATGTGCCTCCACAGGTCACCTCAGTAATGAGCCATGTGGTCCCCTCCGGCGCTCACTAATCAGGGATCCAAGGCCGTCCCATCCTCGGCCCGACGCCGCTGCAGCAAAACATACTCTGAACCAAAAGCAGTTGTCTCTCTGCCATCTGGCCTCCATGCCTGGCCCTGTCTCCACTCTGCCGGCGATTTATGCCCTCCTGAGGTGTTTCGCCTTTTAACTTGCGCATAATTGGCCCCCAGATGCAAAAAAGATGTGGAGGCCAGTTTTTATTAGTTGCCAAGCAGAGGTCATTGTTTTTGCATCGCTCCAACTCCTCAAGCACTGCCAAGGTTAAAAAGACATGCTTTATGTCTGTATTATGACGAGCAATTACTGGATGAAATAAGGAGACCATACAAAGTCAAACATAAATGGAGGTAATGATGGAATATTGAGCTGAATGAAGGCAGTGTGTGATGGTGTGTGCTCAGTGACAGTGGTAAAGGAAGCTATAAAAAAACAAATTGTATGGACTCAGAAATTTCCTTCTAAAGTCCTGAAATACCTTATGTCCTGTTTCCTGTCCATAGACCCCTCCTCCACCTCCACTGCCACCACTGACTCACCAGACATGATAAGCCGGCTGTCAATTAGTATGAATTAACATATTCATACTAATATTTTATATACACTCTCATGCCATATTCTCAAAAAAGTGAATAAGAAATTTACTGCTTTCTGGGTAGCTGAGAATGTTTGCTAAAAAGTCAGACATTATTTAAAAGTGTAACCCCATCAAGTGATAAATGGTGGAACCAGTTTGAAAGCAATGTTAAGACTGACAATTCATGAAAAAATGCAGCCTCCTAATTCAGTCCAATGAGACCACTATATTGGTACATTGTGATACAGAGGAAAATCAAGATCAGAAATGTGTTGGGAAGTTGGAAATAGACAGAAAATGAGCAGAAGCAACTGCAACAGGCTGCATGTGTGATTGGTGCATGTGCATTACTTTCAACAAAGTTCTACGAAAACATGCTTTACATATGCAGTCACACATTTCTGATGAATCAAGATCATGAAGAAGGAGGTATTTCTGCAGTATACCACAGCCTGTTCTCATTCTGAAGTCATCAAATACCGTTGCTTTTGCAGTGCCTTTGGCGTAAGATCTTGACACCAGAAGCCACCTTTCATGTCTGCATGATACACTGCAGGATGGCGTTAGCTGAGAACGCAGCTGGACAGAACCTTTCATGTTGTTGTTGTATGCTGCCGGACAGCCAAATGGCATCTGCCACGACAGCGTGATTCATGGACAGGTAACATCAATTGAGAATGTGGGTGGACATAACCTGTCATGTCCGCATGATACGCTGCTGGAAGGTTGAAATGCTGTTTGTAACAATGTAATATAAGGAGCGCAAAGGTCCCTATTGGGCGGGTAGGAGGGGTGGTGGATGGATTCCACAAACTGTAGACTTTCATGCACGAGTCAGGTGGTCACTTCCTGTCTCAGAGTGTTTTTCCTTTTTTTCTGCAGTTTACTACGTGCTTCTTTTGCCTAAACCTGACTATTCATGCCAGCATGTGTTTGTTGACGTCCTGCTTTTTTTTGCTTAAACATAACAATATGAACGTTAATAGCAGACACAGAAGGATATCTAGAGCGTAATATGTAGACACAGAAGTCTACTGCAAAGCCGCGATACGCGACGGTTTGGGATGAGTACATGCTATACTATTAAGCAAACTGTGTTTTCTAATCCTCTCCTTCATATCGAGTTTGCCAGTCAGCTCGAAAAAATTTTAGAGAACAGCTTTTTTCTTGATGAGATGGGAAGCAAGCACTTTACACTCTATAAAAAAGAGTTGTCTACGTCTATTAAAACTGTCTGCACTCCAGGCAAACTTTTCTTGTGGGTTAAGAGAAGACATATTTTGGTTAATCAGAGTGAAGTGTGTCTGGTAAGAGCTGCACAGCAGTTCAAAAAAACACAGCAAATCAAATGTTAAATTTGAAATAAAAAGCAATTTTAAGGCCCCGATTTTGCAGCCTTGCTGGAAATCTGTGGTTTAACGATGAACTTTAAAAGGAAGAATTTGACTGCTGAATTGATCGGTTAATTCTGCTACGGAGAAAAATTTTAACGCAGCACTGTTGCTTTTGCTCTTATTTTTCACAGGTTTAAGTTTAGATCTGAGTCTTTTTTATGCACTCAACCGATATATATTTTTAAAATCCATGATAGTGTGCACTTCTCCTTTTCCAAGATCCAACAGAGAGGTGAGGCATATCAAGATGCTGAATAAACAACATCATTACAACACAGCCAACTTGTTGCGATTGGTGGATCGGTTGGATGTACTGCCAAATGAACAGAAGCCAATCAAGGCATATGATGGTTAAATTAATATTAATTTCAAGGGCAACAGCTCTGGTGGACATTCCTGCAATCAGCATGCCAACAGCATGACCTCTCAAAAATCACATCTGTGCCATAGTGTTGTGTGATCAAACTGCTCTTTTTAGAGCGGCCTTTGACAGTGACCATGCCAAGGCACACCTGTGTAGTTGTGATGCCGTTTAATCAGCATCTTGATATGCCACACCTCTCAGGTGGATGGATAATCTTGAAATGGAGAAGTGCTCACTAAAATGGATTTTAAGGAATTTGCAACCAAAATTGTGAGACGTATGTGTACTGAGTTAATGAAAAAAATCTTAGATCTTTATCTTAAACCTGTGAAAAATGGGAGCAAAAATGAAAGTGTAATGTTTAAATTTGTGTTCAGTATAGTTTATTTTAATATCTGTATCATATAAATTGGCCTGCTCGCAAATATGGAATAAATTAAATAAGCCACACTTTGACACAGGGTGTGTCTAGCCCTCCAACCTGCAGTACAACCACTTAAATTTCATGCTGCTTTCAGATGATGTAGTTCTTTAATTAACCTTTGCCCCCTCTGACACATGGGTAGTCCCCCCGACAAGAAACAAGCTGGACGAGAGAGTGAATGGGGAATTACTGGAAAATTGGTCAAAAATTGAAACTAACACCCTTCTTTGCATCAGCCAATATTTAGGATGACATCAGAAGCCCTCAGGGGTGCAAAGTAACCAAGTATATTAACTCAAGCTCTGCAGCCTATTTAAATGTAAATTTGAGGTACTTGTGCGTTACCTGAGTATTTCTATATTGTGCCACTTTCTACTTCTACTATTTATCTGACAGCCTCGGTTACATTACAAATTACGAGTTTCGCACATAAAACATATAAAAATGGAAAGTACAGCTGAAACAATCAGACAATTTACAGAAAATGAATCAGCAACTTTGATGGTTTAGCTCATTTTTCATGTAAAACATTTCATAGTTCCATGTTTCACAAATGTAAAGATTTGCTGATTTCACTGGAATAATTAGAATAGCTGTTCTATTACACGCTTTGCCGTGATATTGTGTTGATTAATGTTGAGGTTTCGACCGTCTGCTGGATGGAAACAAACATTGTGAAGGTGTAACTTGGGGTTCTTCTCACTATTATATACTATTCAAAATGAAAATAGTAATTGGGGTGAGTATTGTCAAAATGGGACACTGGCAAAATGAGACAGTTAAACTTTGCAATGACTTATACTTTCAAGGAATACACAAAATAACCCAATACAGGTATCTATGCATAGCTTGGCATGTATATGATTAAGAAAAAAAGGTCATTTAGATATGACATCATATTTGTTGGCCTGACTTTGCATGCAGTGACACCTGTTACAATAATCACAATAATAATTGACATGACATAGTGTTCTGACCTAAAACTTGTTCAGCTTTTAAAAATCTAAAAATGTATCAATTCTAAAACCCTTTCCCATTTTGTAAAAAGGTTATTTTGATAGTGTCCTATTTTGCCAGTTGTCTACTGTTGAAATGGGACATGCTTTTATGTCAAGATGGGACACTACTCTTTGACATTTTGAGAGGGAAAAACTGTTTCTTGACGTTCATAAACAATTGCTATATTCAGATAATCATTTTTTATTAAAAATTTATCAAATATATTTGTGATAAATATATTAGCTAGCTTGCTGGAACAAAGTGGAGAAGGGCTAGCATTGTTGTGTTTTAGCAAGCCCAATTCAAAAAGCTCCAGCTGGGTATTCTACCCTACAAAGGAGAGAGGCAGTAATTCTTAAAGTGCAGAACTGAGATGTATATTATTGTTAATAAATATTAAATATAGAAATGTTTTAAATAACTTGTTAAATAAGTAAGCAAATAAGAATATAAATAGTTTAAAAACATCAACATTCATTTACATTTCAGGGCAATGGCAGACATAGGGAAGGGAACAAGTAAAGACAGGAAAAGAGAAGCAACAGCAAGGATAAGGCAAGGAAAGAAGTACAACCAGTGGCCTGAAAACAGGATGACAGGGACAGTTTTGGAGTATCAAGCGCAATCAGAGGCAGGGCGAGTACCAAAGCTACAACTGCTGGCTCAAGCATGGAAGTGACCTAAAGGTACATAGACAATACATTTTTAAATGACTTCACCTCTTCAATATCTCTGGCTTTTATATCATAATTACATCATAATCCCATTTTAGCCCAAATTGTCCAATTTTGCCAGTAGCACCTGTAAAAAAGTGGTCTCGGGACATATTGTGTTTGAGATGGAATAATTGATTCTGTGGTTAATTATTCCTAATTTTGTCTTTTGCATATTGTAGTAAGGGTTGACATTTATATAGTGATATCATGTTTGGAGCTCAGTCAAGTGGAAAATTCTGTAAATTGCTCCAGAAGGAAGAAGTGTCCCAAATACTCACTATACGTTAATAGAAAAATTAGCTCCATCTCATCCAACCACAGTAAAATCCTGCTTTTACATTAAGCCACTGCTTGTGTAATAATCATCTCATGATATAGCCTTATGTATAGGCCTAATGGTATAACAGTCACAGGGGATAGATTGCTTTTACTGCTTGAAGTAGCTCCATTTTTCCTGATTATACTTAGGCTACATGCTTTACTTAGGCTGAGTAACACTTTCAGTAGAGGACTTTGGACTATTACTTTACGTATTAGTATTTTATTTCAGAGTGGTATTACTTCTTTTACTTAAATAAAGGATCTGAATACGTCGTTTATATAAGGCCGAGTCGGTACAGGAATGCCAAATCAGTTAATTCAAGGAAACTTTCAAAGAGATTTATTATGGGGCTGGTATGTAGCACACCATAAACATGCCTTCTGCATGATTACTCGCGAAGTCATATTTAGGATGCATAAAAAATTTCATAATGAAATTTAATTTGTAAAACAAAAATATTTATGTATAGGAGAATCAAAATTTGTATTTTTTAAATTTATATTTCACGTTAGTGTTTGCTTTTTATCCAGGCGATATCTGCAACTTAAAGCCTGTGGGTCTTTTTAGGGTCCTTAACGTGGCATTAATAAACAAAGATGGCGGTGGCGTTTAGAGCTTTGCGGAGTTTTTCTGTAAAAGAAGGAGTTTAGAATTGTTATCTTAAGCCAATAAGCATTATATTTACTATATATATGGTTTTTGCTATATCCTTTGGGGAACTATAGGTGTAAAGCTGTAAAATGAGCGGCTGGGCCGGTTTTTCTGAGGAGGAGTTAAGGAAGATGCAGCAGAAAGGTAACATTCCTGACTGCTAATGTTAGCCGGATAAGTTAGCATCTGACTCTGCCTCAGCTTCCTCAGTGGTCGACATGTTTTTAATCAAACTCGTTGACAGTAAGCATGACTCTGGCTGTTTTCAGACTCAGCAGTACCCGCAGCAGCAACCCGCGGGCGTAAACAGGCTCCAGCCAACCGGAGTCGGCAGCAGCTACAGCGGGAGAGGGCCCTTCAGCTAGCCGCTCAGAGGAACGCTGGAGTCGGGTCTCCTGGCCTCGCACCCGAGCAACAGCTCACCAAACCGCCGCCCCCGAAGGAAGAGCCTCCTCCTCAGCCCACTGCTCCACCAGCAGCTCCGGCTGTCAAACTGGAGGTGCAGCAGAGACCCAGCGAGATGAAGCCTCCTGCAGAGGAGGAGACCCCGGACATTAAGGAGCTGGAGAAGCAAGAGGTGGCACTGTTAGTATGTTTTTGATATCATATTCATCAATGAGGCTTTAATGATGTTTTACTGTTCATTTTGCTACTTTCATGATTGAGCAGTGGTGGTAAAAAAGTTCAGATCATTTCTCTTCAATAAAAGTATCAGTTAGTACCACACCGAGACAGTACTCACAATGCAAGTAGAAATAGTGCATTTAAAACCTCACGTAAATATACTGTAGTTGCTTCTTAAGTAGCAATGATGTGTAGAAGATGAAGAAACCTCCGCTGACACCGACTTGGTTGCATTAGAATCAATTTATTACAACAAAGTTCAGCATCCACCAGGCACCATGGTCTGCCTGGGGAGAGGATTCGGGATCAATGCCAATCTCTCGCTCTTACAGCTCATGCAAGTATATAGGTTCAGGCATCAATACATTTGTCAGTAAAGCAACTTCTCACCTGCTGTGATCAATCACAAGACCCCACATATATGTCCTTTTGTGAAAGGAGCCTCATTCCATGTTACTTTTAGTCTGGCGCCAGTATTCTGCACACTTGGCTCCCAGGCCTAACCATCCCTAGACCTCTGACCTCGAGGCCTCCTTGCCTGACCGAAATAAGAACCTTAAGAAACTGAGCATAATACACCTCAATACGTAATTATCATCAGCTAAATGTACTTACACTATGAAAGCAAAAGTATTCACTGTGAAGCAAACTGTTCCCTGTTGTTTTTGCATCATTATCACTGCTGCATGAATATGTATGTTGCATTTTACAGCTGAAGATGCATGAAGGTTGTGCTCATTTTAACTCCTTATTAAAGATGCACAATATTGGATTTTTGCTGATATCCGATATGCCAATATATACAGACTGATTTGACCAATAACTGAAACTAATTTCGATATATACACTTTTTTCCCCATCTAATGTTAGTGATCATCAAGTCTCTTCTGAAGTGGAATTAACATATTAATCATGTTTTTATCATGGTGACCCACTGGCAGATGGAGACATGAAATAAAATGCTCTTTAATGTCATTCAGTTTTGCAAAACAAGGAAAATACTTGAATTTAGGGTTGATTTATTTTTTTATTTTTTTGCATTTGTTCAGTTTAAAAAAGAAATTGGTTTGTGATATCAGTAGAAATCATTGTGTTGGCCAATTCTGATATTTCATATTTAAAGCCAGTATCTACAAATGATATGTCAATATTACCGTGCATCACTTCTCATTTATATACTGATGGATAGTTTAACCTTAACCAGCATTCCATTATATTCTATATCATCAAATGTTTGTAGCTTGGCCTTCCTGTGAGAACCATGGATCTCTAAATAAGAATTGTGTTAGAAAAACAGCCCTGTTTTCACCTTTGTGAAGATGCATTTTGCAGCTTTTTTCAAGATGTTTTAAAAAATATTTCTTTAGCTTCAGAAGTAGGAGAATGTGCTCAACTCATGAAGAAACATTTTATCTGTCAGTTTATCCGAAACATACGAAATCAACACATTTGGTGGTGCGTGGTTTTCACTGGACAGGAAGGAAATAAAAAAAATGTAATCTGAGAGGTAACTAAAGCAGTCAGACAAAGTACTTAATTAAATGTACATAGTTACATACCACTTTGTTTAGGCTTATAGCTGTATGTGACTGCAGCTCTGTATGTTGTTCCATGGTTTGGTACCATATTGTAACCTTTGCAAACAATACGAGAAAAAAAGATCATTTCACTTTTTATCCAGCTGGTGGTTGTTTGATCCAAGATATTTTTAGAAAGGTCTTCTGTCTGCCGTGCTTTTAAATCCACTGTTTTCACCGCCTGTACTGCTCTGTTTTTTGCTGGAAGTATGTGTCCTGTGGTAGTAGATGGTGCTCTCTTTACAAATGTTGGATTTAAATTAGTTTTGCTGCAAACAAACATTTCATCTTCTTGGGCAGATTGTAGACATCTCTGAGATCCCAAAACTCCCATCTGACCATGCACCCTTCAGTGAGATAATAGTTTATAGAAACATAATAAATAAATGTTTTTTATTCTCACAATGTTGCACTCTGTGACTGAATCACAGGGTAGTGAACAGAGTGCCACAGGTCACAGACAACAAATCACAAGTGACAGCCCAGCACCAAATCACGGATTGATTGATTTTTTAAAATTTTAAATCACTATTTTTTGCTGAACCCAAAGTTTGGAGATATTCTGATATTTGGGACATGTACAGATATTTTATTCAACTGCTGCTTGCACTCTTTATGTGCAGTATACGTTGAGATAAGCAAGTGTTTCACCACAGATTTTACATTCCCACGTAATTTGAGGTACATGTTGCACTTAACCTTTACACTGAATGTTATGAGTGTTGTGATCATTTTAATAACTGCCTACTTACTTACTTTTTTAAAAATGTTTTTTTTGCATCAAACTCCTTCCATTGTGTGGTTTTTTTTTGTCTTTTTGAATTTGATGAGCATTTGTGTGTATTTAATTCCCTCTGTGTTTGACCACAGACGGGAAAAGACGCGTCTAGAGCAACTGCAGCAAGAGCAAAAGATAATCGAAGAGAGGAATAAGCGCAAGAAAGCTCTGCTGGCAAAAACTATTGCTGAGAAGTAAGTATGGCTGTCTTGGTAATATAGTAAGCAATATATTTTTTATGACCGATGGTAATAATGTTAAAAAAAGGCCAAACTGCAGTCCAAAACACAAAATTCACCTTTACGAGTTTGTTATTGTCCACAGGTCTAAACAGACTCAGGCAGAGGCTGTAAAGCTAAAGAGAATCCAGAAGGAGCTCCAGGCCCTCGATGACATGGTGTCCAATGATATCGGCATCCTCAGAGGCAAGATAGAACAAGCCAGCTGGGACTACTCCGCTGCCAGGTAGAGTAAGACAACACAAGAACATGAGGGATTACAAATAGTAAATGCTCTTATCTTGTTTTTATAACCCTCAATCAAGGAAGCAGCAGCTCAGTTGTCAGGGTGAGAAACAGGCTTCTACTGTTACTTGTGAATTAATAAACAGGTAGCTTTATATTTAACACGTTTGCTCAAAGGCCCCTACACACTGTTTGATAATAGAGAGCTTGCAGGTTGATTTCATGTCACACAAATGATGACAATAAAATCTTGGTTACAATCTGTATTAAACTTCAACATATCAGTTTGTAGGACTTAAATGCCTGTTGAATTGTAGCACTGCAATAGAAATAGAAAAAATGATGCAATCAACTCTTTACGAAAATTCACTCAGCCAGCAGCAATTTCAGAAGTATTCCTTCCCCTAACCTATCTGAGTGTGTCACCTCATCACTGATCACCAAAGCATTCACTATCACTCAAGATCCAGATCACTACTCCACCAGTACTTCGTTCCTGTTCCTTCTGGACAGAGATATAGACCTCCCATGTGCAGAAGTTCTCATTTCAGCAAGAGCTTTGTTCTCACCACCATTCAAGCTCTTAATAACTAACCCCCCTCTTTGTTGTGGAATTTCAGTCTGAGGTGTGTCGTATACCAATCCATTTTGTCTCTTGTGTATTAACTCTGGTGGACAACCAATAATGGTTTTCCAGGGCCAATACTGATACAAATTATTAGCAGTCGATAACACCGATAACTGATATTTGGAACTGACATGCATTTACAATAAAAATGAATATCCCTCTGTAAATAATTAGAATTTGGAATATAACAAACTCCAACACAAAACTTTGTTTAAATTCCTTTGTCAGATGTTTAATCAAAATCGAAACTTTCAACATCATAAACAGCAAGTCACCAGCAACTTATTTTATTAGGTCAGGTGAAATTTAAATTTAAAAAAAAATGAATGACTAAAAATAGCTCCCTGAGGTTTTACAAAGTAAAAGTTCCTCCCATGCTGACACTTTTTCTGCACTTTTTAATTATTTGTTTTGTCAGTGGTCATTAAGATAAAATACCAATGCAATTAACTCTGTATGTCTTATGTATATGTGATATGCATTCTGTCTGTCTTACCTGCCTGTGCTTTTTATACATCTGCTGTAGAAAAGAATTTCCTCCTTGAGGACAGAAAAATCTATCTATCTGCCACTTATAAACAATTTGCCCTTAATGTAGCATTAACCAGTGTATTCTGTATGATCTCATGTTGTATTCTGAATGGTTGGTTTGTAGCTGTTGGTCGTAGCAGCTGACACATTCAGAGGATTTGGTTGCAATTTCTGATACCATTAGATTTTGAAGCCTTTGGTATCAATCAACTGTTGGGGAAAATGGGTCAAAGTGTGATCTAGGACTACTACTACTACTACTACTACTACTACTACTACTACTACTACTACTACTACTACTATCTAGTTTTGGATTGACAGTCAAAGATTTCACTGTGTTTCTTTCATAACTGTGAACTCTTAACAGTTCTTTTAGGCTTTTGCAGGCTGTTTTTGAGGTTGTTGCGCCCTAAAACGCCTGATTTCATGGCACCTTTCCAAAACAGTTGTGATGCATGTTGCAGTGGTTATAGGCTTCTTCTTGTTTTTGCAATGAAATTACTCAGGAAAGTGAAAATGGCAAAAAAATAGTTGTTATACTGTCACAGATTCTGAGCTCAGTATTCTGAATATACAGTATTTCTCACAGAAATAGAATTTGTATATAATGATTTTGATTATAGCAACAGTTGATTGCTGATGATCGGCTGTTGCTGCCAATCGATGCAGCGCTGAAGGGCCGAGTCCATGAGACGCTCTGCTACTGCTCTCTCTGCCAGATTAGCAGGAGCTAACACAGCATAGCATGATTTCAGCCCTACTTATCATATTTTGCATCTTGGGCTGAAGCCCAGCAGCAGCGGTTAACATCCGTCACCGACTCATTAATGTCACATTGACTATACAACAGTTCAACTCTGTTAAACCTGTCAATAATCGTTGGGTAACTTAAGCTGTGTGATGCTGATGTTTAGCCCTGTCACTGTGTGTGTGACTCCCAGGCACAGAGCTCCAGAGCCAGCAGTAATCTTATGATAAAGAGAGTGAGAGAGGGGATGAGTGAATAAAAAGTTTTAAAAAGCCAAATTTGCGTTAAAATTGCAGTGGTCAAAAATTGGTCAAAATTGCGAGGGCCTTCAGATTCCATGGAAACTAGTTGAATTTGGGGTAATTGTTACAATCGCAACATCACAACATCCTGAAGGGAGTGCCTTAAGCCCAGTATACACTGTGTGATTTTGGGCTTTCTGAGATAAAAGATGACCATTGTGAAAGAAACATGGCGATATCTTGGGTTGAGGCTCTAAAATGGTGGTCCTACGTGGCACAGTGAGAGAGGTTCTGCTGTTGTCACTGTTGTGCGATCAAAGACAGCCTAGGATAAAATTCTGACTGTCACAAATTTTTGATGCCCATCTCACCGTGTGGATGCTGACCTACATCTGCTAACCAACCAATGAAAATGCAGCATGAAATGATGCAGTGATCACCGCGACGCTGCTAAATACTTGTAGATACTAATACATACTTTGAGCTCTCATTAAAAAGTCAGCATGCCAAGTTGGCCTCTTTTCCCAGCCACAACTGCATCCACATTCTCCTCCTCCTCTTTTATGACTTTGAGACACATAAATGTCACTACAGCGAGGGCTTCGTTTGTTTTTTGCATTTTGCTCTTACCACTACAGCGGCGTAGATGGATGGCACGTTGACGTTTTGTTCATGCATGTCAATGCACATAGGTTGTAGCAGGAAATTCAGTGATGATGTCATCACACAGTCTGCATACATCAAGTTTGGTGTTATACCCAGTTTATTAAGATCCATGTCGCACAGTGTAGCTGCACTGAAATTATAAGACTGCAAAAATCTCACAGTCTGCAGGAGGCTTTGAGTAGCTGTAAGTAGAAAGAGTTGACGGCATGTCACAGTTCAATTTGAACTCACAAACTTTGATTGAGGCTGCAGCAGGTCTACAGATTGAGTTCATGTCAACATATTTTGAAGTGCCTGAAATTAAAAAAAAACTGCAGCAATTGTTTGAGTTTGATATTCCCTCCCATAGACTCCAGGGAAAAGGCGTTTGGTGCCACAGAAGGCAGAGCAACAATAATCTGGGCTGCACTTCTGTAGCACTTTACTTCCTCATCAGGACAAAGCACGTCACCATGCCTCTCACTGAAAGCACTGGCTTGGGCTTTGGAAGCAAAGCGTCTCGCTCAAAGACACTTCTACATGTGGACAGATGAGTTTGGTGATTGCTGGGACATTAGTCACACTGAGACA
Source organism: Plectropomus leopardus (assembly GCF_026936395.1). Lineage (NCBI taxonomy): Eukaryota > Metazoa > Chordata > Actinopteri > Perciformes > Serranidae > Plectropomus > Plectropomus leopardus. The sequence continues at coordinate 4,649,605 of NC_142180.1, forward strand.
TATGTCAGTTAAGGCCCATTAAGCTCTCAGAGCTTTATAAAATCATATTAATATTGACGCCGAAAACCCAGTCAGCCTGATTTACATTTCTTTTAAAAACACAGTGTTGAGATAAACATCAAAACAAAGTGTCCAGGTAATGAACTGTACATCCACTGTAAATGCTGCCCCCTGCAGCTTGCTTCCAGTATTCATGTAACCTTTTTCAACACTTGTGTCCCACATGTGTTCTCAGACACTTTGAAGCTGTGTCAGCAGACACAGTCCTGCTCAGACTGCTCAGATGTGCTGCAAACTTTGCTTCAACACACAGACACTTATTAACAAAAGGGGATTACAAGTTAAAGCCATAAAAATTAGAAGTTATAAAGATTATAAATAGTTTTACAATACACTGTTTTTTTTAGCAGCACAGATCCAGTAAATCTGAGTTTGACCTTGTTGCCTGTGGCTGTGATTTCCCTGCACAGCCTCTTGTGTAGTGAGAGTAGCTCCATGTCATGAACACTCTTCATTACAGATGTTTGTATAACGGGAAGAGGACCTGACCTTCACACACTCATTACACTGGATTCTGTTATGATTATGTTGATATAATCAGTTGTTGAGATTTCGCCGAGGTACAACATAAAACCCCACGAGGTGAAATGTTTGACATCATCTGTTTAGTTACCGCAGTCTTTCCAAACAGCATGAGATGTTCTGGTCTTCACAATTATAACAATGTTTCTGCGTTCAGACACCGGGGCTGGACTTGTGGCGGTTTGTGCCAATAAAATACCCCTGTTTGAATTCAGATGCCAAACAATACTTTTTTTCCCCAAAATTTAAAGATGTTTTGCTAAATCAAGATGTGTTCTGCATTTAACAAAAGAAGCCAAAGTGTTCACATGTTAAACATCTTTTTCATTAAACTTTGTTAAACAAGATAATTGTGATTAGGCATTCGATGCCAACCTTTGGTACTTATTGGGGCCAAGTTTTGTCTGCTCTTGTTACTGGAACACGGTGCTCCTACTGTTTAGAAACATGGGGTTATTTTTGAAAAAAAAAAATAAAATAAATAAATAGCCCCAATCTCGAGTGCCATGCGAAAAGGTTGCTCAGTCTTATTTTTTTCCGTCTAAGAGATGTAGCTAGAATTACATCTATTATTTATTTTATTGATCTTGAAAAAGTTATTCATGCTTTTATCACTTCTCATCGGGATTATTGTAATGCCCTGTTTACATGTCTTAACTCAAACATTATTACACGACTTACACGACCGCCAAACCTTTAACCGCTGAGAACTGTTTTGTGCATTTTACGTGCTTTTTATTCTTCAGTTTTTGATAATTTTGTCTTTGTTCATGCGTATGGCATGAATTTCGGCAAGATTGTGTACTTTTGTTTAATCTTCGAATTTCCAGCTCAGCTCCTTCAGTAAGTCAAAAATACACCGTGAAAACAAAATTGTTGCAGTCAGACTGTTAAGTGTAGAAAATGCTCCACTGAAACCCATTCAAATTGACATTTTTGATCCCACAGCCATCAAAACATAAAAACATGCTTTGTATAATTTCTGTGTGTTATTTGGGGCTTTTGCCTTGGAATTTGCCATTTGTACTTTTTTCCACCTGATGATGTTACTTTTTTTATACCATATTTGGCATTTGGAGAAAATACATGCTTTTTTTACATTTTTTTTAATTTAATTTAATTTAATTTTTTTTTTTTTTTGAGATGGGATTGGATATTGGATAAAAGTAAGAACGTGATAACAATAATGAACATAAAATTGCTTAAAAAAAGGAAGAAAAACAAAAAGTTAGTACAACAAACAAACAAACAAAGTGTTGATTGGATGAGTTTGGTTTGACGTTATTAATTCTTTCTGCTCATGCCTACCCACATAGACTACAGCCAACCTGCACCTCAGTGGATTTATCCAGTATTCTTTCCTGTCTTTTGGACTTAATAGCAATCAGCTATGTAACCATCCTTATTTATACTCGTGGTTAAGTTTTGACACAAAGCAGGTGTTAAAAGAGGAATATTTTGCATGATGTGCACTCAACATATTGGATACTCTCAGCAGGCGAGGAATGCAGACGAGAGTACTTTGATTTGTTGCAGCAAATATTCTAATTGAACTGAAACACTCCTACTGTCACAGAATCTTAAAGTAATTAATCATATCAAAAAGTGAAATATTGTGTGCACTGAGCATGGATGTGAAGTTGTCCGGCCCTGTTGTTTAGTTTAGTTTACTTTTTCTCTCCGTATTCTCTCAGAAAGCGTTATGATAAGGCAGAGGTGGAGTACGTAGCAGCCAAGCTGGACCTGCACAAGAAGACGGAAGTGAAGGAGCAGCTGACGGAGCACCTCTGCGCCATCATCCAGCAGAACGAGCTGCGCAAAGCCCACAAGCTGGAGGAGCTGATGCAGCAGTTGCAGCTTCAGGCCACTGAGGAGGAACTGGAGAGGCAGAAGCAGGAGGAGGAGGAGAGGAAGAAAGGAAGCTGTGCGGAGATGCAGAGGAATGGGAAACAGGGAAATGGTGCAGTGGAGAATCAGGAGGGAACAGTGCAATCAACCAAAGACTGTGGAGCCACAGAGGGAGAGACTGCGAGGGAGGACAAGGGAGGTGACGGCCAGCAAGAGCACCACCCGATGACTGAGGCACCAAAGAGCGAACAAGACTGTAAAACACTAGGAAACTGTGTTCAGAGTGAAATTGTGGCTTCCTGATGTTCAGAAGAAAAAGATATGAGCTGTAAAATATCTGGACATTACACACATACTGCACTGTAGGGATTCATATAAAACACTAATGTTTAAACTAATAATATCCACAAGATGAAGTTATGCTGTCTGTCAGTGCTGTCACGTCGAGGGCTGGGGATCAAACAGCATGTTTTTGGTACCGACTAAAATGTGCTCAAGCGACCCTCTTCACCTAGATATTACACTCTTACGCCTTGATTCCACCAGCAGCGTGATGATGACATTACGTCTGTGGTGCTGCTTTGCTCCGTCCTCCACGCGGCTCTTATTTCCACCGGGAGTGTCTCAGAAGCAGAGTGTCCTGCCGGCTGATACTCTAGACTTGCTTAGATTGTGCTTATTTTGTCATTTTCCCTTGTTTTTTTGGCAATTTCTCCTTGATTCTTCTGATTCTACCATGGCAGAGTAGGCTACATATATACTTTACTTTTCTGTCTGTTTAAATTCTGTTTATTGATGTTTTAACCCACTTTGTTGTGCTGCAGCTTGCAGTCTAGCCAGGAACCAAGTAGATCAAAGAATTTTGACCGTGTTTCAGTCAAAAAGACATGCTCGTCTCAATAATTATACAGATCAGTTAAAAAAAACAAAAACCATGGATTGATTTAAGATTTGTGGCTGTGATAGTTAAAAACATATCCATCTTAATAATTATACAGATTAATAATAAGTATGTTTTAAATGAAATGGGTAAGTAGTAGATTTTAACTGTTTTTGTTAAAACTACAGTGCTGTTCTTAATTATGATCTGCCTTCTGTCTTCATTAATTGTCCTGCAGGACAGAATACAGAGGAATGCTGGAAGGAGGAGAAGATACTGTTGATGTAACGTTAGTTAAATGAGACATGATCTTGAGTCCATGCAAGGTGCTTTATTTTCAAAATTGATCGGATGAACTGCTGCTTGCCTTCCCGCCTGGAACGATCTGTTCCATGTGGTTTGACACGACTACTGTCTGCCTCCGGCAAAAATAAACTTTCACAGAGTAGAGCGGGGAGCCACTCCTGTGACACACTGAGGCGTGCCCGGTGGAATCATGAGCATTGTCTGGAATGTCCGTGCTTAGCCAACCAAGGGCTTGGTTGGCTGCAGCCTTTAGTTTTGTTGCATTTTTCTTAATGAGCTGTAACAGTGACATAGCTGCCACAGATTTTAAAGATCCCATAATATTTAAAAAATCATATTTCCTTGTCTTTTTAAAGCAGGTATAGGTGTGATATTAATACAGTGAAAGTGTCAAAATGCTCAGTCCACAGAGAAATGCACACATTCTGTATTCAGAAAGTGTGCCTTTAAACGAGCCATCAGGATTTCCAGGAATTTGTGATATATATATATGTATATATAATTTGTGTGTCACAAATATACTATATTGATTGGTGTCGAACTTAAAACATAAACATTATAAATGGGTCCTTTTGTATTTCCTGTTGGGAGGTTTTTACAGTGTATGTGAATGACATCAGCTGACAGGAAGTAAAGAGGGACCCAAGATGTTGCCTAGCAATGCAGTTTAAATGATCTATAAAGGTGGAAAGTGCCACTACAGTCATTACCCCAGCTCACATGACGGTGCAAAGTTGTCGAGAGCACTAGTGTGGAAGGCCCAAAAAAACAGTAGCCAATCAGAGCAGACTGGGCTATTTGTGAAGGGGGTGTCCTTAAAGAGACAGGCACTAAACAGAGCGTTTCAGACAGAAGGTGTATACGGGTACATTCAACCAGTCAGTGTGAGAAAAACAACATGTTTTTTGTATATTGAAGCATGTAGACATGTTTTAATAGAAACCCAGAATACAAGTATGAACCTAAAAATGAGCACAGTATGGGACCTTTAAAGTTAAGAAAACAGCTTGCATTTGTATTGGATCAGTTTCAAGGAGGATCTGTTGAATCGGTACATCTTTATTGTTGCTGATTTTGTTATAAACATTGCTTTGTTGTGTTGATTAAAAAAATGTTATCTGGGCATGTCCTTCGAAAGCTATTAGTTGTTGCATTTCAGTAGTATTTAAACATATTAATTACTGAATTGTCAATAATCTAAAATTGCCGTCAAATGTTGGGTCAGATTCATAATTTCGTTTACGGGTTGTTTTTTTTTTTATCAGATCCTTACTGTTTTGAGTCAAAATTTTGACAATTTTAGACAGTATGTTATTTTGGCCAACTTCTTATTGGCTGCTTTTACTGAGACGTTTGATATTCAAGAACTCCTGGCTTCTTTTGTGAAATGAAAGAAGAAAAGACTTTGTAGAGAAAAAGGTATTGTTTTTGTGAAACATGAGTACCTTATCAGTACTAGTATTGAAAACTTTCCCACCCCAGCCCTCAGCACGTGTACCTGCAGGATCTGACAGAATCACATTCAGCTGCAGAGAAAATCTGAGCTTTTTCAGCCGTTTTCCTTGATCGGTGGCTTATTATGTGTGTGCTTCCAAAAAACAGCTCTTCTTCCAAACATGTGGTTTTTCATCATATGTGAATACTCTCTCTGAGCAAAGGTTATGCTCAGAAGATGACTGTTTCTGATTGTCGTCTCTTTGTGGCAACAGTGAAAGATGGGTCCTGTTTACTTCCTGGAAAGTCTCAGTTTCATGCAGATGGAAAGAGGCCTGAATCCATTTCTGTTCCAAACATAAAGCCTGCTGTCTTGTGTGTTGTAGATGAACATGTTAGCTGGCGCTGGTCTCGCATTTCACAAAGCTAATTCTGGTGTTGTCAGTGCGGCGGAGCTGCAGCGGGCCTCCTGAATGGTAAGACGATATCTGTTAATGTATGTACAGATGCTTTCAGCTGCATGTCTCTCTGCACAGTTGATTTTCTCTCGCTGCACATGGTGTCAAAAATAATATATGACAGTGATGCTAAACTTTATATATGTGGGCCTGACCAAAGCCTGATTGTATGTTCTGAAGCAGAAGACTGTCACTTATAAAAAGTTATTTAAACGGGGTTAATATTTAAAAAGGTGATATTTAGATAAACATTACAATATGATATTTTACTAAAATAAACTCTTAAGAGAGCACTTTGATCTTGTGTTCATCATTTTAGCTTTTCAGTAATGAGTTATCTGCAGGACTGCAGCTCGTGCTCCTGGAAGGAATTTACACGGGGAGCACTTTGGGACTCTCGTTGCTTTTGCAAGTCGTTTTTAAAAGTGCAGTAAGTGTTTCTGTAAAGCGCTTTGAGATTTTACAGCACTCCGGTCACATCTGGCCGTCTGAAGGAGAGGCCGTAAAAGCAGCTTTTTTAATTAGTTGGAAGGTGGAAGCTGACAGAGGGAGAGTGACCACCGTCCTGTTCATGCACAACCTCCAAGGTCAGCGTTTGATGTCCCTAGGAGCAGATTTCACATCAGGTGTGACCAAATTATAAAGGCATTCAAATAAAAAAGGACATGATTATGTAATTTTTAACAAAATCCACTGCTGGAATGTCACTAAGTACTTTCATTCGAGGATGTTTTCAGTTACATTCCTTCATTTTATGCAAAGTTATACATCTTCTCCATTCCATTTATTTGTTAACTGTGGTTACTTTGCAGATTCAGACTCCTCATATAATGACTGTAGTAATACCAAGTAGTTTTAGTCTGCAGTGGAGTTCATAAAAGTCTTAATTTTCCTTTTTAAAAAATGAGAAAATTTTCCACTTTGTTAAATATAGACTTTTTTTCAGTGTGAATCAACTTGTTAAACTATTTTTTAAAAATCAAGTTTATTTTTCATAATAGCTATACAGCAACCTGCAGACTCTGTTGGAAACCTCACTCAAGTAGTTTAGATAAAAAGAGGAATTCTTTGCAGTGATTTTTTTCACTTGTCTTCAGGAGATAAATACTTTTATCTTTACAATATAATATTTGGCTTGACCAGCTAAAACATTAAAGTGCTGCTTAAATGTAAATGCATCAAAAATAAAAGGTCTCATGTAAGGGGCTGTTCTTTATTTATCAAAAGGGGGTAAATGGCTGTCTCAGTTCTAAATGAGCCATGTAGAATAATGTGATGTTGATGAAATAATACTAATTTTAGGTTAGATGTGGTTATATTTCTTTTCTCATAGAAGAGTTTTCACACATGATGTCTTCAATGACTGTCGAAAGTTTGAAAAAGTAAAAAAGTTTTCTATGTTCATCTATATATATATATTCATTATTTCTGGCTATTATAAATGGCGTAATTTTGGCGATTCTTTAAGAAAACATGCCCTCCAAACTGGTGGGTATTGGGGTTCACAGGGTATTTAAAATAAATACAAATCACAATCATTTGACCCATTGAAATGTGAGCAAATTGGCTTATTTTTTTCAAGAATAGGCAACTCATGAGAAGAAATTAGCCAATAATTTGCAATAAAAACAGGAAGTAAAAAACAAACAAGGAAATTACCTTAAAAAAGACCTCACAAAATGATCATTCTCTAAATGTAGTTCCCTATAGCTTTTTGAAAATGATTTTTAAAAATCTGCTTGTTTCCTGAAATATGCATGAAAGGCATGAAAGGCATCTGAACACAGAACAAGAGTATCCATGTAGATCCAGGTTTCAGTGGGTTGAAGTTGTATGTCCCTCCCCTGAGCAAAAAAAAAAAAAAAAAAACTTTCCTGGTGCTTACATTATTTTAGACATGCTTTCCCCCTTTTGCACCACTCCTACCAACTTATAAATGACAAACAGTCCCTAAAGTAAGAAAAGGGCCATTCACCAAAATGTACACTTTTACTTTTAACCCCTTAAATGCATTGAGTTAGATTCTGAATGCAGATCTTTTAAACATTATTAATTAGTTCTCTTTATGGTATTACTATTTTAACTTCAAGGATATGAGAACTTCTTCCACCACTGACAACATCCCATTCAGGACTTTTTTCTTGATTAACTAGTACCAACCCATCCTCTAAATGAAATATTATGCAGAAAACCAGCCAAAAATAATGCAAAGTGATTTTAAAGTACCCTCTAAATTGTCACATGATCCAGCTCACTGCTTCATTTCTAAAGGGGAGTAATAATAAGAGTCAGGATCCTTTGACAGAGCTCTTCTGGGGGTCCCTGTGAAAAGAAACTGTACTCTGGATTATGACAAAGAAAAATGAGAAGATGCAGGCAGCGGAGATTAAGGCATCCAACCGGGCTTCAATCTGCACAAATGGCTTCTACATTAAATGCATTTCCATTGGGGTTGCAGTGTGTGTGTGTGTGTGTGTGTGTGTGTGTATGTGTGTGTGTGTGTGTGTGTGTGTGTGTGTGTATGTGTTGGGTGCTGGGCTGGACTTCAGAGAGCGGAGGGTTTATAAAGTAAAGTGTGATTTATGTGGCGCTGGCGTCCCTCGACAGGTCGAGAAAGACCCTGAAACCCGAGAAGTCCGAGAGCCGAGAGAAAAAACACACAAAAAAATCAAGTTTTGCTGAGAATCTGAGCCATCTGGAGGAGCCGGGCTTCACCTCCGTATCGGCTGAACTCTGAACTCGGTGTCGGTGCAACTGTGAAGCGACAGAAAGTAGAGGAGGGATGGAATCATTTTTGACAACAAATGTTGTTTTAATGTGAAAATACTGCAGGGAACTCGCTCATCCTCCTCTTTTTTTTCTTAGGCAATTAAAATCTTGCGCTGATTAAATTTGCTGCTGGATAATGAATTAACCCTTTAAAATCTGAGTGAATTCGATGGATTTTTTTTTTAAATAAATGAATTAATAAAACATGGGAAGAATACAACGAGCAATTTAAGAAGAAATGACCCCCAAATTACCAAGAAAAAACAACAAGAAAAGTCCCTGAAAATCATATATATATATATATAAAGGGAATATCACCTGAAAAGAATTATTTAAAATTAAAAATTATTATGTTTAAATGTGTAATTATTATTATTTTTTTAAATATTCTAAATCTACTTTTTTGTGCAATTTTCAGGATATGTCTTACTAAGTGGCACCATGTCTTTTTTTCCCCGTGATTCAAAAGAAATCAGACCAATTTTCTCGGGGCCCCGAAGGTTGTAATACTTGTGAAAGGTGTCTGAACGCAGCACAAGAAAAGTGATGTCGAAAGGGTTAACCTAATCTCATTTTCACTTTTGACTAAGAGCTTCACTATTGTAGCCGAATTAACGTTGATTTCCATATGAACCAATAAATTGACTCGAAATACATAAATCTGGGCAATACATGGAAAACTATACTATTTGAAAGGGGAAAAAAACGAAATTTTAAACGACGTTGGCGTAATGAGTCATTAACGTCTCATTAAATTTTCGATGGAAGATGAATTCCAATCGACCAAAATAATTGCGGATGTTTTTATTCAGCTGAAAACAATAATAAAAAACAAATAAAAAGAAGAGTTAGACTTGTTTGGAAAATATTTTACCCACTTTTTAAATGTAAAATTGGCCAATCTATAACCTGACAACGAACTGAATCAAATCCAAAAGAAGAAAAGCCACAAATTAACAGATGCCTTTATCCCCACGTCCTGATGATGAGCTATGCAGTGTGTCTGCGGTGTTAAACGGTGTGTCTGAGCGGCTTTTGGGGCTTTTGTAATAATGAGAATCAGTGCGGCTGAATTAATTTCACACGGCCACTTGCTCTGTAAACTCTGCGTGTTGTTTTAATCAGGAGCAGATTTGCTGTTTTATGTCGGAACACCACAGACCGTTTACAGCTCCAGCCGTGCAGTGATGGGAGCCGCCTGCAACAACTGCAGCTACAGCAAAGCAGTCGTAAAATGGAAAGAGATAGAAGTACATTTACTCACAGTTAAATACAATTACTGGCGGGATAGTATTTATACACATATTTTTGTCTGACAGCTGGAGTTCATTTTCAGACTGAGATAAGTTTAGAAAACATCGCTGTTTCCTCCAAAAAGTTAAATTCCCTGCGTCGTTTCAGCTCGATGACAAAGATGCATCTCAAAGATCAGCTGTAGAGTTTTATTTCTGTCAGTCCAGAGGAACACGTGATCCATCAACTTAACTGGATGCGCGAGAACATGTGCAAGATACAAGGTTTAAAAAAAGTGGGGAAAACTCTTAACTCCAATTATGGAGAATTTTTATTTGATTATTTTACTTAATATTAATTTAATTTATTTATACATCACAATGCATCAATCATATCAATCATTTAGCAATCATATACTACCAAGTACGCTCATGAATACTAGCCTTATTATTTAAGTCTTTTTTTAAATGAAGAACTTTTATCTTAAATGGGCTGTTTTTTCCATTGTAATAGGTTTACATCAGAACCAGAATTAACTTGATCTTTCAAGTTCAGACAAACTGGATTTTTCTTCATTATAGCATATTTTAGATAATACGAGAAAGCAATTAAGTATCACAGCAAACAAGGTCGGTGCAGGAGCAGGTCACAGCTACATTAAACAAAACAAATGAGTTATTTATAATAAAAAAATACAAAGCTCTAGGCTGCAGTATAAACTGTGTAACCTTAAATCAGTATGCACATAGTTTCTCCCTGATCTTCCACATCAGAGTGACAAAGCAGCAATGAAAAGGAGCCTTTTCAGTCACAAACAATATAAAATCATCTATAAGTAAAATGTAGGCATTCAAAGCCTTAAGCATACAGCCAAATGTATCATACTTTAGGTATTAAAAGTACAAGTACTCATTATACAGAAGGATCCTGTCAGTGTTGTGATACACTGATATTAAGACCAAAGGGGGGCTTTTATTTTAATGCACCCAGTTTGATTGACAGGTCTGGTGGGAAAAGTGTGTAGATCCTACTTCAATACCACAGTGTAAAAACGTCCTACAAAAATCATTAAAAAAAAATACTTTAAGTATTTCAAGTAGGCCAGCTCATTATAGGAAAGCTTTGATTTAGATGCATCCAGTTTGATTGACAGGTCTGGTGGGAGTAGTGTTGAGATCCTGTAAGTATCAAACTGCAAAAATACTAGTTTACAAGTAAAAGCACCACGTTTAAAACTTAACTTAAGGAGAAGTATAATCATAATGTGACAGGCCTATAGATATTGAGTGCATAATCAGGTAAGTGGCATTTTAATGCTAAGAGTTGGAGTTAATTTTCGGCCTGTTTAGGCCCTATTACGGTTTGTTTAAACTACATTTACTGCTTTAGGTGAAACATTTAATAATGTGATCACGCGTTTTCTGATGCAAAATAAAACACACAAAAAAGAAACAGCCTGTAGATGAATTAAAGTCACAGTATTGCTTTTTTAAAAATGTGGTATAAAGAGTAAGAATTATAAAATACTCAAGTAGAACCTCACAATTTGTTTTAAGTACTGCATTGAGTAAATGCACTTATTACTATATTTATTTTTTATGTATTTATATTTACATAACCGAATATCGGTGCATAATAGGTCTACATATTTAGTATAAGAGACATAAGTAAAATATGAAAAGTGAAGGATATGACTTCCTGAACGTTTAACCTCAGCCCATCAGATCAGATGACTTGAGCAGTTGACATGTTAGTGTTGTGAGTCGGCTCCAGTCCCGAGTCCTGATCCTCTGCCAGGCTCCTCTGAAAGCTCTAATCAGCTCAGGGAGTGTGTGAGAGCTTTGCAGCTCAGCAGCAGTCACAAATCCCGGCGCAGCCGCTGCAATCAGCGCGGCGCACAGGGAGCGTGTCCGCGCCATGTGGTTCCTGCTCAGGATGGAGAGAGTCAACAAGGAGGCCATTTACTTCCAATTAGGGAAATAAAACAGGACAGGATCCAAAAGCGCTACTCCAATCAGCACCAGGGGTCAGTGGACAGCGGCGGCGGCAGGGCGGCGGCCCCGGACCCTCATCATCATCCTCATCATCCTCAGCCCGGGGCCAGGATTGCACAAAGGGACTGAGCTGATCCAGAACTGGCAGAGAGAGGAAGCACATTAGGCAGCAAATTATTTTAATGCACCCAGTTTGATCGACAGGTCGGCTAGGAGAAGTTTTTAGAGCCCTTTAAATACACGGTGTACAAATACTACCTCTTACCAAAAAGAAGTGTACTGCAAGCTCATTCTATTAAGTATACTTAAAGTTCAAGTTTGTTTCTCAAACACACTTAAGTATACTAATATCAGTGGATATGTGAGCTACTATTGGGATTAAAAATGTACTTATAAGTGTACTTGAAGTAGAAGAGTAGTAAACTGTGAGTACATAACACATTTTCATCTCATTGTAGTAGTATTTGTTCTAACTTTAAAAGGTTTAAACATTTTTAGTAAACTTAATTAGAGAAGACAAGTTGAGGTACATTTTTAATGATTCAACTTAAAAACTTAAGGTAGCCCCGCCATTGAATTTTTAAAGTTAAAACAAATAGTATGTTTTTACAGTGTAAGTTTTATTTTTTACTGCAGCTACACTTGGAACTATACTGTAAGTTAACTTGTACTTCAAGTCTACATTTTGCTTCATAAAAGTATACTATTAAGTATACCACAAGTAAACTTATACTTTTAGATTACTAGTTCTGTACTTCCAGCCTGCTTTTGGGCTCATCAAAGTACAATTTAAAGTATTCTTTTAGTAAACTACAAGTTTGATAGTTTTTATACTGCAAGTATATTGGAAATTCTCAAGGAGAAGTGCTTTTCTAATGTTATGTATTTTAGGCCTGTCACCACTGGTGCATTATCATGTCCGCAGCATTTTACTGCTAAGAGTTAATTATTTTTGGGCTGTTAAAGCTTCAACAAAAAGATCATATTTTTATATGTAAAACAAAAAGTAACAGTCAGATAAATGTAGTGAAGTAAAAAGTACAATTTCTCTTTGAGATTAACTGTCATGTAGAAAACAGTATCTCAAAACTGTACTTCAGTACTTTTAACTTTCTTCTCCTGCTCAACTAGGTTTAATACAGGTCTTTTGATTTTGAAGCTATTCACACTAAAATAGTCTTGTGCATGAAAACAGTGATATATAAAGATATGATCTGATGACGTTAGATGCTTCAGAGTATAAATACAGTATAGTTCTTGTGTGGACATCGTAGGTTTATTCTTTGCGTGACAAAGAAAAGGCAGAGTGAAGGTCACCTGGGTTTCACCTGCTTTAATGCGAAGAAAACTCCTCCATCACACTGTATGAAGACAGAAATGTTGTGTATTGTGTGTGAGATCACACACTCTCACCTGCCCGCTCAATTCTCCTCATTAAGATTTACTCCAGTTTCAGAGGGTCAGCAGGTTTCTGTGGGTTCACCGTTCAGTTACCACCCACAGTCTCCTGAGCTGGACCCGACTACAAACCAGTGCAGACCATCATTATCCCAGTTCAGACCTTCAGTCGTGACATGCTCTGTAAAATATGACCAGTTGACCTTACTTCAAATAATCTTGGAAACTGATTACCTTTAAAAAGTAAAGTAATATATAAAGTAATAGCCTATATAACTATTAATCTTAATTTATTCACTTTACTTGTTTTGATATGATAATTTCATAATATGATGACTCTGGTATATTTGTGTTCCACGATGGTACGTCGTTTCCTGAGAGCAACAACTTGATCTGACATGTTGCCTTTTATTAAATATGAAACGTATAATGCATTTAAAAAAACGAAATTAATCTGTTTGGTCAAGTGTTTGATGTTAGAAATTGATGTTTTCAATAAGGATATTTCTTTTTTCTGCATGCTAATATCAAATGTTATATTTAGGTTTTTATGGTACAGTGTTGCCTTTACGGACTTTTAAAATATACATACACTTAAAAATAATGAAAATATATATTGATATCATTATAGTGTATAATTGTAAGAAGGACAAACATCACAAATATTTTTTTCCTCATTAATATCATATTACATACCACGGAGGGTTAACTTGACCATGACAAGGAGGATTTTGCCAGTGATGAAGTTAGGAGATCTGTGAGTTCTGTTTTCTTGTTCAATAAATATAATTGACTAGTTTGCAACCAGCAGAATACATATCTATAGCAGAGAATATCTGGTTTACTGAAGTTGCTAAAACTTAAGAGAGATTGATTTAATTAATTTACTCATTTTTACATTGCAACAACTTCACAAAATCAAGTCAATGTAACTAAATGTTTAGCAAACCTAACAATTGAATATAACATTAAAAGATTCCTAGTTATACTTACATTTTTAAAGCCATTTGGTTCCCTATATTTTTAAAAATTAACTTCTCAGACTTTACAGTGTGCTTAAAGTGTGGAGTTTAATGACTCTGTGATCACATTCCACTTCAAACTCACAAAAACCAATTTAGTGAAGCTCTGCATTAATTTATGATCATTCGTGTGTCTGGTGTGTGCAGTTATGTCTGTGTCAGGGTGAAAAAGATCAATCTGAAAGATTTATGTGTTGCACTTTATGGAAGTGAAATGTGAGCCCAGAAGCTGCCTGTCAGACAGGCGACTCTATCACTCATGAAACATTGATGAACCGTACAGATTTTGGGATTAAATGCAGTCAGATACTTTGTGTTACACATGAAAAGATCAAGTGTTGTTGAGTGTCTGCAGACACAAATCCACATAAAACACAGATGCACTCAAATGGCTAAATTAAGCTCTTTTTCCCACACATAAACACACAGATACAGCTGTGCTAATGTGCTGTTATTTTACTCTAACATGCGTTAGGTAGTTCAGTTCACTCATTATGGTTATTATTTTGGGGCATACGCTAAAGAATTAAATTTTTTGATTTTTGGAATATAAAGTCTGTTGTCTGTCCATGAGGCCGCTGCACACATTTTATTTTTCACATTTTATTATTTTTTTATTTTGTGAATGCAAAGACTGAAATGTTTCTGTTTACTGCAGACAGGTGGAAATATGATCTATGACATTTTTTAGACTCTGCTTTATAATAGGCAGAGTCATGAGGAGAGAAGCAGATTAGCAGCAGGGGGAGAAGTATTGAGATCTTTTACTGGAGAAAAAAATATGTCAGAATTAGCAAAGGCATACAGTTTCACAAGTAAACATTCATTTTGCAACACAATCTCTTTAGTGTTTTATGTATCGTATATATCATGAAAATATTATGACTGATAAACGTCCTATGAGCAAAATTTTATTTTTGTTGTTGTTGTATACTTTAATCTATGACAATTCATATTTTTCATCATGTGAAAATATATTTATATAGAATGTATATAGAATATTAATCTTAAAAGCGACTACAAGTGTAACATATAAAAAGTACAATATTTCTGTTTGAAATGTCATGAGGTATGAAGTAGCCTTTTATTAAATATAGACAGTGGGCCTGTTGGCCTGTGCATCCAAGGCTTTAGCCCTGATATACAGGCTATATATTTTTTTTTCAAAAATAAGAATAGACATAATTTAAAAAAGAGGCCAAGATCTAATAATCTGTCATTCCTTTCATACTTGTACTCGAATAATGTACTTAGTCATATCCCAGCACTTTTAACATAAGTAGACACTTTTGACTATTTTTTCAATTCTAGTCTATACATCTTGAGCAAAAGCATTTGTAAGTAAGTCTGTACTCAATATGAATTACTAACAACTATTAATATTTTTGTCATAACAATCCATAATTAATTTGGAATGTTAAAAAAGACAGTTTTCAGGGTAAATAAGATGTCAGAGTGTATAAAAAAGCATCAAGCTAGAGCTTTTACAAAAAAAAAAAAAAAAAAAACAGAGAAGGATCTGCCTCAACCCCCCTGCTGAGGTCTGGGCTTAGCCCCCAATGTTCTCAAATCCTAGAAACGCCCCTGAATGCAAATAATCAAGTAAAGTAAAAGTAAAATTATACAGTTAATGTACTTTTAACAGATTTGTTTTTGCTTCTTTTTAAGAAGGCAAGGGATTGAACATGCTGCAGGTTTTTGCATAGACTTTAAACAAGTTATTTGACTTATTCTGATATTTAAATGTATTTATTTGAGTTTAACAGACAACCTTGATACTCAGGACTTTATTGAAGATGTGCACCATCAAGATTGATTAAAAATTAAAAGATTGTTTTAGTCACTCTTACTTTTATTTATCTCAATGCATTGAATAAGTACACAGGAATTGTTGAACTAGTGATGCTGTGATTATGTGGAATGCGCTTTAAACCACGGAGCCCTCAGAACGCCCACACACTCTGTTTCCTTTTTCACATTCAGGGTCTTTAAATTCCTCTCAGACAAATCTGTGATGTTTGGCTTTGTAAACAAAATTCACTTGTTTTGAAGGGATTTGACAAGGTGGTTCATGACTTCAGCAGTTGTTCACCATGACTGAGATGATCCTAAAATTCAAGCTAACCGAAATCGTCTCTTAATTGGTATGGTGTGTTTAAACTCCTCTGCTGTCATTAGTGGGCCAAAGTTGATTTTCATGCTATTACTGATTTTTTAAAATTCATTAAGAATTTTTGTGATCATGTTTGTGTTTTTATCTGGTTGTTGTCTCTCTTTATGATCAACATTTAACGCCCTATAAATAAACTTAACTTGATAGTGGTTACAATAAAAATTGACTTACTGTTTACTTAATTAAATAAAGATTTAGCAAGAATTTTGATTATCTTTTACATCAGTTCTTTGTGTTAAATGTCAAGTTTCTGATTTTTTTTGTTCATTTTGCTTTAATTTGAATAAATAAATCAACACAAAGAGAGCTCCATTTTTTAAAAAAAAAATTTTTTTTTCACAGAAAATGCAAAAATGTGATTTTTACCAGCGAGCCCCATGTGAGTCTCTTTCACACACTCTTCCTGTGAACGTCAGCTCTGCAGGATGGCATTTTCCTTTTGGAGATGTTTGGACGTTTCCATTCACCACAGACAAACTGCAGCAGTCGGAGCAAACAGGCCACTTTCACATCGAGCTCTGAACAAAGAATAGGGGCCCTGGAGGAGAAGACTGGGAGTCTGAGGCATGGGGAGGCCTTTTTTTTTCCTCTTTTTTTTCTGCCCTAGCTGGCACCGGAATGGACTTGTAGGCAGGAAAAGAGAATCTGGGGGGAAAACTAATGATGAAAAAGTCTACTCTATCCCTGTGCCTTCATTAAATACATGGAAAGAACGAGAGAGGCACATCTGGATTCAATCGGCGTCCCTTTGATGGCATCAAGTGTTCTTTTCCCAGATCAGGGGGCTGGAAGCTACGGGATGTCTATGGCAGCTTGGAGCCCAGAGTCGACTCCTGCCATCTGAACACATGAACCCCCCCTCAGCCCCCCACCCACATCACCTCCACCATCCAGCTCCCTTCATTCCTTCATCACATCACCCCCACCACCTCTCCAACCGGACTAACCTACAGTTCAGCACCAACTCTGAGGTGGGAAGGTTAGACGAACTGCATTTCTTGAGTTTGGAGGAAACATTTTGTCTATCGGCCAGCATACTTTGCAGATTCAGACAAAAGAGTATAAAATGATGATATGACACAAAGCACTTCATGTCTGAAAGCAGAGGTTCCTCACATCATTTATGACTTGACCCCTTAAATTAAAGTGACATCAATGTGTGACCCCTCACAACTTGTTATCTTAGTGAGCAGTTCAACCAAAGAGAAAATTTTGGTGTCAGATTCTGTTTCTTAGAAGGTAAAGTATCACATATAAGTTGACCTGTCATATTTTTTCTTTGAGCTGCTTGAAAGGACCGACGCCCTGGGTTGGGAACAAATGTTGAAGTGCCAAAAGCTGCAGTTCATTTAATGGCCACTGGGGGCTGGCTCCAAATCACAGTCAATTCTCATAGACCCCCATGTTAACCCTGTAAAACCTGTACCAACATCATTTTCCTTGTGCTACATTCACTGGTATTTTGCCGAGGAATGTCCTAAAAGTTGCAAGACATTAGACAATACAGAACTTATTTTGACCCTTTGAGACCTGAAAAAATTGGTTTGATGTCTTCTGAAAATATAGCCAAAAAAAGTTGAAAAAACCTAGTGATTAAAGAAAAAAAAAGGAAAAAAATAATATAAAACAAACAACAACAAAAACAAGGAAATGACCTGAAAAAACATTGCTTAACATTTCTGTAAAATTTTATATCTGTAAAATAATGCAAAATATAAAATTATGATCACTACGAATATAGCATTGTATACATTTTTCCCAAGTTTCCTTAAAGATAATTTCTCAAATCGGCTCATTCATTTCCTGCAGTTTGCAGAACAGTTCTTGTCAAGTTGCTTGTTGCTTTTTTCACGTTTTCCAAAGAAAGCAAACCTATTTGAAGGTTTAAATACTTACCAGCCCAAGAAAAGAGATTCAAACTTAGTGTTTAAAGCCTGGTACAAAAAAAAACAAAAAACGGTTTCGGTCTTGATGGCTAATCTTAACATTGATGACAACTGTATGGCGAGTGGGGGTCACTAGAGTCAGATCTGGCCTGCATTTCTCCACAGCTCCAACCTCTCGTCCAAACATGGTCACTTCTTTCTCCCAAAAACTAAGATGGTGAAATGCAGTATTCGAGGCCTTAAAACAGCCATCCACAAACCAATGGGCTATGTCACAGCAGCTACATCTATTATTTATCCACTCTATGACTGGGGAGCTTGCTCTTTCTCCTTTTCTTCCTCCTTAAACTGATCTGAGAGCACCTAAACTTCCTGCTCAGATCAAACTGGAAGACAGAGATAGAAACTGAGGAAAATGCCATTAGTTTTTAGAGCTCAGTTAATGGTGTGGATGGTCCAGACTATCCTCCAGCTCTGATTGGCTGAACCTCTGGAAACTACCAGAGAATCACACACCTGTGAGCAGTCAGGTGGCTGATTAGCCTGCAGGTGTGCAGCTGCTGCCTGATGAGCAGTCAGAGCTGAGTGGGCCTGATTTGATCCAGTCCACAGTGACAGTATAGTTAGAAAAAGCAGGTTGTTTTATACATGTACAGGAGCACCGTTCCAGCTATGTCTCTGTCCACTGAATGTAAGTGCAATATTCTCTCTGCTTTTAGCTCGAGTTTGGTCACCACTAAGTCCTCAGACAGATGTCTGTCTCTGTAGCTGCTAAATGTCCCACTGTGTTCACCAGCTAGTCTCTGCTGTGTCTGTCTGCTGTTTGCTGCAGAAACGAAATGAAAGAGTAATTAAGCCTTTTACTGAAATATAAGTCCTTGTGTATGTATAAATGCTCTGTTACATGTGAGCATTCTTTTTTTTTTTTACTCAGAGGAGCAGTATGTAGGATTCATGGAGATCTACTGGAAGAACTCATAACTATGTTTTCATTAGTGCGTAATCACCTAAGACATATGCTGCCTTTGCATGCTCCTCGGGAATATTACGAGTTATAAGCACATGAGCAGCCTTCCAAAATTGTAATTATGAGTGGGAAATTCGGAAATTTATGATACTAGAGGGAGTAACTATGATCAATTTGCATGATGTTACAGGGAAGCAGAAATGGCGGAAAGCATGGAAGCAGTGTCAATAATAGATGGTGAAAAAATGATATATATTTTAGTTTTTTGTTCCTTGTAGCTATCATTTACTTTTAGTAGTCGCACATTCTGCAGATGCATCTATTAGCTGTAGCAAGCAAACTTTTAACTGTACAGCATGCCAGGCGAGTACTCTTACATTGGTAATAATGTTATTTTACAACGCGAGTTGCTGACTTGACATCATAAATGCACAAACGTGGTGGCAAAAGTCAATGCTTGGTCAATGGTAAAAAACTTTTTAAAATTAATTCATGTATTAAATAGGCTCATTCATTTTTTGATCACATGTTAATTGTAATATTGTATTTATGTTAACTGCTGTAAAGAGTGACCTGGATAAAATATACAAATATAATATGTAAAAAATAAATAAATCAATAAACTGGGAAAAAGTATTAAACCTCTTGTTTAAACACTCTTAGCACTAAAATCAACCCATCTTGTTTGTAGCTTCCATGTTGTTCCCACTTTATGACCTCAAAACACATGAAAACAACAAAGTCGGAAGAACGACTTCCCAACTAGGAAACTCAAACCTTCTGACATCATAGTATGGGAATTGTAAGAATCGTTGTGTTTTTGTCAGCTTAGAATGAGCCCTCAGGGAGCGAGTTGTCTTCCATGAGCCTGCCATTTTGCACTGTCATGTTTCTACAGTAGCCCAGAATGGACAAACGCTGGCTATAGAGAGGGACTTTCATTTTTTTCATTGCTTCTTTCAAATGGAACTTGTGAGCTTGTGGTTATGACCATAGAAAGTTTATAAAGATGGACAACATAACAGCTCCCCAAAAATGAAGCCAAATCATCTTAATCGCCCCATGGTGCCTGGCTGCGCTATAGGTCATAAATCCCGCCCCCTTCATGTTAGTAAAATGGGACATGGCCCAAACTAAAAAGTGAAAGTACAGCCAAATATGTTTTCTAAAGAAGGGGCAGGCGGGTAATTACCCATTTGATTTACTGCATCCTCTTGCAGATTTAAGGTGTAATTATAGCGGGAACTATGACAGAAGCTGTTTTGAGTATTTTGCCAGGTGTATATGTCTGTCTGTCTGTCTCTCTGTCCATCCATTTGTCTGTCTATCTGAGGACAGATTTTGTCAGCACAATAGTTGTAGCCATGCAGCATGTGTTCACAAAACTTTACAGGAGTGTACTTGAAAAAATGAAAAAATGAAGGCTGATTTCGATGATGTATGTAGTCAAAGCAAAAGAGCCACAAGTAAAGAAAGGCCATTGCCCCCCATATTACGCTCCTTGTCCATATTCATTTTTGAGTGAACCCATTGCAAGATGGTCTCTAATTGTTGATTTAAAAATGTAGATTAGTGCAGCTTTAAATATCATCTTTTAATGCTGTGGACATAAAAACTAAGCTCATCTTTCTTCCACTGCAGAGGCCAGAGGAGTGGTGGCACATATCTCCAAAATCTCTGCATGGCTGGATCCCACTGTAGGTAATGTCTTCTTTTGTCATTTGTGTGAGTGAGCTAACCCTGTGATTATATCTTTATCTGTGCAATAACAATACAAGGGTCTCTAACCAAGCTCATATGATATGACTTAATGTTATTCAGAGGTTTGACCCTTAGTTTATTAACAGCAGGTACAACCAACCTCCCAGACTTTTTATTAAAACAGGGGCTATGTTTAAGACAGTGAGTGTTCCTCTGCAAGCTAACACAACTATAACCCACTCCCCATGCTCATTAACCCTTTAAAACCTGGCTCAAAATCAGTTTTTCTGTGCTGCGTTCAGATGCCTTTTATAAGCATTTAAACCCCTGAAGCCTGGAAAAACAGATTTCTTTTGCAAACATGGGGGAAAACTTAAGCAGAATTTGACAAGATATGTGTCATAGATTAAAAAGAAATTAAAAGGTGACGAGAAATTGACCTGCCATTATATATATATATATATATATATATATATATATATATATATATATATATATATATATATATATATATATATATATATATATATATAATATAAAAATATATATATTTAAAATATATATATTTTAAATATCATAAATGATCACATTTTCCACCAGTTGTGATGTGTATGCAAAGTTTCATGAATTTTTAAACATGTTTAGGCCTTAAAAAATGTAACTCCATTGTGCAAAAATAAATAAATAAACAATATTAAAAATGATTCCTTTAGTTTCAGTATGGTCCTCACACTCGGTGCTTGGGCCCTAATTATGTTGTAGGGGGTAACACTCTCTTTAAGGAAGTTGTCTTGTTTGTGGTTTTTTTTTTTTTTACTTTTGCTGCTTATACTCAGGTTATTTTTTGTAACTTTTTACTTTCTTGGTAATGTTTGGGCCCTTTTGAGTTAAACTGCTTGTCGCCTTCTTTCTGTGTTTTTTAATTTTATTTTTTAAATTTTTTTTAATCAAGCCAATTTGTAGGTTCTAAAGGGTTAAACCCCCCTTTTAAAAACAATTTAGGTTTGAACATTTGGAGACACAGACTGTCCTAAGTAGTGGTTTGCCTGCATTCAGTTGGACTTGTATATATATATTTGTGTTGTCTGCCGCTCTGACAGCTCGGCCTGCTTTGGACATATCTGTGGATAGACTGACTGGCACGGCTTATGGTTGATTTAATTGGCGGCAGACCGCAGGACAGTCAGAGTGGGTTTATCAGCACAGCAGCAGTGATAACACCAGTGTCACCCTGCGCACTCTCGCTGATCCACACACTCATTAGGCGGAGAGCTTTGCCAGCCAGGAGGAACAGAAACAGGCCGAAGCAGGGTGTTGATGGTGCTGATGGTGATGTTTCTGCAGAGGAGGAGGGAGGTTAGCTCGTGGTGGGGGCCTGTGAAACGTCAGACACAACATAAAGGCATTGCCACGTAATTACGGGGCTCTCTTTCATTTTTTGGAAAGAGAGAGAGAGAGAGAGAGAGAGAGAGAGAGAGAGAGAGAGAGACTATAGGGTGTATAGCCTAGAGGTGCGGCGGTAACGTCCTGCCTCCCCGCGCCTAGCTGCCGCTGAGCAAGCTTTGCGCACACACGGAGCTTTGCGCATCTGGTCGTCATCATCAGCAGCAGCTCTTCCTGCTCAGATGTGACTCAACTAGAGTGGGAAGACAACTCCTTCTTCTTCTCCTCAGAGGACTTGTGTGAAAAACGTCTTTGAGACTTTTCTCTCCGGCAGCAGGACGTGCTGATGTTTTTCTTGTTCGCCGCTGACGCGCCGCTGGATGGATTGTCTGTAGGGCGGTTTGTTGGGGAAAAAGCAGGCCAGGAGAAAAGTTTGCTGAAGTTTGTTTGAGCCCCGCGCGGCTGATCTGGATGTGAACATATCCTGCTCGGAAGAACCGAGTCTCTCTCTCTTCTCTCTCGCTGGCTGTTTTTTGGAGGCGCTGCTCGTGCGTTTTCTGCATGCACGGATCTTGTTGGCTCGCTTGTGATTCTCCTCTCTTTCTTCTTCTTACCGCTGCGTTTTTTTCCCGCTGTTCCCCACTTGCGTCATGACTTCTAGCTATGCACATGTAATGGACAGGCAAGGCTCGATATCAAACCGCCTGGAGAGTCCGATCACGTCTAACCTGGACAACCTGCAAGCCAAAAAGAACTTCTCGGTCAGCCACCTGTTGGATCTGGAGGAGGCGGGGGAAATGGTCGGCACCCAGGCGGACGAGAGCGTTGGGGAGGCGGGGAGGAGTATGCTGGAGTCCCCGGGGCTGACCAGCGGGAGCGACACGACCCAGCAGGAGAGTAAGTGAAAAGCAGATCTAACGAGAGCTCAAGAACTGGGACTAAGCACGAGAGATCAAAAACAACTTTTAAATCTTGTGACCAAAATATATATATTTATTTTTAAAAATCTCTTTTGGGTTTTTTTAAAAATTGAAAACCGCAACTTATCAGGCTCCATCCCTGGAAAGTTCTCCAAATTTCACACAAATGTAGATCTAATGAGCAACTGAAAACTCAAGTCATTTGTTTTCATTATGTTCTGGCTTGTGTCCGCGTGCAGAGCGCATGAATGGAGCTGTGCAAAAAGCGGGCGCGCATGGAAGGAATCCTTTAGTGAGTTTTGGCAATGCATCATCCCTGACGGCCTCCCCCTCAAAACGGCCATTAATTTACCATTAACACTTTGATGTCAGTGAGGTATGGTGATGTTGGTGGACATGGTCAGTGAAGTAACCTTGCGAGTCAAACTCGGGGGCAATAAATCTCTCTGTTATGACCTAAATGAAGCCACATTTTCTTGATGGCGCAAGTTTTGAACTTTTTTATTTAAGAGGGAACAAATGATTAAAAATCAATAATATATTTTGAAAATTCTTAGAAAGGGAGTCACATGATGGCTGCGTCGCGAATTTAATAGTTTGATTATAAACATTGAATTTATTTACTTAATTATGATAAAAAAAAACAACTTTTTTTCCAGCCTCACTCATTCCTTCGCTTGAACGTAAAATGAGGCCAGTGTAAGCCAAGTTTGGTGAGCCAAGAAGCGGATACTGCTCACTGAGCTCCCGCAGACGACCCACCCTAAAAATTTGGGCTTTTAATTCCAATTTCGTATCAAAATGTGCCGTTGTGTGAATAAAAGTTGACTAAAACTCCGATAAACCCAAAAACCCCGCTGCTTGCCCTCTCCGGCGCACAATTGAGAGAGTAAATAAACGCAGCCTCCTTCCTCCTCCTCCTCTTCTCCTGCTCGCAGGGCCATTTGCAGCGGCTGACAGAAACGTTATAGGCTTTAATGAGTGTTATTGTTATTTTTTTAAAGGCTAAAAATCGTGTGAGAAATATGCGGGAGGAAGTGGCCGGGGTCACGGCGTTAATTCACGGTTATTTTCGGCCTGTCAAACACCTTCACTATATCGGAGCTTAATCATTTGTCATAATTACCGCGCGTGTCCTCGCGCCAACAATTAGGGCATCAAATAACAGCATCTCGTCGCATGCGATGCTGGTGAGAGATGACTTCAGGAGCGATCAATCAGTCGGTTTAGAAAACAAATATTGGTTCGATGAGTAAAAACATTTGCGAAGTTGAATTGCGTAAGAAAGAGTCCATAGGGTTAGAACCAGATTTACGCAATCAGAAATAATGACACATGTTGGAGCCCAATTATATAATTTTATTTTTCCCATTTATTGACATAAATGTGAATGAATTTGAATGACTTTTAATCTATTTCAACAATTGGAATTTAAATTACTAACTAGATCTCGGACGTACTACAAAGTAAAACATTTCAAAATAAAATAGTAGCATTTTAAATGGATGTGTGTTTTATGATTATAGGAACCAATAACTTCTCCTCTCGTGAATGAGCTTTGGCAGGAGGACTAATTGACTTTCACTGATAGCTGCTAATGAGATCAGTCTAATGACACGTGTTGGCCACACTCACAGCTGCACCATGATGATGATGATGGTGACGGGCATGGCTTTGATTTGCTGCTTTAAATGTCGCCCTGCAGGTTTAATTAAAAGCTTTCCGAGGCCAAACCGCCGCTCAGCCTCAGCGCCACTATTCAAAGGAAACACACTTTCCTCTTTAGGGTATTTTGGATTTTATATTTTTATCCACTTGAAACGAAAATAACAAGTCGTCACCCAAGAAGGAAATATTCTAATCTGAAACTCGTTAATTTAAAAAAAATAATAAATGTAGTAAATTTTACATTTATGCACTATATCTGTCCCAGTGAGAGCTACCGTGCCACGTTTTCACCGTGTTAAATAAGAAAAAGTATTTTAAAATTCTAGTAAAAAACTAGTAAAAAAATTTATTTAATATTTATTTAATATTTTTATTTTGCCAAGTGATCTAAAAAAACACTTTACATGAATTCTGAATTCATTTTGCTTTAATCACTTTTAAAAATGCTATAAAGTAGATAAAAATCTATTATCATCATATTTCATTCCATTTTAATATTTCTTTTTCATCTCGCTGTCAGTACATACGGCGGTCATCTCATTTTGTTGTCGCACTTTTCTCCGGTTGTAACGTCATCAGGCGGGCGGACTAATGAGGTGCGTCATGATTTTCAGTCTAACCTCCAGCCTGTTAAACGGCTGTTTTCTGGGGGAAAGTATGCGCGGTCGCTGGTTAGCCATGTGCGGCTGCCATCAGCGTTTACAGGCGCACTTTACTGCGTCCGACTCCTCACAGTCCTCCACTGCGCTCCTCCATATATCCCAAAACTGCAGAGCTGCAGCTGAGTTACACCAGACTGAGATGAAACAAGATGGAAGTTTGAGGAGAGATTTTTGGTCTTAAATGTTTCCTCAAAAACCAGAAATACATTCCGAATTTCCTGACAGTAATTAATTTAAAACATTTGATCTGTAGGGCTCCGTTTAACACGTGCTTTATGTTTTTTTAGGTTCTGGTGAATTAGGCTAAGAGGGAAACATTTTTTTTTTTATAGCAAGGCAATATTCTACATGTAGCAGATTTTATAACAAGTTAATGTACTTATTAAAATATGATGACGTCCTTAGAAAAATATATTTAATGATAATAATAATAAAATACAAAGAAATGCAATGTTAAAAATGGTAACTTATCTGCGAGCAGGAGTTGTACATTTTAATCTTACATGCAAAACAAATACATCATGTATTTTAATGGTTTTAATCAAATACTTATCTGCCCCAGGGGGTCAGGGCCTCCACAGAGGGGAGGTAAGATAAAGCCGAAAGGTCACTAAAGGATTATTATTCCATTAAATTAGCTTTACAATTTTTTTTTTTTTTTTAAAATTTTTAATAAATTTTGTTTTCCATATCCGTGGTTTGCAGAAACAGATAATTACATTTTCTGCCAAGTTGGTTGCAGCTTTGAGGTTTGAATACATTAACAGATTTTTCAAAGCCAAAAAAAGGAATAAAATAAAGATACAAAAAAAATACATTTCACTCCATTTCATCCTCTCCTGAAAACAAACACAAATGAGGAGAAAACAAAGCAAACAATCACTTTTTTTTGGTCAAGTAGTTTTATATCTTAAGCTTGCGAAAAAGTTAATTCGAGGAGAGAAAAATCACTGCTGGTCACAGAGTGATGAGTGTGTGTAGTTTTGTTTGAACAAAGTTTAAAAGATCAGAAAGATTGTGCCGCAGCTTTTTTTTAATTTTAAAAGTCAATGCATCAGTAATTTATTTGTCCAATGAAATGTAAATGAGCACTTTTACCTTTGATGTTAAAGTACATTTTACTGTCAAAACTCCTGCATTAAATGTTGAGTGCAAATGACTTTTGATGGATTTATTTAAGTGATATTGGTCATTTGACTCTGGTTTTGTCCTTTAGTCTGCTGTTAACTGCTATCAGTAAGATTTACATCAGCTGTAAAAGGTAGATAAACTCTTGTTCTGCATCCCCAAAATGGTCCTGAGATAATCATGAAAGATCCAGATGAGGGACAGAGTGTGTTCAAATCCTGGCAAAAATACTCAGATGCAAAACAAAACTACCTCACTGCAGGGCACAAAGCAGGTCTGCACACTGTTAGGCTCCACATAAACTGTTTATTTCTCTTTTTCGCATCGCAGGGCAAATAAAAGTGCGGTCACAAGATTGTTATATTCATATAAAAACAAACCCAAAATAATGTTAATTTATGTCTGACTTTTCTTTTTTTTTGTCCCTTTTTTTTTAAAACTGATTTTGCCTGTAATAATCCACAACGTAACACTGTGTGGTCAAACTGCACAAAAACTAAACTGTGTTCACACACAGACTAAAAGTTGGGGTCACATGCTTTATTTTAAAAGGCTGCTCTGTTTTAGGACAGATAAGCAGAGGGTGTATGTGTGTGTGTGTGTGTGTTGGGGGGGTCTCTTATTATCTCATTAGACAACAAAACAAACAGGCTCAGCGTTGACACACTGCAGCATCTGCTCCCTGACATGACGCATGAGTGTGTGACACTGAGCGAGGTGTCTGTGTTTGTGTGTGTGTGTGTGTTTGTGTGTGTGTATGAAGTAAAAGCAGTTTTAAACTAATAGTAAAATACTAGAATACAAATTCTGCAGTCACAGTCTTAAACTCTCACAGAAATGTCTTGAACATGTGATCACTGTCTCCAGTTTGAGTCGGCTGAGGACATTTTTTGTCCTGTCAGTCTAATAAAAGCAAAACACATACTTACACTTTAAGCATATTTGAATGTACTAGAAAAGTCAAAATAATCATTAAAAGAATTGGATATAAAAAACGAATATGGATATTAAAATCTGCCATTTTGGAAATTGACTTAAAACTTGTACCTCTTATTTTTTTTGGATTTCCTTTTTAGTCCAGTTCTCCACCTTTTAGATCAAACACTGTCTGCACAGGTTGAGAAATAAAACTTTATAGATTTATATATTTTAGATGAACAAACTATCTGCTGAGGAAGACCCTAAGATGCGACTGAAATCTTGGAAAAATATGTACGTAGTTTCCAAGCTAATTTAGTCTTTTGATGATGTTTAAAGGTTCTTCTGTCATTCAGGGATCACTCAGAACACTGACATTTTCAAAATGCAGGATTTCTACCATAATAAGACAGAGCTCTCTGACAGCGATGAGAACAGATTCAAATCTTCTACTGAAATGAAATGATCAGTATCACTGTGAGAAAAAATCTGCTTACAAACTGATTATGAAGGGAAATGGTCAACAAGGAATCAACCAAGAATAACAATCACAACTGTTTTCAGCTCAAATGTAATGCAGCAGTGACGTTTTTCCAATCAACATATTGACAAAATATTCACACTAAACATCCTCACAATATCCCGTTAAAACCCATTTTATGCATTTGAATCAGATTTATGAAAAAGAAAAAATAAAACATTTATCACCATTTTTTGGGTCTTTGGGAATACAAAGTAAACAAACAGCTAGATTGCAAATAAATTTGGAGGGGTCAGATTTATTTAAGAAGGATCGTAAAGGCAAAAAAACCCCCAAAAATCTTTGACTTTTCACCAGAATGTTAATGTTTGGAATGAACATCTGTTAGTTTGGTGATAACCGTTGTCAACCACCATTAACATTTAATCTAAAGAAAATTTATCAAACCCTTAAATTAAAAAACTTCAGAAACGTAATTTCAGATTGCTGGCATCAGATAATGTACACAAATGTAAACGAATGACAGCATTTTAAAAGTGAAGTATTTTCCATTTTGCACAGATTCTGAGAATGTAATATTTTAGGGATACCAGATATTTTTAGCAGACAGCAGGCTTTTTATTAATGTAAAATATAAAATTTGAATCTGCAAAATAACTCAATATTCCAGCTGACAGATAAATGTAGTGCAGTAAAAAAACTTTCCTCTCATGAGATGGAAGTCTCCTAACATTTAACTACTGTGATGCAGCACAGAACATGAGGAAATGTACTGAGTAACTTCCCACCTCTGTGTGTGTGTGTGTGTGTGTGTGTGTGTGTGTGTGTGTGTGTGTGTGTGTGTGTGTGTGTGTGTGTGAGATCACAGGTTTCTGCCAGTGTAAAAGTGTTATTTTGTGGTCTTGTTGTGGAGTCTTATCAAGGCCTGCAGGAGCATTTAGACCAAACTTGTGCACATTCTGCTGGAAACAAAGGTGCTTTGGATCTTAAATGGATTATATATTTATCTTAGCCAAGAAGCGCATGCCTGTTTGTTTGCTTGTACGTGTGTCTGTTTGCTTGTTAGTTAGGCAGCAGGATGGAAGAACAAGTAGTTTGTTTTTGGTGCAGATCCAAAGCTTATTTTAAAGGAAAAAATCGTATTTTCTGACATAATGTTAGTGTCATTTCTCCATTTATAGTTTCATCTGCCAAGGTTTCAGGATAACCACTAGGCCACAATGACAGCTGTGTTTGTGTGCAGATACACATTAAACTTTTTTTTTTTTTTTTTACATTTTGTACTAATTCAGAGGATGATAGCGTTTGTTGGAGGTTTGTACGCTTTAGTTACAGCTGCTTTGTTATCAGATCATCAGTACTGAAAACAGTGTTCAGAATTCAGATCTTAAGTAGAAAGAGTAATGTAAACGTCCTTTAAAACAAAAGTTCTGTGTCCAAAATTTTTACACAAGTCCAAAAGTATTACCTGAAGTAACCTGTCAAAAGTGAAAGTTCTCATAAGCAGCTGTCAGCAGGTCAGCTGGCAGAGCAGGCTGGGTGAAGTTCTTAATCAAAACCTGCACAATAAATTGCTCCCAAAGTGTGCACGCATGGGAAAATAATAACAGCTGCACTCGTTGAAAGCATCCACATTAATGTATGTTATACTTATTTTAAAAAACACCACTAAAATATCAAAATTCATTGATATATTTAAGTAAATGCAGTATTTTAATGCTAATTTGAAGAAATCAGTATCCTATTAAGCAGTTTAATCATTACACTGTTATAACAAAAAAAGGGTGCTTCGTTGTTACGATCCACCTGAAACCAACAATATAGCACGAGATATTAAAAATCTTCATTACTGTTCTTTGTTACTGGAACGATAAGTGTCACACACTTCAAAATTCAGATATTATTTTCATGTCTGAATAAGGGTTGGAGAAGCATCGCTTTTCAGAACTGCTTGCAGCAGCAGCAGTTGGTGCATAAATGCAAGGAGCTGCATTTTTTATGAAATTATAATATGGTCTGACACAGGGCTTTTTTTTCTTCACATTATTGTACCTCCTCCGGCAAAGTGTGTGTGGCTCCAAACTACAAGCACCTATGCTCCCATTAAGTTTTATAAAGGTTGCATAACATCACCTCGTTGTTCTCCCTGTAGATGAACAGATGAACACGGAGGAAAAGAAGAAGAGGAAGCAGCGCAGGAACAGGACCACCTTCAACAGCAGCCAGCTCCAGGCTCTGGAGAGAGTGTTTGAGAGGACACACTATCCCGACGCCTTCGTCAGAGAGGACCTGGCCCGCCGGGTCAACCTCACCGAGGCCAGAGTCCAGGTATGAACAAGGATGACATCAGCGCAGACCACAAAAAAAAAAGAGTCTCTCTAAAACCTTGTTCAGCGATTTTTGCACTGAACATTTTTTTTCCCCACAGGTTTAAGTTAAAGATCTAAGACTTTTTCAAGCGCTCTATTAACATATTTCCTTCAAATATTTGTGACAAAGTTGTTCAAATGTGTTGGCAAGCACTTCTCCTTTTCCAAAATAATCCATGTCAGGTGTGACATATCAAGATGCTCATTAAACAGCATCATTACTTCACAGGTGTGTCTTGGGATGGTCCCAATAAAAGGCCGCTCTAAAATGTGCAGAGTGACACAACACACCCAGCTAGCACTTTTGGGTTCTGAAAACGTTATGAGAATGGTGGAATGCAACCAGTGTTTTAGTAACATTTTCAGCAGTTTTTTTTTTTTAGTTCCCAGAACATTCTTCTTAAAGTTAGGGTAACGTTCTCCATAAACACCAAAAAATGTTTAAAAAAAATTAAATTGAAATTTTTTAAAATTGTTAACATATCACACATATTGCGTTTTCATAAAAAAAGGTCTGTCATCTCAGTCCTCAATAACATGTTCTGAATGTTGCTCTGAAAATGCTCCTCCTTTGTTCTTTTATAAAAAGAACATTCTATGATTTGTCATCTCTCAACATCACCAAAACATCCTCAGAATGTTGCAGTTAGAACATTACATCTTAGTATTTAACTGTATAGTGACTAGTGAAATGATAAACATCCTTAGAACGTTCTTTGAACACTAGAATAAAATGTTTTCTTTAAGCATTGTTGCAACAGGTAGGTAACATTAGCCAGTGTTGTGGGAACGTTCCCTGCTAGCTAGGACAGTGCCACAGATGCTGACTGCAGGAATGTCCACCACAGCCATTACTGAATTATTCGTTTCACCGCCATATGCTGTCTCCAATGTCATTTCTGCGTCTTTGGCACTACATCCAACCGTCCCGATATTTTGACAAATGCTCCTCCTTCACAAAATAAAATCCTGATTCCTTTATGTCTACAGATTTGCCTCCAGCTGCAGTGATTGATCAGAGAGTTTCGATCTTTGATCAGAGAAGAAGGAGAGGTCATAAACTCATCAGATTACAAAGAATGCACAGTTATGAAGTAGGATGAGGCCTGTGGTCATTAGACTATAAACCACTTTCACTGTAGGGACACAGAAACAAACAGATCTTTATAAACAAACAGTCACACAGAAACTTGCTGCGTTATTTGGTACATCAAAAATGGTCCTTGAGGTTTTGGCCCCCCTGTGGGACCTGTTAAGGGATCCTTGTGGGCCCTCGTGACTCAGAAGAGGATTTATGAAATGATTCGTGAACAGCTTTGTTTGTTTTAACAGCAGAGCAGCAGAGAGAGAAACCGGAGTCACGAAACAGGACGTCTTCACATCATCTGTGAGCTCAGTAGATTGAGTTAATAATTCCGTAGAGGCTGCTGCTTATCAGGGCCTGTTAACGTGTGTTTAGATTTTCCATTATGAGGCCGTAAAGGATCTGATAAGAACTCATGAGCAGCGTGCAAACATCCTCTATCAGACTTCCGTGATCTCTTGAATAATTGCTGATAGTTTTGAGTCTGTGAGCAGTTTGTAAACTCCCCAAAGGGACTGGATGTGATCAGAAAAGTGGATGTAATGATGTCTAATTTCCTCGGCGGTTTACAGATCAGTGATAAGAGGCAAATGTGCAGCACATGAGGGCTGCAGCAGAACGGGAGCTGGATATGACGCAGTAATTGGCCAAATGAGTGAGATCGCTCGTCCAAATGTCGTCAATTAAAAAAGCAAGAGTATGGATTTAATATTTGAAACGCGACGAGGTTTTACTGAAATTTGTCAGTTATGTCATGAGTTCTTCATCCAAACAAATACAGTTATGCTTACCTCAGAATTTATGTATCATTATGTAACTGATCATAGTGCATTACATGAGTCTAACAAAAGAATTAGAAATGCTGCATTACACTGTATTTTCTCTTTGATATAAGAAGCAAAAGCAACTGAAAGTAGTTCCACTGAAAGAGAGCTCAGATAATCTTTGCTAAAAAATATAAACTAAAGAATGCAATATCTAAAAGTCTCAGGAGGATTGTGCTGTCGCTGCTTCACCAGCTAACTAGATGCACAAGAAGCAAAAGTCTGAATATAAAAATGATTAAGGCCGAAATACATTTGTAAAATGAAGAATATTCTTCCAGTTCATCAGCCAGTGTTGCTGGGGTGTTTTTTTTAAAGAGATGCATTCCTCTCTTTCCCCAAATTTTCTGTTTGTTAATTTTAAACCTTTGAAACTTGAGCAGATTGGTTTGATTTCTTGGCAAAATATGTTTCACAGATTGCAAGAAACTGGTTAAAAGGTGACAAATAAATCACCTAAGAGGGGAGTATTATTAGAAAAGCATCTGAAAATAGGGGGAAATGTCCAGAAAACTATATTCATACCTATGATTATTTTATATTTAGAATTAAATTACAGGGTTAAAAAAATAGGCTAATAAAATATATAAAAGCAATATATTTATAATTTATTATTTTCAGCTAATTTTCTTTTATTTTTTTTTAAATTCTGTGCTCATTTTAGGGCCATGTCTCATTAGGTTGCTCATTGCCCCTTCCGCTGTTTTTTAAAGAAAACAAGCCAATTCGCTCAAGTTTTAAACCTAAATTATAAGAAAAGAAAAGACACACTGTCACCCACAAATTTAAATTAATGTTTTTTTTTTAAATTTCAGTTTTATTTTTAGGGCTTTAGGCTTTTATATAGGGCTTTTGCCTTTAGAATAATGAAGCTGGGGAGAGACGGTAGAAAGGGAAATTACATGCAGAGAGGGACACAGGAATTTTTCCTGGGCCACTGCAAAGGCCTCAGACTATACTGGACACACCAGTTGCCATTGAATCAAGACCTTGAAAAAAAAAAACATGTCAGTGTATTCTTCTAGCTCTGAGCTGTGTAAGCACAACATCCCTGCACATTAAACTCTACCATAGGCTTATATTTTGATTGGGATGCGGGGGACACATCCCCCTCAATATTTAGAACATGTGCACTGACCCAAATAAAAACACTAAAGTACCAGATGAATCTCATTTTAATGAAAAGAGACATTTTCAGCATAAATTGATGCAAGAATGGCACAAATTGCTGCAGAAAAATTCACAAGAATGCAGAAAATTAGGTCTTTGATGCTCAAAATTTCCTGGCACAGGACCCCCTAAAGTCCCCTTTTCATATGTGTCTCCCACCCCAATGCTAAAACAAAACCTACACCCCTGAGCTCTACTCTTACTACCTATATGTGGCCTGACAGACAAAACCCAGG
This sequence comes from Plectropomus leopardus, assembly GCF_026936395.1. Lineage (NCBI taxonomy): Eukaryota > Metazoa > Chordata > Actinopteri > Perciformes > Serranidae > Plectropomus > Plectropomus leopardus. The sequence goes on from NC_142180.1 coordinate 4,683,099, forward strand.
GCAAAAAGTCCACCTTACTTGCTGTTGCTCATGAAGCTGTGAGTGTGTGCATCTGCATTTATGTAATGTAGAATTTCTTTTTGGATAACAGCTGCTAGAGAGAGGACACTATTTACAAAAATTTTACCAAATCACTGAAATTTCAACTGAAAACTGAAAGTTGTGGGAACAAACAATGATTCTGTTTGGTGAGGTGGACATGCTGCTTCTGCATACCCCCTGGAAGTACGCTGTTGGTTGCACTGGATGGTCTGAACTTAAGAAAGGTCCATACAACTCTTCTTTTAAATTCATCCAAGCCTTACGCATTTGTTTGATGATATTTGTCTAATTATATACATATGAATCAAGAAAGTATGCATTAACTGCAGATTGATTTGCATCTGTAATGCTTTTTTGTGTGTGTCTTCTGAGCACAACAGAGAGAGTCAGAATTCTGCGGGCAGAGAGAGAGGGAAAGAGGAAATAGTGATGTTGGAGAGAGAGAGAGGCAGCACATCTGTGAATAATGTGTAGCAGAGAGCAATGCAGAAATCCTTTGATAAAAGAGACTTTGGGCTCATTCCTGAGGCTGTGCGTCAGCGGACAGCGAGCCCCTGCGAGCGCCCACAGCATCTAATAATGGATTTGATTTCACAGCGAGGAACAACATTAGCACCCCCCAAGTCCCATCATCATCATCATCTGCTTAGCAAAGGGGGTGGGGGGGGTGATGAGGGGTAGATGGTGAATTGGAGATGAAGTGTGTGTGTGTATGTGTGTGTGTTGAAGTATGTGAGGGATGCAAACATAACAAAAGTTTAAATTCAAGATGAAATGCCAAAATATATTTAAAACCATTTTAGGTCACATTCCTGGTCATGTTGTACACCTATTTAAGGCTTTGAAACCTGAGCAAATTGTTTTGATTTCTTTCAAAAACATAGGAGGATAGCAACAACATTGCCCAAAAGTTAGCAAAAAAATAGTAAAAACGTTACAAGAAAATAACCTAAACATATATATATATATACATATGTAAACACATACAATGGGCGTCGTCAGTCTATGTCCAAACAAATCTACCTACGGGTACAAATAAAGTCACCTGACCTCACTGTCCTGTCCACATTAGGGGTTAATTAATACTCCCTTTATGTACAAAAATAGATAAGTCTGTTTCAAACGTAAACCTCACGGTCCTCATACTTCTGTGCGTCCTTTATGTTGGCATTAATGCAGAGAATAAGTGGCACATCTGTTCTGCAGTTTTTAAAGGTCTTTGGGTAGGTTTCCATTAACCTCCAAACTGTGCAAATTGAAATTGTGAATATAAAATACACCAAATGGAAAAAACGTCAATTTTTAAAAAAAACTCCCATATATTGCAAAAAAGTTTTAAGGCTTGCATAAGGTGGTATTTCAGGTGATTCCAAAAAGTCATATTTGCAAACCTGGAATAGAAAGACTTTTTAGGCTTTTTTAGGTCACAAGGTGCTATGGCTTTGTGCTTGTTAGTAGGAACTGGCTCCCTCATGATGCAGCAGGAGCTACAAGAGGCGTTATTGCATCACATAACTCTTCAAAAGTTGATCAGATCATCTGAAAGTTTTATATCCACAATTCCTCTGTGAAATCGTGGACTGTCACCTCTCTGAAATCCCTTACATGTGGCCGCTCCTACATATAAGGGGCTTGCATTTCTATTATCGCTCACATAAAACTTGGATTGGAAATAATGACAGCTAGAGCGGTGGCTGCAATAGAAATAAAGCTGCTAATGTTTCAAACATCCATCACCATGTAACTGCGAAAGGTGAAGTCACGTAAAATCACTCAATGGAAATGCAGTCATCTTGTGTTTACCGACATTTCGAATATATTACTCAAGTTTTGCGCAAATATGTAATGGAAACCCGCCTTTTGTTGTCTCTTGCTTCTCTACAATGCCCCCATGGTCTCTGGTGGTACTTCTCTGTTTTGTAGTCATCTGTAAGCTTTCAGAACACGTAATGGACAAAATGTGTCATATATACGTGTCTAACATTGGGACCTCACTTTAATGACATGCCAACTTTTCACATTCAGTTCTGTCAGTGTATCCAGTATTCCAGTTTAACCGGAAATGTTTCACAATACTGAATCTAGATACTCTACAAAAGGTCTGAACTTTGAGTTCAAACAAACATCAAAAAAAGGGACAATTTTAGATGTAATCGATTTGTTCTCAGATGATTTTAGAAATGTTTTGATATTTTCATGGTGTCTGTTCTTTTATTTGACTTCACATAGAGTAGAGAAACATGTAATGAAGGTCAGGAACTGTGACACAATGAGTGTTTACATGGGCATTATGATCGTTTTTGGAGTACTGTTCATGTGTCTGAGCATGAAAACAGCATATTCTGTTTATGAGAAACCTGAATGCTAGCTGCAGGCCTCTGAAAGAAACTAGGGTATATATGTGAAATGTCAATAACCAGATTTGTCTGAGCTCATGTGAACATCATATCCTGAATATGATCATAATGTGATGACATGTTCCAAAGTTCCAAAAGCACTATTTGGTAAAGTTTTGAGATTACTTTTTGTCACAATTTGTCAGAGCTGACAAAAGCAACATCGTGCTTCACTTTGGTTTTTTAACCCTTTGATACCTGGACCAACATCAGTTTTCTTGAGCAAGTTAATTGTTTATTGCTGGTACATCCAATGGAAACTGTTCACTTGTGGTGACACTGGGCTGGTTTTTCTGTGGCTGCACCACTCCACACAAATGGAAATAAATATCTAAATTAATAAATTTAAATTGCTCATCATGTTTTTTCCCTCTTTGTTTGCAGGTTTGGTTTCAGAACAGGAGAGCTAAGTTCCGCAGAAATGAGCGCGCCATGCTGGCCAGCAAAAACGCCTCGCTCCTAAAATCTTACTCGGGAGATGTGACGGCAGTGGAGCAGCCAATCGTACCGCGTCCTGCACCACGCCCCAACGACTATCTGTCCTGGGGTAGCGCTGCCCCATACAGGTAGAGTCCACTCTGTTCTCTCAGGGGACATCACCAACAATCTGACATTCACATCACAGCATACACTGTTTACACTCTGCACTGCTTCTGAACTAACACTGTCTGCAGCACAGAGTAAAAGAACTGCTTAACTACAGGCAGTAAAACCAGGACGAAGAGAGTCCTGCTGTCAGAAAGTAAAAGTAAAAGGAGCGTACACAGTAAAATTTATCTAGGATCAACGATTAACTGGAGCATAAATTGCTCGATTTCTTTCAAAAACATGAGAAGAAGGTAATGAGCAACAAAAAAAGAAATGGCCCAAAAATTAGCAAGAAATTAGTCAAATGTACAAGAAAGTAACTTGAAAATTACTGAAAATAAATAAATAAATAAGAGAGTTAAAGGTCAAACAAGGAAATGATTTGGAAAAACTGGTTTTAAATGTATATTAATTTTAAAACCATATGTTTTAATGATATTTATACATATAGGTTGTCCATAGTAAAACAAAAAAAAAAATCTAAATCTACAAACTTCTTGTAACATTTGTTGTTGCTCACTGCATTTTCCCATGTTTTGGAGAGAAATTGCAGCATTTTCTCTGAATTCCAAGGTTTAAATATTTATGAAAGGCACCAGAAAGCCGCAGGAAAGTGATGTTACTCCAGGTTTCAAAGGGTTAGAGTAAAGTCATTGTGAAGAAGTCTTGGGCGAAAAACCTCATATCTCCAGATTTGGGTTTGGCATGCTTTTACTTGATGTGAAGAGAGAGGAAACGAAAGAAGAAAAGGAAACAGGAAAGAATATTGGGAACAGAACGGAACGGAATGAAGGGAGGAGGAAAGAGGAAAGAAAAGTAGTAAAGCAACAAAGGAGAGTAAGACGGAGCAGAGCAAGAAAATAATGAGAAGAAAAAAGGACAGGAAGGAAAGAAGAAAGGGAAAAAGGAAAAATGAAGGATTTATAAAAAGAGGACAGAGAGAGACAAATAAGGAATGACAGAAAGAAGAAATGAAACAACTGAAATAAGTAGGTTAAAGAAAAAAGGAAGAAAAAAAGGACAGAAGGAAAGACATAAGAACAAACACACAGAAGTAAGGTAGAAAGACAAAGACAGCAGTGAAGTAAAAACTACAAAGTCTCCCAAAATTTTAAGTAATGTACTGCAGTGCTCCAAACCCTACCTTAGTACTGACTTACTTCTCTGGTTTGTGCTGCAGAGCATCAGTTCACACAAGTGTCTCCAGATGAAAAAGCACAAGCTGATACCACAATAACCACATGTTAACACCACCGTAACATACACACACACACACAAACTCACACACACACACACACACACACACACTGACCCTGCCTTCTGTTATTGTTTCATTTCCTCCTCCTCCTCTACCTGCACATACTCTTCATAGTTCCTCTGACCGTCTTGATCTCTTCTGATCCACCTGGACTCAAACTGACGGGCTACAGGTCAGCACTCCGCTTGGTATCTGTTGTTAGAAGCGTGGTGTTATTCTAGATTTTTCTTCTTGTCATCATATCGTATATGTAGACTCAAGTCCATCAAAATTACCCGCCCTGTTTTCCAAAAATAGCTTTTCACTAGTTTTTAAACAAACTGGAGGAAATAATATATTTTTTGGGGACTACTTTCAGTGGCAGATTATTCCACATTTGGTGCTCTAGTGAGCATTTGGATAGTGTATGTGGGATTGAGTCAAAATAAACTACAGTGTGTGTCTCCATGGTAATGAAGGAACATGTCACCCAGTGCAACAGTGTGACTCACTGGTGTGTTTTTTTTTTTCTATGACAATGGAGCTCTATGACACAGAGGAGGAAGATATATCAGGCTTTATTACACACATTATTTTATGATTTTTAATAGGAAGAGTTAATTTGAGGAAAAATATAAAGTAACTTCATACTTGTGTATCATACATTCATCGTAAGATAACTAGACCTGCTGTCTGGTAAACTTTTTATATCGTCTGTAAAACAGAGTTTTGTTGCAGCGTGATGACATGGTGACTTTCAGATTTGCAGCTGTGAGCACCTGTTTCTACTATTCTTTTTGCCTAATGTTAACAACCATAACAATCATGTGAACATCAAACACCCTATCATGCCTATCATGTTCCCATGAGCGAATATTCTAAAAAAAACACATTTTTTTAAATTGCTCAGTGGATGCAAATGTATTGTATTATTTTAATTTTGATAATTCTTTCAAGGAACAGCTTGTTAACTGTTGCACTTAAGTAAAAATGAAAGTTTAACTTTTAATTTCATGATATTACAATATTTTGTGGTTGCTTTGGCCAAACTTTTACAACAACAAAACTCTGAGTGCCAAACTGTCATGTTAAATTCACTGTTTAAGCACAAACTGCTGTGCTGCTGACTTACACAGTGCAGAACACTAAATTACACGCGCAGTCCTCAGTGTAAAGCGCACTTTACTGTTTTATACTTTCCAGCTTTGTAGTATTACAGTGTTGTCTTTACAATTTGATGAATATGTAAACTTAAAAGTGATTAAAATATTAAACAACAAAAAGACAGATTTACTGTCTTGTAAAGTCATGCTTGAGACCACATTATGTATGTATTATATTACATATTCAATATATAAGATGCATGTTTCTCACAAAATGCAAAAATGAATAAAGAATATTGGCAGTGTTGTGATGATTTAAAGCAAAATCCTTTACCTGTTTTGATACAGTTGTTTTGCTGTAATTTTTTATTGTATATCAGATGATAGGTCTCTAAATTAGGAAAATCGTATTTATGGTCAGCGTCTGGTGAACACACTCACACGAGTGAGTGCTGTTCATGACGTGTTGAGCACTAAGCTCAACTGATTTTTGGTAATTTTTTCAATATAGGTTTTACATTGACACTCTGTTGTGGACATTTGAGCCAAAGTAATCATAAAATAAAGTAGTCATAATGTATGGCTGCCTAATCAGAAGAAAACAAAATATTAGTATCAGGTAATAATATGAAATTTTTTTTTGTTTTGACAAGAATTTGTTCATGTTTTAACAAAAATATGTTCATGTCATAACAAAATATTTTGTCATACAGACTTATCACCTTATGCCAAAAGATACCGTTTATCTTGTTGTAAAGTCAAAATGTGCTAATTTAGTGCTACAACATAACCTATTACACTTAACTTCTCTTACTGTTTTAATGAGAAGCTCATGTTTCTTTGAAACCACCTGAGAACATTAGCTTTATTTCTTTCAAAAACATGGGAAGAAGGCACTGAGCAACAAAGAAGAAATTACCCCAAAATTTCAAAGAAATAAGTTGAAAAAAGGGAAATTACCTTACTATTAGTAAAAATAAACAAATGAGTAATTTTAAAAAAAGAAAAAAGGAAACCGCCTGGAAAAAGTTCTTTAAAATTATAATTATTCTGTCACATATTTTTAAATATATAATCATGATACTTAACTGTATAGATTTTTCCCTAGCTTTTTTTCTCTTTTCCCTAGACATTTTCCCATAGCTTATTTGAAATAATTTTCTAAATCTACTAATTTCTTGCAATTTGTGGAGCATTTCTTACTAAGTTGCTCATTGACTTTTTCCCCATGATTTTTAAAGAAAACACACCAATTAGCTGAGGCCTCAGACATTTAAAAATTTGTGAAAGGCGACTAAAAGCAGCAAAGGAAAAGTGATGAGGCTCCAGGTTTCAGAGGGTTAACTGAGGAGACAGTTTGTATGATGTTATAACGTGAAGAAAAAAAAACTCTTAAAACATGACATAACATTTTGCTATCTCTTTGTTTTATTCATCAGACAAGTCGTGGATACTCTCTGACTTTCCCTTTTCTGTCTCTACTCTGCTGTGTCCTCACGCCTCTGTCTTCCTTACAGCCTTCTCTCTACACCACATATATAACAGCTCTGTATGCACATATCTAACTCCAAACTAATCGTGCTGAATAAAAATACCCTTTTCCTCGCCCTCAGTCCCATCGCTCCCCTCTGTCAGCATGAGCAGGGCGGGACCAGATCCTGTGACCCTCCTGACGAGGTGATAATGTGAAAACAAACCGTATTAAATCCACTGTTGACCCCTGCGACCCCTCTGTGCTACACTACACCAGATAATGAACGCTACACAGAGAGACAGAGCTCTACTGGGCAACATTTTTTGTGACTCTGGTTACATTGGTCGTGATTTACAGTAATCCTCCGTTATGAAACTCGGTGTAAAATGTCAAAACCCTGCGGCCGCGGCCCAAACTCACTGAGAGCTTTTTGGCCGGACGCAGAGCAGCGAGGGGGAAAAGCTTTTTGTGAAGCAGGAATAATGCTATGTGGAACACACTAATGTGGTGCTAACACTTGACTGTATATTATCCTAAAGCTGGTATCCGATGCCGGAGGGGGGGCCAGTGCGAGTGCCACAGAAAATGCTGCCCTCAGAGAACAAGTACGCTTTCACTTTACTCCATTCACTTCCTTTTGTGTTAAGGAAAACTGGCTGTGTTCTCCTTTAAGGAAGAACACTGCTGTTTTTCACATTTTAGTACATTTATTGTTTTCAGAGCTGTTTTCTGATTGTAATTCTTCAATCATACTCTGCCTTTTGAATGTTTTTGTGTTGATATTACACTTTTACTTAAATACAATGAGGTTTTCTTTTTGTTGTCGTGAGAGGATTATACCAGCGTTTTGCACATTTTAGACATTTTAGACCAACACATTAATTTAGTTCCCCTCATCTGGCAGCCTTTGGTTTCTATACAGTAAAAAAAATAAAATCTTCAAACACACTTCAGATGGATAATCTATCAGTGAGCATCATGTCTGCTTTACTGTGTGTTTAATGCAGAGCAGACTTTTAAAATTCATCTGCACTCACAGATAGAACTGTTAATCCAAGTGTTTTGTATAAAATAAATAAAATAAAAAACAAACAATAGCAGAATGGGGGAAAAATACAATTGTAAGAAAAAACAAAAATTTTGAAATTGATCACAAAAGATGAAATGAAATACCAGCACAATGCTATGTGGTCCTTAATTCTTCTCATTTGACATGCTAACAATGTCCATTGAGAAATTTAAAAAGGATTGGAAATGAAAAACAGTTATTCAAAGATAAATTTTGTGTTTGTTTTATTGTGTAGATAATTGTTACTCAGCTCTTGCCAATAGTTTAGGAATGTGCGTGTGCTTCACGATCATTGGGATTAACTTAGAAAGCATGAATAAAGAAAAAACGAGTGAGATTGAGTGAGATTTTTTTGGGTAGAATCTGAAAAGCCCCAAAATATTTAGTCTGATGTGCAGGCAGGAGGACATGAAAAGCAGACAAGATGATCACCAAAATAAAACACATTTTAGCCTCTTTAAATTTATTACTGGCATGAACTGAAAACAAAAGCTGCACAAATTTATGACACTTTGGTTAAAACAAAAACAAACAAGTCAATATATCAAGCAGAGAGGGACACCACTGTTTTGTTAAAAAAAAAAACAACAACAAATGACAAAGAGGTAGATCTGTCCTCAGTTCTAGTGAGTAAAACATAGGGAAAATAAGGAAGAAAAGAAAAGAAAAAGAAAGAAATTAGACAAGAATAAAATAATTATTTATCCTGAAAAGAAGAAATTTACAATTTGAGGATCTACAATTGTTTATTTGCGATTTTTCATGTTGTTTCTTTTACATGAGTAATGTGAGGCTTCAATATTAAAACTCAGAGCTTGGCGCATTATTTCAGCCAATAAATCTACCTAAGAGACAGAGAGAAACCTAACAATGGCAGATGATCAATTTCTTGTCCATCCTGGTCCCATCTTAGAACATCTTTTTCTCACTGACAGATTTGACGTGGATTTGTCCTCTAAAAGCAGATCCAATTGGGAAAATAGAGTAAAAACTTTGACACCTCCCTCTATAAAAAGGTTATGGTTGGACAAAGCCAAGCCATGTTCATAAAAGTGCCGTTTTTAATCCAAATAACAAAAACGACAATGTGGTGATGATATGCACTCATTAAATGTGGTAAGGCAGGAGAAATATACTCTTTGTGTCTGACTTTAGAGATAAATAGATTAACTGCTGAGGTAACATGATAAGCTACCCAAATCTTTTGATGATTAATAATTATACTAATTAACTTTATTTATATAGCACTTTTCTTGGGTGGAAAATGCCTTTCAGAAAAGCAACAGATAAAAACAAGGCAGCAATAAAACAATAAACAATACAACACAGTGATCATATATCAATACTGGGGAATAAAGAAAAAGTATGAAAAGTAGCGTACAATGGCCGTAGAGGGATGATAAAACCTAGCAACAGCAACATATTAAATTTTCATGATTGCTTTTGCATAAAAGAAAGTCTTAAGGGGAACAACAAGCAGAGCTGCATCCGCTCATCTGAGGCAATGCCCAGGCACATAGAGGGTCAAAAAATCCTTGATGTGATTTGGAGAAAGATCATGTAATGCTTAAAAAGTAATCATCAGATTTTTTAGTGCCTGTTAAAATTTGGGCAGCAATGTTATGCACCAGTTGAAATTTGAACACATTACTCTTATGCTTGCAAATTTACAAAAACATGCAAAATTAAGACTTAATTGGAATAGAGAAGCTCCAAATTGAGTCTGTAGGTTGACACTGTAAAAAGTTTAAAGCTGCACAGTTAAAACCAAGCTAATCAAAAATCCTGACATGCTCTGAGAAATGGTAATGTGATGTGATGTGCAGTCAGGTTAAAATGTGCAAAAACATTGGTTAAGTTCCTGTGGGGGTTTTTTAGTCGTGAGCGTTTTAACGTCAGATTTCAATTTAATCAAATCAGTGATACCTGTTTTTTGTTCCTTTTCATATTTCCACAGCTGTGGCTCACGCTGAGCCTCAGCTCGCTGTTAGCCGCAGATGATGTAACCTTTTTTCCCCTCCTCTTGTCTCTTAGCGCCATGGCCACCTACCCGCCCACCTGCTCCAACACCAACACGTCCCAGGGAATGAACATGGCCAACAGCATCGCCAACCTGCGGCTCAAAGCCAAGGAGTACAGCTTGAACCAGGTGCCCACGGTCAACTGAGAGGAGGAGAGGCCAGGGGCCCGTGCAGAGACGGGAGGGGAACCTCTCTGCAGCCGGACCCCCGCGGTCGGACACCGTCTCTGGGCTGAGCATCATCTTACACATCCTGGATCATGAAGCCTCCTGTCCTTTGTGGAGCAGTCTCGATGATCACATAATATGCAAAGTGTTGGACACCGAGTGATGGCAGGATTTTCCCTAAGTCGCCTCTTTTTATTCTCCTGAGCATCACCGAACTCTCGTTTGTACAAAAAGACAGCTAGACTGGATGCTGTAGCCGAATATCTGCGTAGTTTTACATTTGTGATTGTGACTGAAACGGAGGGCGAGTTTTTTCAAACAGCATTTTGTTTTCAATCAGAGAACTTGTTCTCGACGGAGACTTGCGTACGGACTACGTGGAATTGTCCCTTTGGCTGTGGTGTTGGATTAAATGACACACCAAATTTGGGATCAACGCTTTTTTTCCCTTTTAAAATCAACAACAAACCAACAAGGACTTCCTCTGACATTTATGCAATTTTTTAAAAAGATAATTTTTCCACATTTCTTTCCATGTTATACCACTGACGAGCAAACATTTTCATCGCATTTTGATTTTCATGTAATAGTCCAATATAAAGGAGAGGCTAATGTATTTCTGAATCCAAAACCAGTAGATTCTCTTAATTTCCTATAATATCCTTTATTTGTAACAGAAAAAACTTGTATATTAATAAAAATGCATTTCAAGCAATGCAATGGCACAGTGTCCAATTCAACAGAACCTACAAAGGAGGGAAAAAATACCAACTTTCCACTTTTTGGAGTGAAAAAAAAGATTGCCACAATGCAGACAGACTTAAATCATGCTTCAGAAACTATAAGAAATAAGTATATTTATAGCTGGAAAGCAAAATGATTTTGGACCTTGTGCGTGCCCCATAAAAGAGAGATTTACAACTCGAGAACAGATTCTCCTTCACAAAAACCTCAAGCTGTTCCTGCTTTGTGTGTTTTCTTTTTTCCTGATTACCGCAACCTGAAATTTCCATCTTAAAAACAGGATATTTATGAGCAGGGAAATCCTCTCCTTAATATGGAGGGCCCCCGGGCCTCGTTTAACTCTGCGGCTGTCATACAAGGTGTTTCTTCTCCTTGGCCCCTCATAACCTCCACCGTCAACAAATACATGTCGACACTCGTCCTCGTACGACGCACACGGGCCATAAAAGTGGGGTCGAATGAAATTGCAGCTGATGTGGTTGTGTTTCGATTTTTGGGGAGGAGGTGCTCAATAGGTGCGGTCACAGGAGCACGTCGTCTGTGGAAATAGTTTTTGGAGAGGTTTATCGTTTGCATCTCAGAAGTACTCAAGAAGACTGCAACAATGATTAGGCTTACCCTAAAATTTAATTTGCTTTGAGAATGGTAAGCATGATAACATGTTGTGAAACTTTTTCCACAACATATTTTAAATTCTTATTGTTTTTGGTGAAATTCTGCATAACGTGAGCATGCTGAATTTTAATTATTTAAGGAAACTTTATATATAAAAATACATTCTGTTTTTTGTTGTTTTATCACTGTTGTTTGCTTCTGAAAGGCATCCATCATCACATCGTTACTGTTTTAGCGTCCTGTTTCGTTTTGTTAGTAGTTTGTCAGTACAGCTTTGAAATGCTGGTACTTTAACCTTTGAAAAAATTAAAATTAGATCCAAAATAAGCAAGAAATTAGTTCTTTTTTTAAAGAAAAGTAAAACAAAGGACAGAAAGAAAAAGAAAGACCTAATAGAAGTGCTAAAAATAAATGAATACGAATATCTGATTATTATAATAATTAAACATATTTTCTTGGTATTTTTCCTTAGTTATTTGAACATTTTTGAATGATTCACTCCCTTTTTTAAGCTAACTTTTAAGGTTTTTTTTAAGACATTTCCTTGTCGCCTTTTACTTTTGTGTAGTTTGCGGGACATTTCATACCAAGTTACTGAATGCCTTTTTGTTGAAGGAAATCAAACCAATTGAATAAAGCACAAGGAAATTGATGCTGAAACTGACCAGATTTTACATTGAACATGACAAAAAAATGACTGACGAAGGTGCATTTTCGACTTTTTGTCCAGAGTTTTTAGAGGGAATGGGAATGATTTTTTTTTTCAATTTTGGCATGTAATCTTTCATCTGATCTGAAAGCAGGAGAATCCCCTTGAAAGCATGAACATTTTGGAGCTTTTCATCATTTCATTTTCTCCCAATGTGGGATTTTACCGCTACGATATTTTTTTTTTTTAAATTTTGAACGTAGGATTATTACTTGTAATGGAGCACTTTTTCCATTTTTTAATTAAGTGACAGATTTAAGGACTTCTTCCACTTGTTTGAGTTGTGAGTTGAGTGAGGGTTAGTGGTAATAAAGAGGTGCTTCACTGATGTGACCGGAGGGTTTTTCCTGACTCATATGCCACATTAAAAAAGGGATATTTCTGTTTTCTTTGCAGCCCTTTTATTTTCCGCTGCTGCTTGTTTTCCTGATCACTGATCCCTGACTGTGGTATGTCCAGTGTCAGACCCCTGTCCCCCTCTCCCCTGCCAGGCGCCCGCTCTCACCTTTCACGGCCAGGGCCTGGGCTGACCTGAAGTGATTCCAGATGTGGAGATCGTTTTGACCCCCCTCCCTACCCTTCGCCCTCCTCCTCCTCCTTTTTCTTCCCCTCCTCCTCCCCTCTCTCTTCACCCCCAGGCCCTGGCCAGCCACTCCATCAGGGCTGACAGCGTCCCCTCGGACAGCGTCTCTCCTCGCCTGAGCACATGACATACAAGGCAGCTCCCCTGCCGCCGCTCCTCCTCCCCCTCCTCCCTCGCCCTCACCCACCCACCCCCATCCTCAGCAACACATCTGGAGCTCATTACAGAGGAGACAGTAAGAGCGAGGGAGGGGCGGGGAGTCTGCGTGCAGAGTGTGTGTGAGTGTGTGTGCAAGAGAGCGGGAAAGAGTGTTTCTTAACCCTTCTCCCTTAAAACATCCACCTCTTTTCCTCGTCTTTTATTCTCTTTGTTTCTTTTCTTCTTTACTTCTCTTGCCGCCCTTCCCACCCTGCATGCAGTGATTTTTGTCCTGCTGTCAGTGCCACATGATCACAAATACTTTATTAATGAGTGGTTTTGGAAAAGAGCTCAGCACATGAAAAAAAAGAGAGAAAATCTCAGAGCAGCCTGAGTGAAATACTGCACAGCTGTTAACAGTGTGTGGTTTGGGTGAACAACCAAAAGAATTTCCCGAGATGTGGAGTTTCCACGCAAAGTCAAGTTGACTGAGAGGTTGCACTGTTTGTGTGATTAAGTCACTATTATTACACACTTTTCATAAACACAGATGCAGGCTCCGATACACCCTCTGTAGGATTGTAAAGGAAACATAATTAACTTCAAACTGCCATCTCAAGGTTAATTCTGATGACCATATGTACTGCGCTGCCAGTGAGAGCTTGTTTCCTTTCTTCAGGAAGTCAGAAAATCTGCTGCTTTTTACCACTAAAAACAGGTTACTTTCTTATTATTACTATTATTATTACTTACTATTTGAATAGAATTTCACAATACTTTAAATGCCTCAAAAATCATTAACTTTTCTTAGAGCCTTTAAAGGATAACTCTGGTTTATTTCAGCATGGGTCTTGTAGTGACACTGCTGCACCAAGCAGAATCTCTCTGATTTACATAAAAATTGGAGGTTTTTGGAGGTCATGATTACCTTCCAGTGACAGTGCTCAGTGCCAATGCAGGAATACTAAGTGTTTCATGTGGCAAAGCAGAGAGTAAAGGCCTCTGTATGCTTTAAACAAAGTGCTGGTTCGATTGTCTAACTGCATCTGAAATCCTCTGTTAGACTTCAGGGTTTAGAGGTCTCTATGCCAATTCTTGTTTCTGAAACAGACAATCTGACCATCATGCTCACTTCAGACAGACATTTTCCAGGTGCGTGGAGGTGACAGTAAGCTTGAACTTCATGGCGCTGAAACTCCAAAGACACAGAGTTGTTGGAGAGAGATTGATGATGGCAGGCTTTTTGGCCCCGCCCTCCAGGGTGCCCTTGTCTTACAGCTGGTGCAAAGTGGTGCACAGTGCAGCGTAACCGTCATTCCTGGTGTGATGTAGTTGTCATTTTCATAGCCAGCGCCCACATTGTGTAAGTAGCAAATGTACTTTGTGCCCATAGGCATGTAGGTCTTTAAACAAGGTGTGGTCAGATATATTGCTATTTTGAGGCAGCAGATAGCGATTGCGCCATTGACCAAACCTGGTCTTAAGTCAGCATAGCACAGTATTTTCCCACTATGAAAGTTATCTGTCATACAAATTGGTTATCCCAATGGTAAGGATGAGTGGGTGAGTTGTGTATGAAATAATGCATCAATTTTGAGGAACATATTGATGACATCCTGTAAAATGTGAACTTAGCAGAGATCATAGCAGAGCTGCAGAGCTTCTGTCTGACTTCACATTAAGAGAGACACTCTGCAAATTTACACACAAGAAGCAGTGTTATTTCATTGATTATTTCCTAAGATTAAAGTTTAGTTCTGTTTCTTCTGTCAAGTTTTGCTGCTTAAATGTCCCACGGTATTTGCTGCAGTGACATTGCTGCCCTTACTGCATCCCTCTCAACAGGACTGCTTGCTTCGCCGATTTGTTGAATCAGCTTTGGATTTTAAAGGGAATTGGAGATGACACTATGATTAATGAAATTCATGTTATACCCCAAAACACACCTGTGCTCCATTAAGGGACTGAATACAACAGTTTTGCCCTTTTGCCTTACTTGGCAGCGCTTAACTAGCTATATGCTCTAATGAAGTTCTGACAGACCAAAAGCTCAATGTGGAAATGTTTTCTACAAGTTTCACCATTTAACTAGCAGAAGTAGTGCTGGACACGCCCTAAATACACTTGTGCCATGCACCTTAGACCGTGTACTATAGGGTCTTTTGACTTTGACTTTTCGTTGTATGTCATACAAACTGGTTTGTTTCAAGCACTGAACCCAGCATGCAGTGAGAAATTTGATGCACAAGAGTGACTTTGCATCCTGTTGCTCATCTAAAATCATATTTTTAATTGCAGAATGTCTCCAACCAAACCCATTAAAAGCTGCCGTGTGCAGACATCGCAATAATTAACTTTTAATGTCTTGGCACGGACTGTTATGTCATTATACATCATCTGGATTTTTGTATCATCCAATATCTCTAATATAAAGGGTGACAGGATGTTTAGTGAACTGAGACTGTTTGGTAAAATTCTGATTTTGGTTTGTTATAATTTGGGTGTAATATTTGTGGTTTTGCCATCATTTGTATCAGCTATGGTAACTTTCTGCTCACCAAGTTCATGTCTGAGATCTGATTAGACAGGCTGTAAACAAGCCGACGGTTGATACAGATCATCTAAATCCCTCATGAGGATGTAAATCAGAAAGTGAGCACACCTGAAATGTTGCTGATAATCCCTCATTGCAAAGAGAAACTGAGTGCACAAAACTACAGTATTTATGGTAGTTTAAAGTTGAAACAGGAAGTGTCTCACAGTTTAGGGCATGATTTCCAGACTCAGCTTTCTTTTTCTCTTCCAAATAAGTCTGACTAACGAGAACGTTTGTTTTCAACATGTCTGGTTGTCTGACTGCTCGTGTTTCTTGACTTTTTGTCTCCAGAGCTCAGCTTAGTGAGTAAAATTTTATCATAACTGATAGAAATGATGGTGAAACTTGTAATAAATCTGAATGACGCTTCAATGATTTTGGAAAATTGGGATAATTTTGCATAGAGACAAAAAGTTATTTCTGCAATTTCCTCTGCTTGACCAACATTTCAGATGCAAAAGTACAGGACGTCAGATGAAAGCGAAATATCTCATTCTGTATTTTCCCATGCTGCATGTAACACAGTGACAAAGATAGCTCTTGTCTTGTCCTGAAAGTAACTTAATTATGGTGTGATAAAAGCTCCTGGCTCGACTTAAATGGCTGTTGTGAGCGTTCTGGTCCTGGATGAATTAGCATTTTAATTCTCTCAGCCCCGCTGAGGTCCAGCAGGGCAACAACCAAAACAACAATTATGGTGAGTGACATGATGTGAGCTCCGAGAAATCGTCACTATATATAATCATCACCAGAGTTCATATTCTCTCATGGCACATGGGCTATTTTCAGTATTTGGAGGACTTTCTCGATCTCTTACAGGAAGTTCGGCCTCTTGCAGCAGAACACGTGTATGACCTGGGAAATATGTAAGAGGCCTCCAGAGCACAGACATTAACTGACAACAGGGAATATAACATTATTCCAATAACAGGCCTTATAGACCATTTGGACTTTGTTCCTTTAAAGTAACCTTTTTCATAACTGACACTTTGCAGTAAAATGCTTTAAAAGACAGTGTTATCAGACTATCAGATCATAGGCAGAGTCTGTTGACTGACCATGATGGTATGGAACTGTCAGCTGGTGCTAAGTGTGTGATACACTGTCCAAACTTCAGGCTCTTTCATATCATGCTGAAGTGAGGGTCAGACCATCTGCACTCCAAGGGCTCCAACTCAATCTCTCCTTTTAACCCTTTCAAACCTGAAGCAACATCCCTTTTCTTATGTTTGCATTTAAACCTTTGAGCCTTGAGCAAATTAGTGAGATCTCTTTCAAAAACATGGAGAAAAAGCAAATGAGCAACTTAGTAAGAAATGTTCCACAGATTGTAAGAAATTAATAAATGTAGAAAATGATTTTAAAACAGATGGGGGTAAAAATGTTTTTTGTTTGTTTGTTTGTTTGTTTTTGTTTGCTGTTTTCAAGTTGAACCCTCCTGACACATGAATTTTATGCAGTTTTTGATTGTGTGCAACCAAACTAAACTAAACTTAAAATAAATAAACAATAACTTAGGGAAAAATGTCCAAGGAAATAAGAAAAAAAAAGCTAGGGAAAACTATATCTATAAAGATCATAAACATATTTAAAATTATGTGTAATACTTTTTCCAGGTCATGTTCTGTTTTTTAAACTTTCATTTTCTTTTCTTTTTAAGAGTAAAAATTTTTTAATTAAGATATCATAAATTAACTCTTAATTTATTTATTTATTTGTACTAATTTTTGGTTAATTTTAAGTTGAAGTTTTTGTTCATTACTTGCAGATTTTTGGGTAATTTCCTCTGTCATTGCTTTCTACTCATGTTTTTGAAAGAAATCAAGCCAATTTGCTCAAGTTTCAAAGGATTAAACGGTAAATATATTTCTTGAAAAAATATGACCAACATTCAATATTTGTTCAGAGACAACCCAGACTTCAGTTACATAAGACAGTAAAGCTGATGGCAGAATGTGAGGTGTCTATGTGTAACCTTTCCAGGGACTCCTCAGATTATCAGATGTCTTACTCCCTCTGCTGGACATTCATGGTCCACACAGCTGCAGGTCAAGAGAGGATGCTGACCATCAGGTACCAGAAGGTCTCATAACACTGATCAAGTGTTCTTCAGCTAATCAAGGTAATGACACCTTATAACTTGTGATAGAATAAAACTAATTTAGGTATAAAACAGATGGCAATCAATCTGTGGGTCCATGAAATCATGCTCCAGCTTCTGACTTTATACTCAATGATATCACAAGTTTGAGACTTCTCTGGTTTCTTCCTATAAGAGAGAATTGCTCATGTTCTCACATATTGACTGAATTTTCCTAGGCCATGGAAACAACATAGTAGAACTCTTAATTTAGGTGGTGTTACCCTTTAAAGTGAATTGAAGCATGATAATTGCATACCAATTCAGTCTCGTCACCTTGGCTAATCTTGTTTTAAAATGAAGAGAAACTGGACTTCTTCAGCGTGCTTTTTTTCTGTGATGAAATAACACTTGTGTGTCTGCATCTCTTTATTTTTCTCCCATGTTCCTCTGAGCTGCTGACTGAGGCCGAGAGGAGGAAACTACAAACTCCATCTGCACTGGAGTTTTCTCTAATGGGCTCCATGCTGGCCAGTTGGAGATGATTATTTGGAGAAACATGACACTGGGCTTGGATCAAATCAGCCCCAGTGTGGGCACATGTTACAGGTCTGGGCATGCATGCGGATGTCCGAACATGAGAAACAGAAATGTGTGTGTGTGTGTGTGTGTGTGCGTGTGTGTGTGTGTGTGTGTGTGTGTGTGTGTGTGTGTGTGTATGGGTGTGTGTGTGTGTGTGTGTGTGTGTGTGTGCGTGCGTGCGTGTGTGTGTGAGAGTATGAGAGAGGGATACAGTTTATGTGCCTTTTGATCAGTGCTTAAACTTGAGGCTATGAGGAATGTTTCTTTTGCTCCTTTGAAGGCAGTTTGAGTTTTCAGTAATAGTTTTGGTTCAGCTGGAGCCTGTGTGTATGTGTGTGTGTGTGTGTGTTCAGCGTGGTATAAATGGGGGCGAGCTCTGAAATGAATATCATTGTCACATCTCGTGCCAGAGCAAATTCCCTGTCCAAAACGAGCAATTTTGGAGCCAACGCCTGCCGCTGGAAAAATCTGCCTTCAATTTTCCTCCACTGGTGGCTCGCCCCTCCAACTCTTTTTCTCTCATTCACACACACACACAGCAAACCAAAGGCCGAGCCCCCCCCCCACACACACACACACGCTAAACTTGCAGATCTACTTGGCCTGCAGCAAGTGGACCCCACGGTTTATTTTTTTCTCAATTATCCATTTAGTGTAAGTGGCAGGCGCCTGATGGGCTCCACGCCGAGAGGAAATGTTTGTATTGTCCTCATTTAACAATAGCGTTTAGACTAATACCTGATTAGTGAGAGTGAGTCACCACAGAGAAATAGATCTGTGAGACAGCTGGCTGTGACGCTGCTCTGATTCTTTGTTTTTCTAGTTCCAGTAATCGCCTCCCATCATCACAACCTCTATAGACACTCTGAAACTATTTTTTTTTCTTACTTTAATTAGCTATCATAGTGCTTTTTAGAGAGACAGCCTCTGTATCTGTAGTCATAAATTCACAGTAATGAACCTTGGCTGGATTTTCAGTCTGTACCAGACTGTGATCCAGGTTGGAATATATTTATGGAGCACATGTGTGTGAGGACATGGTCAGTGTTAGAGGCTCATGTTGTGGAATTAATGGGGATTTGTAATTAACACACAAAAGGAAACTTATGTTAGACGTTTGTTTGACAATTATATTCTTTCCCAGAGAAGTAGCCAGGATTTTGGTGATACTGGGTCCAAGTTCCCCTGATGGATCCCTCCCCCAAATACCAAAAGTCAATTTTTTTTCCTCTTTATTTTTTAACTTAAGTGTCTGATGACATTTCCAACTTTATTTCCCAACATGAAAGACTGAATGCTGCTTTAAAGCCTTCTCTTAATACTATCACTGTTTATTCAAAATACAAACTACCATTCAAATGTTCAGTGGAGAAAAAAAAAATTAATTTAGAATAATCTACTCTATCATCTGACCTGCTGATGTCATGGCCTACCAAATGATGTTTCTAAAATATAAAATAAAATTAGATAAGGGAACTTGGGAGTACCAGTTGGGCCCCCCAGGGGAAAAAAATTGGACACCCCTGCTCTATATGACAGTGACAAGGCAATTTCTGTATGCTTGTTCCAGATTCCCTGTGAATTCTGACAAAATGTATGGCACGCAGAACGAAAGGGCTTGTTTTTACAGGCATTTTTTTCATTGAATGGTGTGTTGGCCAGCTAAAAGGAAGCAGGGAAGATTTTTTGTTGTTGCTATTGTTGATGTTATACTTTGTGATTATGGCTAACATGGAGGCAGGATCCGCAAAGAGAAAAAGAAAACAACTGACCAAATAACACCAAAAAAGTTTAAAGGAACAGTGATTGAGCACAGGAAAGAAACGTAGGTCAATCTTTGTAGGTGAATTAAACAGATAGAGAGAGTAGAACACAGTATACAGAGTTGTCTAGGAGATGGTTAAGTTGATATCATGTGGCCAGAGGATTTCGGTAATGGAACAACAAGTGGCTGTATGGGGAGAGATTAGAATAAGTGCCTCTGTTCAAAGATGGTCTCTGTTTGGCTTGCAGGCGAATGTATGTCTTGGTTAATATGAACTCTACCTACTGTGCTGTGGGATTTGAGTCGTGTAAATCCTATTCAGAGGCCAGTGAATGCATTGTGAAATTGGGGGCATGGGTTCAGGGTGTAGCAGTGGGCCAGTCCAGAGGGAAAATGCCAGGGGAACATTTTTCTCCCAGTCCGACCCTGTCTCTGTGATTTTTCTCTGAAAGAATGTACCTTCACGCTCAGTAAATCACCTGTTAGTTTAGTGTAAATAACAAAACTTTGTCAGTTTCACAATGTAGCTTAATGTAAGTTCACAATAGGCAGATTTTGAGTTTGAATTAATTCAAATTGTGTGTTTAATTAATTGAAAGTAGTCAAATTTAGACACACCGCATCTTAAAATATTGAATCAGCCAATAAAATCTCCACTCTGTGTGACTTTTATATTACAAACTCCTCCCAGGTTACAAAAATCCATAAATTCCCAGAACAATGACGTGGACATCACCTCAGTTGCACCCTGCAGTTCCCAAACCAACAATCTGCACTTCAAAAACAAGTCCTTCACTTCATGGGATCCAGACCCTGTTCACGCTCCGCTGCACAAGGAAAGCACAGATGATTCCAGTACACATACGGCATGATAAACTAAACCGAGCCTCAAGTTCAGCCAAGCAGCCATAAAAAGCTCTGACGCTGCAGTTTCCAGAACGTGTCTGTTCTGATCTGCCGTAATTACAAGTTTCCATGACAGAGACCAACTTGGCAGAGCAGACAGCTGAATCTGAATTGAAACAATGCCATGATAATACATTATGACCAGCGACTTATCATTAAACATCATCCAAGTGTTTTGAGTTGGACGAGCCGCTCCTCAGCTCTGCAGAGGAATTCTGTTTTTCTTTTGACTCATCATCAGTCTGAATGGGCCTCATGAAATCTTGCTGACGCCTCGCTTCCCCCGAGGAACGACTCTTCTTCATCTTTATTTTCCCCTCTCTGCTCATTATGCGTGTTGTTGGACTATTGTGCTGTGGAGGATCTTTTTCTTTGACCCAGACAGGCAGCCTGCCCTGCACACATGTTAAATCTACAGAGACAGCAGGAATGATGGGAGTGGGAGACAGTGAGGTGGGGACGAAGGGGAGGGCAAAAATTGTCGTTGTTGTCTTAGCTTATGACTATTATGCTGTCTCCAGTTCATATTCTGTAGAGACTACAGTTTCTTGTGCCATGACCTGGTGATAGCCCTATTTCTGCAGAACTAGCCTACAGTTACACATGTTTGCACACAACATCATTTAGGGTGTGTCTCTTTGAACCTGGGTCAGAGTAGTTCAGTTCAGCTGCTGAGCTATTTACACCCATCCCCATGACGCGTTATTGTGGATCTCACTGTGTGCTGTTATTGGCCAGAACTTGTCAAAATGCCACATCAAGGTCTGAAGTAGTTAGGATTAGGGCGAACAGGTTGTGGTTAGGGCCAGAAATAGCTATATTCACAGAGATTAAGGAAGTAAATTTGCAAGAAAAAAACTCACAAATGTACAGCCAGAAAGTCAGTTGATGTGTTATAGAGATGTGAAATGGATGTGACATTAACTTAGCTTAGTTGTAGACTGAATGCTGTTGGTGGCTGTAGCTCCATAAAAGGTTAAAAAGACTTCTAGACGTTTCCTTGCTAAGTTAGTAGCATGTGACATTCAGCAGAAGTACTCATTTATGATGATCCTTAACACTTAGCATGTAACATTAGCGTGTGGTTTATACTGCGTGATGTCTTTGCAAAATAAGAAGTTGTCATAACTTATTATTCGAGGTGGTTCCCCCCAGTGATAAATCCTATATGAAACCAGATGTATGGAAATTAAGCCTATATCTTAAAGCTGAAGCTGTTTTTACAGTTGTGTTAACACGTTTAACCAGATAACCAGAAGAGGCAGGATACTGTATTGTTGGTTGAAGGCCAGATGCATCATATACAAATGCTAAAGGGTGCTTCCCAGGTGGCGGAGCTTGATGCTCTGGGGGTTAGACCAGGCTATCTTTCTCACTTAAATCAATGGTTTTGTCTTATTGACACCTTCCCTTTCTGTCTTTCTCCACTTTAAAACTTGCATTCTTTGGGGATACTGTCATTCAACAACTCTCCACCAGATGCCTTCTGAGACTCCTGCCCTTTGTCACCATGACCCAGCTCCTGAAGTCCTCCAGCCTGTCACTACCTGACTGATTGAGCCACACCTATTCCTCATTCCCTCATTAAGCCTATCAGTATGTTAACCAGCTTCTTCCCTCTGTCCTCTGCCTGATTACCACTGTCCCTGTGTTCCCGCATTTCTTGTTCCTGTTCCTGCTAGAAAATAAGGATACATAAAGTAGCCACAGCAGTTTTTTGCTATTAAATGATCTGGGTGAAAGAGAGTAATAGTTTTTAACTGTGGAGTTGAGGTTCAAGTGATTTTCTTTGTTGCTTTGGAATAGAGTCATAACTTAGAAAGTGCTCCGATTTTGAGTGGCATTTTATTTTAAAGGGGAACTTTGTGTACCTTCTAATTCGTCATCATTGAACCTTCATCGCCATCACTATCATCAAGAATATCAACTTCAATCACTGTCATCATTCAACCGTGAGTAACTCAACTCAAAGAATGCAAAAGTACTCATTTAAAGTAAAGTTTTTGGAAATGTGCAGCATGTGTTTGTAATGTGGGAGCCACCTGAGGGCCAGCAGGGTCGAGGCTGTGATGGATATCAGTGCCAGGCTGAGGCCAGGCGCTGTGTTTCCTCCAGCGATGAAGGTTTTGATCTTTCCATCAGCTCTGGCTGCAGGAATGAGCTAATATTAACAGTCAGCTGAAACGTCCTGACTGCAGCCGGCATGTCACACACAATTATGACAAATTCAAACAAACACAGCAGGAAACTGAAGAGAGGGCTGAGTATTTTATAGAGTATGCAGCCCAAATATTCACAACATCACTCATCAACACATCCACACACCCACAGTCAGTCTACAACATGTGATTCATGCAAAGGGGACATGCCTCATGCAGACATAATAGCTGTAAAGTGCAGAACTGATTCAACATTATGACAGTCTCACTAATGTAGCCCGTAGCTGCCTGCTCATTTAATTGCAGCTTTGTGATGATCATAATGGCCAAAAAGAAATAGTTCCAACACATAACCCCCTTGAATTGTTGCTTTAACATATCTGTTCATGTCAGAGGTGACAGTAGGTGCAGTTTTAAACTTTGGACATAGCCAGGCCAGCGGTAACCCCTACTTTTGGTCTTTATGCTCATAATAACAGATAACAAAACACTAAATTCATGTACTGCGTAGCTATTGTAAGGAGGCTGATTAACGAGGATGGCAGGCTTACTAAGTGCAGCGCCTTCATCCTGTGCTCACATCTTAGGTTCTCTCTATCTTTGGTTTTGTCAACAAAAGCACTTTCGTTAAGATTAAGAAAATATTGTGATTTAGGTTAAATGTTGATTAAAAAGGTTATTAAAAAGTAATGTAGTCACTTTGAGTGGAAACTGTAATGCAAGATTGCCTTTTTTGGTGGAAAATAATTGAACTACGTTGTAAATGGACATTTTGCTGCAATGTTCAAGTCACATTTTTGTGACTTGACAGATTTGCAATATTTCCTTTTTATGTTAACTCTTTGAAACTTGGAGGGACATCAGTTTCCTTGTGCTATTGTCAGATGCCTTTTAACAAGTATTTAAACCTCTAAATCCTGAGAAAATCAAGCAAGGCGATTTCTTTCAACAATGTGGGGAAAAAGCAATAAGCAACCTAGTAATAAAATTTTCACACATTTTTAAAAATCAGTAGACTAGAAAACTTAGAACTTAGAAAACAACAGGAAAATGTCTAGGGAAATAGAGAAAAATGCTAAGGAAAAACTATATTTCTAATTATCATAATTACATATTTAAAAAAATACAATCATTTTATAACATAATTTTTAAGGGCTTTTTAATTTTTTTTTCATTCCCCTGGTTTTTGTTTTAACATTCTTTTTGTATTTTATTTATTTATTTATTTGCTAATTTTCCAGTAACTTTTTTTTTAACACTTTTTTTGTACTTTTTTTTTTTAATTTCTTGTTCATTTGTTATGTCTTTTTTCATAGCTCATTGCCTTCATCCCATATTTTTGAAAGAAATCAAGCCAATTTGCTTGGTTTCAAAGGGTGAATAGAAAACGGTATTTGCAGCAAAATTAGGCCCTTTTCTGAACGAAACGTTTTCCGATTAAGCTATGCTGGGTGTGCCCATATAATTAAGGTTTAAGGAGCATTCGGAATATGTGTCTCAAGCAGGTTTTTTTCAGGAATTTGTGATATGTGGCCTCTTGCCTGTTTATGGTAAGCTCAGTGTGTTGTACATAAACTTAATTAGCCAACTGTTTGCAAGGTAGAGCAAGGGTAGAGATTCATGCCCAAAAAAAGCCCATATTTATAGTTGGAAGGAGAAACATACCTTCTTTCAAATAGTATAAAAAAAAATTTTTGGGATATGCACAAAAAAACACTACAACAATGTTTACAAAAAGGAAAGTGAAGAAATTAAAGAAACCGTCAAACAAGTCCACCACTGGCAAAAAACTTTGAAAGAATCCTGTTTTTCAACATATCTATTCTAGTGCATACTAACGTTTATCCCAAAGTCATTCTTTGGCCCACTAGATTTGGCAAAATAAGAGACCTCGGGTAAGCAAGATCGCCTGAAAAAAGGTAAAGCACCAAAACCCTGTGCATTACCTGCTCCCCACCCCTGTATTTTTATGAAATAGTTCAGTCCAATCCTTCAAATGTGGCACATATGGTAACTCGCTATAGAAGCGAGATGACAATTGCCGGCACAGTTTAGCATGTTAGTTTTCCAAGAAAACGTCTGATTAAAAACCAAAAAAAGGCAGGAGAGAGAAAAGAGAGTAATAATATGTCACCAAATTCTTTACAAAGAAAGGTGGGTCACCGTGAGTGGCGGAAATGAACCTGTTTAGTTTATACTGAAGTAGGCTAAGTTGGCTGCCCTAACATTAGTTAATAGCTTCACAGAGAATTCTGTCGTCATTTTGCTCTTTTAACCGTCATTTAATCAATTTAGCCAAACTTTTAGCAAGTTATTCATACTTAATCATTCATTTCTGTCCCTGTCTGGTATCAGGCCAAAGTACAGAGGCAGCTTTGTCCTCAGCAGCAGTCCTGTCTCTCCCAACACCTCCCACCAATGAATCAGCCCTGCTCCCAGCTGAAGATAGAGGTAAGCAGCACTCTGTCTCATCACGTCAGCTGGTACCTGAAATTTTGGTTACGATGTTATTACCAGTGGTGGAATAAATACTATTTTTACAATTTTTTAAATAAAGTAGACAGAAATACTGCAGTCTAAAATACTCCATCGCTAGAAAAAGTCCTGGATTCAAAATGTCACTGATGTGAAAGTTCTGAAGTACTATCAGCAAAATGTAAAGTATCAAAAGTGAAAGTATTCATTATGATGAATGCCTCTTTTTTAAGAACCATAACCATACAAACAATATTTCTATGATCATAACAGGAGTTACTTAGGTTATCCTAGAACATTATCAGATTCTGTTTGCATGTTAATGTTGTAAGTTGTCAATGTGGAACCAATTTTAGATACTTTGTATATATTGTATATAATACTGCATCACTATATCCAACATCTCGATCTAATGTCTATCTATCTATCTATATAGAGAAAGAGAGAGAGATGTGTGTGTTAGTGTTATGCTTTTATATTTCTATTATTATTATTATTATTATTTATTTAGATATATATGTATGTGTATGTCCTTATTTAAAATATTACAAGTATGTAAAAGTGTTAGATAAATGTAGTCAAGTAAAAAGTACAATATTGCAAAGGGAGAAATATTTAAAGGTTTTAATGGGTTGATTGTGCTATGGAGGTGTGGTTGTGGTATTTGTGCAGGATTTGCGTGGCATGTGGTGGGGGGCCCAATGTGATATCTTTTCATGGGCCCTAAATCTCTACTGATGCCCGTGTGTGTGTGTGTGTGTGTGTGTGTGTGTGTGTGTGTGTGTGTGTGTGTGTGTGTGTGTGTGTGTGTGTGTGTGTGTGTGTGTGTGTGTGTGTGTGTGTGTGTGTGTGTGTGTGTGTGTGTGTGTTTGATGATGATGAATCCAGCTTCACATACACAACTAAATATGTAGAGTGATCCCCTCACTCAGAGAAAACACATTGAGGCCACATGTATCCAGACTGGTCATACACAACTATTTGAGTAATTAAAGTCTGTATACACACACACACACACACACACACACACACACACACACACACACACACACACACACACACACACACACACACACACCACTTCTTTGTATGACAGAAAGTGACAGTGGAGCAGGACTAACAGGGGTCTGTAGTTCAGCAGTTGGCCACCAGGTGACATAGAAGCAATTGTTGGCACAGGCTGGATTGGAGGAAGTAAAGCTCTTGTGTGGGAGAACTGAGGAGAGATGAAATGAAACCTAAAAATATAAAAGAAGCAAGTGGAGAAAAAAATTATGTGAGTTGATGTTTGAAAAACAGAGAGCAACATACAGAATACTATTATTTCATTGTATAATACAGATAAGAGGAAACAATGGGAGCAGGCGATGGCATTTAAATTAATGCTACTCTTGAGGTTGTCAAGGTTTTCTATGACATAAAATAAAGGTAAGTGTCAAAGCATAAAGAATGATAAAATGGGAATAGTTAACATGTACAAGAACCTCTGAACTGTAATCACTTCACTTACTAATTTGTTCTTTCCTTTTATCACCACAACATTTTCTGTTTTAGTTTTTGTGCACTGAATATTTCAAAGTTTGCAAGCTAGAAGTTTTCCTTTTTTTTTCTTGAGAAAACATCTCAGGCATCATATCCAAAATTTAAGGCTAGAAAACAAGAAATGTTTTCACATCATATTTATTTAATGGAATGTTTGGCATCTTGCACATAATGCTGTTTCAAAGAGACTTTCATTATGATAACTTCTGCAACTTTTGCAGTCATTTATACCCTGAAACATTACATCATAATATAATGAGATTAAAGTATGGTGTCTTGAAAAAAAAGGTAATATTTCAAGAATAATTTTTTTTTAGAAAAAAGGCATATTATTTGAATAACCCATTGAAACCTGACCAAAACAGCTGCATTTCTTTCAAAAACACAAGTAAAACATTATAAGATAATCACCTAAAAATAAGCATTAAAAAAAGGAGTGAGAAAAGTAGGAAACAAGAAAATGACCGGAGGAACATTTAACATTTGTTATTACTTTTTTAATGTATTTTTTATTTGCAGGACATTTCTTGCCAAGCTGCTTATTGTCTTTTTTCCATGTTTTCAAAAGAAATCAAACCAATTTTCTCAGGTTCTAAAGGTGTAAATGCTTGTAAAATGTGTCTGAATGAAGCACAAAAGAAACAAGAAAAAAAATTACCTGAACTTGTGGTTTTAATCTGCAATGTTTTTTTTCTCCAAATGTATGAGTTTAAGTATCAAGTTTTATGTATCAAGTAATTTTCCAAGTTTTTCTCAATAAATTACAACTTTATTCTTGAAATTTTATGATTTTTCTTGTAAAATTTTATAATTTTATTCTCATTAATTTACAACTTTATTCTCTTACTTAATTCTCAAAGTCCAAGTTTAGAAGACATGATTTCAGTATCCTACAGGATAACTTTAATGCAGGGATACTAAAGTTGCTTTGCTTGGGGGTAATTTTTACAAAATGACAAAAGGCCAGGATTTCTCCAATTTTAGGACATGTCTCCAATTTTAGAATATTTCTCAGATTTTTAGGAGGTTCATAGGATTTTATAATATTTTTGGATTTGAGGAAATGTCCTGGATTTTGGGACATTTCTAGGCTTTTAGGACATTTCCTGGATTTTGGGACATTTCTAGGCTTTTAGGACATTTCTAGGATTTGAAGAACTTCGTCAGATTTTAGGACAATCCTAGGAATTTCCAGGATTTTAGGACAGTAGGCGTTTAGCTGGGACTTCTTTGGGGGTGCGAGGGATCATCTACTTGCACTGTTTTTGATGAAGTTCTATTGATGCTGTTTTATGCACCTTGGCACCTTATGGATACTCCAAATAGCTACAAAACAAATCCTAATGTGAATCACTTTATATTTATTGGTAACCACATAATGTTTGGAGATCCACTCAGGAACCCTCTGAGAGGCCAGTTTTTGCCCGCGGGCCGTTATTTCAGTGTCGCTGCTATAAATCCTGACTTCTCTCCCCCCTTGAGTGACGCAGTTACCTCATCATGGGGGCTTCCCATCTGTTTACCTTTGTCCCGTGTGTCCCCTCTGGACATGCTCTCCTGTCCCTGCTGTTAACACGTTTTGTTCTATGAACTGATCTCTCACGTGATTGTGTGCCAAAACGAGCGCGCGGGCCTCCCCTTTCGCATTACGAGGCTTTTCCTTTGATGTTTGGGTACACCGCACCGCTGGAGGGGGAGGGAGGAGGGGGCGCGTGAAACATCCAGTCTGCCGTTTATTGGGTCGCGGAGAGAGGGGGGGCTCATCGACCAATGAGCTGAAACGGGAGCATCGGCGGTGGCGTCTGTGCAGCAGCAGCAGCAGCAGCAGCAGCAGCATCTCTGACTCCAGACTAAGGTTATAATCGGGGATGCTGGCAGATGGATGTCGACTCTAACCGGGGCTGGATGGTTAATTAACGGAGACCGGTGATGCGCGTGGAGGAACCCGTCGGTAGAGGAAGATGGAGAGGAGACTGCAGCTGTCACCGCCACATACAACACTAATCAGGCACTGAGAGGTAATTCACTGCGTGCTGCAATGTGATAGAAGTGTTATTACATAATGGAGAGTGTGATAACAGTATTGCTTTATATGTTAGCAATGTGTTGCTTTAATCCCAGCAGACCTCCACAGTTTATCCTCAGACAGCAGGCTCATGGTGTGTTGTGCTGTAGTTAATTTTAAACCAGGATCAGAGTGTTGCTGTTGTCTGTGGGTGACAGCTGTCTGATGGAGCTGTCTGTCTGCTCTGAGCCAATAACTGTTTCCTGTTCACTATTGATGTATTGATTTCTGTGCTGTGTGACTTCCAACAGGCCCAGTGTGTGTGTGAGTTCTGCCTGTGTGTGTTTACTGTTTGTTTTGATGGATCAGCTATCTCAAGAAGGTCTCTCCAAGTTTATTTTTTAAATTGTAGTGAATGATGCAGGTGCCTTGGTGATGAAACACATTCATAAATTTGAAACATTGTGCTTTGGGATATATCAGCAGTAAATAGGCCAAGACATGAAAAACAGTCAGTGTGTTTACATGATGTTAGAAAAAGTCGAATTATTGTCTTGGTCCATCTAAAACTGGACTTTTAAAATACATGAAAATATGTTTGTCTGACTGAACTCAGACAAACACACCCAGATAATTCGACTGGAAGTCGAGCTTCTCCATCATGTGAACACCTTAGTCTGACTTTAACTGGCTAAGGCTTTCTGCATGTGGTCTCCCAGTCACCACTCCGGCCTCCCTCGGTGGTCAGTGATAGGGACTGTTCGTTACTTGTGAGGGGGGAAGGAGTGCTGCAAAATGGGTCAGGCTTTGAAAAAAAAGTAAGCACTGAAGAGGGACTTAATTTTGGCTCAGGTGAGGGACATACAATTTGGAAAGGTAGCATTTTATATTTATTTAAATTAAAAAAAATTACACCCCAGCCACCCCCCCTCCTCTGATAAATAAAGTACAGTCCCACAACACTGGCACGGACGCTAAGCGATGTCCTGCTGTGGACGGGGATCAATATCAATTTAATCGTACACTATATTTTAATATTTGCTCCTCTTTACCTTCTACAACAACAGATGGAGGCAGAGCTAAACTAGCAACTCCACCGTGCTCAGTGAAGTATAATGACTGTTTCTCTCAATGGAGTGTGGTGTTTTTGATAAGTCTTCAAATCCCCGATGCTAAGGGGCGTCTTTCGGTGAGATAAAGCAGTATAGTGTAGTCTACACTTAAAGCTGATGTTACTTTTTAGATGGCTTAAAACTAATCAATGAAGGCAGAGTTAGTTCAACGCTATTTGATTATATGTACGTGAAGTAGCGGTTTTCTACCCCCAAATTATTGTAAATAAAAAGTTGTGATTGTGATTCAGTCTATATCATAGACTGTATAAATAACATAGGTCTATATGAAATAGCTGAAAGGGGGCATATATCCACCTGCCAGAAGGGAGTTGAACATACTTCCATTGACAAATCAATTCTCCCAAAGCGCTTGTATAGTGGGACAAGGATAGCAGTCCAATTAAAATGGCCTAATCCTGACCGTAGCTCGACCAAACTGTGCATGTAAATGTACTGACTGACACTGTTTTTTTAAATCCACATATTTACATCATTCTAAGAGATTTCAAGTATTAGAACAGAGATGTGGTTCTATACAAATCCCATTGTCGTGTTTGTCATCCTTGCAGGGATAATTAGAGGAACAGCTTTGAGTCAAACAGCAAACAAACCATTCATAGATCATCAGAAGACAGAGCAGGTACAAAGGGATTTTACATTTCGTCCATCCTAAGACAGCAATATTTGACAACACATCTTTATGGAAAATGGCAACCCAAATGGCAGAAAAAAAAGTTTGCATTACACGTTTCTTTGAAGCACTGATACGTCACATGTAAGCATTATTATGCAGTGGATACTTTGAAAGTTTATGTTTCAACTAGGGCTGGGTATTGTCAAGAACTTTACAATTCAATTCAGTTTCGATTCTTTGGGTCACGATTTGATTCGATTTCAATTTGATATTGATCCATTTGCTTCGATATTGATTCAGTTATGCGTGTTGATGTCAGAAATACCCAGATAATTCATTAATACCTTCTGATATGTGTTCAATAAAGCATGCATTATCTGTATTGATTTAGAACAAACGGACACCAAAACTTATTTCACCATTACATTATTTTTTAATAAAAAACAAATAAAACATTTAAAGTACAGAAAAGTGCATGTTTTTGCCCGAGCCAAACTTAACAAAAGTAATAAACATTTATGCAGGATTTGTCAGCCCACATTTGTGTGTGATCCACAGCTTTAGCGTTAGTGACAGGTTGCAAAACATCTGTGTGGTGTCGTATCAAATGTTTACGTAGGTTTGTCATATTGTTGCAGTGTTTAAACACTGACTCACGAGGCTCAAACACGACGTAACTACTATCGACTTCTTGTATCCAAACGCCGGCTTTTAATGTTGTTGGCACTGATTTTGATTTTAACACACCGCTACCTCGCACCACTGTCGCCATTTTAATGAATAAACAACAGAAGTTGTTTGGGGGTGAAGCAGGGCCTCTGAACAACACTAATCACACTCCGGCGTCACTCACACTGCCCCTGCAGGCGCGGGGCATCATTACAACGGAAATAATCGATGTAAGGATTTTATGAATCGATACTGAAGTGGCAAAAAAATACTGCAATGCATTGATTAATCAATTTTTTTTTTACCCAGCCCTGGTTAAAACAGTGCATTGGTATGTTGGATTTTACAACTTTCATCATGGCAGCAACTATTTCGCATTTTGCTGCAGTGATTGTGTTAACAGTAGGAAAAAAGTAAGGATGTGAGCATGCATTTATTCAGCTGGCCACTGAAGTGTTTTGATGTTGCGTGGCTGCTAATGCTGAGCCAGATTCAACTTTCTCTACTGGACTTACTGGACTACCCTGCATGTTTTTGCCCGAAGTGGCCTCCTTTTTGCATTCACGCAACAATTACATATTTGCATTCAGGTGATCATTGGTCACTGACTTATTCAAGACATGAACCAATGGACCAAAAACCCTGTGCAGGATATAAACTACATATGAACTCTTTCTTTGAACTTATGTGGGGTTCAGTCGTCTCTGTGCTATACTTTGACCTGTCCGCCTCAGGTCAGCACTAACCAGACTGGGAATATATAACCTGACATTTACCTGTCTGTCATATATTTTCAGTCATAGACAGCAGATTCTTTTTTTTTCTTTTTTTTCTGTTGATTTCAAATCAAAGACAATGACTTAATACTTCACTTTTTACAGTGAAGACTTCAAATTGATCGTTTTTATCATCGCTGTAACACTAGAGGCAGAAGTCATGAAGCACTTAAGTATATTTACTTCAGTACAGGTTCATGATTGCCTTCCTTTCCTTCCTTAATCAACTGATCTAAAAATCTCCAAAATTGGAGACAGAAGGTTTATACTCACCACTTAAAGTAAACTTAACTGTTCATTGCAAAAGGTACTTAAGATATTGACTTTAAAGGGATAGTTAGGGATTGCTGAAGGGAGGCTTTATGAGAAACTCATGTATAGTCAGTATATAATATACAGTAGTTGGCAGTCAGTGTGCTCTCGGTTTGCAGAAACAGAGGAGGTTGATATCAAAACGTACTTTAGCCACTTTTAAAAAAGACCTACATAAAATAAGTAGATGCTATATTTAGAGTATTTTTACCACGTCACCTCACTGTCACACAGCCTTTAACTTAGGCACTAAATTTCTAATCTGCTGCCAGTCAGCTGTTTGGGTCAGAAAGTGCTGTTAGCGGTGATCCGACTGAAATTAAACTCATGTTGAAAACATTCTCAATAAAATGCCCACATAGACTAATATTGTATACTTTAGGTAGGCCTTTTCTTAAAGCGGCTAAAACACATGATGTTAACCCATCTATATAGCAGGGTAATACTGAGCTGCAGGGTGCGCACACTGTCTGTTTCTACAAACCAGGAGCACACCGAACGCCAGCTACTGTATGTAATACATTGAGTATCTCATACAGCCCCACTTCAAAAATCTCAAACTACTCCTTTTAGCACGTTTTGCATGTTCTTTGGTGCTTTTAGACATTTAAACAAACATTGCTATATTTATGTTTGTATGCTGCAAAATGCCTGCTTTCTCCAAAATAAGAAGATTATAATGGCACATTGTTTTTAGATAATGTCGTAGGTTTTTAATGAGTAATTTTTAAATGGAAGACATAAAAAAAAGAAAATAAAAATATCATTCAATTTGAAGATTGATGGTTTTCACTGAACAGCAGTGTTGTATTTTTCCACAGTGATATTTCTACTTGTGCTTTAGTTCATGTGTTTACTCTACCACTGTTAAAAGGTTATTATTTGAGCCAAAATTTTACACTGACTCATTGATTTTTTTCTGTAAAAGTGGCATTTGGTAATATGAACCCTGGATGGGGGTTTGCTACGATACTTATTAATAATGGATGCATTCATGTGTTGACTAGGTTTTAGAGAAAACATTTGTATGACAGTAATAACGACCATATGCTCTCACTGAAACAAACAAAGCTCTGTAAATCACATAATGTGTTTAAACGTAAATTTTGTTGCAGATCTTTACATTGAAATCATCATGTTTCTGTCAGATGAGCGTTACACCAGCGTGATGTTTCCTCTGCAGCTTTTGGCCGCACTGTTGAGACACATATCGTGTTTCCAGCTCTCTCTGACAGGCTCTTGGCCTTGTAAACACACATTGCACATTCTGAGAGCTCCTCATTGACAGCTTGTACAGAAACAACTGACTTAATTAGACAGCTACGTCCCTCTCAACAGAGGGAAGGTACACAGGCCCTGGATGTAATCAGAGAGAGTGAGGTCTGTGCCTCATTTGCTGTGGTGGAGAAAAATTTAGATAATACCTCTAAATCTCATGTTGGATGCTGAATAACATAAAGTCCAAGCAAGATTATGTAAAAAAAGCACCTCTGCCTGAACCACAACATGTAGCTGCAGGTTTTATCCACATCACATGTCAAATTTTGAAGATTCACTCCAGTTTCTCATTAAAGTTTCAAAAGTCTGATGACGTTACTCAAATCTTATTCACCACCAGGATCACAACTTCTGTTTGAAATAGAAAACTGGTATTTCTTTCCAGAAAAAGCTGGACTCACTAACATTAGACCTATTCCTTGTTATCCTGTGGTATTAACTGATCAGAGAACAGCTGGGCTGGTAATCATGAGCGTGATTTCGGGATTTCTGGGTTTGGATGTTTGAAAGATTCTAGCTGCCTCCTTCACCCCTAGCTGCCAGCAAAAAAACTAAAGGGTACCAGACATACAGATATGAAACTGACATCAAACCTCCATCGGACTCAAGTAAACTCCAATAAACTGAATCCCCAAATGCGGAAGTAACAGAGCGGTCAGTAAGAGAAGAGTTTGTGTTTTGAAATGCCTTCAATAACTTACTTAATTGTTTTTTTTATCTGTATTGTAAGGTCCTTACTTTCCTTGTGTCTGCAGTACTTTGGCGGCTATCAGCTGGGTGCACATGAAGTAGATCTACATCACTGTGTAGCTCAATGCAGTGCAATGCATTGTAATAAAGAATGCCAAGTTTTTCAAATCTAGTTGAGCCACTTGCACTATTGTCGCTGAAAAAATGCTTTGGTCAACTGTGTTCTGCACATCTTTATATGTACTAATTTGGATTTCAGTGAATGTGCATAATGGTAACTTGTGTCAGTAATATTATTGAATTTGATGGTTTCCTATGATGTGATATATTCGTGTTGTGCAATGTGAGATGTGATATTAGCTTGTCCTGCCAGCTGATGTCTCTACTTTCTTTCAGTATGCCCTTCTGGCACTTATTTATGTTTGGTGAGGCTCAGTTGCAGGTTTTCAGCTGTGTCTGTGTAATTTATTCATTACGTCTAGATTTATCTGTGTGTGAAATGGCTTTAAAGCAGGGGGTAGGCAGTTTCATTTTGGCATCATCTGGCATAAAGCCAATAATAAGCTTTGAGCATATTGTATTTCAAGTGTTCTGAGAGAAAACTAGACTTTTGCACCTCCTCTTGGTTGTGTTTTCAGGCTTTAGAAAATCTGGCCCATGATGGGAGACTTTGGCCCTATTGACTGTTTTACAAACCAGTTGCATGTGCACATCCCTTGGGTGAAAGCGAGGCCCCAGGAAGAGAGTCAGGCATGAAGCAAATTTTACATGGTGGCAAAAAGTGTTACTTGCACTGTCCAGGTCCGTCACGTGATGCCATGGGGACCAGAAAGACTTTTTCTCATAGTTAAATTGGGAATGAGATGTCTATAAATCAGTGGATACATTTTTCAAATGTGTCAAAACCCCCATGAAATGATTCGTTTCACAATCAGGATTTGATTTGTTCAGTCAGTTTACATTTACAAAGTCTAGAAAAAGCTGCAAGATTAGATTATTGTATCCCCCTTAAAGCTAGCGGAGCACTAAACCTGAAATTAGTCATTCAGCCGGTGGAAGTTCCTGCAGAAATAGAGCGATTTTTTCTTCATGTGCTACTGAGCACCTTTCATAGGAATGAATGTGGTCTGTGCTGTATCCAGGTCTCCTAATACATCCATGGGTGAGAGCCCAATTCAATAGGGGAGAATTCTGCAGTTTCTATTCCAGTATTGGCAACAACTGCCTAGGTTGCAAAGCACCCCAAAAGAGGAAGACAGATTTGTGAAAGAGTGTCTAAAAGAGAATCTGACGATGATCAAAATAAAACACGTGTCAGTATCAATGTAGTGTTTCAGAGATAGAAAGTGTTAAAGTGCTAATAGTTTGGCCTTCTGTTAGTCCTTACTCTCCTCTTCTGCAAGCTCTCCTTCAGGGAAGCAGTCCACAGTGACAAGAGCCACATTCACACTGCCTGTTGAAGGCAAGTGTATCACTCCGTTATGCCGCCGTAATGAGTTCTTTGTGAAACGTAAAGCTGGAATGATGTGACCATGGGTGGCCCACCACAGGAAATTTAAAAAGCAGCTGTTAGCAGAGCGGCTAACTAAAAAAAGAAGAACTGGGTGTAAATGTTTATAATCTGGGATAACAAGGACATTCAGGAGCTCCTTGCCTTCCAAACAGAGATTGAGATCAGCCGTCATATAACAGCAGTGTTTCCGATTAAATTAAACTGTTCATTCTGCTGGACCTAAATCTCTCTTTCATTTACAAAAATCTGTAAATATCTTCTCTCATACATCCATGTGATCAGTTGTAAACCTATCAACAGATCAATTATTCACCTCAAGAGTGAAATTTACCTGCAAAGGAGCTAAAAAAAATGAAAAAAAAAACCCTGCCTGCTGTGCTGCACTCAAGGACCTGCAAAAAATGTTGGATACCAGAGTGACAACTCAGAAAGGGCTTGAAAGAGAAAATGTGTGGGTAAGGAGTGCTGAGTGAGTGCTCTGTGCTCTTTACAATGAAATAAATCAGCATATGTATGAAGCGTGTGCATATGCCCACGGACGTCTGGTGGGAGGGGCTTAGGACAGAGAGGGAGAGCTGCAGGAGAGCAGGAGAGGGATTTTTTTTTTTTTTATTCTGCCTCTTTTTTTTTTTTTACCTGTTCCAGATTTCTGCCTACCTCAGCTTTAAGTGCACCTTTACATTATTTAGACTGAAAGTAGGAGGTTGAGGTGATGGACGTTTTAGTGAGTTAAGGCGCTGTCACAGCTTATCTGGTGGCAGCTGCCCAAACAGAGAAGGAGGGGAGGAAGTTTGGAGGGAGGAACACAGGCATGGATGGTGACATGGGAAGAGGAGGAGAAAGACAGACAGGAAGGGTGGAGGAAAGGTGTGATCAGGATAATAACAGTGTGAGTTACTGTCAGCAGACTGCCCCTCTTCTCCCTCATTTGGCTCCTCACTGTTTTTTTTCTTGTCTTACTGTAAATCCCTCCTTTACTCAGTCCAGGAGCTGAGAGGACGCCCTGCCACCACCTCAAAGCGAAATAACAGCCTTCTGACATCACTCATCTTAGTTAACTTGATGATAAACTCAGTGTGTCAGAGCATAAAGCTATTGCGCCATACTTGGCTGATTCTAAATTGTGAACAAACTGACATGGTGTCATTGTTTCTCTCTGATCTGGTTCATATTAGAATTTGTCTCACTTTATCTGATCTCAACCACTGTGCTGAAAATAAATATGGCTCATCCAAGAAAATCTTATCACAATTTTTCAACTGAGAATGTAATCTTTTGACCACGTGAGACCGTTCATCATTCATCAGCAAATACTTACTCATCTGCACATGGGCCACATACTTAAGTCCTGACAAAAACTGAGAAAAGTTCCTTTTGCAAAACAGCTAAATCATAATCTGACATTTTAGGAGAAGTTGCAGACGTGATGGACATCAGTTAGGGCTAAGGTGCAATTTCAGTAAAGTAAAATGATGTAAAATAGGAAAAAAATATTAATGTGATGTTATAGTAGCAATAAATAGCTAAAAATGTAGCAAAGATGCTAATATATGAGTCGGGACAATTAATAAATTAAAGGCTCCAACTAGAAAGATAAATATAAACGCAGGGGAGGAAACTGAACCACATTTGAAGAAGAGATGGATTATGAGACACCTTATCATCTATTATATTTGGATGTGATCTGCGTCTCTCTCTTTGACTAATTGTGGACATGTATTAAATAGTACAAATTTAAATAGATCCTTGCAACTTAAGTCTTCTTATAAGGCTCTCGTCTGCAGATTTTCAAGTAAACTCAAATTACAGCCTTGCAGTTTTATGCTTTGTACCAGTGAAGTTGTGATTTCAGTTTGTATGTCCGGAATCTCATGTTGACAATGTTTCAAATATTGATATTGCTGCAAAGAAGCGAAAACTACATACTGAAGGCCTTTCCTTTACTCTGGTGTCCCTCTTTGCTGCCAGCTGAAGGCAACAGGTATCTGTTCCATCTGCAGTCTTTAACTGGAATGACATTGCGTATTGTCGAACCATCAGCAAATCCTCTGATTAAATATTGTGCAACCAGTATCAGACTGTTTTAAAATAACCACAGAACTCCCTTGTTCATGTGCACATCAAACATTTGATGAATTATTCTACCTAGTTTCCTCTGCACATCAACAGGCGTGTTGGATATCTGATGCATTGAAAACAATCCACACAGCTCCTCTGAAAATTGAGACTCTCAAAACTTGTTGCTCCAAGTGTAACTCTCTCAGGCCTGTCTGTTCCAGTTAGTCTTTCGGCCAGTGAAGAAACAGTGTGTCATCTGTTTTTAAATGAAACAGGCCAAAAAGTAACCTGGAGCTCCACATTTTTAATTATAATACAGGTAGATGTGTAGCTGTGATGAGCAACATGATGAGATTGTTCTGGTTCAAAACTTAAGTTTAAATATAATTTCTGTCTCAAGTTTCAGACAACAAATTTTCTCTGAGGAAAACTCTCTGCAGGATTCCTAAACTTTTAGTGTGTCATGATGGGGAGAGCCCTGTAATTATTTTGGGTGAAACTAGTGAATGTAATAAGCCGTGAATGTGACAGGTTTTAATGCTCTCACCTGAAATCATGTGTTCTTTCTGATCCCACCCCGTGTCTGACACTATTAAAAGTGTGTTTGGCACACCCCTGATGCACTTGGCAGGGCGTGCCTGATGGCACTCAGTTGATGATAATAGAGGCTGTGATGTCTTCTTGCACATACAGAAAGTGGGGGGACAAGAAGTCTCATTTCCCCTATTCCAGCACCTGTGCTTCACACAGATTTTCCCCCGGCAGCACAGAAGATCAATACAGTCAGCACTGTTTCAAGGTGGACACCTCAGATGAGTGTCACCAATTCAGTATGCGACCAAAGCCTTCTGTTCCTGAAATATGACGTTGAGTAATGGGCAGAAAATTTTGTTTGCAGAACATTACAATGGCACAGTAAAGTTGACCTTTGACCTTTTTGAGGTAGACTCACTTTATTTGATCCTATTAGACATTTCTGTATCCGAATTTTGTTTTTCTTTTTTCATCCTGTTTTGTAAACCTTAAGACCCCTCATGCATGCTTGCATGCCCTGTAGGGGATCCTATCTCTCAGGTTGTAAAGTACTGACTATAACCTTGGCATACAAAAGGTGAAACCACAATAATAAACATGCAGGATTCAGAGTGAAGTGAGCAGTAAATCAGAGAGAGTGACAGGCTGTTGTTTTGGCTGATTGCATAACGTGTTTGGCTCAGGAGAGGGAAGCCTCCCAGTCCAGCCTCTGATGTTCTGTCTCCTCCTCTGCTCAGACCGCCTCAGCCTGCGTGCCTGCACTCCCACAGCCCCTCAGCACTCCTCACTGAACCGGCTGCATGTGTGGAATGTGAGGCAGGTTCGTGAGGATACTTGTGCTGGTCGAGAGAGAGAAAGGATAGAAATTCCTTGAATTTTATCTAAAGCCATCAGTACATGTGTCTGTTTATGCAGACTGCAGGTTACACAAAGTCCTGAATCTGGAATGTGTTTTGCAAAACCTTTTACCCCAAGCTGCAGGTGCTCAGATATGTCCGGTTTTAGTTATCCAAAGGGCCATATCGCAAGTTTCTCATCTTATCACCACCTCCAGATTCAAAAGTAGCTGGTCGTCAGTCTATGAAAAGTGTAGCCAGTTCAGCTTCGAGTTATGTGTGAAGCATCCATGTTTTTACAGACATGGATGTAAACTGTAGGTGCAGCTTAACTGGTGTGTGGAGGCACACAACGGCGAGGTGGTAATTCTAGATAGAAGATACAAAAAAAAGACTAAATAATGGCTTGTAATTTCCACTCAGTTAAACTTTACCTGTAAGTGGTAAGCTCCAGTTCCTGTAGATTTTTCAAAATAAAAGCCTTCCAGGGAATAAAGGGGATTATGCTCTCTCAACAGTTGGAAATGTTTTGATTTGAAAACAGATTTTGCAGTGATAGCGAAAAGCAAAAGTAAATTAAGGGCACAAGCTGACAGTTGGCCGTCAG
This sequence comes from Plectropomus leopardus, assembly GCF_026936395.1. Lineage (NCBI taxonomy): Eukaryota > Metazoa > Chordata > Actinopteri > Perciformes > Serranidae > Plectropomus > Plectropomus leopardus. The sequence continues at coordinate 4,723,117 of NC_142180.1, forward strand.
TCACTGGCTGGCTGACAGTGAGCTTTTGTCAGCGTCCTTTTTGCAGTTTGTCCCTCAGTGTTGGTCCTCGTTGGCTTTCAAAATTCAGTATGTTGATTTGGGATCAGAGACAGCTGAGCCCATCGGTCAAAGAAATCACTCAGATTGGCTTTTCATTTCAGCACATTAAGTAAAGAAAGCTAAAATCAAGAGGACGTGAGACTGAAACAAACTTGTTATATAAGTAAAGATGACTTTTTTTTTAGCCACTGAGCTCCTTAGCAGAAAAGGTTCTTGGTTTTTTATGTTCACTGCACAGTAATTATGATTTGTTCTTCAGCATCAGATTGTGTTGGCAAGGTGCTAACTAGCTTCTTGAATCCATCCTGTCAGCCTTCTGGTTTCCCTTTTTGAATCACAGATACAGACTATCACTGCCTGCTGGTATGGAGAATTATGTCTTTTCACACAGGCACAGAGCATACATGCTAGTTGGTCATTGGCTGTAGTCTTTGCTGTGTGTTCAAGTGCAATTTTTGGTTGAGACACAGGAGAAATGCAACAATTGGCCTCTGTCGCTGCTAGTTTTTTTGATGAGTGTTTGGTGTGTCTGGGCCTGAAAATGGGAGTGGGTCACCTTCAGGATAGTTGTAGTTAGCCTCAAATGAAGGTCTGTTTCTATGTTATAAAATAAGGGTGCTCTTTGATTATTTACAACGATGAACACCCAAGCACCCACAACCACATAAATGGTCATTTCAAGTTCAAACTACAACCTCAAGTTTTTTTTTTTGTCCAGAACATGCACAAAAATGCACACACATACAGACACACATCCCAGCAGACCACACCCTCCTGTTTGGAGAAGCACTGAGGAGGAATTTCCATGGACGTTGATCCAGACTCCGGACCCGCCACTGTCTGTGTTTGATCCTGAGCTCCCTCCACCAGCCTCAGTGTGCTGCCTGTCTGTCTGTATCAAGTCAGTACAGCTGCACTGTTTGTCCTCTCAACTGCTTCTCTAGGAGAGCAATAATGGACACAGTTAATGTGGCTTTAAAAGAGAGTTCTTGTGTGTGTGTGTGTGTGTGTGTGCGTGCGTGCGCGTGCGTGACCTGCAGGCAGAACAGTTAAGCAGCTGGTTGTGTGTGTTTTGTGTTGGAGGAGGTTAGTGTCTGGATTCATACCTTGTTTTACCTGCTGGAAACGTGCTCCAACATGTCACACACACCTGCAGGGGGAGGAGGGGATGCATAAACACACACATACACACCCCACACTCACGAAAACACTCACACACACACACACACACACACACACACACACACACACACAAATGGGTGTCCTTCTTGTGCTCCACCCTCCCTAAAAAAAGAGGTAAATAGTCAATTGACAGCTTAGTGACTGTTTTACCACCATTGGCAGGAAGACGTTAGTGCGGTTTGTGCACATGCTGACACACACTTACTCACACACACACACACCTAGTGAAGCGTCTGTTTTGGAGCATGCTGAAACAGATCAGTCTTTCATGCTGAAGCCGGCGCTCTGTGTACCTTTGCTCCCCACTGGTGTTTACCTCCTCTCGCTGCTGCTGCTCTCTGCCACGTCAAATCACTGCCTGGGTGCTTGGCTCGCTCCTCCGGGTGCTTCGCGGCCAAACAAGCCTGACTGTGGTCACCCTGCTCTGGGTCTGAGGAGTCAGAGACAAACTGACTGGAAGATTCCTACCAACTCAGGGCTCGGCTTCTCCGGCTGGTATTTTGGCCGCGTCTGACTGTCTGCTGGAGCTCTGTTTGCCTTTGGAAGATTAACAGATGTGCCCAGGTCTGTGGAGGCACTCAGACTGAGGACTCACCTGACGGCTGAGGAGATATTGGAAGTGTGGCTGCTAGAAGTGTATTTGTTTGTTTTTTTCTTAATTTAATGCGGCTGAAAAATGAGTGGATATCTTTATAGAGGAAGGTAAGATTTTTGGATGATAACAGCTTTTATGATGAGTCATGAGAGTCGGTGTTGTGAGTGTGTACGGTGTGTGAACTGTGGTTTTCTGCGTGTATGCACGTGTGGGTGTGCATTCATGAATGTAATTCAAATAGAAAAGCTTCTCCTCTGCACTGAATGCAGACAAATGAACTGAAACATCTTCTTTACCTTGCAATGAAAAGAAGACCTTTGAGCCAGTGTTGCATAACGAGGTCTCGACTCCCACATGTGGTGTTCCTGGATGATGAACAGCTATTGGCTGAGCTAAATTCAGTCGTTTTAAAGCAAACAGCTGAATTATCATTGCTCACTACTGTCATTTTAATCTTTCTAAACCTGCCAGAAACAATAAGAGGGTTCATTATACATGTTGTCAAAGCCACAGAACCTTTAGTCATGTTTAATCTGTTAGAAATGTGTTTACCTCCAGTTTCCTCCTTAAGTCTCTTTCCACACTGTCTAACAGTATCATATACTGTATGTCGACTGTCATACTATTACAACTTTGATGCATTTACTTCAGTTGAATGTGACTTATTTGGTATGTTGGAAACTTTAGGATCTCTGCTCCAGTCAAGAAGTCACTTATGTGGGTTTGAACAAAGCTTGAACAGCATGAGTGTGTAATTACTGACCCACATGGCAGGCCAGTGAGGTTTAAGGATTTAACATACATTAAACCATATATCTCTATTAAAAACATAAAGTTTGAATGTCAGTACAGTGTTTTATAGAAAGGATAGGGCAATAAAATTAAGTAACTTAATTTGTGAATTAATACTTGATTTGTTGATGTAATCAAGACTAATTTATGTGCGAGTTAGTTTGTTTTTTGTTCCAAAATCCTGTATGGATTAAGAGCACTTGCATCTGATTCAGTCCCTTTCCATATCCAAGATGATGAATATTGATGCTTTGTCATGACCCTTAGCATGTGATATCAACACCAAAGGCGCCCATTGGCATCTCTATGCCCCTGTTTTCACCTGGCACTAACATGCATTCTGGTTGATCCGATCACATGCTGGTGGCTCTAAGGGCACATTCAAAGGTGGTGTGAGCTGACTTCTTTCAGAGGTGTGTACGCTAATGTGTCCTGGGCCACACTGAAGGGCTGCCCACTCAGCTGAAAGCCTTGATAGTCTGACGCTCCATTGGAAAAGAAAAAACTTTTGTTGGTGCAGCTTCAGGGACACAGAGCTTAAGGATCGTCTCTGGAGCCTTTCTCCTCCCAGCGAGTGGTCAGTTCAACGTCTGCGCGGTTAGCCTGAGCTAACACAGCGGCAGGTTACACAGTCCCAGTTAAACGACTGACTTTATTGTTTAATCCTTTAAAAAGCGTTAGGTAATGTTACCCTTGTTATGCTAACTGTTAGCACTTTCATTGTATGCTAGTAGGACTCTTACTAACTGTCCCCAATACAGAGATCCTACCACCCCCACAGTGGTTTCCTTGTCTCATAATAAAGAGACAGAAAAAGAGAGAGAGAGAGAGAGGTGCATAATGCATCATTTTCAATGGTAGACAGATCTGGACTGCAGGCAGGCTGGACTAGTAGCTGCACTGTTTCAGGGACGTCCCTGAAAAAGACGTCATCTGGATGGCAGCATATGAGGCTCCAAAACCTGTATGTACCTTTCAGCATTCATGGTGCCTTCACAGATGTGCAAGTTACCCATGATGCCATTGGCACTAGGACACTGCCATGCTATCACAGATGCCTCGAACTTTGAGCTGGTAACAATCTGGATGGTCCTTTTCCTCTTTAGCCTGGAGGACACGACGTCCATGATTTCCAACAACAGTGTGAAATGTGGACTCGTCAGACCGTCTCAGTTGAGCTCAGGGTCCAGAGAAGTCAGTGGTGTTTCTGGATGTTGTTGATATCTGGCTTTCACTTTGCATGGTAGGGTCTTAACTGGCATTTAAAGATGCACTGATGAACTGTGTTTACCAACAATGGTTTTCCAAAGTCCTCCTGAGCCCATGGAGTAATATCTTTTGTACAATCATGTTGGTTTTCAATGCAGTGCAGCCTGAGGGGTCAAAGGTCATCAGCATCCAATACTGGCTTTCAGCTTTGCCCCTTACATACAGATTTCTCCATTTTCTCTGAATCTTTTGATGATATTATGGATTGTAGATGGTGAAAACCCTAAATAACTTGCAATTCTGATTTAAGAAACATTGTTTTTTAAACTTGTTTAAATAGTTTAACTCTTATATAGAGCTGTGTTGCAAGCATTAGTTTGACTTTTGATTTTAAGATCCTGATGCCATTTGGTTTTAATTTAACTTTTTTCAGCACTAAATTGCCATTGTTGGACTATCAAGTATCGACTTGTAAGACTGTCATTTACGTTTTCAAATTCTTAATTAAAAGGGTAAATTGCTTGTTCTTAAGTGTGATATGACTATAATAATTTATGTCACAAGTAAATTCAGCAAACTATTTAACACAAAAACAATAGCCAGTGGATAGCAGAGGGTATTTTATAAAAGGCGGAGTTTTGGATGAACCGGTATATCGCCCAGCACTACCTTAGCTGCATTAGCTTGTTGAAACATTAAGTTGACCTGGGGCTGATTTGCAGAGGTTTGTCATGTAACCACACACGAGAGCACAAATGTTGTTCTCACACAACACACACAGCTGCTGTTGGAGAACTTTACTGTTGTCTATCAGCTTCTGCTGTCACACAGTTACTCCCATCTCCTGCAGCTCTCTGCTCCTCCAGCTGTCACCACCAAGTGTTCAGGCCACTATGGAGGTCCTGTAGTAACAACTAGCAAACACACGCCTAGGTGGTCAAGAAGTTGTTAAATCCCTGAATCCACTCATTTTGCGCCAAAAGCCTTTGATTCCCATGTTATTCAGAGCTAATTACTTTCTCACCCTGATGTGAAGCTCTTTCGTCTGCCTTATCGTCACTTTTGTTAATAAAGAAGCCTTTACAGCCAAGCAAGATCTGTTTGACTTAATCTTGCTCATTGATTATTCATGAAAGGCTCTGAGGACGTGCTAATGGGGAGAAAATCTAGCCCATGTTCCTCTGATCCTGAAAAATCCTCCTTATTGACTAACTTTAAGCCATGTTGAGACAGTGAATCTCAGGAGCTAAAACAGTCTCTTAAAAAAATCTTAAAGATAAGAATATGTGACAGAAAAATGTCCTCAGAAAGCCCCCAAAGGTTTTAAAGTCAGTCTTGACCGGTTGGTAGAAGGATTTCATGGATTCTTCCACTCTGCTTCTTTGTTTACTGTTTCTCAGCTGCTGAGTGATGTCTGTGTGACCTAAAGCATGCGCTGACTCAGTTTCCACCACCAGTGTGTGAGTGCCTGCTGTCTCTGACATGTCAGTGGGAAGCTTCCCCCCCACCTCCTTCAGCTTTGCTCATCCTGGACTATTTTTGACCTTCTGTGATTTTTGAGAGTTTACCACAATTTCAGTGACATGTTAGGCAGACGGGACACTAGTAGGTAGGGTATACTGTGGGTGGAAAGATGGTTCATTAGCATAAATGTGGAAAAACAGGTTTCACTGCAGGGAATGAGGAGCAGTGTGTGTGTGGCTGCTGGTGAAGACACATGGGACTGTTGAGTCTGAGGGAAGTGGGCTGATAGCTGTGTCTTGTTTCAGGCACTGCGGTGCAGAGAAACGGGCCAGGCCGAAGAGCATCGGACCTATGATGGGTAAGTATTATCCTGAATGTATTTAATGTTCTCATGGTTCACTGTTTCTGCCAGGTTGTCTCCAATCAATGTGTTGTTTGTCTTGTGTGTCACACTGAGAAGACTTTACTGGTTTACTTTTCCAGGAAGAAAACAGTATAAACACCTCATTAGATTTTTACCACCCTCACCTGATACACACTTCTGTGTTGACTAATAAGCTGTTTGTAGGAGCAACAGTGTGTTGCCACTATGAGTATGAATGTTTGAGTGTGTTGACAAGGGCCACCGCCCCTTAACCCTTTGAAACATGGATTAATATCAGTCTTCTTTTGCTGTGCTCAGACACCTTACAAAAGCTGTCTAATCCTTCAAAAACATGGAAAAAGGCAGTGAGCAACTTGAGAAAACTTTTAAGATATTAGTGACAGGTTACAAGAAAATTACCTGAATTTTTTTAAAGGGGGAAAACAGAAAAGCTAGGAATAAACCCAAAAACTATTTCCATAATTATTATAATTACATATTTAAATTGTGTTATAGAAAATAATGTATACTTTTTAAAAAAAAATTCAGCACCTTTTTTCACCTTTCTTTTTTTATTTTCTTTAATTTTTGGGCTATTTCTTGTTTAGTTGCTAATTGCGTTACTCCCATGTTTTTGCAAGAAATCAGCTCGATTTGTCAGGTTACTGAGGGTTAAATGCCCTCTGAACAGTACCAGATGGGAAGTAAAAACTAGCATAAACTATCACTGAAGCACTCAGTTAAGTACAAGTAACTTAAAACTGTACTTGAGTACAGTGTTACAGTAAATGTGCTCACTGAATTTCAACTACTAGCTTTAAGATTCATCATTCATCATTCATATTTCTCATGAGTTGAATAGAAGTTGTATCTTTCTGACAGACTTTGTGCAGTTACTGTCACTGCTTGAATTTCCCACGTTGCACACGGTAACCAACAACAGCTGACTAGGACTGAGAGTAAAGCTGTATATGTGTGCATGTGTGTGTGTGTGTGTGTGTGTTTGTGTGTGTGTGTGTGTGTGTGTGTGTGTGTGTGTGTCTGTTTGTGTGTGTGTGTGTGTATGCGGCACATGCACGCGCATGCATGTGCTTGTTCTCATAGTGATGACTGTGGCTACATTTAAACAGGATGGCAGGTAAAATGGGTCTTTATCTTATTTTTTGGTAACCCTTAATTTTACAAGTCCTCACTGCCGATTACAGTCAACTCCTTGGATGTGTCCTTAAAAGACCTGTGTAATTTGGCACTTATAGTAGGTAAAATAGAGAATATCCCAAGGCAGTGCCTAGTCATTTATTTGCGGGTTTAATAAAGAAGCAATAAATGATGAAGTAGTTAATATTAACGTAGTCTCATGACTGTATTAACTGATCTCTTCAAACCCAAGTAAAGTTAGAGAATCTTCTTGGAAATATACTTAATCTTTTTCATTTAATCTATAGTTTACCAAGAAGACTCTTAGGGTTTTGCTGGCAATTCATTGGATTCAATTGATTAGGAGTGTGAGCACTTTCGCAACAATTAGAACGTAATTATGTAGTGCTTTTCAGGAGTCTTTTAAAGAATTATTTTGTTTGAGTTTCTTTATTGGAAATTGGTTAGAAACTGTGGGATTTGTAGAAATAAGGTGGTATAAATGTATTTTTTTCACCCCTTATTTGCGACATTTGTGTTTGCAATCAAATGAGACATTTTAAATATCTGATCACTGATACCTTATCTGTACTTCCTTGGTCTTGAGTTGCAGTTTTTCAAAATTTTTGTTTATTTGCATAAATTTTGAGATGTTTAGGTGGATGTCAATTTTACATCTGTGTGTTAAGTATGGAGCCTGGATGTGGTTAGTCTAGCTTAGCATAGAAGCGGTGGAAACAGCTACCCTGGCTCGGTCCAAAGTTCAAAAATGCAACTACTCTAATAGGCTTGGGCATTATCACAGTATTAAGGTATAAAATAAGCATATTTCCAAAATGTGAACGTACTGATTTAAGGCTTAGACATTAAGATGTGATTTGGTTAGGATTACAATTTGGACAAAGGGAACTCATTATGTCAGTGAGGGTCCTCACAAGAACAGTAACACAACTTTTGTGTGTGTGTGTTTGCGTGTTTGTACCAGTGCGTCATTCATATATTATCAGAGTTGTGTAATATTTTGTACCCTGGCCTGCCCCAGGCCTCCATCCAGAATACTTACTCTACCTTTATGCTACAGAGCACCTTTTTAATAATATTTAATGTGCTGCAATTTTAAGGAACCGTCAGAAATCTGTGCTCTGCCAAAGCGGTCTTGATTACACCCCTCGGGAACTGGCACTCAACTCCCCCCCACACACACACACACACTTCTATTTTACTGCGAACGAATTGGCCCCGCATTTATAGGAATAAAACACAAACTATTGTACAAATCCCTCCTGTGTGGAGTTTTCTGGAAACGCTCCTGGCCTTTTAGAGATGATAAGTTTGGCTTTGAGACTCCTTAAGACCTCTGGATGTTTTTCAGCTGGACAGGCATGTACCATGTCGGTTCTGTGTGTGCGTGTGTGTAGACATGGCCCATATCCATCCAGGTTTAATAGGGTTATAATGAGGCAAGGGCTGATCAAGACGTCTCAGAGATGCAGCTCACAAAGCCCACAGGTGTTTACATTTCAGCTCTGTTCTCTTTGACTAATGGTTCTCAGCAACAGTGGAGCTATTTTAAACAGAGGCATTCGGGATTTATGAGGATTTTTAAATAGTGCCGTTTACAGATGAAATGCATTTATTTGCATTAAACACAGTCTAGACAAACCCGTTTTGTGTGCGCTTTTCTGAAATTGCTGCAATCTCCGCTCAAGGTTTATGTATTAGCTTTTTCTAGAGCTGTCAAGCCATATCACATGGTCTTCATCAGCAAAGGAAGTTTAAAACTAGCTGAAATGAAGAAGTCCTAAAAGTGCTCAGAATGATAGAAATGTCTATATCTTCAGTTTCAAGACATCAAATCAACTTTCACTGGCTGATGAAAACCATGTGATACGGTCAAAAGCTGAGTGGAGATTTCTTTTTTTTCAGTCGCTGAATTAACTGGTAACATCAACATGACTTTATTTAGTCTGTTGCATCAGGTTTTTCCATGTGTCACAGTTAGGAGGCCAGATACAGTAACAGTACCCCTGAAAATGTTTGTGTCCCCATAGAATGATTCAAATGATATCTTGAAATACGCACATGCAAATTAGCACTTCACTGTGATGTTACATGCTTAAAATACAGTCCTAAGGAAAGTCTGGTGTTTTGGGGCCAGTTCCTTGTTAACTCCCATCAGGGCATTGGTCACATGATTGCAGCCTTTCAAAATACGTGGGTCATGCATTAATTTCTGGCTCAATTTATGTACAACGTAGGGTGCGCTAACTTTCACAGGAAAACATACAATCTGTTTATGAGAACAGCATGAAAGTTTTTTTTTTTTTTTTTTACTCATTTATCGGCTGAAGAACACACAATTTTATTGATCTCCCCTAATTCAGAAACCAAACTGACATGCATATCTCTGTTGATGAGGACAACCAATCATTTAGGAAAAAGGACGACGGAGAACTCACATTGGACAAACCAAGATATCCAGGCTCTCGTTAGTATTTGTGGACAGGAGCTTGAGGTTACAGCGGTTAAAAAGGTGTAACGCAGAATTTCTCAGACAGAAATAGTGATAAAACACACAGCCGAAAGATGAAACTAAGAACAACTGAACAAATAAACAAATAAAGGAATCGTAATGAGCACTGTGGAGTAACGAACAAACTGCGAAGTGGAGCTGAACACCACTGACCAACTCATGCTGGCCCCAGGAGGACCAGGATTCTTTGTTGGTGGATAAACTTGTATCTTATGATCACAAAAATTTAAAAGCAATTGTATTATGGGGCTGCACAATATGTCACTTTTTATGTTGTTGTCACAGGGCAAATTATAGATAAACACATTGCAAAAGACTGAGATCTTTGAATATGGCATCACTGTATTCAGTTACAGTCTGTCTGTAGCCGCTATTCAGCCACCATGCTGTCAGCCCTCTGGCCAGTAAGACAGAGCTCTGCAGTCAGGTATCAACTGATCAATATTTGCACACAGTGAGGATTATTATAGTAGTGATAGCATAACTGTCCTGCATGGTTTAAGGAGGAAAGTGAGACAAGATGAGTGGAGACTAAAGTATCAATGCCAGAGAGGAACTGGAACCCTAAAATAAATAGCCAACAAGTGATGCTTAGGATACAGGAGAGATTGTGGCAAAATATGTGTTTATTTATTGCAAGGGATAATTTAATTGCAATATTTAATATATTGCAATTATGTATTGATTTTTTTCCTAAAATTTTGCAGCCGTTGTTGAATGACAATGTTTTTTTATTGTTGTCTGCCCCACAATCACAGTCCTACCAAAGATCACCTAAAAATGGCATAGATGGTACTACTGTTAACTGTTTTAATGAAATATAAATGAAATGTCCAAGTTTCGAAAATAGACTGGACATTTAAGGAAGAAACTTACAATGAAACCTCACAAGGCTCTCAAATATCTAGGCCATGGGAAGCCCAGAGTTACAGGTTGTTAAAAAATATATATATATATTTAAAAAAAATATATCTTTAGTTTAATTTGTTAACATCTTTCTTTTTCTATGTGTGCAGATTTCTCATGTGATGAGACAGATAAAGGCCCACCGGTACAGATGCACAGCCTCCGAGAGTTTGAACAGGTAAGAACATGCTCTGATACAAGCTGTGATCTCACCTTGAGACTCACATGATGCATGCTAGATATTGCAGGAATTGTGATGAGAAGATGGTTAAATAACTTAGCAACATAAAGCGAGTGTTTCTGCAAAACAACATGTGGAAATAAGGCTCCACTAACGTAGTGCTGTGTGTCCAGGCTTGTCTCTGCTCTGTGGTAATCACTATGTAGGTTTGTTTGGGAAGATGATGTGGCAACTGAAACTCTGCATGAGTCAAAGATTTTCCTCCTCTCCCGCTGACTCTCCACAGTCCCTGCTATTCTGTTTTTTTATGCTGTAATACAGTTTCTCTCATTGAATACACACATAAATAGAAAATAAGGATCTTGCAACTCCAGGTTTTCCATCATCTGCCCCTGGTTCTGATTCAGGTCATTAAGAATCAAGCATCTGCCAATACCAAATCCCTATCGATATACATATTTCCCACATACAGTAATACAGCTGCAATGCACATTTAGAGGTCTATATTAAATGGAAAGATGTGTTTTACAGCATAGGAGGTCTGCATTAATCCAAACTGTCTCTGGTTACACTACAGTACTTGTTGATAGCAGTTATGATTTACTGAAACTGCTGAGCGTAGATTATGTGTTGGTGCGGCCATTATTATTGGATGTTAAGAATTGATTTCAGTGTTTTGATGGAGTGACATAAAGTGTTTTTTATCCAGGAAGTAATGGGTTACAATCAACAAAGAATTGGAAAACTATCAGATTAAAAATATAAAATATCAGTCTCAGTGCCTATCCTGTGGATAGACTCAGGACTTTATGTTGTCCCTCCACCCACACTGGACAAATTGTGCTATCATTTTAATTTGTTTGCCCTCTTACTCAAACATAGCCCTAATAGCCCTAACTGGATAGTGCAAAACACTTTTCCATTGCGAATTGAATACATGACTTTTAAAATTGCTGAAAAACAATTTAAGATCCAGTGTAAAGGATTTATGGGCACATTTTGGCAGAAATGGAATATAATATAATAAGAATGTTTTCTTTGGTGTATAATAACCTGAAAATAATAATTGTAGTTTTTTCGTAACCTTAGAAGGAACCATTTATAACTACAGGGTGTGAACTATAGGAGGAGGAGGCAGGTTCAGGTCCAGAAAGGCCACCATGTTGCTATGCGATGTTTCCACAGTAGCCCAAAACAGACAAACCAAATTCTGGCTCTAGATGCCAGATGGCTCATTCTAAAAACCTCCTGAATGTTTGAATCAGAAATAAGGTTAACACAAATTAGCACATACTGGACATCTACAATGTGCCAGATGCATTGGGAAATCACTGATTTGTAACATAAAACTGCTTTATTCAGTGTTTTTACCCACTTTAATCACCTGGTCTGTTTGGTTTGTAGAGGAGAAGACCTTTGTGGATAATTTGGATCCTGATAATTCTAACCAGGAGAAATTCTAGCTGGTTGCAATATGCAATTCTCACCACTAGATGCCACTAAATCCCCCTAAATCTGACACACTGGACCTTTAAAACTGAGCTTTTCCAAAATGTTTGTTCAAATGGATTAATTTATACGTCAACCTTTCAGAATCGTGTCTGACATATACTGTCACTGACATATTTCTGTGTTTCAATTATTTAACCACTCTCATAAATTGTGACTTGAACACAGCTTCCCTTGATGGCATTTATGACCTATGATCACATTACAGCCATCTGACAACAGACACAGACAGAGATGTCAACTACAGCATCTGTGTTGTGTTATTGGACAGATTTACCCCGCTGTTCATCAGATTGCTCTGCATTATGGCTCTGATAGGACCATTAAGTTATTTCCTAACAGCCTTTAGTCTTAAAACACCAGAAAAAGAGGAAATTTAAGCTTTTTTTGCTGTTCTATTGTCTTAGTTTAGAAGCAAACTTAACCATAATTTGAAATTGAAAACATGTATACCATAACATCTTTTTGACGACCAAACAGCTATTTCAAAAGTATCCATATTGCTGTGTGTATGGTTGGCAGCAGGTATTCATAACCACAGCTAATGTCTCACACAAAGACCAAATCAAACGTTAAAGGAGATATATGAATGCATAAATGAAACCCACATATGCAGACGCATTTTCAGAAGTTGGATCAAGCATTCTGCACGAAAAGCCGCACAGCTAAATCCTGCCTGCTCAGTTCTGAACATTGAAGATGAGAGGCGTACTTTCCCTCTGGTTCTGAGCCAGAGTAATGGATTCTGGGAGCTTTGCCAGTTGCATTATGGGTCTGATATAACTCTGGAGGTGCTTGCTGCAATTACCCTGTCCCCCTTTTAGTGAAGGACAGAGCTACAGAGGGAGGAGGTGCTGTTTGGAGTAATGCTGAATTAATGTGGAGAGTTTTGCTTGTATTGGGGAAAAGGTCAAATGATAGGAAATATGAAACTCCAGCAGGATGAGATCAGATCCGCTTGTTACTGTAGGACAAACTGTCTGATTGATTCCAAGACACAGAAAGCAGCAGCAGAAAAAAAACTAGACTGTATTTTTTCGCCACTTTGACTTTTTAAACAGGTGGTAATTTATAGAATCAAGGGGAAACGTTTTAAAGGCTTTGCATCACACCTCATTTTACTCCACTTTGACTCCTCCTGTGCAAACTTTGGCTCGATCTATAAACTACATGCACACGTCCTGAAGGGTTTGCTGGGTTCCTACTAACCAAATAAGGACCTGTTGTACTGCTGCAGAGTGGCGGCTGCCTTTCTCTGCAAGATGGACACTCAGTACTTTTACATGATGTTAAAAAAATGTATTATTTTCTTAGTCCGACTAAAACTGGACTTTTAAAATATGTGTGCAATATGTTAGTTTGACTGAAACCGTACAAAGTCGAATTTCTCAAAGTTGGACTAACACGATCAGATCATTTTCCTCTTTCATGTATACTCTTCAACCTAACTTGAGCTGGCTGAGGCGTTCTGGGCATGATTCATAGTTGTTTCACCGGGCTTTGACCTTGAAGTCAAACAGCATAAATTTATAGAAGAAAGGTTGGAAAAACAAAAGAAGGAGAATGAAAGGAAATAAAACAAAGTAAAAGTGTAAAATAAAGCATAAACCACGTATAAAATGTACAGCGCCAAAAAGTTATCCATGTTGTCACCGTTTGACCTGCAACCAGCTTGCCGCTTGCTAACTTGTCTGGTATGTGACATAGTATGTCAACCGGAAGGAGGTCCAATAGCAACTAGCTGAACGGGGGCATATCGCCACCTACTGTGATGGAATCAGGCATACCTCCATCAATAAATTGATTCTCCCCTGTGCTTGTGAACTGAGTCCAGTTAAATGTCCTAAATTATCTATAACCGTAGCTCCACTTAACTGTGCATGTAAACATACTGAGTGATCTATATCTCTGGCTAGTTTTATGTGGTTATAATGTAAATCTCCCTCTCCTGAGGTGGGAAAAAACACCATACTCACCATGACATCTACATGCATGTAGCCTTCAAGCTTCATTTTAAGGAGTTACATGCCAAAACGTTCGTGTTATAGCTTAGTGTTTTGATAAAGTGTAAGACTTGCCACCCCAGAGATAATAAATAGGGGAGATAATTAAGGTCTTGGGTGTGGTGTATTATGACCTCTGAATCATAATTTTCTGACACGTTAGTCAAAAAAAGGTCAGACTCATAAATTAGGACTAGAGTTTTAGTTGTTGTCTTAGGATGGATGTTCTACACTGTGTACGTAAAGATGAAATTAATAACTTTCCATCTTACCTTCTGCAGCATAGAGATATATCAGATAATTTTTGGACTACAGTAAAGATGGCAGAACCGCTGAAGAAAAATGATTCTCTCCCACATGTGGAAACCTGCTGTTAATGTAAATCAGCCGATACAGTATGCCATATGTAACTGTGCTGATATTGTACATTTTTTATGCATGAAAGGACTTTACTGGCTTTTTCAACAAGAGAAGTTGAGTCTGTTTAAATGTGGAGAATGACTCCAGCGTGTGATATGTCACAATGTAGATCATTTGTCTGTTAAAAATCAATGTGGATACCAGCTTTAAAGGAGCTGAATGTCACATTGAGAGCATATCTATAATTAGGCTGTTCTCATAAACTGTTGGAATATTTTCCTATGAGGGCAATGCACCCAAATTCGAACAGAATCCAGTTGATCATAAGTCAGTAATTTGTGCACACATTCTTGAAGGCTGTAATCAGGGTTTCCGAGTGATCTGTGGGAAAGCAAGTTGGGGTGCTAAAGGTGTCACAAAACCTGAAGTCCGGACATTTCCTCAGGAAATTCTCTAGGAGTAAGGTGTTGAACTATGTAAACTTTGAGTTCTTTTAAGGTGCATCCTCACCATGTTTATTTTCCCAAAACCTAACCACTGTAACTTTAATTGCCTAAATCTAACATCTGATAACTTTAATTTAACTTCACGTTAAGGATGTAATGTCATTCGTGGGACGCTAATGGGAGTGATTTTCTGCACAATCTCAAAAATAGGCTGCATGCTGACGTCCACATAGGCATCCATGGTGACCTTTGCAGATGTGTGCAGATAACGACATTACATCACCCAGACCAAAGTGGACCCACATGGATGCATGAACCATAAATTGACCTGTCTAGGCCATGACTGCCTACATATAGCTTTCAACATGGAGGTGGCTGACCCAGCAACTATGAGCTAACATTGCAAACTGCATGAAAAGTGCTAACAATAGCAACAGTGCTGGCAGAGCTAACAGTGTAACCTGGTGGACATTATGCTTCTACGTCAAAGCTGTGAGATGGCGATTAGCTAGCCAGTGGGATGTAGGGGTTTTTTTCTAAGCATTTTTCGGGCTTGCTTGGAGGAAAAACAGTAATGCCAGAGGGATGTACACACTTGGACTTCCATGCACAAACATTTGCGAATGGCCAGACCAACCATGGCAGAGAACAGAGAAGCTAGGATCACAACACACAGATTTGATACATTTTGTTTCATTTCCGTTTCTGCTCGGGATAGCAGAAAGTTGTTTGCTGCTATATTAATGTTCTGAATGTCATGTATAACTCCTTTAGGTGGGTAAAATGCATCTTGAGCTGGTGAACAGCTTGAATGATAAAGCTTTGTATTCTCAGAATGAAGAGAGATTTTCCCCCGCAGCTATACGAGCAGAGGCAGAAGGCTGAACTTCTCGCTGTTGGTTGGAGGCTACAATTTAGTGTGCAGGCAGCTTTCCTTTGAAGTTTCCCCCTGACTATACCACTGAGGGATGAAAGGATGAGTCATGCTATATATGCAGACATACAGCACAGACGGCAGACTGGGAGACAACCTAAACAGCAGCTTTGTGTGGAGGGCTGAGGGGAAATGGGCTGAGAATGCTGATGTTGTGTGTTGGAATTACAGCCGATGTGTTGCAAACCTGCAAAGATCCTTTAAAAAACAGCAGAGCAGTGTTTTTACATGTTTCACACCATTTAAAACAAATTGTTCTTTGAATTTACCCTGCTCAGTTTTCCAAAGAATATTGGAGCATCTTTAGATGTTTGAATGTGATTTCCCTGCCTTTGATACAGAAACTCATGTCCATGTTTTTCACTGCCTCAACAGTGCAGAGGCTTGAAACCTGTTTTTGTAACCTCATAGACATTGGAAATCATGTCTGAGCTTTGATGTTGAAGTTTTTTCCTCTTTGCTCGGTGGCAGATTCATTTAAAAGTCTGTAATAACAGCACACACACACCCAGTGAGAGGAGTCTTGTACTGAGCGACTGAAAACAGCTCATTAGCCCACAAGCTAGCATCTCTCAAGCACTGTGACTGTCTTACAAAGCAGAGTCACATCTCACTGTCAATGCTGTCACTTGTGGTCTGAAGAGATATGAGCAAGACTACAATTTCAATAACTTTTTTTAACCAAACATATTTTGAGTTGTTGTAGGAGAAGCTAAAGTTATTAACCCTTTGAAACCTAGGCAAGTTGACTTGATTTCTTTGAAAAATGTCAGAAGAGGGCGGATGAACAACAAAAGAAGAAATAACTCAAAAATTGGCAAGAAATTAGTAAAAAGTACAAGAAAATTACCTTAAAAAAACACATAACAAAAAAGTGCTTAAAATATGTGTTAACATGATTTTAAATACATAGTTTAAATACATAGTTATGATAATTATGAGCATGGTATTTCCCTAGACATTTTCACTTTTAAAAAAATCTAAAATTACTAATTTCTTGCAATTTGTGGAAAATTGTTTTTTACAAAGTTGCTTATTTACCATTTTCTCTTATTTTTGAAAGAATGTACCAGTATGGTGGTTTTAAATGTTATGTTTCCATCACTGTGGTTTGAAGCCGGAGCCAAATAATAACCATTACTACTGCAGTCATTTGATGTGGGTGTAAAAGCAGACTATAACCTTTCTTATTACATATAAGAAAAACCTAGACATTAGTGGGTTTTTTGTGCTGTGGGAAATGGGCTTGAAGCATATCAATAGTATTTTTGAAATACTATATATCTTCCGCCACAGTCTAGCCTCTGCAGCAACACTGCTGCTTAGAGCGCTCCTGTTAGTATATTAGGGAGAAATCTCATCGTTATTGTTTTTGATTTGACTTTATTGTTAGGAACTTCCACTGTCGCAACTATTTATTTTTTTGCCACCTTTTCTTTATGAATTAACAAGAGCAGATGATGACATGCACTACATTGTGGAAGACTCAGAATTATTTGCAAAGCAGACAATGATATTTATGAATCTCATAATCTCCCATTGCAGAGTTGGTCTTACTCCAGCAAATGTTCCAAGCCCTTAACCTGTAAAGCACAAATTACACTTTACAAGGACTCCATGGAACTTTGGCACCTGTTATCACTCTTTTACATTCAGCATTGTAGAAGCTGCAGTGGAAAATGTTAATTTGAGTTTTGATAGCATTTTAGTGCTAATTCAGAAGATGCTTGCAGCTTCTTATTGGATGTTCTTGTTTAAATGTGAGGAGGATGTTATGTCAATCATAGCTAAACCTTTTTCCCTTGAGATGTGTGTCTCGAAACACAGATGAGGCACATGGATTCTGGTGGTAAAACTAATCCAGTGACAAATAGAGCTTCTAAATAGGGGTAGACAGATTATCAGCCTGGCCAATAATCGGGGCTGATGTTTCTATATTTGGCATTTTGCTGATTATCTGTTTCGTGGTTTTATTTAAATGATCCCTAGTAAAATTAATTAATAAAGAAGTGTACATTTTACACTCAACCAACACCAGGGAAAGCAGTCTGCAATACATGCAAATAAAGTGTCAGCATGGGAGGAACTTTTACTTTGTAAAACCTCAGGTAGCTATTTTTATTCACTGATTTTTTAATTTAAATGTTCACGAAACTTAATTTTTTTTAATGTTAAAAAATTGAACATTTTAGTTTTGATGAAACATTTCCTAAATGCATTTAAACAAAGTTTTATGTTGGAGTTTGTTATATTTCAAATTCTAAATTTTGACAGAAATATTATTATTTTTTTGTGAATGCATATCAGTTCCAAATATCGCTTATTAGTGTCACTAAGTACTAATAATCGGTTTTAGTATCAGCCCTGAAAAACCAATATTGGTAGACCCCTACTTCTAAAACATAAAAAATTGTGTTCGCTGTGACTGTGCTTAAAATTCAGAAACGGAGTGAACTGGCAAGAAACAATATTAAACCTACGCTGTGAGATTTTCTGGCCAGAGTTCACAATGTAATTTATCTGATTTCCATCAGCGCGGCCGCAGTATTTAGAATTCAGACTCTCAGACTATAACAAACGGAAACAACTGATTTTCAATATCGAGCTGAGACATAACAGTCAGGCTCTTGTCTGCAAATGTTCCACATTCTGATGGAGCAGATTAACGTTTGTTGACCTTCTTCTGCCTCCATAGTTTTACATTAAGTTTTCCTGACAGTGGTAGCGTATGTTAGTCCTCTCATCTTAATAGAGCAGTCTGCATTATTGAATCCAGGTTACGACTGTGTGTGTGTGTGTGTGCGTGTGAGTGTGTGCGTGCGTGTGTGTGTGTGTGTGTGTGTGTGTGTGTGTGTGTGTGTGTGCTGTGTGTGTCTGTGTGCGTGCGTACAGTTTGTCCTCTCTCCACATTTGTGCAGTTTAAAGAATCAGTCCTCCGGCAGGCTGGTTGGAAGAAACATGAACCTGCCAGACTTGCGTTTGTAACTGTCAAACATCCACGTTCTGCAGGCCTGAGGTTTTCGTAAAAAAAAAGAAAGAAAGAAAAATCACCCAATCAAAATGCCCCTTTCTCAAATGGCCTTTATTAGTCCGCAGGAGAAATTGAAAGCACATGGCTGCACATAAATGCGAATTCAAACCGACCACAGAGACACTTAGATTGATAGAAGAAGGGGGAGGATTGCGTATAATTTTGGCCATTAAAACCTCAGGACAAATTAGGGCTGTTAATCTGTTATTTTGCCCTCGGTCTCAGTGTTCACTTCTAAAAAAGCCACATACGCTATGAAAGGTCTGTCAGAGTTGGATTACCATTACCAGAGTGGCAGTAATGGAGCATTTTCAGTATTGTACAGAGACCAAAATGCAGAGAGAACACCGGATCCTGCAGCTGACAGCAGGCCTGGAGAAGCGAGCACGTGATTAAAGTGGCACATTTCTTTTAATTCCCTTTATCTCCATTGTCTTTTATCTCCTGCGCGCTTCTTGTGCTCCCCTAGTTTTTGTTGTGGCATTTGAAAATAGGTCAGAATACTGTGGATGTGTGCGTGTGTGTGTTCAGCCCTCAAGCTGTTGGCTTCAATTCAGTGCTTTATGTAGCTCATATCTCCACACACTTAAACCACAGGAGCAGCAACACAGGATAAAGACAGATGATGCTGAATATGTACTCTCTACCTCATATTGAAAATTGTGTAACTCATCAACATATCATCCAGTTTAAGGTCTCCTTTTTTCTCAACCAGTTTGTTACAATAATATTCATTACTATCAAATTTCTGAAGAAATTTTAAGTGTGGTTTTTGCTCAGTGCATGTTCCAGGAAGCATTTAGTGGTTTTCGTGCACATTTGCTGCCACTTTGTGTTTTTAATCCAAATTAAACAATACAAAGAAAGAAAGATGGAAGATACATAAAACCATATTCTGATCTGAAGTCCCTATCAACTGGATGTTTAGGGAAAGATGAAGGCATTGGTTAAATAAGTTATTCCCAGCTGCCACCGAACATCAATATGTAGTCAGAAAGACTTTGGGCTCTTATGTCAGACAGAGTTTACATTTTGGTTTGAATTAAAACTATTTTGACAATATTTTAAATGTCTAACGGTGTTAAAATTTCACATTGTGTGGATGTTAACATTCTGAAATTATGCCAACGTTGGGTTTTGTTCTCTTACCACTAATTGTCATTAGGGTTGGGTTTGGGGTTTGGGATCAACATCAAAATGACATAGAATGCTGACAACATTATCTATTATTAGTACTCTACATCATATTGACTTTGGTATTTGACGTCCTGACATTAAATTTTGGGCACCCAACGTCACAACCTAAATTCAAAGAAATCTCAATGCTTATGACATTGGTGGCCAGCTGAGTTGTTAAGATAAGGGGAGCTTTGTTGTCATGTTTACAAAATAACTACTTTCTTAAAGTTTTGAACATTGGTCAAACCAATGTTTGGGGTTCTCACATGTTTTCATGTACAAAATTTGAAAGCTTTAACATGGCTTGTCAAGGACCAATAATAAAATTTTAATGACAATTCACAACATATAACTCAAAAACAGTTATATAGTATACTTTACTCCAAATGTTAAATATTATATGAAAAGTATAGAGCTACCTTTTTATTTCCAATTCCTGTTCCTTTCAAATACTTAAAACTGTGGGCAAAGTCAATGCATTGGCCTTCAAAACAAAACAAAACAAAAAAGCTGTCATGTTTGCTTACGTGATCGTAAACAAAACATCATACATTGACGCTTAGTACGTTACATCAGCAGCGACAGTTGTTGTTTGTCTACTGAAGATTATTATAACAATTAATTTTACTGCATACAACAAAAATCCATAGCTTATCCAAGACTTTAAATGGTTTTAGCATTTCCATGAGTTTTCTAGGTCTGGATGTGATTTTGAGGTTTCATGACTTCCAGGTTTCCCATGACTGAGAACCCTGCATGTTGACTGGCAGTTTGAGACTTGTAACTAGTAGCAGTCTCCCGTGTTAATGTCTGATATTTTGTCTTTGTCAGATTGATGCTAAATACTTGATAGGCTGTTATAAGTGTGTTGTATGCAGAGGATATTAGCAATACTTGCTGATTGGTTTACCAGCAGTCTCTATGGGTCTTGGGACAATTGTTTGTGCCAGGAGGTTGCTAAGGTGTTGGTCTTCAAGGCAGTTGTTGTAGTGCTGTGTATCAGTCTAAATCTTTTTGGTGTGAGTTGCAGAGTGTTGGAGATATCGGCCATAGAGATGTCTGCCTTCTCTCAAATTTAATGGACCAAATGGCACTTGGCATGTAGTGCTCAAAGAGCCAAATAAATAAATAAAAAAGTGAATGGACTGGCATGCTTAGTGTGTGTTGCTCTGGGGTGGGTTAAATGCTTAAAAACATGGAGCCAAAAAGAACCAGCTTACCTTAACTTGGTGGAGTGGTCTTTAGATGCAGTCACACGCACTGTTGTATCGGAGAGAAAAAGAAGTAGGAAAGAATAGAAAGGTAGGAAAAAAACGCTGTCACTTTTCAGCACAGCGGTCTTCATCAGGGTGTTGTGATCCTCCACAGGTGTGCTGGCATATAAACGCAGGTAAATTTTTCCTTGTTTTGTTTTTCACGTGACATCTTACATCCTGTTACGTGGTTGGAGTAATGTGACTAGTGCAAATATTGTAAATTTATTTTTTTAAAAAGGAAAATACAATTTAAATTGTCAGTCTTTTTTCCCTACCTTTCTTTTCTATATAATATATATATATATATATATATATATATATATACACAGTCTTTGTTCTGAGCAGCTTCATGTAGGAACTATTTTGTTTCTACCATACTAAACCTACCAGTTGTATCACTGTGCAGAAGGAAGTGTGCATCTGCTCTTGGTTGAGAGGCTTATGCTCCTGTTTTTGGTTTTTCTTGTTTTGTTTTTTCTTTTTATGCTTTGAGCACCACAATCTGAGTGCTATCTAGTTCATGATATTGGAGAGAAAGCAATCATCTCTACGGCCTATATCTCCGACACTGATTTGGGAGTGAACTGTCCAAGCCAATAGTGTTGCTCATCATTTGCTTTGAAATTGATTTGAACATTTGATTTGATCATCGCACTGCTGTGTGTTTCCAAGTGGCTTCCATTTGCTTAGGTGGGCTTGTTAGAGCATTTAAGGCAGACTTTACGCAACACTGCAAGGTGTGTTTTCCAGCAAAAATACGCATGGAAGAAAAAGTATATTGCTCAGCAAGCGAAAATAGTAATCATAACCCAACCTCAGCTTGCTCCCCTACTGCATATTCTCACTGGGCTTAAACCCAATCCAGCAGGGCACTCATTTAGGCCTTAAAAAATAACAGGATCAATCTGCTTTTAGTAAATTCATACATAGCTTAAAATGCTCTACCAAAGTAAAGAAGAACATCGCCAAGGGAAAAAACAATAAAACCCAACTGAAAGTTAACTTTGCTGCTTTCATAGGTGGAACATATCTGCATGTATTATGGTGTTTTAAAAGTTAAAAAAAAACAACAACATTTTTTTAACATTGGTGGAATCGATTGGAGAAGTTGGAATGATGGGAAATATCATTTTAATAAATTATAATAAATATATATAGTATATATAGTTGAGCATGTAGCCATCACCTAGGGAACTGTGCTATACGACACACACTATATAAATAAATACTGATGAAGATGAAGGGATAGAAGAGAGTCTGCAAAGAGATGGCGGAATCAAATATTTGGGAGTTTTTGGAACCACAGACTTTATTAGGGCAGTGTTGATGAGGCGTCATATGAGTTTTTGATTTGGCCACGTGGCTTTTAGTGAGAGAATGGAGCAGGAAATAAAACAGACAACAGGCTCGGGGAGGAGGAGTCAAGGACAAAGAATGGAAACTGAATGAGTTTCGGTCTCTTTCATTAAAATAACATCTCTGAGCAAGAAAGAGGCTTTGGATGTGTTGTAGTAAAGGAGAAAAGAACAGGAAACAGAAGCTGTTCGGCTTTGTAAGAGCAGATATTTTCAGTCTGTTCTCTTTATTCCAGGAAACACCGTCCATACCCAAACAGTCCTCTGATACTGAAGTATGATACAAATTTCCTCCTCTTTGGTTCTCTCAAATCTCCCACTAAGAATAGATATTGATGTGAGGATGTCTGTCTGCGCCCTTACCATCTTACACTGCAAAAAATCTATGTGCAGTTAAATCTGAGTGTTGCTTTTTTTTGAGCTGATCAATGACAAAAGAAACAGGTGCATGGACTAGATGAGTCTATATCTAGCTTTAATACCTGCATCATTTTATTATGCATTAAATACAATAAAACATTAAATTTATTATTTTTTAATCAAATTTATGTGTTGAGCTCAGTGTAAATTTGTCTTTGGCTTCACCCAAAGTACAACAAATCATGAATAATAAAAAAAAAAAAAAATTGTTTCCTGATGGAATGATTTTGTGTTCAATATAGCATAGGAAATTATGCTTATGCTTGTTCTGGCTCTTGGGGGCCTAAATTGACAGCTAAACAGGAGCAGCTCAAACTCTTGAGTGTAGTGTGTGAGGTTCTGCAACTCTGTGTTTGGCATTCTTGTGTACAGCTCTGTCAAATACCTAAATACCTTAATGACATAAAACAGTATATGACTATTATCTGTTATGTCATAGATGATTCATGTGAAATTACAGTTACAAGTTATATCATTGAGCAGGACATGGACAGGATTGGAGCACTGTAACTGAACTCCAGTTGTATCTCCAGTTTAGGTGATTTTTACCTTCACAAAAGGTAAAACCTTTGGATCGGCAAAACTATCACAACATTTTGAAATGTTTGAAATGAAATTTTGCAGTGAATTATGGGAGGTGATATGTGACTTAATTACTGCTGTTTTGGAACAATGATGTGCTCTCAGTGCTGTCATGTGATGTATGACACAAGGACAAGAGTGTTTGGTTGTGTGAGTCAGTGCTCAGGGCACTCACGGCATTCCCTGCAGCATCCTTATTGCTACTTCTTACCTTTAATAAGGCTATTCAAGATGATGTTTGTTTTGACTATCATGACTAACAACAAGAAACAACCTAAGGCACTATTCTAATCAAGGCAAGAGAGGAGAGAATATTTGAGAATTAATGCAAACTATGGGAAAAGAACTGTGACTTTGAAGGAAGTAAATGTATGAATGGATCCCATCATTTTCTTTAATGCAATGAGTGGGAAGCAGATCATGAGGTTAATGTGGCGTAATGATGCAGAGTGTATTTTTTTGCAGTGCATCCGGTGGATGAGTTGATGAATGTCAATGGACGTGCTGACAGCACAGGAGTCAGTTTTCACCACAGCAGCACTCAGACAGACTGCAGATCGATACACAGCAGCTCAGCTTTCAGATCAGCCAACCAGCAGATCTGCCCCTGCACACACACACACACACACACACACACACACACACACACACACACACACACACAAAAAGAGAGAAATGTTCTCAATGGCCAGTTCCTGGTTGGGCATGACAATTACCTTTCTTAATCACATTTGCTCTAGAATCTTCCAATATGTGACTGAGCACTGACACACACAACCAAACACTCTTGTCCTTGTGTCATACATCACATCACAGCACTGAGAGCACATCATTGTTGCAAAACAATGAAATCAGCTGTTATTGAGTTACATATCACAGCCTATAATTCCCTGCAAAACCTTCAAAATGTCATAAAAACCGAAAAGTTTTTTCGGTCCTCCTCTGTTCATAGAGGAGCATAGAGAAGAGGTTTCACCTTTGTAAAGGTAAAGATCACTTGAACTGGAGATACAAAGATCTTCCCTGCATTATAGTTCAGTAACAGTGCTCTGATCTTGTTCGACTTTTCCTGCTCAGTAATATAAACCGTGAATGCCTCATCATCCTCATCACCAGAGATTTATTTCTCATAACTTTGTGTTACTGTAATGTCACATGAAGCACCTATGACATAACAGATGATAGCCATATACTGTATTATGACAGAAAGGTATTTAGGTATTTGACAGAGCTGTACATAGGAATGCCAAACACAGAGTTGCAGAACCTCACACACTACACTCAGAGTTTGAGCTGCTCCTGTCTGTCAATTTAGGCCCCCAAGAGCCAGAACAAGCATGAGAAATCTTTTATTTCCTATGCTATATTGAACACAAATCTGACTAGCATGAGGATACAGCTACTCTGCTAGAAACAGCATGATAAGAATAAATGTACCCAAAATGATTGTTTCAATTATTCATTTTTGTGTCTGACTGACCGGTTCTATCTGAACATACATGTCAGTGATCATAAGCCCTAATCTGTAAACATAAGCTGTTTCCCCTACAATATGTACCTATAAAAGTATGAACTAAGATAAATTCTGCATTACTATCTTGTGACCCTACAGTATGTATCAAATCTAGTTTTAAGACTTAAATTATTTCATTTTACATTGTGCTCACATGATGCATATTCCAAAATAATAATAGAGAAAAAGGTGTGTAGTGGTGGAGTACTGGACTTAATTGACCCTTGCAGGTGACAGTGTACAAGCACAGTACAGAGCAGGTGCATAGGTGATGGATAAGGCAACCTAACAGCAAACCCTTGCTCTCGTCCCCCTTGAACAGATTCATCTGATCATTTTAATCGTCGGAGCAATTAAGACTACAATGGTGGATTTTAACCACAGTCATCTTCACTTGCATAATGTAGCCTAATTAAGATGTCATCAGCATCTTGTAGCATCTGTTGACTATTGAGGGATTTTTCAAGGAATGTGATTGCTGAGGTCAGACAGGCTGCAGAGCACTGCACCAGCGCCACCATCTGGACAGAGACTGACTGAGAGGTTCCTAGTTGAACTTGTTAATTGATTCCAGGCGTGTGCAATAAATTCATGCTCCTCTCCAGCGGGTCAGAGAAGACATATTGACTTGATCACGGCGTCGGTCATGGATGATAATTGTTCAGTTAAAGTGTACAGTAATCTGCTCCCAACACACTCCCAGCAGTAACACAGCTCCACTCCGACTATTAACGTCAGGCTCCGGCTGGAAACACCTGACACACTGGATATCTGTGTTTCATTTCTGACAAGCTTGTGTCTTATTCAACACGTATGTCGATGTGAAAGAGGCTTGACATGGCAGCAAATCATCTGCTGTGCCTCAACATGATTTGTGTTTTGTCTGATTCATCGATCTGTGTGTGTGTGTTTGAATCCTTTGATGATCCACACATTCAAATATGTTTTCTTAATATTGTTGACAATATCTTCCAGTGCTCAACTGTGTGTTATTCAGAATTTATTTTTATATTCTATCTCAATATCGCCGCTTCCCCGAGCCCTCAGATCATGTGGAAGCAGTTATGAAAATAGGCAAAGAAGAAGAAAAAAAGTCTTTTTATGAATCAGTCTTAGTAGCAGAATAGATCCTACAATTACCCCCACAGCATATCCAGGCTTTAAAAACCACAGTCTAAATACACTCTGTACATCTGACCAGACAGAACATTACAGTGATGTTAACATGACCTCATGAGACTCAAAGCGCCATTCATGAAAGCTTGTTAACCCTTTGAAACCTAGGCCGACATCACTTTTCTTTTTTTTGCTGCATTCACGGCTTTTACAACAATTTAAACCTTTGAACCCTGAGCAACTTGGTTTTCTTTCCAAAACACAGGGGAAAAAAGCACTGAGCAACTTGGGATGAAATGTCCTGCAAGAAACTGTTGAAAAATTGTCATAATTATATGATCAAAATTATGCTATAGAATTCTTATATGATATTAAAGATTTTAAGCACCTTTGTTTTCCTTTTTTGCTATTTTGTGCAGGAATGTTGCTGTACTAAAAAAAAAACAAAGACATTTCTCTCAGCAACTCTTCTAGAAACAGCATGATAAGATGAATGTACGCAAAATGATTGTTTTCATTATTCATTGTATCGTAAAACTCTGAGCACACAGCTGCAGCACGCACATTAGGTCACCAGTAAAGCTGCATTACAACATCTAATAGCTTTTCATAGCAATAATTCTTAAACATTAGCCTTTGTTTCACTTCCAAACAAACCACAGTAGCTTTATGTGGACTTAAATCTGGTCCATTTGTATATACTGGTAGTAAGTCTAAAATTAATTGCTATTAGTCACATTCAAAGAAAAAAATCACATCAATAAATTAACTTTAAAAGCACAGAGAAATTACTCAGGTTTACATGATAAAAAAAAATGACAGCAGGAAATGACAATTAGACAACTGTAGTTTATTTAAATTTCTTATGTGATAGTAGCTACTTTATTTAACTTTATTGTATATTGTGTATCGCGATATAGCCTTAAAATATTGCGATATTATTTTAAAGCCATATCACTTAGCCCTACTTGGTAGCTATTGGTAGCTATCCCCAAGCACCAAAGACTATCAGTTTACGTTTTTTCAGTTATATTCCCCAGTAGTAGAAATTGTGGACAGTGGAAGTAACTGAGGAAATTCTCCCTGATTTGTAGTTGCTATGCCTTTGGGAAAATGGAAAATGATCTGGTTATCTTTGTGTGACAGCTGCAGCAGCAATATCACTTGAAAATGTTAAGAAATAAAGATTAGAAATCCAAGCATATGTTCAATGACAACTTTCAGTTCTCCAGTACTAAGATATCCAGCTTTATGGAGTACCGTATGTGTGTCTAATAACTCAGCAGTGTTTGCTGTCTTGCAGCCATGGTTTTAAAAAATGTCCTGTGCTTGTTCTTCCCCCTGCAGAGAGAGCTTTTTATTAGGATCGCCATCTAATCAAAGTCAAGTTTGTGGGCCTAAATGTTACACAATCGGAGCTTTTAACTCAGAGTGTACGAGTACACAATGTTTCCAAGGCCAAGATACACAAAGCATATAAAAATCAAATGTTGATTCACCACGTCTGCCTGAGTGAAATCCATGGAAAGCCGACCAGTTGGAAAGATTTGACGGTTATCCTCCGAACTGGCGACCGAGACGCATTTCTATCAAACACACCTATTCATTAGGAGAGGAAATTGAATCTAGATTTATACAAGGTTCCTTTTGTATCATTTGAGTCTCTGCTCTGGTTGTTAGAAGGTGTGTTTCCCATCAGCCGGCTGGTTGTTGTAGCTTATTACTGATGAACTGACTGATGGTCTCCATTTGTTATTTCTTTTATAGAGTCTCTCTGCGGGCTGGTAATGGCCAGATCTGTGTGTAATCAAAGCCATCTCTTCATCTACTCTTCTCCACCCTTCTTTCTCTTTCCTCTTTTTCTCTCACAGATACATTCTGCAGATTCCCTGTCTTCTCTCCCTCCTTTAAATCTCTTTCTCTTTTTCTCTGTTGGGATAACTTATAAAAGGTTGTGAAAGAGCGACATGTGCAGTGCAGACCTTAGAACAGACAGCCCTCCCTCCCCTCCTCACATACCAGAGAAAACACACCCCTTTGCCAGAGAAAAGGGAGGAAAAATTTATGTTTGAAAAAAAAGAAATCTTAACTTGGAACTGGTATACGCACCCATGTGTCATCATTTATTTCCAATGTAGGGTTCCTGGAATCAGCGCATTAGAACGGGGTGTTGAAATCGAGTGTTTTTTTCTGCTGGGCTTTGGGGACAGGTGCTTTTTGGTAAAACCCGCTGACTTATCGGTGATTGAGAGAGCCTTTAAATGGAATAATTGCTAGCAGAGGAGGAAAAGGAAGACCAGGAGCAGCAAGTGAAACTCCTGATTTTCATCAGCCACTCTCTTTCCTATTTGAAATCTTTCCTCTTGTCATTTTCAGTCTCTTAACTCCTCCATGTATCTGCCTCTGTTTCTCTTTAACGCTCTTCCATTTGATCTCATATTGTCTGTCACTGACACTCTTATTAGTATTTATAAGTTCAACCACGACTCAGCAACTTCTTTTCTTACATAATCAGTCTGCAGGGCCATGCAACATGTTCTCAAGTCTGATTAGATTTCCAGCAGCCTTGTTTTTTCCTGTCCAACACACAGGCACATGTTGCTTCAAAGAAAACAATGAATGTGTAACTAACAAGTATTGTGTGTGTGTATATCAAATTCTGATACATTTTCTTTCCCTGTACCATAAAAGCACCATTGTCACACAAAAACTAAAATCATATCAGTGAGCCACAATAGGCAGGTTTTCATTACAGATTTCTACAAATCTTAGGCGATATTTTCGAAATACCAATAAAACGCAATTGTGAGATGACTGCGTTTCCTTTGAGTGAAATTATGTGACTTCTCCTCTCACGATAACATTCCAATAAGCATGGCGATGGATGTTCAAAACATCAGCCCCTTATTCTTATTGCAGCTGCCACACTAGCCGTCATTATTTCCAATCCAAGGCCACATAGGTGATTTATGTGAGAGACAATGGAAAGGCAAGCCACTTATATGTGGGAGCGGCCACATATAAGTGGGATTTCGGGGAGGTGATAATCCACGATTTCACAGAGGAATTGTGGATTCAAAACTTTCTGATGATCGGCTCAACTTTTAAAGAGTTATGTGATGCAACAACATCTCTTGTAGCTCCTGCTGCATCATGAGGGAGCCAGTTCCTACTGACAAGCACACAGCCATAGCATCATGTGACCTATAAAAGGTAAAAAAGTGTTTCCATAGCAGTTATATGAAATAAAGCTTTTTCAAAATTCCACCTTGTGCGAGTGTAAAAACGTTTTTGCAATAAATTAGAGTTTTTTCAAAATTGATGTGTATCCATTAAGTGTATTTTATACTCACAGTTTCAATTTGTGCAATTTGAGGCTTAATAGAAACTCACCTATTGTTGCACTGGGTGCAGGTTGCTGTCATGCACTGTTCGTGTATACCTACAAAAAGTATTGCACCAGAATTCATATATAGGCCATGTTTAAGCGAAGGCTGCAATTATGTGACAAATGCACTGAAAAAAGGTTAAGGACAGCCCTGTCTCCTAGAAATTACATATATGTACAACTAATTTGAAACAGCAAATATGTTTTGAGGGAAACATGCCGAGTGAATTATGTTTTTCAATAACATAGTGAGGAAATCATCTTATTTCATGTATGTGGCAAGCTGAAAAAATATTGATTCCAAATGTATCAGCAAAATGTTCACTGACAACATATTTCAGTGGTTTCTGGCAAAGTAAGCAATCTTGGAATACACTATCCACACAAAGTGACTATAGCATTGTTATTTTAATTACCCTTTATATGAATATTTATCCAAAATTACAGCCTTTCCCATACCTTGACGAAAGTTTATTTGATGCCAAAACCTAAGAGAGGAGTCTTTTGTTATTACATTTCCTATCAAAAATGTACCCAAATCAGGATCTTTTCCTGACCTTAACCACAGAGCTTTTGTTTCTGAAACCTAACCTCAGACAGCAAACTGGATGCAAACTCAAAGTTTTGTTGTCAAGGTCCAGCACTTTGTACACCCACTAACTCCACCACTACCTCCTTACAAAACCTTTACCATAGAGGAATATTCTGTTTTTGTTGCCATAAAGAAACATTGTCACCAAGCACAATCTAGGCAACGATTATGTTGCAAGAATGCAATTAAAAAAGCAGTTACATACAAACATTATTTCCAGGAGATAGAGTTGAGAAGGAAATAGTATAAAAAAGCAAAAGTCATTGGGAGGAGGCAGATTGGGGTGGTGGAGTGGTCAAACTAACGCTAGACTTCCCTCCAGGAGACCAATGTTCATGTCCTGTGTGAAATCAAGTGGGCTTGATTTATGGCGTGTCATCACTTTGTCATGCCAGGCTAAGTACGTAACTTCACATTAAGTTTGTTAATGTGTCAACGCCCAACCAATATTCTTCTCCTAAACCTAACCTAAAAAGCTTTACATTAAGTATGTAACTTTACATTGTTATAACGTGACAATGCCCAACCATCATTCTTTTCCTAATTTATAAGATGCAGTATTATACAAACCCTTGTATGAGGATATGTTGCTGGGTGACATGTTTCTTCATTACCATGAACACACACTGTAGTTTATTTTGACTCAATCCCACATACAAAGTCCTGCTGCCACAAATTACTCACTAGAACACCAAACGTGGATTAATCTGCTGCTGCACTGTTTGTTTGATAGAAGCTTTAAAACTATATATTTGTGAGGTGTTTCTAAAGATTTACATCTTAAGTAGGAACCAGTGGGCTTGCGCTGACAGCCATAGACAGAGTGGGTAATTGGGATGGACTAACACATTGTTCTTGCCTCCTGCTGTGGTGACAGGTTACAGCAAAGATGGCAGACTTTTTCTGGATAGTTGTGTGGAAGCCAGATGTTGAGCTCAATCAGCTTTTCAAAGCCTGAATGATGCTTTAGCAAGCAAGTGTGTCATATTAGTGGCTAATATTTCACAGAGTGCATCTTCAGCCATGGCATTGTTATTATCCTAGCATACCTGTTGTCCTCCTAACTCATCATGGTATGATTTGACTTCATGATGTTTTCTGATTGAGTCAGAGTAGTGTGGTTCAAAAGGAAAAACAACTTTTACAATTCAAATCCACTTGTTTTTCTAAAGTTGAATCCCCTGTGAGTCTGTTAACTGTCAGTAATCTCTGTTAGTGGAGTTGTTCACTTTCCTTTAACAGCTCAGGTCAGAGTACCCTCTCCAGCCTGTGAAAATATTTTCACTTGCCAATGAAACATTAGAAATGAACCATCAAACTCTGCACTAAATGCCCCGCTGCCTTCGCCCCCGCTGGGTGAGGCTGAGTGGAGTTGGACTGCTTCAGTGTCCTGCAAAAACCCCAGATCTGCAACACATGTTAGCCTTTACAACACTGATCCTCCCCTTACGTTTCTGTGATATACAGTATTTCTGCATCTTCTTTCCCAATACCTGATTAAAACCATGTGATGTTTACTGAGGGTAAAATATTCAAAACCAAGCTTTTATTCCTGTGGTGTGATGGTACACAAAATGCACGGGTTGTATGCACATTATGTCGGTTTGGGGCTAATGGTTTGGTACAGTAAAAGAATGTGTTTGGGCATTGGATAATTCCTGAACAACTACAGTTTGTGCTCATTTATACTGACTGGAATTTGCATGTAAAAGAACACTACAGTGAGGCTCAAGCCTTGAAGAAGACAAATGAATGCATGTTTGATAGTTTGTGTTTCCTGAGACATGCACATATTTTTCTATGCCTCTGCGCCAGTGATAACTGTGAACAGAGCTATATAATGTTTTCGGGTTCTCCGTCCTTCTATCTGTCCCATTCTCATGAACGCAATATCTCTAGAACGCCTTGAGGGAATTTTATTAAATTTTGCACAAATGCTCACGTGGACTCAACATTGAACTGATAGGATTTTTGTGATCAGAAGGTCAAGGTCACTGTGACCTGTGTCTGTCTCAGTCTTGTGAACACAGTATCTCAGGAAGGCATTGAGGGGGTTGCTTTAAATTTGGGACAAACGTTCACTTGGACTCAATGGCTGTGTTCAAAACCGTTTACTCACTCACTCACTCACTCACTCACTATTCTCTCTGTAGTGTGTATAAAATAGTGAATTATATAGGAAATAACCGAACGATGCTTTGGACAATGTGCGGGAATTTTCTGAACATCATTGCATCAATAGATGCGCTGGATGTTTGTGTGACATGGTGGGTGCGCCCAGGATCATGTAAACAAACTGAGCACTTAGGAGGACAAATGAGGGGAGGTTATATCAATGTTGTATGAATTCCGATGATGTGGAAGTGTGGTTTTGTCAACTATGGTCCTATGTTCTGATCGCAAGCTGTAATAGCCCTCGATCTATTTAGTTAACAAGCTGTAGTTAGCTCGCAACCCACTGGCTAGCACCCCTTTCTAGAAAAACTTTTGAGTTTACATGAGTAAAATGGTTCCTGTTGTTGTTTAGCTGCTGCCAGCACAACTGCTGCTTTTTCCTCTCCTCCAGAAATATACAACCGCATTGCATTGTGGTATATGGGAGTAAAATATAGGGGGCATCACATGAACTCTGAGATTTGCTGTGCATTGTGGGTATTTTATAGTGCACTATAAAGTGGAAGAAATTAACAAGAATTTGAACACTACTACAAAATAACAGGCTTACTATATAGTGCACTGTTTCAGTGATAGGGAAGGGTTTGGAACAGGGCTAATAATAAACTGATTTGATGGTCAAAGGTCAGGGTAACTGTGACCTCACAAAACATGGTTTTTAAATCAAGAATTCATATGCTAATCATGATTTCAAACAAATATTTAAGAGGACATAATGATGAAGTGATGACATTTTACATTCAAAATGTCAAAAGGGTCAACTGTAACGTAACATTATGCAAAAATACTTTTCTGTCCATTACTCAATGTCATGAGTCAGGAACAGAAGGGGAGACACTGGGTCAGATACTAAATTGGTAATCTTTGGTGTCCACCATGAAACTTTGCTGATTGTAGAGATCTTCAGTGCTGCAGGGAGGAAGATGTGTGTGAAGCACCCATCTCTTCACAGACATGGATGTAAACTGTTAAGTGCAACTCAACTGGTGTGCCAAGGCAGTGATTCTAGTTTTGTCTTTGTTCAGTGTTGCTGAAATGAACTGGGACACCATAAGGTTCCCAAAAGGTAGATCTAAAGGGCATCTGCACCTTTTTCAGCTTTAAATAAATAACAACTGACCCACTACAAAAGCTTTTTTTTTAGGGGTAACTCGCACTTTAGAATTTATGCTTCACACATGCTTAGACTTAGACCTAATTAGAGCATATTAGGCTAATTCAAGTCATTATTTGGTTTGTAGGGGTACCACACGAAAAGAGTCCCATGCCAAACTGAACATCTTGTACGGAATAGTGTGAGACAAATTCCCATCATATGCCTAAAATATTCTTGACTTTTTGTAACGTCATACCCGTCTCTCCAGATGTCATACCAACATGTTTTGTATCTGTGGGTTCTTTAGTAGAATTTTAAGTAAAGGGTGAGTAAATGTGTCATGGTAGTGGTTGGGCGTGAAGCACATCCGACTTTCACACAGAAAAACCTGCAATTAATGTTCTCCCTTTTATTAAGCAGAACCACAGTCTTTCCACAAAACCTTAACCAAGTATTTGCTCAACACTAACCATACTGTAGTATTTGTGCATTGATATGTCATTGGAAGTGAGCCAGTGGGTTTAGTGGAATCGTGCAATATTGGCATTCTTGTCAGTGGACTAAGTAGAAGCGTTCTTTGAGCATTAGCACCAAGGCAAAAAAAGAAATGCACTAGGGAAAGTTTAAAAAAGTCAGTAAGGAAAATGAGGGAAAATCAGGGGGTTTTCAAGCTGTGGAAAGTTGACCTTTTGGAGATAGCAGGTTTCTACAGGGCACAGATGATTGGCAGGTAACTAACAAACCCAGAAGGCTGAGTGTAGCCTGGCTCAGATCAGGCCGGCCCAGCCCGCGCCAGCCAGTGTTGAGTAATGCTGTTAGTAAATACCAGGCCAATTATTGCTAACGAGGGCCTAATTGGAACCAGATGAACATTTATTGAATTTGTCAGAGAAAGGTAGAGTGGAGATAGCTAATGAAGTGCAGCCGCGGTGCCGGGCCCGGCAGCCAGGCGCTGGGGGAATGCTTAATTCACCTGGCAGTGCCACAATGTTTTCCCATGTTTGTGGTTTTATACTTATTTAATACTGCAGAGACCTTTGCACAAAAAGGAGTGAGACAAAGGGGGGGAAGTCAATTTTGTTTGCCTCAGTACAATATTTTTTCTATTTAAAAAAGCTTGAAAATGTATCTTCGGTGTGTCCCTCTGAAATTCCAACGAAATAGTTTCTGAACCCTAAAATCTGAAACATTTAAATTGTTACACAATTCGGAGCCACCAAGTGTTGAAGCTGATGTCCTCAAGTCCCCTCACAATAATTATATGTTTGGCTGCTCCACAAAGAGAGACTGACTGAAACTGTGGCAGCTGTCAAACACACACATGCTCACACACACACACACACACACACACACACACACACACACACACACACACACACACACACACACACACACAGCTTTGCTCTCAGCCCTAGTCAGCTGTTGTTGGTTACCGTGTGCAACGTGGGAAATTCAAGCAGTGACATAACTGCACAAAGTCTGTCAGAAAAATACAACTTCTATTTAGCTAATGAGAAATATGAATGATGTTTTTTGGGGGGGGAAATCTTAAAGTCTTAAAGTTGAAATTCAGTGAGTACATTTACTGTTGCACTGTACTCAAGAACTATTTTAAGTTACTTGTACATTAACTGACTGCTTCAGTAATAATTTATTCTAGTTTATACTTCCCATCTGCTACAGTTCAGAAGGAAATATTTTTCCTCCACTATATTTTTCTGACAAATGACTTAACAAGTTTAGATTTTACAAACAAAACATTTAGAACTGAAAGTTCACTGGCCAAGTGAAGATATTCGACAAGTTGGGATAACATTTTGGCAAAATATATAAATGTAAATAGTGCGCATGTGTGTGTGTGTGTGTGTGTGCGCGCGCGTGCGCGATCGTGTGTGTGTGTGTGTGTGTGTGCGTGTGTGGAACATTTACTATTGATAGATCTGTACCATTTTTTTTGTGAGTGACCTTGGAACTTTTACTTACATAAAAGATATCAGTACTTATGCTGTCGCTGTTTTTAAGGCTGTACTAAATTATAATAGTAATATGAACAATTGGTTAAGTCACTGTGAATAGCAATGTGAAAGTTCTCACTTGTAGTGTTGAACAGAAATAACAGTTGTCATGTTAACTGAGGTGATGAAGATAATACAACTAAGAATTTTAAAGATTCATTTTCTTGAAATGTTTAGGCTGCACTAAGATTTTTTTTATATTAGCAACACATCAAATGACTGTGTGCAATGTAAGAGCTGTCGCTGCTGATCTACTGAGTTTATTAGCCTCTTTCAAGCCTTAGTTTTGATCATGTATGGTTATATTTAGGCATCTGAAACCACATAAAATAAGGAATACTCCACAAAAATTGATTCTTTGTAGTTTGATCAAAAGCTGCAAATCAGATTTGGGTTGACTACACGTATGTGATTGGACACCAAACCAGGAGATGTTGAAGACAAATGCCAGTCCACCACTTTGACCTCCACACTCACACCAAAGCTGTGTATGAACATGACCCAGAGGACACTGTGCTGCTTTTAATTGGCTTGCAGTCTGAAATGAGGTCGACCTCTGGCCTGATTCATTCCCACATCTTTTTTTTTTTGTCGCTTCATCCTCTTCCTCCTCCTCCCTCCATCACGTCATTCATTCCTGCTCTTACCCCCCTACCCCCACCCCCACCCTTCCTCTTTGTCTCATTATACAGTCGCTTCTCATCCTGCCAACTGATGGTTCAGTGCAGCGAGGCCCTCAGGCTCCGCTCCCTGTCCCTTTGATTTCCATCCACACACAACAAAAAGGAGGGCATGCATCCAGTGTATACACTACACCACACACACACACACACACACACACACACACACACACACACACTTTCACACACTGATGCATGCATCTGCAACTGTACGCATACTGCACTTTATATACAAATACTGAATGCCAGCACATAGTATGTGGAGTCCATGAGTTCCATCTATGCAAACATCCATACAGTCAGTGCTCAGCCATGTGGACATTCACTGCTCACACTATACACTGACATTCCCTCATAAACATCATGTTTGTCTGTGTGTGTGTGTGTGTGTGTGGTTTCTGTTGGACAAAAGCCTCAAAGCCTCAAAGCCTCAAAAAGCTAAATTCTTCAGGAATAAATGAAAAACAGTCGAGAAGCTGATTATCAATCATGTGTTCTTGTGAATCCAGACCAACAGTGAATGTATACTCAGCACATCAACAAACATGTACACTTTGATCATGGTGCAGGTACGATGTAGCAGGGCCGCCTAGATGCATTACTTTCATTAGTTGGAAAACGTCAAGGTTTGCAGAATCAGGAGAAATGTTTGTACCACTGACACCAAATGTGTACATGCACTCCCAGAAAGGAAAGTAGATTATAAATTGTGTTTTTGCTGTCAGGTACAGAGTGGGCACCAAAACGACAATAAGACAGTGATGATATTGTTCACGAATAGTAATAGTAGTCAAAATGCTTTTCTGTTTTTTTGTGTGTGTGTATGTTGAGTGAACTACCAGCTTTAAACTTGTGCAAAAGCCGAGAAAGCCAACATTTGGTCCCTTGGTCATAATTTGGTTATGATGTCATACACTGTGAAAAACCAGCCTACAGTATTTGGTTTGGGGTTAGGCAGTTGTCTGTCCAGATCTTTCAGGCATATCTGTAGTATATTGCCAGAAGATCATTTGACAATCAGAATATAAGCATATTCATTACATTTAATTCCCTCACAGTGCACAAAGCAAACTTTTCATCAGTTGCTAGGATGGAGTGTGTTTTTGACACTTATTGTGCATGTCAGTCCATCAATAAGAGGGTTTCCATTACAAATTTGTGCCAAAGTAAAGCAATATTTTCAAAATGCTGATAAAAATGATTGCAAGATGACTGCGTTTCCACTGAATGATGTTCTGCAACTTCTCCTCTGGCGATAACACTCCAAGCAGCATGGCAATTGATGTTCAAAACATTATCAGGTTCATTTTTATTGTAGCTGGCATTATTTCTAATCCTAGACTGACATAGGCGTGTTATGACAGTGATAATGGAAGGTCAAGCCCCTTTATACGTGGTAGTGGCCACGTATGAGGGATTTCTGGGAGGTGATGGTCCACGATTTCACAGAGGAATTGTTGATTGAAAACTTCCTGATGATCCGCTCAACCTTTGAAGAGTTATGTGATGCAATAACACCTCTTGTAGCTCCTGCTGCATCATGAGGGAGCCAGTTCCTACTGACATGTTGTACATCATGTGACCCTAAGAAGTGAAAAAAGTGTTTCCATTGGAATTTTACAAAACATAGCTTTTACAATTCGGCTGAAATACCAGCTCATGTGAGCATAAAAACCTTTTGCAATAAATGGGAGTTTGTTTTTTTTAATTGGCGTGTTTAATATTTGCATTTTAATGGTTAATGGAGACCCGCCTAATTATTGATTTGTCACATGGAATTAAACAAGGTATAACTCCAGTGAAATGTGATCCCATCAGCTCCTGTAAGTTGTGCACTGTGATTTGGTCCTTTTTTACGTCTCACATTCTTCTCACATTGTTTGCTGCTGCTTTATAATTGTCCGCATTTCCAGATGGTTCTGGTAATCCGTGGTTTCTGGTTGTCGACTGATTTAACTGTCCGCATAACCCAACCTTGACATCCGTATGGTCACTTCACCCAAACAGAGGCAGAAACGACACTCTGCAGCTGCCTCTGAATGGCATATAGCAGTGATTCACTGCAGAGACCGGACAGGACCTCACATATCCTCCATTACACTAGTCCTTATTCACTGTCCCTCCCAGAGTCCTCTGCTCTGTCAGATATAAAACAAAAGTCATCTGGCTGAATGGAGCTGTCCAGGATTAAGCCAAGTTTAGGTGAATCAGAGGATGGTAAAGTTATAGTGAAATTCTGTCGGAAACTGATGCAGCACGGAGGTCATCCTCTTTACTATCCAACGTCACCTCTGTTTAAACTTTATAAGGTGTAGCGGGCTGCAGATTCATCATAAGCTGTCTCCTTCTTCTTAGCTCTGAATGTAAAATACATATTTAGAAAATGAACTACTACAGCAGATTGCATAGGAGTTTGGGGAGTCTAATTGATAAATGCATTTGGCTCTACAGCTCAATAAAAAATAAATTAATAAATTAAATCATTTGCAAGGCTTGTCTGAAAAAAATCATTAATTTAAAAAAATGAATTTCAAGTGTTATTGAGCTTATGTACATAGAATAGTTGACAAGTTTCATGGTTGTTCTCAAGGAAGCATTTTTAAAATGTATAAATATATTGCAGGGTACCATGCAAAGGTCACAATCTTGCTGAACTTATCTGTATTTTATAAATCATTTTATTGTATTTTTTCATAATTTCTTCAATCTAAAACTGACCAACCTTGTTGTATGAGGGCTTATGTAACAGAGTCTACCATGTTTATATTGTAATGTGCATGCAGCCATATTTCTCTCTAGGTTAGAGGGACTGCAAAGAGATTTGGCATTCAGCAGCAATGGAGAACAGTTTTCTCAGAATCATTTTGGGATCAATTTAATTTCCCTATGATCATGAGTGTGTCCTGACCTACCTGCTGAGTGAAGGCTCACAAAGCTTTTTGACACCTGACTTTCCTCTGTAACATCGCCATCTCTTGGACGACTTGTGTATTGCAGATTTAAGTGAAGTGACACAACTTAGTACTGATTACAAAAAACATGGAGATGTGTCTTTTACATTTTTCTGCCTGTCATTAAAGCCATGATAGTGTGTGTCTGTGCATAAATGTAGGTGTGTGTTGGCTATATATACTCACACACATCAAGAGGTCTTTAAAATCCTGCTGTGTTTGTCAGCTGGGCTTCATTCACAAAACGTGGCTCTGCCGGCAGCATTTCCTCTGCTTTCTATTTGAGGAAGAAACTAAAAAAAAAAAAATAACCACTAACTTTGTTCTGAAGGTCTGTGTTTGTTTTTTCAGACCTGTCTGCTCTCTCTCTCCCCATACGACAGAAATGAATCCAAGCGGAGAGCCAGAAATTCAGAGATAGATTGGGTTACACTACTTCCCAGAGACAAAAGTGGTCTATATGGGAGGGTCGGCCATGACAGTTGGCAGTCGGTCCAGTTTGGGGCGAACCTGATACCATAATTTAGATCTGCCATAAACACAGAGAAATGAGACACAGACCTACGCTCCCTCTGAAATACAACCATGGGAAAACTGGACAGTTTGGCTGCAGAAGTTCTGCCCCAACTGTAACATGAAATCCATGCTTTTATGATTAGATGTAACGTGTTTATCATTGCTTACACAAACTGATGGAAAGTATTTGCATGGCCTTGCCCATGCTGCCTGCCCATGTGTGCAGAGCAGCTTGGGAGCAGGTATTAGTTTCTGCTCGGAGATGCTTCAGTAATGACTCCATGTTTAGACATGCACATCGTCCTGGTTTCCTTGTTGTCTCTGAGGTCTTGCGTGCGTGTTGATCTGAAGATGAATGAATTGTCATAATCATTGTTTTCGGGTGTGTGCAGCAGAGAATGTGTGTGTTTCTGCATGTGGTCATTACCGTGTGTGTGTGTGTGTGTTGACGTCTCCTGATTAGCTCTGGCACCGCCGCCAAGCGAGAGGAGGTTTTTGGAAGATTAGCTTAGCGGGATGGTTTCCTGTCAGATCTGCAGAAATCAAGTCTTTCCAGCACAACGGCCAACAGTCAGCATACACATGCAGCGCCTTAGAGATGTTTGATATTGTGGATGCAACTTTCTCTGCCAGTTCTGTAGAACAAAACCTTTTCTGCTGTCAAGCAGCCAACAGCAGGCTGAAAGCTGAAGTCAGTGCAGACAAGAGGTTTGTTAAGATGCACTGTCACTAACAGCCGCTAGAAAATGACTCCAACAAAGCAGAGACATGATTATCACAGAGCTGCTGATGCTTCAGGAAAAGTTGTCTGAGTCAGAATTAATGTATAGTTATTTTGAGTGTCCAGGGTTTCAGAAGTTCATTTTCTACATAAACAATGTGAGCTGAGCGACAATTGGAGCTTTTCAAGTCTTGAATGGGAACGGCACTCTAACACATTCTCATCTCAACTCATCACATATTGTCGCTTTGCAGTGGACTTCATTAGGTATTCCCTCTGCTGTTGACGCTCCAGTATGCCACTACAGTTGTATGACTTCACTCACCTTGGTGAAAATATCCTGTCCTTAATAAAGTCACAAGTCTATGGACATAAAAACAGAAGAAAAGAAGTCACCTACAACTCTGTGTTTCAGTAAGACACATCCAATTACAGAACTAAAAATGAATTTTCTCAGGAAAACTATTGCAATTTATGGAGATCAGACAAAACATTCAGTGCTCCAAACCATTGGTCTGTAATATAGACTGTATATAAAGTGTATTGTATAAAGTGTATAAAGTGTATATATTAAGTGAGGCTAAAATATCTGAGATAAGGGCATTACATCTTGGAATGGTGGCATCATTGAGAGCCGGAGTCTGCACTATAGTGATATCTGCGGTGGGGGAGTTCTCACCAAAACACCCAACTGACCAATAGTGAACAGCTCCATCAAATTGGAGCACATGGATCACCTGTCAAAGCTGTCAATCATGGTGGAAAATCCCCTTTTTTTTTTTAGAACTGAATAACTCATTAAAACTTTCATAAAAACAAACACTTGAACAAATATCAGAGTGATAAGAACTACCTTCACTGACAGAAACCATCTTTGGGAAACATTTATTTGGTGTGTACTTTGAGTTTTCAGTTTGGCCTATGTCCCATTCACTAACATTGGGGGGGCTTTACCTATACTGCAGACAGACACCAGGGGGTGATCCAGACTGAAAAGCTGCACTTTGGGGGAGCTGTCATGTACATGTCTGCAAACCATGGATATGTTACATTGGTATGTTTCATACAGTCATCTCTATGTTTTTAAAGTGGCGTAGCATACCAGCTGACTTTGTCATTTGGAGGTGAAGGAGATGGTGCACGGTGTGTCACCCTGGTATGACGCCTGCCAAGTTGAAAACACTGTTCAAGACCAACAAACAACAACAATGATTGTTTTTTATCCACTCCTCGCTGTGTTTCCACTGGGTATAGTGCCACAAAAAGTGGTTGTTTTAACTGATCCATTGCTGCATTTCCAGCCGAGATTGTGCTCCCAAATCCAGGTATTTTAAGGTCAAACATGATCTTTCTTTAGCCATAACCAAGTGGTTTCTGTGCCTAAACCTAACTGCATTTTAACTACAAAAACAAAATACATTTTTTAATTTATCTGCTACATAATAATGTAAAACTGTAAAGTATCCGTGGTTTGCAGAAATGTACAATGACAACTTCTATTCTGGAGCTTGCGTTGTTCTGTTAGGGGTCTTGGCTTCGCTTGTTGATTAGAACGAAGCAGTGTCTTACATTGTGATATAAAGTCTACAATCTAGGTGGTCGGGTGTTAAATGTTGTACTTATTAGCTTGCCACATTCAGTCAGCTCCCAGGGGAAAGTCATTAAACATGATTATGAATCTGTCTGTGCTATAAGAAATTATTTGTGTATTTAGACTTAATTGAGGCTATTGGTTGTACCAGAGGGGCAGAGAAAACGGGAAAAAAGCAGAGACAGAAAGAAAATGATCGGTTCTGATAGATTGTCTCTTTCTTAGGGTGACATATCAGAGCAATGATGTAAAGAGGAGGTGTGTGTGGGTGGTTTGTGTGTGAATCATCTGGTTTATAGTGAAGTGTGTCTGTAAGATTAAGACAAATGAAGGGAGAGATTTTCCTGGGTGGAAGAGCCAAACCTGACAACATCACAAAACATTTGTGATGTTGTCTCATGCATCAAATTTCCATATGTTTAACAGATTACTGAGAAAATGTTGAGCTGTCATTTTAATGAAAAATTAAAAGAATCAAACCAGGAGAGCCAAAGTATAGTGAATTCGACCCACTTTTGGCCAAATAGTAAATTCTATTTTCTTTCAATCTTTCACTCTTGTTAAACCTAAAACCTCTTCTGACTCATCCCCTGTCTGACAGATGAGTCATAGAGAGGTAGGGATCAGGATGGAGAGAGGAGGAGAAAACTCAATCAGACGATGCGTGATTGACGATGTAGACGTCAAGATGTCTCTGAGAGAATACTACATGATGTCTTCCTCTTTGCTATGCAGGGAATGTGTGCATTGTTATTGGCTAGAGACCCTGAATCCTAAGAGCACATACTGTATGTTTGCTGCTTAGACTCAGCTCAACTTGTTTTATTATGCACTTATGCACCAAACTGTATATGCCATCTTTTATTTATTCTTAGCAATATAAATGCAGAATCCATATAGTATTTTGCTGTCAGCCACCAAATACACAGCAGGCCCATACAGAGGAGATGACTTAATTATTTGTTTATTAATGCCATATAATTTGGGAAGCATGATTTATTTGTAGAGGATTTACTGGTGCTGTTTTGTGCAACATGTTCTGTGTGTCTAGAATATTCAATGCAGTACATGATGGAAGCACAAACTGAATTTACAGCAGCCTTCAGGAGTTACATGGAAGAAAATAATTAAATGTATAATAACTTAAGCAATCAGTGAGTGCAGATTCCAGAAAATGACCCATTAAACATTAGAACTTTGTTGTCATTCACATTATTAATTATACAAACTGGGGTCAGAGACTATAGGGGTACATTTATGCACACAGATATACAACATATTCATTTGGAATGATTAAAATTTTAAAAAACAAAATTATTCAAATAATTAAAATTTTTTGCACCTACATCCACGCTTTTCCAACCAACAGTTCAGAAGCTTAAGATATTCACCTAAAAACATGAAAAAGTTGTAAATCTTTAAATAAAGGAGAAACTTAACCCAGATAATGTTTGTATATTTTTGCTTCATAAATTGATTGAATTTCCAGTTGAGTAGTAAAACTGCTGTTGATTAATTTTCTTATTTGTTTTAATCAGCTATTAGTTGCAGCACTTTTTTTCTTTTTTTTTGGGATGCACACACACAACATATTTGCTCAATGTTCCCCAGCGGGAAAGTGATCCCTCCTCCTCATTTCAGCTCTGCTTTTTACCCTCTAACCCCTCCCCATCCCTCTTGAATACACTCTGCTTTTATCTTTGTGTTGATCCCTCATCCCCTCAGTCCCTTGATGAAGTAATTTCCTGTCTTGCTGACTCACAGCGCTCACACCTCTGAATAAAGGAGGGAAGGAGGAGAAGCGAAGGGATGAAGGAGAGGTGGAGGCACTGCTGTAAAAGAGTGTTGGGTGTCAGATCTGTATCCAGAAAAAGCTGTTTGTTGGCTAAGATTTTGAATTTTTTCTGCCTCTCGCCTTCGTCCTGGCGAAAACACACAGCAATTAATACTCTGATATACATAGAGGGGTGAGATGTCAGTATGTCTGCAAGCACAGGAATGTTCATGTGTATTCCCATCACACACACAAACACTAGTATGTATGCACTATATGCAGACACGCAATATCCACCAGAAATCCCTTTATTCTGTAAATTGGACGTGGCATTGACCAGTTAGTGCTGAATTGACAAGGTTTCCTCTTTGGCAGCCATCAGCAGCAGCAGCAGCAGCAGCAGCTGTGTTTAAGCCCCAGGAGCTGCCTGAGTCTAGGCCCTGCTCCCCTCTCCCCTCTCCCCTCCCTCCCTCTCTGGGAGTATCATGCTGCATCATCAACCTGAGCTGCAGGCTACGGGCCATCGGTCACAGCCTGCGCTCACTTCCGGGGGTCAGGTATCTCAGACAGCCTGGGTCAGGAGGGGAAGTGGTGCAGGAACATCTGATCTTGATCCGATGAGCTAGCGCACTCAGCAGACCTGGAGTCAGTTCCATTCTTTTAAAGTCACCAGTCCAGTAAAATTGGACCTGTCCAGCTTGGGTTCCACCTGGCAGAGAGTGATCTTTGCATATCTCGTGTTACGCACTCTGTGTGATATATAAAACACAGTCTTTGTAGCGATGGATGGGCCCTCTTGTTGATCAGCCCCAGAAGGCCTTTCAGTCAGGCAGCAGGGATAAATGACCCGAGCCTGTCCTGAATCAGATACTGTATTTATGATTCCCTGCTTCCCACAAAAACATGACATCAGATGTGGTTCAAACTGAAATAGGCTGTTAACT
Organism: Plectropomus leopardus; assembly: GCF_026936395.1. Classification (NCBI taxonomy): domain Eukaryota; kingdom Metazoa; phylum Chordata; class Actinopteri; order Perciformes; family Serranidae; genus Plectropomus; species Plectropomus leopardus. The sequence goes on from NC_142180.1 coordinate 4,767,687, forward strand.
CCACACACACTATGGTAGCTATAACCTTTTAGCCCATGACTGTTTGGTCAAGAATAGAAAACTGTGGTCTCCACTGCAGGGCCAAACAAGGCCAAACCAAGACCTCGTCATATTTATTTCTATGATTTTCAATTTTAGAGGCAGATGCGTATTAAATGTCAGTTTCTGAGAAGCAGCTGATTTGTTTCCATAGCACAGAGTTTTGAAAGCTGTGAGGACACAAAAGTAGCGCTAGCTGCTTGATCTAAGTCTTGTTTAGACTGATCTAAACCACAAATCAGATATACCTATACCAATACAGATCTTTTCAGATTAATTTTTTACCATTTTTTAAATAAAATTGTATAAACAGAAATGAAAAACCTATAACCTAAAATCAAAATTTTGAAAGTCTCTGTGGAAAATGCAGCCTGGCTCATTTGAGTTGTTGTTTCCCTCTGAGACTTCAGTAATTTGTTGGTTTCCATCAGCCAGAGACACTGCCAAGCCAAACATTTGCACATGGGATGACAAATGACGAATTTCGTCTTAATGTGCCTGAGCCCAAGAAACACAGGTATTCAAAAAATGAATGCAAAAATGGCAAAGAGTGTGGATGAGCTAGATGCAGTTGCATTGGCTAATGTAAGTTGACCTTTGGTAATAAAACCACTTTACTCCTTTGATTGTTGCAAAAACTTGCACCAAGCACATGCTGCCACATCCATGTTGACTGAAATGGCGTAGATTGAATGTCTCTGCTGATTTGTTAGGGCAAAATAATACTCTAAAACAGAATAATTAAACAGACTGTGTTTATATTCAGAATAGCATGAAGATATTGATATTGCACCCATTTCAAATGTCATCACTCTATTGAATGGGTGTTATCAGTGGTTATCAGCCTCATAGTTATGGGTTGGAAGGGGCATGTTACACCTAGTAGTAGGCATCAGCCCTTGAAATGCCCTGTATCAGTTTTGTTAGGTTTTACTTTCTATTTTGATGACATTTAAACTTAAATAAGACATGGTTAGGTTTAGAAATATATCATGATCTCGGTTAAAATAGGTATGTTTGTTACGTAACATAATGTAACATGATGTCATGCAACTAAACACAAAACAGCATATGGTAGGGCTGTTGCAATATACACGATACATACTATTACTGTGATATGAGACCACATACCATCTGAGATTTTGGATATCATCATATAATGATATGAAACAAGTGCTGTCTTATCCTGCTTTTAAAGGCTGCAGTTAAGTGTTGTAATTTAATGAACTTATCACACTGTTCTACTTGCTCTGATACTTGCATTCACCCACTAAAGTCATTAAATCCACATTAGTGATGATAATTAAAAAATCTCATTGTGTTAATATTTTGTCCAAGTACAAATAGTCATCCCTCAAATATTGTCACAGTATCAATATCTACGTATTTTGTCATATTGTGCCATTTGATTTTATCGTCCAGTCCAGCACCGTGTGCTGTGATATGGCCCAAAATGTCTTTATATTATTTCAAGGCCATACCGCCCAGCCCTAATGCAATGTAACACAGTGAAGTGCAATTTAATGTAATGCAGCTTCATGTAATGAAACGCAATGTAATGTAATTCAATATGAGGAACTTCTGTTGGAATAAATCAACACTGAATTTTCACTCTTGATACAGTCGCCTGACTTCCTCCTTTGCTCCCCTCATAATTACTGCAGCAACTAGAGGTCGCCACTTAACACTAAATGCAGCCATTCAATGAGCTGATAACAGCCTTCTGAACCAACAAGTAGTAGCTAACCCATTTCTATGAGGCTGATTACTATTGCTAATGTACTATTCGATAACATTTGGTGCTAGTGTGATCGTTAGAACCATGCTACAACACTATAAGTTTTAATGGTGACGTTGAAGGAAGTTTCGATGGATGGGAGAAAATGGTAGAAGGTAGAGAGGTTGGGACAGATTAATGGAGGCTGGTAACGAGGAGAATCCATGTTGGGGGATTCACATGGGAAACTCATGCACAGTGTATGACAAGAACAGGGATTAAAATAAGGATGAGGCCTAAGGATGATAAGGCTGTAAATAGCAATATGTAGATTAAGGAAACAGCAGAAATAGACTTGTCCAGGTGAAAATAGGTTTTGACAGATGAGTAGAGGGGTTTATCTGCCGTGGACCTGCTCCCTAGCTGCACTTGCTGTAACTGCATTAGTTGTGCAGGAAGGACGAAAATTCAGATTCAAAGCATAAATGTTCAGGTTTAATGATGACTTTGGCCGAGCAGAGAACACTGACATGTATCCGAAAACCTTCCCTGTGATATCTGCTACAGAAGCTTGCAGAGCTAAAACCAGGTTTGCTTGTTATTTATGTCCACTGTTTCCTCCCAAACAGCCTTTAATGTGATTTCATTCAGAACTGCATGTCAGCTGAGATGATTTGCCGGCGGGCTTTGGTTTCATATTAAGAAACACTGCTTTTGATCCAGTGTTATAAAGTGGAGTTGGCCCGGGCCTTCGCATGTCCCCGCTGTGGAGAAGAGGTGAATAATCCACTTCCAGCTTGGGCCTCGCTCTGCAGCCACAGTCTGCATCAGGACGTCTGGAGTCAGTGTGTGTCTGTGCGCTGTTAAAAAGATTCAGATCCTGTTTTGCTTCATGCCTCTTGTTCTTTTGGCATCATTAAAGCAAAACAATGGCGCTCGGAGTAAATAGCCATGGAAACGCAGAGAGGGCTGCAGCTAAACACAGAGGCCAGCCAGGGTTTTTTCAGCCCTGTGACCGCCTCTTTCCCACTCAAACCGCCGCCGCAGGCTGCATGCAACACACTTGCCTTGACCTCGTCTTGATGTGCAACACTTGGTTTAATCCTTGCTGCGCACAATGTGGGATGCACATTATGCTTTTGCGCATTTTAGAGTGTTAGAAAATGAGCGTAATGTCTGTAAATGAACTAATTGTGTCCATTTGTTGGAGTCTCGAAGTAAACACGTCACACAGTCGGGTGTTTGTTTGTTTTTTTTTTTGTTTTGTTGTGTTTTTTTTCTCGCCACATTAAAGTTGGCAGACGTGCTGGAAAAGCCATCGAACAGCCTCCATCCATTGCTGCAGTTTCATCCCAAAAAACCCTGATGGGAGGCTGGCTCTGAGCTAAAGACTCCCCACCAGTCGACCCTCCACTGCCACCTCCTTCACACCGCACCATCCTTCACTCACATGCAGCTGCTGCCACCACATCTGGGAATGATTTTATCAAAGCCAGAGAGCGAGGGAAAGTGAGAGGAGGCAGATGAAGTCTATGTTCAGATATCCTCCTCCACCCCCTGTAACGTCTTCCGCTGCCAACAGTTGTGGCACACACAGATCTGTAAAAGTCTCCTGAGACTGTTCTGTTCTGTTTTTTGACGTATTTGCCGTTCCCATTAGACTTATTTACTAGCCAAAACTTCTCATTAGCTCTGATTTATTTTGTTGCCTTGTGGTTTGAGCTGAGTGAGCATCCTGTGGGGAACACTTGACTATTGTTGGTTTTGCAGCTATAACTGTTTGTGAGGTTTAAGTATGTGATCTACAGATGGGGTTTTGAATGAGGTTTCTTTTAGTTATGAAAGCATGCTAAGATGTTGATCTTGTTTCTGTTATATATATCATGGATTTTACAGCCCAAAAGCAACCTTATGCGGCAGTATGATATGCCAGCAGACAGTGTCAGTTGATAACACAGCCGGGCGGAACCTCTCATGACAGAATGATACGTCACCAGTCAGCCAGAAAGCACTTGTCTAGGGGGTATGATTAACTAGCAGGCGGGATCAGTCTATAATGGAGCTGAACGGAACCTGTGGTATTTCATGTACTATGTCCCTGGAAGGCATAAGTTTTAAACACTGCCGAAAATTACGTAATTTAAGGAGCTAGAAAGTCTTTATGGCATGGATGGAAGGGAAGGTGGATGTGTCCAGTAAACCCTGGACTTTCAACTGGGAGCCTGTTGTTTGCTTCCTTTATAAATGTTGAGCTGAACCATGATGTTTTTTCCAAACCTCACCACATGCTTTTCTTGCACAAGGAAATAAATGTAAATACGAGGTGTTTTACAGACATTGGTAGCTTATTTTGAGAAAGATTGTATGCATCTAACAAACAGAATTCCTGTGAAAGTGGAAATTTGTTGTGAAATAACACAGCTCATTGAACAGGCATAAATACAGGGAGAAAGCTAATGTGTAATATGTAGACATGAAGAAAAATTGATATAGCATACCATCGCGATATTTTTGCATGGCAACATTTTATCAATATATGGGTGCCAAATATCTTTTTTTTATTCTGTAAATTATTTCTATTGCAAATACAAATTAAACTTTGGCTGGCATACCACAGTAATAAAATAAAATGTTTCTTCAGTCCACTTGATGCAGTCCACATTGTGCTGCAATAAATAGGATTTAAGAAACACAGCCTAAAAAAAAAAAAAAACTAGTTAGATAATACATACATGTTGACAAACTTTTCCTTTGGGACAAATTAACAGTAGAAAAAAAGGTAATATATCACAATGTATAACAAAATGTCTAACATTACAATGATATTGTATCATGACTTAATCATATCATATTGTGGGGCTTCTGGTGATACCCACACCATTGTGAAGATACTTTTCATAGTCTGATTAACCATTTGAATCCGGGATCATTATCACTTTTCTTACACCTTTCACAACTATTTCCACCTTAGCAAATTGTGCTTTTTTTTTTTTTTCAAAAACGAGGCAATGAGCAACTTGGCATGAGATCTCACACAATTTGCAAAGTTGACAAAAAGATGACCTAAAAATTAGCTTAAAAGACAGAGAGAAAATCAATAAAAAATATAAACATATATCAAATATAGGGAAAGATATCAATGAATTTATAATTATATGTTAAAATTAGGATTCAGAAAAAATATATTTTATTATAATAATTATTTATTTTTTGAAATTTTACATTTCATTTTCAACTGTTTTTTTTTTGTCAATTTGCAGGTCATTTTCTTATAATTTCTTATTATTTTATAGCTATTTTTTTTTTCTTGTTTGAGAGCTGAACTCTCTCATATTCATTATTCGACAATTAGACTGTTGTGTGCTGTAACTTTGCATAAAGTAAATTTGACAGCCTGTAGTTGGTTCCTTCACTTACAGTCCAGACTGATGTTAGTCTTGACCAGGTCACCTTGTATTTTGGTCGGGTCCTCATGCCCCTCAGCAGGCTTCGCTTTGGACACAGCGAGTCTTAAAATTTTCTGCTTGATAAATTTTCCCTTATAAATAAATCTCAAACTCTGCACTATGTTTTCTCTGAACGTCAGCCCAGCTGTTTTGTCAGTCATTATGAGCCCGTGGTGTGAGGAGAAATGATTATTTGCTGGAAAAATAAAACGGAAAAAAATATAGTTCCATTTCAAAAAAATAAATTGGGTTATTTTACACACTTGTTAAAAGTGGCTAGATGTATTTAGTTTGTGTTAATAGTGTGAAAACAGTAGCACGTGGCCCTCTCTACCTCATTAATCTATTTTAAGGGTGAAGTATAACGTAATCTGTGGCAGGGACTTTGGCATTGATTGTTATTTTATTATGAACATTTGCAATGAATCTCAATTATATGGATTCAGTGTGTGTGGTCAGATTTAACGTGGCTCACAGTCTCTCTGTGTCGTACTCACTAATAACAGCCGTGTGACCTCTGAAGTCAGCAGTAGCCAGCTGTCTGAGGGATTTAATGCTGTTTCAAATCATCACACTCCATCATATTGTTTTAAATATAGAACAAACTGGTCTGTGCTGTGTTTGCAGTTTGTTAATGGAGAAAACACACAACATTCTCTCTCTCTGAATGTCTAGTCTGATGTCAAAGTGTCTGACTTAAAAGATCTGTCACCTCACTCATAGTCACCTTTCCTAAAAGTTACATTTTATTTTAAGTGTAACTGTTGGCTGGTTCACTTTCATTGCCTCCAACTTATTGTAGGTTTTAGGTTTGAGATGGAACATGAAGTCAGTGTCTGTGTCACTTAACGTGTGCAAAGCTGATCATTTGACCGTTGTGTAATCTGTATATGCATATGTATGCAGAAATCTGTGGGCAGCGTTACAAGACTGGTATCAGAAGTGTTTTGATTTCTGTTTGTAGTCCGTTTGTAGTCTTGACAAATCATATTTGAGCAGCAGTTAAACAGTGGATCATGTGGGGAGCAGAAGAGGCATTGGCCCAAGCACAATCTTAAAACCCATTTGCCATCATCTGACAACATTTCAGCTATTTATTAGCTTTTTCCTAATTTATTCTCATTTACCTGCAGATGTCTGTTTATAGAGATTAGCCGAAATGTTGTCTGGACTTGTCTCAAGTTGCTAACTGAGCTGTAAACGAAGAAAAGAGAAAGTCTTGGTGTTGATATCTGCTGGTAAAACCAGATCTGAGTAGCTGCGTCTGGAGCAGCTGCTTGACCTGCCCATTAGCTACATGACTAACCCACCATCAGTCCACCATCAGCCCCCTTTCGTTTCTTTGTCCAGAAGCAGAAGTTCTGAAGAAAAAGTTTGCATTGAGGTAGCTAAGAAGTATCAGGTTATTTTCATCTTTGAAATAAGAGTTAGACCTTATCTGTCAAGGACACAAAAAAAACTCAACCATGCTTTTATCTTCTCAAAACTAGACTCCTGTAATGCCCTGCTTACTGGCCTCCTAAAGACATCAATTAGTAAACTTCAGCTCGTACAAAATGCAGAAAGTAGAGCATTAGCAAAAATAACAAGGCGAGAACATATTAAGAATAGCCTATTAGGATAAAATTAAGAAGGAGCAACTTTTTATTTTCAAAAGGTCAACCTCACTGCGACAATGATTTTCTGCAAAAACACTTCTCTGGCCATTTCTCAACGTCATATCTCAGGAGCAGAAGGGGAGGCATTTGTTCAGATATTGAATTAGTGACACTAATCTTAAAATTAGGCAGATTGTAGAGATCTTATGTGCTGCTGGGGGAAGATGTATGAAGCATCCATGCTTTCACACACGGATGTAAACTGAAATGCAACTTGACTGGTGCACTCATTCTAGTTTTATTTTGAAAGAGCCAAGCTAGCTGTTTCCCCCTACTTCCAGTCTTAATGCTAAGCTAGACTAACTACATCCTGACTCCAGCTCTTACTACCACGCAGACATGAGATTTGTTATCCAACTTCTCATTGTAAAAGACGCAAACAAGCATACAGGTACCTGCAGGCACTCTGTAAATTAAAACTATGTGACCTGATGTTAAATATAATAAACCACGCAGCAGCATCTGCCCAGTGTGCAGGTTTAATCAGCGTTCTCTACAGTGTGTCTCCTTTTCTTCTGTCCACGATTTTAATTAGCTCCTGGGGATATTTTTAGTGGCTCTCTTGATGATTTAATTAGGTTTACAAATGATAATTTTTAACCAGCATGTCTACTGTGGACCGTGGCAGCACAATAAACACAATCAGACATTCCCCCTGCAGAACTGCATTAGGGGTTTGGCACTGCCAGAGCGCGGGGCTGGAAAATGTCGAGCTAGCTGGCATCAAGGAGCTCCTGTTACCGGTAAAAGGGGAAAACTCCCAGCACTCTGCCAATCCAAAGCACACACACACACACACACACACACACACAGTCACACACTTACATGCAAACTCCCAATTACACTCCAATCCCTGCAGAGATGGTTTTTAAACGTCTCTCGACACAAAGATGAAGCAGAGGGTAGGGGTTAGTAAACTTTTTTGGCTGCCTCCTGTCTTGCTGCCATGCCAACAAAACAGTCTTCAGTGGTGCATGCAAATGGTGAGGAACAGGGTAAGGAACAGTGGAAAATATCCCCCCTTGTACCCAGATATTTCAGGTTTTAATCCTTTCTGATACTAATAACGGGGTCCGAGTTAGTTCCCAAATAATAAGACTCAGTGGGGTAGAGGTTGGAGCATCATGAACCTGGAAAAATGTTCTAATGCTTCTTTTTTTTCCCCCTTCTCTCGTATTGGATTATGCTCCGCTGCTGGAAAAGTCCTGCAGAATTAGGATGATTTCATTTCACGGGCACGCCGTGTTGTAATAAATTCAGCCTTTTCTCTCTCTGCGTGACCTCTGGATGAGCCGCTGCGGTCAGCGTCTCTCCTCCAACTTCTCGTCGACTCCAGATTGGTTTTCAGTTCTCAGTGTGCGTGATGCACTTGTGTCTAACTCCCTCGATTGTTTTGGCCAAAAAACTATCAGTCGTCTGTGTGCGTGTTTGTGTGTGCGTGTCCACTTTAATCATCGATCACCTCTTACTGCATGTATCCCGAAGCAGATGACAACCCCGAAATCTCATCTGGTTTGATTTTTTGTAGCAATTGTTGTGGTTTTGTGTTTTTAAACTCTGTCAGATTGAGATTGTTCTAAAGTGTTGTCATCAGCAATATATTTTGGGTTCATTCTCTCCTCCTGATTATTGGTTATTGACAAATCACTCTGGCTAATGTGTTCAGTAGTCAGCCAGTGTTGCTTCTTCATGAAGCCTCTGAGGACTCTCGAAGTGTGTCTCGAAGTTAGACGTGGACTTCTGCATGTGCACTGTATGTGGCCAAAAGTATGTGGACGGACGAAACATTGCAGCTGTATGTGCTCGCAGTTGGCGTTCTAGTTCACACAAAAGGTGTTAGTGAAAGGGATGTTATAGTTTCCCACATTGTTTTGGACCCACAGTTTTTATAATCCACACTAGGCTGCAGTAAAATGAGGGACCTCTCTTAATCTATTGATTATTTTACAATCTATCGATTATTTGTAATGTCAGAAAATAATAAAAAATGTTGATCAGTGGTAATGAAGACAAAATGCCTTGTTTTCTCCACAAGCCAAAGATAATGTTTACTATCATAAAGGAGGAAATAAACCAGTAAATATTCACATTTGAAGGAGCTGGAATCAGATTTTTTTTTATGATTTTTTTTTTCTTTAAAAAATGAATCTACTAATAATAATAATTTACTAGCTTACTGGCTTTCTTCTTCTACTACTGCTACTACTAATAATAAAAACAGTAATGATAAGAAGAAAAAGAAGAGATTTTATTTATAGAACACTTTTCATGGTACTCAAAGACACTTTACATAAGTAAAGCTATCATAAAATAGAACACAATTAAATACACATAACATTAATCATTAAATAACACATTCACAACTGACTAATTGATTATCAAATTATTTGCCAATCAGTTTAATAGTTGATTGTGCAAATCATGTCTGTGTTTGTGTAGTGCCGGGTGCTTAGGGAGTGCACCCAGGGGTGCAACATGCCAACAGTTTCCTAAAATATGCAACTAGAGAGTAAAAATGAATTCTGTCACGATCTGGACTACAAAAGATAGAATCTAATGACAATAGTGCTGATAGAATAAAGTAATCGACAAACTGATTGACAGAAAAGTGTTTAAAATTATTGTGATTTATTGTCATCAAAAAAAAATCAAACTTTCTGTGATTCCAGCTTCTCAGTTGTAAAGAATCGCTGTTTTTCAGTATTTTTTAAAATAGGTTTTGGACTAAGTAAGACATTTGAAGGTGTCACTTTGGGTTTAGGGAGCTTGTGATGAGTTTTCACTATTTTATAGAGTAAAACAAAAAAAAATTCAATCAAGTGAAAATAATTAAAAGGTTTATCTAATAATTATAATGATAATTGTCTAATAACATGTATCTAAAAATGGTAACATATTATTTTACAGTATTTAACATTAAATCAACACTAGATCCATTTTTCAAAAAATGGTTTAAATGCATTTTTAGATATGTGTGGGTGTGTTCAATATAAAACAGGGCGTTAAGCTGCTTTTTTAAGATTGCTTTCCTTTTATGTGACACAGGTCTTCACTAAGTGTTGATATTAGAGGTCATACTTCTGTTTCTGCTCTGGTTTCACAGCATAAAGGTTTCAGTGTAGCCGCTGTTATTAGATCCAAATCCATGCTTTTCACACTGTTGCTCTAACATCCTACCAATATCATTTATCTGTTATTAGATTTTAGAAAAGCCTAAATGTGCTGGCTGTAAATAGGATTTACACCACATTAAATGTAAGGAAAATGACAGCTATTGTTACTTTATTGACGGATGTGTGCACAACGAGAAACAGATATGCGGTTATTTCACATGCAGTCATAATTTTGTTACACAAAATCAGGTTTTAAAAGAACCAGCAAGAAATGAGTGTTAAATATAATAAACAGAGAAAACATCCACAAAGTATACATAAGTTTAAAAAAAAACTGCGCATGGCCCTTTGAGATAAGGAGCCCAATGATGTCTTTGTGTCTTGTATCAGACTATTTCACACTGAAGCTATCTGCATATCGTTTTTTCCTCTATCAGCTCTTGTGCGCTTGTATGTGCAGAATGTGAATCCAACATGTGTTCCTGCGTCGAGCCATATGCTAGTGTGTAGCTGTAATCTGCCGTCAGTCAGTCTCGTACAGAGTGCCAGCACATTGGACGGCCCTGCATGTGTGATCAACGTCTCACCACTTCAGCATTCTTCAGTGACAGCCGCAGGGCCATGGCTTCTGTAAATAGCCTCTAGATCGCTGCTGTGCTCGCTGAGATCTGCAGGGATGTCGGAACTCTCTGAGTTCAGGTAGAGCGTTAGCGCCTCCCTGTGGTCATAGACTAATCTGACTCCAGATACAGGCACAAACGAGGATTACACCTGGGAGTTTAGAGCAGTCTTTTTTTGTGGAATTGGCTGTTTTCCTGTTAGAGTGAGGTCAAAAACCCTTATTTCATCAACTGGATTCTTAAGTAAACTCACTTGACAGAAGTTTCTAGCTTTTGCAAGTTTGATAGGAGTTCCAGTTCCTTTTCTTCTGCTTCCTTTAGCTCATTTCTTGTAAGTCTAAGTTTTGACATTTGCAGATGATGAGAAGTCAAAACATCTAGTTTAAAGCATGCCAAAATTAACTGAAAAGATCTTTTCATAAAAACATTACTTCAGCATTTCAAAGACTGTAATGTGCAGTGGAATGCAATACAGCCACTTAAATGATGTGGACGAATGGTTGTAGCTAAACTGGATGCCTATTAACCCTCTGAAACCTGGACAAATTTGCTCGATTTCATTCAAAAACACGGGAAGAAAGCAATGAGCAACTGCAGAAGGGATGGCCAGAAATTAGCACAAAAATAGAAAAAAAGAACCAGAAAATTTGCAAAGAAAATACAAAGTAAAAAATTTCAAAATTTCAAATATATAATAATGATTATTATAAATAAAGACATTTTTCCTTAGTTTTTTTTCCATGTTTCCGCTCAGGTTTATAAGGTTTAAATACTTGCAAAAGGTATCTGAATGCAACACAAAAAAGTGATGTTGATCCAGGTGTCAGAGGATTTATAATGTCACTTATCTTTAAGATTTAATGCAGTTTTAATCTAGACATTTAGATGTTGTTGACCTGCATATCATCAAAGCTTTACTGAGACATGCAACTTCAGGAGACATTTCCATCCCACAGTTCTTTGCTTCATCAATATGACTCATAATGCAGATGCACATGTTTTGCTTTGCCGGTGCTAGTTCATTCAGATTTGTATGCAAATGCAATGTTGTGGTTGTCTTCTCGAATTCTTTTTGGATTCTCCATCCCATCTTTCCTCAACTGTCCTTCATGGTTGGAGGAGGATGTTGAAAAGAAGAGAGGATATCTGTTGGGACCATATGGATTCCTCCACCCCTGCAGTTTCATTGTTCTCCCTCACAGTATGTCTTCTGACTATATTTTAGTGTTGCTTCCAGCAGCTGTCAGTCACACTACGCTCAGTGAAGCTTCTCTTCAGCTGAACTGCTCCCCAGTTGTCCTCTGTAGACCTTGAACTTATCATATTCTTAGATCACGTACTGGTCACCTCTCTGTGCACAGTGGAGTCTGTTAACAGAGCTGTCAGGATTTTCACTCACCGTTAAACTCACATCCATTGATGGATTACTGGCACAGGGGCCTAAAGTACCAGCCCCCCTCGGCTTTCACCTGCAAAATTTCACCTGCAACTAACGCGTACCATCCAGGAAGAGACTGAAAATGACCAAAAAAGAAACTTAATAACTCCAAAGAGACACAAAATGACTATGAAAAGAGGCAAAACTACCACAAGGAGACACAAAATTACAACAGAGACACAAAAACACAATAAGATACATAAAGACACCAAAGACAAGGATAACAACAAAAAAGAGGAAAAACCACCACAAAGTCTGTGTGACTTGCTTCTTGGTAAAAAAGTGGTGCAGCCTTTCTGTGGCCATGGGCCAATTGCTTCGTATGAGGTCCATGCTTCCATCCATCACTATAATTAGACAGTGTAAAAACACACAGACGCACAAGTACAAGTCTTTTGACATGCTTCCAAAATCATTACAAAAAGATTCATATGACATGATATGTTTTTCGATCTGTCACCTCTGTGTTCAAAGTGTCATGAAGTTTAGGCAACTAAAACTACTTGGTTAAGGTTTGGAAACAATTATTGTCATATAAAAGAAACCAATGTCAACTGTTGGTAGATGGCGGGATGCAAACAGCTGTGTGCTCAACCGTTCACTCCCTACGAGGTTTTGTGGCTACACTTCATCCTCCTTCGCTTTGGAGAGAGGTAATTTTTTAGACAAATGTAAATACAGGTTATTTTTTAGTGTTTGAAGAAATGACCAAATGTTTTCATTTTTCTGACGAGGACAGTTTCTTGTGATCTCAAGTCAGACGCCTTAATTAAAGGTCAAAATGAAGAAAAACACACCAATCAAAACGCCCACACATTCACAAATGTGAATGTTGAGAGGCTTTCACAGCAGCTCAGCACTTATCAACACACACACACACACACACACACACACACACAAACACACACACACACACACACTTCTCCTGTCTCAGATTCTTGGCATGACTTCCTCGTGGTAAAAAAGGAAACATCGCCTCTCCCCCTCCTCCTGCCTCCCATAATCCCCCTCTGCCTGCCTGTGTGCCATCCACGGCCCTCCTGTAACAAATCCAAACGGAGAAGAGCTCATTTCCACTTGATGTTTTGACCACGACTCAGTTTTTGTTCCTGCCTGTCGATGTGACGGCAGGAGAGGGCAGATCGGAGTTCTGTATCATCAAGATAGTTTGAATCTTCAATCAGACGCTGCTGTTTCTCTTCAGCCCTGTCTTTTCACATATTATGCGGTACTAAATGGGGGGCTGCAATGCCCCCTACAAAAGAGTCACCTGTCATCATGACTAATCCCGGTTGCCGCACTATCTCGCAGCACCTGAACGACCTGAAGAAGGAGAACTTCAGCCTGAAGCTCCGGATCTACTTCCTGGAGGAGAAGATCCAGCAGAAGTTTGAGGAGAGTGGCGATGATGTGCACAAGAGGGTGAGTGAGAACATTCATCTGTGAATTATACATGCAGGAAATGATCAATACTCTCTGTTTGCATGCACTTCATGTATTTGTGTAGCTGCTCTGCAGTGCAGTCAGCCTTGTTGTTCTCAGAGCTGCAGGTTTGTGTTTGACAGTTATTAATAGTGACAGCAGGTCTCAGGCTGCTCTGTAACAGCTCATACACACTGTCAGTCAACTCTGCCTGTGAGGCTGATTCACAGAGACTACAGCTTGTCTCAGGGCTGCCAGAGACAAACCAACAGGTACTTAGAGGGACAGCTCACCCCAAAATCAAAAATAGCAACACTTTCTCATCCCAACCAGTCAAATACCACCACTTTGTCAGTGGAAAATTACATGCATGTTACATGCATTATGTCATTTAAAAAAAAAAAAATCAATTTTCATGGAAAATGTACAGGTTCTGCTTGTTACATGCATAAAGGGTTCTTCAAAATAAGATTACAACATGTGTAAAATACTTTATTTTAAGGTTTGATTACCTTACATTTAGGCAACAAAAGAACATGATTAGGTTCGGAAAAAAACTGTTTGGCTTAAAATAACTACGGTTGTTATTATGTATTTAATGTATTTATATTGTACATTACTAAAGTAATGTAATGTGACATAAGTCACTAGCGTAGTATGCTACAGATGCTTAGCACACAATGTTGTAAAAAAAAACAAAAACTCAATCTACTGTTGGTTACACACAGGAAATGAACAGCAGGCTTTCAGGTGAAAGTCTTGAATTAGTTTGACCCATTCACCTGCCCTATGCAGATATTCTCACTCTTTATCCTATGGTGATGGCTGTGGCTCAAAGGTAGAGCGGGTCATCTGGAAGGTTGATGTTTCGTTCCAGTCAACATGTCAAAGTATACTTTGGCAAGATTCTGAACACCAAATTGCTCCCGAAGCTGTGCCGTCAGTGTGTGAGTGCATGTGAATGGTTACTTAGTAACAGGAGGCACCATGTATGGTAGCCTCATCCACCAGTGTGTGAATGTGTATGTGAGTGGGTGAATGTGACATGAAGTGTGAAAGCGCATTGAGTGCTTGGAGGATTAGAAAAGTGCAATACAAAGAGCTGTCCATTTCGCAGTTGTTGGAGGCATCATGAACTAGACATGTCTGCCTTCTCTCCAATATAATGGAACTAGATGAGACAGATAAAGCTTAACAGCAATGTCTCTCTAGAAATCATGACCCAGTTAATCAAGATAACCCACAGATCTTGTTGTGAGCAGTTTCATGTAGAAACTATTTTCTTTCTACCAAAACTACACCCACTAACCATACCACCACACAGAAGGAAGAGTGCATCTACTGCTAGCTCACCTAGCACCACTGAGCGAGCTAACATTACAGCTTAGCTGAGGAGAACGCCATTGCTGTTTACATCTCGCACTGTTACGAACATGAGCCTCTTGTCCACAAGTAAATAATCTCTGCATGGTAATTTGGTCGGTGGGTGTAGTTCGGTAAAAAGAAAATAGGACTACTGGTAAGATGGAAAATATGTTTTTGATTTTGGGGTGAACTGTCCCTTTAAACCCAACCATGGGGCACCTAAATAAAAAAAAAAAAGTGAGCTCTCTTTGGTTTCCTCCACAATGTCTGGAGTTTTTTTATTTTAAAAATTTGGAAAATTTAGGCTCTATTAAAATAAGCATGCCACATAAAAACAATATGAAAACAACAACAATGCAAATGGTTGCATCAGAAGTACTATGTTCAGTGGACAGAGGACATAAGCCCATAAGTCCTGTCAGAGGGCTCCGTTAGCCTGCTGACATAAATCTAGTCAGCAGTCATAAAATCCACAGAGAGCAAAGCTGTAGCAAACCAACACATTTTAGTATTTGTAATCATTCAAATAGTTAAACTATATGTCATCATAGGCTGCCAGTGAACCGGTTCCCCATTGTGTACTATAAACATAATATTTGTCTTTTTATTTTACAGCTAAGTCGGTCTAAGTGTAAATCTATTGATGCTTTTTATGGGCTTCATCAGAGAAAACAAATTTGAGACATATGAAAACTGTATGTACATACATGTTAAAGGTGAATTGTGAAGATTTAGGAGGATTTAGTGGCATCTAGCAGCGAGTTGCTGATTGCAACCAGCTTAAACTTTTACGTTTAGAATTTCTGCAGTGTTCATTGTTCAAGAGGTTTTAACCTGGCGCTTAGTTATCCACAGATGTCTCTTCCTCTCTAAAAACAAATGAAGCAGTTGATTAAAAGCAGTAAAAACACAGAAGGTAGGTTTAATGTAAAAATCAGTATTTTTCCAATATTGTTAGGCATCTCAGAGATAAGCGACTCACCACCCACATGCTAATGTGTGCTTGCCCCTTTTTCTCTGATATGTTAATGTGTGTTCACCCTTATGTGATCCAAACGTTCAGGAGGGTTGTACCATGAGCCAAATTATGTGCAGAAGTCTCTTCCTTTCCAAAACAAACAAACCTGGTAACTTAAACCGTTAAAGCAGTTTACAAATCATATTTTTCTAAAGCTGTTTGCTGTGTCACTGCGGGCTTGTCAAGCACATGCTAATTTGTGGTCATCTTTTTTCTCCAATTACTTAAGATCCAAACATGATGGAGGTATTCACAGGAAACAGAGTCATCCACAAAGGATCTCTTCCTCTTCAAAACAAACAGATCCAGTGATATTAACTTGCTAGAAACACTGAAAAAAATAGTAACAAATCAGTGTAACTCCGGCACTGCTCGTTGCAGTTGGGCTTCTCACTACGATGGCTAATGGGGAAATGCAGAAATGCGAATGATCCTATCTAGGGCCAGTGTTTGGTTTGTCCATTCTGGGCTACTGTAGAAACATGGATGTGCAACATGGCAGTTTGCATAGACAAAGATTGCTCTCTATGCAGATAATAAATAATGCCAATAAATCTCCCTGAATCAAACACACTGGACCTTTAAATGTGTTCCAGAATGATCTCAGTCTGAGCTGTCCTTGACTCGGAGGAGCCTGTTTACTGTAAACAGAGCTCACTGTTTTCTTACAGAAGGAAACAGGACAATTCTGTAAAGCATGAGAACATAAAAGTTGGAGGAAAATCAGTTGAAACTCAAAATCTGTGTTTTCTCAGTAAAAATTGGTAAACACAATGAGCTTCCAATAGACTGTTGAACTGTCTTTGGGCAGATGAAAGGCACAGTCAGGCAGTGCAGTGTATCTAAAGAGACCCACATGTCTGCTGAGAGGAGGGTTGTTTTAACAATAACAGTCTGACCTGCTTTCTGTCGGCCACTATACACCCAATGACCCACATTATGTTAGCCTGAGAGCCCTCAGGCCCGCTGTTTGCATGCATACGTGCACACTGCGTGCTATCCTCTAGTTTATGGTCATGTTTGCAGAAGCAGCAACACCTGCATTGTGTGTCAGTGTGTCAGTAATCAGACCTGCTGCACATGGACATGAAGTTCACAGCGGGAACACTCAACTGTATCTCCAGATGGATGTACAGAAAAATAAATCAGGCAGATACCTGCACGTGAGCGAACTGACGGCCGGATCAGTCCGGATTGTTGTTGCTTCCAGAGCCAAGAGTTAAAAGTGGAGATGTTGCTGGGTGGGGGGGCAGAGGGGACACATACAGCAGGTGCTCATCTCCCTGCCAGCTATTTATAGTCATCCAGAGCTCTCTGAAATACAGGTCAACACGTGCAACTTGGGAAGCTCATTTTGTGTCTCCCTGCAGTACTGAAGAGAACTCCTAATGAAAAAATAAGAATATTTGCTACTTTAGGATGTATTAGGTAACAGCGTATGTATGTTTAATTTTTGTATGACATAATACATAAAATAATGATTTACTATATTGGAACATATTGAAAAGTACATTGTTATATACCTGTATTGATTGTTTTCAGCCTATTAATGATTGTTCAGCCAGTTTTTATCACTGCCAATATATTGCTTCAGGAGGGGTCAACTATACTAACCAATAGTCCAGAGGGTGCATATGCAAAGTTAATTTTAGGCAACAAAACTACTTGGTTAAATTTAGGAAAAGATCACACTTTGGCTTTCAACAACTATGTTTGTTATGTAACCCGGGTCATGTATGTAAGGTAACTAACTTTACTGGCGAAGTTACACAAGTTAATTTACGTATGAAAGTTAAAAATTACTCAAGGTTGACTTCTTGTTTTATGATGGACACAAGCAGTGTCTTCTTGGTCAAAGTCCTGTGTTTGTTGGACCAATCCACCCCCAACCTCCTCCTTATGCAGACTGTTGTGAGACTGTTCATACTATGTCACCTGACTTCCTTCTTTGCTCCCAACATAATTACTACAGCCACAGGAGGTCACTGCCGAAAATTCAACGTGCATATACTGTGGCAACAAGAATTGGCCCATTCTCTTTTAAATCTATGCTCCTGATGGAAACTTATAACAGCTATTTAATGGCATCAACATAACTTTTAATTCATGGTGACATGTGTAAGTCTTATTTTAATTTCTGTTTATCCGGTTGGAAAATGACATTGCCAGTGTAATCGGACCGACAGCACAGCTGCACACAGAGAAAAGATTCTGTGTTGACATGTCTCCATTAGAGTTAATTTTCTCCTGAGTTGTCCATCTGAATGTCATTTTAGTGTCAGAATGTTTGGAAGATATGTGGCTTATGTACTTTAGAGACTATGGTACAAAAGTGTTGGTCATATTTTGTATTCATATTCACTTCTCCCTTTGGAATGAATAGACTCAGGACCACAGCTAGTCTCCTAAAGGGGCAGGGCAATGGCAAAACACACATGACACAGATACAGAAAATAAATGAATCTAAAGTAGGCCATCTCAGTTTAAACTATGGGATTGATTATGATGTTTTAGGTGCACTGATATACACTTAACATAAAGCTACCAACAAATCTTCTCTGTGCCCTTGGTGTGAATCAATATGATACCAATATTGTGATATTAGACCAGCCATCAGCTGGCATTATTATGACATATCTAGCCATTTTCCATGAGAATGAGGATAGCATTTTTTTGTACAGTTTATGAAATTAGTCTGCTGACTATTGATCACCTATCAAGGTGCACATAAATATTATCTGGCAGCATTTACCTTTTTCCTTATAAATATCTACTGAAAGAATCTCTGACATATTCTCACATTTATCTCAAACTATCAAGATTAAGTTAAAAATATCACATTATTTGTCAACATTATCAAATCCTAATATTATTTCTATATGATCATAAATATGTTGGTTCTGTTATAATGGTTTTAATAAAATCTCAAATCTGAAATAAAATGTTCAAATTCATGCAATTTTGACTCAATATCTCACAGAGACAAAGAATGATCAATGATTTGCTCTTCAAATCTGCGAGTCTTAAATGTTTTGTTTGATGAATCTCTTTTTTCAGAACATCGAGTTGAAGGTTGAAGTGGAGAGTCTGAAAAAGGAACTTGAGGAGAAACAAGAGCTTCTGGACAAAGCACTGTGAGTATATGACTTCTTGCTGCATTGATAACTTTTGTGTATCACATTTCTTCACAATATCAGTGACTGTATGTTAGTTTGGGAATCCCCAGGCCTTTAACCTCTAAATGTATTCAACAGATCGCTCAGCCGTAGTATATTACATCTCTAGGACAGTCTGTCAGCTTTTGTTGCATAGATTGGTGTCTTTAGGGTTACCTAACAGAGAACTACAAACACACTCTTTTCATCACTAGTTTGATTGTTTCCCATGAGTCCACCTCAGGACCCGGTGGCCTCTCATCACATGCGAGCCCGCCGGCCTGTACACTCACCTAACTATCACAACACACACTAAGCTCTGAGGAATGCCATGTATGGACTCAGCTCTGAAATGCTTTTGAAGAGGACGAAGTGGCTCTGTGTTCTGGGACGGAGGACGATGATGGGGGATGAGGAGGTGGAGAAGGAGTAAGGGACCCACTGTGGGTTTGTTTTGGAGGGGGAGGGTGCAGAGTGTATGGGAGCAGGGAGAGGAAAGGGCAGAGGTGTCCTGTGGTTTGTTGTGTTGCTGAGTTGGGAACTATTTGAGCTGTAGCACCTGTCTGTGAGGCAGCTGTCTGTCAGTTCCTCTGCAGACTCACTCTGCAAACAGCGGGATGGTACTGAGTCTGCAAACCACAGAATGTGTTCAATAATAGTGGTTTTCAAAGTTTTCTTCCAAATTTTTCATGTTGCATTATTCCAACAGTGTTTCAGCATAAAGGGTCAGTTCAACCAAAAAATAAATAAAGAAATAAACAGCGTTGCTAACTTAATGGTAAGCATGCACACAGCCTTGGTTTTAAAAGCACAGCTTACGTTGGTTGTCTGTGAGGCCATTCGATACATTGTGTAATGAGTGCGGAGAAAGTTTTTTAACGTTATTATTGATGCCTTCCATTCCACCATTTCTTAAATGTCGTTGTTGTCTCCTATGGCTGTAGCTCAGTTGATCTGCACTACACTTCCCTCACAATCTCCAGAGGTACTGCTCCATTTTGTCCATATCTGTAAACTTTCAGAGAAGCTGAAGAAATACTGACCAAATGAACACACAGTATGGACAGAGAGAGGACTCTATTTGTTTCCACATATGTATCTAACATTGAGCATAGATGAGCTCTTACCCTAACCCTAACCCAGGTCACACCTCTTGAGGTCAATGAGTATTCGTCAGTTAGAGGGAGAGTGAGGCAGGTCATGCCTTTGGTATCTTAGGAAATGCAAGTTTGCATACTGCAGGATCATCAATCACTAGACTTTCTGTTTAACACATTGAAGTATTAATCTGGAGAGTTTGGGCCAGTGGATTCAAATTTTGTTCTTAAAAATATTCGGTGCAGACCAACGAAATGGTGCATGTAAGGTATCAAAGAAACAAAAGAGCTGGCAAATCTACAGATTGTGGAAAGCCGTAGACATGGTGTTATACTAAGTTAGTTTTGCTGTTTTGTCATCCTGCTAAACCCCCTCTACTCCTTTATAGATATAAAGAGAGTCAGCATGTAAAACCACTGTTTGATGATTTTCCCAGTAGATGGACATTGGAAGAAGAACATCAGTTACACGTCATAGAGTAATAAGTTTGATCAGTCAATCTGACGCTTTGTCAAAATAATGAGAAAGCCTCTGCTGAGAGTGAATGTGTTAATGTTGGAATGGAGTTTGGGGTCAGTGCTGAGTTCCTCTCTGTCCTGCTGTTTTATAAATAAACTCTGTGGTCACAGTTTATCATTAGAGCTATTAACAGAGCCTGACTGATAGATGTGAGGAGGAAAAGCTGTGACCCTCTGGCTTGTTGCTGAGTGCTGGAGCAGTGACAGGCCCTCAGAGGGGTCTGCAGATATTTCCCTGTGGAATCAATGTTTCCTTTCCTCTGGAGACAAACTGCACTTTACTCCCTTAAGTCTTTTTGTTATTACACTCCACCGAGGAGGGTAATAACAAAAAAGACTTGCAATTAGCAGGATGTTTAAAAAATCCTGCAAACAGATTTTAGATCAGTTTGGTGGATTATGCTGTGGGCCTGGAAACAAGTGGTTAGTTTTCTGTAGGGATCCAGCATCACACTGTGGTCTTTTATAAAGGTAGGGTTTTCCCACAGAGGAGGGCCACCTCATCTGAAATGCAGACCACCTCCACAAACACCATATTAGATGTGAACTGTAAAATATTAATTGCAGGATAAAAGAGCAGAGGGGCTATTTCACAATGCAAATGCTGCACAGTTAATAAGTGTAGTTACTGTTTAGTCAATCATCAACTAATATACATATTTATATTAGGTGTGTAAGCAGTAATGCCTTAATCAAAATGCAATTAAGGTCTGCAATTAATGCCTTTATTTTTTTTAATCATGTTAATCAGACATTCCTGTCCTCAAGAGGCTGTACCCCAAGTCTCCTCTTTACAGACATGCCCACTTAATACAAATCCCTGCAGTTTTTTGCTGTTATTTGATTACCGATCATGAAAATCTGGTGAGAGCTGCATCATAGAGGGGCTGCTAACTGGGGCAGCCAGTGCAAAAAAACAAAACAAATGGCCCTCTCTAGAGCCAGTGTATGTTTGAGCTACTATGGAAACATGGCGGTGCAACATGGCAATCTCTGTAGACGAGGACCCGTTCTCCTTGTATAAACAGCCCATTCTTTGGTAATAAAAAAACAGTAATTCCTATTTTCAGTAATTCTGCAGGTGATCTTAGACAAGAAAACATAGCATGGTGTTTTCTGTTTCATTTTTATTTTCTGTTTAGTATATCCTACTAAATACTAGAAACTTGCCCTTTATATTCTAAGACATAAAATAGTGAAGAAATTTATATATAAAATAAATAGTATATATACATATATATGTATACACACATGTTTGTATATATATATGTATATAAATTGCATAATATAAATTTAAATTTCAATAAAACTTATTTAGTATGGAACTCTTTTTTTACTTTTACTGGGGTTTTCAATTATAACAGATATTTCATATAGATAAAACAGTCTTAGCATCAAATATGGTGTACTGTAAAATGAAAAGGCAAAACAAAACAAAAACAAATGAAAAAAAAAGAAACAAAAACAACATAATAAATGTACAGTATGGCATTTTCCAAACAGGACAGTTCATTTCAGAGTGTTTTATGTAGGATCTTGAATTAATGTCCTGATTCTTGTTCATGAAGCTGATTTGACAGAAGCATATTGTGGAGCTGCAACATTATTCTGATGACAAATGCACTTTTCCACACTGAGCGATACTGCCAAATATAATAAAATAGCATATAAGCGACAGCAACGTGATGAATGGTTGTAACTCAGCGGCCAGTCTGATATTTTGCACCATTCATCCTGAAACAAAGCCTGACTGTCCTCAAACAGGATTTATTCTTCAAAAATCACGGCCTCATTTGCTGTTTGCAGGACTGTCTATCACAGTGTGACTTTAGATGGAATTAAAACATTGCACAGGCGCTGTCTGACTTTTTTGGCTTGTTTAAGTTGGTTTACAGTCAAGACAAAGAGGAGGCATTTTCTGGGAAATGAGTTCTAAATTCTGCATTATCAGCAAAACACAGAAAAACAGGCTCATTATTGATGCCAGGTTCCTGACTTGTGTTACAGATCTGTAATATTTAAAGCACGTCTTATGTTCTACTGTTACAGAGCGGCTCAGTGATAAAAACCAAGCACTGATTCAAGAATAGCATCGTCTAAAACTCATATTTCCTCTGATGACTTGCATGTACTGATATATCAGAAGAAGTATCAGATTTTCTGGAGTGCAGAGGCAGAATTCATATAACCTTGTGAGTCTTTGGGGAAGGACTCCTGTTAATGATACCCAGATCTATTTGACATGGCATGAATAAATCATGAGTGTTTGTTGTCAACGAGGGAAAAGAAGCCAATGAAATGAATCCATCTGCTTCTAAGGCGAGCTGTTTTTCTTAGATACATTTATTATTCATTGATTTCAGGGTCTCAACCAAGGAGACATCTTCAATAGCTTCAAAATGAAAGATTTCAAAACATATATGTTCAGACGTCTTATGACTATTAAAGACATCCTCTCATCAAAATGTTCTAATGTTTCAAAACAAGACATTATGTCCTTAAAGGAGACATTTAATTTTGCAGCTTCCCTTATAGCAGGGACTCTCAACTTGCTTTCCTAGGGGCCACTTTTGCAAAATCACAGGGGGCCAGTTGCAGCAGCCTCATTCATGTTTTTAGGATTTCGAGGGCATTTCTAGGATTTTTAGGACATTTATAGGATTTTAGGACATTTCTAGGATTGAAGGATGTTTCTAGGATTTTTGGACATTTCTAGGATTTTAGGACGTTTGTTGGATTTTAGGAGGTTTTTTGGTTTTTAGGATGTTTCTAGGATTTTATATCAGTTTTAGGAATTAAGGACATTCCTAGGTTTTTAAAGATGTTTCCAGGATTTTAGGATTTTTGCAGAATTTACGGACATTTCTTGGATTTCAGGGCATTTCTAGGACTTTATGACATTAGTGGTTTAGCTAGGACCTCTGTCTACTGGTACTTTTTTGATAAACAAGCTCCATTTTGATGCTGTTTTGTGCACTCTGGCACCTTGTGTAGAGTAAACCTTCAAAAACTATTCCCAGTGTAAATCACTTCATTGTTATTGTGAATCAGAAAATAGCTTAGGGGGCCTCTTGGCACCCTATCGGAGGCCAGATTTGGCCCGCAGGCCTGAATTTGAGTATGACTGCCTTATTGAATACTTTTAACTTAATCTACGATCCCATAGGTCAACAGCAGAGAGCCTGTCCAATCAGAATGAAGCAGAGCTGCAGCGTCGCCTGGCGGAGCGACAGGAGGAGATCATCCACATGCAGGAGATCCTCGAAACCAAAGTTCAGCTGCTACAAGAGGTACAGACACACAAGAACACACTCACATGCAGGATTCATTTAGTACTAAGAACAAATTGGAATTATCCTTGAAACAAAGTAATCCACAAGATCCCTGACACACTGGATATTTTTCCTTCTTCTGTGTGTGTCGTGTTCAGGAGGCCGAGCTGGCGCGAGGCGAGGCTGAGCGGATGGCCTCGCTGGCGGACTCAGAGACTCAGCGCTGCCTGGCTCTGGAGAGAGAGATGGTGGAGAGGATGGAGGAGAGTGGAGGCTTGGGTGGACTGCTCACCCAGCGGGCCCTGGATGACAAAGACAGGTGATTTTCACATTGTATACAAAACATTCACACAGTAGTTAGTCCCAGCTTTTTGTACCTCCGCATCAAGATTAGCCAGAGGTTTTTGAGTTGTCCGTCCCATTCTTGCAAACGTGATAACTCCTATAGGGAATTTCTTAAAATTTGGCAAAAACATTCACTTAGACTCAATAATGAACTTATTACATTTTGGTTGTCAAAGGTCAAGGTCACCATGACCTTGCCTGTCTTATTCTTGTGAACCCAATAAATCAAGAACACCTTGAGGGAATAATTTCAGTTTGACATAAACATATATCTAGACATATAATGAACTGTTCCATCTCATTCTTGTGATGTGATTCCTCAAGAAGGTCAAAGGTCAAGATCACAAAACACAAAACGTTTTTAGCCCTAACTCAAGAATTAATATGCTAATTATGACAACATTTCAAACAAATGTCAAATAGGATATAATGATAAGGTTCTGACATTTTATATCCAAAAGATCAAAGGTCAACTTCAGGGTTGCATCGTAATGTTCTGCAGAAACACTTTTCTGGCCATTACTGACTTCATGAACATCATGACTTAGTGATGTTGAAAAGGACAGAAACTGTGCTGACTGTTGAGATCTTTTATGCAGGAAGATGTGTGTTTTCACAAACATGGAGGTAAAGTGTAACTGCAACTTGACAGGTGCATAGAGGCACACAACCAGGAAGCCGTGCGCACTTTATAGACGATACAATATTTATGGATTGATCAGAAAATAAGAAATTCATCATAAGTTGCAGTTGTTTTCTATGGTTCTGGTATGTGTCTGCTGCTCACTGTTGATATCAATGCTATTCACAGCACTGTCGACACTGATAATATAGCTGCTGACAGTGGTATCGGCTGACCTTGTCAAAAACGGCCTTTGGGCTTGACCAAAGAGCCAGAGCTCCGACCTACATACTGTAACTGACCCTAATACTGCTCTGGGTCACATCTAGTATAGACTTCACTGCAGCTAACAGTTTTAACCTGAGTTTCTGTTTCTCTCTCTCTGTCTCGGTCAGGGTGATCGAGGAGTTGACTCAGCAGAAACATTCTCTGGGTCTCCAGGTCGAGGAGCTTGAGGTCAAAGTTCACAATTTTTCCTCTCCTCTCAAGAAGAAAGAGGTATTTTTGCCCCGTCAACACCTCCTTGAAAAAATCCATACATACACATATGCTTAAACACGTGTTCACACATCAAACTGCATTCTAATAACAACTGGACTGGTAAAAGTCTGAGTACTGCACTTCAGATTAAAGTCTAAAAAGCTCTTGCTAAGAGCTTAAATCCAGGCTCTAAATGTTACCCAGTCAGGTGAGACAGTTCTTGGGCTAAATTCCTCATCAGGTTCCCCTCCTCCCTTCTCTTCTATCTTCTATCTTTGTGTTTTGGCTCTAACCCCAGACAGACAGGCTGACTGAGATATCATAACTGTTTTTATATCCACATGTGGGTCAGTGGAACTTTGGCAGAGCAGACGAGCTGCACACCTCCATGAAGATAAAAACATATGCATGTTGTGGCTGATGAGGACAGTCCCTGTATGGTTATGTTTTCAGGGGAGTGGGCAGAATGAATGAATGAACACAGATACTCATCACAAGAGTACTCTAAACCTTTGATACCTGAGCAAATTGGCTTGATTTCTTTTAAAAACATGGGAAGAAGGCACTGAGCAACTTAACACGAAATGACTCAAACATTTTCAAGATATTTGTAAAAAAGTTGCAAGAAAATTACCTGAAGTTAGCACAAAAAATAGATAAAATTAACAGAACAAAAACAGAGAATGACCTAAAAAAAGTGCTAAAATAAAACAAATAGTTATTTTTTTCTGTAATCCTATTTTAAATATAATTATTATGATTACAAATATAGTTGGCTTTATTTCTCCCTAGTCACTTGATGATAAAGCTGAGTTTTGGGTTATTTTCTTTCCCCCATTTTAATGTTTTTTTTAATTATTATTATGTATTTATTTATTTTTAATTTTTTTTTGCAACTTGCGGGACATTTTATACCAAGTTACTGATTGCCTTTTTTCCATAATTTAAAAAGAAAATAAATAAATTCAATACTTGTGAACGGCATCTGAACACTGTGCAAGAAAACTGATGCCCATCCAGGTTTTAAAGGGCTAAACTCTACTGTAGGTCATTTATTTTTACTTTTAATAAATACGGTACATGTTATCTGATTTGGCTGCTGATATTTCTGTGATCCAGCCACCTGACGCATCATTAAATAATGAGTCAGGATACAATTTCATCTGGAGAATCAGGGTGGGCAGTGATCTGTGTTTTTAGTACACAATTTTAAATATATCTCATATGTATAAACATAATTTGTTGATGTCAGTGTCAACTCTGTAAAAGCCACACTGTAGTAAGCAAAGCAGATTAGATTAGTGCTTTCTGTATTAAACAAGTTTGCCTTTCTTCCCACAGAGTCATGCTGAGAGCCGAGTCCACGCACAGATGCAGGTGAGAAAAATACTTTGTATAAATAAGATGTGTTCACGTGCAGAATACACTGAGCTTGTCACTGTATATTTTAGTAGTTGACTCCTTGATCATAACAACACATACACTGACTCATTTTGTTTGTTTTGCTGGTTGTAAATTGCACCTTTTGAGGCAAAAAGTCTTTTATTTAAGACGATGCCTTATGACCAGTAGAGAGATAGCTCCACCCAGTGGTGCTTACACTGCATGTATCTCTGAGGCCTTCACAATGCTGTGTAGTTCTTGAGTAACTTCAATTTTGAGAGACTTTTTTCTTTTGCTCCACATTTCCAATCGAAATACTAAATAAGTTCTCCTCTACATTAATGTTAAAGCTGCAGTTACTTTGCAGATCAGTTTTATTTTGTTTGTGTGTTTGTTTGTTTTCTTTTCTGTTCTTTTCTTTTGGCCAAGAAAAACTATAAATCCCTAAAAGTGAGCCTTACCTTAAACTCCCCCAGCATGATGTGGGGTAACAATAATGTAATGTTATGGAATGAATCTGATTATTCTTATCTCTGATCCTTGATTTTAATTGTGCTGGTATAGCTTTTCTCTGTGCCCTTTTTCAGAATTTTTCACTGACACTTTCTTTTCATTCTTATATTCTTATTTCTTTCCGTTTTCTTATATTCCTCACTTCTGACTTTTGAAATAAGATTTCCTTAAAAACTGCGGGGAAAAAGGCAATCAGACACTTTAGATTGCAGAAAAATATTACAATTATTATTTTTATGTTATTTTAGCACGTTTTTCAGATTATTTGCTGTTTTTGTTCTTTTATTTTTTCTTCCCGTTTTTTTTTTTAACTAATTTCAGGTGATGCTATGCAACATTTTACAAATGTCTTTTGGGTTATTTCTTGTTAAGTTACCAGTTGCCTTCTTTCCATGTTTTGGAAGAAATCAAGCCAATTTGCTCCGCTTTCAGAGGGTTAATAGGTGTCCTGTCACTACACCTCCCCTCTGCTTGTGTTGCTGTCTCTAAAATCAGGTGGCACCATCTCTGTCAGGTCGCCCACATCAGCAGCGATCAGAGGAGCCGGGTCACTGCAGAGTCAGCTCACACGTACAGTACAGTCGTGCTCATTTGGCCTCAGTTTCCTCCCTGACGCCAGTTATAATTATAATCAGCTCACTGTCTGCTGGCTGCTCCGCACACAGACGCGTTTCATGAAGCGGCTGCAGCGTGCGCAGAAGGAATCAGTTGTTTACTTGGCACACCAACAAGTGAGACGTTTGAGAGCAGAAAATCAGCAGAGACACCTCCTCTGTCTGCGGGGAAGTTAATTCTCCGCTGTCACTCTTTCTGCCACACTGAGAAAAATAAACAGCGGGCGCAGTCTGTCAGCCGTGTTTGGCACTTTTCTCTGATTAGGATTAATTGATTTTTGATTGCATGCCTCGTTCCAGCCGATCAGTGTTTGGTGTCGTGTCTCCAGAGGTTCGCAGGGTGACAAATGTAGACATAGTCACACACATATACACACACACACAGGAAAACAAATCACATATGAGAGCAGTTGTATCAACAACAAATCCACCCCACTGCAGTAATGAAAGACGGATGAAGACTGGTGTATCTGTGAGCCTGTGGGAAAAAGATCCTGAAAGTGTCTGCTGAAAATGACTTCAGCTTTATAAGAGCAGAGTCCTGCTGCTCCATTAAAGCATCATGTGATTCACTCAATCAATTTGTGAGAAATGTATAAAAAGTTGCAAAAGATTACCTGAAATAAACAACAAAGGAAAGAAAAGTAATAGAACAAAAATAGAGAATCCCCTGAAAAAGTGATAAAATAAAATAAAAATAATAACTGTAATAACTTTCTGTAATCTAATTTGAAATGTAAAATTCTAATAATTATAAATATAGTTTTCTTTTTTTTATTTTTCTATGATTTTATTTATTGAGGTTCTGTTAGTAATTGTACATGTTCACATTCCCATGTGTGTACAGAACCATTTTTGTCATAGCTTTTAGATGACCTTAACCGAACATGAACAAAAGACAGCAGGAGTTATATCTCACGCACACACCAAGCATAAGACAAAAAAAAACTAAAAAAAAAAAAAAAAAAAAAAAAATTAAAAAAAAAAAACAAGAAAAAAAACACACAAATACCACCACATTGGTACGGTTGCATTCATATTGTTAGAATATGCCGTAGTCAGTTCTCATTTGAGTCAAGCCAAGTTCAGTCCAAATATAGTTTTCCTAATATTTTTCCCTAGTCATCTGATAATTTTCTAATTTTTTTTAGCTAAGTTTTCGGTCATTTCCTTGTCACCTTTTAATAACTTTTTTTGCAAATTGGGAGGCATTTCATACCAAGGCCTTTTTCCACAGTTTTGAAGGGAATTCCATTTCAAAGGTTTACTTGTGAAAGGCATCTGAACTATATCATGTGCTGTTGTGTGTATTATTTGTTGTGTGTGTGTGTGTGTGTGTGTGTGTGTGTGTGTGTTTTGTCTTCGTCTTGTACTACTTTATACTATCATGTCATTTTGCTGTATCTTTGCTCTGAGCTGTCGAGGGACTGCAGATGCGAATTAGCTCCAAGCCATAATCTAGTATTGTGCATCAAATGGTGATATTTATGTTTTAAAGTGTACACGGTCCCTTTTAAATTAAAAAAAAAAAAATCTGACCTTCCAGTTCCAGCGAAATGAGAGCACCCTCCTTCCTCCCTCCTCCCTTTTATTCTGTGACATGCATGTGAAGGCCGGCTGAGCACTGGGTGCCCCTGGGAAAGGCATGAACTCATTCCACGCTGACAATTCAGAGAATTTAATGAACCTGATGGAAAACACTCAGGCCTGTTTATTCAGTTCACACCCCGCACACAGAGCTATACTGACATAAAAAATCTTTACGGAAATGAAAATGAAATACTTTGAATTACAAAAGTGGTCACACACTGTTGTAACATTTATAATGTGGAGGGAAACAGAAATAAACTGTTTTTGCAAGATGAAGCCCATACATAAAGTGTCTTGGCCTCAGCTTTGGCAGATAGAATACAGCAGTTTTAATGCACAAGAACAATCTTAACAGACAGTATTTCTTTATTTCATTTATAAAATATATCTTTCAACAGGTACATAACTAATATTAAATACAGACCTCAAAATGATTAAAACTAGTGAATATCCTGTGGCTTCAGAGCAAGACAATCATGTATTCATATTCAGACAGAAAACTGAAGTGACCATCAGCCACAAGTGACAACACTGGAAAAGCAACACAAGATAGATGATTGCTAGGTAGGTAGTTAGATAGATAGATCTATCTGCCCTTTTACGTTTGTTTGTTTTACAAAAAATATGAAATGTCTAGCTTCCCTCTGAAATTATAACCAGCATGGTCAACAGTCAGACAAAACAACAGAATACAAAATCGAATCAAATAAAAAGTCACCAAAATGAAAATATATAAAAGGTCAATGAAATAAAAAGAAAATGGAAAAATGTACCAGTCAAGTAAATCTTAGTCCAGTTTAAGCGTTAAATGAACATTTTTTTCCCTTCTTTTCTCTTGTGTAGTGCATAATATCTTTTTTTAAACTGTTATTTTCAAAACAGATTCTAAGACCTTAGATTTTTTTTTTATTATCCAAATGTCCACCTTGACAACATAGTGTCTCCATCGTAAAACTCAACAGTGACCAAATTTTCTTTAAACATAACATTTCCAAATGATGGTAGTTTACAGAAGTAATGGAAACACAGCAGGAACCTAAGAGGCCTAATATTCTGTATATTAAGCTTAATTTTTAAATCATGATCAATTGAAAAGTACTTGAAAGCCCAATGTTGTAATGCTGTTGAAAATGTACTTGATGAGGCCTTTATTCAAGGGAAACAAAAGCATTTCAAACAGAATGAGGTAAGGAATGGAAAAGTTAGGTAACCTAATGTTTTGCCAGGAGTCCCAAATGTTTATTTAAAGAGATTATGCAGAGCTGTGCATTAAGGGGCTCAGCAACCCTCCTGTTTCCAGGAAATGGTTCAGTCTGAACAGCTGCAAGAGGTCTCACTCCTACACTGATGCAGGGGGCCGAGAAACTGAAAAAAAAGAGGCAATAACTGGCAATGAGCTTTTATCATCAGCCATGTTTCAATTTTTTAAAGCTTTGTTTGTTTGCACAATGCCCACTTTATATTGTTTTTTTGTTTTACAAAATCCAGACATCAGTCTCAAATGGAAAAAGCCTTGAACAAAAATAATAATCAAAATACATATCTAAAAATACAAAATATTACAAACACAAAAATCACTAGATGTTATGGGTCATAATGGAAATAATAATAATGCATCATGATTTCCCTGTTTCAGACTTTTTTTACAACATTATAAACATTTCAAGTTTCAATAAAAGAATCAACATCAAAATGTATTTTAATTGCAAAAATTAAATGTGCTCATAATGCAGAGGGTCTACTGTCAGTATTGTATCATTATTATTGATGTAAACTGAAATTCAGTGCTGTAACTGGTCAAGATAAAGCTGATTTTAACTTGCATTAACAATGCATTATCTTTATAAACTGATCATATGTTTTGTATTTAAAATCTTGAATTTGCAATGGCTCTTTAAAAATGAGGCAAAAAGCTTAGACCTAGACCTAGAAGAATGAAGTAAAACAAAATTGAAATACTCAAGTAAAGTAGAAGAAGCTTGAATTGTACTTAGGGACTATTTTTGAGAGGAGAGGGGTGGTGCTAAAAGCGGGAGGCATTTTAGATATTTTTTTAAGCACTGGGTAGGGAGTTATGTTTTTTGATTTGTCTCAGAGTAGGGAAATTTAACCTAAAATGGTTGTATTACCCTTAAAACACAGAAGTGGATTTTAAAGGCATGTTTTCTTTAAAAATCTCCCAAATCAAACCATTTATCCAGAAACTGTGAAATGTGGTTATTAGTGTAGAAGGACTGTCTTGTATTTTCCCCCAGAGCTCAAGAAAAAATATTTTAGCAATAAGTAGGGTAATAATATAAAAAGAAAACAAAAGAAAAAAGAAAAACAAAGTTACACAACAGCAAACCCCCTACTCTGATAAATAAAGTACAGTCCCTAAGTATAGTAAGCTATTTTTCACCACTGGTTGCTGCTTTATTGAATCCTTGCAGTCAGATCTAATAAACAAACAAACAAACAAACAAACAAACAAAGAAGATTTTCCATTTCCAAAAAAAGTTATAGTGTAATATCCCCAGAAATAGGATATTATCAAATAAAGTTATAATATAATATATAAATGTATTATGTATAATACAAAAATGAAAAATAAGTATAAAATGTATACTATAAATAATGTAGCAGGATCAAGGGCAAATTGTATTAAACTATGGTTAAAAGTGACTAGTAAATCTACCTTGTTTCTAGTATAATATAATATAATATAATATAATATAATATAATATAATATAATATAATATAATATAATATAATATAATATAATATAATATAATATAATATAATATAATATAATATAATATATATTTTGGACTACAACCAAAGCCCATTTTTTCAGGCGGAATTAGTTGTGGTTGCGGAGTGAGACATCCTCTTGACGATAGGCGATCTTTGGTTCCCGTCAACGTTGTCTCGTTGTCTGGTCGTGAAAGAGGCTCGACGTGTGACAGCCTCTCCCTCCATCCTCAGCTGATGAAGCCGCTGCCGGGGAGGAGAGAACGGATCGGGGATTCGGAAGGTCTCCGGCGAACATTAAACTCAAACACATCCAAACCGTCGAGCTGGAAGGATCGTTTATTTTTCCGTGTTCGTGTCGGGCTGTACCGGGGGCGGCTGCTCCAGCGGAGAGATGCTGTCATGCAGAGAGGCGTCATTGATTTAAAAGGGGGAAAAATACAACAGTGGCATCAACTGCGGATTGTTTCTAAATCACTGAGACGGAAATAAAAGCCGGGTCGATATGACAACAAATGTCTGCATCGAGGAAGTGAAAATGTAACCCGTGACAGAGATACACTCACATCCGCTCTGACTGGAAATCTTCTTCAGTGAATTAACGCTGCTGATCACGTTGTCACGGTGTCAAATCAGCGTGATACGACGAAATTTGTGTTTCTGAATAACAAGTATTTATGATCAACCTCAATAATTTATGTAGAGAATGGATTCATCATAAAGTCTCTGTCTGCCAAGACCATTTTTACAATTGATTCAATTGGATTGAAGATTCAGTAGCATCCAAAATAGTTCAGGGAATGCTATAAATGTTTTAGGCAAAATTTATATGAAGATTTTAGATTGAAAGTTTATTCTTGGCCTTGGAAACAACAGACGACAAAATCATCTCTCAACACAAGGTCTATTTAGTGATGCTGGAGCTTTTAATCACATTACTCTGCCTTTAGCAGAAACCTGAATTTTAAGGGTCAGCAGATGGAGACTTCACACTGGAACAGGAGGGACCAAAGCTGAAAAGGGACAAAAATACATCAAAGCATCTCTGCAGCAGATTTTTAAAAACTCTTTATAATAGTGCAGTTGATATTTAGTTTTTAAATTTTGTTAAATTAGACTTTTTTCTGACACAGTGTTGGATCATTCTTGCACTTAAAGTTACTCTTGTGATTTCATCCTACAATCCAAAGACACTTTTTACATGTGTCAAAAGAAACTGACTTGATTCCTAAGTGCTGCTATATCACTGGTAGTCAGTTCTCATGCTGTTGTGATGCTTGACGTGGTGAAGATGAAGGAGGCGTGCAGAATCTGCGCCCGCGAGCTTTGCGGCAACCAGCGGCGATGGATTTTCCACCCAACTGCCAAGCTTAACCTACAGGTACTACTTTCCCACGCTCTTGGCCACGAGCTGACCCGGGACGGCCGCGGGGAGTTTGCCTGCTCCAAGTGCGCCTTCATGCTGGACCGCATGTACCGCTTTGACACAGTCATCGCCCGTGTGGAGGTGCTGTCTCTGGAGCGGCTCCACAAGCTGCTGCTGGAGAAAGACCGGCTGAGACAGTGTATCGGAGGCTTGTACCGAAAGAACAACACAGAGGATGAGAGCGTGGCTCCGTCTGGGTCTGTTGTAGGGGTTGTTGGGACTGATGCAGTGTCTGAGGACTCGCCTGTGGTAGATCTGTCAGACCTGCAGGATGGAAAGTACTCAGATATGGTCCAGGATGATCTGACCTACTCTGTGTATGAATCTTGGGCTGATAAGGAGGACTCAGCCGTGGACCACCACACGCATCACCACCACCACCACCACCTGCAGTGCCCAAGTGCAGACCCTCTCTCTGGCCAGAAGCCGAGGCGGTGCAGGGGATGCGCAGCGCTCCGTGTTGCAGATTCTGACTACGAGGCTGTGTGTAAGGTGCCTCGTAAGGTTGGTCGCAGAAGCACCTCCTGCGGCCCATCTACCCGCTACTCAGCAGCTACCCCGGGGGTTGAGGACCCTCCCAGAGCCTCTGGAGAGTCTGAAGCTACAACTGTTGCCTTTGAGGCCTCCTTAGCTGAGCTGGACACTGATAAGACCATGTGTGACCGGACGAGTCCCAGTCCGGCTTCATCTGTAGAATCTCTTGACACCGCCGTGGACATAAGCTGCCCTCCTGTGAACCGCAAAGAAAGAGAAGAAACTGAACCAGAGGAGGCTCCAGTAAGAAGGGACACTCCATGGGACAAATCCCCAAGTGAGAGCTCTCTCTCTGGGCTTGATATGACGCTGAGCCTCCTGAAGAGCTGCGAGTACCGGCCAGTGAAGCCTCGAAGGGGCAGCAAGCTCCCAGTTCTGGTCAAAGCCAAACTGAAGCAATGCCTGTTGCTGTCCCTGCCCACCCCGTTAAGGTCGCCTTGTGGAGGGGCAACAGACTTTGAGCTGTACCCCCACAGGCCTGTACCAGAGGTCGTGATCCCCTGTCCCCAGCAGGAGCTGCAGGCAGAGCTGGCCGAGATGGAGGAGCAGTGGTTGGATGATTATGTTGAGTGCGGGCCGTTTCGCTTTCAGCAGGTAGCCACAATACCTGGTTACTGGATGACCTCTGACCTTACTGTAGGCAGTCCTGTCAGCTTAGATTTTGTAGCTTTCAGGCAGAACAAAACAGTAAAGCCCAATCCCACTGCACCAAAAAAAAACAACTTACACCAGCTAACATCTGGCTTTTTAACGTAACACAACTGGTTACAATTGGCATTCACACAAATGTCAAATGACTCTGCAGTAGTCACGGATGTGTGTCAGCTTCAGCTCATATAGACTTAAATGTAAATACATTTTCAGCATGAAAGCACTCATTTAAGCTCCATTAAGCTTTCTTCTGTTTACCAACCTTTTTTCCAGCCTGTGCCCAGTGCTCAGTCAAAATGTGATGCACCAGACAAACAAACTCACACACACATACAGAAAAAAAAATGCATTTCAGTCACGTTATCAGGATGAAATATGACAAGTTCTGGATGTCTGAGGAACTGAAGGCCTGGTTTGATGTTATCGGTAAAAAATACCAAGGTTGTTTTTAATGCAAAACTGTAAAACCCAAAGAAGCGCAGAAAGACAAATCTGACAATCTGATGAAGTCTTAGTCCAACCGATTGATTGAAGGATCGTCTAATTCCATGATTGTTTTTTTTTGCCGCCATCCAGCCTGAATGAGGTCAAACCTCTCTGGATTTTCTGCCCTACTCATCTCCTTGAACACACTGAACACACTCACTGCCTTGATTACTCTCTCAGGGAGCATAAATACTCTTCCTTGTTGGTATCCTAGCAACACTTCTATTGCCATGGTAACAGTCTCCAAGCGCTGCAGCAGTCAGCCCATGTAAAGGCTGTGCTCAGTCTGATCCAGCTTCATAACTTCTATTGTTATGTTAATGATTAGTGTGAATGTGGATCAGTGTGCTGGGAGCAAAGACAGCTCTGTTATGGTCTA
The DNA here is from genome assembly GCF_026936395.1 of Plectropomus leopardus. Lineage (NCBI taxonomy): Eukaryota > Metazoa > Chordata > Actinopteri > Perciformes > Serranidae > Plectropomus > Plectropomus leopardus. The sequence continues at coordinate 4,803,322 of NC_142180.1, forward strand.
TTGTATGTTGGTGTGTTGGTCTTTTATACAGCGATATACCATTTATTCAACAGACCTCTGACTGGTATTGATGGGGAAATTTACAATCCTGCCATTTACACTTGGGTGAAGACTCCAGTGCTTTTAAAACTAGATTCTGGTGGAATAAATGTCTCTAACTACTGACCTTTTCTACCAGAGGTCTGTTCATGCTTTGGCAATAGATGATAATAATCGAAGATACCTCCAAACAATGCAATAACATCAATATGCAGGTTTATTGTACATCACATTTTTTGAGAAGGGTCCAAAAACATCTCAATCTGTCAGACTCTACAACATCAGTTTGAGCTTCATTGTAAGGCTGAAGAACAATTGTTAGCAAGACCCTGTCAGCTCGCAGTCCGTGCTGCTCTCAAGTTTGGAAATTTTAGCTTACAAATTTTGTGTAATGTGATATAGCAGCAGTAACATTGTGAGATTTTTTTGTATCTCATGTTGCAGTCTGGATTTATGACTGAAGATTTTGCAGCGTTGAGACTTAATGCAGAGTTTGACTTTTCACCTAGTGGCTAAAATTCACAGTTTATTCCAGCAGATGTCACACATCTATCGTACACTCTGCAGGCAGACACTCTCCTCTTTCTGTCTTTTCTGTTTTCTTTTTAAGAAAAACATGTTGAGATTACATTTTTACCATAGCTAAATTACATATTATTAAGTAAAACTGGATTTTATCAGTTTCCTAGTTTTACAGTAATATCTTGGAAATGACAACTATTTAACTTAACTCCATATATGTTTACTTAACATATATGGAGAATTACATTTCTGGTAATGATTTTAAAAGTAAAAGTGAATATTTACTTGGGTATACATTGAGTTCAATTTTTTTCAGAGCATTTCTGTGAAAATCAACAGGTCATTTTTTATAGAATTTCCTGGGTCTTTCTTAAAAACTAAAATAGGTGAAGTTGTACTAAAATCTCTTTGTTTTTAGTACTGGATTACATAGTTAATTCCTAGACTATTAGGAAATTTTAGGACCCATAAAATAAAGGGATTTTCTTTAATATTTTGCCACAGTCTGACCCTGTATTGTTTAGGTATCTGTTGAAACAGCTGTGGAAAAGGGCGCACATACAGCTTACAGTGTCCAAAAAGGGAATAGTGACATCACATCATTACACAGATCATAAAAACAAAAACAAGGAAGTCTACAACATGCTGCCGTGGCAACGGCCTCTTCCCCAGGAAGTCATCCAACAGTGAACTGACATCACTTTCCACTTTCATTCAATCATTCACATAACAGCTGCAGGGACAACACACACATAACTATGTTATGTCCAACATGTCACCACCAGTTAATCTATCAGCTGTTACTCTGGTTAATAATGAGATAACCATTTAACATCTGGACTGACATTTTCATTCACATGACTTTCACAAGCGTAAATGCCTCTGAAACCTGAGAAAAATGGTTTGATGTTTTTTCAAAAACAGGAAAAACATAATGGCTTGACACAACTTAGCAAGACTGCAAAAAAACTGTATAAACTGACAAGAGTGAAACTATGAAATATTTTCATTTTTAGTTGACCTGTTTTTTCCTCCTGTGTCTTTCAGAGGCTGATCGATGAGCAGCAGGGTCAGCTCAGCCAGTATGAGAGTGCTGCAGGTCAGTGTGTCGGTGAACTGCAGAAGGCCCAGGACCAGGTCCGCTCACTCCAGGCCAAGATCAGGGAGAGTGAGACCAGGAACCAGGTACTAACACATCACCTCCACACCTTCACTTCATCCATTTAAATCCCCAAACCTCTGTGATGTTTTGTACTGAATCTGATCTGTGTGTGTGTGTGTGTGTGTGTGTGTGTGTGTGTGTGTGTGTGTGTGTGTGTGTGTGTGTGTGTGTGTGTGTGTGTGTGTGTGTGTGTGTGTGTGTGTGTAGAAGCTGCAGGAGCGTCTCGGCGACATGGAGCTGGAGCTGCGTTCAGCCCAAGAGGAAGCTCAGCGGCAGGAGCGAAACATCCAGAACATCACAGATACTGCTAACTCCAAGGAGGCAGAGGTAGAGAGGAATACACATATTGTAGATTAAAAAAAACAGACAGAGAAAGGAAGAAGGAAAAATAAGTGCATGCAAAAAAATGGAAAACGGCAGAAAGGAACAGATTTACACAAAGAAAGGAAAGACCAGACACAGCTGAGTGTCACAAGTTAAAATGTACAAAGAGTGCACAGTTTTGTATTTGAATAGTGATAAAGTGTGTGTGTGTGTGTGTGTGTGTGTGTGTGTGTGTGTGTGCGTGCGTGCACACGTGCAGGCTGCAGAGCTGTATCGGGTTATTGAGGAACAGAATAAGATGCTGTGTTCTCTCAAAGAGCTTTCCAACCGCAACCAGCTGCAGCAGCTGCAGGTTTGTCCTCCAAACTGACACTGAATGATACCAAAGTGGAGCTTTTTCACCTCTTTGAGCAACTGTTTATTTTTTAGAAGATTACACATTTATGCCACAGACACTGATATGATATGTTCATGGTTGATTCATAGTTATCATTTCAAATCAACTTTCTCTTTGTCTTCCTTTTGACACGCGTCCCTCTCTGTGTTTGTCCGTCTCTTGTCCACCCCTTGGTGCAGGTGGCGGGTGCAGACAGTATCCGGGGTCAGGGTGAGGTCCTGGCTCTGCAAGCTTCTCTGTTCCAGGCCCAGCTGGAGCTGCAGGCCGGTCAGCGGGCGCAGCGGCAGGCGGGAAGGACGCAGGAGGACTTGAACCGAGCCCTGCAGAGGCTGGAGCAAGACCTGCAGGGGGCACTGCAGCACAGGAGAGAGACCGAGAGACACAACCAAGTGAGAAAAGACACTGTGACTGTTTCAAACTGTAAAGTTAGAATTATTAGTGACATTTGTTGTTTAATCTTTTAATGAGTCCACATTTAAATGTATGTAACATCATATTTCATGCATCACTTGTTTTCTCTAAGTGGCAGTTCACACGGCAACAGGTCTTGGATGAAACATTAAACTTTTGTTGTGGTTTGACCTTTGGCTCACACAACAGCTGCACTTTGGGGGCCTGAAAACGCAAACTGTTAAAAATTTAGTTCCAGAGTGTAATTTTGTTTTTAAAAAATGTCACCCTTTTGTCGTTGTGTAAACTGGCAATGTGCAGATCATGTGAGAACTGTGACATCACCACCGCACTTCATGCATGCACATTTCATTACAGAAAAATAGCCATGTGCGAGTAGGAGGACAACAATAACAATGACAGACTGTCAGGCTGTGTTTGTGCTGCTGCATGCATTTGCCACTGTTGTCTTCTTTGTTTATACTCACAGCTCTGTAGAAAAACACCTTAATGTGCAGGCATGTGGTCTTCTTCTATGGTGTGTCGTTATAAAGTTACACCACCAGCTACTGGCCTGGCATGAATACTACAGCGATTTCAGTTGTTTTTGTGGATCTGTGTACATGAGCATCCTTTTCACAATGTTATCACATGAACACAGATTTTTTTAAAAAAAAACACAAAGAAAAGCCTTTTCCGTTTTTAGTAGGGCAGTTCTCATCTACACTTGGCCTAAGAGATCACCTTTCGTTTTGGTTCCTAATGCGTGTATGTGATGTTCAGGATCTGCAGCTGGCTCTGGAGAAGACGCGATCGGCCCTGCAGGAGAGAGAGGAGCAGCTGAGAGAGGCCGAGCAGGAGAGACGGAGGCAGGCTGAGGAGAGAGAGAAGACCATCAGAGAGCTAAAGACGTCCCTGCAGACCAAAGAGCAGCTGATTGAGGTCAGACATGCTTTAAACACTGCTCTCATGCTTTTAGTAAACCCTGCAGCAACACACACTAACATTCACAGGCTCAGTGTAGCGGTCACATCACAGGAATGTACTTTGCACATACTTACATGCTGAACATACCAAACATATACCTTCACAGCTGAATGTTGAATGTCAAGTTCAACCAACTGAAGTTCCTCCGTCGACCACAACACACTCCAGTGGGCCTTGTCCAAACTTTAGGCTGCGCTGAGTCAAACCATGCTGTGCCAATTTTTTGAAACAAGCGTGTGGTGTGTGACTCCACTCACCTCTGTCTGTGCATTAGACCAGAGGGAAAGACGTTTTTGAACTCTCTGTATGTTCAGCTCTCAGTTCTTTTGTAGTTTCTGCTTAAATCTCTGTGGTCTCGTATAGCTCTCTCTCATACACACACAAAGAAGGGCTTTTGTAGAGCTCTAGACCATGTTATTTTGTCACATTTTTTGACCACGGAGCACTACTGCGATTTGAAAATACTATTGATATTTGAACTGGGGAGCTGTTAGTTTGTTTCCCGCCTACAGAGAATAGCTCATCAAGTTTAACGGCGCTGCAGTAACAGTCTAACTTAATGAGTGGTAGTTGTGGTGGTGTGTATATGTGTGAGGTGTGTGTTTGTATTTGCAGAGCTCCAATCGCGACTATTTAGTCACATTTTGCGACCACAGAGCACCAGTGTGACTTTCAAATATTAGTAATATATGAACTGCAGAGCTGTTAGCTGTTTGTTGCCGCTCACAGTGAATGAATCTTCACGGTTAAAGGCGCTACGGTATCTGTTTAACTGTCTGCTAACGCTAACATCCAACTGTTGACCGGAGGCTTCTAGTCTACAACAAAAACATGGACACTCCCTGCCTGAGATGGGCCAGGTCCTTCAAAATAAAAGCCCCATGGGTCCAGCTTCGATTTATTTAGTTTTAACAATACTTTTAAAAATGTCATTATAAAAGCTTAACTTCCTTATAACTGGAGTTTATCAAATGTTATTATAACAGTAGTGTATTCAACTTAATTATGACAGTAGCAACTTTGTAACTGCAATTAATTAAATAATTTATGATTTTAGTAGTTAACATTAGTGTTAACCTAACTGCCCAGCCCTGAATCCAGTGATTTGCTGTCTCCCAAATCTTACGCTCAGCTGCTTATTTGCTTTCAATCAGGACTACTGTGAGCTGCTGGAGGATCCAAAGGAGAAGAGAGACTCTCTGCTTCAGAAACTCCGCCAGCGTATCAAGGAGAGAGACCGAGCTCTGGAGGTAAACAGCACATTCATACATGTTTACTGATGTCGTTTTTTGGGAGATTACATAGATTTACATTTACTTCATCAATCCTAACCACTTTTCACCTAATCCCTAACCCTAACCTGGGCCCAACTCATCCCCAAATAACTGCTCTTTAGTCTGAAATGTGTTCATGAAGGTAGCCCGGGTTATACTTTCCATCCAGCACATTCTGTAAGCTCCTGGTAGTCTGTTCTATATCACGTATCCATCTATTCTTTTCAGCTCCAGTCATCACAGTAACATAGGATTTTTTGTGCTGAAAATAAAAGCAAATCTGATTCTGACAATAGAAAATTAAAATCTTCACCGTGGGTTTGTTAATCAATTCATTTTTGTATCAGTGCCTTACATTTTTGTAGACTTTATTGATGAAAATTTGAGGTTTTATTTTGCTTAACCTTTGTTTAATCAGGAAAGCCCCCAAATGTTAGTGGCCTTTAGATAGAGAACGACCAATGATGGATTTCTGGGGCTGATGCCGATAATGATATCGATATATTGGACGATATTATATGTAAATATGCATATATTGTCCCTCAGATATGGTTATTCAATAATTTTGACAAAGATATATAATGGAGAAAGAATATTTTAGAGTTTAGCAATAAACTTTATTGTCAAATAAGACATCAGTGCACTGAAACAGCAAACTTAATTGGGAATTTCATCATTCTAAATTACTTACAGTCGGGCTCTATCTGTAAGGGGACTCCTGGGGTTAAAATAAGATACTCTTTAATTAGGCCTCAGGCCTGGGTCAGAGCTGAACCCTCAGCAGTTTGATCATGGCCAAATCTAACCGTCAGTTTTGGTGATGATTGACACTTCTTTCATTCTGCAGCGAGCAGTTGATGACAAGTTCCGCTGTGTGGAGGAGAAAGAAGAGGAGACTCGTCGGCTTCAGCTGCTGCTTAGAGAGAAGGAGAGAGACCTGGAGAGGCAGCGCTGCGTCCTGGCAAACAACGAGGAGACCATCACTGTAAGAACACACACTGATCACACTTCCTCATCTACTTCTACTCTGCTGCCTCCACCACTTATTGGTTGTGTGTGTGTGTGTGTGTGTGTGTGTGTGTGTGTGTCAGAGTCTGGAGGTGCTGGTGCGTGGTAAGGCCTTGGAGCTGGAGCAGGTGTGCGACGCCTGGAGGAACGTCCAGCGGCAGCAGCAGGGGAGCGAAGAGAGACAGAGCAGCGCCCTTAGAGAGAGAGACAGCATCATCAGCCAGCTGCAGGCGGCGCTGCACGCTCGCACGCAGGAGGCTCAGGTACAGACAGGAAGTGACCAAAAAGGAACATTAAAATCAGTTATAATCAAATACTTGCATGTGTGTCGTGTTAGTCAATAATAACTCTTCCTCTCTTGGCTGCAGGACTTGCGTTGCACCCTACTGGCTCAGATCCAAACAGCTCCCAGTGACGTTCTGGAGGAGCTGAAGGTTCGCCTCCAGCTCAAAGACCGACTCTTCCAGGATGTGCTGGCTGACCGGACCCTTGAGGCCCAGGAGCACCAAGAGCAGGTCCAGAATCTGCTCCGAACCATCAGCTCCAGGGACCAGTACATTCAGGTAGAGCACAGCAGCTCGGCAGGAGAACTCAGATCCAGTGTTTTTTCTTTTTTTGTTTTTAAGTTTTATTTGCAATAACAAAGACACAGGGATGACATACAGACATAGGGTAGAAAATCAATATAGTGAAATTAACTGTGGTTGTGCATGGCCAAGATTTGAATGATAATTGTAGGGAAGCCACTTTGTGGAAGAAATTTGGGCCAAAGTCATTGGCCGAGTCATTATGAACATTTGTGGTAGTAGCAATAATGTAAATCAACAAAAGGGTAGTCAGTAATACCTACATTTATACACACATACATATACAGTACATAAATGTATGCATACATACATAGATAAGTAGACACACACATATAAAAAATTATAAGACATTTTTTATAAGTATATGAGTCTTTTGAGAAAAGAAAAAGAAAAAAAAAGGTCCAGTGTAAAGTAAGAAAAAGAATGACCGTAATCTCCCTCCAGGACTCTGCGGGCCGGCTCAGTGAGGTGATGACGGAGCAGACCGGGAGGCTCCAGGAGCTCCGCAGACAGCTGAGCTCAGGTGTGGGGTCGAGGACAGACTCCGGAGCAGACTCTGCTGTGGAGCTCCAGGCCCTACAGGAGGAGCTGCGTCTGGCTCTGAGGAGGGAGAAGGAGAGCCAGGAGCTGAGCAGGAGTCAGGCAGGCAGGGTGGACTCCCTCACCAGGACGCTCTGTGTGAAGGAGGAGATCATCAGGGTGAGTGAGAGGGGTACGGACTCTCTGGGTTTCATATTATGATGTTCATAATTTTACCATTAGTTGATATAAAAGACAGTAAATAAAAAGAAAATGAAGCTGCAGTTTTCTATCCTGTGACCATTCTTTGATACCTGGAACGACATCTTGTGCTGTGTTCAGACAACTTTTCTCATGCACTATAACCTTTAAAAACCTGAGTAGGCTGGCTCGATTTCTTTTGGAAAAAAAGGTTAAAAGGCAATTAGCAAGGAATTAGGAAAAGTTGACAATAATATGAGCTGAAAATTAGTTTTTAAAAGAGACAGACAGAGAGAGAACTTTCTGAAAGTAATGATATTTTTTTAAAAAATAGGAAAAATAAAAAATGTAATAAAAACTAGAATTATAATTTATAATATTTTTTTTTTTTAACTATTTTTAAATCCGTATATTTATTGCTTTTGTTGCTTTGTTGTTTGTTTTTGGTTGTTTACCTTTAAAAACCAATATTTCTTATTATTATTATTATTACTGTTATATATATAACTGTTTTATCTATATATTAATTTTATGTATATATATATTTTTTTTTAATTTATAACTAATACGTTGTAACTTTTCTCTTTGTTTTTAAAAAAGACATCAAGACAATTGACTCAGGTTTCAACGTTTTGGCCAATATTTTGTGTCTTTTATGTGCAGCATAATAATGTGTGTTTGTGTATACATGTCATGGTCTCGTGTGTGCCTGCTTGTGTTGGGTGTGTGCATGTGTGTGTGTGTATGTGTTTTGTGCAGGACTTCCAGAGGCAGATGGCGGAGCCCTCAGCTCTCTCACTGGTGGAGCGATTGACCCTGGAGGTTCAGGAGCTGAGGGAGAGCCTGGTCCAGCGGGACGGTCCCCCAGCGAGAGGCCCCATCCTGGGCCGGGACCGGCCCAACAGCAGGCAGCCCGAGTTTGGAGGTGGGCATCAGAGAAGCATGGGCCAGTATCTGTAACAGCATCGGGCAGCTGGGACTGTGGTGTGGGGCCCCTGGGTGTGCTGCTGTGGTGGTGGTCATACTTACTTAAAGCTTGGGATCTTCTCGGTGTGAATACTAACACAGAATATTTTTGCACTGTAACCACTGATGGCGATGTGATGATGAACTAACTCCAGGCCTTTTTCAACTTCCTCTTAACACTGATACCAGATTGTCTGTTTCATTAATGATACAGTTCATTTTAGGATTTTAAAAGCCCTTTTATAAGTAGTGTCACTCATGGGTCAGTGCCAGAAACCTGAATTGTCCAGGTCCAACCCCTGACTGTCCATTTAAGGGTCAACACTTAACCTCAAAAAGCTTTGCACATACATAGAACAAATCAGGTTTCAGGTACAGATTGGAAAGTGACAAGCTGCATGATTTTGTTGCACCTAAATAATGACTCAAACTTACAAAATTAGCATAATTGAAAAGCAAAAAGCTTCACAACTTTTAAACTCCTGATATCACTGCGACTATAACAAGTGTGCAATTATAAAAAATCCTAAAAAGGAAATTATTATTATAGTATTTTGGGTCAGTGTTGTTGTGATGTTTTGTCAAGAAACAAACCATGACTGTAATCAGAAGTTTTATTTTGCATGTGTCATTTTTTAAAGTTTGTGCACAAAAAGTAGAACTTTCATTGAAGGGTTCAGCATAGAGGGAAATATGAGTTTCATTCTTCAGCTGGAGAGTAGAAGAGGTCGTATTCCGAAATACTACAACACCAAAAAAACAAAAACAAAACAACATAAAGCCATTGATAAATACTTATTACTAATTTCCTGATGTTAATCAAGAAGAAGATCACTGAAATGTGATTGCCTCATTTGGGAATTTAAGTCTGAAAATTGCTAGAATTATTATTTTATAAATTCATTTTGTAAATATCTGATTTTTTTTCTTATAAATTTGTCTTTTTGGAACAAGCTCTCCACATAAACCCAGCAGGGTTATGACCAGAAAACTTTTTTAATTTAATTTTATAAATGTTTCAGTGGAGTCAGATCTTGTCACTCAGAACTTGGTTTTGGTTGATCAAAGCATCAGTTACTTTGTTAAATGGGGCTGTAAATGTTTTGTATTTGGTCCTTTATGACAGTTTTAATATTTTACCTTGCGTGTGTGTTTGTGTGTGTGCGTGCTTTTGCATGTTGAGCACCTTGACTAAGTCTCTTTCTGAATACTATAAATTGTACGACAATTGAAGCAACTCAGATGTTTGACGAAATAATCTGGAAATCGAAGCACATTCCGCACTGCCTTTTTGTGATTATGATTCTGTATGCTTAGTTTACTGCTGTTTGTTACAGAGAAAATGTTTAAATTTTTTCAAATGCTTGCAAAAGTTTGCTTTTATGAGACTGTGCAATCCAACAACCATCAGTTTCATCTCTGTGGTTCAATATCAATGAATATTATTGTAAAATGCCTGTCACACTTAAGTATGGTAAGTATGAATGATTTTTCTGATTGATTTTCCTATTAAGCTGGAGAATGTAAAGAGTGTGTCTGCAAACTCCATAAACATTTTAGCCAGATTTGCAGATATGATATTTTATTTATACATTTCCACACCCTAACATGTAAATGAGCCATTCAATAAATAAACCTGCCATACATTGCATCACGTTTTTATGATTTTAGGAGGTTTTCATAGAAATAATAGTTTCATTTTATATTTGCACACTGGCCCAAGTTGTTGTAAGACTCCTCCAGCTTTAGAGTGACATCCTTACACTAGATCATTGTCCACTACATATTCCAAAAACATTTTACACAGTAACTAAAGCACCAGCCCAGTCTCAAAGGAACAACATCAGCCCTTACTGTGTGAATGAAGCACCTCACAATTCTGATATGCATAACATGCTAACACCAATTTCAAAGTCAGTCCAAAAAGCAAAGAAAATATCACATCAGTCCTGGTTCTCAGTTTGCAAAGCTACCAAGGTCATACCCAGAATTCATTTCACATCTCCCTAAGATATGTCTAAATTGTCTTCATTAATTTTTCATCTTATTTTTTCATGTAACACTTATTTTTTATTCAGATGTGCTAAATGAAAAAAAATAATCTCCCTCACTGTAATGAATTTTGTATAAGTATACAGTAAATCCCCTCTATTCTAATTTAACTTCATTGTTTGGCTTGAAACAGTCACATAGTTGCGCCCAGTAGCTCACCTGGTAAAGCGGGCACTCCATGTATAAAGGTTATGTCCTTGCTGCAGCAGCAGCAGGTTCGAGTCCGACCTTGACCCTTCACTGCTTGTCTTCCCCTCTCTCTCTCCCCCTTCTTTCGCACGCTGTATCTGTCCCATCAAATTAAGGCAAAAAGCCACAAAAATAATAATAATCTTAACTAAAACAACAACAAAAAAACAGTTACATAAACAATAGATTCACTACAGAATATCTGAATCAACCTTTAAAAAAACAATTTTTTGTGAAATTGTCATTGGGTTTGTTAAAAATCCTCAAACTCAAAGAAACAATACTTCAAGTGTAACTTAAATGTTTTTAAGAGCCCTGAAATTCACATTAGCATGAGACCAAATCCAAATCGGAATGTAAAACAGTGTTACATGGTTCTAGACAATAAATATGACAATGATGATGCTATGAAGAGCCAAACCTGCCTTAGACTTTTTAGAATTCCTTCACCAGTACATTAAAAAAAGTCAAGCCCAAGTTTTATCACATTAAAGTTGCATTTAAAAATTTTCCAGGCTAAAACTAGTGCTTCTTAAACATCCTAAACTTCATAAATCTGTGCCTGCTATTGGTCCTCACAGATCTTGAAGTCTTTCTCAGTAGCCTCATTCTAAATATTGAAGCTTAACCATGATCAAGTGCAGTTAATAACACATAACAGCCCTCGTATCGGTGAACAGTGAGTTCTTTATACTCACATACAGTTAAACTTGTATGATCTGCGGCGTAGCAGATGCTGCGTTACAAATGACAGGCATCATGATGAAAGTGAAGCATGTTAACAGGTCAGGTGATCGGGATGAGCAGATATTTCAGAAATCAGATGTTCTTTCTGTGTCCACAGTGTGACACTCAGTAGGATGGCTGCTGGTTGTTGGATTGCACAAAGTAAACAACAGGTTGAGAGAAATGTTGTTTTTGACTTTTTCTTGTACTTGTTGCAGAACTGAGCTCGGAGGATGAAGACGAGGCCGATGATGATTTGAACAGTGAGTGCACTGAGAGTGTTGATGAAGAGGAGTCCAAACTGCAGTCTGTGGCCAACACCAAGGTATGAATATGACTTTTTTAAAGCCATATAGGAGGAAATTTAACCATTAGCGACTGTTTGACACATGTTACATGCTTTACATTCTTCATGTTTTGATCGTCTTGGCTGTGTTCATGCATACTGAAACATGTCTGTTACTTAACCCCCAGGGACTGGTTGGCACATTTTTTGCATTCTTCATTTCTTTTTTATTTTGGCTGTGTTCATGCATATGGCATACATTTTGTCAAGATTTGTGTATTTTTGTTTAATGTTGGAATTTCAAACTCAGTTCCTACACTAAGTCTAAAATACACTGTGTTAACTAAATTGTTACATTCATACTGTTAAGTGCAAAAAATGCTCCACTGAAACCCATTCAAACTCTAATGTTTGATCCCACAGCCATCAAAGTATAAAAACATGCATTGTATTATTTCTGGGTGTCATTCTGGGCTTTTGCCTTGGAATATGTCATTTTTTATATTTTACACCTGATGATGTCATTTTTACAATATTTTGCATATGGAGAAAATACGTGCTATTTCCACCAGGTGACCTGTCACAATCAGTGGTGCTGCAAATCACTGACATATCCCAGGCTGTTATAATCAAAAACAATCTACTTAGCATGTAGTATATTGAGAATAATTATTTTTTGTGTTTTTTTCCATTTAAAAACAAAGTGGCATCATGATAAAACGTGGCATTCAAATGGTTATAATTCTGAAAATTAATGTACACTTGATATTTATGATAAGGACTGATGTTGGTTAAAAAAATAAACTCAATTAAAGTAGAAAATCATATTAATGTATAATATTTCCGTCTCTAGTGTGACATGTAACATAGAGTGACATATAACATGCATCACACTATGTCACACACCTTTTATACAGAATGGTGAGGTGGCATAATCCTCAAGATTTATAATCTCTGTAGAAGTCTGCACCCAAGAGGAATGAGTAAGGATTTTAGCAGATAAGAGTTTTTATCTACCAAGTATAATATTTGACACCATTAGCATCTTTCTTCCTCCTCCCTGTTGTGTCGTAGCCTTTACTGTTTATGTATCAATTTCATGTTAACTTCTTCTGGAAATTCTGTATTTGGGGAGATGTTAAGTTAAGCTCTTAAGTTTTAGATTTAATTTCTTTAGATCGATATATTATATTTAGTCTTAGTTTTTGTTTTAACCAATTCTCTTAAATACCCTAAAAAAGGCACTGCGCCAAAATGTGTATACACTGAATAAAAATTAATTACTGTATATCTTAATATAAAAAATCCTCTCTTAAATTCACAAGTTCCTGTGAGAACCCTTTTTGCAACATTTCAGAGTAATTGAAGACAGAAACAAGATTTAAATGTGAGGGCTTGTGTTTTATGAGGCATAAAGTTGATGTGAGCTTTGTTCTTTTTTAAATTTATTTCTGGTCCATTTACATAAAAACAGTTATGATATTGAAACATTTCAGTATCATAACTGTAATTTTCTTGGATAGAGGGTCGTAACTAATAATTAATTTTGTCCAAACAGAATCCTGGAGCTTCAGGAAAGGCTCCAGCCCAGGAGCTGCTGTTTGAAGGTCAGGGACTGATGGAGGTCAAGCAGCTGGTGGAGCAGAAGCGGGTGGTGGAGAGAGAGCTGGGAGAGCTAAAGGCTCAGCTGGAGAAGGCCGGCTTCTCCTCACTTTCCCAGATGAGGTGAGACCTTTACGATGAAGCTCCAATATTGTCCAAAAGCTATTAAAAACACATCAGTGAGCCACATTGTTGCACTGGGTGATCTTTTCCATCATCAGTCCCAAACACACACACACTGTAGTTCACTTTTTGCCTCAAAAGAGCCCCACATGTGGATCAATCCACCACTGAAAATAGTCTCCAGTTTTGCTATTTCCCCATTTATTTGATAAAAACTACAGTGAGCCTTTTTGAAACATGAAATATATAAAAAAGAGAGACAGCAGGAGTGCTTCTGGTGTCGCTCAAACCACCACTGCTCATGGAAGGGTAAAAACAAAGGAACTTATTGCCAAAAAACTGTGGTATAAAAGATCCAGGTCCAAACAATCAGGATGGTTTGAAAAGCAAAAAATTAAAACATTAAAAAAACACCAACGTGTATGAGACGGAGCCTTCTTTTGGGTGTAGTGACACTTGTCATCAATGTTTCTAGCCCAGTGAATTAAAGGCCATTAATGCTTTTCAAACCATCCTCAGTACCTGGACCTGGATCTTTTATATCCCAGTTTTTTTGGTTTGTTCCTCCTTTATATGAAAATGTATATTCGCAGGTGCTTTTAAAGATATACATTTTGCTGAGAACCATTGACAGGAGTCAGAGAGTGAATAAGAAAAAAGTAGAATAAAACCACACCTTTTCATTAAATTTTGAGATGCATTAAGCATGTTTAGCCACTAGAGGGCAACAGGTTACATCTAACCATCCATTGCTGTCTCTGTTTTAAAGGAAAGCTCTGTTCAGCCTGCAAGCAGAAAACGGAGATCTGAAGCATCAGCTGAGTGAAAACCTGCAGCCTGACAGCGCACACACAGATGAACAGAAAATGTTGGACGCTGAAGAGGACGAGGACGAGGTTGAGGAGGAGTTGGATGTCACCATCGAAGGGGCGGAGGAGGATGAAGAGGAAGAAAGCTCTGAGATGTGGGATGCCTGGGATAGCGAGCTGTCTCTGTCACAGAGCAACATCCAGAGCAGTGCTGAGCAGAGAGCCAACAGACCTGAGTCCCTGCAGCTCTCCAGCTCCTCACAGGTAGAGACTGTTCTGCAGGAAGAATTTAGCAAGATAAAACACGTCCATGAGAGTAAATCCATCCTGTAATGTGTTTCTCTATCTCTTTTTGTCATCCAGCATGTCCTGGACAGCGAGCTGTCAGCGGATCAGCAGCAGGGCGCCGCGTCCTCTACAAAGTGTGAGAAGACAGTTCGACTGCAGCAGAAGAGCAAAGAGCTGCAGGAGAGACTGATGGTGTCTGAGGCCACAGTTCAGGCTCAGGCCGAGCAGCTCAAAGACTACAGAGAGCTGCTCAGTGAGTGCACACACTCGTCACTTATCTAATATCTCACATTTTTTCAATACTGTGAACAATGTTCATCTATAGGTTCACGGAACAAAAATTAAATGCAGCACTTTTGCTTTTGTTCCACTTTTCCACAAGTTTAGGCTCAAGGTCCAAGACTTTTTTCATTTTCTCATATACTCAGATACTGAGATATATTTTATTTAAATTTTGGTTGAAAATTTGTTCAAATCCGTGTCAGTGAGCAATTTTTTGTTTTTCAAGATAATCCATCCATCTGCCTGCTGTGGCATATGAAGATGCTGATTAAACGGCATCATTACTTCACAGATGTTTCTTGAGGCTCACAATAAAAGGTCATGTTTAGACGAAAAGGGCCCTACTAAACACTGAAGAGCCTTTCCTTTGCATTAAAAAAAATCCATGTTCATATGATAACATTGAGAAAATGATACTTGTGTACATGGATCCACAAAAACAACTGAAAACACTGTAGTATTCATGCCAGGTCAGTAGTTTGCCTGCACAAAGTGAAAATTACACCCTGGAACTCTGTTTCAAAAGTTTGCATTTCAGGCCCCCAAAACGCTATTATCGTGTGAATAACAAAAGTTATTAAGTTATTAAAGCTTCTTCTTCTGTGTCTCTGCAGCGGAGACTGCAGTCCAGCAGGACAGCAAGCAGATCCAGGTGGACCTGCAGGACCTGGGCTATGAAACCTGTGGCCGCAGCGAGAACGAGGCTGAGAGGGAGGACACCAGCAGCCCAGGTACGTCTCACTGTTACACACTGTCTGCAGGAGAAAAAAAATAAATGTATTTAAACAAAGAAAGCAAAGGAAACAAAATGATTTATTCTTTGCTAAAAGTTAAGTCATTTACAACAAACAGTATCATTACATTCTGTGGAAACAGCAGCCGGGGCTGCTGGGTAGTTGTAGTAGCATTACAAAAACACCAGAGGGGAACAAAGTGCAGCTCTGACAGCATCTGGACATCAACATGAACAGCGGTTCATGTATTTCTTTCACCCCCAGAGACCTGGATTGACATCAGTCATGTGTTGTGTTCTGACACCATTCTGAAGTATTTAAACCTTTTAAATTGCTGAAAAAATTGACTTGATTTTTTTCTGAAAACATGGGGAGGAAAGGCAACGAGCAATTCGGCAAGAGATGCCCTGCAATTGCAAAAAAATGTTGTAGATTTAGAATAGTACATCATACATCATAAAATCATAAAAACGTGATGCAAAGATATAAAAGTTAGGGAACAGTGTCCACAAAACTATATTTATAATGATCATCATCTATAGATTTAGAATGATTTATAATTTAAATTATTGTTTATTTTTCAGTTATTTTTTTTTTACTAATTAACTAACTATGTGTTTGTACTAATTTCTTGATAATTTGGGGGTCATTTCCTCTCAAGTTGCTCTTTGCCTTTCTCCCATGTTCATGACAGAAATCAAGCCAATTTTCTCATGTTTCAAAGGGTTAAATATCAGGGAAGAAAACACACATTTTCAAAATACTTTACACCAGAGGTCATCAAGTAGATTTGTCAAAAAGCCAGACTTTTTCTAAGTCCATTGGGGACAGACTTTCAATTGATAGAATAGATAGAATTAAATAGATTTTTTTTAATTCATTAATTGGCCTATCATTATTTAATAACTGAATTAATATTTTTTAATAATATCTTGAAATTATTTTGATAACAAAATAATTCTATAAAATGTTAGAGAAATGAACACAGCATAAGAAAACTGATGTCATTCCAAGTGTTAAAGGGTTAAAAATGGACTTTAAAGTTTCAACCAAAAAACCCTTCATACAAAATGTTTCTTGCAGGGCTGTTGTTATAGACTGCATTATTTAAGTATTGTGTATGTAATAATAAAGAAAACGTGAGGCCTGTTGAGTGAGAGTGAAAACAAAGTACATTTATTTAATGGTGTTTATTGGGAACTAATGACTGTGTACTGTTTGTTCCCTGACAGAGTTTGATGATCTGGAGATGTGCACGTCTCTGGATTGTGGATCCCAGTGGTGGCCCGCCGGCAGCAGCAGCAGCTCCTTCACTAAAACCACCACCCAGAGCTCCGCTGATGGAGACGAGATGTCGTCTCTGCAGCGCCTTGTCGAGGACCTGCGCTCCCAGCTGTCCCGCTCTCAGGGGGTGATCCGCGGCCTCCAGAGCCGGCTCCGCTCCCTCTCCACCTCCAGCGACTACGGCCCCTCCACACCCCGCAAGGTCAACTGGTCCTTCCAGGCCTCGCCCTCCCAGAGCGGGGCAGAGGACGACGAGGGCTGGCAGTCCTCAGACGGAGGTCCTCTGGCTTCGCCCCGTCACCCTCACCCAGACAAGGGTCTGCAGGAGCTGGTGTCCCGCGTGGACGCACTGGAGGACCAGCTGAGGAAAGGAGGCAAGAAGGCTGTCAGCGAGGACGTAAAGTCTGCCACCTGGCCGGGGTGAGTTACAAGAAACTATTATTTCCTTTTTTTATGAACAAATTATTATTTAGCTTTGTGCAGAATATAGTAATACGTAATTTATAAATAGACATATCTCAGCCATATGTGTCCATATGTTTTACCAATTTTGGAGGTTCTGATACTCCAGGAGGAAAGTTAACCTTTTATTTAACCCTGCCCTGAACCAGCTGGATTAGAATGACCTGTGATATTATAAATCTAGCCAGGAAAGGGAGGGAGTGTGCGCTGTAAGTGCTGGAAGGCTTTTAATGTGAAATGTCTGTAGAGGAAGTGTTGACTCTTTAGCTTAGAGTAATCAAAAATTTGGCATAGTGGAGGCAATTAGAAATAATTAGTGAATGTAAACTATTTCTGATTCTGATTTCTGGTATGAAATACAAAGCGCTTTTAGCACAGTGACTCAATCTTTGTATTGATGGAAATAGTCCTGTGGAAATGTTCATTACACAAAAGGTATTCATCAATTAAAAACATTTTATAATTATCATTATTTAATGTTGGAGGACATTCTGAATTTGCAGCAAATTTCCACGAGAGGATCAAAAAACAGGGAGACCTCTGAGTAAAATATGATAAAATAGGTTTATATAACAGGAAAAAGTTTCAAATAAACATTTTTCCCATTGGATTATAGGTAAATAAAGGTCTTGGCCACTTTTGGAGAATTTACAGTATCTTTATTTTCTATTAAATAGGCTGAAACTCGCAAAAAAAACTGATATGATCCCTTAATTCAGACCATATAAATGTTTCTGGAAGAAGAAAAATGGAACTTTACACTATCAGTTTGTCAGTGGTACAGTTCAATGTGTACAATGATCCATTAATTCCTGCAGGCATTAAGCATCCCGTCAGTCTCCATCAGTATCAGCCCACGTTAATCAAGTGTAACCACAGATGTGTTTATGTAAACCGAGCTGACAGTCAGAGGAGATTATCCGACACGAGAATAGGAACACGCTGTCCCATTTGCCATGTGTGACGGAACTGTAGCTACAGTCAAGATTTAGTCATTTAGAGTGTCATTCAGGTCCTAAACATTACTGTCTATACACAAGACTCCCCATACAGCAAGTGACCTCACATGGACCCCAGAGGACACAAATCACCTACAGACATTAATGTGCTTTTTTAAAAAATTTAGCAATATTGTGTATTAAAGACTAACAAATGAACAATGAATATTAAAGACAAAAACACTCACAATGGGGCATCGGGTGGCTCAGTGGATAAAGCAGGTGCCCCATAAATGAAGGCATTGTCCCTGCCGCAGCGGCCGCGGGTTTGATTCCAGCTCGTGGGCCTTTGCTGCAAAACTCACAATTTTGGATAAAGCTATCAAGCCAAGTACAGATAATGAACTTTAGCAAGAGTAATGGTGATCCAAAATATAAGCATCAACAGCAGCAGGTTTATTGTACGGTACAATTTAATTGCCATGTTTTATCTCAAAAATTATCAGTGAGTGACACTCTGTTCTTTTTTTCTTTATTCAGTAAATTCGACACTCTGATCCAGGCTCAGGCCAGAGAGCTGTCTCACCTCCGCCAGCGGCTGCGGGAGGGTCGGGGCGTGTGCAACATCCTCACCCAGCACCTGGGCGACACCACCAAGGCCTTCGAGGAGCTGCTGAGGGCCAACGACATCGACTACTACATGGGCCAGAGCTTCAGGGACCAGCTGGCTCAGAGCGGCGCTCTGGCACAGCGGGTCAGCGCCAAGATCAGCGGACGTGAGTGCTTTGGTTTTACTTTCTTCATCTGATACAGTGCTAATCTAGAGTCTCAGAGGTGACTCCAGCTGTCTGATGAATGTGAAGAGTTGTTGGATGTAAAATTAAATTATATCATTATTAAATCTCCTACAGGAGATCATCCTGAAGATCCAGATGAGAAGACAGAGCTGCTCGCCATCCGGTTAGTGCTCATTTACTCCTCTGTGTGTGTGTCTGTGCCATGTGTTTATCTGCTCATGTGTGTCTCTGTCTGTGTATCTGACGTGTTGTGGACAGCAGGCTGCATGTCATGGTCAATGGAAAGTATTGGTGTGTGACGCTTGGGCTGTGTTTGCTCCTCAGGGCAGAAAAATCAGATTCTGGCTTGATAATGAGCGATGATCTCACAGGATAATTAATAACAGAGCTAATTGGTTAATTAATGAAAGAGGGAAATGGACAGGGTGGGCCGGATCCACATCTAACTACAGAATGGCACTGAGAGGCTGCATGTCTCTCTGAATGTTCTTTCTTATGGATTCTTTCGGCGGGTGCTCAGTTAGTTTGGACAGCATCCAGCTGAAGGGAACTGACATATTCTAAGAAAGGTAGCCAGATTTTAGAAAATTTTATGTTGGAGCCACATAAAGAGTGTTTAATTTTTTCTAATTTCATAAATGACGTCCTTTATCCAGCGAGTATGGGAAGGGGGGGGCGCTCTTCTAGTGCATCAAAATAACACGCCTTGCTAGCAATGTGAGAAATGCTACAAGTTCAACAAAATAGGATGCCAAAGAAAGGTCAATGGGTAGAACACCATTGACACACCATTGTGTTTGTTGTGTTTGTCTGTTTGATATTTCTCACAGTCAGTGGAGTTGGTACATATTGTTTGAAGTTTTACGAGAATGATTGTCTTATCTTACTTATTTTACATATCTATATTACCCAGTTGTTGTTGTTTTTTCTGGACATATTTTATTAGCATTTTAAGAGTCGTTACAAGTTATTCCAACACCCACACACACCTCTCATCCAAGGTTGAGAAATAACAAAAAATATGACAACCACATAACAGTTTGTGATTAGAAGAGGTAATTTCGAGTAAAATAGAAAAGAAAAGAAAAGAAAAGAAAAGAAAAGAAAAGAAAAGAGGAAAAAGCGGGTAAAGACAATTAAAATTAAATAAGAAATTATCAATAAATTAAAATTCAATTCAATTCAATTAAAACTAAAGAGAGAGGAGAGTTTGGACAAATATAGTAAGCAGATTTTCAAAGCTCTGCCAGAGTGGAGGATTCAGCTGCTATCTGTACCATTAGCTCACTCAGGTAGTTATTCTGGGGAAAGAGAGGTCAGGCTCTTTACATAGTAGATCAGAGGCTGCCAGTTACTGTAAAATGGTTGGTCGAACACCTTATAGAGAATTTGATTTTGTCATAAATTATAGATTTTATCACGCATGAGGTAGGGGATGGGGGGGTCAGTTTCTTCCAAATTAAAAGTATTCTCAGCCGAGCTGTTACAGAGGTGACTGAAATTACATTTATATATCACCCAGTTGTTATTTCAAATGCCATGTTTTGTATAACACAAAACCTGGTTACAGTAGCAGCCATACAGTTTGCTTGAAATGAGTGCTACAGTATCGCATAATACTATTTCAGCCCACCATTTAAAAAATGGCTACATATTTGTGCAGTTAGAAAGGCTCAGTCCGAACATATATTTGTGTGTTAACTGCTGTGTCTTTGTGTTTTGTTCTTGTGTGCCACACTCTGTATGTGGTATCTTTCACTAGTCCTTGCTCTTATACACCACGTCAAGTCTTATTTCCTGCTGCTGGTCGCAGCTGGCTGGACGGCTCATTGGGCCCTTCAGCAACTTGTTAAGTCAGCTGCTCTGACATCACAACGTTACAAAACCCCAAAGTACTGCAGGGCAGAGCCATGATTGGGCAACCCTCCTCCCACCACCACCACACCATCATCTGAACCATACAACTCATTAATTTCAGCTGGGGAGTCGTGACCAGCAGGGCACAGCTGATGTCCGAGCAGGGACCTTAACTGTCCAGCTGACTGGTCAGCTAATTAGTCAGACAGCAGGAAGAGAGAGGATGAGGGGACAGAAGATGAGGAAGACAAAAGGACAGAACAAGTGAGATCAGGACAAGAACAGTTACACAAGAGGAACAGAGGAGTCTAACATCCTGCGTTCTTTCTTCATTACAGAATGAACATCATATCTATATTTGTTGCTTTCCCATTAGTGGAGCTAAAGAAATAATAATATAATGTACCCACAGAGAATTCCCTCCAACTGAGCATGTGTACAGGACTTTTTAGCCACTTATAGCGCCTAGTTTTTGTGTTTTATTTCCCGTTTGTTTCAGTGTCAGTGTTCTCAGCAGCAGCAGGCAGCTGTTTTTTCAAACAGGCAGCTGATAAACTCACTTCACTTGACCTGCCCAGCAGCAAACAGCTGACAGATACATGAGAGACTAGCTGAGGAACACTGAATACGTAGTATCTAAAGAGACACACCTACTGTATTTGCACGGAGCATGCAGAAGAGAAGCAGTCTTTATAGGTCAAAAACTCCAGCATCATTTTCACAATTAAGTTCAGCTACCTTAACCATTAATGCCCGCTTTCATGCGCACACACAAAATGTGCTTTTTTTTTTAATCAAGCTTTAAAAAATATTATACATTAATATGAATTTCTACTTTCATTTAGTTAATTTTTGTTAACCAACATCAGTCCTCATCATGTATATCAAATATAAAATTATTTTCAGGTTTTTTTTAACCCTTTAAATATCATGTTTTTGCCATGATACCGTTATGTTTTTAGATGGAATTTGTTTGTTTTTTTTGGGGGGGGGGTTCTAAGATTATGTTTTGGGGGATTTTCCCTTTATTTAATAGGACAGTTGTAGAATGACAGGAAGTATGGGAGAGAGAGACAGGGAATGACGCGCAGCAAAATGCCACAGGCTGGATTTGAACCCGGGCCGTTGCAAAGGCATCAATATATGGGGTGCACACTCTAGCAGGTGAGCTAGAGGCTGCCCTAGTTTGTTTGTTTTTTTAAATGAATTATTTTCAGTATACTACATGTACATTTTTTTTTACTGTCACAGCCTGGGATATGTCAGTAATTGGCAGTAATTTTATTGTGACAGTGCACCTAGTGGAAATAGCATGTATTTTCGCCATATGCCAAATATAATAAAAATGTTATAGTAAATACATAAATAGTAAATAGTAAAAACTACAAATTCCAAGGCAGAAGCCCAGAATGGCACCCAGAAATAATATAATGCATGTTTTTATGCTTTGATGGCTGTGATCAAAAATTGCAGTTTGAATGAGTTTCAATGGCACATTTTTTTGCACTTAACAGTATAAATATAACAGTTTTGTTTCCACAGTGTATTTGAGACTTATTGTAGGAGCTGAGCTGGATATTCTAAGATTAAACAAAAATACAAAATCTTGCCACAATGTCTGCCATATGCATGAACACAGCCAAAATAAATAGAAATGAAGAATGCAAAAAATGTCCCAAACAGTCCCTAAGGGTTAAGTAAAAGACATGTTTCAGTGTGCGTCCTTTACTAGGACCATCAGACAACATTTTGCAAAAAACCTTTAAATATTTTTGAAAAAGGAAAAAAGGGCAAAAATTAGGTTAGCTGTGTTGGATGTTAGTGACACCATATTTGGTCCACAAACAGTGGAGCAGGGGCCTCCTCTTGCTGGTCAGAAGACGTCTTTTTTTAATCAAATGTGCCTCTCGAGATGGTGTAACATAAACTGACATTGACATTAATGTTTGAGGACTTACTGAGGAAGAACAATTACACTAAGTAATCCACAAAGCTTGGCATGAACAGTTTTTATTGGGACCATTTCTTCAGTAAATCTTGTTCAGTATAAACAAATTTTATTACACTCTATTGAGCCTTACAGGGTTAAGTTTCCTAACTGATACTGACCCTATTTTAGGAGTATTTTATAAATACGACTCTGTCTCTTTGAGGCGCAAGCTGAAAGAACAGGTTGTGGCCGTCCCTTCTGGATGACTGATGAATGTCCTCCATGTTCAGTCACTTGTATCACGACACCTAATTCTGTTTCATAATGCGGCTCTTTGATTTTCATACCTGAGTGAGATGAAAAGAGTCAAATATCTGCTTGAAAAGTGGAAAAAAAAATCTGAATTTACAAGTTATAAACTTAAATCTGTAAAAATTTAAAGAAAATAGTTGACAAATTAGGAGAAATTACACAATTAAAAAAGATTACATGATTTTTCAATTCAGATAAGCGAAAACATGGGGAAAAAAACTGGTGTGGTCCTTTAATCCTTTAAACCTGAACAAATTGGTTTGATTTCTTTAAAAAAAAAATGTATATGTGTAGACATGTATGTATACAATATATGTTTACATTTTTCTGTAACATAATTTTAAATATATACAGTTAGAATAATTTTAAATATAGTTTTGTGTTGTTATTTTTAAAAAAAGTAATTTTCTAATACCCCTCCCACCCCTCCCTTTTTTTCAGGTCATTTTCTTGTCATTTTTAACTAATCTCTTGAAATTTGTGGGATATTTCTTGCCAGTTGGAATATTTCCTTTTTCCCATGTTTTTTTCAAAGAAATCAAATCAATTTGCTCTGGTTTAACCAGGTCATGATTTCTGTAAAGAGAAATTGCTGTTGAGTTTTTTAAAATGTTTTTATTTGGGGCTTCGAGCTCCACAAGCCGAGTGACATCTAGTTCCATTATATTGGAGAGAAGGCAGACATCTCTACTGCTGATATCTCCAACACTCGACAACTTACACCAAAACTAACTAGATTAATAAATAGCACTACAGGTAAGAGGGAACACGTCATTTTTAATTTTAAGTTAAACCAGTATTACAAAAGAGTTCAAACTCTGGAAAACAAACAATGCTCTGTGAATAATTAGCGTTGCCCCTCAGAGAAAATGAGACATAGAAACAGAGAGAGCGAGAGGCCTGCAGTAATCTAACATGTTTCAGCACAGATGGCCGACCAGATGTGAAGGAGAATTATCGAGTGTGTTTTCTGCGACAGCCATCTCATTTGGGCTGCCCATCTGACACTGTGCTTGTATACAATGTGGAGCCTGTGCTTTAAGCTGTGCATTAACTTAATTCACAATATGTACAGAGTCAAGTGGGATAATGTATGACAAAGGGTTAGATAGAAAACCTCAACCCTGACTCATAAAAATGACATTGTTATACCACAACAGCAAATTTGCTTCAAAAGAAACATGATGCCACCCAGATTCTGTTTTTATTAACGTAATAAGAAAACATATGTAAAGAATTATCCCCAAATGTGCGTCATACCAACTAAAGCAAGATTAAATATTTGATGTGTAGGCACTCAAAGCACTTGGTTAAGGTTATAAAGAGATGGTAGTCTGGATAACTATTAACTCTTTGAAACCTAAGGAAATTGGCCTGATTTCTTTCAAGATCATAAGAAAAAGGGATTGAGCAACTTTATAAGAAATGCCCCCCAAAGCACTTCAAAATAAAAAAAACATTTTTTTCAGGTGTCAAAGGTCTTAAATGCTTGTGAAAATTGTCTGAATGCAGTATGACCAAAACTGAAGCTGATCCAGATTTCAGGGGGTTAAAAAGGTCCACACTGGCTTGAAGCACGAGACCACATGTGTTAACTCTTCAATACTGACTAAATTCAGGATATTTTTCCAAGTGTTAAGCAGTGTTTTAGGATGTAAGACCCAGCTTTGAACCTCAGTGTTAATGTCTGCACTTCAATATACCTGCATCATCCATCCTGAGACCCTCCTTAATTAAACAACTTTGCCACAGAACATAATCTAATTACACTGTTTCAATACTTTTTTGGCAAATCCATTCAGATTTATAATGACTGTAATTTAAGGAGACAAAGCTGGAGAGCAATGAATGAGGTGGTGGTGAAGATTGCCACAACACGGAGCAGAGCATCATACCATGTTTTTCTGTATCATCATCTGAGAGCACAATGTTACACTTATGCTATTAACATAAAGTGTGTTTATAGTTAACCCACGGTTAAGTTGGTTTCACAACTGAGTAAACCCTTCAGCGTCACTAACGCACCGCTGAGTCAGCCATTAAAAACTCACTGCTCGCATTTAAGCATACATAGCTCAAACCTGCAGGAATGCATTTGAATTTCTAGTGAAGATCCCCAAATTTTCCAAATATACCACATCGACCTGGCTGAATTTGGGGGAAATGGTATTCAATCAAGCTGATACACAATACATCATATATGTAATGACATCAAGTAGTATTGAATAACATTGAAATATTTTTAACAACTTTAAAGCTACTTAATGGGAAATTAAACTGTAAGAAATTGCTGTAAAACTATGGCCAAATTCTAACAGTAATGGTCAATTTTTCCAAATACAGTAAAACACCATAAATCTTGATGGCTTAGAGCCAAAACAAAATTTAACATAAACAGTAGGCTGCTGTGTGATGTCACTGCATTATGCAGTATTTTTTATTTTTCCAAAAGTAGGCCTAATGCAGGGACAGAAACCACATTCAGGTTAGTTAGTACACTATAACACCGTAACTCTCTTGTAATGAATTTAGCAGTACTATAATAGTGATATGCTGTTGAAGTCAACACTGTAGTAACACTGATAAATAGTGTGCCTTTTCAACTGCAGAAAAAAAACACCTGTGGATTTTTAATGTAATGGGATGGGAAGATAACAGTTAGCATTAACACCAATGTCAAATGACTCAGAAGTAGTCACAGGTATTCAAGGGCCCTGGCTCCAATTGGCTTTGTTAGAAATGCAACATCCAGAAAACACATTAATTTTAGCCCCTTTACTGGCAAGATGCAATGACTCACTACCATGAAATACCATCCGTCTCTGCCCAAGCACTGCCCACACCTCGTTCCAAATTTAGCTTGCACCAAATAAGTAAGAGATATAAAAAAGAAGGGACCATAACATTTTCAGTGGTCTCCATGCTGCTTTATACTGTTTACTAACCTGTTTTCTGGCCTGTTTATGATGTCAAACATGACACACCAGAAATACACACACTCACACACACAAAAGGTATACTTGTCTGCTGCAGAGCGTTGTACACTGCTCTGGCCTGCTTGCATTGGGAAAGCAGTCTATCACTTTTGTTAGCTTGTTTTTCTGTGTTTAAAACAACATTCACACGCAAAATTTTTATAACAGTTTTATGCAGGCAACTTCCGGTGCCTGTAGTTTACTGTCATTTTTTATAGGAATATGTATCACAGTAGGCTTAACTGTCATGTCAATGTCAAACAAATACTTTACTGTGGCTCTTATTAAATATACATGCTGTGTATACATGTAGGTATATTTGTGAGTGTGACTGTGCTGATGGCGTAACGCTGCCAAGGCTTTTGCTGCTTGCGTTGGGCTCAGGGCATGTTGACATAGCTTCTAATCAGGTTAAGTTATTAAGACCTCCATGGGGAAGGGAAATAGGTCACAAGCAGCTAAACGCGGAGAGAGAGAGAGGGAGAGAGAGAGGGAGAAAGAGGGAGGGTGAGAGAGAGAAAAAACGTGAGTGGAAGCGGCAGAGGGACAGAGCTCAACAGAGAGCATCAGTTTGCTTCAGCGTATCCGGAGCAGCACATGGTGCTAAACATCCAGCACTGCTCTGATCTCTCTTATATAAGATCTACTCATCATAAACCTGGATTGTTTTTCAAATCTGGACCAAGACTAATGCAGTCTTGACTTGAATTTATCTACAACTCCTACTACTTAATCTGTTTGTGGATTTTCTGCAAGCTAAAGCTGGATGCCAAGTTTTTTTCTTGGTTAAAATCTTCTCTTTCCAACATGGGACACATTTTTCAACTTTAACATATCCTGAAAAGAAGAAGCCACACTAAGTTATGAATTCACTCTTGCAGCAGAGAGGAAGCTTGCGTGTTTTTGCAGGTGGACAGATGTACAAACAGGCAGAAGAAAGAGGAAGTGCAGCTTTGTGGATGATCATTCATTCAGCGTCTGTTTCTCTTTTTCTCTGATGGGCATTGCAGCGTGAACACATGAGCCCCCAGGATCCGGACATCCGCTCATACGCACATCTCTCTTCTCCCTCTTCGTGTTGCTCTTTCGTCACTACATATTCCCCTCAGGGCTACTGCTGCTGCTGCTGGGATAGGTTGTGTCCAGAGTGGTAATAAGACGCTTTCCTTCGAGGGTCAAGACTTCTTTTGGGAGCAGAAATGGAAATTTAGCAAACAAAAAGGAAAAAAGAGGGAGATCAAAAGTGCAACTGCAGGTTTCCTCAGGCAGTTGAGTCAGTTTTTGTTCAGCACAGAGCTAATTATAAGTGATATCTTTATTTTAGCATTTAAATTCATTTCACGCTTCACCTCATCACATGCTGGTGAGGTCAAATCTCAAAACTGTGCTTTTATTCAAGCCACACTCAGGATACAATCTGTCTGATCTGCTGTCGTTGGATCTCCATCAACATTTGGACGTCATCCTGTTGTTGCACCAAATGCTCAAATCCTTTAAATCTGCTCTGTGGATCAACATTTTTCTCTGACTTCAGTCTGAACCCTATGCATGCTTGCCTTTGCAGTTCTGGCTACCTTAAAACCTGATTTGGGATCTATTTCGGTTACCACTTGTGGTCCTAGCCCCAACGCTCGTAGGATCTGTGTGAAGTTGTGTGTGTGTTTAAAGGGAGTCACCAAAATCTCCCTGGGAAGCCTGAGCTTAAACAGAGGATTTGCTCCGCTTTTCACCTGATCGCCTACACTCTCAGTCATCCCTCCATCCCTCCATCTCTTTATCCCTCGCTCACGCTCTGCCTGTCCACTGTACCTGCTGTCACACACAGTCTGAGGTCAGGACCTCAGCCGCTAAGCTAATGATCCACGCTCGGTTACCTCTGGAGACACAGCTGAGAGGGAAAACTGCGACAGGAAGAATTTTAAGTGACAGAGTGTGAGAGAGACGAGAGAGAGAACAGGGGAGGAATGGTCAGTCAGTAGCCCAGGCAGAAGGCCGTCGGCCAGAGACACAGAGAGGGGCCGAAAGTGGCTGATGGCTCCGTTGTGGAAGGCCATGCTGTCGAAAAGCAGCCCGCTGTACAGAGACTCTCTGTTCTCCTTCTCTCTGTGGGAGTGGAAGGCTCAGGAGAGAGAACTGCTGCTGCTCAAGAAGCTCACAGACAGGGAGAGGAGGGCACTGCTCGCACAGCTCGAAAAGTAAGACTGACCCAAAATTCAAACAATAATAACTATTTTTTGTAGCACTTTCATTGGGCCCAGAAAAAGATGTTTTCCCCATAGACTTGAGGTGCTTTCCCACCGCCATGTGGTAACCATTCTGATAACTGCCTACCTGCAAGAGTGTCCCCCAATCAGCAAAGCATTTTTAAAAGCGGCTGCTGCCATCACAATCTGGGGCTGCAATGACAGCCAGGTGCCTCAGTGAACGTCACTGGCTAATGCAAGCTATTGAGTTATTGTAGCAATACAATGGAAATCACTGAAAATGCCAAAGACTTTTGACGATTTACCAGTCTTGTGAGGTTTGGTTGGAAAACTTATCCCGCTTCCAGTTTTTTTCTGGTTGTCTTTCTCATTTTCTTGCGCAGTAACTAACGACACCAGCATTATCATTTCCTCCATCATGTTTCCTCTCTGCTTTTGCAGTGCCTACTGTTTAATCGGCCAAAGCCAGGCAGCTACCCCTAGACTTTTAACTCAGTAACCTGTGCCAAGATCTGACATGTAAAAATTCACTCAGGTCAGCTGAGTGCTAAACCAGAAGTTAGCTGCTGGAGTCTGTAGTGCACCTGCTCTGTTTTTTTCAGCTTCATGTCCAATTGAGCAGCTTTCATATCAATAATTAGGGCCTCGTCTCCAATGCTGTATCCAGTTCTTTTTATACATCCATTACGTGAAAATACACTACACAACATTTAGCCCATAAGTTATTGTTTGGAGAATGTTGTATTAGCCACACATTAGCTTCAAACTTACCTGATACCAGACAGAATTGTCAACTCGTCACACACCATTTCTTTCCTCAAAGTCAACTAAAACACTCAGTTTAATGGGCAGATTCAAAGGTTTGGACGCAGGCAAACCTCAAACAGCTGATAAAGCGGCTAGTTTGGTTAGAAGTGAACTCTCTGCAAAAAAAAAAAGCAACAATAGCAGTGACGATAAGGTAAAAAAGGACATACAAATCATGTAACAACATGGCCTTTAAGAATAGATAAAAGGGCCACTTCCTACTTGCTTGGCCAAACATCTGACAATATGGTGGATGTTACAATGTTATTGTTGTATTTCTTTGGGCAGAGATTCCATTCTTTACGTTGAGATAACCAGATCTCCTGTTAAAACACATGAGACTGATGCATTTTAACATCTTACTCTGGGAAAGAAAGCAAAATAAGCATGCCATAAAACTTAAATTAATAGTTCAGGCTATTATGTGCTTAGACCACTGACCTCAACAGGCTTATATTTAGGTCAGACGTCTATATGGGACGGGCTTTTAATTCCTTCCACATAAAACTGTTGCTCAGCAAAGATGGAAAATACACTCAAATTGTTTCATTAAACCTCTTTTTTGTGCCTTTCTCGTTTACTCTGCTGGTATTTTATCCTTTTTTTTGGTGCTTTTTGGTGGTTTCAGTAAAATTTACTAAATGATTGAATTGTGGAGAATCTTACCATCCTAACCGTGTGTAGCATGTTCATATTGACAGACGTTTAAACATTTGTATTTGTATGTGTTATTTAAGTAGCTAACTAACATTATCTCCAGTGGGTAACTAACAATCCGGTTCAATACATGCAAAGAACTTTAATAAAAATAAGCTGCATGGCAAGCAGACTAAGCCTCTAATTGAGACAGGCCTTTATTTGTCAAAATGTGTTGCCAGACTGGGCATTTATTTTGGACTAGGCTCATATTTGAAGTTTTTACGGTATTTCCTAAAATGTTAAACTATTAATTTAAGGCTAAAGTGAAGATGAGATGAATACTGATCTTCTCATTTCTCTCTGAGAGAAAACAGTGTATTTTTTAAATTATACTTTAATACATTTAAGTGCCACCAAATGTGCCATCAACATTTTGTTGTACTTGTAAATGTGATGTGAACACAGTGTTTGTGTGTGTGTCAGCCTGTCATTGATTTAGATGACTGACCTTCACCTCAGCATCTGTGTACCAACACGTCACTGTTAATTAACTCAGCTGTAGGGGACACACTGCATACGCATCATGTTTGAGTGTGTTGTCTGGTTGTCCCTCCACCTTCCTCTGAACGTCTGTGCTCGTAGTTACACATCACATCAGTGAGTCTGCAGTTTTACCCTGTGTAATACGATGCACCCCGTGTGATATGATGCAGTGTCACGTATGTGTAAGTCACTAAGAGGCTTCCCTAAAGCAACGCAGTGCAGCCAGCAAAGCCTCTGTGGGAACGTCCAGATCAGCAGGCAGGTGGCTCACTCACTTGGTACATCATTACTCATTAATGCTCTTTATCCTTGATGTCACAGGATGGCTAATGCAGCTGTTCTCATGTTCTCTCAGAGCAGCAAAGGGTCATCAAATACTGTTTTATAGATTTTCAATAGGCAGGTTTCCATTACAGATTTGAGCAAAACGTAAGCGATATTTTCAAAATGTTGATAAAACACAATTGCGAGATGACTGCTGTCCATTGAGTGATGCTATGCAACTTCTCTCACGATGTTATGCAACTTCCCCTCATTCAATAACATTCCAAGAAGCATAACCCTAACCAAATGTAGCGAAGACCGACTGTTGCCTCACATCGCCTTGTGTCTTGGCCAAAAAGCTGCACCTGAACACACTGCAGAGACCACCACTGCCTGCCACCTAGCATGCACACTCTGCGCCTGCATGAGAGGTAATAACTCTCCATAGCAGCAGAATTCTCTATATTCTTCATTCAAAAAGGGAAATTGGAGCACTGACAGAATGGATTTAAGATGCTAGTTAGTCAGTCAATACATTAACAACACAAACTGATGTTGAAAGAACAAATTATGTTACCATGCACGATAGCCTACCAACAGCTGACCAACCACCAGCTTGGTGTGTCAGGGCCCTTACCAAAGATAAACTGGTTTTACCGACTTTGATGTAGCCTCTGGATTCACTTGTATTTTGGAATGGAGTGATTGATATCTAACACATCGATAATGTATTTGTGTGTTTGTGTGCAGGCTCAGTAAAGAACTGCAGCAGAAGGACAAGGTCATTGAGTCTCTCCGCGCCAAACTAAACCAGCACCACCACCATCATCGCTCTGACACGCCCTGCAGCAGCCATGCCCTCTCCGACACCACCGACCAATCGGATCGTATCTCCTACGTGTCTGACGAGCATGGATCCACGCACGATGATCTGGATCTTTGCTCTGAAATGGATGCTGCCAGCGAGCTCGGTCAGAAGGAAGCGCGCTCCTTAACCAGAGTCAGCACAGGTGAGTGGTGACGGTCAACATCCAGCTTCACATGGATTTATGCAATGCTGCATAAAACATGCTACCTGAGTGGTATGTAAACAAGTGGAGACAGACATGTACATGTGTTTTGCTGTTTTGGTGTCTGTTCCATCCATGATGTCCTCTGGTGACAGCAGGAGTCTTTTCATTTCCAGATTGCCACTCTCACAGTGGCACCCTGTCCCATCATTCGTCTGTCCCTCCCTCCATCGCCTCATCCCACAGAGCCCAGTCCTGCCTCAGCTGTCCCAGCATGCATTGCCCCAGCTCACCACAC
Organism: Plectropomus leopardus; assembly: GCF_026936395.1. Taxonomy (NCBI): domain Eukaryota; kingdom Metazoa; phylum Chordata; class Actinopteri; order Perciformes; family Serranidae; genus Plectropomus; species Plectropomus leopardus. The sequence continues at coordinate 4,835,109 of NC_142180.1, forward strand.
AAACCCGCAGACATGCAGAGTCAGACAGGTTAGTTTTCTGCTGCATCATTTCACCTCTGAGCTGCTGCTTTGTGCTGTCCTCTTTCTTTGTTTTATCCCTCTTTCATTCTTTGGATTCTTCTTCTTCTTCTCCTCCCAGCTCCGGCCTCATTCTTCACCTCTGCCCCCTTCCACCCTCCCCCTTCCTCCTCCACCTTCACCCAGAGGGCACCTTTGCCCTTCCATGCCCACCCTGTAACCCCACGCACCCGTTACCAAGGCAACGGGGGAGTGGGTTTCTCCCTGGCTGAGGTGCATCAGGAGCTGCAGATGTTACAGAGGCAGCTGGGAGACACTGAGAGTGCGTCGGTCGGGCTGTATATGTATGAGTTTGGGTGTGAGGGTGTGTTTAAAAAAACTAATTGTGTGTTTGAAGAGCTCAGTAACACTGTGCAGCAGAACAGACTGAATATCAGCAGCATCAAATCAAGCTGTCAGTAGCCCTTTTTACACAGAGATCCCGCTATAGGGTCGCTACTCAGTCCCTTCTTTGCACTGCCTTTGCATTTTTACACAGAACCAAACAACGACCGCATCACACTGCTTCAGTGCGTGATTTAGACAGCATGCCGGCATCGCAGAGTCAAGAGAGGCCTGACATTCAACACCACAGTGTCTGCCTCTGGTGTGACATATGACATACGCGTCAGAAGCATTTTATAAACAATAACAATGGCATAACATGGCAAAAAACAATCATTTATTGTCCCTCTTAAATGGAGTGCTGATCTCATGCTGTGCTCGGAGGGTAAGGATTTCCTGAATGTTATTGTTCTCCCAATATGTGGACATTTACAGCCTCTTCTTGTCTGAGTTATATTCTAGATCAGTGGGTCTTAACTAGGGATCCAGGGACTCAAGGGCTCCTTGAAGGAGTTCTAGGGGTTTCCCAGAAAAATGGGGAAAGTAAAGTTGAGGTTGAGAACAACTATCTGGGAAGCTTTAACAGATTTTATTTGATTGTACCACCCCCCCCAAAAAAAAAATGTTATTTAGTGTCATTAACTGTTTTCTGACTATTTCTTTAAAAAATATCAGCTCTGGCATTGTTTATGCATCGGTAACATTTAAGCCCTGATATCAGACAAAAACAAACAATACCAAGCCCTACTGTGACTACATCCACTTCTTTGATACAGTCTATGAGCACAAATGACAACTTTCATGCCCTGAAGTTGGTATGGCATCTGTGCTTGTACCCACCATGGTGGGTCATTAAGTTTTAGCTGTCCAGAGATTTTTATGTAAGTCTGCAACAGTGCAGTCTGTGTGTTATACGACCACATGATGGCGCCAAAGTATGAAGTTTTCAAATTCTTCACACAATGGCTGTAATGAACAGCCAGTTTGATCCACTGTGTAAAAGAGGGAACATTTATAACATTTCACCTGAAACTACTAGCATTGTTATTTGTATGTGAAATAAGCTGTTTGCACATCAGAAAATGATAAACTATGCAGCTGGCACTGTAGATCTGCCTTAACATCACTGATGTTAATGCAGCCGAGTTTAGACATGCAGGCTTTCTTTTCTGTCTTTTTTTCTTCCCTTCTTATCTTTGCCTTTATCTTTAACACACTGTACTTTCTCTCTCATGTAATCATTTGATGCTTACTGAACCCAGAGCATGCAGCTGGAGATGGATTTGCTGTGATCTTTAAACACTAATGAGAGATAGAGCTGTTAGAAACACCAAACCAGACTGATTTTGTTTGGCTGATTAAGTTGTTCACTGCATCAAAAGAAATCTCTTTAGCTCTCTTTCACTTTTACTGTCTTTTACTGTCCCCTTTGTCTTTAACACACAGGTGTCTCTCTCAGACTTTGCAGTGCAGTGTTTTTCCCCATTATTCTTGATATTTAGTTGTAATTACTCCCTTACTGACCCGCTGCTTGATATTCTTCCTCAGGGTTTTCCACTCCTCAGTCCAAACCTCTTCAGGCTTTCCCGTTTGCCCACCAGCAGCCTGACCCGTCTGCCTTCCTGCCTCTGTCCTACCATGGATACCAGCCTTCTCCTTTTAGCAGCGCCACCAGCGGTGGTCTGGATGCCAGCTCCGCAATGAAAGCTGGGTCCAGTCTGCTGGAGAGCAGTGCATTGTGGGATTTGAGCTATGGTACCAGACCGGTGAGACTTGGAGCCGACTTGTCCTCAGGATCCTCGGGATACCAGTCAGGCACCAGCAACACAGGTAGAGACACAGTTAAACACAGAGTCTTGTTTTGTAAAGCAGTGCAGACTTTTCAGATGTTCACTGTACTGTTTGCTTAATTACTGGAAGATGGTAATGCAACTTTGACAAGTAAATGTATTTATTGTAATAGATTACAGTGAATTCTTAAATAAAAGCCTCACATCATATAATAGCCATTGTTAGCATAAACAAATATAAAGGCTGATAAAGGATGAGGATGATACTGCTAAAGGCCATAAAGGCCATTCAGTGAGGATGGAATTAGTTGCACAGTCATATCTCACTTTTTAAATTTTGCCATAAATACTGCTTTTAATGAACATTTTATTCCAGTTGTTTCCACAACTGTAAAACATGCCAAAACAATGATGTAGTCCTTCAGAGCTTGTGTTGATTCAGTTCTTTCATCATTGCATTTGTTATTTCAAATGTTACAAAAGAAAATCAGTGGTTTCTACGAGCAGCCCATTGATTGTGTTGTTGTTGTAGGCTCAGACCTGATGAAGGAGCATCTGAGGGAGATCAGGAGTCTCAGACAGAGACTGGAGGACTCCATTCAGACCAACGACCGCCTCCGACAGCAGCTGGAGGAGAGACTGGCCCGCACCGCCACTGAGAAAGGTAACATACAAAAACAAACTAAATAACACAGTGTGTTTGTTTTAGTCTCCTAGTTCTAATATATTCCTTAACAGAAGTTGTTTATTTGTTAGAAATCATAAAAGCTTATGTGAATTTGCAGGAAAATGAAGAAAGTCTAAATTTGATGTAATTATACTCTCATTGTAGTGGTTTTATAAGAAAGCAATTATAAGCAAAACATTTGCTTGTTGTAGCATGCACATGCTAAATGTTACATGTTTAGAGTCTCCTGACTACTCTCTCCAGGTGCTCCTACTAACATCTACATCCAGGGTCTGGACTCTGTCAGCCAGCTCTCCAGTGAGATCAGACTTCTGAAGGAGGAGAACATCAGTCTGCAGAACCAGCTGAAGCAGGCCAGCAGAGGTACAGTCTGATGCTTACTACCAGGACCAGAACCTGCAGAGAGAACACACACATGACATTTTTATCATCATTCAAAGAGTTTATTTTCCAGAGTTGAGGTTTTACTGCTTGTGATCACACAAAAGGTATAAATAGTCTCAGTTTGGTTTAGGGTCAAATAACCCGCTCAGCTCTTCACTGTCTTATAATATAAAAGTGTAATGTCCTGTGTCCTACTTCAGAGAGCAGCAAGGAGGCGGAGCAGTTGAAGAAGGCAGAGCTAGAGGCAGAGAGGTGGGCGGAGAAAAGCAGGAAGCTGCAAGATGAGGCTGATGCTCGCAGCAAAGAGATAGCACAACTGAAACTGGATAGACAGAAGAACCAGGAGACCATCAACAGGTGTGTGTGTGTGTGTGTGTGTGTGTGTGTGTGTGTTTGTGAGAGAGATTGTGAGTGTGAGTCTGCAAGGACATGATGTTTTGTCAGGGTTAAAGAGCAGATTTTCTGTGTGTGTTTTCACAGACTCCAACATGAGTTGAGCGTCCTTCAGCAGCAGCTCTGTGAGAGCCGCAGTCTGGTCCACTCTCTGCAGTGTGAGCTGCAGGTGTACCACAGAGTTTGTGGAGTCAACACAAATTCACACAAGGGTAAGATGATGCTATATAAACTTTTCGGAAACATTAAGCCAATAAGTTGTTTTGATTTTTTCAGAAATATTTATTTTCTAAAGATTTTTGTATAACTTATCTGCATCTATGTGTTTCCAAGCAGGTCAGGCCAGTGACAATGCCAAACTTGGACTTAGCACTGCGACCTTTGACCCCAGAGAGCTGCACATTCAGCTGGAGCAGCAGCTGAGCGGACAGGCGGACACACAGCCTCGAACCAGGAGACAGCTCTTCAATGGTCAGTATGTCTGACACACACAACAGCATCTTAGGATAAGATGGAGGGAAGCAGATCACGGTACTTAAATTAGAGCCCTGATCAGGCCCAAAAAATCAGGCCTGACCCGACATGAACATATATGGGGTCATCTGGGGGCTGTGGCACACCGATAATTATCACTGCTTTCTACTGCATGTTACACACATTTCTTCCACTGCTGGGAAGGCAGAAGGACACACGGGCAACCACATCACCTTGCAGCTCCCCCCATTTCTCGCTATCGTTCATTTTCCGTCCCCATCGTGTGTGTGCTCTATCTCTTTAGCTTCATTGTTCCATCTTCCCCCCTTCTGTCTTTGTCGTTTAATTCAGTCCATTAAAACTCCTGCACAGAAGGACTGCCAGTTTTATGACAACAAACAATAAAACACCTCTAAATTGGCGAGAACCGGCCTGAATCAGGCCTGGGGGAAGTTCAGCCCCACCCTAGTCCAGTGGGTTGGGTTGGGCCCAATCAGAATCAGAGCTCTCGCTAGAATTAAGAAAAATGACTCTGGATTCACCTGGAGCTCAATTACAGAGACAGCTGTCACTTTAAGAAGCAGGTTTTTGCAGTTCGGTACTGATGGAAATCTTCCTCAACAGAAAATGTCCCCTCACCCCCTGTGAGAGACACTGGACTGGTCAGTCCTTCCTCTCCTCTGCATCCTGTGCAGAAACATGCTGAAGCAGCCGATCAAGGTGAGAACGTCACATTCAGGCTCTCTGATAGACTGTGTCAACTTTTCAATCTCAAACAGTCATCTTTACTTATGAAAGCAACATAATACATTTTCTTTTACCTCCCAGATACTCAACAAGACGTTTTGTGTTTGTTAAATAATCAGATTCTTTTGTTATTCCACTTTTAGTGACTCATAGAGTTCAAGTGTTTCCCTCCTGTCCTTGTTCCCAGCAGCCTCGTCCCTGCAGGGTCAAGCCCCAAACGGCTCATTTGCCAGCCGTCATGGCCGCCATGCAGTGGGCCACATTGATGACTTCAAGGCTCTTCAGCAGCAGATTCTGGAGGGCAGCGCTCTTCTCAACAAGATGGATGCTAGCCTTTATTCCCTGAGCACCCCTCAGGAGTTCAGCCTTCATCAGGTAGGAGACTCAGGAGCCAAAACCACCACAGACAGCACAGACCATGTGATCCTGACATGACTGAGCAGCTAATTGAGTTTTATAAGCTCATATTTTAGATTATATTACAGTAGTCAAAAGTTTGGACAGACTTGTCCATTTGAATGAGAAAGTGTGCCCAGAAGCTGTTTGAGTATTATACATTTTGTGTTGAGACTTCCAAGATGCTGAGGAAATGTGACTGGCTGAAGTCTATGGCCGAAGAAAACAACACTTTTATAAGAAACAACAGTGAAATATAACTTTTAACGGAAAAAAATGAATAAATCAAATAAAATTAAAAACTAAAAAAAAAAAACATATTAAAACTAAGAAAAAATAGTGAAATAATTTGAATACAATTTAAAATAAGAAACAAATAAATAGATTTAAATAAAAAGAATAAAAGCAATTGAAATAAATACATTTAATGAATAAATGAAATATAAATAAATTGCAACTCTTTATTTTAAATTATAGCTACATTTCATTACTTTAAGCTGCTGGCCATACAAACACATTTTTAAAACCTTTTTGGCTTTTATAGAATATATTATTTGCAGATCAACAGGGGAAAATAGCTGTTAGATGAACATTATTTTAACTTTGTATTTATATATTGTGTTATATCTCAGCCTTCAGGCTCAGGTTCTGTCAGGAAGCTGCTGTCTGACAGTGAAACCCTGCGACAGATCCTGGAGGAGGCCGACTCTCTGCTCCGGATGTTCTGGAGAGCAGCTCTGCCAAACTGCGAGGAAACCAAACAGGTCTGAACCAAAGAGCAGATGAAAGATGAAACCATAAAGTGTCAGTCAGTTAGTTAGGTAGTGAAGGAGTTTTTCTCTTGGTTGCTGCAAGTAGAAAAAAACTCTCACCCTCCCAGGGTGAGTACTATGTTCAGTATTCTCAATAAACAGTAAATAAGTGAATGTCCACACAGATTTCGAATTTTAAGTTCAAACCTTTTAGTGAATCTTTTCAAGCAAACAATGGGCAGTTACAGAGCTCTGGATCAGAAATGCCTCTCCCTAGCCGATAACATCAGCGAGTCAGCCTGCATTCTGACAACCTGTTTTTCCCTGATCCAGTATTTTATACTATTACAATGAGAAAATGTGAATGAAGGTAGAGTCATCCTCTGGTTGTTTCCCCTCATTATCTGGCTCCCCTTTCAGCATGGCATCGTCTTTGGATTGGTCAACTGCAAGGACAATCCCTTATTAGGAATTGTTTCTCTCTTCTAGTTGTCCTGTTGAACAAAATTATAGACACCACACATCCATTCCCTTCTGACCCCCATCCACTCTGCACATCTCTTCCTCTTATCTCCATATTTCAAGCTCTCTTCACGTCATGCTCCCACTCTCACAACTGACCCCCACGGTTAAACTACCATCCAGGACACTGATTTATGCAGCAATATATCTTGTCTTTTATAAGGAGTGAACATGAACATTGAATCATATACTTACATACTCCAACATTAGTTAGTCAGTCATGTTATAGGAGGTGAACTAGTTTCAGTAGGTAACAGTTGAATCACTGGAGTCTACAGCAGTTAGTGTCAGACCTTCACAACCTGCCAAACGTTAGACACGTAGCAGAACTTATTATGTTTAAAGAAATAGAAGAATTAGTATGAGACAGCTTTGAGATGTTTTAATGTGATGGTTTGTAAAGTCTACAGATGAACTTCATTTAGGAGTTTGTCATTTTCAAATGTCATCAAATGTATGATAATTATAAGGACTCGATCATGTACTAAATAACTTCCTAAAATAGGGAGTCTCAGTGCTTTGTGCACAAAACAATTGTTTATTTGCTTTCTACTTTGATCCCATATGTTTTTGGCTAGCAGTGATTGGTTACGTACATAAAGTCTTTACCAGTAGCCACTCATCTCTTATACATATACCTGGATTTTTTGGATAAACATCGACACTCTGTGTCTGTGTGTGTGTGTGTGTGTGTGTGTGTGTGCGCGTGTGTGCGCATGCACGCAGGATGAGTCTCTGAGGGAGGAGGTCATCTCTCTCCGTCTGAGGCTTGCAGATCAAGAGCAGGCTCTAAAGGACGCCATGGAGAGAGTGAAGAGCTCTGACCGCACCAAAGATAGCATGGAGCACTTTATAGTCAACCAACGTGAGTCGCTTTTCTAGTGGATTATATAAAACCATATATTATATTGTTTTTTATTATTATATAAAAAAAGACTAATGATAATTGTTAGCTAGAATTCTGTCAGCAGTGACGCATTTGTCCTACCTAAAGCTTTCTGTCTTTATTTAAGCGCTTAGTTACAGCAGATATACTATATATAATATAGTGTATAATACTTTGATTCAAGAGTCCGTGAGCAGGAGTTTTTAAATCGATTAATTGTCATAAGTTGGGATGAACCTTTGATATCTTTTTAATAAACATGGGAAAACTTAAGCAACTTAAAAAAACAGAACCCAAAAACTATCAAGAAATAACTAAGAAGTACAGTACAATTACCTTAAAATTAGCACAAAAAGAAATCAACAAAAAACAAAATATAAAAACAAAAAAATGGCCTGAGGAAAAAATGCTTCACAAAATCAGTATATTTTTGTAAATATTTTAAAATATATATACCATAATATAGTTCTCTGGAATTTTTTCCTAGCTTTTAAAGAAATAATCAAATCACAAATTTCTTATAATTTGCAGGAGATTTCTTGTCAAGTTGCTCATTGCCTTTTTGAGTTTAATCATGAAAGGCCTCTGAATGCAGCCTAAGAAAAGTGATGTCGACCCAGATTTCTAGGGCTGAACACATATTGACTCATTGACACTGTGTGCTTGTTTACAGTGTCGAGGACACGGGATGTGTTGAGGAAAGCAAAAACAAACTTACAGGTGAGTTCTGGTTTTCAGCATCGTACTATGAAACCTTTCTGCAGCAAGTGAGAATAAATGCTGCGGTGGATGAGATGATGGTCCACATGTGTCTCTGTAACTCCCTCTCACCTCTCTCCTGCTGTCTCTTCTTCCTCTGACTCCTGCTGAGTCTCCTCAGGAGAACGAGCTCAGGATTTCCTCTCTTCGCCATGCCTCTTTCTCCCCCTCCTCCCCTTTCTCCCCCTCCTCCTCCTTCTCTTTCACTCCCTCCTCCTCCTCCTCACACCCCTGGCCTGGTAAAGGTACAGTCCTCTGGCTTTGCTGTGCTCAGTTCAGTGTCCCAATAACATGATGCAGCTGCCTGCTTTTTGATTAAAATTATGGTGCCCTGGTGAAAGATGCCCTAATGGCGCACAAGAAAACTAATGTTGATCCAGGTTTCAAATTGTTAAGATTACTAATTTGTGTGCATAGCACATTTTAGTTCCCTCAAGTTCATAATATGAACACCTACCCAGCAATTGCAAAATTTGATGAAATTGTGCAGAAAAGTAGTTCATTTGCGCTTTCTCTGTCTTAGTAAGGTGCATTTATTCTTTCTGTTCACGTTCTTTGCTTTTTTGTTTGTGCATCTGTATCAATGTCATGCTGGAACCTTGACGTCCGGATTTCATTAACTGGGTGACAATCGCAGCTTTGTGAACTAAGCAGTGTTAATATGAGAGAATGAAAGTTTTTAAGGGTACTAATCACTAATTTGAGAGTGTCGACACTCAACTGACAAAATGCAAAACCATCTGAATGTGGCCTCCTTCATGTTTCAGGTGAGAACACAGGAGGCTTCTGTGAGCTCGCCTACTCTCCTGGTTGGAGTATCATGAGGTCTTCATCCTCCTCCTCCTCCTCCTCCTCCTCCTCCTCTTCTGTCCTAGGACCTGCTCAGCACCAGCGTCCCCTGCAGTCAGCCTTCCTGTAGTGCACCAACCCCAAGTTCCTCATAGTCATCTCACTGTTTTAACAGAAAATGCTGGAAATGCTGGCTCTCTTACTGGCTGAGAAACATTTCAGTTGAGTTGCATCTGTTTGGGTGTTAATGAATGTTTGTGTTGTTTTGAATATTTCTGCCGGTTCATGATGGTTTATGGATGTGAATGATTGTAATTGATTATTATTGGTATAATGTATGCAGGTTCAGAGGGCTTTTGTTGAGGCCATCAACTGAATTGTTTTTCTCAATTATAAGAGACCAGTGGGAGTTTGGCTGAAGTTGGTTTATGATTAAGAGCTTCTGATTAAGCCTTCATTCCCATTTTCCCCAAATTTGACAAATATGAATACAGATTAAAACTCAAAGACAGTTTAGTCAAGGTACTACATGATGTTTTAAATGACCATGTGGTAGAAGCACACAAGAAAGGGTTAAATTTTGTTTTTCCTGATCCAAATGCAATATCTAGTCTGTGGGCCTATCCCAGTTCCCCCCTCGGCCATACCACTTGTGCTGCTCGTAGGGCAGGGTGTCCTGTTTCTTTTTGGGGAATTGGGGTAGTGGTCAGTAGCAGGTGGCGCTTGAAAAGAGGCTGGATACAGGATGCAGGCCCCAAACAGAGGAAAATTCCTGGAATACTTTGCAAACAGCAGCAGTCTAAATGTAAAAAAAACAAAACATTTTCATCAGTATTAAGTAACCAATGCTATGTCAAATGTTTATCAATTACTTTTAGCTAACTAATGCTATTCAGGTGTTTATCATTTGCTTTCAGCTATTTGTTTCAACTATTTGTTCTTAAGTGTTAGCTAACTAATGCTATTTTAACAGTTTGTGTTAGTTTTAGCTGATTGTTTCAACAGATTATTTATCAGTTTTTGCTAAGTAATGCTATTTCAATTGCTTATTGGTTACTTTTAGCTAACTAATACTATTATAAGTAAATTATAACTATTTTTCACTCTTCATCACTTTCAGCTATCTCTTCCAACCAATTATTCAGCTGTTTATCAATTACTCTTAGCTAACTGTTTGTCTATGTTAGCTAACGACTGCTATTTTAATTGTTTCACTTAATTTTTAGCTAACTGTTTCAACTGTTTATTCATCAGTGTTAGCTAACTAATGCTATTTTAACTGTTTCAGTTACTACTACTAGTTACTTTTAGCTAACTGCTAACTTACATATACGTCATTGCATCATTACTAATGGCATAACGAATGGCATCCCATTTCCTAGGTTAAGGTTAAGGTTAAGCCCAATCCCTCGGCTGTTTTAAAGGACCACCACTCAGTGGAGGGCACTCCAAAACTAGGCGTAAGGCCAAGGGTGAAAATTGGGATTGGGTCTGTGTTTGACAATCATAACAACGACAAAAGAGGAAATGATCTCCCTTAACTCGTAAATCATGAGCTCCCAATCTGAAGCCGACTTCAGCCCCGTACTTAAGCAGGGATTCAAGAAACAAAAATCCACGTGATGCCAGCAGGAAAGGGGCTTTGAAAAAGCCAAAACCAAACTGCAAAGTGCTTCCTCTCAGCCTCTGTTGAGGCTCATGTTTGTAGTCAGCGTGTAGAATAGATGCATGTGGTTTAAGCAGCTCGTGGAAACAAAGCCATACTCTCTGGTGGTACAGTAGATATTTCTTTGTTTTGTCCTAATTGTGCAAAAATTGTCATAAAAATGGCCAACTACTGAAAACATGGAAAATACTATCGAGCTACCATTAGGAAGATTGTTCCAGTAGCTGGTAGATGATGTTCTCTTGCATTTACTCACAGAAAGAACACCAATTTAAGAATTTTTGCTCATCATCCACAAACTCCAAAGTATTACTGTTAAATATGGAGTCAGTTCTCTTAAAATGTTAATATTAAAATATGGGTCCAACCCAATTTTTTCCTGCTGAAACACTCACTTGCAGTGTTAGAGGGCCTTCTGATGAAGCTGATGTGATGTGCACCAGTGTTCATAAAAACAAGCATATGTTACAAACTGCACTCATGGAGCTGCTCAGCAGTTTGTGTGATGCCTTCAGTAATTTTTCCGATAAAAGAAATAAATTTTATAGTGCATGGTCCAAGAAAGATTTCATTTTTGTAAACAGAAAAAATGGACCACTTTTTTTTTCCTTTTTTAAATATATATCTTTTCGGTGTTTTTATTTTTTGCTAAATTTATGAATGTCTTTATGTTTAAAATTCCCTTAACATGACAATCGTGTGTGGAGAAACATCTGTATGTAAGGATATCTTCTTCAAAACTTCTGCAGGATTTGTGACGCTCACTGTGCAAGCAATTTTGTTCTGTAATTTGGCGTTTGACACTGGCTACTCCAAATTTTACATCTTGGTTTCAGTTTTTCTTGATTTTTCTGTATAATAGGTTGTTTCTTTTTGTGCATGAACTGTGGCTTTACTGCCCCCTGGATACTTTTACTGAAATATGCAATTTTTGGGTTACTGTGCAATAATAGCATTTGTGGTTGCTTTTTGTTGATGTTTTCGTCCTGGATATTGAAGTGCCATGTCATTTCTTTTGGTTCTGAAGCAGAATTGATTTAAACAAACTTAATTTTGGTTGAATACATGCAGTTTGGTGACAATCAATTTGAAACAGTTTTACTGACCCAGTCATTTTTGGCTTAACATAAATCAGAGTTTTATATACAATGTAGGGGGAAAAAAGGCAAAGAAACAACATAAAAGAGCACTGTAATGTTATATTTATTAAGCAATAACATCAACCAAAGTGAACAACTTATATGTTGTCAAATCAGGTGTAAAACAATCAAGATTTTTTTTTGTCAATCCCAACAGGTCAAAGATCAAACTTACTGTAGTGTCTTTCTTAGTGCGTGTGCGGTTTTAGGAACCACGTCTCATGTATGTACATATTTAAGGGAGTGTGGACATCAGTGCAAGTTGTTGTTGTTGGACAAAGACCAGCTGTATTTTTATGCATGTTCTCTTTATTAAAAATGTTTTGGGGTAAAAGAAAAGAACCTTTTAATAAAAAAGGGGACAAAACAACATCTGCTGTGTTTGGCTACTTTCTTGGATTCCACAATTTTTTCCCCCTCCACACTATTGATAGCTGTGGCTGTGCACAATATGTTTTTGGATTTTCCGTCCATCCCTTTTCTTGTGATGGCCTTGGACACGTGTCCACTTTGGCTTAAAGATTTCAAATGACCTGAGTATCCACCTTTTAAGATGCCATAATCAATATTTTTAAGATAACAATGGATCAAATTATTGTAAAAACAGCATCGTATTGTGAAAGGAGTCTCTACTGTAATGATGAACCTACAAAGAAGGTTATTAATAATTATTTCTCTGGATTTAGACTCTGTTGGACAGTGCAGTAAATGTTCCCTCTTTATTTCAGGCTTAGCTCATTCAGAAACTCCTCTATCTCCCCACACATTCGATTCCTGTTTCTTTCTCTAATCCTCTCCAGAGTCCATATGCTGTTTCTATGATAGGAAGATTGTTGCGGTATAGCTGCTGCCCTCATGTGATATTCTATTGACTTGTAGCTCTCCTTTCGAATGGAGTGCAAATATTTAGCATACTGGTTGTAAAGTATCTGCTCCCCTTCAACATCCAGATCACTTTCCAGCAGTTCCTTGTATATCTGGTCGGCTTTATCTTGTTGGTTGGAGTGTGCGTATATGTTTGCGAGAGATATTTTTCTCTTGAGTGAAGAAAGAGGGTAAAGAGAGATCACTTCACGATAGAGACTGATCGCTCTGTTGATCACGCTGTGCTCCAGGGGACTGTTCCTGTGTAAGAAGATCTTCTTCTTGTAACAGATTGCAGCACACCTCTTCAGATAACGCTCATCTGGATGTCTTCCCAGAATCTCCTCTGCCAAGTCAATGGCCTCATCACTAGATATGTGGATTCTGTAGAGCCTCAGTAGTGGTTTGAGGCCACTGTAGCTGCTGATGGGCTTTCTTAAAACCCTTCTGGCCAACTCACGAGCATCATTTTCAATTTTTTTCCTTTTTTTAGCACATTGCTCAAGGTACAAAGCAGCAAGGTACATGTTCTCTGGATCATGTTCCTTTGCGATTTTCATTTTCTCCAAGATGTCAGTCCCCAGCTTTTTGTCGCTGTGCCGAAGAGCGTTTTCTAACCCAATAACATGACTGGTGTGCCACTCCACCAAATCCGGTTGCATCCTGATGGCTCTCTGAAAGTAACTTGAAGCCAGCAGCTTTTTGTCTGTGAACTTCATCAGGGTCCAGGCTTTTTCAGCACAGATCTCTGGATGGAGTTCTTCCTGGGATGGAGATGGGTATTCATTCATCAGGGCGTGGACCTTTGACAGGTAAGCTTGACTCTCTGCGCGTTCACCTCTGTAGTAGTGCAGCCAAGCCAGGTTCCCATGGTTCACCACCAACCAGGGACCCTCATCTGAGACCGTGTTCCTGATCTGGCGGAAGGCCTCTGCAGCCCTACTGAAGAAACGCTGGGCATCATTGCTGAGCCCCAGTTGGTAGTGGATGAACCCCTGCAGGTTGTAAATGTGACCCAGCCAGCTGTATCCCTCCTCAGTGCCGATGTCCTCCAGCTTGTCCCTGAGGCGGAGAAGTTTAGACCTGCTTGGATCCAGATCCCAGGTGAAGTGGCACTCCAGGGCCTCCAGTTTGGACTCCAGTGTTGTTGGACTCTGAGCAGCACTGATGGAGAATAAAAATAACAAATGCTAGGAAAGGTTAGGGAATGGAAGAAATAAGAATAAACAAGAGAAAGACAGAAAGAAAGACAAAAGGATAAGTCAATCATGAATCAGTGAGAAGAACGGAAAAAGGAAGGAGCAAAAAAGGGAAGGAGCGGAGCGGATGAAGAAAGAAAGGATTTAGGTAAGAATGAAAATGAAACGAGGACTAAGAGGTAGTCAAGATGAAGAAACAGTAAGGGACAATAACTGGAAGAGAAGGGAGAAAGGAAAGAATGAAGCACAAATGTTTCAGAAAGGGGAAAGGGAAATATGGCAGAAAGGAAGGAGGGGAGCACAGGAGAGGTGAAAATGGAGGTAAGAACTGAAGATAATTAGGTAATAAAGAAGCAACACAAACAAGATGGAAAAAGAAGAAAGAAGGGAGAGGAGGGAACTGAAGAAACGACTGAAAGGGACAGAAGAATGGAAAAAGGAAAAAGAAATCCACGAAGAAACTTAAAACAAAACAAAGGACTAAATGACATGAGGAACATAAAGCAAGGAAAGAAGAGGGAAATACAAAGCATGGTTGGCAAAATCCAACCTGTAACTTTGGGTCCATAATGTTTCACATATTAACAACATTACTGAATGCAGATATGACAGGTAGAAGCAGACACTCACCTCATCATGCGGCTGTTGCAGTTTGTTAAATATGGCTCCCTGGTTTCTGCTCTCTACACTAAGTACCCACTGCTGTGGGTGCAGCACCATAAAACCAGTAATGATCAACTTGAATGGCGTTATAAATGATGTCATGTTGAGTGCTGGATTTGGACTCGTCCTTCCAACTGAACAAGCACATGTCAACACGTGCAGGGAGCTCAGATGATCTTGTCTTTTTTAGTTTTGATGTAGTCATTCAAGTCTTGGCAATGGCGTCCAGAATATATATATATATATATATATATATATATATATATATATATATATATATATATATATATATATATATATATATATATATATATATATATATATATATATATATATATATAATATTCTAATATTCTACTAGAGTCACGTTCTGGTTAGATATCTGTATTCTGACTCAAGTGTGGCACTTCATCCACCCCGATAATCAAATTGAGCAATATGAAAAATAAATGGCGACTGTGGTAATTTATTATCATCCAGTTGAGGGCACTACTGAGCCTTACAGAGAATCACAGAAGAAGAGGGAGTGCGTTTTAAACGGAGAAGAAGAAGCGCGGTGACGTCGATTTCCTTGCGACAAAAATACCGTGCATGTAGCATGTAGCAGCTGCAGTTAGAGGCGACTTCCCTGGATCCTGCTGCTGGCTACGAGACTGAAACGATAATGCGAAGTTTACTGACGACCCTGTGAGTTGTAACGTTAATATGTGAGCAGAAACAAAGCGCGTGGAGTGTGGTAAACTGAGCCAGGGCGCTACCAGTACCTGCTTACTTCGCTTGTGTTAAAAACTGTCAGTTTGCTATCGTTAGCTGATATTGGAGAATGTCTAAGTTTGCTTCTGACCCGTGCCGGGCTCTGTCGGTGCTGTTTTTCCAGATGACGATGTGAGAGGCAGCTGTGTGTCGGCGGTGTTGTTGAGGAGCAGTGCATGTCCCGGCCGCAGGAGGTGGAGGAGGGCAGGCAGAGGCTCTGAGCTCTGTGTCGGTGTCCGGGATGGAGACCTGGACCCCCAACCCCCGAGCCAAGCCTTTCATTCCCCGCCAGCAGAGGAGCCTGTACCTCACCTGGAAGTACAAGCTCACCAACAAGAGGACCATCCGTCGCTTCTGTCAGGTCAGTTAAAACAACAGTTCCTGCTAAAACTCTGCTAAAATCTGCTGTTCTGTGTTACAGCAGCACTACACATCCAACTTAGGAAGTGTTCTTTATTTACAAGAGGTGAAGGGGTAGTGCCAAACGGGGGAGGCACTTCATAAAATTATTTAAAGGGATATTTTATCCCTAAAATGAAATTCACTCATTACCTGCTCCCCCGCATGCTGATGGAAAGGCAGGTGAAGTTTTATAGTCCACAGAACACAGCTTAAGGTTCATGGACAAAAGACGTTGCGCTCATCTCCCAATCAGTTGAAGAAAATGGTGACCAGGATTCACATGTTTAAAAAATACATAACAAAACCATAAAATGTCTCCATACTGCTTGTCTGAAGTAACCCAGGTGTCCTGAAGACCTGACTTGCTAAGTTGTTTTGAAAAATGTCACTGGCATCATGTTTTTAGCCCTGACATAACCTGTAGCTCCTGGGAGCTGCGTTCACATGGTCTCGCATGAGACCAACAAGAGCTCGCGGTATCTGCACATCAGTGTTTACATGCTGCCCAGAAGCCTCCCAACACACAGAGATTTGTGGAGTCAGCAGCAAGCATCAAATCCATTTCTCTGATTTAAAACTACTGTGCAGATGAGCAGTATGGAGACATTTTGTAGTTTTATTATGTTTTGGTTTTTTTTTTTTAAAGTTTGAATTCTGGTCACCATTTACCTCAACTGTTTGGGAGGTGAGAGCAATGCCTTTCCCCAGTGAACCTCTGGCGGTGTTTTGAGAACTATAAAACTTCACCTGACTTCCCATCGGCATAAGGCGGAGTAGATAATGACTTAACTTGAATTTTTGGGTGAATTAGCCCTTTAACAGTTGTCCTTAAGAGACTGATCAGCTTGCAGTGAAAGGCTAACTTAGCTCACTAACTCCGGGGCTAACTCCTATTACTGTAACCAGCAAGTGTTAAGAAAGACGTGGGAACGTTGCTGGGGTCTTAAGGAGTTGTAGCATTAACTGCTACAAATTAACTGTCGACACACTGCGCTGCTACATTAAAACTTCATACTCTGCTGTCGTTGCTGCAGCCTCCCAGTCAAACATATGTTCGCTCTCTCTTTTCTTCTATGCACCAACTCTCGCTGTCGCTCATGCTTTCTCTCTGGCTACTCACAAAAAATGAGACACTAACATCTATGTAATAATTTGGTCCATTAGGTACTAATCATGCAAGAACCTGGATTTTGGCACCCAGGGCCAGTCATAAAATTAAAAACATTTTTAAAAATGAAGTCACGCTTCAGCCACCCTCCCTACTCCAATACATACAGTCCCTTACAGTTTACATATCTATATGGGGGTAGTTTTTTGTTGTTTTTTTTCTCTCCATTTGGTTTTTGGATTCACCAAGCAGCATTTTAAGGTTTCAACTGTCCTGAATGGAAACTCTTCTCAGGCAGTGGTGCTTTGTCATTTCATAGTAAAAGTTGCCAGAAACACTGCTGCTTGAAGCCTCATTATTCTTTTTTTATTATTATTAATTCAGCTTTTGCGCTTTTTTTTTTCATGTGAATGTTATTGCTGTAATCTGGTTTCCTATATTTTATCCCTATTTTATATTTTTTTAGTATCTTATGTCATCTTGTGTTATTCTTCCTTTTTACTTGTATCCTTCTACATATTCAATGAGCATAATGTTGGAGGGAGCCTGAGATTTCATTTCACTAACTGCTTCTCTGAAATTGTTGTGCCTATGACAATAAGTTACTTAAGTCACTTGTAATGGTATTCTTACATACCATTTATACCACGGTAGCTTCCCTTTAACTTCTCTGGTTGTATTTGGCCATTTCTGGCAATGTTACAAATAAACAAGCAAGACGGTTGTCATGGCAAAGAGGTGGATGCTTTCTCATCCTGTGCTTGGAGTGTTCAGTTAGAAGAGTTGAATGAAGTGATCTCTGAGCAGTGTGTGCAGGTATATATATAAAATCTGTCATCAGAGCTGAACACTAAAACTGCTCGTCGTCTCTACCACAGTGTGTGTAACCCCAGTTTTAACAGCAAATACCTGCTTTGAACCCATGTGTCCACAATAGAAATGACATAAATCTAAATTTCACAGCATATTCTTTCTTCCTTCCGCAGGCGGGTGCTGTGCTGTTTCTGCTGATAACTGTCATAGTCAACATTAAACTCATCTTGGACACAAGAAGAGTTGCTAATGAAGATGCAGCGGCTCAAGAATATGGTGAGAAACATATCCAGTTCTCTCTCTGTTTACATATAATTTCTTTCAGGTTCTGACCAGTACAACCACTGTGAGCTCGATCAAGGTGTTAAGGTCTAATGAGGCTAAAACATGACTGTGAAATTCTTTTATGATCACATACAGTGGGGTCTAAAAGTCTGTGACCACATTGAAAAGCTCTTATATTGTCACGTAAACCTGGAAATAATCAGACATATTTTAGGTTTCGGAAACATTTAAAAGCATAAGCTGTCATGACATGTAAAATATAGAGTAGAAATGGTAGAAATGTTGAAGTAGAGACGTAGAGATATTTAAGATTCTGTACCATCTCAAGATCAGCAATCACATTTAAGCAAATTTGTGACATTAATCAACTTAAAGGAGAAATTCACCATTTTTAAAGTGAATATCCAATCAGTGCTGATGGCAAATGCAGTCAGTTGAAGCAATAATTCCCCAGTGTGTGCTGTAGTGACAGAGAATCTGAGTTTTTCCTTATGCACTGCACCTGACCAGTCATCCTCTCAGCCTGATGATCGTTTATTCCAGTTTCTTTGTGAATCATGAAGAGGGTCTCCACTTAGTTTCAAACTGGCCACAGTTAGCTGAATAGTTGGCCACTGTTGGCTCAAAACACGGCTGCAGTTGGCTGAAACACGGCCACAGTTAGCTCAAAACTGGCCCCACTTGGCTCAGAATTTGCAGCTTGTGTCAGTTAACTGGCCATGGTTAGCACAAAAACCATCTGCAGTTCTTAAAAAATGTCTGCATTTGGCTCAAAAACTGGTCAATGTTTACGAGGAAAAAAAACAGCCACAGTTGGCTCAAAAAATGGCTTTTGTCCTTAGTCGATCGTTAGTATCACTTTAAGTGGGCAAAGTTTCCAGAGCAGAATTTGACAATAACATCGGCCCTCCTAAATCTGTATCTGTCTTTAAGTCTTGTGACGCCATTTTAAAATTTATCACAAGACATTTTCACTATTAAGTATATTCATTTTATTTCAGATGGTTTCCTATTCAAGCTTTGTGATGTGGGCACAGAATGAAATAGTTAAAACCATGACTCCAGACATATTATTTAACTATGCTAAACTCTGCTGGGTATATTTGATGTCTATGGAAACTTAAGGATGTCTGCTGGAATTTGTTTTCTAAAAGTTCAGTGAGTTTCACCAATAATTGGTCTCGATTTGAGACTGTAAAGGTGGGCCTTTGGGTGGGTCTTTTAAAAAAAACAGAAAGCTTGCCTTTTCCTGGCTTGTCTGTATTTGAGGATAAAACTTAGAGCCTTTTTACCGAGATGTGTTCTGTTTTGTGAATTGTTCATTAAAGTCAAACATGTGTTGTGTAGCTATTTGACACACTGCTTTGAAAATGTATTGCATCTCAGCATAGCTGGAGTGCCTTATCTTGGTCTTATGCTCCTTTTCAGAGGACACAATACCCAACATGGAGACACCACGCAGGCCGGCTAACGGACGCAAGGTCCTGGACATTGAGGTGTACTCCAGCCGCTCCAAGGTCTATGTGGCAGTGGACGGAACCACTGTAAGTAAAAATGAAATAACGGTTTGTCAGGAAAAGAGTATGAAACTGACAAAATGTCCCGATAGAGCATGTCTTTACTTTGCTCATCTCCTGCAGGTGTTGGAGGACGATATGCGGGAGCAGGGCAGAGGCATTCATGTGATAGTTCTCAACCAGGCAACTGTAAGTTTTTACTGCATATTCTTTTTGTATAAAGTTAAGAAATGACTTTGCTTTCATTTCACTTCTATATCTTTTATTTGTTGGTAATTATAGTGGATACTACTGTACCCATTCCTCCATCATCAACATCAACTTGGACTCAATAGTGAACTGATCAGAATTAAGTGGTCAAAGGTCAAGGGACACTGTGACCTTGCATCTGTCTCTTTCTCATGAACACATTTATTAAGATATTTATTTAAGTGCAATTTTTTGGTAACAGAGCCTGAGAGCCTTTTGAGCCTTATTTATGTTTTTATTTATTTAGGAATTTTTTTTTCACATTTTAATTCCAATATT
Source organism: Plectropomus leopardus (assembly GCF_026936395.1). Classification (NCBI taxonomy): domain Eukaryota; kingdom Metazoa; phylum Chordata; class Actinopteri; order Perciformes; family Serranidae; genus Plectropomus; species Plectropomus leopardus. Next base: position 4,855,028 of record NC_142180.1, read on the forward strand.
TAATATTTTTGAGAGTTAAGAGTTCTCTTTTGAAAGGATGTAGTTGCATTAGTGTGCTTTATTATCATTATATCAGTGGCATGAATGGTCATGAAAGGTCAACAATAATGCCATTCATTGCAATTTTTTTTGGAAAATATATCATTCAACAAAATTTGTTATGGTGACAGGCCTATCTGTTTGTCTCAGGGTCATGTGATGGCTAAGAGGATATTTGACACCTACTCCCCCCACGAGGACGAAGCCATGATCCTCTTCCTCAACATGGTGACCCGAGGCCGAGTCCTCATATTCACTATAAAGGTCAGTCATTGCCTCCGTCTCAATGATGAACAAGTTATTCATGTGACATTTATGTGTCATTCAGACTGATGATAAATTAAAAGACGAGGTGTTTGTCCTGCAGGATGAGGGCACCTTCCACCTGAAGGATGCTGCTAAAAACCTGCTCAAGAGTTTGGGCAGCCAGGTGTCCCTCAACCTCAGCTGGAGGGACATGTGGACCCTGGTGGTGAAGAAAGGAGGTAGAGGAGCAAACTTTAAATTCTTTAAAGTAACTCTTTCTCATAGCTTATCTGCACCCAAATACAATGGTGATAAGAGAATGTGCCGTGTCCTTTGTGTGAAGAGAACCTAAGCTAATAATGAAGTGCAATAAAAATGATGAGCGTATAAGGTACAGAAAAGCCTAAAATTCATGATGCTGTTGAAAAAAACCCCAAAATGTCTTGATGGTATTTCATTATCTCATTAGTGCCAAAATCAACACGGCCACACCATTGCAGACCCTTTTTTTGTGCGTATGTGTGTGTGTGTTTTTTCTAAATTATTGCGCTTGCTTGGCCTGCTGGCTGTGTGTGTGTGTGTGTGTGTGTGTGTGTGTGTGTGTGTGTGTGTGTGTGTGTGTGTGTGTGTGTGTGTGTGTGTGTGTGTGTGTGTGTGTGTGTGTGTGTGTGTGTGTGTGTGTGTGTGTGTGTGTGTGTGTGTGTGTGTGTGGTATTCCAGGTCAGGTGTATGGAGAGAAGCACTCAAAATCTCCAGCTCTGTCCACCTGGGGAGACCCGGTGCTGCTGAAGACCGAGGTGCAGCTCACTGCCTCTGAAGGTAAAGTACACTTCCAGCATGCTTGGAAAACTTTAAACAATCTCTAGCAATCATTTTGCCCTCTAAAGGTTGAAACCTGCTATTGCAACTGAACGTTGCTATTGGCTGATCCTTGTAACAGAAGCCTGCTTTCATCACCAACTGCGCCCCCTGTCAATGCCCCCTCACCAACCAACTACTTTATGCTGCTGCGTTTTATTAGAAGTTCCACTTCCCAGCGTTCACTTTCCCTCAGCCCATGGTATTACAAAACATATAACATCGCATAGAGAGCCGAGAGAAAGCTGTAAGGTGATTGGAATGAAACACATCTGCCCTTGTTCACTCAGCTTGACTATCACATATCACCAGCCATGCGCAGGATTTGTGCTATGCTGCTTTTTGCAATGAATCAGAAATAGCCCACACATGAATAAATGAAATACCTGCAGACTTATTTCTGTGAGGTGAGACCGTCTTCTGCAGATAATACATCATGCAATACATCAGCAGTCACTTGGTAATTAGCTGCATCAGGTTTTGATTTAGAAATTTCTTTTTGTTATCTGCATCATGATTATCATAACTTTTATTTCTACGGGTTTATGATGTCTTGCAAAGCAGCAGTTTTCCTGTGTAATCACAGATAATGTTGGGAATGCAGAAATCACACAGCTGAACTGTGCAACAATATTTGTAAATATTAACTGCAATTAAATATTCAACAGTTTTCTAACGGCTGATAGACGAATAAATCTGTAGACATGTAAGCCCACCGATACATCTTTTAGACATTGTTCACATTCCAAGGTGGAGGCATTCAAGCTAAAAGTGAGGGGTTTAGTTTCTCCTTTAAGTACTTTATGAAGATGTCTTTTGAACGTCTAACAGTCTGAATGTGATCCTGCATCCTGCAGAGGCAGAGTGCCACTGGGCAGACACTGAGCTCAACAGGAGGAGGAAGCTCTTCTGCAGCAAAGTGGAAGGATACGGCAGCATCTGCAGCTGCAAGGACCCGGCGCCCATTGAGTTTAACCCTGATCCTGTAAGACACACAGCAGAGTTCCTTTTTTTATTGCCGCTTTTGACTGCACCAAATCAAACCATGCCGCGTAGATTTGCAGCTCCTTTGTCTGTTTTAACATACCAAGCCATGCCAGAAATCGACCATCTCAGGAGTAGTTCCTAAAGTATGCAAGACAGCCTCCAAGCAGGTAGCGGTTATGTCTCACAGACCGCAGCCAACCCCTGAGGACCTCCCTTCTCCCTCTAAAACAAGCGTGTGTGTTGTGAGACTCCACTTACCTCCTGTGCAGGAGACCAGAGATGTTTTTAAAAGTCTCTGTGTGTTCAGCTCTCAGAACTTTTGTAGCTTCTAACTGTATCTCCGTGGTTTAGAGTTTAGTTTCTCTCCTGCGCCCTGATTGTACTTTAATGTTTCATGTTTGCTTTCAGCCGTATGCAGGAGTCTTTTAAGCTGCTGCTAATAAAAGCATCATTTCCTTATTTTGCTGCTTCACAACAAATGCTTGCCATAACGAGGTAACAGGGGACTTTTATTGTGAAGTATCTATTGGAAATATACACAGCTTGTTTTACCATGCTGTGATACAAGGCCTTGTTCAGTGATAAGTCTTTCCAGAAAGGTGGGGTTACTCTGGTGGTGTTCAAGGAGCTGAGTTCAGGAGTCAGCCCTGGCAGTCTTTTGGTCACCAGTCTTGTGGCCAGCTGATTTAAAAGCCAGTTTTTGACAGCCTCATCCTGATCCTTGTTCACATTTTCCAGTCTTTTGTGGACGTTTCTGCAGCAAGGGATTCTATCACAGCTCTTTGCTTCTGACAGACCTCAAGAGCAGTGGCTATGTTGAACTTTGCTGTGGGACCGAAGTTCTTGTAAACAATTAAAACAAAAAAACAATAATCTCAAGAAGACCCCTACAGAAATGTGTGCACCAAATTTGAACAAGTTTTAAAAAAAATCTCTTTGCAATTGAGTTGGGGCATTATTTTTTGAACTTTGCTCACGTGTGGAGAAAATTGGTAACGGTCCGCTAATCTACTGTTCTGAAAAGTCGATCCAGATCCTTATCTGCCGTCTTTATATCTGACAACAAAGGTTTTAGCGTTAACACAACTATGTCGTGCAGAACATTTCAGTCTGGATTCATAGTCATTTTCACACTGTACTTTATTGTCCAAATAACACTCAGCTTGAGGACCTCAATTTTTCAAACTGACAGTGAATTTGTTTTACTCTCTTTTTTTTCCCAGCTGCCAAAAAATAACGTCATCAACGTCCCGGTGGCTGTCATAGCAGGGAACAGACCCAACTATCTCTACAGGTGAGATCTAACAACTAATAATGTAACTTATCAGTGTGATTATTGAGCTTTTTTGGTTCCTGTTCTATAAAAGGAAGCATAAACGGCAGCAGAAGTTGCTCCAAAGAGATAAGACTTTCATTTGCTCTGCAGTACTCTATTTCCTACTTTGCAAAGTAATTTTTCTTAAATTGTCTTATTTGTTAAATTTTAAAAATCCTAGAAAAGACCACTGGCTGAACTAGTTAAGTAAATGCACTTATTATTTTCTATGCTGCATTTGTATATTCAATAATTTCTATGTTTGTCATTTGAAGCATTTTATTGAGAGGGGTCAGTTTTTGCAAATTGTTAGCAAATATACACAGTGTAGAGGTGAGGTTTGATTGGTGTTTGATTGGTTTGTGTGGAGTGGCCTATGATTTTTATTTATGAACTATAAAAATAATTGTACTTTTTATTGTTATTTCCTTGACAAACTGCATTTCAGCATCTTTGTGTCTTGAAAGTCACTCATCTTTGTACGTCTGTTCAGTTTGTTTGCTTGTTGCTCTTCGTTACATTTTTATTCAGTTGTGTAAAGCGTTATTGGGTTTCTAAGTTGTTATTATTATATTAGTATTAAAGTTGGCATCTCCTCCCTTAGACATACATTATTAATTATTATAAAGAGAAATAACATCCACCTTTGTTAAATTAGAATGAACCACACAATCATACAAAAAGGATATTGCTCTTATTCCTCTCTTGTGCCCTAAAATAAAATCCCATTCTGTTTGCCTGTTTTCAGGATGCTGAGGTCGCTTCTTTCAGCCCATGGCGTCAACCCGCAGATGATCACTGTCTTCATCGATGGATATTATGAGGTACCAGGTTTCTGTTTCCTCTCTCATTTCTCAAATCTTATCCATCCACGGTGCTGGTCAGTATACAGTCAGTAAACCCCCTATTCCAGAAAAAGTAGGACCCTGTGTAAAATGTAAATAAAAACAGAATGCAATGATTTGCAATGCTTATGACCTTTGACCCCTCAGACAGCACTGCATTAAAAACTGACATGATTATGTGAAGGCTATTACTACATGCAGTTAATAACACTTCAGAAAACAGTTGTTGGTAAACACAGTTTGTAGCTGCATCTGCACATGCAAGTTCAGAGCATGCAAAGTGAAAGCCAGATATTAACAACGTCCAGAAACACCGCAGACTTCTCTGAGCTCATCTCAGACGGACTGACACAGTGGAAAAGTGTGCTGTGATGGTATGGGGGATGTTAGTGCCCATGGCATCATGGGTAACTTCTCTCTTTTTGTTCTGAATTGTTTTTGGTAATTCTTTCCCTCTCCGTAAACACAGCAAGCAACACATTACACACCCTTCACTTCACTTCTGTTGTTTGGATGATTGTGAAAAACTGAGCTGTGCTTCTGGAAGGGAACCTTTTTTTTGTTGCAAACTGTTTTTTTCAAGCTTGGGAAAGAAGGAAGAATATTTTGTTTAAGACTGAACAGCAAAATAATGTTAAATCTCTGTAATGAAATTAAATGTACATATTTTTTTGACGGCTGCAACTGCAATTGCACACACACACACATCCTGTGGGCACATATTGCACAAAGTGGCAGATGAGAAAAAGATGGAAAAAAATCTAACAAACAAAGCAAAACTAAAACAGAACAGAATCAGAACTAAACAATAGAGAGAAGTAGTGATCAGATAAAATATCTGTTGAGATTAGAGAGATAATATAGGAGAGAAAGGAGTCCTAAGTTTTGTGGAATCTTTTCACAGATCCTCTGACTGTGTGCTTGATGTTCTGTAAGGGGAGAAAAGACACTAAGTCCCTTAACCAAGAAGTTGTGCCAGGGAGGTTAGGGCTTTTCCACTGTGACAATATATACAGAGTTTGGCTATAAGTGAAGCATATTATCATAGTTTTGAGTGTGTGTTTACTGTTTGTATTTGAGCTAAGGAGCAAACGGCAACAATTCCTCCTTTGTTATATTCTCTTTCAGATCTTTTCTCCAAGCCTGCAGAATACTTTTTGAGAATTTTTTGCACTCAATAACACACAGATTGCATAAAATAGACACGTTCCTTTAGCGAGTAGATAGAGGGGGAAGCTCTAAACTATCATGCTGTCCAGATTTAATAATATTACAATCTGAAGATATTAAAATATTTGAAACCTTTAATTAATAATCTCATTGAAACGTGATGAAATCATTTCAGGCTTTTGTAACACTCCGTTTGGTCTATTATCCTTACATAGTGCTATTTTGTTGTTTGCCTTCCTGTTAGATCCCCTGGTTGCTCTATCACTCATACATTTTTGTGTCTGTGTTTTGTTTTTGTTTTTTAATTCAGGAGCCTATGGATGTCGTAGAGCTCTTTGGACTGAAGGGAGTTCAGCACACACCAATCAGCATCAAGAATGCCAGAGTGTCCCAGGTAAACAGCAGTTAGCTCAATACAAAATTCATATCACAGATTTTCTTTAAAAAATACACTTTTTTAAAGTAAACTAATTACAAGCCATTTTCGCCAGGATTTTATGTTTCCACTGACGATCAGAGCTGTCACATCCATAAAAATATGTGGAGTTCAGGCCTGTGTGACATCACTGAAGTAGCTGAGAGCTTTAGCAGTTTTGCTGTTTTTGTGTCTGTTCTGAAAACCTCTGTTTTCTGTCACAGCATTACAAGGCCAGTCTGACTGCAACTTTCAACCTTCACCCAGTGAGTACTTTGGTCTCTTATGAATGAGCAGAGAGATGTTTATGTGATACTCAAACCCAAAGTCTTTTCAGTATCACTCAGACAGAGAGGGAAGCTGTAAAACAAGGGTGGTTTTTTCGCAGTATTTTAATTAAGAAAAATAGATTTTTTTGCCTCATTTGTATTACTGGTCAGTTTATTTTTTTGTGTAAGTAGTTGACTTGTAGGCTGCACTGAATACATGATGTCTAATGTCTCATGATGGTCACTGACCCAGCATGCATTATTTGTTATTCTCACCAGGAGGCCAACTTTGCCATCGTCTTAGAAGAAGACCTGGATATTTCCATCGACTTCTTCAGGTATGTCCTCACAGTATGCGCAAATACCGCCAAAGATACCTGAGGAAGTACTGTAGTATATGAAAGTAGAGTGTAAATAATAAGGGGACGTGTTAATGAGTTGATGTCCAAACCGTTAGCGGCAACTATTTTAATGATCTATGAATTGTTTCCGTCATTAAGCACAAATTACAATTGGCCGTTATTTGCAGGTTTTTTGTTTGAGAAAAAAAAATTGCAGACTAAATAATAATAAAAATAATCAATTATGAAAATGCATGAGATCATATATCAGCTAAGGCTGTCAGCCTTAACACATTAATCACGATGTGATTAAGGTCCATAATTAATGCTTTAATTTTTTTAATGGTGTTATTCACCGGCCAACATTTCCATTTAATTGCATTTAATCCATAATCGCAATTTACTATAGAAATTCTAAGAGTGATCGCAATTTTTAAAATGAATTGTTTGACAGCCCTAATATCAGCACATCTGTAATTAAATTTTTCCATGAAAACAGATCAGTGAAGACTGTTACAGCCTTTTGTCAGGCTTCACAAATGAGGCAACATTTCATGCAATGGTGTACATGGCCAAAATAGTGCTGACTCAGACCTAGCCAACAGGACTTAATGCATGCTTACACATAAACACACAGTTACTCTTCCACTATGTTGAGGAATAGAGGCATCAGAATGCATTACAGGGCTCACCTCTACAGGTAGCATTCCAGATATAGCCTGTTTTTTCAGGATTGTGATTGGCAAACATCTCTGTGTGGCTATAGATTTACAGTAATATTTCTTCCCATTGGTGTGGCCATGCTCCTGCTTTCAGACAACTTTCACAAGTTTTGAAACCTGAGAAAATTGGTGAGATTTCTTTCAGAAATACGGGAAAAAAACACTGAGCAATATCCCAAAAATGTATAAAAGAGGAAAATGATTTACTGAAAAGGCTTTGGGAAAAATATACAGAAAACTACACTATTAATTACCATAATTATATTTTAAAAATGTATTTACAGGATTATAACTTTTGAGCTGTTTTTTTTAAAGATAATTTCCTTGTTTTGTTTTTTCTTTTTTTTAATTTCTTGTTTTTGTGTGTGTGAGTGAGTTTGTTGTTTGCTACTTGTTTTTGGCTAATTGTCATATTATTTAATTGTACTTTTTACTAATTTCTTGCTTATTTCTATGTCATCTCGTTGAAAGTTACTCATTGCCTTTTTTCCATGTTTTTGAAATAAATTGCACTAATTTGCAGAGGATTCAAAGGGTTAAAAAACATGTTCTAGACTTTACAGCTTCAGTAGAGGACCACGAACCTCTCAGCTGTCTGTCTGTCACTAGGTGGCAGTAGATCCACAGTAATCAATCTGCCCTCAGCTCCGTTAGAAACTCCAGCCTGCCTTTGTTGGACAGACTGGGCTTTGAACTGTGCGTTTGCGGCTCTAAAAGCTCCAGCTCCCCTCCTGGGCTGACTGGGCTGTTTGAAGCGTCAACTTCAAATGGTTCAGAAGCACTCGCAGGCAAAACGCACTCAGCTTTAGTGCCAGTTTGCTCTCTGAAAGAGCTTCAGGCTTTCAGTTAGACAGCAGTGAAAACCAGAACGTGCCCAGCTGTCAACAAAGACAAGTCTGTTATTATTTGATGTTTACTGCTATAAACTCAGCTCTTCCAGAGTGCTGGGAGTCTTAACAAAGTCCTAAATTCAATTTTACAAACATCAGATTAGAATAGATTTTTGAATTCATGATTGAGTCATGATTTCTACAGTTTTCTTTTGTTTGAATTGGTAGATTTGTTCAGCCAACTTTATGCTTCCATCTATTCCAAAAACAAATGGACTGACTCTATACTGACCTGCTGCACACACTGTACCTGCAGGGTCCAGGTTAAAGTTGATACTTGGCCAATTTTCAACCAGCTGTGTATCAAATAATGTGGCCAGTATGTTTAGATGAACTGTGGTAAACTTGCCTCCATATATCCTGGGCCAAGATATTTTCCCCTATTAAATGACATAATTTACATCATTAGGCAGTGTTTTGCAGGCTCTCAAGCTCCTACTTCTCTAGTTCCAAATGTTTATATTGCCAGCCACCACGTACACAAAGAGTATAGAGCTGGATCAAGAGACTTACCCACCCCTTCCTCTGTCTCTCAAACTCAGACTGAAAAATGATAAAATGCTAAAACTAAGAGGTGCTCATTGATTATGTTACTGCACTGTGTATGTCTCCCCTGAAATGTTCTCAAAAACTTTTTTTAACGCCATGTTTGAACAATAAGACTAAGCTGCTCTGGTCAAATATAAACCAAGATTCTGTTAGTGTTGCAAAATTCTCACCTCAGATATCTTCAAAAACAAGTTTTAGCTTACTGTTTAACACGAGATCTGGCCGGCCGTCATTGTTTCACATGGACCAGTCTGTGTGTGGCGTCATCCACCATCGGGAGTGTTTATTGGTCTGCTGTGGTGCACTGCATTCTAGTAGTTTTAGGTTTTCTACCTCTTGAGCCAAAGCACCCTTTTCTCTTTAACATACAGCCTTGCGTTCTCTCATGACACAAAATGGCCATCAGACTATGGAAAAGTAGAACATCTGGACTTTTTTTTCTATCTGTGGCAGACTTGGTCAACCATGCAAATGTGCTACATTGGAAATAAGTACTTATTTGGAATATCCAAATGGACAATGCTAATTACAGGACCTGTATGGAATTTGGAATATTGTCATATTTTGACACTGTTAGTTCACTCTTGCCCAGCACAGCTTCATAATGCTGTAAACAGTGATGCATCTGCTTCTGTATGATCTTATGTTTCTGTTGCTTTTCTGTTTCTCTCCCGAAGTTTTCTGAGTCAGACCATCCACCTGTTGAATGAGGATGACAGTCTGTACTGCATCTCAGCCTGGAACGACCAGGTGAGTGCTGCCTTCGTCATCTGCTCACACTGTACCTGCCCTTTGTTCTAAAGCCTCCACTCTTTCTGTGAGGTCTGTCTGTGACTTTTCCGTTTTCCATTTACTCTTTACTTGTTGTTAATAATAATAATAATAATAATAACTTTTATATAACTATATATAACTTTATATAGCACCTTTAAAAGCAGAGGTTGCAAAGTACTTTGACAAGCAAAGCAAGGCAGATATGGGATACACAGACAGCAATACAACACTGAAAAGCCAAATAATCCTATTAAACATGAGCAGGAAGAAACTAGGGTAGAGTTGGGATAGAATTAAAACCGGAGGACAATTAATGCAAGATGCAGGGCGCATAATGTCAGTATAATATCATACAATGCAACAGACCAAAAACAACAACAACAGAAACAACAAAAGCAATAAAATCACAAATAAAAGGAAGAAGAATTGATGAAACATAAATTTAAAAGATAAAATAAATAAATTTAAAAAATAAAAAGCACAGTTCTACAAGTCTACAAGAGATGGTTATCCTGATGCAGTTTGGATGCAGGAGTTTGTGTCTTTTAGCTGTCAGTCAGATGTCCGTTATGCAACCACTGTGTGAACAGCTCTGGAGGTTTACGGATTGTTTGACTTTAACAAAAGAACACGTTATAAGTTTCTTTTTTATAAGTTTGAAGTTTCAGTTTTCTTTTAACCTGAGGGTGTAACTTAACAACATCCACATTTGGAGACACCACAGGATCTGTTTACCATGTGTCCCTAAACATAGAACAGCTTAACAAATCTCCCACTCTGTTTTCTCTTCTCGTTTCATTTTACCCCTGCTGTGATGTGGCGTCATTCATTTTCTACCCACAGATTGGCCTGCAGGAAGACTTGACGCCCACAGAAAAGTTGCCTGTCACTGTTGCTGTGTTTGTTTCCAGGGCTATGAGCACACAGCGGAGGACCCAGCGCTGCTGTACAGAGTGGAGAGTATGCCCGGCCTGGGCTGGGTGCTGAAGAAGAGCCTCTACAAGGACGAGCTGGAGCCAAAGTGGCCGACACCTGAGAAGGTGCGGGATTTAAGAACACTAACCAGTGCTCTGGAGGTTTTCCTACACCTGTTACCAGTTGTGCATATTTTACATCCCTGCTGATCATTTTATAAATCACACCAGACTGGTTTCAAACCTTCCATTCTGATATTGTTTTCAGGTCATTCCTTGAAAAATACTAAGGATTCCATCACAGTCATTTAGTTTACTTTTGATTAATTATTTATTTATGTAGTGACTTTTGCAGACAAAGTTAAAGACTAGCAGCTGAAGAAAGTAGAACGTCGAGCAGCTAAAAAGACATATTTGTCTCTGGAGTTTGCAGAGATCAAACCAAAGCTAAAGTGAGGTTGAATATTGGACTTCTGTCATTCATCAGGTGGACGCAAACCATCATTTTCTAAGATATTAATTTTTCAAATATTGTCTACAGCCTGTTGCACAGCCCCCAAGTAATATTAATATTAGCAGCTATTTCAGATTTAGTCTTAGTTTTAAGACAAAAATGCTTATTAGTTTTATTCACATTTTAGTCATTTTAATCCATCATAGTTTTAGTCGACAGAAACGCAAAACAACCGACAGTGTAACATCCAAACAATAAAACACAGCTTGAACGTTGACGGTATATATCCAATAAATGTGGACTGTGATAAGATTATCTATGTGCATCAAGTGTTAACATCCACAAGATGATTTTCATAAAATGAACTGAAGCCAGGGGCTGCCTGAAAGGAAGGAAATCGGTCTAAATTTTATCGCGTAACTTTGAAACTGGTCAGCATTGTGTCAGCAAGTGTACACAACTTGCAGTTAAGAAGTTAAAACATGAAAAAGAACCTGCATGGTGCTTAAAATGTGTGTGTGTATGTGTGTGTGAGGTTGTCTTGAGGATGTTGGAGACTGTGGATAAAGTGTGTGTGTGTGTGTGTGTTTGTCCTGCAGCTGTGGGACTGGGACATGTGGATGCGAATGCCGGAGCAGAGGAAAGGCAGAGAGTGCATCATCCCTGACGTATCCCGCTCCTACCACTTCGGCATCATCGGCCTCAACATGAATGGATATTTCCATGTAAGATCTGAAAGTTGTTTTTTTTCTTTTTAAGTGTTTATAAGGCTCCATGATCCAAGTTAAAATTATAACCCAGGGCAATACAAGTCAGCATACTCAGTCACACTATTCATTAAGATCTAAACCAGACACTTCAGAGCTTTAATAATTAAACATGATGAGCACATTAAAAACATAAAGCTGCATTACAGTCTGCAGCCAGATAACAGCTCACCGACATAATCACAATTTTGTTTATTCTTTAGGACTTGCTTTAAAATCACACACTTATATTGCTCTGTCCACAAAATGCACTTTTTAAAATCAAGCTTTTAAAAATATTATACATTTATATGATTTAATTTTTTAACCAACATCAGTCCTAATCATACATATCAAATATTCATTGATTTTCAGAATTTTAACCCTTTAAATTTCAGGTTTTTGTCATGATGCCACTATGTTTTTAAATGGAAAAAAGCACAAAAAAAGAATATGATTAAAAAAATGACGTCATCTGTTGGAATATAGCAAAAAGATTTCAAATTCCAAGTTTGAACGGGTTACGAATGTAAGAATTTTGTTAACAAAGTATATTTTACACTTATTATAGGAGCTGAGCTGGAAATTCCAAGATTAAACAAAAATACACAATCTTGCCAAAAAGTTATGCCAAATGCATGACCACAGCCAAAATGATCAAAAAATGAAGAATGAAAAGAGCATCAAATGCACCAAACAATCTCTAAGGGTTAAAATAACAAAGGAGGCTGTCGCAGCCCTGTTATAGACAAAATATTGTTTCGTGTTGTATGCTTCTCTTAGTTTTTAAGGTGAATCACTTTCTGACAGTATATAACTGTTACATTGAACTGGACTCTTTTCTGTGTCACAGGAGGTTTATTTCAAGAAACACAAGTTCAACACTGTTCCCAATGTGCAGCTGAAGAACGTTGACAGGTGTGTATGGGCTACGTGATTTCTGTTCATGATGTGCTGTTTTTCATATCACGTGATGTTGAACTGTTTGGAAAATGATTTGGCAACACAGTGACAGTCTCTGTGTTCTTCACAGTTTAAAGAAAGATGCTTATGAAGTGGAGATCCAGAACCTGCTGAAGTGAGTGAGACACAGAAGACACACTGAGCCTGGAGATGATTTAGGTTACACTAGAAGCTTTAGATAAAGGTAAAACATGTTATCGTGTGCGTGTGCGTGTGCGTGTGCGTGTGTGATCTCAGGGAGGCAGAAGTGCTGGACCACACTAAGAACCCGTGTGAGGACTCTTTCCTGCCAGACTCTGAGGGGAAGACCTACGTCATGTTCATTAAGATGGAGACAGAGACGGACACATCCACCTGGACAGAGCTGGCTAAGGTACTCAGTCAGAGCAGAAACACTGGTTGGTAGTGTAGTGTAGACAGTAGAAAGGTATTAATTATTTTTCTATTGACAGGCTAGTCATTTAAGGTGTTTTCTACCTTGATGTGTTTCCACTGTTGTCTTCCTGCAGTCTTCCTCGGAAGAGTCACGTGATGTTGTTGTGATAGGTCCTGTCAGCTGTTTTATACAGGTTCGGTTGTCCCGTCAAACCTGAAGAGATATGGTCTGATTTTGGGTTAATAGATTTCAGGGCTCACATCAGACCACTACAAAAGAGAAAACCACATCATGGACTGGTAAAAGGCTAGCTTATTTGGTCAGAGAGCAAAAACAACCACTGTTGGATCAGGAAGGCCACAGAGATCTGGAAACTGGCCAAAAGGACAGTAACCCGGTATGAGGGGGCATACATGTTGTCCTACACCTGGCATGCTGTCTTTAAGAAACTGTCGGACGCAATTCCGGCCTGTGGCCCTTTGCTGCATGTCACCACCCCCCAAAAAAAGGCTGTCTGTTAACAGGGGGTGTAGTCGTCTTGTCAAACCAAAAGCTGACAAGACACGTCACAACATCAGGTGACTCCTCTGAGGAAGACAGCAGTTGAAACATGTCGAGGTTCAAAACACCTTATAACACCTTTCATAAGACAAAATTTAATAAGTTTCAGAAGAGACTAAATTAACCTTTTTGGAAGATAGCAGAAAGGTAATGTTATACACTGGAGAACTGTTGGTTTGGTTCTTTACAGCTTACAGAGAAAAAAATCATCAGGTTTAATGGTGCTGCAGTAACAGTCTTACTTAATGAGTGTTAGTGGTGGTAGTGTGAGCAGGTGAGGCTTTGTGTTTTTCTATCTGCAGAGCTTCGATCGCGACTATTTAGTAACATTTTGAGACCATAGAGCACCAGAACAACTTGCAAATATTAATAATATATGAACTGGAGAGCTGTTAGTTTGTTGCCAGCTCACAGTGGATGAATCCTCAAATCACGGTTATGGTGTAACTGTCTGCTAACACTAACATCCAACTGTTGACCGGAAGCTTCAAGTCCACAACAAAAAAAATTAACACCTCTGGCCCGGGAACAAGCTGGGTCCTTCAGAATAAAAGCATCATGGGTTCTGCTTTAATTTATATAATTATGACAATACTTCATTTAACTTTACTATAAAAGTACTTTATTCAATCTTATAATCTACTTTATTTAACATAACAGTATTTTAGTAAGCTTTATTATATCAGCAGTTTATGTAACTGTACTTTATGGTAGTAGATTCTTTATTTGTAACTGTTGTTAATGTAATAATTTGTATTATAGTAGTTCACAGTAGTTTAGAGGAGATTTCAAAATTTGGAGATATTTATTGTGCCTCATGAAAAAGTCTAAAAATATGATATGAATGTGATATTATTTTAAAGCCATATCACCCAGCCCTAGTGACATTAATAGTGGCTGTTGGACTTTTAAGAGATCTGTGTCGGTGGCTGTGCATATTTTAGACCATTAGCTACAAATGGAAAGGATTGTCCGTTTTCCAAATCACAGCCACTGAATTCAGTTAATTTTATTGAGGATCAACATGCCGTTGATTGATAATCATTCACTATCAACATGTTGTTGGCTTTATATTTTGCCATAGTTTCGCTGTGATTGTGAGGTAGTGCAGTTTCATGTTAAAGCTGTTTTGAAACTCACTGTTGGTCAAGGTCCAAGGAGTGCTTTCACTGTCATTTTTGTCTGTATTTGTTATTCAGCATTCCTTTTTTGTCACAGGACAAAGAAATCATCACGTTTGATGATTTTGGCTCATGAAATGAATCCTGCCATAAGGAACAGGATAAGCAGTCTCGTCTCTCTGTGTCTTCTGCTCAGTGCCTCCATGTTTGGGACCTGGATGTTCGAGGATATCACAGAGGTCTGTGGCGGCTCTTCAGAAAGAGGAATCATGTCCTGGTGGTGGCTGTGCCCATCTCCCCATACTCGTAAGTAAAGTTCAGATTACACTTTGTACCAGGAGTGGGCGATAAATTGAATATAGTCGGGGTATCACGGCTTGTTCCACGTGCGATGTATGAAATAACCATTGCGGACATCGAGTTTAAATTGTCTTGTTTTTTGTAGCCACCAGCATAAGACTCGCTGCTATGGCTCTGTGCCTCCCGCAGACACGGGCAAAAAGAGCAGAGCTCCAAATCGTGACTATTTAGTCACATTTTGTAACCATAGAGCACCACTGAGACTCTATGGGGCCGATCACACAGAGACTCATCATGTCAGGTGCGAAGGCTTCAAAAACGCCTCAGCAGCACATCTGCTAAAACAGCTGTGAGCGCCTGTGGAGTGGGGCTACATGGCGTGGCCAAAAGTGACATTGACAAGTGGTATGACTCCGTGCTGTGAGTGGAAAAATGGAAATATTTTAACTTTTAGCGCACCCAAACACACCCAGAAAAATATGTCGAACAACAGCAAGAAAGGAGCACCAGACAGGTGTGCTGTACCACAGGGAAACAGTGGTTTCCCTAGCGACGCTTCCCTAGCAACGCACCTCTCTCGACGCATCTTGGTGTAATCGGCCCCTGTGTGTGGTACACATATCACAGTTTGAGAAGACCCAGTGCTGTAGGTAAAAAAGCTACCATATCTTTTATTTCCAAAAAAATGTGGAGAATAGAGAAGATAACAATCCAGATCCCCAGCATCAAACAACAAATATGTCAAAACCTTTCCCTTTTTTATCTCACACCACTCTATTCTGTCTCTGTCCTCCTGTCTGTCCATTACTTTGTCTCATGACCAGTGTGAAGAAACCAGCCAGTGTCACTCCCATTCACTTAGAGCCTCCGCCCAAAGAAGAGGGAGCACCAGTGGAACAGATGTAGACCTGATGTTACACACACACATACACACACACACACACACACACACACACACACACACACACACACACACACACACACACACACACACACACACACACACACACACACACACTTGACACAACCAGTCCAGGCCTTAACTCCTCTTCACCAACAACCACTAATAATCCAGCCTGGGACCCACAACTACAAAACTGACTTTTTCCTAGATGCTGAACTTGTATGCACAAGGATACCTGGGAAATGGAGTCCAATTTTGTTTTTTTCTTACTTTAAAACAAGAAAGAGGGATTAACACTACAAACTGCACTACTTAATCCGTCCAACAGCTCAAGGAGGAACAGTGATGCTAAAACCAGTTTTGAATGAACAACCAAACCAGTATACAACTGTCAACAGATGTCGGTTTCTGTGACTACTGTGGGCTCCGCCACCGTCTGACAAATTTCAAATCAAGCTGTGATTTTTCAGCAAGAACAGTACAAATGATACAAACACACACTCACTAGAGTTAAGCCACTTTTTCCTCTTAGTTTGTTGTGTTTTTAACTACTGAGTGCTTTGTTCATTTTGTACATACGTTTTAACTTATCTCTATTTATTTTACATCCGTCAATCAAAAATGAGCGGTTTGTTTGCTTTTTTCTTTTTTAATAGATCCACTTTTATCAAGATCAGTGCATTTTTAAGAGCCTAACGTTTACAGATAATAAAATAATAATGTATATACATGCCTATATATTTTTTGATGAAAAATTTAAAGGGTACGCATATTTTTCAGCATTAAATATTGAGTTTGAGTGAAAAAGTTGATAACAGCCCTGTGGGTTTTTACTATTATTGACTGCTTGGGTCAGTTGCTTCGGATCAAGTTTCATGAGGGGAAGTCATTGGTGGCTGAAAGAGACGAAAATGAGAAAATATGAATAGATTTAGAGACATACACTCCAACTAGAAACACAATAAAACACGTCTATCAGATTGTATCACAGTTATGCTTTCCACTGAAAAGTAAAAACAGAAAAAAAACTCTCCTTTTCTTTTTGAATTAAAAAAAACAACTAGTTTTTGACTTGATATAGGCAAAGTTCTTTCACAGCTTTTTAAGTTCAGAGAGAACACATAACACAGACATTCACACCACAAAATAAAAGTGGATTTTTTTTTTTTTATTAAAAAAGAAGGTTGCATATTTAATTCTGTTTATAACTGTAAATGCGGGGTGACATTTTTGTTGCATGTTCTTGATTCATTATTATTTTATTTTTTGTATTAGAATTGCTTTATTCTTAAAAAGAAAGAGACGGATAAAGAAATGTACCATTCAGTCTCAAAAGACTATTCAGTGCATTGCGAGCTCATTGCAGTGTTTTGTTTGCAGTGTGTTTCTAATTGCAGTGTTTGTCAAATTTTTAAAAAAATGAGCTTGTTTTCCTGGTATGCAGAGTTTTGGCCTCTTTCAGCCGCCATAAAAGCTAGAGGCTCCAACACTCTAACAGAACGTAGCAACTTTAACCATTTCATACACTCTTCATCTTGACAGAATACACAAAGCCCACCCAGGTATTTATTGGCCACAGGTCATATGATTTATGAATATTGAAATAGTAAGGAGCCGGGTTATAGAACAGACAGATATTTAAAGGGTCCTCATGTGTTTGCATTATTTTTTTTGTTGTGTCAGTCATCTGTGGTGGAAATGTGAGATTTGTTCTTAAATATCATCAGCTCGATGTGACTTTAAAACGCTACAATCTTTACACAGAAACTGAGAGGGATCGCTTTTTTTCCTTTATTCAGACTTAATATTTAATTTTATACTTTAAATAAATTATTATGCTGTGGTTTTCTTGCTGAATTTTAAAACATTTTTTCCAAGGTAATGGTTATCTTATCTCTAAGTGAGAATGCAGTATGTTCTATACAACTGAAATCATCATACTGTACAAGCTGCCCTGGACTAATTATATCCCTCTGCAGTTCATCAAAAGGGACTGATAAGCAGAATCAGCAATTCAGTCAAAATACTAAGCAGTTTATAAAAACTTAATAGGCGGTTTATAACACTATAACATAGCTATAAGCGAACATGACAACATTTTGAAATGTTATTCAGTGTATGTCTGCAATTATAACTCTCTTGTGAAGTATCAATAACCATCAGTGATATGTAGCGATGGACTGTGTGAAGAGGGTCTGAGCATCAAGCAGCGCACCTCCAATTTTTTTTTAACAGCTATACATCATAGTGTGTTTCAATTATTGCTCAGTTGTTAAAGGGATAGTACAGATTTTTTGAAGTGGGCTTGTATGGGATACATCCATTGACAGTGAATTACGTACAGTAGATCTTAGTCGGCAACATGTCCCCACTTTGGAAAAGCAGGCCGGAGTCTGACACGGAATATACGCAATCTACTGCTGTAGATGAGGGGCATCAGCAAAACGTTTTCTTTTTAGCCACCTTAAACAAGTCTCGTCTAACAAAAAAAACAAACAAAAAATGCCGTTCGAGTGCATGCTATATTGAGACTATTTTCACTACTTACCTTTCATTCAGACAGCCCGTTTTGACAGAGAAGCTGTTAATGTCTACTCATTTATGTTCTTGTCAAGACCACCAAACTCCATTTAGAAAAACCGTAATTGTAGGCTCTCTATACACAGGAGCTGCTGGTCTACTGCTGCTTCAATCAGTTAATTAGTTTGTGTTGTTGTATGACTTTTGTGAATCCGAACTAACCCTTGGAAATACCAAAGTCACACAATAATATAAACAAAGGTATTGATTGGTGCAGCAGCTCATGTGTTCAGCGATGCTAAATCACTGTTTAACTCAATGGAGTCTGGCTTCGAAGACAGCTATATAACGGGTTCACTTTCCCATTGGAATTCACTGACTGACACTAAGGTAAAGCAATGAAATTCTGAATATAGCATGTACTTGAACTGATTTTTTTTTTAAATATATGTTTTGTTGCTGGCTCCCATCCACAGCAGTACATTGCTTAGTTTTTGGTCAGTACTCCAGTCTGCTTCTCCATATGTGAAGCAGCTGACTCTACTGTAGGTAATATACCTTCTATGGATAAGAACCTCATACATATACATACATATGTTACTTATGAATGCTAATTAGGGGGATTATAAATGTTAGACTATCCTTTCAGTCACCATTTGAAGTAAGAGTTTTTTTTTGTTTTTCACTCTTGCTTGAAGTGATTTTCAGCTGACATAACACTGTACCAACTAAATGAATGAGTGATTCATGTTTCACTGCATCCATCAGTATTTTCAGCATCTTAATTTGAGTGTGTCTGTGTGTTCAGAAAACCCCAAATTTACCATCTGCAGTCAGAGAATCCTGTCATTTCTTCAGCAGTATTACAGCCCTTGTATTGACTGAATTAATGTCCACGTGCGTTCTGAACATTTCAGTTTGGTTTTAAGAAAATGAAAAGGTATATTAGGGGTGATTTTGAAGCTACTTTCTTTTAATTTTTGTCTTTTTATTTAGTTTTTTTTAGTGGTATGTGTGCTTCTCTTAGTTGGATGGTTGAATGTCAAACTAAATCTCAGCAATACAGTTCATTTTGTGTGAGATATTTTTGGAAATACTGGAAGGTACGTTGTATGTGTGATGATGTGTGATGATGGGGATCCATGAGTACGTTTCTGATGCATTTGACATATGTATGATGTCCTTTACCTTTTATCATGGAAATGAATAAAGATGTTTTTTACTGAGGTTTCCTTGTGTCGCTCCTTTTTCTTTCTTTTGAGGTTATACCCTACTTGAAATAATCCACACAGAGGAATGTATTGTTAGTGCACATTATTCATGGGATAAACTTGGAGCTATTGTTATTCTTAGCTGAGATTTTTGTACTTGTGTGGTGCCATGCTGCTTGCAGATTTCCCCCGAGAGCCAGGCAGAGCAACAGTGAGAGGAAACTCATGCAGCGAGGGAAATATATGCAAATCCTCAGGGCTCAGTGGAGTTGTGGAGCCGCTGCGGTCTACCAAGGACAAATGTGGCTTCCTGCCCTTTGAGCTCTGACTTACCTTGCCTGTGATGTAATACACCAGGAAAGATTTGGCTCCTATGATGGGGCTACTGAGCATTGTCAAAGTCAAATAATTGAAAAAAACAACCCTTTTGATTCTGTCCCATTTGGATTTTTTTAAAGCCTGACATTTGAATGTTACATTTTCAGAGGTGATAATCTCACCTTTGGAGCAGCCTTTTGTTTTCCCTTGCTTCACTGTTCTGTAAAATCCTGCAGATATAACTCTATGGAGGCAGGTAATTGCTGACAGACTACATCATGTTGGCTTTTATTTCTGCCAAGCTTTTGCTTGGCAGAGGTGTGGAGTACTTCTGCCAAACTCAAATTGGGCTTTCACACCAAAAACTTGTGACTTTACCTAGACTTTTATTTGTGGTCTTTTTAATAGCATTTCAAGTCATACAAATACAATTTATCACAGATGTAAAAGAAAATAAATACAAATAAAGCACTTTGTGAATTTTGTATTGTAATGTAATAGGTTACAGATTGCTAGTTGCTCAGGTAAAAATATTAAAAGTTACTTAAATATTATAAGTACTTCATCATCAGAGTAATGTAACTTATTACATTTGATGACTTTTTGATGACTTTTTGTTACAACTGTTTTAAACAGGGCAAAAAGCTGAAAAGAAAGACCGAAAAAGTCTCAATGGCTTTGCTGACCCCCATTGTCCAAAAATATGCCAAAAGAGGGCATTTCTGCATGGCTAAAGATGTAATTCAACAGAATAATTATTGTTATTATTATTCAACATAAACCTATTTCTGAAAACATTTTTTTCCAAATGTAACTTCTTTGCAATCACATTTCATAATTTTAATTAGTAACTGTAATTTTACTATGTATTTTTTCTCAGTAACTGTAATTTATTACAATTACATTTATTTTGTAATTCAATTACTGAAACCCCTTACAAGTAACTAGTTACTCCACAACACTAAATCTAAATCCTGTATTCTATAACATTAACCAGCCTTTTTGCGTAAATATGACAGAAATGCCGTTTGTTACGTATGATACGTATAATCTTACTTCCACAGTGAAATGTGCGCAGTTGGAGTTAAACGTATGTCACAGCTCATTGCAGCCGGAGCCCTGTTTAGTGCACTAATCATGGCTAACGTACGTCAATATCAATGTTATCATGGCGGCGGCCGCGGACAGCTCGGAACTCGAGGAGTTAGTAAATGTTCATAGCAAAAGCGTTAATTAAATAACAAGAGAGATGACGAGCTCAGCTTTTTAACCAACATCAACAAAAGGGACAGAAACGTGTTTTTAAACGGACTGGTACAAAGGCTTAGCTAATTTTGCGTGTGGCTGAGCTAGCTAACAGTAACAGGAGGCTATTCCACCCTTAAGGAGGAGTTTTACACCGCCGCTTTCGATGTTTTCGCCAGGAAAGACCAGCGGATGGATGAAATTTAAACTGCCCGACTTCTACAATTTGGTGAGTCAGTTTACGTTTATGTTTGACTTCATATTGAATTGACCTAATGGTTTTAGTGTTGCTAACTAAACGCATAGTTGGTCGCTGTGCCATAATAAGGATATAGTTGCATTGTGATAGTGAACAGAGGCTACTGGTGCTTAGCAGTTACATTTCTGAGGCAGTTATTTTGCATGGCACTCTTGTTCAGTGTGTTAATCCACCGCAGTGAAGATAGTTTTATGTTGGATATTCGACAGACATTCGCTCCTATGCTACATACAAAAAATTAATAAAAGTTATTTGGAGATTTAAAATGTAAAAACAAGAGGTGTATCTCATGCAGCCAGTGGAGTACTATCATCCCACACTGATTTTGAGTCCATTGGTCACATGATCTGGGAGCTATTGAGCTAAAATGTTAATATTTACATATAAAAAATGAATAAAAATTGTAAATAGGTGTAAAATTTAAAAATAAGAGGTGTATCTCATCATCTCATCTCGACGTTTCAGGGAGGAAGGAGCTGGTAGCCTATTGACAAGTGAGATTTTGTTGCACTTTTTTGTTTTTTTCTACCATCTTTTCCAGTTAGGCCATTCTTTTTACATTTGACATCTTTTTGTAATTTTTCATTAATTTACATTAGAAGTTCAGCTCAATAGCTCTCAGGTCATGTGACCAATGGACTCAAAATCAGTGTGGGATGATAGTACTCGACTGGCTGCATGAGATACGCCTCTTATTTTTACATTTTAAATCTCCAAATAATTTTTATAAATTTTT
Source organism: Plectropomus leopardus (assembly GCF_026936395.1). Lineage (NCBI taxonomy): Eukaryota > Metazoa > Chordata > Actinopteri > Perciformes > Serranidae > Plectropomus > Plectropomus leopardus. The sequence goes on from NC_142180.1 coordinate 4,877,076, forward strand.
CATATGTAAATATTAGCATTTTAGCTCAATAGCTCCCAGGTCATGTGATCAATGGACTCAAAATCAGTGTGGGATGATAGTACTCCACTGGCTGCATGAGATACGCCTCTTGTTTTTACATTTTAAATCTCCAAATAATTTTTATTAATTTTTTATATGTAGCATAGGAGCGAATGTCTGTTGAATATCCAACATACAACTATCTTCACTACGGTGTAAATCCCGTGTCCTTGCTGATGAGAGCTTGCATGATGAATGTGCTTAAATTGTGTTGCTTTTCCTATCTTGTTATTGAGTAAATCACAATGTATTCATGTAAAGTAATCTTGAATCAAGGATAGCCAATTCTGACAGGTAAAAACAGTTACCAAAAAATGACTCTTAAAGGATATATGTGGTTTGTAATATTTTGGGTCCTATTTTCATGGTTTGGATTATCTCTTCTATAAGACACCATAACGTGTTAAATTTGCTACGAGAAAAAGCTGTTGTTAAAAGTTCTGGATGAAACCTTTAATAACTTTGGAACCCCATTCAATTCTGGTCAACCCTCTGCTTGGGGTACCTGGCACATAGATCCAGTACTAATAGCTGGATCTAGAAACACTGTGGTCCATTGATTATTCAGTAAAGAATAAACACTCTGTGCTCAGGGTGACTTGTGGCTGGTTAAACCACTGTTCATACTGTGATAAGTTTTTCATAAACATAAAATGAAAGGATTTTTGCAGCCTCTAGCAGCAGATGTAGACTGAGAATTTTTTTTTTAATTCACTAGGCTGACTGCTAACTTTTCAGGTTAAACCTTTACTTGTAATGTTACTCAATGCATGAGCTGATGATGTGAGTCCATCAACACACCTTAAATTTCAATATGACAACTTTGACCTCTCCATCTGTTTTATTTTCTCACTTACACTTTTAGTAATGAGTGGATTTTCAAGTGTGTAAAAATGTCATTATTGCCGTATTAGGTGAACTGCATACATTCTAATTCTCATTTGGAGAAAAAGACTTGGAGTCAAACCTGCTATTTTTAAATATCCATAGAGAGACTCGCTCAAGCCTGCTCTTTTTGTTCTGAAAATCTCTCATTCTCGACGTTCTGTGGATGGCAAACTAGGTGCAGACTAGGGCAGTACTCTTACCCCACATGTAAGAGTACTGCCTGCGGAGGAAACACTAAACAGATCTAGGGTCTAGGTACATGTTCATAGGGTTTTTTGGGGGGTTCTAAGGTAGTAAAAATGCTTTTGGATGCAGCCAAAGATTTAACATTGTGATGACATCACAGACTTTTCAGTTTCTTTCCTTGTCTTGAGGAAAGTTTTGCAAAACAATGTTTACATTTTAAAAATGTACTGAACAAGAGTCTTCCTTAAAGCACATTTTTACTGGAAGTAAACTGGCTCTGATTGGAAACAGCTGAGGATGCATGATCACTGGCCCCGGGTGGGCATCCATCCTTTAGCAGTCTCATCAACAGGGACCCCACCAGTGTTAATGAAGTCTGTCATGTGTGTTTGTGAGCTCATGTCACTGTTTGTGTTTATGAGCCTGTCAGCTGGAAAACATTTGCATCAGGTCTAATTTATATGGATTCGCAGACTGAATGTTAAGTGATAGCAATTGTGTGTGTTTCTGTGTGTGTTTTGGAGGCGTTTGTTTCACAGTCTACACACACACACACACGCACACCAGCTCCAGCTCCAACATGGCCATTTTTGCCTGTCAGTCAGAAGTTGCTGGTTCGTGTCGGGGTTTGTGTGTGTGTGTGTGTGTGTGTATGTGTGTGTATGTGTGTTCGCCGCCTTTTAAATGTCATTTTTGACCTATTGAGCATTCTGATGAGCCAAGCTCAGAGGCTGATGGCTGAGATGTAGATGGAATATTGATTTTGTGAATGTGTGTGTGTGCATGTGTGTGTGAGCTGGGGGTCATTGCTAAACATGGGGCTCAGCAGCACTGAGATGATGACAGATTTAACTCTAAATACCTAGCGGGTGTATAATTGGATGGAAGAGCGAACATGGTTTGTCTTTTTGCTCTCCCCATCTCTTTATTTCAACAAGCCATATTGCCATGACAGACAGTGTGCGACCAAACAAAGGTTATTTTACATATTATAGTTGTATTATTTAAGATGCATACAAAGAGGACAATAACCGATAAAGATAAAACTAAATGATGTGAAACAAGGAGATTTTGACAGGAACTCATCTTGCCTTCATCTCTCATTATTACAATGATTAGAGATTAATTTTTAAGTTTAATTTTTATATGTTTAAGTAAAATGCTTTTTTTGTGCACAAAAAGACTTATTTAGTTTTTGTCACAAATTTGGAATAGCCACAATAATAAAAATGTGTAGTTTAAGAAATACCAGAACAAAAGATGTTAGGGGAAAACAAAATAAAAAAATACTTTTTTGTTTTTGATGTAGATTCCTTTTGAATTGGTAGGATGCATAGACTGTGTAAAAAATAATAGACATAGATATGGCTGGGTGATATGGCTTTAAAATAATATCACAATATTTTCCTCTAAACTACTTAAAACTTCTAAAATACAAAATTATTAATGAACTACAGTTCAAAATAAAATAGCTACTGCCTTAACATAATGCTCCATAAACTACTGTTAATAGTTACTGTTAAAAGTTTTATAAAATAATGTTAGGATGTTAAATAAAGTAAAGTATCAAGTTAAATAAAGCACTGTTATGGTTAAGTTAAATAAAGTATTTTTATCATTAAATAAATCAACGTGAAAGCCTTGGTGCTTTTATTTTGAAGGACCTGGCTTGTCTCGGTCCAGAAGTGTTGATGATTTTGCTGTGTTCTTAAAGCGTCTATTCAAGGTACAAGGTACAAGGACAAGGTAGATTTATTAGCCATTTTTAAAACATAGTTTAAAAAATAAAATGAGGATTTGTCCTTGATCCTGATACGTCTTTTGGAGTTGAACAGTTGTGCATCGTCTCATTCTACAAACCGGGAGTGCGCTGACTGCCAGCTACTGTATTTAATACACTGACTATACACAAATATCTCATACAGCCCTGCTTCAAAAATCCAAAACTGTCACTTTAAATCATTAGTAAAGTTGACCGTAAAACCAAAACAATGACATGAAAGGTACTAAAAAGGAAGAGGGGAGCTGATGAGTGAGGGATCATTCTCTGTGGATTTGTCACCACAAGTGACACCTTTCACATTACACATTAACATTTCATCCACTGTTTATATAAAAATATTGATCAGCAGACAAGAACAATGACATTTACTGAAAATATTACAATTCTTTATGAAATTATAATTTCCTTGCACTCAAGTCTGAAAATAAATGAGGAAATTCAAACCATTGCCACCAAGTACATTGTACTTTTTTTCTTTCTACTGCTGTTGATCGCTCTCTTTTCGTCTCACCGTCATTCTGCTACTTGCTGATTGCTGGCTGAGGTTTGTTACAAAAGTCCCAATTCAGGAGTGATAGATGACCTGCTGCATGTCTGAACGATGGCCTTGTGTCTATTATTATACTTTTTATCGGTCAATATTGACTCAGCCTGGTGTCACAATACATATAATTTTCAAGGGCAGGAGATGAAACATTAATGAATAGTACACAGGACAAAAGATGAACTGATCTCTGTTGCTACCTTTCATGTCTGTGTCTTATCATTTTGAGGAAACCGTATTTAAATAGATGTTTTTGTAAAGGCAGGCAATAAAGTAATGTATTGAAAAAAAGAGAAATTGTGGTCTTGGAAGTCTGGGTCTCAAATGTGTTTCTGACTTTTTGGTCTTTGATGTGTGTTCATTTCAGTCACTGTGGTCATATTGTGTCTTTTTGATGTCCTTTAGCATTTCTTTGTTGTTGCTTTATGGTGGTTTGTAGTCTTTTTGTGTTGCATTGTGGTCATTGCATCTCTAATGTCATTTGGTTGTCTTTTTGCTTTGTTGTCGCTTTGTGTCTCTTTGTGAACTTGTGTCTCTTGGATGTCACTTGGCATCGTTTTTGGTCATTTTGTGTTGTTCTGTGGTCGTTTTGCATTGCTTTATTGTCCGTGTGTCTCTTTGTGATTATGATTATGTGATGTTGATTTGCATCACTTTGTAGTCATTATGCGTTGCTATGTGGTTGTTTTGCATCTTTTCAATGTCGCTTGGCATTTCTTTTTTGTCACTTTGCAGTCTCTATGTGGTTGTTTTGCATCACTGTTTTTTTTTTTGGTATTTGTGGTTGTTCAGGTCTTTGAAATCATTTCGCGTCTGTTTGACGTTGCTTGGTATTGCTTTTGGGTCGTTTTTACGTAGCCATGTGGCCATTTTGTTGAGCTTTTTTGGTTGTTTGGGTCTTTACAGTATATTTCTTTGTGGTTGTTTTAGGTCTCTTTGTGGTCAATTTGCATTACTTTGTGGTTGTTTTGGTCTTTGTTGTCCTTTTGTATTGGGCTGGGGTGATGCAACGACATAATTGATTACGTGAATACGTTGACGCACGTAACGTGCGTCAATGCATCGCACCGTTTCACATAGTGCACTAGAATAAACAGAGTAATGACAACGGAAGTTCAAAGTGCTCGGGCGTCACATGACACATGAGGCTTCTAATAGTTCCCAGAAGTGTCTTGCGGGCCATTTGAATACATTATACGGAGAGACAAAACTCAGATTTTCGCTAAATAGCAGTCAATAACCATATTGATTTAAAATATACACGGAGCGCATCGTATGTAGTTTCAATACTTTATAATGTTTTTTAAAGTAAAACATGTCTGTATTTGAAGATTAATGTTAACAGCTAGGGTTAGATTAGACTGATTAATGTCAGAGGCAACAGAAATAAAGCAACTGAGTGCTTAATAAGGGTTAAATATGATTATAATACAAAAAATAAAATATATTTTAACATACAAAATATATAAAATCTACACACACACACACACACACACACACACACACACATATATATATATATATATATACATACTATATATACACATACTGTATATGTACATCAAACAGTTGGTATATGTCCTTCTTTTGTAGTGTCCTCTCAGATAGTCTCCACCATGCTTTGCTGTGCTGCACTGGGACGATCAGTAATGCGTAATGCCAGCAGAAGTAGTCTTACACTATTACCACAGATTACAACTACAAAGAATATGTGAGGTTATCATTTTCAAAAACCTCATTGGAACGGTGGCGTTGTGGTTAGCACCCTCACAGCAAGAGGGTTCCTGATTCGATCCCGGGTTGGAACAGGGTTCGGTCAGTGGGTGGCCGCCCTTCTGTGCGGATTTTGCATTTTCTCTCTGTGTCTGCGTGGGTTTTCTCCGGGGTCTCCGGCTTCCTCCCACATTCCAAAAACATGCAGCTCAGGTTGATTGGTGACTCTAAATTGCCAGTAGGTGTGACGTGAAAGGTTGTCTGTCTATACGTGTCGGCCCTGCGATTGTCTGGTGACCTGTCCAGGGTGTAACCTGCTTTCCGCCCGATGACAGCTGGGATTGGCTCCAGCCCCTTGCGAGGACGAGCGGTTACGGAAAATGAATGAATGAATGAATGAATGCATTAGAACAAATAAAGAGCACACCATTGGGAAGCCTTGTATATGGTTTTATAAAAATAAGACACAGGGAAAGGCTTGCAGATTGATCCAAGATGGCGGCGCGCACGGACGCAGCGGCTCACGGCTCTCCCCTTTCATTCCACCAGACGCTAACGTTAACACGGCGCTCTCTCTCCTGCTGAGCGCCATAAACGAACAGCAGCGAGCTAACCCCGACGGCGTCCACATCATAACGGGAGACTTTAATAAGGCCAATCTAAAGACTGTACTCCCGAAATTCTACCAACATGTCGACTGCCCAACAAGAGGAGAAAACACGCTGGACCATGTATACTCCAACATCAAGCACGGTTACAGAGCCATGCCCCTCCCCCACCTCGGACAGTCAGACCATCTCTCTCTGCTGCTCACCCCGGCATACACCCCCCTCAGACGCAGATCCAGGCCCACAACAAAGACAATAACAACTTGGCCTGAGAGTGCACTTAGTGAGCTCCAGGACTGTTTTGAACTGACGGACTGGGACCTATTTGAACACCAGGACCTGGAAGCATTCACAGGATCAGTACTGGACTACATCAAGTTCTCTATGGAAACTGTGTCTGTGGTCAGAACCATCCGGGTTTTTCCAAACCAGAAACCATGGATGACCACCCAGGTCTGCTCTCTCCTCAGAAACCGCGACTCCGCTTTCAGGTCAGGGAACAGAGCTCTTTACAGCACAGCTCGAGCTGACCTGAAAAGAGGAATAAAAAACGCCAAAGCGGACTACAAGAGGAGGATAGAGTCCCACCTCGCCAGCAACAGACCACGGGAGGTGTGGCAGGGATTACAGAACATCACAAACTTCAGAGGCTGCGCTGCTACACCGGGTGATATGAGCATGTCGCTGGCAGAGGAGCTTAACTGCTTCTTTGCCCGTTTTGAATCACCACAGCTAGGGCTGCAGCTATCGAATATTTTAGTAATCGAGTATTCTACTGAAAATTCCATCGATTAATCGAGTAATCGGATAAAACATATTTTTGTTTAGTTAAAGAGCAATTATAAATATACATGGGACAATAAGACATTTCACCTAACAATGAACCATTGGTTTCCTTTTTTAACTACCCAGTTAGCTTTATTATGTTTTTATTTTCCACCCTCATCACTCTGCAGCGCTGTGTTTTTACAGATTAAATAAAGCCTGTGTGAAAGGCACGTTAGCCACGCATCGACAGTAGTCATAATTAATAGAAACCTAGCCCTCCGCAGGGCTAACGTTATGTTAGCAAGGTACAGTAACGTTAATCTCATTAATTAGCGCTACGTTAACTTAATTTTGCCTTGTCTCGGGTGACGGTCCTCCGCTCTCGGAGTAAACAGGGGGCCTTCGGTGGAGATGCTGCAGCATTGAAGACGTACTGTTACTGGTATGCAAGCGCTGTCTTACAGTGAATACACGCAGCAGTGTTCGCCTTGGTGTCCAGCTTGAAATGCTCCCACACTTTTAACATTTTCTGCCTTTTCTTTGTGCCTTTCGCTTTCGTCGCCTTCTTCGTCGTTACCTCTACATCCGTGGTTTAAACCAAACATATCCGCCGCCTCTTTTTTATTCCTTTACGTGCGTGACGTCAGTGCGTTGTGCCGCATTAAAAGTAGTCTGGGCGAAATACCATGCTTTGAGCTGGCAAAATTAAACGATTCCTCGAGGCAGAGAAAATTCCTCGATCATTTTTTGTAATCGAGTTACTCGAATTATTCGAGGAATCGTTTCAGCCCTAACCACAGCGACACCCATCTGATCCAGCCCCACCAACACCAGATCCCAGCACCCCCCCACTCACTGTAGAGGAGCACGAGGTGAGACGGATGCTCCAGTCAGTTAACCCCCGGAAGGCCGCTGGCCCAGATGGAGTACCGGGCAAGGTCCTCAGAGCATGTGCCCACCAGCTGTCCCACATCTTCTGTAGGATCTTCAACCTCTCCCTGGCCCAAGCAGTCATCCCCACCTGCCTGAAATCTACCACAATCATCCCTGTCCTTAAAAAGACGACACCCATAACCAGCCTCAATGACTACCGCCCTGTTGCCCTCACACCCGTCATCATGAAGTGCTTTGAGAGACTGGTCCTACAGCACATCAAGGACTGCCTTCCCCCCACACTGGACCCACACCAGTTCGCATACCGGGCGAACAGATCCACGGAGGACGCCATCGACATAGCTCTGCATGCAGTACTGTGTCACCTGGAACAGCAGCAGAGCTACGCCAGGATGCTCTTTGTGGATTACAGCTCGGCATTCAACACAATAATCCCGGACATTCTGACCACCAAACTGACCATCCTGGGCCTCCCTTCCCTCACATGCAGCTGGATCAAAGACTTTTTGACCGACAGACCCCAGACTGTGAGACTTGGCCCCCACTTCTCCTCCACCCGGACACTGAGCACTGGTTCACCACAAGGCTGCGTGCTGAGCCCCCTCCTGTACTGTCTCTACACCTACGACTGCAGTCCGACCAACAGTACCAACATCATCGTAAAATTTGCCGATGATACCACTGTGGTCGGGCTAATTTCACGGGAAGATGAGACAGCCTACAGAGAGGAGGTCCAGAAGCTGGCGACCTGGTGCTCAGACAACAACCTGGCACTAAATACCGCAAAAACAAAGGAGATCATTATGGACTTCAGGAAGAACAGAACTGACCCGCCCCCCCGTACATCAACGGTGAATGCGTGGAGAGGGTCCACACATTCAGGTTCCTGGGATCTCTGACAACCTCTCCAGGACCGACAACACCACAGCGGTCATCAAGAAGGCTCAGCAGCGCCTACACTGCCTGAGAATCCTCAGGAAGAACAACCTAGACAGGAAGCTGCTGCTGGCGTTCTACCGCTCGTCCATGGAGAGCCTGCTGACCTACTGCATCACCACCTGGCACGCGAGCTGCACTGAGGCAGACAGGGAGAGGCTACGGAGGACAGTCAGAACAGCCCAGAAGATCATTGGCTGCCCTCTCCCCTCCCTGGAGGACATATACACCACCCGGTGCCTCAGCAGAGCACATAACATGATCAAGGACAGCTCACACCCTGGCGCTCAGCTGTTTGACCTGATGCCCTCAGGCAGGCGCTACAGGTGCATCAAGGCAAGGACAAACAGACTGAGAAACAGTTTCTTTCCGAGAGCCATCACCACCGTGAACTCTCACAAATAACCACTCCGGACACCACAACAGACAATAGACATTATACATCACATCCCTACCTCAATCCACCGGGTGCACACCCTAATTATCTTCCATGTGCAATATATTTCCTGTGCAATATATTTCTATCTGTGCAATATACTTCACATACTGTGCAATATGTCATGCAATACACCGAGTCGCTCTACTCATATTTATTATTCAACTTATACCTCCACACCCATGTATATAGCTATATATAAGTCTATTTTTTAATTTTTTATTTCTATCTCGTACTTAATTCTGTAAAAAGCTTTTGTACTTTGCACTGAAGGAATGGAGAAGCTCTCCAATCTCGTTATACACTGTATAATGACAATAAAGAGCATTCTGATTCTGATTCTGAAGACAGGGAGCTGACACTCAGGATGAGGGTGCTGTTTTAGTGCAGGGAGTCTCAAGGCTCCATTAAAACCTGTGTAGCACTTTTGCTGAAAGAGAGACAGAGAATCAATGGAAAATCACCTGAGCTGTAACATAATAAAGACAAATGGAGTCAATAGAATCACAAAACTAAATATTATCTTTAGCAAAGCTAACATATAACTCACACTGACCTGTAAAATAAATCACACAAGCTGTTTCTCCCCTTTAACTCCTTAATGTAAGATGAAATTATTAAAGAGCAGGAGATTTTAAATTAATAGACTCTTAGCAGCTAACGATATATGTTCAGTATATACAGTACAGTGTACTAAAGTTAGCTTACTCTGATAGCATGTCTTTTATTGCTTCGTAAATCTAATAATTTAGCGGCAGATAATCCAATATCATGCTTTAATGCACATGTTAATTTAGCTAAAATATGCTGAAAATATCAAAAACGATTCTTTAGACGTCTTACCCTGGTAAAGCCCATCACAAATGGTCTTCTCTGCTGCAACTCCATTGCGCCGCTAGCAATTAATGCTACTTCCGGGAACTATTGAGATGCTCCACGTTCCGCCATTGCTGTGAAAAAAACACTTGATTGGAGCGAACGGAGATGATGCGACTCTCTCTTAAAGGGCTCTATTTTCTCACAGCGTGCGTCAGCGAGCTTGAGCAGCGGGGTGTGTGTTGATTTTTGTTTCGGCGCTCGTGTATCAAGTTAGAGTGTGCACACTGCTCGCCCAAGCAACGCTTGTCAGGCGCGTCTGAGCTGTGTGTCAGCTGCAGCACATCTACAGCAATGGTTACCCGCAATTTTTTTTATGTATGACACTCGCATTTGTTGTCTCTACCGCTTTACACTGCAGTCTATTCTCTGGCACAGAGATGAGGAAATACAAAGACGTTTGTTTTACCTCAATTTCCTTGCTTTCCTTTCAAAACAAAAGCCCTCTGACTGTGTCTCTGTGGACAGAATGCCATCAGTTGCTGATACAATGCATTTTATTTTGAAACATTTACGGGATGGGGTTGTCAGCTGTGCAGGAGCTTGTATAACTTCATAAATGAGAGGAATATGTGTTATAAATATGAAAATACAGCACTCATATCAGCAGGCAGCGGTATGCCTTAAGGCCCAGGCTGGACTATTTTGATGCAGAAAGAATGTACTAGTTATAATTATTTCTGTTAGAGAAAAGTTATTTTTCAAAGTTGCAATAATTTTACTGTAAGATATTTTGTTGGACTGCTAGATTTGCGGTTTGTTACAGTAACATAGAGTAACTGTTTTGTTAAGTGATTTTACATTGTTTTTATTTATTTTGCAGTTGGATAGCTAAATGTAGATTGCACTACATTCCTTTTACTTGAGTGGAACAAGCTCTTGCATTAATTTTATTTTACTATATCAGACTGTAAAACACACTTTACCAGTTAAGACTGGCCTATTTTTTTGTTGGGGAATAATGAACTGCAGTGTATGACAAGTTTTAAAATGTTAGTTTTGGATAATTCATTATTATATTAATTGAGTAATGAAAAATAATAGTTAGACCATTAAAAAAAAAAAAAATCAATAGCTTAATAAATTAATCGAAAAAAATAATCGATAGATTAATCGATAAAAAAATAATTTTTAGGTGCACTCCTACTTTTGTGTTTCTTTTTGGTTGATCTGTGTTGCTTTATGCAAGTCAGCTAGTTTCTTACTGTGTCTGTCAGCTGTGTGGTGCTGTGCAGGTGGTATACATTGGGTTTATCAGAGCATGTTTGATGAAAACATTTGACTGCTGCCTCTTAAACATTGTACCTGACAGTTCCAAAAGTATCAGCTGAGGGAAGTTAAAAAGCTTTGCAGAGCTGCAGAGTTGCTCAATTTTCTGAAGGTTCAGAGCTTCAAGTAAAGCCTTTCACAGTAATTTGATCAAGTGTAGCAGCTAACTATTGATGAAAAGGTTGATTAGTCTAAAAAAAAGTACAGGCTACAATGCAGTTGGTCCTCAGTCAATGCTGTTTGATACACCTTTACTGGCAAACATGAAATATATACACTCTGCAGGTGATTAGGAAATGTTTCTCTTCATATTAAATACAGTTGTCTGATTTTTCTTAATCATAAACATGACTTTATAGTTAAGCAAGACATCTTTCAGACAAAAGAAGGAACCAGAGGAAAAAGAGATATTCCTATATGGTAGATTTTTATGTCATGTTTTCCCTGAAGGCATCTCAGCTGATTCGGTTGTCCAGGTGGCAGTACAGGTACATGGACACTACCATGGCAGCAATCTGAGGAGAGATCATAAAACAAATGTTAATCATGTTTGCATTACATTTACTAAAACCAGACTGACTGAAGTGATCAGAACTACATAAAAAAAAGACTGCAAAACCAGTTTGAACAAATTGTGTAAAATCTTGCCTTTCTTTTTTTAAATGTTATTTTACCTCTAAGATTCCTATTCCTGCTGCGATGCCTCCCACGATATTGGCGTGCTCCTTGAGGGTCTTCAGCATATTTTTGAAACAGCCCTGAGGAGAAAAGTGTGTGAACGTAATCCTCAATTTATGACAAATTGACACACAACAGACAACAAGAGGACACCAATACAAATTTCTCAGGGTCAGGAAATTAGTGCTGGCTCCATCTAATACACAGCAGTTAATATAGATAATTAAACTATCATTAAATGTAGTTAATGTTTTTTTCGATTAATGAGTTGGACAAATGTAATAAGTAAAAAATCCTGAAAAATTAACAGTTTTCAGGTTTAAAATCATATCAATATTATTTTTTAGCTGATGAGTTGAAGTGATGGCAACAATGACTGGTCAGTTATCAAACATAGCCAGACTGACCAGACTGATATATCTTAACAATTACTGGAGGAATTGCCATGAAATCAGACATTCACACCCACTTCAAGTTGTCATTGCCCACCTGTGGGGAGGTGATAGAGTACCCCTACCCCTACCAGAAATTATGTTTTTATGTTACTTGATTGCTTTCATAATTGTGTTGATGTGGCAATGTAATCGCTGCCAAGATTTTGTTTAGAGACGACATGTTAGAATACAATGCTGCTTGAACTGTGTCTTGAGAGGCACCCTTAGTGCTTTGAAAGGCTCCTAAAAAAGAAACCCAAAATTATTAATGTGATGTTCAGGTAACGAAACACTACATTCATGTACCACGTAGGCTTAATAGAAAGTTGCTAGGGAGCATGTTGGGCATACAAAGTGCAGGACCTTGACTGCAGAACTATGGGTTCACATCCAGACTCCTGCCAAAGGTTTGGGCAACAAAAGCACATTGGGTAAGGTTAAGGGAAGAACATGATTTTATTTGAATTTAAATTAAAAAAATATTTAGAAATAATGCTGCAGTCACAACGAGTGGATACAGTATTGCAAGATTTCCTATTGTCTGAAAACAACTGAGATACATTGTCAGTGAATTTTGCCAAAACTTTCAATATCAACATTTTTAAAACTTGCCTGATATGTTAATTTGCAACAGTGTCTCAATATGTTCACATAAAACAGAATTTTCTTGGCATTACATTTATGTCAAAACTTGCTTGAAATTATTTGTACATAATCAATATTTCTAGAAGACAGGGCTGGATGGAGGAGCCAGGATTCAAATCGCTCTAACTCTTCTGTATTTCCTGTGAAAATGGAAGTGTATTTTGAAAAGACCTAATGCATTTGAGAGGTGTAAATTGACACGTTGTCTCACAATGTCAACAACAGACGCACATTTTATTATTAGATACACCTGGGTAAAATGCATGCAGTCCTTTACAGCAGCCCTGCAGTTGATCCTACATTTTTAAAGCTTATAATGTTCAGTTTCTGCTGAAACTGTTTTATAAAGATGTTGATTCAACTTTCTGGTCATTTTGGAGGCCTTGGTTTGTGCTGCTGTTGGGTTGTATTGCATTATATTGAAAATGTGTGGAATATCATATTCATCAGGGGACACTAAATAGACTATTTCTTATGCGTACACTTTGTACATGTTTCTTGTATTAAGTTGTGGGTTTTTTTTCCACTTCTCACCGGCTTAGCGCTGCGCTCGGCCTCGTCCGGGCTGCAGGGGGAGCTGTTGGTCCAGCAGCAGGTGGGTGGCAGGCTGCCTCCATTGTCCTTTTCAAACTTAGAGCCCACAAAGTCCGTATAGTTGGTGAAACCGCAGCAATTTAGCTATGAGAGGGAGACAAAACCAAGAGGGAAACACTGGAGGAGAGAGTTTTTTTGGATGAAGGTTTAGCCTTTTTCCATAAGCCTTATTTATCTCAGTTGTGCAGTCTTAACACTTTAGAGAGAGCTTTGTGAGTTCAGGTTGTCAGTTTTGTATTGTTGTGCGTTCACATTCACAACAGATCAATATTTTTTACTGTGTTGCATTTACAAGTTTCAACAGAAAGTTTTCAACCATTGAAAACTGTTACCAGTGAATTCTGTGGGTTTTCAATGACACTTTTTCTTTCATAAATATCACTTTTCAAGGCTATGAGTGAAAACTAAAACACCTTTTGGTTCACTACAAGTAGGAAAATATGTTTTTTTTTGTCAAAGTCTGCTGTGTCCTTCGCCAAGCTCAACTAATAAAAAAGCATGAAGAAACTGCCTGAGGCTACAGTTCCTCTCAAAGCTAACAATTCTGAATTGGAATTAAACTAAAGCAAAATCATTTCTGTCTGCTTTTGGTAGTTTTACCTTAGTTCACACAGTAGTACTCTCAGTCAAGGTAACCAAGGGAATAAGTGGACCTATGGACCACATTTATATAATACTTTTCTCGTCTCAGCAACAACTCAAAAATGTTTTACAAGCACATTCGCTCACACACATTCATAGCAGAGGACACCTGCCAGAAACATTCACATGCACATCAATTGGAGCATTTGGGTTCAGTATCCTGCTTAAAGACACTTAAGTACTCAAATACCTTGAAAATAGCCACAATTTTTTTTTTAGCAAAATGCTTATAGTCCTTGAAATTCAAATGTATGATATAACAGTCTTATATTTTGACCAAAGTTTTGTTATCAGAAAGGTTTCCTTTTTTATTCTGACACATCACCGCCTTGACCGCTGTGCGCTTTTTCTCTTTTTTTTCTTGCTTGCCTTCACATTGTCCCACCCCACATGGTGGCTTATATTCACTTAGCTCCACCCTTAAAACCCCGACAGAACTAGCAGGCCCTTGCCAATATCGCAGAAATTAACATTACAAACCTAATAAGCCAGCTTTTCACCTTTATTTGTTTTTAACTCTCTTTTTTGCAGTGCTTCGATGTAATAAGTCTGCTGAAAACTAAAACTTAAGTTCCAGCTGGCATCATTTTCTTGCACTTCAGAGGGTTCTATTTTAAAGATGATATTTTGCTTTCTTCCCAAAGGGTAGCCTGCTCCTATCTGTAGCAAGTTGTGTCAGATTTCATGTGATTGCGGCAGGACCTCTCCCTCACTTCTTGCCTCATGGCAGCATTAATGTATTAATAGTCTCAATTCAGCCATGGAGGCGGGGCCCCGTTCATTTCTATGAGAGCTGCTCATTGGCGCATGAAGCAAAAAACTTTTTTACGAGGTATAGAATACCTGGCTCTACAGGCCCACAAGGCTTGAGCACGAGGCTTACATCTCGTGACAGTGGTTTATACCTTATGGTGCAGAATTTCGATATAGTTTTTTTGTTGAAAATAAAGCTCATCACTGCAGTTTTTATTAGTATTCAAGTATCAGCTGCAATATGTTGGAAAGTTCTTCCATGCACCATAGATAAGCCCTGAAAATATTCCCTGCTTGTCACCACAGCAGCTCAACATGCCAATAATGTGATCCTCGCATAAATAATGTAAAGCAAGTTGATTTTTATGGAGAGGAACTGTAAACAATGTCTGCAAGAAGGAACCTGAAAATGTGATTTGAAAAATGATCAACATGAATAGTAAGTATTCATATAAAGTTTGTAGTTAAAAGCTAAGACCTACAAAAACTAGCACATTCCTGTAAGTTCAGAACATGAATATGTTGAAAACAAATGGTGCAGTACCTCTGTCATGGTGGTGTTCCAGATCTTAGTGACAACCTGATCACTGCCATACTCTTTCTGTAAAGCAGGGGTCGCCCACGCTCTCAGGATCCCCTCAGCCTGAAGAAAATACACACACACACACACACACACACACACACACACACACACACAGACACACACACACACACACACAGACACAAACACACATGTTAGGACTGTCAATGGCATTGTGTATTCCTGAACCTCTAACCGCAACTCTAACTTTTCGCCCCTGCACCAAATCTTTATTTTAAAGAAGTATTTCACGGATATAAAGAGACTGCTCAAATAAAATTAAGCCATCTCCGTAGCAGAAAGGTACAAATACTTTTGAAATTGGTGCTACATAAGCAAAGAAAAAGAGAAAAGAGACACCTTTGCTCAAGAAGTAGAAAACCTACAACTACCAGAATGCACTGGATCAATAAACACTCCCGCTTTTGGGTGACGTAAAGCAACCATGTCAGTTTGAAAAACATGGCATCCGGACAGATCTTGTGTTAAACAGTAAGCTAAAATGTGTTTCTGAAAACACTTGAGGTGAGAAATATGCAAGTCAGTAACAGAATCTTAGTCCATATTTGATCTGCTGCGCTTAGTTTTACCATTGGATTTGGATTGGATTTCGGTCTGGGTTTGTGAGACAGAGAGAGGGGCGGGTCCTGCTCTTGATCAGCTGTATACTCTGTGTGTCTGCAGTGGCGGCAGCATGGCTGGGGAACATCTTTTTCATGTGCCCATTAGAGTTGGGGAACATAGGACCCTTTGACATGTTCCCAATATGTGTCATATCAAACTTTGTAACGTAGGATCCTTGGTAGTGCTGGGGATTATTTAGTTACATGTAACTTGTTACAGTAATTAAATTTCAAAATAAATGTAATTGTAATTCGTTACAGTTGCTGAAAAAAATATGTAATTAAATTACAATTAAAATCAAAATGGTGGTGCATACAAAGGGGTTACGTATGAAAAATATCTTTTCAGTAAAAAGTTTACATGTTGAGTCAAACATTAATTCTGCTGCTCTACATCTTTTTGCTGTGCAGCAATGCCTACTTTTAGTGTATTTTTGGACAACATGGGTCAGCAAAGCTGTTAAGACAAATCTGAATGCAACATTTATGCACTTATGTTTTTAGGGCTTTTCAGATTTATTGCCCAGTTTAGAACATTTGTTAAAAAAGTAATTGACAAAAGTAAAGCCTTAAAATAATATCACAATATTTCTAAGCTATATACAGATACAAGTTATATATCTCAATATTTTAAAATCCCCTACTAATACAGTTGCAAATAAAGTTTAATAACGTACTGCTATTATATTAAGTATAAAGTTAAATTAAGTGCTGTTATAGTAAAGTTAAATAAAGTATTGTTATAATTAATTCATTTAAAGTGGAACCCATGGTGCTCTTATTTTTACCTTAATTTAACCGTAATTAAAATGGTCGCTCCTTCTATTCTATTCTAACTCCTTCTATTTTTTACAGGCCAGCTAGTTATCTGTTACCTATTACATTTCAAAAGTCATCTTCCCAACACTGACCCTGAGAACAGAAATAACTAGTTTGTTTTATGTTCATATTAAAAATGTCCGCTTTCTGACGTGATGATGATCAAAAATGTCGTAATCTTACCAAAATCACTTTCCAAAATATGTTACTGTTAAAATTTCTCAATTTTCCCCTGAAATTCCATACATTCTGAAATGTCCCAACTTCTGAGGGATTTTTTAAATAGATTTATGAATTGATTTTTTTAATTTAGTTTTCATCACTAAAAGAGTAACATACAAGCTAACAAAACCACATAACCCACATATATACAAAACTAAGCTAAACGAAACAAAACAACAAAGCAAAGCAAGACTGGACATAGATACAGACATGTTAGCTCGTCACATTAAGAGAAAGGAAAAATGGGTAAGAGTAACAGAGCTTTCATGCAACAAGGACATCAGATAATTGATGGGAATTGATATATCTAATTACTTGGTCCCATGTCCCATATTTTTTAAAGAAATGTCCTGAGTCTCCAGAAATGTCCCTAAGTTTAAAATGTCATCACTGTCCACAAAGGTCCACTCTTACCAGAATGATTTTGATATAAAAAAAATCCTTTTTTAACAAAATGTCCTCCCTTTCTAAAATACTTAGTCTAGCTCCATCACAGATAAATGAAAGGCATTTTTCAATGGCCCCAGCATGTCACGCTGTCTTTAGGGTCCAGCATGGAGATGATAGGCCTATGCCTGCAAATCAACTCCTGTGAATGGATTTAAAGGCACATCACTGCACTACAGAGCTTTTCAAAGTCCAACAGTGTCACACATATACACACTTAAGTATACACACCCCATACTATGGGAGCCCCTGAACATAAAATACTGCGGCTGATTTCATGGGCAGGAAAGGTAATTCTCTGGGAGTCACCTATTCATCAGAAATTAAATAAATCTTCTCTCACACAAAGCACTTGGGAAATAAACAGCCCCGGCCCGCCACCTGGAAAAAATGAAAATAAATCAAAAAATGGCCGAGCCATTATTCTCCATTCTTCTTCTCCCTTTTTATGGGACATTTACATATATATTGATGCTTCTGATGGCTTCGGTCAGGACACATTTTGTCTGCTATTTGTGTTTATCCAAAGTGCAAAAAAGGCAGGTTATGTTTTAGGCCAGAGGAGTCTTTGTTGTAAAAGAATTTCTTCACAAACACACAGGTTAGCTTTCTTTCATGCCTCCCCCCCTCCTTCTCTCCTCCTCAGTCTGTTTTTTTTTTCCATTTTGATTAATAATCCCTTCGTGTACAGTCACACAAAGACCCATTTGATGAGGCAGGAGAGTGTGTGCTTTACTGTATGTGCATGTGGCCATGTGCAACCTTGTGTCTATCAGTTTTTTTCTTCCGTGTGTGTGTGTTTGTGTGTGTGTGTGTGTGTGTGTGTGTGTGTGTGTGTGTGTGTGTGTGTGTTCAGCGTAAGGGGGCAGGCATACGAGATGCCCGAGGGGATGCTGGGATACATGCCACAATTAAAAGTGCCCCCCAAGAAGCTGTGAGAGCGGCTGAGATCAGAGAGGGTTATTACCAGCCGGCTAATTCATCACTGTCACTCTGCCTTGCGCCTCACCACATCCCGTTAAACACACGCTCGCATGCTTACACACTGATATGGGCCCAATAAACACACACACACACACACACACACACACACACACACACACACACACACACACACACACGGTGGACAGGCAGGACAAAGCCTATAGCAATGCCCTGCACAACTAGGCAGGAGGTGATAACACATTTATCAATACAGTAGAGTGAACACATTCCACACGCACATGATAAAAATCTCCATGTGTTATTGATCTCTTGTTGCTTTACACTGTGTTGCTGCTTCTGAAATAATTATCAATATCTTTTACTGCATTGACTCGCTGGCTGCTAATTGGTTATTGTTCTTAAGTGGAGAAGCAATAAATGAAAACCTTATTACAGTTAGCTGAGCGTTGCTTTGTTATTAGAAAAGGCGCAATGCTTGGTGGCATCAGCCATGGGGTGCATTTCCATCCACTTGTTTGCATGCTAACACAACTTCATACAAATACCTACACTTGGTCCGTGACGCTCTACGTAGCACTCGAGCCTGTTCTCATTCTGAAGTCGTCAAATACTTCTGCTTTGACAGCAGTTTTGGCGTGAGATCCCGACGCCAAAAGCCACCTTTCATGCCTGCATTATATGCCACTTGACGGTATCAGCTGAGAACACGGACAGAACCGTTTGCTGTGTTATTATACACCAGCGTATTGCCAGATGGCACCTGCTGTGCCGCATGATACGCGGACAGGTGGCGTCAGTTGAGAACATGGCCGGACGGAACCTGTTGTGTCTGCATGATATGCCACAGAATGCCACAATGTAATGTAAGGAGCTAGAAGGTACCCATAGGGCAGGCAGGAAGAGCAATGAAAGGATTGAACAAAACCAAGACTTTCATGCAGGACTCCGATGGTTGCTTTGCGTCTGAATGTGATGTTTTTTTCCCTTCCCTTTTGACTAAACCTAACCGTCCGCATTTTTGTTGCCTAATCCTAACCATCTGTGCCAGCATGTTCATTTGTTGACGTCCCAGCATTGGTTTCCATGTGCTTGTGCTGTCTTAACATAGTCACGTGCATCACTATCCCGATTTAGTTTGGCTAGGTTTAGAAAAGATTGAAATTTTCATTACAATACCATTACATTACATAACAATTACATATGTCGTAAAGTGGCATGAGTTCATCACTTTATTTGATGTTACAATGTAAAGGAAACAATAATGTAAAGTTAAAAGAAGTTAACAACTTTTACTTTTACACAGTTCATGACCAGTAGTGTCCTGGGTGACAGTCCTGTGCTGCTTTGACCCCTCCTCCCAACTTCCTTCCTTTCTCACTTTTTATCATGTTTGGGGTTGTAACAGTAATCACCGCCCACCATGTGATGTTGAACCAGAGAACTTGTGTGTCTGCCAAAAAATGATCCTAATCACCCTCCCATTGGCACTTTTTTTAAAGGGCTGGCACGTCATTTTAACACATTACATGCCACCAACATGCAATGCAGTTTTAAGAGGTCATGGCCATTTAATTTTTCATATCATTTTTAGTTTTGTGAAACCAGGCGAGGAAAATATAGTCACAAATAATCACAATGCTAAAAGATGCTAAAATGCTTGGTAGATTTGTGGGGAACTGCTATGAAGGCCTATTGCAGGCATGAAAATGAGATCTAAGTGCACAGAACCACACTTGCGTGCAGAATATCTCTGGTCACAAGAGCGATATTGTAGCCTGAGAGGAGAAAACCATGTTTTGAGCATGTGCAGAATCTGAACAACTACTTTCAGTGCTGTTTTTCTTTATGAAAGTAAGTGGGCGGATCCAGTCGCCATAGTATCCCTAAATAATTGGTTAGCGTACCTTCTTTTTGATTTGCCATTGTACCTGTATCTGGGCAAGGGCAGAATGAACTGCCTAATACTATTTTCACGGTAGCACCTTCTGTCTACGGCAATATGACAGGGACAAACCACATACAATGACACAGTAAAAGTGAAAATTTGTCACATTAGATTAAGATTATGTTTATAATATAACTTCGCTAATAATGAGTGTTTCAGATATTAGAGATATTCTGCGCACATTTATGGTTCTGTGCATGCGGATCTCATTTAAACATGCGTGAGCTTGATTCTGTGTGCAAAGATTTTATTTGAGCATACACAAGCAGAGATATTCTGCTCGCAATTATTGCTAGTGATATTCTTTTATAAACTACAAAGTTGGTGAGTGGACGCCTTCACATACACATAAGTCATTTTCTCCATTGCTGATATTAAGAAAGTGAGTGGTGAAGCTTTAAAAGCAGAAGTAATTGGAGTTAATCATCTTCCATCACTAACACGGGCTAATCTTTCTTCTTACCAATGAGATTTTAAAGCAAACAGCAATCAGTATTGGATTACGTTTTGGAGAGGGCATTCCTTTACTGTATGTGCCCCTCAGCATGATTCATTAAATTCCACGAAACATTTTTTTCATTCATCCACTCTGAAGTCCATATCGGCCCCAGTAATAAATCTCCACCCCGGTCACTTCCGAATCACTTGGCGGAGAAAGAACAACCATGACCACTGACGGCCTCTCATAATGCTTGCTGGAATTGCTTATTAAATCTCAGTTATTCCGACCACCTGAAGGTTATTGGCTCTTTGCTTGGATGAGCTGTGGGGGCCCAGTAGCCAAAAGGCAGATTTATGCTGCAGATAAGTGGGACAAAATAGATCAACGCTTTATTTATCGTCTCCTTTCATTGTCTATGCTTCTGTCTCTTATTGACACAGGCGGCTATATATATGCATATTAGATGTATATTGCCCATATTCATTATTCCGATGCTATTGTGTTTACTGTGTCTTATCAAAAGCAGGAAATGGACAGCTGCTCTCACACATTCATATCTGTGATGGAACTGACGATGTCCTTTGTGTTTGTAATGAACAGACGATGCTAAAGCTAACAAACAGCCCGTTAAATTGACTCTAAACCATATCTGGGATCTTAACAAAGACAAATCTATGAGTTATGTCTTGCATTTCATTGAGCTTTAGACAATAGCTCAAACCTTTCTGTCTTTCGCTCTCTGCACTGGCACACTGGCCGTTGTCACCAGATGCTGTTTACATCACTCACCTTGGGTTAGCTCAGCTTTGTAAATAAAAGGCGAGAGATAGGGTAGATTTATTTCAACAAAACCGCCTCAGCAGCAGCAACAGCAGCAACAACAGCAGCAGCAACAATAGCAGCAACAGCAGCAGCAGCAGCAGCAACAACAGCAGCAGCATCAGCAACAAAAGCAGCAGCAGCAGCAACAACAATAGCAGCAACAACAACAGCAGCAGCAGCAACAACAACAACAGCAGCAGCAACAGCAACAGTGTCACTAGCTCAGCCTCCAAGCACACATGAAACACACACACAGTTTGCTTCTTTGTGTGAGAGCAGGCACACCAGAACACAATGGATAATGGAGGAAAGGGAATAAAAATGAAACAAAGAGAGAGACAGGGAGAAGTTAAAGGCCAACCCATTCACTGCAGAAATCACCCACTTATTATCTCTGTCTATAGTTGTGTCCTAAAAACCTCTGAAACCAGCGAAAATTGGATACCTTTCACAAACACAGGAAAAAACATGGGAAACTTGGCAAGAATTGTTTAGCAAACCGGAGGCATCAAGTCCACAGCAAAAACATCAACACAAGGGGCAGCACCATCGGTTCTGCTTTGATTTTTTTAATTCTAACAATACTTTCTTTTTTAACTTTACCATAATGGTACTTTAACTTTATACTTTACTTTATTTAACATTATAGCAGTATTAAACTTTATTAAACTTTATTGTAACAGTAGTTTATGTAACTTTATTTTATGGCAGTAGCTAATTAATTAGTAACTGTAGTTCATTAATCATTTTGTATTTTAGTAGTTTACAGTACTTCAGAGGAGATTTCAAAATATCGAGCTATATAATGTGTATCATGATATAGCCTAAAAATATTGTTTTTTTAATTCCTGTTGCCTAGCCCTTAATTTAAGTCATAATTACCTAAGAATTCAGTTATAGCTGAATTCACTTATTTTACCGCTGTCATTCATGTGAGCGAGCCAGAGACCAAGTGGTTGGGACATGGAGTGAAAGGAAATGCTAGTGCATTTTTCTTATGGGTCCATAGCTACAGAAGATCTGGGTAATTTTATACCTAGAAATGAAACTTTTTTTTTTTTTTTGGCTTCATGCGCCACTGAGCAACTTTTATTAAAAGGTACAGAGCCCTGCTTCCAACACTTTGTCCAGTTCTGCTTATTGATATTACCCTATCCCTTCCAAAATGCATCCAACTGAGATGCTCTGCAGTGTGCAGCCGCTGCTCAATCTGGTTACCAGCACAAACAATTGCAATTCCCAGGCAGTACAGAGTCTACTCTCCCATGCTCATCAGCTCCTCCATGCAGATGTGTGTTTGTCCGATTACCTCCCTTGCTCCCGGGGACTCAGATACATCCTCTGATTGGATAAAAAACTCCACTCTCTATTTTCTTTATTAGGATCCCAGTCTTCACTAAGCTCCTTTTACATAGCTCATTTGAAACCCTTGTAATTATTATACGTGGCACTAAATGTAAATGGTGCACACGTGTGTGCGTGTGTGTGTGTGTGTGTGTGTGTGTGTGTGTGTGAGTGTGAGAGAGAGAGAGAGAGAGAGAGAGAGAGAGAGAGAGAGAGAGAGAGAGAGAGAGAGAGAGAGAGAGAGAGAGACATATGTAAATAGGCTGTTTTGCATATAAAATGCTTTAGCTTCAATATTCCAGAGTAATAAATTGCTCAAAGTTAGAGACGGCGCCCATGGCCCCAGGCTATCCCGGAGTCATTAAGTAGCCGAATGTAGTGAGGCGGACATAAAGCCAGTAATTCAATGATGGCCGCGGCTATGATGGAGAATTTACATGGAGATAAAATCCAGAGAGTGGGACGAGGGGGTGAAAGGGTAAAAGAGAAAGAGTGAGAGGGACGAGACGAATTAGGAGACAAAGGAAAGGGGAGTGAGGAGGAGGAGAAAGAGGGCTGGCAGGAGAGAGGGGATGTGATGAGGCAGTGAATGAGAAGAAAGAGGAAGAGGTGAAGAGGGGGACTTACAAATGAAGAGTAGGCCAAAGCCACGACCGCGGCTGCCACTTCAGCGATGAATATGATGAGGATGATGGAGAAGAACTGCAGGGAGGGAAGAAGAGGAGACAAGGAGAAAGTTTAGGGGTACTTAACCCACTGAAATCTGGATGTCGACATCAGTTTTCTTGTGCTCCCTTCAGATGCCTTATACAAGCTATTTGACCTTTTAAAACCTGAGGAAATTGGTTTGGTTTACTTGTAAAACATGGTGGGGCGTAAGAAATGCCCAGCAATTTGCAAAAAATAATAAAAGGTGAGACGAAAATAATCAATTCAATTACCGATTATCAATTAGGATTATCAGGCAATTATCAAAAAAGGGGAAGAATTCCAGAAAACTTTATTGATAATTACAATGATTTTATACTAATAATTATGTTACAGAAAATAATATAATACGATATTTAAAATGAAAATATTTTTTAACTTTTTGCCTTATTTTCAGGTAATTTTCTTGTAACTTTTTAAGATATGTCTTGTTTAGTTTCTTGTTGCCTTTTCACCATATTTTGAAAGAAATTAGATCAATTTGCTTAGGTCTCAAAAAAAGATAAAAAATTGTCAAGCACTTTTCCAAAAGCAAGTCTCGAGATGCAATTGATTGGTTTGGTTTCTTTGGAAAACTTTGGAAAAACATGCATTGATCACCTTGGCAAGAAATGCCCAGCAAAGTTAAAGGTGAAAAGAAAATTACCTAAAAAAAAATCAGGTTTAATGAAAACTGGAAAACTATATTGATAACTATAATTGTTTGATGCTTAAGATTTTTACAGAAAAATATAATAAGATATATGAAATAAATATATGTTTTAAATGGTTAATTATAAAATAAATTAGATAAATAAAAAAAAGTGATAAAAAAAATTACCTTAAAATCATCAGTTTTAAAAAAGAGTGGGGGGGATTATTAGACAGTTATTAAATTGTATTGATAATTAAAATGATTTTCTATTTAAAATTAGTTTTAAAGAAAAACAATTCGTGAAATAAATGTATTTTCTTAATTTAACACTTTCAGGGGTAATTTTCTTGTTTTTGTGGTCTGTTTTTTAGTTCTTTGTTTTGCTTATTTTCGGGTTATTTTCTTGTAACTTTAAAATATTTTTTTGCGAACTTGTAGGCCATGTCATGTTAATTTGCTTGTTGCCTTATCCCCAAGTTTTTGAAAGAAGTCAGATCATTATGCATTGGTTTCAAAAGGATTAATTTAAAAATAATATTAATAAAAAAATATATTTTTGTCAAACACTTTTCCAAAGGCAAGACTAGAGCTGCAATGATATGCTTTTATATTTGCATGACAGTTTGTTTAAGGTGTATTTGTTAAAAGTGAGCACCACTACATTGGTGTGTGGAGCCAAAAACTGAAATTTGTTTGAAAAAAAAAAAGATACAAAAATGAATAATTGAAACATCAAACTGAATATCCAGGGTCCTGTTATACATCCACTGTTGTATGTAACAATCACAGACTACCATTAAAGCTTGGTTGATTACACAGAAGGACAATAAGGAGACACAGTTTTTAATGATTTGTCCTATCTTCTCATCCATTGTTTTTTATTCAGTCCATTATAGCTGTTTCCCACGATGCGCTGCGTCCCGCACTGTCAGTTTCAGGATCTGCTTGCAACGTCATCATTCTACTCAATGGGAGATGTGGCAATGATGGGGGCCTCCGAGGGGAAATGTGCTGCCTGTGCTCCTCATTAGACTCACTGCAGTGGACTAAGAGGTAGTTAGTGCCGTCGTTAATGGGCGTAATGTACGCTGTACGCTGTACGCTGTTTGGCAGTTTGTGGTGTTGCTGGTTTGAGTGAGGCAGGAGGGGCAGATGTGGACATTATCTATGCTGTTGATGAGTAGGGATCAAATGCAAGGATTGGTGAGATACTGAATGTAAAGCAAGTGAATGTAAAGGCACCTCATGGTCCGGTTAGTGATCATTTATGGTGTTTTACATCACAGTGTCGGCAGTTGAACTCTTTTTAGGGACAATAAGATTCAAAACATGTGTGGATTACTGAAGTGTCTCACTCATGGTTTTAGTTGAACTATCTTGAGTCTGACTAGGAGACACCTTGAGAAACCATTACCGTTACCATGCAGCACAATTACCTACTTAACTCTTAAACCTGAGCAAATTGGTTTGTTTTATTGAAAAACTTGGGGGAAAGCATAAAGGTACTTAACAAGACATTGTCCAATAATTAGTTAGAAATTATTAAAAAGTTACAAGACATTACCAGGAATTTAACAAAAATATATATATATGTGTATATATAATATACATTGTATTCTTGTTTATTCATAAATATCAAAAGGATGCAGTCTCATGCAGAATGCACGGCCAGGGTAAATGAGGAAGAAAGTAGTCATCATCAAAAACCCTCTCACCAAAATAAGTAGTTGTTCCACCTTGCCATCAGTTGAGTTAAGAATGACTTCACACCTAGTCGACTGTGGGTGTAAATTTTCAGTTACATCTTAGCCTTATATCGTAACTAACTTGTATGGTGCCACTGTCAAAATGAAGTGATAGCCTTAATCACCCCATATGTCATAACTTAAGCTGCGTTTGAATTTACACAGCTGATACAATGGGCTGCAGATCTTTTACACCTACCGTAAGCAGCAGACACTTGCTCTCCTTGTGGGCTCCACAGCAGCCCAGGAGCCCCAGCAGCACCAGCACGGCCCCGATGGCAATGCAGAAAAAGCCAACATTGACAAACTGCATGCCTTGGCTGGAGAACGGCCCCAGCACCCGGAGGAAGGAGCCCCCATCTACGCTCACCCAGATCCCCATGGCCAGCAGGGTCAGGCCACCCAGCTGTAGGAGGATCAAGTAAAACATCATCAGCATACATTCATGTTTAGAACTATGCAAGTGCATGCACACACAAATCCCTGTCTTAAATGAAATTGGGACGCTCAGCGGTTAGTCTTCCAGAGGGTGTAATCCACACTTAACAACAGCAAGTAAAACGTCAATCATTTGTTTGGCTGGCAGTCATTCAGGTGGGCTCTACAGCTCTTGAGGGGTAATAGGTTTTTGGAAATGAGAGGCCATCTTACATCACTAAACCTAATCTCTTACTATTACATCTTAGTGACACCATGACACCTCAATATCATGGTCTCCATTCAGAGAGGTGGAGTCCTTTTGTGAGAATGAGAGGAGCTGCCTGAGGCCTCCCATTATGTATCAAGGCCTGAGCACCAACTTGGCCCCATTTTACCTTTCGGAACAAAATGACTGCCCTTTTCCATGACTGCCTTTATCTCTCTACTCACACAGGCATAATGGACAGAAATCCATTCAGTGATCATTTTGTGCTGCTGGATAAAGCCAGCCTTGGGCTGTACAGAAGGAGACGATAGGATTATAGCATGGACAGTGTTGCTACAGAGTTTCCTTTTTTAAGCTCTGAGACTAAATTTGGCAAGTTCAGAACCTAAACATGAGTACTAGGTTCCCTATATGCCACTGGTATTTCTACTGGTATACTGAATGTTTGGTCTTTATAGTTAGAATTACAGAGACTAACTACTTGAACTACTTGAAAATCAGACAATAGGATTATGATTAGAGTCACATCCCAGCGAATCCTGAAATAAATGAATTCTAGAAACAGTTATGCTAAATTTGACTTAAAATACAGATGTAAGTTATTTTAACTCACGCAAGTTAAAACACAATTTCTGCATTAACAAAACAAATAACTTTGATGCTTACTCTGTACTGATAAATAAACTGGTCACAACATGATGCACATGCTAAAGAAAATCACAGGAACCTCGATCAGTTTTGTCACTTGACATTTCCAATTAAGCTGAAACCTAAGTCAAGACTACAGTTATCCACAGCATGTGAAATATAACTTTACGGTCCCTATCATACATACGGCACAAAGTGGCACACAGCGCAGTGCAACTTTCCTTGCTAGTTTCAGACAGATTGTTGTCATATTGTCATATTCTTGGGTTGCGCCCACCTTGTGTAAGTTCTTGTGCCCGTCTATGTGCCAGTGGGCATGTGGGTCTTAAAATGAGGTGTGGTCCAGCACATTGTTGGCATATTGCTATTTTAATGGAGCAGAAAGGAACTGCACCATTAATTACCAAGAACCTGGTCTAAAGTCAGAATGGTGCTGTATTTTCCGGCTAATTAAAGGGTACATTATTCAGATAGTAAGATGCGCCTACGTAAACGGGTTCACAACATGCATACTTTTCTTGTTGTGCACACAGGAATGTGCGGATGGGTTGTGGGTGGGTTAAATAATATGTCATTAATGGAGAAAATGTAAATTACATCCCCTAAAATGTGATCATGATCAGCATCTACAACAGATTCTATCTGGTCACGTTATCAACTGATTACGTCCAACTGTGTATCATTCTGCCTCTGCAGGTGCCCCCATCCAACTGGCGGCGTATCGTAACGGCACAAAATGTTTCGTCCGGCCATGCTACAAACTGATGCCTCTTGGCAGCCTATTATACTGCCACAAATTTTGACTTTTTGTGTTGATAACTTACAAAGCGGCAATATTTAAAAACTTAGCAGAAAGCAGAGTAGAGTTGTAGCGCTGTTATCTGTCTCACCATCAAGAAAAATTTGCACATTTACGCACGAGGAGCAGTGTAACTTCATTATTTATCTTGTTTCCAACTTGCCGTTTTTAATTTTGCTGAGCAGTGATGCTTGTATTACTCAGCAGAAATCAGCTTGCTCCTTCAATACGCTGAATCTGCCATGTAAATAGCAATGTGTCTCATGCCAGCACACCTGGCTTTTAAAGGGAATCGGAAATGACAATTTGATTGGTTGAATTCGTGTTACACCCAAAACACACCTATGATTCATTAAGGGGCTAAATTAGGGCTGCCCCCTGAGAGTTGTAGATCCCTCAGTCAACTGAGATAGCTTCAAGTTGAGCAGTTTTTTTTGTGTTTTTTGTCAATGTGCTGTGTAGTGTCCTTTTTTTGGATAACTTTGCTGCAGAGTGAGTGCTCTTGACTGTTATGGTACTCTTCTCCCTTCTCATTATCTCCTCTCTTCTGCTTAGAAATGGTGAATTTACAGCTCATGGCAACTTAATAAGACACAGTCTTTTGTTTTTGTTTGATAACTATTTTCTGAAAAAAATGTTGTGTATTTGCGATCTGTTGATAGCGTCGTTAGCTTGTTTACTATATTACATGAATGCCCACACTGAACATCCCAATGAGCCCAGATTAAACTTCTGATTCGGCTGAAATAACTCGGTTGCCGGTTGCCTCTTGTGCCTTACTGTGTACCCAGATTATGCACTGTTAAACTGGCAAAAGAGGAGCTGGACACGTCCTAAAAGCACTTGTGCCATGCGTTTTGGACCGTGAGCAGTGGATCATTTAAACAGACCCCAACTACTGTTATTTTTCACAGATGCCATGATGGACATCGAATCACTGAAATGCTCAAGGATTGTCCAACAACTTGATTTTTGATTCTTGGAATGACAATTGTGCGTTTAAAGCCCTCCTAGAAACAGATGGATTTTGCCTTTTGAGCCAATGGATGGCTTTTAATGTGAGTTTTTTGTGTGCAGAAAGAGTTGAGTTTCTTTCACACTGATTGAATTAGCTCTGTGGAAATGAACTGTATGTTATCTGAAAGTTATCAAGAACACAGGTAAAGATGGGGTATTTCTTTTAAAAAAAACATGGAAAGAAGGCAAAGAAGAAATAACTCCAAAATTAGCAACAAATAGTAAAAAGTACAAGAAAATTACCAAAAAATTTGTATATAAATAAATAAAAAAATTCAAAATAATCAGAAGACGTCACTGAGCAATAAAAGAAGAAATAATATAAATATTAGAATAAATTAGTTGAAAGTACCAGAAGAAAATTCCCAGAAAATTAATTAAAAAAATCATCATCAACAACAACAAATTTAAAAAAAGACCTGAAAAAGTTGCATAAAATAATAACTCATAATTTTAAACATGTAATTATTATCATTCTAAATGTATCTTTTCCCCAGCTTTAAAAAATCTATTTTCTAAATGTACTAGTTTCTTGCATTTTGTTGATCAATTTGCTCAGTGGTTGACATACTTGTAAAAGGTGTCTGAAAGCACTAGAAAAGTGGTGTTGCTCCAGGTTTCAAAGAATTAAAAGGAAATCAAAATGGTAGCAGATAAAAAAACAAAACAAAACAGGAAGTATTACCTGAATATAATAAAATATTTTTTAAAAAAATAGCAGTAACGCTAGTTAAGAATGTAAATAAATGTCAGTTAAACTCACTTTGTAATCTCTGACCATGAACATTAAAAAGGCAAACAGGCAGCTATTTCATTAGGGGATGCTGAATGGCTTTCATAGAAATCTGTTGACTCAAAACCTGTAAAACCTGCTCATAGCAAACACAATCACAACCAGGTCCCATGTTTCACATTACAGACTGGAAATCACCTGATCCCACTGTCATTATCTCCCTCTCCCTGCTCATCTCTCTACCTCTGACCTTCTCTTCCTCTTCTTTTCCACCCTTTTTTCCCTCCTCCGATTCCTCTGTGTGTTTCACCCTGAACTCCTCGTACTGAGTGATTTCTCCTTCTTCCCTCGTCCTCTGGAGAAACCGTGTTTGAAACCTGATATAGTCTGTCAGGCTCCATCAGGCTCGTTGCAATCAGGGGGCCCCCTCTGCTCCCCTTCAGGCCCTGACACTCCAAATCTCCTGTCAGACGCTGACGTCTCCCACGTGGGGATCATCTCCCCCTTCCCCTTTCTTTGTCTACCTACCTTGGCCTCGCTCTTCCTATCTATTTTTTACTCTTCTTCATTCCCTCCGCCTCTCCCCACCTTTCACTCCGGGGTTTCTTTTCTCATCTCTCGAACCTGTTCAGAGCCATCAATGCACTGTTGACTAAATGTGAAACGACAAGCATATTCCCCCTCTAACTCCGTGTGTGCCACCATCATCCCTCAGCAGGTATAATTATAGCTGGCACCAAATCTTTTTTTTTTAAAACATGGCTAATCCCTTTGATAGTGTGCCATATGCAGGTGGATGCCCTGTCATTTGAACACCCACATGGCGAAAGGACTGGAAGTAAATCAGGTTTTTTGAATGAGTAGGGAGGGGGAAAAGAAGAGGCAGTGTCGTATCTATGGAGATGGGAAATATAACCTATTAGGGTTAGAGGAGTTGGAATGAATAACAGGCTGCAGAATAGGAGGCCACAGCCTCTAGAGAGGGGGAAGTGAATGGAGAAAAGAGATAGAAAGATACAGAGGGAGCAGAAAAGAGAACGGGCCCGTCCCACCCCAATTGAAATGGAATTGGCTCTCTTTGAAAGGGCTGGAATGAGAGAGACGTCACTTGAGTTTAAAAACCCATTTTCATGGGTCATATTATCGGGAGCAGACAATCTGAGAGTTCCGACGCACGGCCGTGGATCTGCACGCACAGAGCATACACGGAGAGACTTTTAATTTCCAATTCATTTAGATCACTTCCAAGGCAACGGGAGAGGAGAGACTAAAATCACAGGGTGTCTCTTTGCAAACTTTTGAATCACTGTTGCTGTCCAGTCTGTAATGGGATTGTTTTCACACATTTATAAGAATAATTTATAGATGAAATTGAGAACCGGGGTACTGGTATTTGCTTGTTGATAGCACTAGTACATATTTCAAAGACTTGAGAGAATTTAGAGTGGATTTACCTTGTAAAGATGAAAAAAAAAGTTAATTAGTTATTATTTTTTTCCCCCCTTTTCCTCAGTTACACTGAGGCTGTCATGGAACCTAGTGTTTATTCTTCCACAAGTTTAGATTTAGACAAGATTTTTTTTTTTTTTTTTCAAATAGGACAGTTAAACGAATGACAAAAAAGTTTATAATAATAAGTAATAGTAATAATTGGTCAATCCATTAAATATTAAACAAAAGTGTCAGTAGCAAGTGAAACAATGACAGGATAAAACAGAATTAAGAAAAGACAAAAACTACAAATCAAATCAGTAATCACAGTTTAATATCTCTAAAATACTAAGTCTAAAATACATGGTAAATCATTCAGGAATATCTGGAAAGTCCAGCTCCTGTACAGGTTGAAAAAGCGGTCCCACATCCTACAAAATTTCCTCAGGGAGCCCTTCATTATGCGCCTGATTTTTTTCTAGCTTGACAAAATCAAGGACTTCCCTTATTCACAGAGTGTGTGAAGAAGGTACTGGAGACTTCCACTTGAGTAAGATCGAGTGTCTGGCCAGTAGCGTGACAAAAGGTTGTAAAGGTTTCCTCAATGGAGGAGAGTGGTACTGTGGGTGGAGTTACACCAAATAGTGCAGTCATCGCATTAGGCTCAACAGATTTCCCAGTAACCCTCAGCAGTGATCTGAAGATTTCTCCCCAGTATATTTGTAAAGCAGGACAAGACAAACCTGGTGATACCTGGTTTTCTTTCGGGCAAAGGGGTGAAAATGGTCTTATGATAATCATAGTGACATTATACCACCTGTCACTACAGCTTCAGTGTCAAAGAATAGAAAAAGTGTTTTTTTCTAACTTACCCTTTTCATGTTTCTGTTTCAAAATAAAAGCCTTCTGACAACATTTCTGTTAACAAAATCCCATGAATTGTTAACACAAGGCTTTTTATTGTGAAATATTTGCAGGGCAGTTTTTTTCGACAATGCAGTGTCTGCACAGCTCCATAAATGAGTGGAGTGCCAGCTTGTAATTGTGGAAATGCAGTAGTAATAGTAGCAGGCAGTGTTGCGGCAGTGTCACGGCAGTGTTGCGGCAGCGTCGCGGCAGCGTCGCGGCAGCGTCGCGGCAGTGTTGCGGCAGTGTCATGGCAGTGTTGCCGTCATGCCAACATGCCGTCTGTTGTCATTGTGATAGGCAAGCTGACTTAACTACAAGCCAGCTTGCTGTTGAAACACCTGACAGTCTATATGTTTCAAAAGCAGCTGCTGGTGATTTCACAAGCTGAGTCAGCTGGCTTGAGTCAAGCTCAGGCTGGTCAGTTCAACCTGATGCAACTTTTCTCTGCATTGTTCTATAATAACTTTGTTTCATCATCAATCTCTCAAAGTCTCTCCCATATCCAAAAAATTGAGTGCTAAAATTTAAATTTGTGATATCCCAGGTAAAAAGGCTGGAACTGCTCTATGGACAATGAGTGGTGAAAGATGTTCTGAGGAATGTTTTCAGTATATGGGCACATTTTCTGTTTCAGAGCTAAAAAGACCACTCTAGAAATAGCTCATTTGGTATTTACAAGACAACAAACATTCTGTGATCCACGAATTCACGGATATAGTGCACTACATAGTGTTTTGGCCATTTTGTAGTGGTGTTCGAATTCTCAGTGGTTATTTTCATCCACTATATATTGCACTATAAAATACCCACAATGCACAGCAAATGTGAGTGTACATACGATGTACCCTACATTTAACTCCCGTACACCACAATGCAATGCGGCCATGTATTTCTGGGGAAAAAAATTCCAACGTAGTGTCCGAAATCTCGTTTGTTTTTCCCTGTATAGTGCACAATTAAATACACACTACATAATGAAGAGTGAGCGAGTGACTGAGGGGAAAGTTTCAAACACAGCTATTGTCTATGCAGTTCCAGACTTAATTCTTGATGACATGGCAAGTTTGAGACTTCCTTTTCTGGTTTCTGGCTTTGAAAGAGAGCAGCTCATACTACACATACTGATTGAATGTTCCTTGGCCATGGAAATAACATTGTGGAAGTCTTAATTTAGGTTTGTGTTCCCCTTTAAGATTAAGTAAAGGGAATCGCATCAAGGTACATCTGATGCACCAGGACATTGATCAATCCAAAAATATCGAAGACTGCTCTGTTTGACGATATTTTCTCCTCTGACTTTTTTTGTTGTTGTTGGGGCACAGCATATTCAGCGATTGTGAAGCCGTAACATAATGAGAGCTAAAGAGTCAAGTTTTGAAATTTATGAACTGACTTAGCTTAACAGAAGAATATTGATTCTTATGTAAATCCTGCCCCTTACTTCCTCAAAAGATACACTTTCTGACTGCAGATCCCCACTGGAGATGATGAAGAGCTGATAAAGTTGTAACATCCAACTTGAAATGCAGCTCAAGTGTTTGAGCGGTTGTGGTAGAAGAGAATCACTTTATCATTTTGCTCTGCTGGCTTACATTTTAAAGAGACATCATAATCAGGGCACTGCTGTGACTTTAAGAGCTGCCGCACCGGATTCATCAAGCAGCGTAAGTCAGGCAGAAATAGGAAATGTGAGGAAAATGATGACTTGCGCTGGGAGCTTCATCTGTGACAGTGGGAGCCCAGGTGGGCTCGACTCGCCAGGCGAATTCAGCTTACCCACGCCAAAGTTTCTCTCCATTTCACAAACCACATTAGTTATCAACGTTAAGCTGAAGATATAGGTGGCAAAATTAGAGCCTGGGAAGTTAATGAGATGAAAATTGCTACGGTGGAGAGAAAGTGGAGGAGAAAGGAGCATTGTTGAGGCCAGGGATACTCAACTTGCTTTGCCTGGGGGACACTTTTAATAAATAACAGGAGGCTGGAGGCCAGTCGCAGCAGCCACATCCATGTTTCTGGAACTTAAGGATATTTCCAGGATTTTAGAGTGTTTCTAGGATTTTAGGATGTTTCCCATATGCTTTGGACATTTCAAGGATTATAAAGCATTTCTAGCATTTTCTAAGATTTTAGGGTATTGCTAGGAATTTAGGACATTTCTAGGATTAAAGGATATTTATGTGATTTTACAATGTTTTTTTAGGATATTAGGACATTTCTAGGTTTAGAACATTTCTTGGATTTTAGCACATTTCCAGGATTGTAGGACACTTATAGGATTTTATAATCTTTCAAGGATTTTTAGGACATATCAAAGATTTTAGCATGTTTCTAGGATTTGATTTGGTTCACAGGCTGTAAGTTGACTATAACCGGTTTAGGCCCTCTGGCTCAGTGATCTGAGATGTTTATGGAACATCTGTTTGCACTGAAGGATAGCAGGAAATTATTTTCAACGCGTTGTATTGAACGCTTTTGTTTGTTTTCTGTACTTCACACATGACTTCTCATGTTAGGATTAAACACCATAAATGAACAACCCCCACCACCACCTCTCCAGTCGCCTCTTCATATATGCAATCAAAGCGGAAACATACTCACAAAGATAAGCAAGTTGAACAAGACCATCATCAATTTGACGAATGTGAAGCAGCCCATTTTAATCTGTAATAAAAGTAGAAGATAAATTATTGCATTTCTTCTCTCATAAGCCGAGACCTTCTATCTCTCATACTCTCTCTCACACACACACACACACACACACACACACACACAGAGGCTACATGGCCAATCTTCACATGCATGCTGCTCTATTACATCCACTCCACATCCCGGTGAAATTACTGTGGAAATGACATAGCTGACAATGAGTCTTAATGATAACACGCGCAGCTGTGAGAAACAGTAAAGATATCAGTTAATGGCATATCTATAGGCGCCGGAAAACCATATTAGGAAGGAAAATATGTTTACATGTGAGAGAGACATTAAGGCTTTAAAAATACAAATCTTACCCTTTAGTGTGCTAATATTCTTAAAATCCAAAGTAGAGCAGGTCTAAACCAGTCAAACAATCCCTGGTTTCACAAAACCGACCCTCCAAAACCACTTAAAAACAAACTTAGACTTAGAGATAGGTTTTCCCTTCCTCTGGCTCAGGTGTTTTCAGGTGAGCCGACGTGAGAGCAAAGACAACTGACTAAATATACCCATACATTGATGATGTCCACGCAGTTAAAAGAATCTGATCGGAGAAATCTGATGAGCGTCTCTCCTCAGGCTGGCTGGTGGAGCGAGTGGAGGACTGGGTGTGGTCCTGGAGGATACAGGTAACAGCAGGTGGATGTTGTTCAGGCTCAAGTGGCAGCTCTGACCCCTGCAGGTACACAGTGACACAGATTCACAGCACAGGATCGCCCTCTCAGGGATTTGACGTGTGAAAGACGGACGTGTAGAGTTTCTCTGCTGTAGAATCTGAAAAGAAAAACATAATAATCCAAACCTGAGATGGGACAGTCATAAAGTGGGAGCTTCAGAGTTACGGTATGTTGCACAATATTGGTAAAGATGTAGTCATAAGATCTTGGGCTGAGTCTGTGTAGTTTGTCATTCACCACAATAGTGTTAAAAAGTATGTTACTCTTTGGTATG
Source organism: Plectropomus leopardus (assembly GCF_026936395.1). Classification (NCBI taxonomy): domain Eukaryota; kingdom Metazoa; phylum Chordata; class Actinopteri; order Perciformes; family Serranidae; genus Plectropomus; species Plectropomus leopardus. The sequence continues at coordinate 4,912,893 of NC_142180.1, forward strand.
GCTGTTTTTGTTACTCACTGAGAACAATTAAATAGAATCATTGTCTTAAACCCTCAATGCTCCATAAAATGTGTCTTGAATTTAAACCTGTTTACTCTGCAGGAGTTATCTTAGCAACCATAAGTACAATAAGCAGCAAAACTGTTCACAACTAGCACATCCACTGTATCGTATTTCCCAACTTTATGGTTGGGCGTCGTTTGATCTCCGTACAAAGTCAGCAGTTCTGTCATGCTCTGCAGCCTAGTTGGCAGAATAAAATGTTGCCATGGTACGTTTCTACAAATCACAATTGTGTTACATTTGTACTTTTCATACATGTATCCACGTTTTGTTCGGGTTATATTTAGGCCTTTATGAGCGCAGTTTCACGTCAGGAGGAAGAGGGAACAGTGGATGCCCTGGGCCTGCTGCCAAGCTGCAGACAGCAGCACACCATTGTTGGAGACCAGTGACATTTCCAGTCATTTTTTCATGCAACCAGTTCTCATGCTGAAGTTGTCAAATGCCGCCACTTTTGCAGTGCTTTCGGCCTAAGATTCCGATGCCAAAAGCCACCTTGAGTGTGTGATTTTGGAGTTTGACCATAAGCATTAATGTATATAAGTGTCTATTGTTTAAGGAATAAGGAATGTGGACAGAAGAGTTTTAGTTTAAACATTCCATTTAACCTATATTTCTACAAATCTAATATGCTCATAAAAAGAAAGAAAGAAACAAAAAACCCCACTGCAACTGCACTCCACGGACTCCATTGTTCATTCCTCCCTCCTTTGTTCTTTTGGCCCCTGAACACTGCAGTGGCCCTTACTGACCACCAGAGGGGAGTAGTGAACTGCAGGGAGGGTTGTCGGAGCCTCCTCTCTTGTTGATGAGTGTTTCTCTGAGTGGAGGAATGTGCTTTTCTTTGTCCAGGAAGCAGGGAAAGAGAAGGAGTACAAACTGAAATAAAATGTTGTGTAGTTCTTTATGCTTGTGTGTGATCACCACCTCCTGATGCTGTCAATGAAGTGGTAGGCACTTTTCAAAGCTAGTCAGCAGGAGGTTGTAGAGCTCTAACTAAATATTTAATTGCATATGGTACATGCACTGATTTCTGCATCCTACCATCAGGATTGTATGGGTTAATGCAGCCGCAGGAACTCAGGGTGTCTTCTTTTGTCTCATCACTTGTTTCTTCCTTACATTCTTCTTGAGTCAAAGCCCATTTACGTTGAGCTGCAGGCGAGAGAAGAAAAAAAAAACTCTTTGAAAAATGGCAAAAGCCTTCCGCCCAATGCCACCATGTTGGAGAGTTGAGTCCATATCAGCTCAAGTCTTTCTCAGTAATATCACTTTAATGGCCTTATTGTGAGTTATGACAATCTCACCCTCACCGTCATTAACCCACCGGTCCTTAATCTCAGCGAGAGGACCACCTGTCAGGCTTCGTTATCCATTAAACCGTTAATAATCTCTGCCCGCGTCCACGTGCACACACACTCTGCGACTGCGGCGCGTGGAGAAAGCAATGATTAGACTTGTGCTTTTTCATCACCTCTGATGAAAACAGTGACGGGCCGCCGAGATCTGGGCTGAGATGGGGAAGGTAAAAAAACAACGGTCCCTTAATGAGGTCGGTTAGATTGAGTATTATCAGTGGCCCCCCAGGGCAAGCTGCCACAGTTATGCATCTACTGCTGCTGCCATTACATGTATACCTTGTAAATCCCCAGTGAGCACTGATTCATCCGTTAACTCGATTTTAAGGTTGATATAATATCATCCGGTGTGTGCTCACCAGATGTAATGGTCCTGCTGCTCATTAAAAGCTCTTGATAGAGTTTCTGTGACTCATGGTAATCAGCGTGGAAATGAGTAATCATTTTAGTTTATCACAAAGCAGCGAGAACATGAGAATCTCTTAGAGCTCCATGTTGTTATTCACTTTGTTTAGAAACCTTCCAGACACTGGAGGTGTAGTCAAAGGGAATATTTTTTATAGAACCATTTTTCAAATATCCTAAAAGGAGAAATGTACCCTTAAATTACTAAATTGAGAAATCAATATACTTACTTTAATTTCACCCTGAAGAATTAGTTCTTTTCAATTTTCTGGGCATTTTTCTAGCTTTTTTGGAATTTACCATAGATGGTAGGAGATGGAGAATTGACAGCAATGATGTGGGGACTGAAACATGAATTAGATAAGTAACATGAGCATATTTATCTTATTTATAAAAAAAAAAAAACACTGTCTAGACCTTTTTTACATGAAAAGTGATCTTCGATGACTCCTGTTGTGATTTGGTGCTATATATAAAATAGAACAAAATTGATTTGACTTTTCAGGGGCATAGGTGGGGTCCCATTGAGGGTGAGAATCCCCCACCCCCATATAATGGTCGGGGAAAAACTGTTAAGAGCGCGAGGGTCTCTATAGGGCAGGCAGGAGGGGCGGTAGATGGATCCATCAAACCCCGGACTTTCATGCATATTGGTGTTCGCTTTCCATTTGTATGTCATGCTTGTTTTCCTTCGGTGCATGTTGTTTGTTGACGTCTTGGCATTGGTTAAATATATATCATTACCTAAATATAGTCATATGCAACATAATCCCACCATGCGCTTGTGTTGACTTCACAGTAACGGCATCCCAGTTGCAGCTTGGAACTGACAGAGAAGACTGGAATTGTAGGAAAAGAGATGTGGAATGACATGAAACACAGGTCCCCAGATAGGCTTTAAATGGAGAAAATAAAGGTCTATTTACACAGCAACGGTTCTTGCATGACACGTTAAACTTTTGTTGCAGTTTGGCCTTTGGTACACATGACAATGGTGTTTTGGGGACCTATAAATGCAAACTTCTAAAACCGGGATCAGAGTGTAGTCTTTTAAAAAATGTAACCGTTTTTGTTGCCATATAAACTGGCAATGCACAGATCCTGTGAGAACAGACATGTCACGTCACAACTGCACTTTGTGCTTGCACGTGTTGTTCTTCTATGTTGTGTCAGCTACCAGCCTGGCATGCATACTACAGTGTTTTCGGTTGTTTTTGCGGATCCCTGTACAGGAGGATCGTTCTCACAATGTTATCATATGAATGTGGATTTTTTTTTTTAATGTAAGGAAAATACTTTTTAGTTTTTAGACGGGCCGTACCTGTCTAAAAGTAGCCAAAGGTTCATGGTTGGCGCCTTACATCCCTTAACTTTCAAAGGTTATCACTTGCCCCAACCCATTTTAATTGATATAAACACGATGTGTGTCAGAATACAAGTGTTCTTCTCCCAACATTGACACTCTTCCTCTCTTCATTCAAACAGCAATTTTATCACATTCACTTCATCATGACTACTTGAACCTGAGTACTTCTCTCCAGTGCATACCACACATCAAAGCCCGACACTATGGGATTTGGTTGGACAACGTGTTTTATACTTAAATGACATTATGTAATCCCTTAGCCTGTAAATCATGTTTGATATTCCAGTCAATGGTTTTTATTATTATGCTTAGGAAGAAACTGAATTGCTATATAATTGTTATGTTGACAATTTTTTCCAGTCCTCAAAGTACCATGGAGTTTAACTTCACAACATTTATTGCACATCTGTCCATCTTGGAAGACGGATCCCTTCTCAGTCGTCTTCCTGAGGAGGAAACATCTATATATTCAGCACAGTTTCAAGGTGGACATCCAAGATTAATTTCAGTATATCCCCTTTTGTTCCTGAGAAATGATGTTAAAGATGGCCACAGCAATGTTTTTGCTAAACATTATGATGTCACACCGAAGCTGACCTTTGAATTCGAAACAGTCAATCCATTAGTCCAAGTTGACGTTTGTGCCAAATTTCAGAAAATTCCTTTGACCTTTTGGATTTTGTCCATCAAAATTTAATCAGCTCATCATTGTGTCCAAAAGGGTGTTTATGCCAAATTTGAAGAAATTACCTTAAAGCATTCTTGAGATATCACATTTATCAGAATAAGATGCACACAAGGTCACAGCGAACTTGACCTTTGACCAACAAAACCTAATTAGTTCATTCTTGAGTCCAAATGGATGTTTGCGCCAAATTTGAAGACATTTTCTTAAAGTGTTATTGAAATATTGTGCTCACAAGAATGGGATGGACGGAGAAATGGATGAACAGCCTGAAAACGTGATGCCTCCGACTGGCCTGTCACCAGCCCAGAGGCATCAAAGCTGTTTATAAGCATGATTTCCAGGAGACAGGGTCGACCTAGTAGCTTGTTTCTTGTGGAATTTGTGTGAGTAAAATAAGGACTTTGCCAGGAAGAAATTGTGAAACTGAAGGAAACAAATAAATGTTCTGAAATTCAGAATTTGGGGGAATGATTGTACTTTGAAAGCTGAAATTACTAATTTAAAAGGGCAATTTATCTGGCCTCATCCCTGACATGTGCAGAAAGTAATAAAAAAAATGGTTGTTTTTCTTAGTTAGTTCCTGAAATATTGACATTGTGGAAATGAAGGTTTTCACCTGACTGTGATGATACACTGCCAGTGTGTATGTGTGTGTTTCTGTATGTGTGATTGTATTCGTGTGTGTGTGTGCAGCAGGGCGTTGACAGGCCCTCTGTCAGACATTTTCTGATATAGACCGCAGAGTTCATGACCCTGTGAACTATAAACCACCAGTACGAGGCCTCTTGACTTTGGATTGGCGTAAATAGCCTCTGGTCATAGAGCATGTGCGTTACAAAAGTCAGATGATGATGATGATGATGATGATGATGATGAGTGTGATGTATACTTGCACCTATCCTGACCTTGCTTCTCTGTACCCCCTCGAGGTAGGATGAGTCTCTAATCTCCGTGTTGTCCTCGGTCAACAAAGAGAAAGGGGGGGGGGCTCAGAACTGATGAATCTCCTCTGAATGTGTCGCTCTGACATCCAATCATGCCTTTTGTTCAGACAATAACAATCGCTGGTCCCAGTCTTTATGAAGCGCCTAATTATTTCCACATGGCAAACGATATTGAGAGCCTCCGTCTAAACGAGCAAAGCAGTCACTTTATTATTGTTCGTCATCCATTATGTCGACATTACAAATTGATAATTTCTCTCACGGGGGGATGAGAATTGGGGGCCGGAGTGGCGCCGATTCAGACGCCGTTGGTACAGAAAGTGGTACCTCTGTGACCTCTATTGTGTCTCCTGCTCTTAATTTATCACACACACCCACACTCACACACACAAACACACACACACACACACACATGCACACACACACACACACACACACACACACACACACACGCACATAAGCATTGCATATTAATTCACAGCAATCCATTAGGCCATAGGAGGTCCGCGGTCTATAAATCAAAACTAAAGGGCTGGCTAATTGACTCACACACAAAGGAACGGGATAGCTATGAAGAAGATGGGAAGAGATGGAAGGAGGGGGGAGAAGAGATGAAGAAATGGGGATGAGGAGGAAGGGGTTAATGGAAAATTAAGTGAAGGACAGGAAAAGAGAGGAGGAAGAGGAGCAGCAGCAGTGTTCAGCCTTGTATCGCTGCCTTTGACCCGCGCGCCTCCTTTGTTCTATGACTGATGGCATTCTGCGATGACACACATTGCTTATGAGCCCCTGTGGCCACGGGCTTGATCTCACCACCTATAGGGCCACTGTGCAGCGGCAGCATATAGGGGCCAATTCTCACAGGGCTCTTAGGAGCGCTGCTAATTAGCTAAAAGGGGTCATTTGTATGCAGCCTCTCTGTCTCTTTATCTCCTGCTCTTTCTCTGTCTCTCTCTTGCTCTATGTCTCTTTTTCTCTCTGTGTTATCAATCCATTTCCCCCCTCGTCCTTATCTCAATTTGTCTCTGCGACTGTAATTCTTTCTGGTCTAATAATTAGCGTAACTTGAGTCTAATAAGTTGGCTGTTAGAGCTAACAGATGAGAGTTCAAAAACTTTCATTTCCTCCTCCTCAATGATTCTAATGACCCTAAAGAGGTGTATTAACACCTTCTAATCTGTTAAATGCCTTTGAAAGGTGGCCTATTATATTTTAACCTTATTTTCTGTGATATATTTAATTATACACCATTGAATGTTCATATTTAATGTGGCCAGAATTTAAAATATGGAGGTATGGACATACAGAAGTAATCCCCATGAGCAAAAGCCCTATGTTTCAGACTGTTCTGAACACTGTTACCCCTTTCCTGCCCAAATTAGCACATGCAAACAGGTTTTCGTCAACAGCATGCTAGAGTAAGTCTTGAAAAGTATTTGAAACCGTCCTAAGACCTTCATATAGGGGGGAAAGACTTGCAGAAACTGAATGCTAATACAACAGTTAAGTAAAGTAAATACAGTATGAAAAATCTAAATACTAAAGAAAAAAAACATTATAAGTGAGGGTAGAGGTCTGTATGTAAGCTAAAATGTTTAACCCTTTGAAACCTGGATTGACCTCGATTTTCTAGTGTGGCATTCAGGCAGCTTTCACAAGCATTTCACACAGCGAAACCGGAACAAATTGGTTTGATTTATTTCAAAATTTCTTCTTATGAAACAGGCAGTTAGTAACTTGACAAGAGATGCACAGCAAAATGCAGTGAATTGGGAAAAAGTTAGTGTTTTTGTTTGCCCTTAAAAAAAAGAAGAGAAAAAATTATCAGAATTTTTAATGGAAAAATGTCCAGAAAGCTATTATTTACTAATATAATACGTATCTTTAGTATTATTATTATATTATTATTATTATTATTAAAATGTATTGTTTTAATTTTGGACACTTTTTCTGGTAATTTCCTTGTTTTTTTGTTTGTTTTTGTCGTGTGTTTTTTTTTTTTCCAATTTTCAGGCTACTTTTTCTTACTAATTTTAGGTAATTTCACGTTGCTCTGTGTAATTTCTTGTGACGTTGAAGAAATCAAGCCAATTTGCTCAGGTTTCAAAGGGTTAATATAAGCAAAAATGTTAATATCAGTAGAAATGCTACCGCAGAAAGGGTAGGCATTTCCCTTTAAGAGTAAGCTCTCTATACTTTGTTTTTAGCATACATGCCTTAAGACAAGGTGTGACGGGTATGACAGCCCTCTGATGTCAAGAGAGATGTCAAGTTCCTGAGCTTGTGATTGGTTGATGGGCGGGGCTTAGGCAGAGAGCATGTCTGAGTGACGCAGGATAGGCCAGACTGTAATACGGTATCAAGTGTGTGTGTTTTATTCCTTAAAAGTAGGGTATAGCGATCAAAAGTGAGTCAGTTTAATATTTTGTGATAGTTAAACTCCTTCACAAGAGGTGTGTTATTCAGCTCAAAGTTTGTTTGCTGCATAGTGTTTCTGCAAGCAACTATTAACTTTGTAAGCTATCGTCTGCTGCTAGCATATCTGTAAGCACCTTGCTAACGGCAGAGCAGGTGTACTGCTTTATATATCCATGGTGTAGTGCCGAAGACTGTTTAACCGTTGATGTGTGTTCCCCCCATCTAAATGCGACCCCAGCTCTAGTTTTTGTATAATATAACACTTAAAACGTGTATCATTTTATGGTTTTATTATGAATCTACGTGTGTTGTAATTACTTTATCTTTTATCTATTTTATCCATCTGTTTTTCTTATATTTCTGTTCCCTATTCTATTTTTCCCCACTCCCCCTCGTTATTCATTTCACACATTTTATATTATATGCTATTAAATAGTCATTTAAACATAACAACTTTATTGACTGCACCCAAACAATGGTAAACCACAGGAGCTAGATAACTGATCCTTTCTCTGCCCCTCCTGAGCACGGGGACCAAACTATTCATTTTATCTATTGTATCTTTTTTTTTAAACTTCCTAATAATAATAACTCAACTTATATAGCACCTTTAAAAACAGATGTTTACAAAGGCTTTAACAGACAAAGCAAAGGCAGGAACTCAGGGAATAATACAATTAACATCTACAAACATGCCAAACAGAGAAATGTCTAGAAAAGTCAAACAGAAAGGCCAGAACAAAATGCAAATACAGAAGGTTAACAAGAATAAAGCAAATCAAATAAATAAAAGTGATAAAACAGGCAGACCTGGAAAGGCAGCTGAAGTGCTTAATGAATACATTTTTTAAAAAAATATAAGAATAAACGCAATAAGAGACAACGAAAATAATTAAAGAAATAATATAAGAAGATGACATCTCATCAGTGGGGATAAAACAAAGATATGAAGATACAAACTGTTGAATAAGTAAATAAATTAAAACATGAAAAGATGGTAAGAACAAGATATAAGAAGGATAAAAAAATGGATATATACAGTATCGGATGTTTCTTGGTTTTTTGTAGAACAGCTCTAAGGCTCTGTTGTACGGAAATTCCCCAAGAGGAGGCCGCTGATGCTCAGCAGCATACATGCTGCACGGTGATCCCCCTGCAGCCTGTTTCTCAAGTCAGCCTTCACCTACAAATAGAAACAATCATTTTTATTTATTTTTTTCAACCCATTTAGGGTCCCAGCCTGATAGCCTGTGTTTCCCTTTATGTTTTTCTCCTCTCCTCTCATCTCTCTCTCCTGCACCATCACTTTGCTCTCCTGCTCCTTCACTCGGCACTCCCCCTCCTGTACTCTGCTCTCCTTCACTTTGTTGCACTGCTCCTCCCTGTCTGTTACTTGTCTTATACGATTACATAAAACATTAACGTTTGATAATTTACACTCACGTCACATTTGATTACAAGTGTGAACATCATTTTTTACCTAACCATCATAATTTGAGTCAGTAAAAAGGCTAATGATACCTGACTAGCGCCATCCTCATCAGGTGGTATCTACCCCAAAGAGTAGATACGGAGCAAGATAGTTATCTGCCTCAGCACTCGCCACACCCAACGCAGTGCAGGACTGTGCTGTGATGCGGCGGTGGTGTATTTGCAATTTAAAAAAAAAAAAAAAATGACATTTGAAGGAGCGGTGGGTAGGATGAGTGTAGAGGAAACACTGAAATAAATAAATAAAGATGAAATACTGAAATAAATAAATAAAGATGACATCACATCAAAGCAAGTCTGTACAAGCAAGTTTTAGGAAGTGATTTAGAAGAAGTCACTGATTCTGCGCGCCTTATCTCTTCAGGCAGATCGTTCCAAAGCCGAGGGGGCCCTAATGCCAAAAGCTCAGTCACCTTTAGATTTAAGCCCCGACTTCGGAACGACCAGGAGGCTCCCACCTGAGGATCTGAGGCTGCGCACCGGCTCATAATGGGCCAGCATTTGTCAAAATTCAATTCTTAAACAGACAGGGAGCCAGTGGAGGGAAGCGAGGATGGGACTGAAGTGATGTCATCTGTGAAAACCAGTAAGAAGCCTAGCTGCTTTGTTCTGGACCAGTTGAAATCGGGAGAGTGATTTTTGAGTGATAACTTGAATCATTTTTTACTCACCTAGTCCTTGTGTACCTGTGCCCCCTACCAGACCTAACCACTGAGGTGGGATTTATGCATTAACAGGGGGAAACCAGAAAGTGCCCCGTGTGACCGGGAAAGCACAGGTGCACCTTTGGCTTCGAGAGAGATCCGCTGGTGCCCTTCATCATCGCCACTGGGACTGTGATTGGACTCCCGTTTGCCTGTGGGGCTCAGAGACTTCAGAACTGTGAGTAACCCACTATGGCTTTAGTCTGGTTAGAACAGAAGGCGTTCAGCTTTTCATACAGCTTTGTTAATGCATGAGGACGGTTCTTTAATTTGTTTACAATGGAGCAGAATTGTGCAATTCCACATTTGACCACAATGTGGGTTGCAGTGGCAGAGTGGTGCTGTCCGTGTTTTCACTTAATGACTCCAGAAGAAGAAGCAAGTCAACAGTATTTATGATTTTTTTTTTTTTACAAAACTGGCACAAGCAGTGGGTGAATGAGACAAAGTGCTTTGTCAGTCTTTACCTACGGGAATTCTCAGTGGCCATGTGCAATTTCACATTGACTGGCCAACCTATCAAGGGAAAAAAATGGATACACACAGACAGATCGAGTTTTCTTTATTTTATAGTAGGATCACATACAAATGACATAAATGCAGCAGTTTGATTTTTGAATAAAGTTGTCATCTTTCCAACGCTCCTGAAAGTTGCGGCCTAGCTGTCGACTTAATGCTTCTTTGACGCCGCCGTGTCTGCTACCTAGCACGAAATATCTGGTGTTCTGTATCTAGTTTGCTTGTTTACTGTCCGTTTATGAAAACACAGTAGCTACATAGTTCCTGCTTGGTGCATGTCTACAAGCTGTATGATTCCCCTGCCATCTTGAAATAAATGACAAAAAAAAGCAAAATTATCTTGCCTGATTCTCACTTTTAAAAACAAGATAATGGCCATTTGAAATTGGTCTGTGGGCCACAACTGGTTTATAGTTTCATAGAACATTTATTCATTCTGACAGCTAAAATGTGATTGTACCATAGGCTTTGGAGTTTAAAGGTTAAAGTAAATCTGCTGCCAGATTTAAAGGGCGCCTCTCAGTAATGGTCAGTTTTCTTTAGTGGTTTGAAAAGTGCTGTGGTGTATATTATGCATGAAGAGAACATAAGTGAAGCTATAAACAAACATCCAATGTAATTTTGTTTGATTCTGTTTAGTTTGGGCTGGACCACAGAGGCATGGCAAGCCTACAAATGCAAAAGTCTGTCCATGAGTGAGTGATGAAGTTACACCACTGGTCAGAGTGAGTGATGACGTCAGTGTTTGTGTTTCCCCACTGGCCTTTGCTATTGCAAAATAAACAGGCTCTGACACGCTGGGAGAGCTGTGGACACTGACAGTCTTTTTTAATTGTATTCCTCATTTTCTGTAACCAGTGTAACATAATAGCATGGTGGGCGTTATGGCACGTTGTATGACACAAGCCCTAAAAGTTGATTACACTATTAACTAGTACGTGTTACAGTGATGGACCGATAGACAGAATTCGCCTTTTGCTCAGATAGCAGCCGACGGCATATACTAGGTTCATTCTAAGTCTTTTTGTAAATAAATTGTATAATTTCATAAAATGTCTCTTTTTGTCAGTGTTATAAATAGATGGTTTAAATATGAGGGATTATAGTGATAAAATCAATGGTTAAAAAAGCACAGTTGCTACCCCCTAATTTAAGTTAATTTAAGCTAAAACACGACATTTTATTGAGTGAGTGACAGTCAGCATAATGTAATTAGGGATTTGAGTAACAGAAAACAGCGCTACATATCATTGGAGTTGATACTGAGCAAGCGCATCATCTAAAATCCCTGCTTCAACTTAACTGGTGGAACATCATGCTTCTGACTGTGTTCTCTCTCTGTTTGCCTTAAATGCATTTATTATCCTCGGGTCTATTTTGGATCAGTTTGGATCTAGCTGTCCTCGGATCCCTTCCAATTTTAGGCTCTTTTGTTGAACACTGATTCCTGCATGTTAAAGGACCAGTGTGTATGATTTAGGGGGATATATTGGCAGAAATGGATTATGATATAACAAGTATGTTTTCTTTAGTGTATAATCAGCTTAAAAAAAAGAATTGTTGTTTTTTTATTACCTTAGAATGAGCATTTACATAGGGAGCAAGTCCTAGTTTATGGAGATCAACATGTTGCAGTGCCATGTTTCTACAGTAGCCCAGAACGGACAAACCAAACATTAGCTCCAGATACAGCTATTTGTGTTTGTGCGTTGGCCACTGTAGTAAGAAGCCCATGGCAATGAGCAGAGCTGGAGTTACACTGGTTGTAATGTGACACTGCTTTATTCAGTGTTTGTAGTGGTTTAAATCACTGCATCCATTTCTTTTGGAGAGGAACAGACCTTTGTGGATAATTCGGCTGCTGGTTAAAACCTCCTAAACATCTGGATTTTAAGTTATCAAAGAAAAAAGGTGACTTCACAGTAGCATGTTTTGGACGGGCCGCCGACAGCGACAGGCCAAAGTTCATCAGAAATACATGAACACTTTTTAAGATGAAACTGCCTCATTCAGTTTTTGATCAGTTTAAATCTCCGGGTCAGTTTGTTTTGGAAAGAAACAGACCTCTGTGGTTATTCTGTTCAGTATAAACCTCCTGAACATTGATCAGAAAAAAGTGAGCACTCATCAGCTTATGCAAGGAAAGGGGTGTGCATGTTTTGGGTGTGTAGCCGGTCCCCCAGATTCCAAAGCGCATCATATTACGCAAATTGAAATTTCTGATATATAATATGCCTAATAAAAACACATCAATTTAGAAAAAAACTCCCATTTATCTCAAAAAAAGTTTTTATGCTCACATAAGGTGGTATTTCAGGTGATTCAAAAAAACATTTTTACTAAACTGCAATGGAAACACGTTTTTTTTATTCTAGGTCACATGATGCTATGGCTGTGTGCTTGTCAGTAGGAACTGGCTCCCTCATGATGCAGCAGGAGCTACAAGAGGTGTTATTGCATCACATAACTCTTCTGAATGATGCACTCAACTTTTGAAGTTTTGAATCCACGATTCCTCTGTGAAATCGTGGACTATCAGCTCCCAGAAATCCCTCTTATGTGGCCGCTCCCACATTTAAGGGGCTTGCCTTTCCATTATCGCTCACATAACACGCCTACATGGCCTTGGATTAGAAATAATGACGGATAGTGCAGTGGCTGCAATAGAAATAAACCTGCTAATGTTTTGAACATCCACCTCTCTGCTTTTTGGAACTAGAGAAGAAGTTGCATAACATCACTCAATGGAAATGCAGTCATCCTGCAATTGTTTTTTGAAAATATTGCTAAATTTTTGCGCAAGTCTGTAATGGAAACCTGCCTAGCGATTCACTGATTTGTAATGTGAAACTGCTTTTATTCGCTGTTCATAGCTGTTTTAATGGTCTGGTTTGTTTGCTTTGGAGAGGAAGAGAACTCTGCAGACAATTCTGGTCCCGAGAAAAAAACTCCTGGACAATGAAAACTGAAGGAATTCTAGCCCTCCCGGCTAGAATTCCTTAAGTTTTAGATGGTTGCAGTCTGCAAGATACCACTAAATCCCCCTAAATTTTACACACACTTTTAAGTTAAAGTCATTTTTCAGACTTTTTTGAGGGTCCCAAAAACCTCTCTTCTTCTTTCTCCAATGTTGCATCTTTCCCTGTTTCTCCTACTTCTTTGTTTGCCGTGCTTCCTTTCCCTCTTCCTTTCCTACCTCCTTTCCCTCCTACATAACAACACACACACTCTGTCCCTCTCAACCCTTCAGCCCACCCCCACCCTGTTTCCTGGCTCATGTAGGGGATTGATGGAGATATGGGAGGCTGTCATGCAGTAAATAGCATGGACATTGGCTCCCCGCCACGAGATGGGAATCAAGCATGCTTCTTCTGCTCTTAACGCTTCCCCTCCTCTCCCCCCTCTTCCACTGTAACTCTGGACTTCCTCCCACCTTCCTCTTCTTCACCTGAAAAAGCGTTAAGTGCGGACCAAGGAGTCCTCCCTGCCATCCTTCACCCTGATGCATGAGCCAATCTGCCTCTCCTAACAAAAGACTCTCCAAAACATCACTCCTTGTCTTCCTTCAAACACGTCCCTCTCTCTCCTTCTCCTCCTCAGCTAATCCACTCCTCTCCCTTTCCTTCTCTTCCCCTTCATTTCTTTGTTTAGCTCGCTGAATGAGTTATTTTCCCGCAACGTTTCATCAGGCATGCAAAGCGCCTCATCGCGGCATTATGGACAATGGGTCCCTCTGGCTCGTGAAAGGTTAATGTTTTGGATGATTGTAAATTGTTTGGCTATTTCAAGGGGCTGTGAAAGGGATAAGTCAACCATAAAATTTGATCGGTGCCTCCCTCTCTTCCTCCTCCACCCGATCTCATCCGCAGCATCCCCCTGTCACTTCCCTCAATCATTCTAATTTTCCTTCTTTTCTATCTTTGCTATCCTCATTTTCTCTCTCCCCTTCACCATCACAGTTCACTTTATCTTCATTTTGCCATTTTCCCTTTTGTTACCCAAACACAGGTTCAAAGGTGATGGGACTGGAATGTCGTCCCCCTGGCGTCCTCTGTGGCTTTGTCCCACATTAGAGAGGATTTCACTGAAATTGCCCCTCTCTCTTTCTACCTTCGACCACAATTTACAGCGCAGGAGTACAGTGGGGAATCATATGGGCTGGTCAAAGAAGAGCAGAATGACTTTCATGTGCTCACATGGTTATCATTAGGCTCAGCTGGAGGAGACAGCGTCCCCATGTTGCCCTCCATAAAGCAATGACCCCTCAACTCTTAGAACAATAAAGCCTGCATGGCGTCTGGGTGGTTCAGTGGGCAGAGACATGTACTACTACTACTACTGCACTATATAGAGTGAACTGGGGTGAAGGTACACCAAATTGCTTTCCAAAGTGCCATGCTTGTAACCAAATAGTTCCAAACTTAAAGGCTGGCTAAAAAAGATTTTGATGTCCTTTTACTATTATCAAAATATGCATGGAAAGACTAAAACCTATAATGGATTAAGGCAGATGATAGTAGCATCCTGATGTCCAAAGGCAACAATGCTATTTGCATAATCAGTGTAAATTGCCACTGTGTATATAACAGGGTTCATAAAGGGATAGGCATAAAGGGCCATCCACACCAAGAACACAAACTATAAAAAACACCCATAGCATAGTAAAATTATCAGTTTGCATATCAACAATAATGAGATTACCATCATGAATGATCATTTCTTTGTATGTGTTGCCTATAACTACCCAGTTTTTGTTATTGTTTATGTACTGCCCTTTTGCATTCACTAGTAAAAAAAATAAAAAATAAAAAGGATAACCAGCAAAAAAACAGAACTATATCCATAAAAAGATAGTATTAACAATTGTTCCACCTCAGGCATATGGCAGAGTCCATACAACAACTTTAACAACAACAAAAGTGGTAAATGATACCGTTTGGATCACTCCTAGAGCGATTTCATGACTGATAGAAATACTAACAGCAAATCAGAATTTGTCTTATTTAGGCATCACATCAAACATAGATCCTAACATCAAATTTTGACCACAAAATGTAATTTTTTATGTTAAAAAACATGTATGAAGCTGTTTGATTTTCTTTTTTGCCTTTTTTTCTGTGAATTTAGTCATCAATAATAGATTTGTCTCCCTATCTGTAGCAGATACTGGCCAGTAGATAGAGCTGTTCACTGCTATCAGGAGAAGAAGATGAAAGAAAAAAGTTGTTGTTAAAAAAAACATCACCTTAATGTGATGATTTAGCAGCTACATAATGAATTGTGAAGTTAATCCAAATCTTCTGAATTTAAAGTGATCAGTTTGGGTGTCATCAGTATGCTTCAGGGACATTTTTTATACAAAATAAAGTTTCAGGAGTACAATTCAGGCTTCTTAATTGCGGTTTATCTTTTTCATTTAGAATTTTGGAACAACCTCTAACATGGAATAATCAGTCGTCGCTATTTGCAGAACATTATCGTTCATCAATGTGGATGTTGGCATCGATATCGTTATAGTAATGTGTATAGCTAAAGTTATGTTTATAGTTATAGTTCAGGATTTAAGACTATTTTTTTTTCAATGTAACTGGGAATCAAATTTAAGATCATTTTTGACAAAATCCAACTTTGAAGGAAAAAAATAAACATTAGCTGAAATCAATAACTCAGGGTTAGGTTAATTTCAACTGAAATGTTTATTGTAACATAAAACATGCATTTTTTATATTATCTTGGTTAAGTAGTCATTTTTTGTTGAGTACAATAGTGTAGAGTACAATAACAGTAAGCTAACAGACAGTGGTTACTCTGCCTGCATCCCAGTTGGAAAGGTAATGTGAGTGTTGATGGTTCCACTGTCCTGATCTGCATGACATTATTGCAGTAAATGACTTCTAAAAAAAAATATCTTACCAATTACTTTTAAATTTTACAATTCAATGAAAGTAAAAAAAAATCATGAAACCCTATTTTTACATGTCTGAGCAAGTCTTTTGAAAGATGGATTTAAGACATTTCATTACCAATTAAGACCTTATTTTCAGATTCATGAATTCACTGCGTTTTGAGACTTTTTAAGGATCCCTTTATAAGAACCCTGTATAACTTTAACACAAATGGGTCTATTCAGCCATTCTGCTAACGTTTATGTACACACAGTGCATTCAGCCGCTTTAAAATGATGTAGGTGCGGATGATTTCAGATGTTTTTCTGTCAGTTGTGCCAAATTTGTGCTAAATTTAAGATATAATGTGTGTTTTGAAAGCGATGATGGTGCTTTTTTGGTCGGCTGTGGACGGTGGTGGCATGTGGCAGCGAGTAACTCATCAGGATGAAGAAACTGACTTACTCATTTGTAAACACTCGTTTGTGAACAAAGACTTTGTTTACATTTTTAAATGTAAACATCAGTAAACGCTTAGGTAAAGATGGTAAAGATGGCATCAGTTGAACTAGCATCCTGCTAGGCATTGTACAGGTGTAGGAAATGAACTGGACATCCTCTGTGCTGCATCAATTTCCCACAGGATACAAGGAGCTGTAACACTGGAACTGTTACTTAATGCAACAAGATACTGTTACATTGGGTAATATACTCTTATGTTACCATTTTTTGGTCCGTCAAATGGATATATACCTACAGCATAGCATTTCATGATTCTCTCATAGGGGAAAATTAGCTCAAAATTCAGACTTTCACTAGGAAGTGTAACCTTATATCTGCAGATTTACAGTATGTTTAACCTTTAAGACTTGTTCACACAACAGAAAACATTTAGCCAAAATGATCATAGTTCCCTCTTATAACAAAGACAATGCAAAAAGTAAGCAATATTAGAAACAAGAGAAATGCTTTTACTGGGAGGTTGTTTAGGGCTCAGTTATAATATGGTTAAGGTGGATATTACAGTTGCGGTGTGTGCCCGTGTTTTTCACATGGATCAAACAGCGCCTGGCTGTCACAGGGGAGCCTCTCTGTGTAAACTGCCTCGGGGCAGATAATCACCCACCTACAGTACTGCAGCTCACTACAGTACCAGTTCAGAGGTGTAGGACACTACAACACATCTCAGCCGCATGTGCACAATACACATGAACAGCACGTGAACACACAAAGGAGCCACAATCTCACAACAATGTCTTGTGACGGTGTGTGTAGTAGAAGACAAATGTAGCGATCTGTAGTTCTGATTCTCACAGTCTCAAATTGTAGCTGCATTAAATTAGATACACACATATTCATAAGTTCATGTTCTGGGTGTTATAAAATGGTCAGAAACCATGCAAAATATGCCATAATTCTTCATTTCATGCTGTTAAAGCCCAGAGCTGCCTGGCCGGCCAGGGAGTTTTGTTCATACTGGATAAATCTTCAGGACTCAATTAATGTCAGATGTTACTTTAGTGCCAGTGAGGGAAGCAGAGTGACATTTCTGAGCCCAACAAAAAGGAAGGCTATTATGTACGACTTTGACACCAGAGCTTGTCTCATCCTGTCTCAGAACAACAGTTTATCCTTTTTTTTCTCCCCAACGGTAAATGTACTGTCATCTTTACTAGGCCTGTGTGCAAGTGGACTCTGAATTATTCCAGGCAAATTGTATTTGGCTCTTTAACACGAATACTTGACCATTTGTTTTATTTTCCATATAAAGTTTGAAGAGGGCTCCACAGGGCGTTCAGGGTAAGGGCGTCATTCACTCAGTATAGTAAACAAGCAAATGGCGCAAAAAGTGGGTTGCAAATGGGCAACAACATTTTTTGCCGACACTAGATATCAAATCAAAGCCAGAGCCTGTATCGTACTTAACTTGCTGTAAGCTGTAAATTGGTGCGATTTCTCTCTCATTCAGCGTGTCTGCAGCTGTAAAAAATGTAAATATACATCTATTCAATTCAATTCAATTCAATTCAATTCAGTTTTATTTATAAAGCCCATTATCACAAAACACAGTTTGCCTCAGAGGGCTTTACAGCATGGGACATCCCTCTGCCCTTAGACCCTCACATTGTCTAAGCAAAAACTCCCCAGAAAACGTCTGTAACTGCTAATCAAAGGGCAAGAAGATAGCTTTACATGTAACCAAACACAGCTGCTTATAAGCTTGAGCTAGCATAGAAAAACCCAATAGTACTCCACGACTCTCTTGTTTAACTATTTTAGAAGTTGCCATTTCTCGCTTAAGTAGTGTAGTATTGTGTCTTATAGAAATGGCAGTGATTAAAATGATTACATTATGATTAATTGCAAGGCTAGCTGGGGTACTAGCTGGTCCTGCCATCAGTTTGTTCAACCACTAACCGTACAATAGTACATTTCTACCGTAAAGTCTTTTCTCATGACTGACAGCAAACTGGAGCACTTTGTACTCTGGGCTGTATAAAAATGAAATAAGTAAAGATGATTCTGACTCAGACACTCACATCAAATCACTCGGATGATCTAGTTACTAAATCTAGACGGCAGCCGAGAGGTTAACTTCCACTGGCTGAACACCTAACTTCTGGTTTAGTGCTCCACTAACCTGAATGCAGACTAAATCATTTCATCATGCAGCTTTTTTACCTTTGAAAATTACATTAAACCAAATCCTGACAGCGAAATGAGTTATTTTGTGTTGGTTGCCCATCACTATGAGGTTGAGCTTAAATTGATCTGCATCAGCTGATTAATTTTTATTTCATCCATCAGCTACTTGGATGTTATGTGACTAACATCTGGTCACATTTATACAAATACAGCACAGCCTTTATACCCTGATGTCTCACTATAACCATGCTGTTGTGACTCACCTGGTGTAGTTTACGCTTTTCGCTCTGGATGATTTTTTTGATTATAACAAGTTCCATTGTCTGTGTCCAGAGGCTTTTTAGAATAAAAGACTGAAATTAATGAACCAGAGATGTTTCTTTAAACATGTCATTCAAGATGTAGCAAACAGCAACAACAATAACATACAAATGTCCCCTTTAATGTGTGGCTTTTGATTTTCAGCGCTACAGGCAAGTGGGAAATAATCCCTTGGACATAAAGACTGAATGGAACCTGGCAGAGGATGCTTTGAAATAACAGATTGTTCAAGTATTAGACTTGCTAAGCTGATATACAATTTAAATTCAATATTTAATCTAACCAAATTAAAAAAACAACAGGGCGGCACGGTGGCTTTGTGGTTAGCACTGTTGCCTCACAGCAAGTGGGTCCCTGGTTCGAATCCCGGATGGAACGGGTTCGGTCGAAGTGAGGCCCTTCTGTGTGGAGTTTGCATGTTCTCCCCGTGTCTGCGTGGGTTCTCTCCGGGGTCTCCGGCTTCCTCCCACGGTCCAAAGACATGCAGCTCAGGTTGATTGGTGACTCTAAATTGCCCTTAGGTGTGGTTGTGAGTGTGTATGGTTGTTCGTCTATGTGTGTCGGCCCTGCGATAGTCTGGCGAACTGTCCAGGGTGTACCCCGCCTTCCGCCCGATGACAGCTGGGATTGGCTCCAGCCCCCCCGCGACCCTTACGAGGACAAGCGGTTACAGAAAATGACTGACTGACTGACTAAAAAAACAACTAATAGTATTTCATGTAGCTGCTCCGATATGTTTCTTACTGTGAAGTCCTACATGTCTTTTAGGCAGCTAGGGAGGATGGATATGGGACCCTGGAGAAGATATTTACTTACCAAGGCCATTAGCTCCTAACATTTTCCCTGTGAGGATTTATTCATGGAGCCCAAACTGACTGCCGAGCCAAATGCAGTCCACTGTGGATATAATTGCACAGCGGGGAGCTTGAAATGACATGACAAAATAGCTTGCACCATCACACCAAATTTCTACTCCAAATCCAACTTTCTGACCTTGGGAGATTGGATCCATGTGCTTGGGAAAAAAGTGCTTCAGGCAATAATTTATAACTACAGCGGGTTCTCAGCCCACATGTTTTATCTTTTTTTTTTTTTGGATGTGGGGTGGTGCTCGATAGAGGTAGCTGCTATATTTGGCTGGAAGATAAATGTGACAAAATGGATAATCGGTGGCAACACACACCTGTCATACAGATTTTCATATCCTTGCACCTGACAGGGATTAATAACACTATCTAAATAGTGGAGTTGCACCTGCTGGCAGCAGTTTTCACACGCAATAAACTTCTTACTCTGAGAGTGAGCTCTCTGTTTATTGTAACACATGCATATGACAAATATACTCTTACAAAAAAAAAATATATATATACATACGCACACAAGTACAGTTCAGTAAGTGCCCTCAGGAGTCTCAGAAGCTTTTGAAAAGCCACTGGAGGATGAAGCCACAACAAAGGGAGTTAAGAGGAGCCCCACTGGGCCTGGGAGACAAAATAAAATATACACTGGCCAGCAGCAAGAACTGCTATCTGAAATTAAAATTTCATCTCCGGCTCCAAGAAGTATATAAGTCTGTAAAATATATATGTTTATGATTTATTGGACATACAGAGCCGGTTGAGGGCCGTTAATCATATGCCATATATATACCCGCCATATATAGAGCCATATAGTTGAAATATGAATGCCATAAAAAGGATGCAAGACGTATGGGAGAGTGGAAAAAACACAGAGTGATGTGAGAGCTCGTCTTTGATTGCAGGGAGGGAGGAAAGGAGGAAGGGAGGAAAAGAGGAAAGGAGTTGGCAGTGAATCTCTTTGTCTCATCCTCCTCCCTCCCTCCCGCGCAAGCTTGATCTGCCCTTGCAGCTTCTTTGTCGTGCGTCTTCTGCCCTCACCACAGATCATCCCCTGTGCTGCTTCGACTGCTCAACAGATGGCCAGTTGGCTCATTAACTTTAATAAATCTAACATCAATTAGACCTGAGGTAATTGGGATGCGGCGGAGGTGATTGCAAGGTAGCGGCGCTGCATACGAAAGTCCTCGTCCCTTTGTGAATGGCTCTCATTGTGCCCAAAATATGTTTGTGTGAGTGCCAAAGATATGGCATTAAAGAATGGCAGTGCCAGGAGAGAAGGAAGGATTGGACAGATGACTGAAGGACAGAAGATGCTTGTCCTTTCTGTGGTGTTACATCACATCAGCTGACCTTGACGGGTTCATACTCTCCATCTGTGCTCAGGCACCTTCTCTTTGTTCGTGTCTTTGTTCTTCTTTTCCCGCCATCTCCTGTCATTTGCTCTTGATATCCTTCATATCTCATCCTCTGCATCTGTCTGACTCATTCCTACTTTTTGCCACATATCTGTCTATCTGCAGTAACAAGCTCCTCTCTCAGCACTTCACATAACAATACATCTCTCTCGACGCCTATTTTCCGCCTCTCGCTGTCTTTCCCCTTGAACTTTTTACTTCATTACTCCTACGTGACCTTTGATATAGCTTTGAGGTATGAGCATCCCTTCATTGCTTTTGTGTGCACGTGTGTGTATGTATGCCTCCATGCATCTACACACTGTATAAGTGCATCATGTGTGCATGCGTAATCAAAAATGTGTGTTTATTCTGTGTAGGCGCATGTATCATTACTTTATTTTGCTGTATGCGGCTTTGTCTGCATATATACGTATGTGTTCGTGTGTGTGTGTGTGTGTGTGTGTGTGTGTGTGTGTGTGTCCATATATTAGCTGGCTGACAGCTATCCATGTATCTGTCAGAGTGTTGTGCTGACTCAGCCAATCAGTGTTGTGTCTTCCACATGAAGCAGATGCACCTGCCAGCCCGCCTGTCCGTGCTGTAAATGTAGAAAGATTGTGTGTTTGTCCAAACGCATGCACAACATATGCCTCATTATGAATGCTTCAGTGCTGAGCATAACTTGTCTGAAAGAAAGGGACCGTGCTCGCACACGACGCCGTCGTCTTTAGTCTAAACAGATTGTTTTGTGCGTGTCGAGCTGCTCTCGGCTCTGCAGGTTTCAGTCTGAACTGGAGACACTGAGTCGTCTCTTCATGTCCCCGGAATTGGTCTGTCCGCTGAACAAAGCACATCTGCTGGGCTGCTCTTGTGAGAGAAAGACTCAGAGAGCCTCACTGGTACCCACTCTGAAGAAAAAGCTGTAGCTACAGTAGCAGACAGAGAAGGGTTAATTGAAACAACTGTTTCAGTTTGAGGATGGTTAAAGTTAATCGAAAACTATATTGCAGGTTTTTCTGCTACAGTGTACAGGCTAGCAATGCACGTAACATGTCCTGTGTTTCCATGAAAGAGGAAACATCAGCATCCAAATAGGAGAAATTAATGAGTAAGAATTTTAGCGCCCTGCGATAGTCTGGAGACCCGTCCAGGGTGTACCCCACCTCTTGCCCTGATGACAGCTGGGACAGGCTTCAACAACCCCAGAGGCTCCAAACTCTTGTTCAGTGTTCTGTTGTAAGTGTAAAATCCTGAGAATCCCTAAGGATTCTTTTTTTTCTGTAAGGGAGCTACATTGTAATGATTTTAAGCTTTTTTTTTCCCAATGAAAATGAGCAAGCAATATCACAGTTAACCATCACTGAAAATGTGACGGCAAAATGCAGAATTCTACGCTTCAAAATGAGTCCACAAAAGTGACGTCATGGTGGCAACATCTATTGTTCTATATAGTTTATCGTCACAATATTATTGCTAAAGCATTAACCAATCGACAGCTCTGACAAAAGAATAGAGAGCTCCAGACATTCACCTGTGACTAACTTTCTAGCCCAAAGAAAAAAGGTTATAGATGACTAATTTTCAACAGGGAATATGGTTTTAAATTAGTTTTTTTTTTAATCAGCATAACGAGGGAATTTTCTTAATGAACATGTCTGTCAAATTGAAAAATGTTCATGCTGAAAATATCTCCAAATCATATTTCATTAGTTTTCCCATATAAATGTGCTCTACTACAAGCAGGTGCCTGTGATCTGTGATTACTGTGATAATTTAGGTGCAAGTCTGTAAAAAGTTACAGTTACCTGTTTGCAAGATATAAAGTAGAAACATGAAAACCACTGCTTTTTACAAGCTTTTCATTCTTCAAGTTTTGATAATTTTGGATGTTCATGTTTTTGTTTAATCATGACATTTCCAGCTCAGCTCTTACAAGTAATATAAAATACACAGTGTAAACAAATTTGTTACATTCATATGGTTAAGTGCAAAAAATGTGCAATTAAAACCCATTTAAACTGCAGTTTTTGATCCCACAGCCATCAAAGCATAAAAACATGCATTGTATTATTTCTAGGTATCACTCTGGGCTTTTGCCTGACAATGCCTTTTTTTTTTTTAACCATTTTTGGCATATGGAGAAAATACATGCTATTTCCACTAGGTGCACTGTCACAATCAATATTGCTGCAAATCATTGAGTCATCCAAGGCTGTGATAATCCAAAAAAAAAAAAAAAATACTTTGCATGCAGTATATTCAAAATAATTCATTTTTTGTTTCGTTTTTCATCTAAAAACATATAGCATTATGACAAAAACCTGGCATTTAAAGGGTTAAAATTCTGAAAATGAATGAATATTTGATATTCGTGATTGGGACTGATGTTGGTTAAAAAATTAACTCAAGGAAAGTAGAAAGTCGCATTAATGTTTAATATTTTTTATAGCCTGATTTTGAAAAGTGCCTTTTGTGCGTAGATACGAGTGTGTGTAAAAGTGTGTATTAAATTGGGCCCAAAGGGTTAAAGGTTATGTTGTTTCTTTGTGAGGCTCTTCACTATCCACCTCCTTTGCTTTGTTTTTGTGTCTGTTCAGCTTCTCTCCCAGAGACACTTATTTTTTGCTGAATCAGTTTTGTTAAACATCTTTACAACTGTTTTTATTATTCTTAAGTACCAAAATAATGTAGGAAGAATCTAAAAGTTTATGATGCTTTGAGTCTTTACCTAAAGAGCTGAAACTGATTTGGGTTAAACCATCACACTCTTTTATCTTTGCAGCCTGTTATCCTTTGATCAAAGTCCCTTTGTAAAAGGCACGTCCTGTTTTCAGTAAAGCCAGCCATATTGCACACTCGGGGGTGATTTGCTCAAATCTAAGACAGAGGATGGTGTGTAGGGAGATAGTCATTTTCCCTAAGCCTTCCTCTGTGTCCCATAACTTGCTCTAAATATGGGAGCGCAGTAACCTCCCATCCGTCTTTAAAGTCTCGTCGCTGGTGTACCCTTTTTTTTCCCCAAGAGCGCAGCTGGCGCAGCAGGCGAGCAGCGTCTTCTGGTCTTTGTGTAAATATCAGGGCCGGTCCCTCTGGGCGCCTGTATATGAGGATGATGGGGGGAGTTGTGTGTTGAGTTTGGGGGTTGGGATGGAGGGCTGAGGAGTAAAGGAGAAGGAGGAGTGGAGATGATAACCATTAACAAGGGACTAGCTGGGGTCATCCCTGATTTTATTAGACAACAGGAAATGGAATCAAGGTGGCAGGGGTCGCTTTCTTTGTTCAAGAAACTTGGATGGATCTTATGGAGAGCTGAGGCCCCACCCCCTCTCACAGCAAGCCTCTGTTCCAGGAGCTCCTCTAACTCTCTATTTTTCTCATCTGTCTCTCTGAAGAAAAATGTCCCTTTGCTTTTCTGCCCATGTCTAAGAAAGATGAGTATTTAATGCTTTATCAGACAGTAAAATGGGAACATTTTTTATTTCAACCAAGACAAAAAGTTGACAACTTTGTTAGAATCCAGTAATGTATCTTACAAGTCCTTGAACATGCTGTCAAATCATCAACAGATTGTTCCACATTTGCATTTTTCTCTGTGATTCAAAAGTTCTTGTACTGTGCTTTTTGACTCTTTCTGCTTTTTTAGTCGGAAAAACAACCAAGCCAATCAGAGCTTTGTAGGCGGGATTAAGAAGGTAGACGTCTTCCTCCTGTGTCAGCGGCAGAACAATGGCAACAATAAATGTCCAACTGGCCCAGAAAGACTTTGTCCTATTCGGGGGGTGGGTGGGCTCATTTCACTATCTAGATTTAAGCCATCCAGTTCAATAACTTTTGGAAAGTCTAAAAGAGCTGCAAGTTTAAATTTTTTGGAACGCCATTCTAGCTAGCGAAGCACTAAACCAGAAGTCAGTCGCTCCGCCAACGGAAGTTACGTGCTTGGGAACGCTCGGCTGCGCTCAGCTGTCGTAAGTCTTTAGTGCACAAACCTCATGGGGATGAGAGGAACTACTTTTAAAATTCTCATATACTGCATGAAAAAAAAATAATGCATTCAAATCAGCTTAATTGCTAATCATTGTCATATCCTAGAGTTTGATAATCCACCCCCCCAAAAATGAAATCAGCGTTTAGTATTTGGCAAATAATGCATTTCTCTGTGTTTTTGTCATCAAAAAAACAGTGGCATTTTACAAAGAAATTCTCATTGAAAGGGTTCAAACTTCTGATAATGAATTAATATGGTGAAGTTATGATAACGAGGGAGTTGGTTAAAGGACTGAAACAAAAAAGAAATAATATTGCATAGTATTTCTTTTAAGGCTGTTATAGGAAGAGGACATTTTTGTCCTGAGGAGGCAGTCTTGAGCTAATGTTATTAGGGGACCGAAGGTTAAATAAATCAGTTTATGAGAAACATTGCGTTACTGTATGAAGCATGTGCATATGCCTGTGGTGGTCTGCTCAGAGTGGCATTGAACAGAGAGGGAAGAGCTGGAAGAGGGTGCAGTCTCATTTTCTGCCATTTTCTTTGCCTGTTCCAGATTTCTGCCCACCTGCACCGCTTTGCCCAGTTGACTCTAGACTTCCTTCCATAATCATTAACTGCTCCTAACAACTGTAATTGCATCATATATTTTGACTGAAAGTGCGTTGGCAGAACACTGCTGATTGGTTAGGGAAAACTATCCCATATATAAACATCCTATGACCAAAAGGGCTATTGTCACATGACATCATCTTGTACAGTTTCCTACAGTTTTAGTCATTCTTAAATATGATTATCAGGCTTTGTGAGCTTCAAAATATGAAAAAACTGTTTTTCATCTCATCACTGGCACCTGATTTGCCTTCCTGCTTGTTGAGTATTGTCCTTTTCATGAGGTCTGTTTATTCATGAGTACACATTTTTATTCTCACCACACATTCAGTGCTGTAGAATGAACACAGAAAAAAAACAAAAAAGGATGTGATTACTTTCACAAACATGCAGACACATTTTAATAATGTTTGAAATGCACTATGTGCACATTTAAACAAAGCATCCCCGAAGAGCTTTAAAGCATGTATGGTTTCTTCAATATTATACCACAGTACTAAGAGAATCAAAGGACAGCTGTAAGAACAGACTTACATTTCATTCTGCCTCTGATCAAATGAAAAGCTGCACTTGGGTATTAATGTTTGTTATTATTGTGTGTAGTATGAAATTTGTCTGCATATTTCTTTATTTACCTTTATAGAACCGTATCCGTATGTGTGAGTGCATATATATGTGTTCGTGTGTGTGTGTGTGTGTGTGTGTGTGTGTGTGCGCGCATGTGTGTGCATGTGCATGCAATTGTACAGGTAGAGACATCCACTCGGGAAATAAAACAAGAATAGCGTTGCTTTAAAGAGCTCAAATTACATAAGTCATGTGGAAAATGAGCGCTGAGTTCAGTCAGCTGAGAGGAGTGAATTAACAAAGACAAAGGCCAGACACACAGATGAGCACTACACACACACACACACACACACACACACACACACATACACACACACACACACATTAAAGATATTAAAGTTGTCATGCTGGAACTAAATAAAACAACTAAAAAAACAATCCAGTGAATTATTTGAAATTTGAGGTTTTTTGATTATTTTCTCCCTTATTAGTACAGCAGCTTGAATTTGCACAAGACCTTGACACCTCAGAATTTAATGTATTTGGCATTCAGCTGTTTCTTGCACTGTCTTCATTTGAGGTGATCTTGCATTTGAACTACTTGTCCTTGTTATTTGTCTAGATTGATGCGTTATGAATTATTTTGGATACCTGTCTGTGACTAAATTTCCACTGGTGGGATAGTAAAGTTTGATTTGACTTCACTTTAGCCAAAGTGGTGGACAACAGACCTACTTTCCCATCCATGGAGCCATCTTAGCAAACGGCTTAGAAATTCAGCCAATAAATGGCAATTTCAACAATAATGTCGATCTGCTGGTGGCACGAGGAAAAGTCAGGGCAACATCAAACCTTCAGGATACACCGTCTGGGTACCATAAACGTTTGCAAAACCATCAAGATGTTGTGATATTTTACTGAATAGGTGAAAACTTTGTCCTATTGATGGTGCTAGAAAGAAATTTCAGAGGATCACCAAAGGCATGAGGATCCATCCTCTGGATGGTTGTCTGGACAAAATTTCCAACACATTCGCAATCCTAACTCATCAAATTCCGATGCTTGATCAGTGGCCCTGCACATCAAACAACGACGCTCTAGGACATAGACTTATATAAAGAAGGACAACATAACAGTTCCCCCAAAGTGAGTTATTCGATTCTACAAAAAGATTTTCTGCCATTATTGACAGCTTTGTTTGCCAATCTGTGTGCTGGTGTTCAGTGGGGCTGCTCGTGATTAGTCGAACAGGTGTTTTTGCTGGAACGCCTCCACTGTGGAGATCACTACGGTGAATGCAGGCTTCCGCTCCAAGTGACCTCACCAGGCGCAAGATGGCAGCAGGTGTATCTGGGATATTTTCAATATATCTGCCCACAAAAAAAAAAAAAAAAAAAAAAGTATCTGGGATATTTTAGCTTTACTTAAGCATAGCAGGGGTAAGTAGGGATGCGTTGTCCATCTTTATATACAGTCTGTGCATCCAGCATCAGTTTAGGATGCTTTGGGATGGCGTGCCAGTTTACACTTGTGAACTGTAGTGTGTCTTTAAAAGAATTTTAAAGAAAATTAACAGTTTCTGCTTGTTAAATACATACAATCTGTTTTCAGCTTAGTAAATGTGCTGAAAAATGGATTCTATATGAAATAATCCATGGGTTCCATAATGGCCCCATTTCAGTTGCCCACATGGGTGGGTTTACACAAGTGGTTCCGAGGTAGCCCTTGCATAATCCATGTAGGGCCCATTTGGGTAAACCCACCCATGTGGGCAATTGACATAGAGCCATTATATAACTGTGGACAGTCCCATATAGAGCCCATTTTTCAGCCCATTTACCCCACATGGACCCCACTGGTTTGAAATTTTGATATAATCAGTCTGAAACAAAGTTTCTGGCCAACAGACAGATTGACATTGCCATTTCATAGAGCCATGCCAATGGTCATAAGCATGGCTAACAATTGAATAATCAATAATGAAAACAATTTGCTGTAGCCCAACCACAGTTGATCAACACTGATACTTGCTCCTGAGAGAAATTAACTAACTAGTTAATTACCTAACCCTAACCCTAACCCTTGTAATTATGATTAACCTCTGGAATTTATTATGCTGTTATAAATATTCAATTTTAAGAATAATATGAGGTAAAACTCCTCCACCTGAGTCTCCTCCCAGCTGACTGCTCTACAGGAGCTTCTCCTGTGTTCACAAATGCATTGACACAAAGTTCAGTGTGTTGACCTGCAAATTATCTTTGTTTGTTTTGGTCACAATGCTGCAACAGCAGCGGACCCCCACCTCCTCAGAGACGTGGACCCCAGAGGGCTGTTAGTCAAGTTTTCTGTCGTTGTCTTGTGAAGAGAGCAGAGTTTTACTGCTTGCCGTTGTTTGTGTGTGTATACCCAGCTGGATTAGATAAGATTTTGATTCAATGTGGAAGCCTCAGCGGGGATGGAAAAAGCCACTAAAGTGGTGAGGGAGCGAATCAGTGGGAGAGAGATGAAAAGAGAGGACGGGAGAAGAAAGCCAGGATCTCTTAGGCAGGTAGATCCTGGTTTGTCTCTTGAGAGGGAGATTCCCTGACGCTGTTGATCCTGCCTCTGTGTGTGTGTGTGTATGTGTGTGTGTGTGTGTGTGTGTGTGTGTGTGTGTGTGTGTGTGTGTGTGTGCGTGGATAATGAGCGTCAACCCTCACATTGTTCTTTATTTTACTTGATATCCTCATGTAAACAGGACTAAATGGACCATGAAGATGCAATACATACATCATTTGACCCGACACCACACATACAGTAGCTGTGCCAGAGATAGGTGACTCAGAGAAAGTCCACATGCTGAATGACAATCTGAATTATCAATAGATAGTAGGGTATTATTGTCAAAAGGGACTTCCTTTTCCTAGGAAAAAATATGTGCGAGACTGAGCAATCTATATTTCTGTACATACTGAGGACTGTACTGAAACAAAGATTTCTTTCCAAACTTTTTTAGGATCGTGTTCAACTGTTTGCTTTATGGAAATAACACACCTAAATTGCTAGATTATATTACAAATGTAAGAAAAGGTCGCTCAAAATTGAATTCATCTTACAGTATGTTTTTTTTCTCCCCATACTGAATATCCAGCAAGTTCAGCTAACACTGCTGATTTGTCCAACATTTTGTCGTAAGACCTGGTGCTGCCATATGATACAATGAAGTGTGGCATCAGTTAATAATGCAGCCAGAGTGAACAGCTGTATGATACGCTGCAGGTAACAACATGATACAAGGAGCATGAGCGTCCATATACAGGTGGTGGATCGGTGCAATAACCTCAGACTTTCATCCGGGAGCCTGGTTTTTGATTCCCGTATGCATGGAGAGCCAAACTGTGATCTTTTTTTCTTAGACCTGATCACGTGTTTCTGTTGCCTAAACCTAACCATGTGCTTTTGTTGCCTAAACCTAACCATGTGCTTTTGTTGCACATGTTTTGACATTTCTAACACTGTCTGTGCATTCTAAAATGTCTTCAATTGACTAAAAATAGTTGTCTTTATGCTTTGCCTTTCCAAAAAGTCTTGAAAATCTTGTCTGATCACTTTCCGAAAACGTCTGTAATGCCCCAAAATGGCCCTTTTTTTTTTGACTCTCAAGGTCACACACACACACACACACACACACACACACACACACATATATATACATGCAGTCTCTTCACATCTCATTGCTGGTGAAATAATCAGTATGTTACCCAGCAGAGTCATTAACATGGATAGATTGTGAAAATAAACAATTTGACTTTGATTGTGAGACGTGAGGAGCCCCAGGGTGTGTGTGTGTGTGTGTGTGTCAGTCTTAATACATACCAACAGAGACCTGCCACTCTGTCCCATCACAGAAACACAACCTGCCTATTTGCATGCTCACTGACTGTATAATAGCATACTCCCACTGAATCAACTCTTAACTAAACACATCTAATGATTTCACATTAGAATCTGATTGTTTATATATATTTTTTTATTCTTCTGTGCAGATCCGTTTGGGGACTTGGGGCTTCAGGGGGGGAATGTGTGGATGCTATTACAGACTCTGAATTAAAACCTGAGACATGGAGAGAGAGAACTTTGAATAGGTGACAGATGGAGGTTTTGTGTGTATGTGTATGTCTTTGTGTGTTGTGCTTTTCATGCAGAGACATTTGGGATTGTGCAGGTACCTGCAGGAGGAAAGAAAATGACGTGAATCCCTACCCCCCTTCAGAAGTCCTCCTCTCTGTTGTTTCTATTGTCCTTGTTGTGTTGGAAACTATTTGAATTTATTATCCGACACTTAACTGAAAGCCTCATTTCAATTCAACAGCTGGAACAAAGAAACTGGTTCACACCAGCAGAGAATCGAACAGTGCTGTAATTCTCTAGAGCACCTCTAGGAGGCACTGTAGGACATTTTTCCATTGAGCACAAAGGAGAAAAGGCTCAGAGGAGTATAGTATAGAGCCTATATGATGCAGAGGGAGAGAACAAAAGAAAGGCAGAAACTCTTCTCCTTTCTCTGCCTTGACAGCACATTACTTCTCTTTGCTGAAAAAAACATCCTCTTGAGATTTGAGACAGACTTCAAAGTTTAATGTTTCTCGCTTTGCAAGAATTGCCAGACAAAAGGCCAACCTTGTGCTGCATATGTGGGAATAGAACAGCAACTACAAAACAAACTATAACTGTATACAAGGACAGTTTTTAAATCACAATGTTCTATCATTACAAAAGCTCCCCAGAGCCTTGAGAATGTAATATCTGTGGAACAGGGCAGTGGGTTTAGGTACTGAGACACTAATGCACATATTCAGTGGGCTGCATAACAAGGAGCTTAATGACCCTGATGTGATAGCTGAACATGTGATTGTGAGACCATGTTCATTAGTGTTCTGCTCAAACAGCCTCCACTCTTCTGGTTTCAGTCTTTCAATCAAAGGGCAGACTTGCTGGAGGGATTTTTTTTCCCCATTCAGACACAAGAGTATTATATGGCTTTTTCATTGGGATTTTGGCCATGCTGTGTCAAACCTTGGAGTTATTGCGTTTCCATTTCTAGTTAAACACTTGAGCTGTGCCGAATTGCACCCAAGTTGGTTCATCTCAAGAGTTGGGCCAAAGTGTGCCTACCTGCCCGTGAGCCAACACATTCTCACCCAAACTCATCAAATATCACCGCTTGCTCAGTGGACTTTCATGATGCGCATGTATCCTCCTGTGTCACGGGCTGACATTCCGGGCATGTTTTTATGTTTATTTCCTTTTGCAACAAAAGCATGTGGTTAGGTTTAGAATGAAAAAACTGCTGAATATGCACATGGGGGGTAGACAGCAGGCTCCGAGGTGAAAATTTGCATTTGTTGCACCCATCCACTTCACTTGGACGTTACTTGTTCTGCGAGAATGTTTATCGTTAGGGACATCAGTGGATCTACTAAACTATCACTTGCCAGTCTGCTGCTAGCTAGCGTCACAAGGGCTATGAAAAATGACACTGAGGATCCCGTAGTTTAAACCAAGACAACAAACCGTTACCTGACTACATTTTCAACTGCAGCACATTAGCTCCACCTTTTCCGTTATCTTTAACAATAAAAACCCTAGGCATATACAGTGCATCACTGCCTACCAGAGGGAACTTATACCACTTTCCCACCAAAATTAGCATGTGCACATGGGTTTTTTAGACATGGGTAAACCCACTAAATATAGGCTATAGACTGCATTCCCATAGCCAGTAGCATAACAGACGTGAAAACAGCGCCGCAGCAGACAAGTCTGCCTTTCTGTTAGCTTGTGTGTGTGTGTGTGTGTGTGTGTGTGTGTATGTGTGTTATGTTTTGTTGGTGTGTGATATCATTGGTTCACAAGCATAAATGTGTTGTCAGTTAAGGAGGTGCCTTCAAGCCTCAAGCTGGTAGCCCTGTTATATTGAGATGCAAATTCCTAGGCTAATGCATTGAGTCAACATGACAATGTCATTTGGACAAAGCCAGTTCCACATGGACACCATTTCCCTAATTTGGTGTAACACTTTTGAGATGAACTGGAAATCTGACTATGAGCCAGATCTGATCACACAATATCAGTGTTAGACCTCACTCTTTGCTCTTCTCGATGTGCTGGCTTGGCTTGTCTTTCTTTGAGTTGATGTGTTAGCTCAGCGGGTTGTCACAGTATGAACAGTGGTTAAAGCAGCCACAGCTCAGCTGTGAGCACTGAGTATTTATTCTCTCCTGACAAATCAACAGACTGCATTGTTTCTAGCTCCACCTCTTAGTATCGGATCAGTGTGCTAAGCATCCCAAGCAGAAGGGTGACCAATAATGGAGACCGTTTCAAAGGTATTAATAGTACCATCTACAACTTTCACAATGGAAACGCGAAAAATGCGTTCTGAACTGAACTGCACCAAACTGACCTGCTGGTGGAAACGCACCAAGGGGCCCAACCAGGAAAAACAGCCCGGGAACAAAAGTAGATGACAGTATGTGGACAACCATGAACATCCATAATGTATAATAATAATGTGCAACAATTTTGGTCTCAGTCAGCTTAGAACATTTAATCTGGAGACAAACAGCAGATTCAGCCTTCCCCATGTAAATCATACCATCCAGTGACAGCAGTCACACCTGAAACTCTCCTGCATATTTTCTGCCCCTCATTCACTTCAGTTGAGACCAGTGTAACTAAAGTTTGATTAATCAAACCTACTGCCAGTCTAAGGATACAAAATCATATCAGTCAGTCTACATGTCCTCCCTCCTCATCTTTCTCTCATATAGCAGTGTATTGTGTTATTTTTTTATTATATAACTGATGGATGACTACTGTTATACTATAACAGGGGAGTCTTCACTTCTGTTGTGATTATACTTGGACCCACTCTGCGTTACATGTGTATGTGATTATAACAGCTGACACTGAAGTTGGATGTCGCAGGAAAAACTACGAAAGAGCATGTGTGTGTGTGCGTGCATGTACGTGCATGTGTGTGCGTGTGTGTCTGATAGCAGATAGCACAGCGCATGTTAAAAATATGCATCCGTACAAACTCTTTGAAATGCATATCTAAATGCAAGCACAGATATATGCTGTACTGTATGTCTGTGTATGTGTGTGTCTACAGTATGCGTGCATATTTACACTGCTCATTTTGAATAATACATTTAATATAAAGCAGACATAGTTGCCGGTGATTTAGCTGTAGCTGTTAAATATTTGTGTGATCTCCCCGACACATATCAAAGAGATCTGTCAAAACTCCCCTCTGGGGGTGACACACCGCTACCCTGAGTGCTGCATGTGTGTAAATGTGTGAATGTGTGTGATGCATGTGTTCATTTGTCAGTGAGCTCATGTGAGTATACTCACACTGTCACTGGTATCCCTGTTGTGTCTCTAGAGAACATTCTTTCAGACTTAAGTATTTCTGACAGCACATTATTCATATAGATTCTGGTACTTTATTTGTGGTAATTCTGAGAGACTTTCTCCATGTCATATGGACATATTCCTCTTTTTGTCCAATGCTCTCCCTTATTATGCAATTAAATGGAAAATGGGCATGTTACAAGTTGTTATGCGGCAATAAATGTTTAAAATGACAATGACAGCATTGATCAGTTTTCAACCATTACACACACAAAGATTTATATAATTATTGAAGCTATCACTGTTTTCCAGTACAGAATTTGTGCACAGCGCAAATGAAACATTATTATGCTCATATGATGGCGACACATTTAACTTAATAAAAAGAAGGCTTCCAACATTCCTCAAGCAGGTTTATGCTAAACAACATCACTGGTGAGATTAAGCCATTAATCTAGTCTATTCTAGACGTTCACACGTGACAGTTTAGCTCACAAACACTGAGCATTGTTCTTAGCAAGTAGAAACAAACCACTTAAACTACTGCCCGAAGAAATCTGAATTGCCACTATGTTTGCAGTACCAGCTGATTTGCCAAAAGCCACCTGTGGCAGTATGATATGCTGGTGGGCGCCAGTACCTTTGGCGGTGTTGTGACATGCTGCCAACAGGCACCTGTGTATTGTGGCTGTATGATAAGCTGCTTAGTGGTGTCAGGTTGAAACGCTGCTGGCAATGACCTAAGGGTAAGAGGGGGTTCTTGATGGGTCCAACAAACCCCAGACTTTCACCTGGGAACCTGGTGTTTGCTTCTCGTATGAATGTAGAATTAAACCATGATGCTTTTTTCTAAACCGAACCACATGCTTTTATTGCCGAAACCCAATCACTGACAAAGCAGTGATATGCAATTATTTGGGAACGTATCGTCCCAGCAGACCTGCTAGCCTTACTGCAGGCTTTTAGTCGTATGTCATTATATTGTATGCACTTTTTTTTGCACTTTTTTTCCTTGATTTTTTAACATATTCTTTTGGGGGGGGGGCTTTTACTGCCTTTAATGGACAGGACAGAGAAGCGTGAAAGGGGGAGAGAGATGTCGCTCCGACATGCAGCAAAGGGTCGAGGCCGGAGCCCGTGGCCTCTGCGGCAAGGATACAACCTCTGTATACGGAGCGCCGCTCCATCCACTGAGCCACCAGGTGCCCCTTTCCTTGACTTTTGAGAAAGCTTGTACTTTTTTGATCTGTTTATGGTTTACATTCAATATATAAATGAATTAGACTTGACTTTGGGATAATGTAATCCTTTATCATGGAGCTGTGGCCCATTCTTGTTAATTTATCTGGCTGTTGTTGGTCAAACAGATAACCTGACCACATACTATCACTGGTGGGTCCAAAAAATCATATACCTGTAGGCTCTTTTATCCCCAAAATGTTAAGTTGCAGAACCACATTTTCCACCAACAAAGAAAGTGAGCCAGAAAAAGCTCAAACTAATGAGGAATCAATCTGAATAATGCAGCAGGATTTATAGTGAGATATTTTCAGTTTTAAGATAACTGCTGGCTGTAAACCCTTTGTGATGTTCATGCATGTGCCAAGTGCCCGCAAGAACTTGTAAAACCCTCCTGCCTACAGTTAAACTATTAATAAAAGAACACACTCCTTGGGCGGGTTTTTAATTGGCTGTGAAGCAACTCCCCAAATTTATATGCAAATGACTACTTTAGTAGGGGAAAAAAGATGTTCAATGGGTTGAGAAATGTCACCTGTTAGGATGCAACTGGGATTTTCCCCCTACGCAATTCAAGTCGAACATTACATTTATTCCTCCGCTTCCCCGCCTGACTGCCTGAAGCAAGTGTTGGGAACACTGTGTTTTCAGTGACAGCAGCTAACAAGGGGGTGTTGGTAGCCGCCACTACTCCACGCGCTCACTGCCTGTACATGGGGGAGCACCTGGGGTCATGGATGAATATTTAAAACCACTTCCATATCAAATTAGATGTGACCTTGGAGTACACAGGCTTGTGCCCGATGAAGCCTAAAAAGCTTGCTTTCAAAGCCCCCTTCTGTCATACAAATGCCTGGAAGGGATCCCAAATGCATGAAGAAGAATTATAGAAACATCTTTGCCACCCCCAAACCCCTAACAGCCTCTGTCTCTTAAACTGCACTCTACAGAGGAATAAAACAATGTGCGAAGAATATGGAAAGAAGAGGGTGGAGGGATGGAAAGAAGATATAGAGGCAAAGGTTTGAGATGCTAATGGAGGCCAAGATGTGTGTGAGTTTGGAAAATGGTGGAAAATAATATAGCATCTTTATGTTTATTCAAGCACTGTGCTTAAAGCATGTGTTCATGATTTATTCCTCTGTTATATTGGCCATGTCTTTATGGAAACTACGCAATAACAACACTGTTAAAGATGACTGTAGGTCAACAAAAGCACCTACCCAGTAATGGGTGAAATTTACCCACTACCAACTGAGTGTTATTTTTACATTACTGTTGAGTTATTGAGTTAAAAATTGTGTGGTTTTCTACTCATGAGTACTGCACAAAATTAACACCATACTGTAAGACATTGAGGCAAAAATCCACTCAAAAATGAAGCTGAAATATCCCACTTTCCCCATAATGTCTGGTGTCACAACCTAATGCCAAAAGCACTGTCAAAGCAGCAGCTTTTTTTATAAGTTTTTAATGAGATTGGGCAGGGATGGAATATGTGCCACACAAAAAAGATTTTTTTTTTTTTTACCAAAGATTGTTTTAAGTAGTTCTTTTCTCCCTTATGTATTATCATGTTTTCATTTTTCTGGTAAGTTTGGTATAAATGAGTCATTTGATGCTATGAAAAGGATCATTGAAATGATGATTGACAGCTTTGTGTGCCAATCAATGTATTCACAATCAGTGGCGCTGCTTGTGATTGGTTGAACGGGTGTATGGGCAGGAACTCGTTACCCCAGAGATTTGAATGTGTAGACTAAACAACAACCTTCGGGATTAAAAAATAAAGCAAATGTGAAGTGCCAAAAACTGCAGTTCCTTTTATGACCACTGGAGGGTAACTCAGAAATGTAGTTAACCCCTATACACCCCCATTTTAAAATGCCCCTGGCCCAAAGTTGTTTCACAAAACGCTGTATCGCAGCAGAAGTGACCTTATCGCAAGATAGTCTCTAGTTTGACTTTCAGCTACTGACACTTGTAGCACATACAGGAAAGGAAAAACCAAAAACACCAATCACCAGAATAGTAGAACGAGTAGTCATGAAACAATAGTGAGATTCTGCCATTCTGCAGAAACAGCTGATTTTCGGAATATTTGATGCACTGATATTCATACATGTGTGTACTGTATTTCTTAAAACATATCTAGTTACATATGTTGTGCAGTAACACAATCAAAATTCTTGTGCCATTGTGTTGTTGTCTGTGCAAAAGGGATGGCGAGCAGGGGAGGTTGGGGCAGCCTTGATGTATTTCCTTCACTGGAGAGGTTAAGAGGCTACTGGTTAATTTGTGGCAGTTCACGTGAACCGGAGTGTGATGGCTCTGCAGGACGAGCAGAGGCTGCTGGACGCATGGGACCACTGAGGCCGGCTGGTGTGTGTGTGTGTGTGTGTGTGTGTGTGTGTGTGTGTGTGTGTGTGTGTGTGTGTGTGTGTGTGTGTGTGTGTGTGTGTGTGTGTGTGTGTGTGTGATTAAGAGAGTGAGTGTAAGAATGAAGGCAGAGCAGTGGCTGTTGAGACTCTATTTCCCTCCATTTGTCTCCTTAACGGCTTCCCCTCAGGCCATGGCTGCAGAATGGATTGTACATTCTGACAGAGCCTATTCCTACTGAATGTGTCTCACTCAGTCTGTGTGTGTGTGTGTGTGTGTGTGTGTGTGTGTTCATTTGGGTTGGCTGCCCCCATAAATATATATATATTTATATACATACTTCATATATGTGTGTGTGTGTTTTAATGTAGCGATGCCCTGTGGCGAGATTTTATTCCAACACTATATCTTCTTCAGCACACATGAGAGCGTGTGTATCTTAGCTCTGTGTTTGTGCATGTGTATGTTTCCCAGCTTTGCTTCTTGGTATCGAAATGGTCTTGACGCCTCACTGTTTGCTTTTAGCACCAATCTCTTTCTCTTCTCTTTGTTCAACTGTGCATTGGTCACATGATTTGAAAACCCATAGGCAATGAACACACAGTGTCAAAGAAAAAAGTATTCACTCACACACACTTGTCACCTTTGCAATCATTTTTTAAGAAAACTGCGTGGCTCACACGGACCTTTCTCAAGACATATTCCCACAATATACAACACAACTGTGTAAGAGTGTGAGTGTACTCTGAATTCTTCTGGTTGTCAAATGATGTGGCATTATATGGCCAGTATGTTGCATTTATTTTGCCCAATGAACAAAAGCAAGTTGTTGGCTAGTGTCTGTTGTATTATACAAGATACCCTCTGAAATGCACATTCCATGATTTTAATTGGTTCTAGAGGAGAACAATCATTTTATGTCCATTACAATTTTGATAACTTGAGCTCCTTTCCAACTGCACAAAAACCCACTAACACCTAGGGCTGTATTCAAAAAGCCTCTGAGAGTACTCTCCTAACTTAGCCTAAAAATTTATAGCAAGGAGTCATAGGTTAGGAGTGGTTTAGGAAAATTCTCAGAGCAACTCTGGGCAAGGAACTTTTATCTTAGTGAGGAGGTGTGGTTGACCCAAAATTGCAAGGTGTGATGCATTACTTTAACAGATGTGATTGGTTGTCACAGACACGTCCTGTTGTGAGCCTGCAGGATATGGACACCCAGTGGGAATTAAATGAACTGTGTGTCACAATATGAGGCTGTGAAAGAGCTGTTTGTATTATCACACTGCTGCACTGTTGCATTTTTCAAATAGCCAAATATTTTTGTGTTCTGATCACGTTATTTCTAACATTAAATTGTTGTTGTACAGTGTTAAGTGGTAAAGTATCCCTGGTAAGTTCGACCACAAATGTTATCCCTGCACCATCTTATCTGTAGCTTGTCATTTCTGTCATTCAGTATTTGGAGAATATTTCTCCTAACGCTTTTTATTTATTTTAAGAGCTAAGATGCTTTGTGATTACCTTATATCTATACCAGGACCTAGCCTTAACTTTAAGGGGAAATTCTTAGAAAACGTCATCATTTTGAGAATTTTCTTAGAATTTCGTCACTAGGAGAAATTTTTAGTACAGGGATCGTGAATAAAGCCCCAGGCTTTTTAATGTAATGGAAAAGAGTACAATTGGCATTCACACCTGAGTCTAATGACTCTGCGGTGGTCACGGGCATTGATGAAAACACAACACTCAGGCAAACTTGCAAATTTTTGCTCATTTGCCAGAAAGATGCAATGACAGGCCTGCACAAAATACCATCTTTCTGCCTCCAAGTGCTCAAACATTGTTCTAAAAGTAGTTTGCACGGAGTTAAAAAGAAGACACTGATATACAAAAAAAGAAGTTACCAGCATAACTTTTTCACTGGCCACCATGCTGCTTTCAACTGCCTGTCCAACTCGTTCTCATTGTGAAGACTTAAAATATGATGTATGATCCCAACACCAAAAGCTGCCTTTTGCATCCACATGATACGCTGCTGGACAGCATCAGCTGAGAATGCAGTTAAACAGAACCGGTCACGGTTTTTATTATATTCTGCCGGACAGCACCTGCTGCAGCAGCATGCAGATGGGCAGCGTCAGTTGAGAACGCCACGAGATGGAACCAGTCACGCCCACATGATACGCCACAGAACGGTGTCAGGATTAAATGCTG
Source organism: Plectropomus leopardus (assembly GCF_026936395.1). Taxonomy (NCBI): domain Eukaryota; kingdom Metazoa; phylum Chordata; class Actinopteri; order Perciformes; family Serranidae; genus Plectropomus; species Plectropomus leopardus. The sequence continues at coordinate 4,952,361 of NC_142180.1, forward strand.
CAGGTAACAGTGCAATATAGGAAGCAGAAGGGCGACTATAGGGCGGACGGGATTGGCAGTAAATGGATCCAACAAACCCTGAGCATTGATGCAGGAGTCCAGCGTGAATGTTCTGGTTTCTTTTATACCCTTTACCATGTGCACCCTTCCCCTAATCTTTACCATCTGTGCCAGCATGTGTGTTTGTTGACATCGCGGTATTGGTTGCCATGTGCTTGTGTTGTCTAAACATAACCACGTGCAGCATGATCCTACTTTGTGCTTGTGTTGATATCACAGCAGTGGCATCCCAGAATGTAAAGAGTGGACGCAGAAGGATACCTAGAGTGTAATATGTAGACACAGAAGTCCAATGCAAAGCAGCAATATGTGACACCTTTGGATGAGAGCATGTTGGCCTGTCAGTGAAGTTGAACGTGACACACCATATAACACACACACACACACACACACACACACACACACACACACACACACACACACACACACACACACACACACACAGAAAGGCATACTTGTCTGCTTAAATCCATGTACATGCACTAATTTTGGTGGAAAAGGGGTATAGTTAGATATCATCCCTTTTATATATTCTGTTATATGGACCGGTAGGGAGAATTACAATTTATAGAACGTGTAAAGCTGCTGCTGAGAGCAGGGATCCTGAGTGGTTACTTGGATGAATAACACGGGCAAGGAACAAAGGACTCTTGTAAAACAATATTCTGACATTCATCCAAAATGTGGCTTCACCTCCTGATCAAACCCGGCCGATATTGCACTGAGCAGCAGATATGCAGAAGAAGACCCAATAATAGCCAAGACACAGACTATTTGCTCAGCAATTTCATCGACTCATATTCTCCGAGCGCTCTGATCGTTATTGGCTTCTGACTGACAGCCTGTCACGCTATATGCTGCTGTCCTCTGGGTCCCTGTGCTTGTTTGTGTGTGCGTTCTGACATGCAGGTGAACTCTCTTTTTCGGTGAAATGAAAACTACTGTAAATCAACAAAGGCTCATTAGTGTGGATTCCCCAACAGGAAAACTTAATTGATCATTCAGATTCTTGCCTGAGGTGCACAAAAAGACGGACAATGCCGCGATATTGACAGTCAGACTGCGCTGTCTGTTTTCAACATGTGCCTCATAGAAGGGGCGGGGGGGTGGAGAGGGGGGTTCAGGAACAAAAGGTAATAGAAAAGGAGAGCTGGAGAGAAATAGAAGAGGAGATATGGAAGAGAAATGAAAGCCTTCTCTAAGGGGGAAAAAAAGGAAATTGGTGTGTTGAGGTGAAAATGATTGAGCCTTGACCTTGGCTTGAGGGGTGGTTGGGGGCATGACCTTGTTTTAATTTAGGAAGTGATGGGTGTGTGTGTGTGTGTCTGCGCCTGTGTGTGTGTTAGACTGAAGCGCCCACATTAAGGTGCCTTCAGCTATGACACCACCTGTGGCCACTAGAGGCTGCGCTTAAAAATCACTGGATATTAAGGTCTCAGTTCATTTTACGTCCTCTCATGTGTGTTCTGGTGTAATTTTTTTTTTAAAATTATTGCTCATTTCTTATGTATTTAAGGTGTTGTATGTAACTGTGGAGAAGCATAGTTGAGTTCCATTCCCAGGCTGCCATACACTGATGCTTGGGGTGTTCAGCCAGAGTGGCAGGGGTTCATCTGCTGGTTGTGTTGCTGTCAAAAATAAAATAAAGAAGTAATGGCAACACTGACGCAACAGACAACACAAGTGATGCACAACCGAATAAGAAATAAAAGAAGGGGAAAACAAATTCCAAGAATTTAAATAAATAGATATACCAAAACAGAGAGAAAAACAAAAATGCCTAAACACTATGCCTGTTGTTCCACACACCCACTTGACATGCCTGTATACTTATTTTTCTGTGGCTCATTCCAATTTATCCCAATAACAGTATTAAACACGAATAGGGGCTACATTTGACCAAATTCCACTTTCTTTCCTTTCAAAATAGCTCTAGTCTTTTATAATTTCCTGTTAAGATTGTTTGTCCGTTGGAATATAGTATATATAATGGAGTATAAAAAAAGAATGCTACCAATTTCTGAGTGCATTTAGAATCCGGGGTTAAAATATTCTTTTGTGTTTGGAACATAATTGGGTTCTGAATGAGTTAACTGACCATGATACATTGAGACCAGAATTGAGTGATAGTGTATATATTTAAGTAATATGAAGTGACTTTAGTGGTACATTACTCTTTAGGAAAGGAAGACAATATTTCAATGTTGTGCTATTTGTTTTCATTTTCCCTGCCCTTCTTGCTGACTAGTCCATGTGTAATACATAATCATTCTTATATTATACACATAAACCAATGCAATCCTCCAATAAGACAGGTTAACCTTTTGGGGGCTTAATATTTTAATTCTGACAGGTGAAATCCCCTCAACGGGATGAAAACACACTGATTAGACCTATTCACACATCCAGAAAAAAATCCTTCTGATTAGTTGACAGGTGTCCATCATAATCATATATTTGTACACATCAAACATAGGTCCTGTTAACTGTTAAATCAGTGCTCTACATCAATCCTCAGCCAATATTAGACTTTAACTAACTCCTGTATTTCATAATAAAATAATAGACGGGGAGATATGGTGAGATACTTTACTGTTCCTGTGGGGAAACATATCTTGAATTCACAGCCCTGCTGATCCACCATAATTACAAACTACTATAAAACTACGGAAAAATCAATAGAGCGGCCAACCATCCAATCGATAACAATACCCAACACATTCACACAGCACCCCTAAATATTCTCTTATCCACTCATTTACAGCACACATCCTGACAGGAAGACACAAAAGCATTAAAGCAAGTAGAGTGGTGATCCCTCTGCAAAGTCCATCGTTTTTATATTAGCACACCTGGGAGTTAATGAAGCTTCCCATACAATGTAGAAAAGACTCAAGACGTTTGAAATTGTGTTTGCAGTTAGTTGAACCCTTTGAAAACCAGATTGACATCACTTTTCTTGTGCTGCATTCAGGAGCCTTTCACAAGCATTTAAACATCTGAAATCTAAGCAAATTGGCTTCATAACTTTAGGAAACATCACGGGAAAAAAAGAACAGAGCGACTTGGCAAGAAATTTCCTGCAAATTGCAAGAAATTGGAGACGGGGACAAGAAAATGACCAACAAAGTAGAACAAAAGAGAAAGAGAGAATATTTTAAAAGAAAAATACAAAGAGGAAAATTCCATTATATATGAATTAAGATTATGTTGAAAAAAATAAAATACCTTGTTTTGCTTTTCTCTTTCTTTTCATTTTCCCTTTTTGCTAATTTTCAGGCAATTTTCTTGTCTCTTTTTACCAATTCTTGGGTCATTTTTTGTGAAGTTGCCCATGTTTGCTCGGATTTCAAAAGGTTAACCCTGATAGGTTAGTCTGCTATTAGGGTTTAAAGAACCAGTAAAATTGCTATGACTACCAGTAGTTTCATATATTGACCTCTGATTGAGAACAATGGTTAAACTCTATATTTATAACAGACACCTGACAATAAGTGAGGAATGGCGACACACCTGCCATCAAAAATGTTTTCTTTTTCCTATATGTAGTTTAAATGGGTAATAGTGTCCTAATAAACACAGTGGCATGTGTTTGTGTTTTTGTTTAGATGCAAGTGTGTGTGGATGCAGGTGTGTGTGGACATCCTGCTGTTAGGCTGCTGGACGTCTCTGTGGTGTCTGACAGATGGAGTCAGGATGGAGGACGGTTCGGGTGATGATGGAGGGGGTTTGGGGGAAAGGGGAGGAGTTCTGTGTTTGACTCGACAGCCAATCTCTCACTCCTCCGCCCGGGGGCCTCAGGGGATGACGCCACATCACATTACTCAAACAGCACCCCTCCTATCCCCCACCCCTCTCTCCATCCCTCCCTTCTCCGGTCTTTCTATACCTACTGTATGTCTTTTTCATGAACGCTCAGATGAACCACTACCTACTTTTTGGTCTTTGGATGTCTGTACTCACTCACATCATGTCCCCGTGGAAAAGGAGCTTTTAAAACTTTTGTCTAAAAACAAAAAATGAAGAGGAAAATGTGGAAAAAAAATACTCTTGGAAAGGCACAGTTTTCATTCAGTTTTTTTTCTGGTTTTAGTCAATCTCATCTCTTACACACCACATATGTACTTATATATCATATCAGTTTAGCACATGGTAGCACAGCTAGCACCTTTTTTTGTATTTTCATGCTCTTTTTGTTGCAATATTTTTCTTGTAAGTGGATAGCTAGGATCCAGACTGTACATGCTGTACTGCCAGCTATGTGTTTGAAGGAAGAGACTATTGACTTTGCGGTTGTGTTGTTTCAGAATAGACAATAACGTATCTTTGGTGGAAATTATGCACTTTTTTTATTGCTTTCAAACCAACACTACATTTAAAGGACCAGATGACAGAGAGGTTTAGCATTTTCTGTTGTTTTGGAGTCTCCGTGGGACAAATATCATTAACTCATTGAGTGCCATTGAAGTATATATACGTCAAAGTGTGTTTTCAGTGGCTGGCACAAGGAGGTGCTCTCACGCTCCCTGTATGTAATTTTGGGGCTGCTGGGATTCGTAATTGTAGTGCAAAAGACGGTAGATCAAAGCATGAAGTGGAATAGCCGGAGCTCAGAGAGCGGAGCGATCTGCACGGAGGTGATTCGAAACTACAGCAACAAAGCTACATCAATTCAACATCGTCATAAAATGCCCCCCAAAAAATGGAGAGGGTCAAGTGGCCAGTTTCACCAGCGGACGCTGGAAGAAACTCTCATGGATCTCGGGCCCCACACATGCTCTTGACTGAGTGTCCCGTGGGGTCCCAAGCGTGTACTTTGAAAAAAATAGAGTGTTTAAAGCAGGCCCGGTCTCTCGAATACTGCAGGTAGAAATAGTGGAAAAGGACTCTGGTTCTATTTTGTGGGTTTTCTCTCTCTGAACTGGGGCCATGATTTGTTGCATTGTGCTGTACTTTGCATATTTATTTTACAATAAAATTACATTTGTAATACAATTTTCAGATGTCTTTTATGTCATTGAAGGCAAAATTATAACATTCAAATCACTGTTTTGCTTGACAGACTCCCTTTCACAAAAATTCATTTTTCTCAGCTTTCTAGAAAAAAAGTGGTCTTTTTAATGAAACTAGCCTCTATTCAACTTCAGATAAATCAAGATTGGAACAAGGTGCACACAAACGTTTTTTTCCATGACGAAAAAGAGAGTTTCTTCTTTCATTTGAGCTATTCTGTGTTTTTACAGTCTCTGTACAAAATATTCTGTGGGTCGTGAAAGATGACTCACAATGGCCAGAAAAGCTGGCACAAGCCACTTTCCATTATGTAATAGGGCTGGCACTCAATGAGTTAAGGCTACACATATTAATTCTTTTCAAACTTTGTTTATTGATTTTCCATATATCCACAAACTCCATTGTTGGGCCTCTTTAGTTTCAGGCAAGTAAAGTTACTGTAGTTAGGTCCTGTGTTTTGTGACCCATCCACCACCCCAACCTGCCTCCTTACAGCAATGCGCTGGACCGTTTCCTTCTGTACTCCTTTCAGTGTATTAGTCATGTGATCACAGCCTTCCAGCATATGTGGGTTTACATAAATTACTGTGTCAACAAAAGCCCATGCTTAGGAATAGCCAAAGAAGGCACATGGTAAGATGTAGAAAAAAAACATCACATTCAGACAGGAAGTGAACGCTGACCTCTTGGATAAAAGTCTGGGGTTTGTTGGATCAGTGAACAGCCCCTCCTCGCTGTTCCATAGAGAGACCAATAGAGACCTTTGTGCTTCTTATTTTATGTCATTACTGGCAGAGTTTCAACCTGGCAGTGTCCAACAGCATATCACCCTGCTGCGGCAGGTACTGTCAGACAGAGCTTCAAAACACAGCTACCAATTCTGTCTGGCTGCGTTCTCCGCTGACGCCGCCTGGCGGTGTGACATACAGCCATGACAGGTGGCTTTTGGCGCTGGGATCTTACGCCAAAATCACAGTAAAAGCCACGATATTTGTAGACTGTGGCATGAGAAAAGGCTGAAAAAAACTCAAATTTGCAGAAACAATACTAACCATAACCATCATGCTGTTGTATGCTAATATGCATAATGCATGTAATGTTCCTTGCTGCAATATCCTTGCCGTACATTCATCAGTGGAATTGTTTTCCATCCATCAAGAATCTAAACCTCACCCCATCATTCACTCTCCTCTTGCTCACTCCTACTTTTCCTCCACTTCTACTTTCCTGGCAGTGAATTATAGTCCAATTAACCTCTCTCTGTCAGTTCTTCCCACTTGAAGATAAACAATTAACAGCAGTGTGTTCCTGACAGACACATGGTACCATTCCTCTAATTTGTTTACGACAAAGATAAATGGGCAGCAGGCTGCCTGAGGGAATTCTTCAAACCAAGCCCATGTTGGATTTTAGAGTGGGTGCTGTCTCAGACCGACTCTGCTTGCTGGAGCTGCCAGGACATGAGCGACAGCATGTACGTCCACACGTAATTTCTGCAGGGTGTCTGAAGCTACAGTGCCAGGTGCCAAATTAGGCTGCACGGCTCAATAGAGCGTAACACAACCTAGCTATACTGTGAAATTTCTTTTTGTGGAAGTTTAACACACAAATTAGTATTATATGTACACCTCTACATATTCCCCTTATTCATCAGATTGCACCTTACCACTGCATTTGCACTACCTCAGTATTCTTTTGCACTACCTCAGGATTCTATTTATTCTATTTTTATATATTTATGTTTATTTCTTTCTTCTATTATTCTTCTTATTTTTTTATGTATGTCTCTGTATGTCTTACGTGCCAAGCTGCTGTGACAACTAAATTTCCCTCCGGGGATCAATAAAGTTGTCTAAGTCTAAGTCTAAGTCTAAATAAGCAATAAAAATTCAAAGTGCAAGAAAAGTTGGGGCAAATTCATATTCACATCACATTGGCCGTGCTAGCAGTTTCCCCCTGCTTCTGGTCTTTATGCTAAGCTAGGCTAGCCATGTCCACACTCCAGCTCCATTCCTAACACACAGCCAAAACATGAGATCCATCTTCCCTTTCCTATCAGTCAGAGCGACACTCTGCCTGCATTATCACTTACATGTCTAAGTTTCATCTAATTTGTGTTTCACACCAGCCTCAGCACTGTCACATCTCAATGTAGTGCAGTATTTAACAGCGTGAGATCCTCTGTGTGTGTGTGTGTGTGTGTGTGTGTGTGTGTGTGTGTGTGTGTGTGCGTGTGTGCGTGCGCACACGTGTATTCCTGCAGGGCAGTTAGCTGTTAGAGTTTTAATTACCGTACTGAGTCATTAGAGGCTTGATTAGTGAGATCCTGACCTCCTCACACGCACGCACACACACACACACACACACAGACAGACAGAGAAACCTAGTGTTTGCCTGAGGAGATGATATTGATAACTGCTCTATTAATGGTGTCAGAGTTAGTGTCCACTCAATTCTATCACCTCAGGGCTCCATTTTTCTAATGTGCGTCTATGTGTGTGTGTGTGTGTGTGTGTGTGCAGGCGTGTGTGTGTGTATGTGTGTAGGGATGTGTGTGTGTGTGTGTGTGTGTGTGTGTGTGTGCAGGCGTGTGTGTGTGTATGTGTGTGTGGATAGAAACATTGGGTTTCTATGTTTATACGTGATGGGCGGTCGATCCAATATTGATGTATTTTTTGGCAGCGTGTGCGCATGTATCTGTACATGGTGGATGGTGACGGGTCAAACTGCTTTATTGGGAGTTTAGCATCACTGAAACAAACATGTGGGTGTGCAAAAACTGTGCTTTGTTTTAGTAAGTTGCCTGTTGTTTGTCCGTTTATATGTTTGCAGACAACTTGTCCAACAAAAAAAAGCCCCAAAACCCCAATGTCAGTGCAACATGATGTGTGAAGGCCCTGTGTTTGCAAAGTAAACACATGTAGGTGCACATGTTTGGTAGAATAATTTTGTACATGGACAAATTGCCTCAACAATTTATTTTGTGATTTACCTTGTGACTTTACATTTTGGCAAACTGTCACTGACCCAGCTGGCCATCAATGTTGGTTGAATTTAGATTATGATATTGGGTGTGATGTTGGGATGTAGTGCTTCAGCGTCTTCCACTGAAATACAAGTGTACAATTGTGGGGATATGTGGGAAATAATTTGAATGTGTAAAAGAGACTTTTTTTGTTGCACCCGTAAAGTTTTTCATGCACTCCTAAATTATTTAACTTAAGAGCACATGTGCTCCTTGGGAAAGAAAGTCACTTTAAAGCCCTGTATGTGAATGTATTTTTTGCACTTATTATGGTAGATAATTGTAAACGTTATTCTGGTTTATTCTCCCATTTTCTTAAGTTCTGGGCATGAGTATAGCGTCAGCAGTAGGTCGGGCAGCTTCAGATAATTGGTGTATCATGGCAGGGAAGCGCTACGTCAATGACAAGTAAGCGATTTTTAGTCCATGTTTGTGGTCCAAGGTTTGGACACATCCATATTAAAGGCCTGGTCCCTTTTACTAGCCCATTGTGGCAACATATCTTGACAAATAAAGGCCTATCTCAATTCGAGGCCATGCAGTTAATTTAAGTTCTTTGGATGTATAAAACTGGGTTGTTGGCTTCCCACTGGATATAACCTCAGTTTGCTGCTTAGACCACGCATACAGTATGTATATATGTTTATATTTTTGTCAATAGGGACCCACTACACACAATGTGAGCTAAGATTCTCAATTCAGTCTTCCAGTAAATTTTACAGACACCATGAGCACAAAGAAGAGTAAACAAGAGAGATGCCAAAAAAGGAACTATAGTCATAATTATATAATTATATATTTAACATTATTTTACAGTTGTTAGTTAGTTTTAGTTTTAGTTAGTTTTTAAGCCACTGTTCCCAGGTTCCAAAGGGTTACAAAACATTATTTGATTGTGTTTCGCATCTTTGCTGAGCAATGTTGCATGTGTGAAAGGAAATAAAAGCCTGTCCCCATATAGACGCCTGTCCCAAATAAAAGCCTGGGCTATGAATTGAAGTTTTACAGTATATCTGATTCCCTTGCAAAAAACTACTGAATCCTGACCTTATCTATCCCTTTTCCAGGATTTTTTCACACAAACTGAATAGAGGCCTCGTACTGAATGTTTGTGTAGTTCAGTGTTTCATGCTTTTCCAGTCTTTTACCTTTACTACCACTGCATAGAAATATGCATTTTCTTTCTCCTTTTATTGGAAAAAAAGTCACTATATTGATTTCTAGTCATTGAATTGTATCGTATCGCTGTAAATGAGCCCATATTGTTCTTGTATCGTATTGCCAACCACATATTGCAACACACATTGTATCATTGTTAAACCATATCATTACACCCCTACCTCAAATCAACACTCACTTGAATGGCTTGCTACAGCTCATTGTTTCCTGTTGTAATTTTTCCATCAATAAATTCTGAAGAAAGAGTAACATAATTAAAAAATGCAAATGCAATTTAACCTCTATGGTACTCTGCTCACTCAAAAAGGCCTAATTTCCATGGCATCAAAATTTAATAGTAATTAAATACTACTTAGTCTGCTATCTGTTGTATTTTTGTGGAAACCGCTGACTGCATTGCACTCATCTACCGGAGCCTCAGAGGGTCAGATCAGCAGGGTTATTAGTTTAGAGTGAAGCCCTGACGTCAGTCTGAACTCCAACATTCAGTATTAATGTAAATGTCACCGTTGAATGAAACAGATCTGCTGTGCTGCGGGAGACGCAGTGAACATGCATTACAGCTCTGGTTACAATATACCAATGTAATGTGTAATTTACATATGTAAAATTACCAGTTGACTTTTGAAACCCATTTTATTATGGTAGATATTTGCTGCTGCTGCATATGTCTGTCTTCTGACACATCAGCTTATATCATGAAGAATTGAACAATTTCAAAGATTTGCAGCGGTCCGGGGAAAAGGTCAATTGCAAATGACTCTCATTACTTTCAGAGGATTGTTCTCCTGCATGGATATTTGACGGAGCTGATGAATAGAATCGATGGATTTGACTAAAACATGACGGAAATAGAGATACGCCAGCTGCTCTGCTGGTTTAACACAAATCAAAATCTGCTTCCATTACAATCAGCTTTTATTATCTTCCAACATTGGTCAAATGAAAACAACCAAATTACCGAAGAAATATTCATTCTTATGGTCCACAACCTTTTCCAGACAATATGGAGATCCATTAAATATTAAAACTCAATAAGGAAATGTTAATGCAGCTGTCTTTATTAAAATAAACACAGGCAGAATGCAATACTGAATGTAGATTGTTTGTTTAAAAAAGCCCAGTGTAGATTTTCTTTTTTGTATCATGAAAACTTAAATCCTTTGAAGTAAATTAGACTCCTAGACATATTTTCTTTTCTTTCTTTTCTTTTCTTTTCTTTTCTTTTCTTTTCTTTTCTTTTCTTTTCTTTTCTTTTCTTTCTCTGTGCTTAAGTATATTAAAAAACCCAAACAGACTTGGTTGAGTCTGACAGGTGTTTCATTTATTTTGCCTGATGAGAATGCCTCACAGGACTGTGTTTGAACATTGCAATCTCTCCTGAGTAAACAAACCTTTATCACTCTTATTCGCTGTCCACTGAAAACCATGTGTCCAGAAGGTCAATTTTTCATGAAATTAAAAAAATCGACCTCGTTTTCAGTTAATTGGCAGGAATTCTATCGATAATTAATTTGTTTGTTTTTTAGCTGAACCCCAAATTCAGGATGCAAAAACATGATCAGGAAGTCATGAGTGCAACTTGGGCACCTCTTAGAGTCTCAGAGTGGACTGTCACACTTGAAATTAAAGTAGGGATGGCACAATGTTAGACTTTCAGTACAATATTATCTTGGCCAAAAGAGTTCACAATAACGGTATGATAACAGTTTCTTTAGAAACACTGAGAAAAATATAATGCTGTCAGTCAAATTATCTTTAAATTTGTTTATTGTGCAATTTGTCTCTTTTTTGGTCGTGAATAGTGGTAGCTAGAATGAAAAGAAATACATTTTTTAAGAGGGGCTTTACACAATATTATCTTACTAATATAATTAACATGACATGAATACCAGTGTTTTATTTTCAAATATCAAAGTTACTCTCAATACTCCCAAAAACAGAAGCTTATCAGTTCCATGACAGGAATGACTGACAAATTTAAAAAAATTTTTGCAAAGCATAAATTAGCTTAGCAACTAGCAAACTTAACCAGTTTACATGTATTATTAATGCTTACTCTTACTCACCCCTGCTTTAAGTCGCTGCATCTCCCGATAGAACAGCATGGGTGAATCTCAGCCTGCAGGCACATCCTTTCAGCCAGTATCAGACAGAAATCATTCTTGGAATTATTTGTTGAAAATAGTTGAAATAGTTTCTCTTAACAGATTTATTTACTTCAGGTCAACATTGTGTGCCAGTTACAGCTCACATTTACCAAAACAACCATGTGCTTTGCTTTAAAATGCCTCTGCTAATATCCTGTGTGTGTGCAGAATGAGTGTTTAAATACTTAATACATTTAGCCATGAATACCAAACTTTTCCATCACATGAAAAACTTAACCCATTTACATGTATTATTAATGCTTACTCTTACTCACCCCTGCTTTAAGTCACTGCTTCTCCTGACAGCATGGGCGAATCTCAGCCTACACGCATGTCTTTTCAGCCAATCGTTTTTAACCTGAGCAGCTAATGTGGCTGTTAGAAGTTAGCAAAGTGAGATGCCCAGCAGGGACGTGATGTTTCCTGAGTATGGCTTTTGTTTACTGATGACATGCTCTGTTTGTTTACTGGCGGTTTCTCCAAAAACAAAATATTTCCACACTTATGATAGTAAAAAACGTTGTCCTCATCATCATTCTCTTTGCTGTTTGCCATCATCTGTCTGACTCTGTGTGACACGTAGACTGTTTATAAAGATGGACGACACGCCCCCACTTACCCCCCTATGCTGAAGTGAGTTTAAAATATCCGACGTATGGGCATTGCCATCCTGCGAGGGTGATGCCATTGAGAGCTGGAGTCTGCCCAGTAGCAATATCCATGGTGGGGGAGTTTCTGCCAAAACACGTGTCAGACCAATCGCGAGCATTCATTGAATGGAAGTGCATGGATTGGCTGTCACAGCTGTCAATCATGGCAGAAAAGCCCCCTTTTTATAATTAATAACAACTCACTAAAACAGAACTTATAAGTAAAACAAACAAATGAACACACATCAAGGTGATGAGAAGTACCTTCAGTGACAGAAACCGTCTTTTGGAAAAATTTATTTGGCATGTACTTTGAGTATTTAGTTTGGCCTGTGTCCCATTCACTAACATGGAAGGACAGGCTCCATGACCTATACTGCAGTCAGACACCAGGGAGCGATCCAGATTGAAAAATTTACATTTTGGGGTAGATATCATGTCGTCCATCTTTATATACAGTCTATGGTTTGACAGTGACAGAAATTCAGAATAAATGGGCACACAGAAGAGGATGATATGGATCAGTGTTAACACTTTGCATTGATGATACATGATTGTTACTCATTAAATCAAGATATCGACCCAGATTGATGTATTGTTACACCCTTATTAGAAATGTAAAGTTATAGCGTATCCACTACAAGAGAATGTACAAATGTAATGTTTCCATGGTCTGCAGAATTGTACTGTGCCAACCTTTTTTTCTAGCAACTAGGTTGTCAGAAATACTTCTACACTTCACTGAAGGCCATCTGTTGAAGACAAATTATATCAGACAGAAATCATTCTTGGAATTATTTGTTGAAAATAGTTGACATAGTTTCTCTTAACAGATTTATTTACTTCAGGTCAACATTGTGTGCCAGTTACAGCTCACATTTACCAAAACAACCATGTGCTTTGCTTTAAAATGCCTCTGCTAATATCCTGTGTGTGTGCAGAATGAGTGTTTAAATGCCAAATATATTTAGCCATGAATACCAAACTTTTCCATCATGTGACCTGTTTGTGAAGTCGCTCCGCTTCCTCACCGCAGCATACCTCTCCCCAGAACAAACTGCTCTTTGAGTTGCTTCTTAATCCATGTTGAATGATCATTATGTGATCCACAGCTGGACTATTAGCTGCAGAGCGCTGAGGTTGCCCAGCGCCCAGCCTCTGAGCTCCTGCAGCTCTGACTCACTCTCATTAAGTTCTGCCACAGCTGCTCAACTTCTGAACTCTGACTGCAGTCACGCTAACGTTGGGCCGCGTTCAAGGCAAGGCGTTCACTGGGCGTCTGCACAGGGCTCCAGATAGTTTCTGTGTACTGTGACTCTGAGTCCAGCTAATGATGGGAGACTTGTACAGTTCTCCACCCTTATTTTATTTTTTAGCACCATAGATACTGGTACATGGAAGGATTGAAATATCTGCACACTTATGGTGTTTGTCAAGTTCTTCACAAATCCATATTTTCAACAACGCTGTCTCCATGGCCAAACTGAGAGGTGTAACAGGGACTTGTTATTAAATAAAAGCGCTTATTTTGAGCAGGCAGGGTTCCAAGTCTGTCATTTGCTGCATGGAGACAAAGGTAGACTATGACTCCCAAAGTGCGTTTTGGTTTTCAGGCTCTGCCAGCCTGACATCGGATCAAATATTCAGCAGCTTGAATCAGTTCACTTTCAAATTCTGGGTCTATTTTGGCTTAATTTGCATTTTAAATGTGTTACAGCATTGACTGCTGCTTCTGGCGTTCTTCTTGTCCAAAGCAACAGCAGCAGACGCTCTTTGGTATCGTAGTATTTGAAATCATCCCAAAATAACAAAGAGATCCAGATTCCTCATGAAAGCAATTGTAAGTAGCAGTTATGGGCATTCATCACAGTTTGTATTGCTTCATTATACTTCATTTTCATAGAAAAAGGGAAAGAAAACAGACAAATGCTAACTTTGGATCAGATGGTTTTTTTAATTAACATAATGAGAAAAATGTAAAATTAGCATATCTGGAAAATAATGCCAAAATGTTAATTCTGATATTATCAGTATAATATTCACTGACAACATAATTTGTTACCTGCCATAATATTCAATTTTGCAAAACAATGTTCTCTCATAGAGACTTCAGCATGATCACACTTTTTACGGTTATGTCCGCTTGTTCTCCTTCTGAGGTTGTCAAATACTGCCGCTTTTGCAAATACTGCCACTTTTTCAGTGCTTTTGACGCAAGATCCCAATGTCACAAACCACCTTTTGCACCGTCAGCTGAGAATGGTCAGGGTGTTTTGATACACAACCAGATGGCTTAAAGGCCGGACAGCTGGACGGCTGGATGGCATTCTCTTTGGCTGCATGATATGCAGACGGGTCGTATTAGTTGAGAAGGTGGTTGGACAGAAGCTGTCATTGCTGCATGATAGAAGTATACCTAGACCGTAATATGTAGACACGGAAGTCTACTGGCAAGGTGACGATTTGTGACGACTGGTGGATCAGCATGGACATTTCACTGGAGAGATGGGGTTTCCTTTGTGAAACTGCGTCACTGCCCTCAGAACGTCTGTGCTTAGTACAGCAGCTCGTGGTGTTTTTGGTGGCCTGAAGCCCACTTTGGTTGCACAATAAAAATTTCAGGGAACACCAAATGACTGTTTGCTTAAAAATGTCACACAGAGATCTCAACATTCTGATCACATAGGAGATCTGGCAATCTTAATGGGGTGTTGTGCTTGGCTCAAACTGCCCGCGCCGAATGAAACATTTTATTACCCTATTAAGTGAATTTTAAAGAACACAGTCGTTGCAGTTTTGTTTTATTTTGTTTCAATCTCACGGCACACCAGAGTTCACTTGGCGGCAGCCCAGCTGATTGCCCCGTGGCTGCAAACACTCTCTGTGAATGTTGATGTCAGCCTGGTGTCAGCTGTTCTCTGGCTTCTGTTTTCTCACTCTATTACAGCCAGAACCCACACAGCAGCCAGATCCCTGTGCACATCATGCCTCATTTACAGCCCAACATTCACAAATAGCAGCTCGACCTCGGTCACAGAGCGTTTTTGGCTGTGCTCCGTGAGGTGACATCGCCTCCTGAAAGGTGCAGCTCATAAGGGACTCCCCCTCCCATAACCTTTGACACCAACCACCCACTCTTCACGTGTTTGGTGAAGTGGGAGAATTAATAATCTTTTAGATGTGTTTATGTACATCATGCTAACACTAATGGTTTCCTGCTGAAATGGAGGCCGACTCCATTAGCCCGCCGCTTCAGCATGAGTGATGGATGTGGCCCTTGTGACGAGTTCCTGAGCACCAGTCGACACAGATTACATTATCCCAGACAGGCTCGTATGGTCAATCTATCTCTTTCTCTCTCAAGGTCTTACCATCTCTCTCTCATCTACACAATCACAATGGTTGTATTGGATTCATAACAGCAGCCTGGACATGCAATTAGCCTCCACTAACGCTGGACTGTTCGATTCAACTTCAGCGCGTTTGCAGAGATGACAAACCGATCAATAGAGCTCGAGGAGACACCAACATGACATCATCACCCAGGGACATCGGATTCTTGTGGAGGCACACACAAACAGCACAACTTAATCCCCAGATTTTCATAGCTAATGCAGAGCTTTACATGTGGTCTCTGTAGGCACTGTGTAACCCCTTAAAGGGACAGTTCACCCCAAGAACAAAAATATCTATTTTTTCTGAAAAAAAGTGAATGGACACTGGCGTGCTCAGTGTTTGTTGAGTTAATTGTGGTGAAAGAAGGTGCTTTGTGGTGGGTTAAATGCTTGAAAAAAACAGTGGTCTTTGAAGCTGTCACAGGCACTTCTGTATCGGAGAGAATAAAAGGATTACAACACCCTGACAAATGACGCTGTGCCCTCTGATGCAAAAGTGCCCATAGGTTAATTTCCATCACAGATTTGTGCAAAACTTTTGCGATATTTTCAAAATGTCGACAAAGCACAATTGCGAGATGGCTGTATTTCCATTGAGTGATGTTCTGCAACTTCTCCTCTGGCAATGACATTCCGAAAAGCATGGTGATGGATGTTCAAAGCATCAGCAGGTTTATTTCCATTGCAGCCACCACACTAGCCGTCATTATTTCCAATCAAAGGTGACATAGGCTTGTTATGCAAGTGGCAATGGAAAGGCACTTTTACTTTCAAAGCTCTCTGCCGCAAATACACTATAAATATCTGAACGGTATATGTATTACATTAGCTCTCTTAATAAACAGTCCAGCTCCAAAAATGTAGTCGTAGCGGTGGATGATTTAGGCCACGTTTTGACAAGAACAGTCATACAAAAAATGGAGGTCTTTCCCTTGCGTTTCAAAAAAAAAATCTGCATTCTTATGATAACACTGTGAAAACGATCTCTGTGTACACAGATCAGCAAAAACAACTGGATACGCTGAAGTATGAATGCCAGGCCAGTCATTGGCATTGTAACTTTGTTATGACACACCAGAGAACACCACCGAAGCACGGTTGCGATGTCACCTTTCTCACAGGATTCGTGCATTATCAAATTACATGGCGACAGAAGGGATGGTGTTTTCAAAAGATTACACTCTGGAACCCGGTTCCAAGAGTTAGCTTTTTTTGGCCTCTAAAACGCTGTTGTCGTGTGAACGAAAAGAAAAACCGCAACAAAAGTTTCATGCAAGAACTGTTGCCATGTACACGGCCCCTTAGCTAAATGAGTGTGTGGGAAACCCTGTTCATATAAAATTAGAGCAGCTTAAGAGCTTATATTAAAATAAACATCTGTATTACACAGTGCGTTTGATCTCCTTCCAGACTGGCGCAAACTGCACAACAAAATGTCGAGCTGGGTAATGTTGTAGACTGAAACCATAGTCATTTGCATTATTATTGATGTAAAAGTGATTCTGAGCCACAATTTTTTAGTTAAGATGACAACCAAGCAGGACAAAAGAAGAGATTCACTGAGAGGCACAAACTAGTGCTATGTGGGGATAAATAACTGTCTGTGCATGTGACAGAGGGATGTACCTGGGTTGTTTCAAATATGTAGGTGAGTGATCAGCTGGATTCTTCTCTTTTAGTCTCTGGTCTGAACAGTCTGTGGCCAGCAGCCACCTCCTTCCATCTGTTCTCTGTCTCTATTTTTCTCCTGCACTGGAGTGAACTGGAGCCTGTAAGATTTAATTGAGCCCACCTTTCATTGCTGCGACTTTGGAAAATATGTGGCATCATAAAATTTCAGAAGTTTCAGACGCCCATTTTTCCCCGGAGCAATTTGACCATCCATTTTTATTTTCCCGCAAACCCCGTTCTTTTCCAGACCCACTGCTTTAAAAAGTGTTAAAATTAGTAGAAGTTGTTGGCAGTAATCACAGGGGAGTTTCTCTGGTGCCATATTGGAGGGTTGGTAAGCAGAGGAATTAGAGAAAGTACATTTTCCCCACATATTCATGTTTATAATAACATATTGTAGATGTAGCCGGTGAGGAATTTACCTGTCCCTATAAATATGTTTGTTTTTTTTCCTGATTTCCCTTTTTGTTTGCAATTTTGCAAAATTGCAAGCCCTCACAATTTAGCAAATAATTCAGCATCTACATGATCACAAATAATGTAGGGGCAAGGACAAATGTTTGTGTGCCAGCCTCCGTCCGCATTATATGTTCTGGTTGGGGAAAATGAAGTCAAAATAGTATCAACTCCCTGATCAATTCATTGTTAGTGTTGCTCTTTACACGTGTGAATGCTGATGGTTTAGAAGCAGCCAACACTACAATCAGTTGGCACACCTGATGGTTTTAAAGTAAAATTGAAAGCTTTAAACAACAAATATAACTGTCAGTGTTTGGAGATACTTATTGTAAAGCCAGATTTATATTTCTGTGTGAAAAAAACATGTTTTTCCTCTTGCCTTTGGTGATATTTTTCAACCTAGATAGTTTTGGTGTGAGTGTTGGAGATACTGGCTATTGAAATGTCAGCATTCTCTCCTAGATGGCAGGGACTAGATGGCACTCGGCTTGTGATGCTCAAGGCCTAGTGTGAATTTGCGTCTATTTGTGTCTTTTTAATTGACTTTGTATGTAATCTCGCCGTGCAAAATTCTCACATAACGTTCAGTGTAAACACACCAAAAGTGAACTCATATCCATGTGACACACAGCTGAAACACATTCACTGTTGCATACATCATATAAAGTTTGAAAAGTGGTCTTCTGGGTGAAACTCCAGTTTTGTTAAACCATCAACCTCCCCTACCTCTTACTTACTTTCTCAGGATTCATGCTGTGTCAGTTGCTGTCAGTGTCATGTATTGCCACAGATAGGTTTACATTAGAGAGAGATGAAAGCCCAGACTTTAGCATTAATATCACACACACTGAGAGGCGTGACAGTGTGCTGGTATTTGATGACCTGGGAATGAGAACGAGCTGAGTCTTAAGATTGAAAAAGTCAGCGCAGAGTGGGTGGGTCAATTATCGGACATCGACCCAGGAGACCGCTGTTCCATCCCTTGTTGAGTTATCATAAATGCTTAAGGCAGGTTGTCATGTCACATTACGCATACGATGTGTGGCATATTTCACCATACCTTACGTTATTAACAAACATACTTATTTTAACTAAGCCATGATCTGTTTTTCTAAACCCAACCAAGTGCTTTTGCTGCCTAAACCTATGAAAGTAAACATTCTTGTTTTAAGGTTATTATGAAAAGACACTAGGCATATAAGGAGCGAAAACTAACACGTCGTCCGTGAAATGTCCATAAATGGTGCTAGAGGGAGCGTAATAGCTTGACACATAGGACCATTGACCAAAGCGCCTTTATTTAACACGGTGGGAGTGCAAATGTTTTATTAATGTAACTCTTTGCATGTTTGCCATATTAACCTTTTTAGGTAGGTCCAGTCGTTCTTTTTCCGCAGCCGATTTCTGCGGCTACCTTTTGCAGCTGTATGAGAGGCTGCAGGGTGGTGCAAGTAATTGTAACGTGCCTGGGCAAGACCTATGTAGTGTCATGATTTGCTGCAGGTTGAGCGAACAGCAGCTGGTGCGGCCCTACGTAACGTGGACAGACGGGGTCAGCTGATAACGATGCCGGACAGAACCTGTCACAGTTGTATGATACACTGCTAGACAGGGTCAGTTTGAAACGCTGCCACTGTAACACTGCTGGTAATGGCATTATATAAATGTCCTTACAGGGCGATGGGGAGGGCCCATATGAATGTAGAGCCAAACCATGATACTTTTTCTTAAAACGAACCATGTGCTGCTGTTGCCTAAATGTGTGCATTTGTTGATGTCCTGGTGTTGGTTACCATATTCTTTTGTTATCTAAACATAGCCACATGCTTTTGTTGCTTAATCCGAACCATGTGCTTTTGTTGACTTACCGATGTTAGTTGTAGCATCCCAGATTGTCACCAGCAGACGCAGGTGGATACCCAGAACATAATATGTAGTATGAATGAAGGGTTACTCATTTCTAGTGCTACATGATGATGTCACAACAAGACCTCAGTACAGTGTGAAAAAGATCAGATATATTTTTCACTGTTTTATGTTCGTCTTTACTTATTTAACGTGTTGGCAATAACAGCTGCTTTATTTTGTCAGTTAAATGTATAAATAAAAAGGTGTCAAATAAAATGATAAATTAAAACACTGATGGCATTAGGGGCACACTGAGCGTATGTTAATAAAAAGACACACATTCTGAGGTTTTCCAACTTGAGTGCAAGTGGACAATATCCATCCATCCACTCTTTGTTTTATCTCGTCACAGCAGCAGCTCTCTAATCTCATCCTCTCTTTGTCCAGCCATCCTCTCATTTTCTGTCTCCTCATTGTCTTTCCTCAGCCAGTCAGGCTGGTCGACACGTTGGTGACGGCCCTTCCAGTCCAGCCTCTTTTCCCCCTGACACCTTTAAATTACATCACATACATCAAATCACTTTGAGCCTTTGTCCGTTCACATGAGCAGCAATTATGGTTCCTTAAGCCAATCTTTTCCTTTATGTATGATAGATTAACCTGATCCCTTATGTATAGACACAGAGAGCGAGACATTAAAAATGCATTGAGTTGAACAAAGTTGTCAAGCTGTCCCTGTCATCACCGCTTGTATCACATCTTTATTCATGGAGAAGAGAAGCTGACTGTGGAGTGTTTAAGAAATAAGGCAGTGTGCATTTGAAGTGTGTATTGTATATTGGCACCTATAGAAAATTATACAACAAATGGAAAAAAATAGGTAATAAAGAATTGTTTTAACTACCCGGAGGATAAGGGGCATTTTGAAGGAAAAAAACAAAGTTAGATTTCGAGAATAAAGTCATTAATATGAGAATAAAGTTGGAATTTTGAGAGGAATGTTGTAATATTATGCAGAAAAATCTCATGAATTTACAAATATTAAGTTGTAATATTAAGTGAATATGCTCGTAAATATACTAGAAAAAAGTTGTAATATTACTGTATTAAAATCACACATTTACTAGAAAAAAGGCATAATATTATTAAATTAAACTAAATTTATGAGAATAAAAGTTACAGATTAAGACCAGAGAGTTGGCTAATATGGTAAAATCCCCCGTCCATAATTGCCACTTTTAATCTAATATTTTAAATATTTTATTTCATGATTTTGACCATCTTTCCATTCATGCTTTGTTGCTTTTACATACAATATTACCAGACTTTCCAGTCTTAATTTGTGACCTTATTCCTCATAAAATTATAAGTTTAATCTTGAAATCTAATAATTCTTTTCTTTAACATGGCCATAACCCTCTGTTGTATATAACAGAGTCTGATAGGATTAAATTATTAAACAACAGATTGAAATGAAGAAATATAAAGAGAGGAAACAATAGGAAAAAAAATGGTAAATGTTTTTAAAAAATTAACAAATGATAACAACAAAATGCAGAGAGCTGACCTATAGCATCTGAGGGTGTCTGGCTTTATCGAAGCATGTAATCTTCTTCATAAAGACACAGAGGCTACTTGCTCGTGACAGAGTAACATATGCATCAATGCACATGTATGCAGTCCAAGAACATTCCCCCATGTGAATTTAAAAGAGGCCAACACTGTATACCCACTTAAGGCTTAATTATGTAGGCATGATGGGTTCATTCGGTCGGAACACATGTGAGGACAGTTCACCTCGCATAACTCCCCGCTGCTGGTCCTTTACATAACCAGGGAGGAGAGGACTTTCTGTTCGAACTGACTTTTACTCCTGCAGAGAAAAGTGGTTTACGTAACCAACAACGCAAGAAGTGAGTGGACTGTTCCAAATTTAATCCTGAGCTTTCCCAGTTAAGCAGCCATCTGTCATGTCGAGGCAGACACCCTCCATGGTTATTCTTAACTTTTCTGGAGTCAAACATCATGTTAGAGTTACTGAGACATTTTATTCACCATCACTGAATTCTGAACTCACTGTGAAATGAACCAAACCATGTGTTAAACTTTTAACACTGCAAAACCTGATACCATGTAAAATCAGAGCCACAATCTCTGACTTTGGTACAATATCTACTATTGAACATGACTATTGTACTGTATAACGTAGTGGAATTACATTTCTAAAATTTTTTGAACACTGTTTTATTTTGTTGGTTTGGGGACCTCAGAATTGACCTATTGCTAAGCCTTGCCCTCAGGGCTCTCACATCCATGGGAAGCATGGAGTAGAACTGCTGTACCTTGGTGGTTCAGGCATCTGATCAGGATGCCTCCTGGGCGCCTCCTATTAGCAGTGTTCTGGGCATATCCAACTAGTAGGAGGCCCCGAGGCAGACCCAGAACCCAGTGGAGGGGTTATATATCTCGCTTGACTTGGTAACAGCTTGGGATCCCCGAGGAGGAGCTGGAAAGTGTTGCTAGGAAGAGGGATGTCTGCAGTACTTACCTAACTTGGCCCTAAATAGGCATATAAAGATGGATGAATGGATTTATTTTGTCTGATTTTATGTTTCAAACAGATTCACAGCCTGTGTATTGAACTGGGCCCTCTGCATTATTGTTGTTTTTGCTGACCTAGGATGAGTTGTCATAGTTGTGACATGGTGATTGCCTGATATCAGACAGAATTGTCAACTTGTTAAACACTCCAGCCTGACAATGCCTCCCCTCCAACCGATTTCCATCAGGGAGGGAGATTCAATTTTCCCTAACCAACATATCCATCTGAAAAATGTCATGATTAGCCATTCCAAAATTCTAGTTTTTCCGGGGTTTTAAGAGTAGAGCAGAGTGAAGTAAAAACAGTCCCTGATGTCAGGCGATACTAAAAAGATGTGGATTTAGAACAGCCATTATAGAAATGTTTATCTTGTTTATGGAGCTCACCATTGTTGGTATTCCTCCTCATTGGTTTGGGCAGAGTGCTTTACTACGCTTAACAAAAACTTGCAGTTTTGAAGCCCTAAATTTAACGTTTCAGCCATTGCCATTTTGTTTCTTTGGAGCCACAAGTGACCATATTTAGGCTGTGGAGGAATGACTGACAGATCTGACTGGAGGCCAAGGACACTATCAGCGGACAGCCTGCCAAAGCAGTCCTGCCCTTGATTATTCATATATATATATATATATATATATATATATATTATATATATAATATATAAGTTTTAGCCATAAAAGAGAATAGAATTTACCCCTGTACAGTTGTAACAAGTGTTGTAATTAGCGCTAAAGAGAAATCATTTCATTTTTGCTTGGGCAGTTTTCGGCACTTCTGTGTTAGCTTCATTTTTTCAGCCCCTGAGATTGCCACTTGCTGTTTACGGGAAGTATTAACATTGTTGTCAAGTTAGTTTTCTAAACTTAACCATACTTTAAAAGTGGTGACTTTGACTTCGGGGACTACTTGTTGTATTACAGAGTCACTGTGGCAGACAGCATTGTATGCCACCACAATATGTGAGGGATCTGACCTAGGAACACTGAACTGTTTGGACAGTAAACAAAATCAGAAATAAAATATGATTGATCCAAGAATCTTATATTATTGAGATTGACTTTGTAAAAATGTTTAGACAAAAAACCTGTTTCTAGAGTCCTCTCAAGGCTTTCTTCTGTCCTTACAAGGCTATGTACTTACCAGGCTTTCTTAAGGCTTTCTATCATAACAATGTGGCTTTCTGTCCATGTACTGTCCTCACAAAACACTCCACAGTCAAATCATGGATTTCTAGTGTCCTCACAAGATGTTTAACCTGCTGTCATTACTTTTAATTTTCCACTGGGGCCATTGTCTTTTCTAACACGGTTAACTACAACTTCAGCGTGGCTTTTTCTGGCCAGCATGAGGCTTTCTGCTGTGCCCACATGACTCTTTAATGTGCTCATGCAACTTTCCTCTGTCACATGTTGGTTTTCTAGGGCCCCTTTATGTCTTTATACTGTCCTCACATGACATCCCACTGCCTCTACAAGGTTTTCTACTTTCCCATTGTAATTATCTGCCCTCCCCAACCTCATCATGGATGTCTGGTGTCCCATAAGTGCATTCTCTTGTCCATTATAGCCTACTGTCCTCATCAAATGGCCATTGTCCTCTTGTGACTTTTCACTGTCCAGTGGCCTTTTTTTTTAGCCTTGTAAGGCCATCCTGATGATGTGAGCTCAATTTTATTCTCGCTCTGTGTATCAGTCTGGACTCTCTGCCGCCTCAAACTCTTTCCAGAAATAACAATACGGTTGGGGCTGGATGGAACCTTTCGGGGTGTTGTGATATGCCGTCAGTTGGCTGGATGGCACATGGCATGGCCATATGATATGTGGATAAGTGGAGTCTAACGCGGCTGGACTCTCACAACGTCTCTGTTGACAGAATCCCATCAGTTGTTGACGCACGGCATTTTATTTTGAAATTTTTGCAGGACCCAGTTGTTGACAATAAAAGAGGCTATACATGCACCAATCTCAAAAACTGTAAAAGATCTCAATGAAGCATTGGCATTTTTTTTTCCATTTTTTGTAGTTTTTCACTATAAAGGACATATACTAAAAAAAGATGTCTTATCTGTGATGCAATAAAACTTTCTTAACAAAATATTCTAGACAGGCATATTTTAGCTGCATTTTAAGACTTTTAAACATATTTTGATTATTATCAGGATAATGTAAATCACAATTATTTTGGCCAGGATCGTGACATGAAGTTTTCATATCATCCCATGCCTAAGCATTGCTGTCCTGCAAGAAGAATATATCTCTAAAAAGTCCGGAAAACAGCTTGTTTTTAGCTTTGTCACAATGCATTTTCCAGCTAATTTATGAGTAGAAGTATAAAATAGCATGTAGACACAGACCTCCACTGACAAAGTGGCGATATGTGATAACTTGAGATGAAAAGATTTTCGAAAGAAAAATGCATTTGAATTTGAAAATAACACACATTTAGAAAATAAAAAGAATAATATATGCCTCCAAATAGGGTGGGGCAATATGGTTTAAAAATAAATCCTCAGATTTTTTTCAGCCAAATTGGATTAACGATTTGAATCGACTTTTTTCCTTCTTAAAAACAAAATACAAATGACAAAGAATTGAAAAAACGATTCGACTTATGTCAGCTGCTATTTACAGGCTGTTTGTGTGTTGTGCATCTTGGAGTGAGACACATTTTTCCACTCGGCTGCTGCCTCTGTTTGAGACATTGAAATAAATCGGTTGTGCTGCTGCCTTTAGTTGCAACAGCCTTAAAACAAACTTTGTAGTGGACTGTGGTTTGTTTGAGATCTGAAGCTTTGAAATGGAACCAATTCCAAACGAGTGATGAGACTGTGCCTTTTTTGACAATGTACTCTTCGTTGTCATTCATGCTTGATGTCATGTTGGTGGTTTGTGTATCTCTGGGAGGTAGACCTGCAGGGACAGCGCAGCCCTCTATGAGAGAGCAGCGGATAAAGTTACAGAGAAAATCCAGATTTTCATTTGAAAAAAATTGTTCTAAACCACAAATTTGCATTAATTGATAAGATCGATTATTGGTCAGCCCTGTGTGCCGCTAATTATTTTCTTCTATTGAAACAGTGTTGTACATTGCAGATATAGCAACCATTGTTGTGCACACAGTGAAGCCTTCCAACAGGCATGTCTAGCATGCTATAAAAAGTCCATTACATTCTATCATCTATCTCTACATCTATCATCCACCTGACATGAGTGCACCATTCAAATGACCTTAGCATACTGTCACTTAAAGAGTCTTAATGTAGTCTGTGTACCTGTCCAACATCCTGCACGCACTGCACCGCTAGTTCACCTCTGCAGCACATAAAAGCTGCGTATACTGTGCCTGCCACAGCTGTGGGCCATCACAGGAAACAATAAAAAGACTCTTAAATTGCTCTGACCTTTTTAGAGAACGTTATTTGCTCCACACCAAATGGCCTGCTTGGTTAACTTAGCCCCACAATGCACCTGGGGCACGAGGATCTGTGTGTTTGTATGTGTGTGTGTGGTAAGCAGATGCCACCTTGAGCTCAGCCCTTCTATCATAGGGGTTTAATAGGCCATAACAATAAAAGAGGCATATTGAGCCAGCCCTGGGGAAATCAGCACTACTGTACTGCAGCGTCAGACACGCACATGAGAGGGAAGCAAAGAAAATAGCAGCGACCTAATTTAAAGTCGGCGCCGTTCCCTCCTGTATCTTCCTCGTTTTCAATCTCACCATCTACACTGCTGTCGTCTGATCAGAGTGAGTTATTGCTCTCAGTACGTAAAGCCGGATCCTCCAAACAAAGACGGCGAGGAGGGAATACGTTTTCCGCGTATTTACATTCATTCGAAGTGATGTGGTTATGTGTGCTGATGTGTAAAAGCATGTGTGTGTGTGCACATGAACAGAGGTGAAGGAGGCCCATGTGTTGCATTATGCAGTGGGACTTGTTAACATCTGTGTCAGTTGTGACAGTGGTGGCTCTCCTCTTGTCTGTCCCTCTGTGTCTCCCTCCAAACTTCCTTTTCATCTGCCGACAGTTGTGTTTTAGCCTTCCTGCTCCATTGTGCTTTGTTCTGTTATTGTTTCATGTTTGTTTGTCACAGCTGGCACTGCAGCGCTGCATTCTCTATGAAGCAAAGTCATCCTCAAGATGAAGGTATCTCAGGGTTTGTATTATTTGTTCACAGTGAGCTAGTGTGTTTACTAGTAGCTGTTTTCCAGATGCCTTTATAGGCAGCATCAGTTTTAATATTTGGTAACACTAATAAATGCAGACATCGAAAATGATACCTATTAACACTGAATGATATAAAATTGCAAAGGGACAATAAATAAAGATAGTAGAGAGCTGCAGAGCCTTGTGTGGACATTAAAACACCACAAATGGACAAGAGAAAACTCCTTTTTTTGGACAGCAGAACCCTGGATAGGTGAATGCAGACTTATGAAGGCACATTAAATCACACAAAGACAGCTGAAAACCACAAAGAGACAGTCCAGAGCCACATGGAAACAAGACAAACCCACTAGAAAGCTTGTGAGCACATTCAGCGCATTCTCATCCCAAGTCATCACATAGCGCTGCTTTGTCAGTGGACTGCCGAGTCTAAAAATTACGCTCTAGGTTTCCTTCTTTGTTTGCTATTGAAATTCCAGGATGCTCCTACCAATGTCATGATGTCAGCAAAAGCACATGGCTACGATGAGGCAACAAAAGCATATGGTTAGGTTCAGGAAAGATAGAATTGTTTGGCTTTACATTTAGAGGGGAAGCAAATAGCGACCTTCCAGGTGAAAGTCCCGCCTGCCGTAAAGACAATCTTGTTCTCCTCACATTACATAGTTAGCTGCAGAGTTTTAACAGTACGCCATGTGGAGGCGCATCATATGGCTGTGACACATTCCGTCAGGCTGCTCATCAACTGATGCCTATCCGCATATCATACTGCCGCGAAAGGAGGCTTTACGAAATTGCTGACCAAGTGGTAGTAAATGACGACTTAAGAATGAGAACAGACTGCCACATTTGGTACATTAAAAAAACCTATGACAGTAGAAAGCATTGAAAAGAACAACACATCCTAATACTTATGTCAATGACTCCCGCAAAGATATACATGGCCGTTGAAGAGTACCAGTGACAGGCGCAGGTGGGTTTGTTGTGTCAGTTGTCATAACCTGACAGTATGTTGTTGAATGTTTTTGCTTAAAGCATTTGAATGAAACAGTTTACATTCGGTAGACTACGTTTTTTGTGCTAAATCTAACTCAGTTTCTCATATTTGCACACTGAATATTGACCTGCCATTAAGGGAAAGCCAGACTCCCCCTATTTGACATCTTTGCCTGTCCGGGAATTACAAATAACAATTCTAGCAGGTACAAACTGAAGCAGCTGGTTTTAGCCATTAAGGCGCAATAAAGACAGTAGAGAGCTGTAGAGCCTTGTGTAGACAGTAAAACACCACAGTTGGACAAAAGAAACCCTTTTTGGGCATGCTGTTGTGTTATTTGTATGTATTTGTGAGCAGTGTGCCTCAGTGTTGTTACTCAGTCTTGTTGACTGTTGGTAATGCTCAGCAACTGTTAACCGGTATTTGCACTGTGCGTATTAAACTGTGCACCATCTTCCAGCACAGAGTGCACTGTGGTGACATCTGTGGGGATACTTTTGAGGGCCCCAACTAAATCACATGCATTCTCTGCAGATATGCTCTATTGGTGGGGCTGCCCAGATGACACATAAGAGACATAAACAAAACAGTAGAAAGCCAAGATGGACCAGTAGAAAACATTTTTAGGACATCAAAAATGTTATATCTATTATTTAATTGCCTTTAGAGGACAATAGCTAAGATGGGACAGAAGAAAACCTTATAAATATGAAGAAAGCCACTGTAGCATTTTGAGGACAGTAGAAATTCTTGTGAGGACAGTAGAAAGCCTCAGCTGGACGACAGAATGTCCTTAGAGTAAAATTCTATGTTGGGATAGTAAAAAAACTTATTGTCAGTGGAAAACCATGCAGCTGTGAGGACAGTAGCAACCCAAGATGGACAATAGAAGCCCACAATCAACCTATGTGAGGACAGCAGAAGACCACGATAGGACAGAGGAGAGCAATGTAAAGATAAGAAAAAACCATGTTGGGACATTAGGAATCCATGAGCCTTGAGAGGACAGTGGAAAGCCATGATGAGATAGTTGAAAGCTGAAAATGGATAGTAACATGCCACAATGGGACACTGGAAAGCCTTTTTGAAGAGAGCAGAAATTTATGATTGGCTGTGCAAACCTTGAAAGGACAGCAGAAAGTCATGCAGAGAGTAGAAACTTACAATAAGACAATGTAAAATGTTGTGAGGACAGTAGAAAACCACAGTGGGATGTAGGAAATCCCAATGACATATTAGAGACTTTATGAGTACAGTAGAAAGCCATGTGAGGACAGTAGAAAGAAAAGAAAGAAAGAAAAAAACAGGTGTTGAGTGATGATCTTGGATCCAGACAGTGTGTTTGTACATATGTGTGTGTGATGTGCTGTCTAATGAGCCTTCATCCTTCTCAAATCAGATTTCTGACCCATAGACTAGAGTGTACAGTGTGTGTGTCTGTGTGTGTGTGTTATGATGATACATGTAGTTCATCTTGTGGGTGTGTGCTCCAGGATTGCACACATCTTTCTGTGGCACGCCTGTGTGGAGCTTCACACCATCTATCACACAGCAAAGACTGAGGAACTCAAGGGGCAATTTTACACCCAGCATCCCCTGTGTGTGTTTCTACATTATTTCCCAGCATGTGTGTGTGTGGCTTTTTTTCAGCAGAGTGTTTTCACATGTCAGCTGACCTGCTGTCCACACACGTTGGCCCCTAGTTGGGCTCATGTTCTAGGGTTACTTTGAACCCTCTACTCCGCTCCTGTCAGTCATGTACAGCTGTGATGATCGACAGCTGGGGACAGACAGTGACAAATGACAGTGAGTTGATGCTAGATTGATTTGACTTCACACTGGCCTCATCTTCTCCTACCCCAATATGCGATTGAGACGTGGACACACAGACACACTAACAATTGCCCCCTCAGACTGTCCATTATTTGTGATAATGCAGTCCCTGAATTATTGTTACATTGTCTCGGCTTGCAATTTTTGTAAAACCAGAGGTAAAATTGTAGGAATAGGGGAAAAAAAAGTGTGTATGTGTAGGAAGATTATATATTTGTTCTGCAATAGAGATACAGACAGTGAGTATTCTACTCTTTGTCTGCCATTGGTTATATACTGTAAACACAGTTATATTTTTGCTGTGCTATACACTCAGTGGTTCCTCCTCTTAAAACCTATTTACTCTGTTACCCAAACAGGGAGAAATTGTGCATGTGTGCGAAACATTTATCACCTGCACATTAGGCTTGGGCAATGTATGTAATATTTCATACCTTCATACCCTCCTGTAATTTCACAGGGGACATAGGGTATCAGACAGTTTAATTTTGCAGGGCTAATCTGGTTATCTAGTTAGTAAGTCCACTGTTCTCACAATCACCAGCACCAGTTTGGTCAAAATCAATCCTTAATTCATGAAGTTAGATGTTAGATGGTCTCTCTCTGCCTTTGCTGACAGCCGGCTGTTTACAGTCCTGTAACCACTAGGTGTCGTAGTGTCTTTCAGCTCAGCTGCCTGTTCTACCAGTCGAGACTGGAGACTGAGCTCTGGTGGTGCATGCTCTGCACATACATAGAATGAATTTAACAGAAAGAGGAGTGCCTGTATGGAGGTATTACATACCTTAAGGATTTTGAATACCCTGGTATACTGTAATACCATGGTACCGCCCAAGCCTACTATGCAACATACAGATTTGATGCTGAAGTGCTGAGATTCCTACCTTTTTCCTTAAGGGACCCCTTTTCTTTCTTTGAGTAAACAAAAGACCCCTGACTAAGTGACATATTTTATTGATATTTCATATTATTTTCAAACCATAACAACAACAGTGAAATTGGATGAAGTTTGAACAGATATTTTTCTGTGAATTTTGCAACAGAGACATGTTTTCCTGATATTTTAGGAGCTCTATATTACTTTTTTGTTTGTTTTGTTTTGGTTTTTTCTAATCAAACAAACTTAATATTATACTTTTTGACATAATCTGTGTTTTCGTCTCCCTGATGCTTGGCCATTGTTCTGTGACAGCGTGTTCGCATCACAAGTCGTGACATATTGCCGCTTTGCAGTTGATTTAAGCGTCTACATATTAGGCTCTATGTATCCTTCTGTCTGCTATTTACGTTTTGGAATGCCCCTACCATGGTGTTAGCAACAGCACATGGTGGAATTATGCTGCACATGGTTATGTTTAGGCAACAAAACTACATGGTAATAAACACCAGGACAACAACAAACGCACATGCTGTCACGGATGGTTAGGATTATGGGAACGAGGCACATGGTAATGTGTAGAATAAAAACATCATATTCAAATGTGCTCCTTATGTCATTATCGGGAGCATTTCAACCGGACATGTCCAGTGGCATATCATGTGGATGTGACGAGTTCTGGCCGGCTTCATTGTCAACTGACACCACCTTTCCACTTATCATCCTGACATGACAGGTTCCGTCCGAGCGTCCACTGGCGTATCATAACACCACCAAAGGTTCTGTCTGGCCGCAGTCTCAGCTGACGCCATTCAGCTGCATATATAATGATATGCTGAAAGCACTGCGAAAGTGACAGTATTTGACACCTTCGGAATGAAAACAGGCTGGGAGGAACCTACGAGCTTGGAACTGAGAGCCACAGATGGTAGGGAAGTAATAATTTATTGAGAAAAGCACTAACACATGGTTGGTTCATGGGATTTACTGAAAACATAGAAAAACACCAGCCTTATCCTTCAGTGATCCTCTCACTCTGTCCTTACTTGACCTTTCGATTTATTTTCAGTACTTAAATTAAGCTATATGCAGTATGCTTTTGAAAACAGTATTGTCAGTTGAATATGAGTCATAATAAATATATGAATGAGTTCTTTACAGTAGTAATGTATAGTAGTAGTCTAAAAGGGTACTACACAGCAGGGTCACACACATCAAACACTGACACACACATTCAGAGACTTCTCATTCAGACACTTAGGTGCCCATTACGTGTGGAGCATTAGGTTGTGCAGGATGCAGTGCAGACAGTCAGATTGCTCCATATTCAAGGCCACGGCTTGCTCTGAACCTGTGGCGGCGAATCCCCTTTGAATTTGCCATTAAGTCGTGAATAGGGCCGTGGGGAATGAGCTGAGGGCGTCGTGTCTGCGGGGCGTGGAGCTGATGAAGAGCTGACCCTCTGCATCTTTTACAGAATCCTCGTCGAATGGAACGGTCCAGAGGTTGCAAATTGAGACCTGGCTTTGTTCGGCTGCTGATAGGATTCAGCGTGATTCATAGGCCTATTATCAAGCTCCTTGTGTGTGTACGCATGTGTGTGAGCTGTGTCCATACTGAATCCCGCACAGTGTGTAATGGTCCAAGGGCACAAATGGAGACATGCTGTGTATTATTGTAGAGCTGATGATAGGATTCACATGCACGTTATGGGAGCTCTTGTGTGACACTGAAAGCTTTGATGGAAATGTGTGAGTGTGAGAAAAATGTTTTATCAGATGGAAGGTAGCTCTTTCTGTCATGCGTCAGTTTTCTCCTACCTTGCGGGTAAGGGGAAGTGTGTGTGTTAACGAGGTGTGTGTGTTTTGTCCACCCTTGGGTTGCCCCTTAGCAGTAATCTCGATTAGATATCATTTCACAGTGCGGGCAGAAATCTTTTTTTCCCAGATTCAGGACGTTTCTCAGATTTTTGGACATTCTTAACATTTAGGGACGTTTTTAGTAGTTTAGGACATTTCTTGGATTTTAGGACATTTCTTGGAATTAGGAAGTTTCTAGGATTTACATACATTTCTGTGAATTCGGGATATTTCTCGGATTTTAGGACATTTCTGTTATTTCAAGGATTTTCTAGTATTTTTTGGATGTTTATAGGATTTTATGATAATTCTAGGATATTATGAAGTGTATAGGATTTGAGGACATTTCTATAATTTTATGACATTTCTGGAATTTTTGCACATTTATAGGATTTTCTGACATTTTTAGGTTTAAGGACATGTCTAAGATTTTTTTTATGTTTCTATGATTTTGGGACATTAGGGCCTTAGCTAGGACCTCTGTGGGGGGGTGTGGGGGATCCTCCATTGGCAGTTTTTTTTTTTTTTTAAATAAACAAGCTCTATGTTGCTGCTGTTCTATGCAATCTGGCACCCTATGTATGCTAAAAGTACAAAAACAATTTCACTGTGAATCTCTTTTAATCAATTTCACTGTGTGGTCAGTGTGGGCAGAAATGAAATTGTATTACATCTAATCCAGGGATACTTAACTTGATTTGCTTGGGGGACACTTTTGCAAAATGAAAGGAGGCCAGTCTCGGCAGCCCCAAACACGTTTCTAGGATTGTAGGACGTTTCGTGAGATCGTAAAGACGTTTCTAGGATTTTTGGACAAATTTTTTTCGAATTTTAGGACATTTCTCAGAGTTTTGGAGGTCTTTAGGGTAGGATATTTCTAGTATTTTAAGGTATTTCTAGAATTGTATGACAGTTCTAGGATTTTGGGACATTTCTAGTATTTTAGGATATTTCTTGGATTTAAGGATGTTTCTCAGAAATTAGGACATTTCTCGGATTTTGGGACAATTTTTCGGAATTTAGGTAGTTTAGTTTGAACTTGAGGATATTTGTCAGATTTTTAGACCTTTCAGGATTTTAGAATGTTTCAAGTATTTTAGGACATTTCTCAGATTTTAGGACATTTCTAGGATTTTAGGATGTTTTTAGAATATTTTCAAGAATTTTTGAACATTTTTCAGATTTTAGGACATTTCTACGATTTAAGGATATATCTAGGATTTTAAGACGTTTCTCATATTTTAGGACATTTTCTTGGATTTTGGACATTTCTGGGATTGAATGACATTCTTGGATTTTTTGACGTTTCTGGGATTTAATGACATTTCTAGGATTTAGGACATTAGGGGCTTAGCTTGGACCTCCGTCGGGTGGTGCGGGGTATCCTTCGCTGGCACACAAGCTCTATTTTGATGCTGTTTTATGCACTCCTTGTATATACTAAAAGTACAATTCCCAATTACAACAATTTCCAGTGTGAGTCACTTTATTTTTATTGTGAATTAGAAAATGGTTGGGGGGCTTCCCAGCACCCTATTGGGGCCAAGATTTGGCCTGCGGGCCGTAAGTTGAGTGTCACTGATCTAATCCAATCCCAGCTTGGTTTTTACAGCTGACTACTGTTACATTGTGTGTGTGTGCAGCCTCTGTGGATTCATTGAGTTGTTCCTGATGTGTGATCTCACTGTGAGACTTAATATCAGGCTCTGTAGTTTCATTGGGCTTTTTCTTGAGGCTGTGTGTGATCACACCTCCTGGATGCCTGTAAAGATTTTCCATTACAGGGATTAGATGGCAGCTTCTGTCCCTGAGGATACACAGAAAGCAGCGGATAAAAATGTTAACATATGAGATTTTTAAAATTTATAACAGGAATAGGATGTCAGGAACCAAATAATGTCATCATTGTATTAATCTTGTTCTCTTACATATCTTGAGATAAATCTTGGACTTTCTCTGAGAGACAAGTCGCTCGGCTGTGATTTAAAGAGTGTGACAGTGCTGTCAGCCCTCTGCCAAGGCCTTTTCTGTGGCCCCAATCAAGCATTAATGGACGAAGCGAAACATCATGTGACAGTGTAGATTTTGCCGGCAGACTGAAGGTCAAAGGCCTGTTAGAAAACTCTGAATCATTAAGTTGGCGATAATTAATACTGACCTTGCCCTCTGGGGAAGCAGTGAACCAGAACCTCACTATATAAAAATAATCTCAAATCATTAAAGATTGACTGAGAAACCTTGTGCACGGAGCACATGCACAAAATGAAGTCTACATTATATTTCAGACTCATAGAGAACATAGAGAAGGTATTTGTCAACAAGAAAATATGTACAGTATGACCTGAGGACGGTACCAAACAAAAAGTCAAAAAGGAACATGCTCTGGGGTCCATGAATATACACAGTACATTTCTTGAAATGTACCAATGTACTGATAGAAACAGAATGTTGATATGATTGTACTGCAAGAGTAGAGGTCAGAAGGTTAGCATTCAAGCTGCAGTTTGGGACATACATAGAAATAAATTCTGGCCTTTGCCAAAAGAGTTCTCTTGATCTGAATAAGCTGATATTTGTGTTGCAGATGCTGAAAAACTGAGTCTGAGGTGAGAGAGCGCACGTTCTTTGGACTCATGGAACCACCGATGTAAGTATATTTGAGCACTTTTTCCTGTAGCTCTTCAACCCAGCAGCTAGAATAAATTTTGAAATTGTATGTTTTTGAAAAAAACATTATGTTTCAACAGTGCTATGGTTTAGACCCAAAAACAACTTGGTTATGGTTAGGAAAAGATTATGTTTCAACGTAAATATCCGCTTCTGGTGGTACAATCCCCTGTTGGAAATGCTGCCGATGTCTTAGTGAAAAGCAACCAGTTTTATTGTTTGTTGGTGTTGAACAGTAACCTTCAGCTGGCAGTCTGTTTTCCTTTATACGTACACGTAGATGGACATGCACACGCACATTTATTTTGTGTATCATCCCTCAGTGAAAACATGTTCCCACCTGCATGATGTTGTGTTCCTTTATGTCTACATGTATGCTGTAAAGATGTTAAGGTGTGTGTTACTGTGAGAGGAGAGGGGAAGGAGCCCTGTCCTGCATCACACTGACAGCTGATTACATCCCCAGTCCCTCATCCCTGCTGTCCTCATGCAATAACCATCACACACACACACACACACACACACACACCCCTAAGATGATGAGGCCAAGAGTGTTGTTGAGGCAATGACCAGTGAGCTGTATTTCATCATAGTCCTCTCCTAACACACATACACACACACACACACACACACACACACACACACACACACACACACACACACACACACACACGTCTGAACACATTAAGCCGAGCAGAGACTAAAGCAGAGCATGCTGGGATAGGCCTCTGATGACACAGTGACAGGACCGGTCACTGAGACAAATGGACAACATTACAAGCAACATCACAAATGTGTCTTTGTGTGTGTGTATATGTGTGTGTATGGGGGTGTATTAAGAGTGTTGGAGGAAAGAAATGAGTGTGTGAAACCTTTATCTGACTTCATCCTTCTTTCATCTTCATCCATCCTGCAGAATTTGGCCCTTTGCTGTGAAATGTCTCTCTCAGCCTAAATTATGTTTTGCTCCAAAGTCAATCTCTTTGTCCATTTGCCCTCCAGCTGTAATCACACAACCTTCAAAAACCTCCATGTTTTTAAGGTACTGTATAGTGTCATCTCAGGGGAAGATAAATTGTAATTTGGTTAGACAAATGACCAATTGTGCTCTCTTGATGAAAAAAGTATTCTCATAAATCCTTATTAAGGTCAATACTTTTAAAGGTATTGGTTACTGCAGCTCTATTCACTGAGGACAGTCAGTGGTGTGAGTTTAATAAGGCTGCGTCCACTTAAAGCGTTTCTTTTTCTAGCTGAAGATGGCAGTTGTTGTTGTTGTTCAGCACGTAGATTTGTCCCATGTGACGGTTGGTTTGTTTGGTCGTCCAGCATTTTAACCAAAGTAGAACATTTTTCAACTCACTTTTTTTTAAAGATTTTTTTGGGCATTTTGCCTTTATTAGACAGAACAGATCAAAAGCGTGAAAGGGGGAGAGAGAGGGGATGACATGCAGCAAAGAGCTGGACACTTCCTTCATTCATGGGGCGCCTGCTTTGTCCACTGAGCCACCGGACGCCCCCAACTCAAATCTTTTAGTTGAAAAATGCATAAATAATCACAGACATTTAGTGTACGATTTATCACTATGGATTAATTTTACGTTGTGGGAAGGCTTCTTTGAAATGCCTGTGTCCCTTTGAATCATTCTGTGTCATCACTTAAAAATGCAGCGTTTTTGTGGTCTGTGAATGCAGCACAGCAGGTGGAGCTCTCCATTACTTCTTTTCCTCAGCAGCAGCAGTTTGTCACTCGCAGTAGTGTGGATAATTGATCTGTAGATCCGTTCACGGCTGATTAGATCACATTGATGGATGAGAACAGGTGTTTGCAGATGTTTGTAGTAGAAAGCAAAGTTTTAGCCCCAGCAGAATAAGTTTAACTTTCAAGGCGACGTGCTACTGCGGCACCTCTGTCCCAGATGTGCTGTAAATTACCGTATATATTTATTCCAAAAGTGCTCCTAATCAACAGTTCAGCTCAAGAAATCTATTTACGGCAGCAGATGTTATAAAGTTATGTTGTATATGACATCGTCATTTCCAGAGTTAACTTCTGTAGTGTCCAGCAGGTTAGATTTTTCTCATCAGTTCTGGTCAGCCAGCTTGTTCAACAAATACAGCCGCTTTGACAGTGCTTTTGGTGTCTGATCCAGACACAGAATTCGCATCCGGATGATATGCCCCTGGATGGCATCAGCTGAGAATATGGACAGAACCAGTTGTGTTGTTATTATATGCTGTGGGACAGCACCTACTGCTGGGGCATGATACACGGATGGGGGGTGTCACTTGAGAACGTGGCCGGATGGAACCTGTCTCATCTGCATGACACGCCACAAAGCGGCGTCAGGTTGACACAAAAAAGAAAAAAGAAAGAAAGAAAAGAAAACAGGACTAGATAAAAGATTAAGATAAAAGAAGGAATGAAAAAAATACACAAAAAACAAACAAACAAAAAAAGCTAAACAGATAGGTTATAATGACTATCAAGGTAAAAAATGAAATAGCAATAATAATATCTTCCTTTTCGGCCATCATGTCTAGAGTGTCTATAAAAAAAAGAAATGGTCTACATATTTTGTTGAATTTCTTTAAGGAAGCTAGAAGATAGAACCTCAGCTTGTCCAGCATGTACACATTTTTTGTCCCCATCAACCAGTGGATTTAGAACTTCATTTGACTAAGATTTTCTTTGGTTGAAATCAGCCCTACAAATTCAATGTAACGCAGGGTGAGTAATTGATATACAAATTATCATTTATTGGGCTTTCCTTTGCATTGTGGATTTCTAATTTGTTTCACTTCAGTTGTAAACCCTTTGCAATGTGGACCTGGTCAAGACAAAACGACACAGAACCAGTGAAAGAGATGAAGCAGGCAGTTTCTGTCTGTTACATCAGAGAGGGAAACTGGACAGGTGCAAAAATAGGTCGGAAACATATTGCTGGGGCTGGCAGTCCTGAAGCACATCCGTGTGTGATGTTTGTGTGCGGTCAGCATTAGTTTCTGCTGTCTCTTGACATCAATTGACATTAGCCACAGTGTTGCCTGGAGACCTCCAATCAAACAATTCCAGGAAGTCCAGGGCGATAATGTCAGTGATGGATGCTGGGCCTGCATCTCCTGGGTTCCTCACAGACACTTTTATCAGCGTTAAGGACACATAATTAAGTACACAGAACATGCTGTATATCAATGTGTGTGTGTGTGTGTGTGTGTGTGTGTGTGTGTGTGTGTATGTGTTGAAGAGAGCAAACACTGCCATTAAACAGTTTTTTTCATGTCCTCTCTCTCCAGAAGCCAGATAGCAATTCAAAGTGTGCTTATCTCCATTCAGCGGCTACACACTTCACTCTGTGTTGTCTGGCTACAATTTGTCTCAGAATGATTTTGTGTGTGTGTGTGTGTGTGTGTGTGTGTGTGTGTGTGTGTGTGTGTGTGTGTGTGTGTATGTATGTGTGTTGTGTGTACACGTGTGGTCACAGGTCTGTTCAACTCACCATATTGATTTTGTGCATGGAGTCCTGAAGCTAAGCTAAAAACATTAAAGTGAGTGGAGGGATGGCAGAGGGAGGAGAGATATGTGGTGATGAGGGATTATCTGTGGTGTGTGGAGCTGTGTTTGCCTTCTAGAGCTTCAATAAAATACCAATCCATGGTTGTTGGTTTCTCTACGGAGACCTGACGGTTTGTTTGTTCAAATCAAGCTGATGGTGCAAAGGGAAAGTTAGGGTTTTTTTTGTCTTCATGTTAATACGCAGCAGCAGGTATGGTAGGTACAAAGGACATCATTCACTGAAAGTGGCATCACAATGTGAAGGTAGCTGCACCACTGCAATTTTCTACTAATTTCAAAGGTGAAATTTTAACCCCTTGAAAATATTTTAATTTGAAAAGTGCTTAATCAACAAATTAAGTAGATTTAAAGAGATATGTTACATGGCTTTAATTACCAGTTTAATTTGTTGCGGGATTAAGTGGGTCACCACTAATTAATCCTTTATTTACCCCTTAGGTGTTTGGTATGGTTGCCAGAGTTCCCCAAAACAAACATAAGGGTCATTTAATACATATTAATTAAGTGGTTATAAAAAATTAATGGATTCAGTTTCACCGTGTGGGCTTTTTATTATACAGTGCATTTTCATAGTATAGGTTATATGCCAAAATGCATGAACATCAGATATCCTGCGAATTAGTGCAGCACCAATGAAGTCACATCCTTAACGTTCATATAACATAATTAATGTTCAATTACGGAAGTAAAGTTAAACAAACTGTCCAGATGATCACAAGTTAAAAAAATAAATGATAATAATAATTATAATAATACAAAAATCCCAATGTATATGATGTTGCTTTGAAGGGTTTGTGCAGCTGTGTTGTGCTGTGTGTTTTGTTTGCAGATGGTCAGAAGTGGAACTCCTCGTGTGGATCGTTTGCCTGTAATCAGCAGTGAGGAAGCTGCTTGATGGTATCATAGTTCCAGGTGAATGGGAGACAAATTGGGCCTTATGGTGGAGAAGATGCCCTTCACTTCTCCTCCTCCTCCTCTGTCAGCTCTCACAATCATGCTTCTTACTGAACACAATCAATACGCACACCTGCTTTTTCTACCGCTTCACTGTCTCTCTTCTCTCTCATTCCGCCTGGTTGATGTAATCTTTTCCCAATGTTCGCTTATTTATTCTGACTCAATCCCAGCCCCTTCAGGAGTGTTGGGAAAATGTGGAATTTCCTCCCATAGATTTGATTAAACAATGCAAATCACAAGTTTAAATATATACCACTTTTACAGGCTCAGAAAGAAAAGATTTGATTTTTTTCAGGTAAAGAGAAATCTCTGCTAAAACTGGCTTACATTTGGTTGACTTTGGATTTATTGGGATCATACAACAAGTACTTTTTGTCTTTTGAGATGGTTTACATGCACAGTTAAGTCGAACGACAGTTAATCCTTTGAAACCTGAGGCAACATCACTTTTCTTGCTTTCAGATGCCTTTCACAAGTGTGTAAATATTTCAGCCCTTAAGCACATTGGCTTGATTTCTTTTAAGAACAAGGATTAGGGGCGGCCTCTAGCTTAGTGAGTAGAGCGTCTGTCCCATGTAGGCTTAGTCCTTTGCTGTGGCCCAGGTTCGATTCTGGGTTGTGGCCGTTTGCTGCATGTCATCCCCATTATCTCTCTCCCCCTTTCCTGTCATTCTGTAACTGCGCTATATTAAAGGAATGAAAAGCCAAAAAAAGATACCAAGGATTAAAGGGCAATGGGCAACTTGGTTAGAAATGTTCTACAAATTGAAAGAAATTAGTAGATTTACAAAATTATTTTCTAAAAGCCCAGGGAAAATGTCAATGGTACAAAGCTTGGGAAAAAAAAAAATTTATAATTGTCAGAATTACGTACTTTAAATGATCTCATAGAATTATTATAATTTTAAGCCCTTTTTCTAAGTCTTGATTGCCTTGTTTGTTTTTTACTTACTTTTTCTTTTACTAATTTTCAAGTAACTTTCTTTAACTTTTTAGTAATTTCTTGCTAATTTTTGAGTAATTTCGTCTTTAGTTGCTCAGTGCCTCCTTCCCATGTTTTTGAAAGAAATCAAGCTTAAAGGGTTAAAGCTCGATTAAGTCATTCAGTTAGACTACTGTCCTTGTCCCAGTATACAAGCACCGGGGAAGAATCAATTAATTGGCAGACATGTGTCCAACTCCACCACGGCAGGTGGTGATATGCCTCCTTTCAGCCAGTTACTGTTGGACCTTCTTCTGGTTGACCTGTTACGTCACATATGTAACAAGTTAGCATGACAGCAAATGAGTTGCATGTCAAACGGTGCAAACATGGATATCTTTTCAGTTCACCCACATTATTACTAAAGCGTTTTAGTCGCACTTTGAAAAATTGATCTTATTACAAATACAGTCAGACTTATGTTTACATATATTTAAAAGTCTAGTTTTAGTCGGACTAACACAAATTTGACTTTTTCGAACATTATGTGAATGTGTTGAGATTAGGAGATCAAAGAGTCACACGTTGTTGCAGTTTGAAAGAAATGACGGACTAAACCTCAGCATGTTGGTTGTCAATGGCGTCTGTGCATGTCATAGTAGGTTAGAAAGCATAAAGTATTGATAGCATCATTACTACCGTCATTGGGATCAAAGATCACATTCTGGATCGTGAACATCCTTCTTAGTGTTTACATTTACAGACTTTTGCTCTTCTTTTCTTTACACGGCGCCTCATTATAACAAAAATAAGCAGTAAGTATTTAGGATTAACTGTGAGGGCCATTGTCATGGCTCACCTTAAGGATTAGACAGCGGTCCCTGGAGGGCAGGGAGCCACACACTGATCGGCAGTAGAATTGATTTTTGTTGCCCAGACGTGAACGAACAGCCACAAAGCTTGTTTATCTGTTAAGATACCCCTCAGGAGAGGAGGAGGAGGCAGGAGGAAGAAGGAGAGAACAGGAGAGGAGGTAGAAAAATCGAACAGGCTGAAAAATCGAATGTCGCCCAAAGAAAGATCATATATTTAAGTGGTGTGTCGTGTGTGTGTGTTTGCGTGTATGTGTGTGTGGGTTGGGCAGTTAGAGATGAAACTCAATCAGTTTGTATATATTAAGTCGGTAACAAAACGTAAAGCTTGTAAAGCTCTAAAATCTCCTGCAAGGTGCAAAATCGACAAGAGACTGAATCCGCAGTCGCTTTAGAGAGAAAATCTTCCTTTGAAATTTCTGCGTTTTCCTTGTCTTTTTATAATTCCCATGGAAAAAAGAGGCAGTAAGCTGGCGACAAATGCCATATTAAGCTGAGATTGTAGGTGTTAATACAATATGTTTCCAAAAAGCAAATCTCCTACTTGGAGAGAGATCAAACGCCGGCTTTATTTGCTTTTATATGAGACAAAAAGCTCCATCTCTCAGCAGCGGACTGCCTATCAGACACACTGACAAAAGAGAGGTTAAGCTGTCGCATTAACATGTTTGTTGAGATCGAACTGTTTTTGTGTGTGTGTGTGTGTGTGTGTGTATATACAGAGTTTTTCAATCCCCCTCCCTTGTGCTTCTGCAGAGATTTTGATCAGCACGCCTGTTAAGCAAGTCATGAGAGCCAGCCTATTCGAAAATAAAAATGGGATGGGCACAAATATTTCAGAACTGATCACAGTCATGATTTGTGCATTATTACCAATTTAACCATGTTGTACATAATTTGGGACAAACCTGAAGACCAGCTGAAAGATACCACAACTGGACAAACCACACATTCTGGTGGTAGAGGACCCCACAAATCCCGTGAGAGTAACAGCCAACAGCTTGCACTGTTTATATGCAGTGACATTTGGGCTGAAAAGGCCAAAAATGAAAAGAGAAAAAAAGCTCATAAATTGGGAGAAATCCCACCAGATGTTATTTCCAGGTCATCAAATACCAACACTTTGTCATGCACCTCAGTGTTTCATAGCGACAAAGAAGGTAAGCTATCAATGTGACGCAAAGCTGAAACACATTGTAACACATGGTTAATGGTGTGAAACAGTCACAGTAGATTTGGGGTCAAAGAAGGAGGTTTTTTACTTAACATGATATGACGTCAGTGCACAACAACCCAACACATTCTTATCCCAAGTCAGCACATATTGCCACATTGTAGTGGACTTCCACATCTACATATTAGACTCTAGGTATCCTTCTATGTCTGCTTTTGACGTTCTAGCATGTCGCTTACCTTGATGTCAGCACAAGCACATGCTGAGTCTACATGAAACGTGATTTTTTTTTGGGCAACAAAAGCAGCAACAAAAGGAGGCTTTTGGTGACGGAATCATGCGCTGAAATCACTGCAAAAGACGCAATATTTGATAACGTAATGGGAACCATATCAAAACTGTGCAATATTATGTTAAACCCTCAAAGAACATGGCTTGAGATAGTAAGAATGCACATATTACATCCACATTGAGTGTCTCATTGGGTATCTACAAAAATCTATGTTCTAAAAATAAATGTTCCCATCTATTAGAAAACCAAGTTCAAAACAGCTCATTTTGTGGATAACAGCATTTCTCCAGACTGTGTGGGCGTGGCAGATCACATTTTGATTGACACCTCCTTGGATCCCACCTCTGTCAACTGTCTCTCGTCTCCACGACGACTGCGTTGTGGTACAGCTCTATCTGTTCCAGTCCTCTGACTCTGGCTGATGTTCCTAAATCCAATCTAACTTTTACAAACACAAAAGGAGTGCTTAGATATTTCGGTTTGTCATGCAGAATTAGAATCAACTGACAACTTACTAACTTTGAATGTTTGATTGGCTTTATCCATATCATGTGACATGGTATGGGGATAACCACACCCAAATACACCTAGCTTCAGGAAACTGAAAAACTAAAATTACATTATTTCACATTTGGATTGAGACTACTGTCTGATTATTTTTATGCTTTTTGTGATGCATCTAAAACCCTAAATTACATATTAAGACGGTTTTTGGTGATTTGGGTTTGCAGGGGCTTTAAAACAATAAAGACCACTGGTTTTTCACAGGACACAAACTGTAGTCTCCTGGTCTATAGTCTGGTTTTGTCTCAGTTATTTATTGTTATTTGTTCTCAGTGCAAGTATTGCCATGGGTGGGTTTACACTGGAGTTAGCTGAAAGTCTAGTGTGTCTCATGCAGTTGCTAAAGGGTGCCTCTGGCGTTAATATCACACTTTGAGGGGTGTGACAAAGCAGCAGTACTTGACAGCCTGGAAATGAGAGCAGGATGGAGGTCCTGGATTAAGAGGTGTGGGCAGTGTGGACTGTACAGACAGCTGTCATGGTTTTGAATTTCACTTTGATTATTAATCATTCATTTATTTATTTATTTAGGTTGTTTTGTACATCGTTTTGTAACTGCTGTCATTCCAGTACCTTGTGTAACGTGTAACATTTACACAATTCTGGTACGGTTGTCCTCTCGTTAGTAGGTTCACTCCACCTACTAATCCTCCCTCACATGTTCCTCATACTTGCATCAACTTCCTAATGCATTTACTGGCCCACTTTTGTGATCTCTCTGCCAGATTGCTCCCTGCTTTAGATTTCCAGGGTTTAAAATCTGTTTTGTGATTCTGCTCTAGACTTTGATCCTGACTGGATTTTTTCAGATTCAGTCTCCGCCTGACCCCTTAATAATGTGTTGACTGCCTGGATATTTGTATCCTTGTATTTTTGCATAGTAAAGACTCCTTGCACTGTACATTTGCTTTTTGAGTCGTGCTCTTAGGTTGTTTTTTTGTCTTTGAACAGTGACACCTACAAAGGGAATTGGGGATTAGTGAACTGCATAAAACAGAGCTATTTTAAGGTAAAGCTGTTTATTTACAGCGGTGTCTCCCTTGGGCTACACACAAGTGATTTCATCAGTCACTGTTGTCAGCTGTAAATATCAAACATGCTTTAAAAATCTTTAAGAACGACTGGTAGTGACTGAGTATTTAGACAACACCGCACTATATGATTTTATCTGCACGTTTTCTACGACTACAACAGACCCACTCCAGCTTTGATCAACAGACACACCCAAAATTATATTCTGATACCCAAATCAAAATTCTCTCTCTCTCTCTCGCTCCAAC
The DNA here is from genome assembly GCF_026936395.1 of Plectropomus leopardus. Classification (NCBI taxonomy): domain Eukaryota; kingdom Metazoa; phylum Chordata; class Actinopteri; order Perciformes; family Serranidae; genus Plectropomus; species Plectropomus leopardus. The sequence continues at coordinate 4,996,452 of NC_142180.1, forward strand.
ACACACACACACACACACACACACACACACACACACACACACACACACACACACACACACACACGTACACACACACACACACCCATTTCCCTACTGGTGTCATGTTACCAATCGTGACATTCACATCCACAGCATCATTAGAGAACCTGTGTGTGTGTGTATCAGTGTGTGTGTAGTGAGTGATAGTATCTACATCTAAGACTTTCCGTTTTGATTATTTAGCAAGTAGTCTCTAGAACATACTGAAAATTTAAAGTGTGACAAGTAATCATATGAATTCATTAGTCTGTGTGTGTGTGTGTTTGTGTGTGTGTGTGTGTATGTGTTTGTTTGTGTGTGTGTGTGTGTCTATGCAAATAGTGTCACCACTGTTTGTTGCTATGACTGATTTATTGGCCTGACAAAGACTAAACTAGAAAAGTGCACTCAGTAGCTTGTAAATTTCTGCCAAGCAAATCTCTGCCACACTGGTTCTTGTGATTGGCCTGACAAAGACTAAACCAGTCAGTAGCGCGCCCCCCGCGTTAGCCTGCTTTCTCAGCCGACACTGTACAGTAGCATATCAAGCATATCATGCTGATGCGAAAGTCAACTTTTTGCGTTGGGATCTTTCGCCGAAAATAGCACCACTATTTGACGAGGACTGTTCTTTTTTGAGTGGGGCAGTCTTCAGGCAAAACACTCAACTTATTAAATGCTCTCAGTGTGATTTGATGCATTTTGGCAGCAGTTGCTGCTGCAAGAGTTGTGCCACCTGCATTTCTTACAGTCAAGATAGTAGCAAAAATAACTTAATTCGGAACTAATTCATCATGTATCATACCTAACTTAAGTAGATCATAACATATTGGACATGGAATTAATCTGCAGGTCCTCAGTTCAGTTTAAGAACAAATTTTTCTTTGGATGTGAGATTATGGGCCACAATAAAGGCCAAAATGTGGCCTGCAACAGGCGGTAAGGCTTGTTGTTTTAGCACCCTATGGGTCAATAAAGAGCAACGAGTCAACAGTTAATGATAGTGTAGAACAGTCTATAAAACAGGTTTTTCAGCAATTATAACTCACCGTGATCACGAGTCGAGGTCCTTGGGCATTCAGTTGTACATGGGCACACAAAATATGAGGCTGATTGGTCCAGTAGTAAGAAAGGTTAGCTGTGGACAGACAACCACACACAAGTGTTACCTCACCTTCAAAAGCAAATTCATTAATTCATTTAATTTTATTTAAATTAGCTGATTTCAGTCAAAAACCAAACATGAATCCTCCAGCTTTACTATAGAGCCAGATCTGTGATAGAGACACAGTGTGTCATATTCCACAGCTCTCAGAGACATTATACAGTACTCATCTCCACAGTCACAACTCAATTTAGCCCACAGCTTCTTCCTGTGATCTGCCGCTTCACTTTGAATTACAGGGAAGTGGAAATGATGGGAGGATGAAGGACGAGAGAGGTGGGGGGAAGGTGGAGGAGAGGTCTGCATGTAATGAAGGGAAAAGGAAGTGATGAGGGGGAGATGGAGGAGAGAGAGAGAGAGAGAGAGAGTATGTGTGTGTGTGTGTGTGTGTAAATAAAAGTGGAGGTGGCAGCTTTCGGAGGTGACGGGCGTCTGCAGGGCACAGATGCCTGTTGTCAAATCAGATGGATCTCTGTCACATAAACAGATGCCATCCCTGGGCTCACTCTGTGTGTGTGTGTGTGTGTGTGTGTGTGTGTGTGTGTGTGTGTGCGTGCGTGTGTGGTGAAATATCTCAGTGGGAGGTGTCACTGTCTCTGTAACCCAAATTTCCCCTGGGATTGTGGTGCATTTCACTGCCTGGAACCTGTTGCCTCTTGTCTATTAAGGTTTTGTCTCTGTGGATCATTTCTTTATGTCTCTTTTTACTTATTTAATCTTATTTTTATTTTAAGAGTACCCATTTGACTTAAACCAAATAAATCACCATGACCTCAAAGGAATACTTGAGCTACCCTGAATGAGACCAGTATAATATCAATTATTCACCCTATGTTATGTTGAATTTGTCAAAAAACTTTGTTTTTCTCACATACCTCTATGGTAAATGAAGAATCCAAAAACTGAGACAAATCTTCATTCATTTAAGTCATGGGGGTCCACCTTTAACCCTTCAAATCTGGATTATATCAGTTTCCTTGTGTCGCATTCACATGCCTTTCACAGATATCAAAACCTTTGGACCCTGAGAAAATTGTTTTAGTTTCTTTTGAAAACATGGCAGAAAAAGACATTAAGCAGTGTGGCAAGAAATATACCAAAAGTGGCAAGACAAAGTAGATTTACAAAAATTATTTTTGTTTAGAAAACTATAGTTGTACATACTTTTACTATTAAAAATGCTTAAATTTATTGACTATTAACTGAAAATCATTCATTAAAATATTTTAAATTATATTACTTTAAATTATAAGTTTTTTGAGAACTTTTTTCAGGTCACTTCCTTTTTTAAATCTTTACTTTACTTCTCTCCTTTATTAATTTATTTAATTATTTTTCTAATTGTAAGGTTTTCATTGTCATCCTCCCATGTTTTCTTTAAAGAAATCCAGCAAATTTGCTTAAGTTTTAAAGGGTTAACAGCAGCAAACCTATATCAAAAGATCAACAGACAGCGCTCTCCAATCGGGAGCTGAATTTAAAGTCAACTTTTCTACGCTACTGCATTGCCAAAAACAGTTATTTTGCCTTGCTAAAAACTGAAGCTTCAGATCAACTGCTGCCTGTATCTGCAAGTTTGTTTGTGTTATTGTGTAACTTTGCTGACTCCCGACTAACCCTTCAAACATTTAACTTAGACTGAAACACAAACAAACTAACAGAAAGATGCAGCAGTAGATCAGCAACTCCTGTGTTCAGCGAGGCAAAATTACCTTTGTCCGTTTGTCAGCGGAGTCTGGCTTTAAAGTGAGCATATATGAGTTTCACTTTTAGTTCAGTTCTTCATAGGAAAGGGTTGTCTGTTTGGGAAGTACTCGGCATACGACCTGATGAATGAGTGGATTATATTGCATGAGTTGTATGAGTTTGTAATGTTTTGATAAAGCTCTGCTGTCGTTAAAACTGATTGATTTCAATTCATCAACAAGTTTCTCAGTTCTTTGATTCTTCATTCACCAGAGGCATACAAGAAAACAATTTGTTTTCTTCACAAATTCAATGTAACACAGAGTGACAAATGAATATACAAATGGCCATTTGGGTGGTGAAGTGCTCCTTTAACTACCCCAAAAACGGATCAAAATGTTAAGATAAGACATGGCATAGCTCGTGTATACAGTTACTTTCAGATACATGATTACCAGCTGTAAAACAGGCAAGTTCAATGGTCTCCGTGGAAAGACAACATTTTTTATGTGATTTAGGTGAAGTTGATGAGGCCCATTTCAAGTTTTATTACTTATTCTATGATGTTTGTAACCTAGCTTTCATTTTTAATGAATTCTTGTTGGATGATAATAAAAAAAACATGAGGTGAGACATTAGTGGTGGCACACATTTTGGTGGCACATTAGAGCCTAGGACAGATCACATTCTTTGTAGTATGAAGTTAATTATGTAAGAAATCCCATTCTTGCCTGATAAAAGTCTCATCACTGCAGCAATATTCTTAGGCGTCTTTAAATGGGCCATTGTATATGCATGGCATCAAATAATGTCACAAATTAAATATAGTAACATATGAGCAAAAACAATAAACCAGAACACCAAAGACTGTGAACTTTTACAACTCAGTTGAAATAATAACAACAAATTAAAAAGAAAAACAATGTTACTACTAATGATCTGCAATTCAGTTTCATATCAAACCTCATTAATGGGGAGAAATAACTTTTTGTAATGCTGTCAGTGTTAATGCGTTGTGGTGCGATTGATGTCTAGTCATCACGTTTTGTTTTTTTCTTTCACTTTATGTTAGTCCCATGCAGTTTTTTGCTTTTGTTTGATTCCTTATCATTACTATCTGCTAAGAATTGCTTGACCTTATCAATATAGACTTCAAAACTGTTTTGAAATGCAAACTAATGCAATTTGAAATTTAAAAATTTGATTAATCGTGTTTCAAAAAGCCCTACTTTTTTTTTTTTTTTAACCAGGAAAAGGCATGTTTTTTGGAGAAGTCATAATTGATATAACTGCAAACATTCAAAGTTCATACACTTGTAATAATTATCCTGTACTTGTTTGTTTGCTGTTGTGTCTGTGTGTATGTATGTTTGAATGAGAATATGACCCATTCCTTCATGATCAAGCTGCTCTGTGTTTGATCCACTAACACAGCTTTCCTCTTTGTGGCACCACATTATGAAAACATGAGCTTTGAAGTACTCTGGCCTACATGCTTCTTACCTGGGAGGAAAATCTGTTCTTCTCCCTGCAGAGAAATTATTCATGACCACCGAGAGAGAGACTGAGGGAGATAATATGCACTTTATTTTGCCTCTTCTTGGGTACTTTATATGTGTGTGTGTGTGTGTGTGTGTGTGTGTGTGTGTGTGCGTGTATGTGTATGTCTGTGCGCATATACCGTACATTCTGAATTGTCTGATGCTAGAGGCAGAGCTCTAGGGATAGCAAGGTCATTCCACTTCTTCGGTCCAGTGTGTAATATTGCATCAAATATTGAATGGATTGCCATGAAAATCAGTGATACTGGACTGCAGGGTCTTACATGTAGTTTTATTAAAATGAAGACACACAACTTTCTGAACTCAGAAACCCTTTCAATGCACTTCATCTGCAGGGCCACACGAGTCACTGTTGAGGTCCCTGTTGAGATCTGTGTGGCAAATCCATGTGGAGAAGGATACCTCTCAGCAGGAGAGAGATAGAGTCATCTTTAAAAGTCATAATGTATGCAACTATTTTTGCAGCATTTCTATGTTACTTGGACAGATTGTAACACAAAGGGACGGGACACAGGGGCCAAAGGAATGTACACTAATCGGCCAAAACATAAAAACCACTGGCAGGTGAAGTAAATATCATTGATCCTCTTATAATGCAATGTCCTGCTGGGAAACTTTCGGTCCTAGCATTCTTGCCCTTTCCCATTCTGAAGTCATCAAATACCGGTGCATTTGCAGTGTCTTTTCAGTACATTTGTAGATGCCAAAAGCCACCTTTCATGTCCGCATGATATGCAGATGAACAAAATTGTTTGCATCAGCATTAGATACGCCGCTGGGCAGCATGAGGTAAAAATGCTGCTGATAATGACATAATATAAGGAACACACTTCCCTTCTGAATGCGATATTATTTTTCTACACCTCACCAGGTGCCCTTTTGCCTTAACCATTTATGCCCTTGTTGCCTGATGCTAGCCATTCGTGCCAACATGTGCTTTTGTTGACATCCCGGCATTGATTGTAATGTGCTTGTGTTGACCAAACATAACCACATGCGGCATAAACCCACAACCATGGTGTTGGCATCATGGTAGCGCCATTTGAATGTCCACAGGAGAAGAATACCAAGAGTGTAATATGTAGAGGCAAAGGTCTCCTGCAAAGAGGCTATATGTGATGCTTGGGATGAGAAAGTGTTGAACATTCATGTGGATGCCACTTGTAGCTGTTTAAACAGGGGATTTATTAATTAATTAGTAATAAATTAAAATTAGTAATTAATTAATAAATCAATACCAAAATACGTAACAATAACTCATGATGCAAAATTATGGCTCAGAAACATGAATTTGGATAAAGATGAAGTGGAGTAATGGGACTCAACTTCAGCTATCAGGAACAATAAGTTTACATTGAAAATTAGAATTAAAAAACCTCGGAGCACCACCCATTACAATAAAAAGGTTGATAGTCAATTTTCCCTTATAAATTAATAAAGTCTCATAATTTGAAGTTTCCTACAGAGTTCTTTTTCCAGGTGTACAGGGACCTGACATTATACACACACACATCACAAGATCAAGTGTCTTTATGAATGAAAGGTTTATTAAATTACTCACTACACATCAAAACTCATAGAAAGACTTCAAATGAATGAGTTTAAGAATAAGTATGGACAAATGATGAAACAGTGAATACAGCAAAGACACAAAGTGAATGAAATGACTAAATGAACAACAAACTCATTAATGAAGCAACAATTAAAATGAGGGGATGAAGACCAGTGAGGAACTGAATTAGAGTGACATCTGGACTTGATCAGGTGCACTGAAAAAGTCAATGTCAAGCATCGATCAACAGCAGAGAGAAAAACCTATCTTATTAAACATGGAAGGAAAAGATAAAGAGTCCTGATCAGAGAATAAGCCATAATTGTATTAATGGGAGATCCTAACTTAGCTCTAACACTTCCTATGTGTCCCTGTCATTTAAGAGCAGCACCCCCATAAAAGCACAGGAAAGATTGTTTCACCTTCCTCAGAAGTCTCAATGCCAGGGAAACGGATCGCTCTGGAAAGTTGTAGTGTGGCCTTTGTGAGGACACTGGATGGGCAGCTCGGTTACGCTCGTGCGGTTCCGGTGGCCGGCCTCAGTCGGATTGAACGTTGCAAACTCAGCTTGAGTTTGATTCATCCATCTCTTTCTCTCCATGAACAGCTGGATCATCTTCTGACACCTCATGTGGCTGAGATGAGATCACGATGACAGTCATCAGGCTTCATCTCATTCGAAGTCTCTCTTTGTCTCACAGTCTCTCTCGTGCAAAGTTCTCTGGTCCTAAATCGTCATTTAGAACACGTGTAGCAGGGGCTGTTTCCAAAGTTCTCTCTTTCAAGGTAGATAAACAGCAGCTCACAGCATCTCAGGGCTGCAGCACAAGCAGGCAAGAGGCAAAAGCCCAAAGAGCCAAAAGAGCAAAACCCACAAAGCCAAAAGAGCCAAAAGACCCAAGTCCTTCAACTTCACTTGGGTTATAACCCCTGTGAATAAAAAAGGGGTGTGGTGCTTGACCGTCAAAACGGGGAAAATACACTCCTCTCTTCTGTCACTTCTACTGTTTTAACTGTTTAGATCTAATTTCCTTCCTAAAGTGTTGATAAAGTTCACTACAGGCCTTTAAGTCTTCAATATTTGAAACCATGACACTCTCCTCTGCTGATCGATACCAAACACTTATGAGAAAACCAAATAATTATTTGACAGATCATTTACTAAGTAAAACAGTGTTAACCACGTTTAACAAACATAACGAATATGTGTGAAAATAATTAAGTGTAATACTATGGTGTCAAAACACTCTGATATAATTAAAGGTTCTTAAAGATCATATTTGAGTAAATGTATACAAGTACTAGCATCAAGATATAACAAAGTATGAAAGTACTTAATATGACCAAACGTCTATCAACAAAACCTATAATTAAAAAATAACAAACTGCATGATTACAAAACAATATAGCATCTGAAAGGAAGGATAATTAAGATACAGATAGAGGAGATGCATATCAAATGTCTGTCTGTACTAAGAGTCTTCAGTGTGTAGCACGCTGCTGGCAGGGGGTTACAAAAGGTTACACCCCTCCACACACACACACACACACACACACACACACACAGGCACAGCTTGTGTTTGTGAGCTTGGCCTCAAAATCAGCATGTAAGCAAATTTCCAGTTCTGTAGGTACTAGACCCCCACACAATATTTTTGAAGTATGTTTTACTTTGAATACGAAAATCAGTTAATGTGGTCCTCTCTTACAGTCTGGAGATGTGCAGGTATGTCACATGTTGGTTGTGCAACAAAGACATAAATTGTCGGTTTCTATGATGTAGAGATCTCCCGATGTCTCCTTGAGTCTTTGCAAGAGCTCAGTTGACAGCTGCTTGCCCCAAATGAGTCGTAAGTTAACTCGTTAACTCAAACTGTCAGTCGGGCAATAAAATCTGTCTTAATTTAGTTCTGCTTACAAGAGTCCTAAGTTTAACAAGGGAGTTAGGCCCATTAGCTGACCCCGAGGTTCATCGAAGGAATCTCCAAATCAAGTTTCAGTTTTGGGTAGGCATTTGAATATCTTCTTATCAAGAGTTGTCCTCATCATCCAAACACTGTTGCAAATCAGGTACCCCCCTCACAGCTTCCCACTGCATCCATTACCACTGTTAAGCAAGGGAAACAACCTTTGCTTTGATGGTGCTGTTGGATTAAGATGCCAAAGGCCACCTTTCACCTCCACATGATATGCTGCTGGATAGCATCAGGTGAGAACCATGGTGTTAATATACGCCACCGGACGGCACCTACTACGTGGATTTGCCAATGTTCACTGAATGCATGAGGTATGAGGCTAATCTAGTTAGTTTCAGTGAACAGATAAAACATCTTTTACTGGGGTTATGTCTATAAATCCAAGAAATCCAAGAAAAGAAACAAAGTACCCTAAATGTTCTGTTTCACATTCATTTCCCAGCTGTCATCATGACAGTTTTCTCTCCTCCATGTTCCCAGTCCTGAAAGAGACTCTTTGTCTCACAGATGGCTGATGAGTCTCAGTGATGTGTGAAGGTTTTTTTCCCTGCCAAATAGAGGCAATTTTTTTGTTAATAAAACTGGTGCAGGGCTGCAGCGACACATCATGTGTTATTCACAAGGAACAATGAGACATAGGTCAAGAAATGACATGTGAAATTTGCAACTCGTTCATCTTCGTGATATTCATCATTTTCTGCGATAAAAAAAGATGTCTCATAATGTTTTGCAGAGAGAAACAAGGGAATAAAACCCACTTGAGCTGCTGAACTAGATCAAGCAGATACTCGGTTTTTTTTTTAATAATCCGTGTTCTATCAAATTCAGCCTGTGGTCATAAATTAAAAACCAAAGCAGAGAGCCCCCAATTCTCTAATACAGCACAGAAGGAAAAGAAAAGACATGAAAATGATAATATAAAGCAGACAAGATTTCCAGCTTTTGGGCTCCTTTGATGAAGCTGACAGAAAGGAGCTTTATTCTTCTATTATTCTCCTTTTTTTGAGTTTGATCTTTGACTTTCTCTCTTTCCTGCACTTCCGCTCTCAGCAAATTAGAACATGACCCAATTTCTGTCACTGTTTAAGCAGACTGTTTTTTTCTCAGCTGTCGCCGTCTGTGGGAGTTAGATAACGCTGGCCCGCAGCCTCCTGGTGGGTGTGAAAGACAGAATTTCTCACATATACATATATATATATATATATATATATATATATATATAGTATATATATAGTATATATATATATATATATATATATATATATATTTATAGTATATATGAAGAACTTACTGTACTACTTTGTTGCCTGAATGCCTGAAAAATGCAAAATTCACACATTCACTATTGATAGCACATTGCATCATTTAGTGCTGGAAGGCAGCGAGGGAATAGATGAAATGGGAGGTGGGTGAGGGGTTGATATGGAGGCTGAGAAAAGTACAAGAAGTCCACTTTTAAATAATGTTTTTTGAAGTGCGACCGGTCTCTCCTCCAATCAATCCCTCCACGTTGAGCTCGACTTTCATCTCATTTTTTCTACCTCCCGCTGTGGCCTCTCCCCTCCTCTCTCCATCTGTCCGTAAACCATTCAGTCCTCCCGCACATCTTCTCCATCTCAGGCATCATTACCATGGCTCCATGCTGGGTCTCATATACTCGTCAGTCTTCCCTCGTTCAGAGAGGGAAACATGAAGAGCAGACAGGGGCACGAGCAGGAGATGGTTGGATGAAGACAGAGATGGAGAGGGTGAAAAGGATGAGAGAGCTGATGGAGATGCAGGATGTAAGGGGGGGGGATGCTCTGCTCTGAATGACTCGTCTATCAGGAGGAACGACTGCAGTGCCCTTGGTTGAGATGAGACGTCTGCAAATGATCACACTGGACTTATGAAGGTGAAGTCAGATGTCTGATATTAAGCAATCATCCTGTTCACATCCTGACGCCCCACAACTGCTGTTGAGAGCTACTCTTGTTTCAAAGGACTTATGAATTTCTACTGTAGCTTCTTTACTTTCCACATTATTTCTTCCGTAGTCGTCACATATTGCTGCTTTGTAGTGGACTTCCACGTCTACACATTATGATCTAAGTATCCTTCTGTGTCTGCTCTTTATGTTCTAGGATGCTGCTACCATGAGGTCTACACAAGCGCAGGGTAGCTGTAGTAGCAGTAGTAGTAGTAGCATTAATAGTTGTAGTAGTTTGATCTCTATGTCAATTTTTAGCTCTGTACATGATTTGAACCATTTTAAATTCATCCAGATCTTTGAATTTATGCATTTTTAATTTGATAAAGAGTGGGCTTGTTGGGATCAGTGGTTTTGTTCAGTTCTTATGGCTCTTTTTTGATGGTGGGATCAAGCTGCACAAGGTTATGTTTAGGCAGCAAAAGCACTTGGCAACCAAAAACCCCATCACATTCAGACAGGAGGCAAACACCTAATTCCAGTTTAAAGGTCCAGTGATCCACCTCCCCTCCCACCCACATGCTCTTTATATAATACCGTTATACACTTTACATGGTTATTACATTGTCATATTATATTTCAATTTGACACCGTCTAGCAGCATGCACACACAACAGATTTCATCTGGCTGCATTCTTAAATGGCATCGACCATCCAGAAAGACCAAGAAAACTCCAAATGTCTGAGATGTTGAATGGTTAAGAGAGTAAACTCAGAGATCAATGACATACAGCAGGTTTACACAGAAATGAGAACAGATGAGCGCTAAAATGATTACGCATCAATTGCTGGTTAGAAATGTAACGGAGGAGATCTAGGGGAATTTAATGAAATCTAGCTGTGAGAGTTGCAGATTGCAAACAAAAAAAGGTACTCAGAATTCCCAGGTTATGCGCAGGGGTCTCCTCCTCTCCAAAACAAACAGACCAGGTGATTATCATGATACTGCTAAAATCAGTAGCATTCTTCTTCAAGGAATGTTTATATGAAGCTTTGCACTTATCCATCAAGTAGATATTGAGTTATTTCACCTTTTTGCATTAAAGAAAAAGTTATAGGGTCACAAAATGATTCATCTGTTGGGAACTATGATTAAATGTAACAAATAAATAATTAATCTTAATGTATTTCATTGTTGTTTAGATTTTTCAGTCTGTGCCAAAGTAGTGGACCAACCGATGGACTCACACTACCATCCCGAGAGCCGTTCTTCTAGCGTGGCTAACAACTGAGAAACAAGTTTCAAAATGCACCAGCCAGTGAAGTGAGGGTAGGTAACAGCGGGATGTTTGAGAGAGTGAATCATTTGTTATGTGTGTGTGTTTCTGTGTGTGTGTGTGTCAGCTGTGATGAATGGCTGTGTGCTGCAGGACGTCTTGGGGCCAGTGGCTGTGATGATGGCAGAACAGACTGTTCTAATGAAAACTGACTGTGAGGCTCAAGTTCAGCAGCAGCAGAGACTTCAGGCAATATTTCACTTGAGTATCACACTGTCACATTTATAAAAAAAAAAACAAAAAACACTCCACCAGCAGTCAACCTCAAACAATTTGTCCTCTTTTGTTTTCTTGTTTTTCTCCACGCCAGAATGAGTTTGTTGCTCAGCGTCAGTCAGTCAGATCAGGAGTGCAAACTGATATATTGATTATTTTCAATACATTTGATTGTCTGTTGGCTTTTGCTGCGTTCAGGTAATGTCAGAATGTTGTAGTTTCCGAGTTGGGAAGTCGTTCTTCTGACTATGTTGTGTTCAGTTTCTTTAAGGCTGTGAAGTGGAACACAATGGAAAGAAGATGGGTTGTATTTTAATGCTAAGAGCATTTAAACACAAGGATGATTGCTGTTTCCAGTCTATTTTTTGTATAATTCTTATATATTATTTAATTTTTAATAAATTTTATAGGTCATATAATATATTTTTATATTAAATCTAGGTCACTCTATAAGGACAGCAGTTAATATTAATACCATATGACACTTTACATGTGATCAAAAATGTATTATAATACATAAATTAATTTTAAAAAAATTCTTACTATTGACCAAACATTGATATTTGTCACCATGTTTATGCATTTATGACATCCAGTTGGCAACCCATGTTATAAAGTAATGTTATTATCAATGTTAGTATACTGGCCTGGTATGCTGTATGGTTAAGTTTGCTTGCTTGCTACAGCTCATAGATGCATATACTAAAATGATACTACTAAACTAAATGATACTACTAAAACTACTAAAACTAAATGATAGCTACAAGGAACAAAATAAAGAAATACATTATTTTTTACCATCAGTTGTTGACACCATGCTTTCTGCCGTTCCTGCTGCCCAGAAACCTCACAACTCAGCAACTCAGGCAACCTCAGAATTTCCCAATTTCTCACTCGTAATTACCAATTTGGAGGGTCGTTTTTGTGCTTGTGACTCGTAAATACAATATTTCCGAGGAGCATGTGAAGGCAGCATATGACCAGGTCAACAACTAATGTACGTTTACACTATGTTTGTTTGCTTACACCTAACCTCCACAACTTTAGGTGAAGAAGAACCCAGGCCCCTGACCACTGACAGCTTCAGCATCAGAAGAAAGAGACAACCATGCTCCCCACAACTTCAGCTTCAGGTGAGGGAGAGCCCGGCGTGTCCCCACAGCTGGAAAGCAGTTGTTGTGCTTTATTGTTATAAAGTTGAAAAGCTTCAGCAGTTACTCAATACCATTAACTCCATAATTAATGTCCAGTGTTCTAAAGGGGTCTGTTTGCTGAGAACGCGGTCAAACAGAACCTGTCGCCGTGATATTATACGCCTGCTGACGGCCGCACGGTACCTGTGGCACCTGCATGATAGGTGGCAGGATGGCATCAGGTTAGAACACTGCTGGTAGCAGCATAATATAAGCGGCAGGAGTTGGTGGATGGGTCCAACAAACCCAGGGCTTTAATGCGGGAGTCCAGTGCTCGCTTCACATCGGATTGCAATGTTTTTTTATTTAAAAAAAAAACCCCATTTAATTATTAATTTTTTAAAGACTATTTTTTGGGTTATGCCTTTACTCAGAAAGGACAGTTTTAAATGTGAAAGGGGTAGAGAGAGAGAATGCAGCAAAGGGTAGCAGGTTGGAGTTGAACCCGCAGCTGCTGCAGTGAGGACACATTCTCTGTACATGGGGCATCTGCTCTACTAGATGAGCTACTGAGCCCTCTGTGGTTTTTATATGCCTTACCATGTGTCTCCTTACCCCAGTCTTATCCATCCTTGCAAGCATGTGTGTTTTTTGATGTCCTAGCGTTGGTTGCCATGTGCATTTGTTGCAAAACTGTGACAGCTTTAAACTCTGCACACTTCCGAGGCGGCCTGAGCTAGTCTGGCAAGAGACTTTATGGTTGGAAGTGCAATATTATGGACAAGTCTGAATGTAGACTTTAAAGGAGGCTGGGCTTAAACACACACACACACACACACACACGCGCGCTCAGATTTTTCCAATTTCCTGTCTGTTGTTGGATGCTTCATAGCTGTTGTATCTCCTCAACCCCCAACTGTCTTCATTTTATCGTACCGCACTCCCACGCACGGACACTGTCACATACACACACACTCACACACAAACAATCACATAACCACGTCATTCACTTTTCCTTCTTTCCACCCATGCAAAACAAAAAAAACACACACAAACACACACACACACACACACACACACACACACACACACACACACACACACATGCTGTGCTGCCTCAGTTGCCTATATAACTAAATATTTAATGAAAGTGTCGGAGCAGCTTACTGTATTCAGACGGGACTGTGTTCGCTTTACACTGCTGATGGAATATTTATGCCTGAGCTGGGAGACGGCTGCTGTAGGGACAACTGGCCTTTGAAGTCGTCTCCTCTTCTAAAAAAGAAAAAAGACAAAGCTCCAGAAAGACATGAGGGGTGGTGGAGAAAACAGCAGGGAGAGGTTGTACAGTATGAGAAAGAGAAAGGATGGATGCATTAGCAGCCACAGGCAGCTTGCTGTTAATTGATTGCTCTCCTCTGAGGCGCCTGATGTGCTGTTATTGCAGTGGGATCTCTCGCTGTTTCCCCGAGGTGATTTGGGAGCGCAGACGCTGCTGAATCAGTGTTTCGGCCTGCTGTGGGCGGGACGCCACAGCTGCAGGTGGTAGAGCGCTCCACCTGTTTGTTCCTTTCGGAATATGATGCTGAATTAAATGCTTTGTGCTGCAGAATTGTGGATGCTCTGAAGCTGACAAAAGCCCAAACTGGGAAAAAAAACTAATGATGTGTCTTAAGCCAACTGCAGACTGTGAGATTTTTGCAATTTTATAAGTTTAATGCAACGTGGATCTTAATGAACTTGGGTAGGACATCAAGTTTGATGTATGCAGACTGTACGATTTCTTAATCTTTATTTGCTTAGCATCTGACATACATGCAAAACTGTAACACAAACTGTAACACAAACAACACAGGTAAAGTTGAATTAAAAGCTAGACTTAAAAGGTAGGTTTTGAGTTTGCTTTAAACATCACTTACTGAATTGCAGACTACGACCTGCATACACCGCAATACACAAGAACAAAACATCTGCAGCATGCATGTATGGTATTTGTTTGTATTTTAGAGCCACAACCAAAAATTTCGCAGTGTTTTTTGCAGGATGGTTATTTTTCACCTGAAACAGCTAAGAACCGCACAGTATATATAAGTCTTTAGTTTTAATTTTTTATGTTCATCGAGGGGATGTCACTTTCGGTTAATATTGTTTTTATGACACTCATTAACCAGTAACAAACTGGTTAATTTTGAGAAACAAAATGATGTGATTTCAAAGCGCTGTCCGTTTATAGGTGGAGAAATGTAATGCTTTGTGATGTTTTTAATGTCTTGACTCTTATTTTCTGTTCCTTTGGCTTTATCAGTAGACAGCAGAATGCCCACTGCTCAGCACTTAGTCTCCACTGCTTCCTCAGACTTTTTGCAGTGTGCACTACCCTGGATCGATGAGAGCTAATGTTAGCTTGTGGGGATCCTCACAGGTGATCAGCTAGAAATGCTGCTCCAGTGCCAGTGTCCCCCAGTGACGAAGCAGCTTCATTTTTACCACTTCAAAACTAACCAGCAGACCAACATGTGTAACGGGGTCAAAAATATCCTCAGCGATTCAACCTATTGACTGTTGACATCCCTAGTTCATGCGTGGAAGTTGTACTTGTGAGTTTCCACTTGCATTCATACGATTGAGAGCAACATCCAAGTTGTATGAACTTGTTGTTGCATTGTGGGAAACCAAGACTGTTCTCCAACCTTTCTTCATTTAGCATAGCTTTAAATAAAATTGTAGTGTTTGAAAAAAAAAAGACCTGGAAGCCTTAAATCAATCAGACACTGTCCTCTAATGTAATTAATTCCAAGTTTACTAAATATATTGTTGCACTGACCACGCACAGAATTTTGGACGCTTTGAGCACAGCAAAATTTATTTTAAATGTCTCTATAAATTCAGAGGCTTTTGAGGTTGGTCAGTGAAATGAAGTGCACTGAAGGTGGAACTCTCCATGAGTTAATTTTTCCCTAGCAGCAGTTTATAGAATTTGAACTGATCAGATTGATGTATGAGAGGAGCAGCAGCTACAGAATGAACAGTTAAGTTTCACTTTCATTTTACCTGATGTTCTACTGCTCCGTCTGTGCCCAGAGTACACTCTGCACCTTGACATGGTGGTGCAGTGACTAAATGAACAGTAGTTATATTCCAAAAGTGCTGCTCATGAACAGTCCAGCTCCAAAAATAGAAAATCTATTCGTGGCAGCAGATGTTTTAATTGTGGCGGACCGCCACAAAGAAATAGACATGTTGGAAACCCTGCTGTTTAACAACAACAACAACAACAACAACAACAACTGCGACAACAACAATGCCTTAAAAAATCCAGTTCGAATTGAGCTCTGCAAAAAATGCCATTGTTTAAACTACTGTCATTTTTTAAGCAAAATAATCTGTACTCATATGCACATTAATCAGATTTTGAGCATTCAACCACAACAATGTTCTTTGTGACAAATATTTGTACTTCTAAATAGCATATAATGTTAGAGCATAGTGTAGGAGACTGTTAAATGTGTTTTTTCTTTGACAGAAACTGTGACATGTCCAATGGTGTCTAATTTTCAACATGTGATTCTTTTCACTAGCTGGAGTCAAAGATCATTCTCACTTTTATGACAAAAAGTATGTGTAAGGAAAAGTAAAAGTCTCAAAGGGGTATGTGCAATAACTTCCACCCTTTCTACTGATTTCTTGCAGGAAAGAGAAATAAGAAAAAAGACATCTTTGTCTGCCTCACTCTTGTAACCCAGTTTCTCTGCAGTCTCTTATCTGGCATTGAGACGTGTGATGTGTAGAAGAAGGAGAATGAGATATTCAGCTCTGAGATCTCAGCTGGAGAATAAGAAAAACAACCAATCAGCTTCAATCTCTCACAGACTTCCAGCTTTGAAACTTTGCCTGTCAAACTGCACATGTTCATGTAGTGCAGGAACACTTGAAGCTGTGTTCAGTAGCACTGCATGTGCCAGACATCTGTTACATGGAAGTTACACATACACATTTCACATCATATTTATGCTTATGTGAATATTTTCTTAAACATTATATCACATCACTCTATTATATTTCTACTATTATTTATGCATTATGAGAGGCTTTTTATTAATCGCATGTAGTATATCTCTATATGTATAGTACAAACATTATAATAGTATGTTTACATGCACAGTTAAGTGGAGCTACAGTTATAGCTCTATTCCTTGTCCTTGTCCCTGTTTACAAGCACCGAGGAAGAACTGATTTATTGACAGAAGTACAGTATGTCCGACTTTGCCAAGCCAGGTGAAGATATGCCCCCTTTCAGCTAGTTGCTATTTGCTAGTTGCTACCTTCTTTCAGCTGACCTATTAAGTCACATACCAAACAAGTTAGCGAGCAGCGAACTGTTTGCATGTCAAACAATTGAAACATGTATACGTTTTCCGTGCTGTAAATTCGGTACATACTTTGGTACATACATGCAAACTATCCCTCATGCGTATGCTGATGTTTTCTTCTTTTTTTTGTCCCGGCATACTTCTACGAATTTATGCTTTTTGACTTGTAGGTCAAAGTCGGCGCAGGGACTATGGAGCATGCGCTGCACGTCTAGGCCAGTTCCGGTTAAGGCATCTACATGAAAGAGTAAATAAACCCAAACTGCATTATCTAGGTGTATTAGTCCCACTTCGAGACTCAGTATGATTTCAATTGGACTAACATGTTTACAAGTCCAGTTTTTCCCGGATATGTTTTTTTTTTTTTTTTTTTTTTCCCTTCAACAAAGCAGTTATGCTGAGGTCGCCCAAAGGAACCTCAGTGGTGCTGGTGAGGGTACAGTCAGGTGTGTCGGCTAGATTTACACATTGTTAGATTTGATCTCAGGTGTTTTTCAGGCTGATTAAGTAAAACTTTAGATCACAGAGGTGAAATGAGGTAAACACAGGGGCACAGAATAGACATGAAGGATTCCATGGTTGCTGTCTTCTGTCTCCTATTGCATCATTACGAAGGGTCATCATTTAAACATAGAACACAGAACACAAAGTTCAGTCTGCAAAAGTTTTTTTCAGAGGTTTCACTTGATGTTTTCTACTGAGAACTTGCATCCTGACAAGGACTAAAGACTCACAGAAAAGCAACTCCACCACCTTCTAACATGGAAACTGGGAGATTTGAACATTGACTTGATTTCTGTGTGTATAATCCTTTACTGACACATTGTTAACAGGCTCTGCCACGATCACTTGAAAAGAAATGACATAACTTTTTCTATTCTAATAACCACTTGATACTTGAACTGCAATTTAAACCTGAATTCATAGCGCTGAAGTATTTTACTTTGAAAACCATGTATCTGAATTTATTTGATCTGAATTCACCTCTTTGAAATGAAAATATGACATTTCTTGATTTGCAATTTCAAACGCAGAATTTAAAGATATTTTTTCCATGTTTACATATTCAGATCCAAAAGTTCAAAGGGTCTGAATTTTGAAAACATTGATTTTCCCACATTTTAGACCTGAAATTGACTCATTGAATTTTTTTTTTAAGTCTAAAACTTGAATTTTTGGATCTGAATTGTGAACATTGAAAAAAATACGTTCAAATTACAGCTTGAGAAACTGCATATCAAGAAATGCAAGATTTTAATTCCAAATAGTTCAATTCAAATCAAATAAATTCAGATACATGACTTTCAAAGTAAAATATTTTAGTGCTATGATTTCAGTGGTCTTTAGATTTGAATAAAAAGTATTCAGTGGCTGTTAAAATTGAAATAGCCAATTCTTTCCCCATTTGCTTTCCACACCTCCAACCATCCCCCTCCTTTGACAAATAAAGTACAGTCCCTTACATGGTTTGGTTTAGGGAGAGGGAAACGCATATTGACGGGGAAACAGTCTTTATCACAATACCGGTAGATCTGGTTTAGCAGAGACATTAACAAAGCAACAGTTTATAAAATAAGTACCACAGAAACATCAGAAAGGTTGGACCAGCATGTTTAAATCTTTGTATTTCTATGTTGCAGTTACCTCTGAAAATGACAACTGAAGTAAACTAGTTTGCCTTTTTAAAAAAAAATAAAATTTTTTTTACATATCTTCTTCAAAACGGAAGCCAGTTTTCTACCCAGAAGTGACTCTTGTTGTTAGTGTGACGTCATGGTGATTCAGTCTATAATTCATATCAAAATGATATGAACTGTGAACTGGGTGGTTATGGTGATGTGACTGTTAATGCAGCACTGAAACAAACATACAAAAATTATTAGGGCCTCATAATACCTTTATTATGTCAATTTCTGCTTACATATTCCTCAATGAAAGTAGTTATTCAGGTTACCACAGAAAATATGCAGCCAGGTACTATATCAGCACAGAAAAACTGTACACACCGCAGTGTGAAGAACCGGGGCTAATAGGGGCCCAGTAGGTTTTGTCCTGGAACCCTGGCAGGTTAATTTTGACTCTTAAATGTAAAGAAAAAGAACTCCATGTAACAGACCTACCTGCTCATGAAGAGTAATGTCATTTTCTAAAAGGAAAGTTTTGCAGGAAATTGTGACTTGAAATTTGCATCTTTCAGTGCAGTTTATTTCATTTACTGTACTTGTGAAGTGTCTGACATGACTGTGTGTATAACTGTGTGTTGTAGCCGTGTGCTGTGCAGTTGTTCCTGCAAGACCACGACTACTGCAGAGCTTGTGCACGCAGGCCAGGGACCACCAGGTAAGATATTTGGTTGTAATATTTTTGACAGAATTTTTTTTTTGTTTTCTATGTTGTTCTGAATGTAATTCTCAATAACTGGAATTACGTTTTTTTACGAGATGAAAAACACTTCACTTCAAAACATGTTTTTAGCCATACTCAAGAATTCATATGCTCAAAATTTTCTAATAGGATATAATGATAAAGTTCTGACATTTTATATCATAGAGGTCAAAGGTCAACTGTAACATAATGTTTTGCAAAACAATTTTCTGGCCATTACTCAACGTCATAACTCAGGAACAGAAAGGGAGACATTTGGTCAGACACTGAAATGGTGACTTATCTTGGGTGTTCACCTTGAGACTGTGCTGATTGTATAAGTACAACCCTGCTGTCAGGTGTCAGAAGTGTGTGGAGCATCCATGTTTTCACAGACATGGATGTAAACTGTAGACGCAACTTGGCTGGTGCGCAGAGGCATACAATGGCATACTGGTATTTCTAGTTTTATTACAAAACAGGTATAGGTGCTATGTATATATATATATATACATACTGTGAAAAAACCACAATGCTCAATTCTCAGAGAAATGCACACAGTCCGTATTCAGAAACTTTGTCTTTAAACAAGCTGTAAGGACTAATGTGGAGTTGTGATGTCACAGCTTTTCTATATATAGATAGAAACTGCCACTACAGTCAAGTCAAGTCAAGTCAGTTTTATTTATATAGCCCATTATCACAAAACATGGTTTGCCTCAGAGGGCTTTACAGTGTACGACATCCCTCTGCCCTTAGACCCTCACATCACCCAAGGAAAAACTCCCCCAAAAGAACCCCTGTAACGGGGAAAAAAAAGAGGAAGAAACCTCAGGAAGAGCGGTAGAGGATAGTGAGGGATCCCTCTTCCAGGACGGACAGACGAGCAATAGATGTCGTAAATAACAAATGAAATACAATCATGGCAAAAAAGGAAAGAGAAAGAGAGAGGGGGAGAGAGGGGGGGGGGGCACAGCAATAATAGAAACAGATGCATGTCATATTACAATAATGGTAGGTGTGAAATTAGTAATTGCTCTCTATGATGATGTTGATAGAGATGATAACAGTCTCATGCATATGTGAAAGGGAGGTGTCCAAAGGCAAGATCACAGCATCGGCGCAACCAGGACCAGACCACGATCAGGGCGAGCAGGGGGCACAGAATCAGTGCAGCCACAGCACGAGCACAACCAAAGGCAGGGTCACAGCATCAGCACAGCTATCACCACGGTCAGGCACAGTCAAGGTTACGGCCAGGATCCAGGGAAACTAGGAAACAAGGGAGCAGGAACAGTGGCGTTATAGTCATTGTTCGGCTGCAGTGATGGTGTAGAGACGCTGAGAAATATCACAGAAGTTGTTACTCGAAGAGCCTTTAAAATAGAGTCCTTTGCAGTTTATCTAATGTATTTGTCTCTTATGAGATTCTAAGGCAGGGATACTCAACTTGCTTTGCTTCAGGGCCACTTTTTCAAATGACAGGGGGCCAGGGGCCAGTCAGAGCAGCCTTATACAGGATGTAGGACAGTTGTAGGACTTTGGGATGTTTCTAGGACTTTAGGATATTGTTTGGATTTTAGGACATTTCTAGGCTTTTAGGATGTTTCCAGAATTTTAGGACATTTCATGGGTTTTAGGACGTTTCTAGGATTATAAGCCACTCTTGAGATTTCAGGAAATTTCTAAGACTTTTGGACTTTTGTTGGATTTTAGGACATTGAGGATTTTAGAATGTTTCTAGGATTTTAGGACATTTCTAGGATTTTAAGATGTTTGTTGGATTGTAGGAAGTTTCTACGATTTTAGGACACTCTTGGGATCTCAGTAAGTTGTAGATTTTTCTACATTTAGGATTTTGAAAGATTTCTTGGGTTTAGAATGTACATTGGATTTTTGGACATTTCTAGGATTTTTGTGAATTGGAAAATAGTTCTGGGGCCACCTGACTTCCTATCAGGGGCCAGATTTGGTCTGTGGGCTGTAAGTTGAGTATCACTGTTGTAAGGTGACATGGTGACATACCCTCTCTGCTGGTGACATGCCCTCTCTTTTGGTTCCTAGGCCTTCTGCCACCATCTCGCCTCGCATCAGTTAGTTAGTCAGTTAGTGAGGACGGACTGGTTCGTGTGGGCATGTCGTACGGGGCTGGAATCCAACCTCCCCTGTATATTGTGGAAGTTTCCGGTGAACCAGAGCCCTGGACACCACCTCAGAAAAAAGCTAAAAACTAAATTATTCTTACATAAGCTCACAAATGTAAATAGTAAAGTATTGCAGTGTTAAGATAAGTATTGTAGTGTTAACTATTGTAGATTTAAATGAAGTATTATAGTGTTAAGTATTGCAGTTTAAGTTTAAGTGCTGTAGCTGTCTGCTGCAGAATGGCAGACCTCTCTCTGCTGTTGTCACTCTGCTGCAGAACGAACATCTGCTTCCAGCCTGCTTTAGAGTCTGCTGCCTCCACCCTCTGCCAGCAGCTCTCACCACCTGACTGCCGCCTCGTCAAAAGAAGTGAAGTGCCCTGCTCCACCCTACACCAATGGCGTCTCATTCCCACCTTTAGACCTTTAAACCCCTACACCCACAGCCTCTGTCAGCAACCTGTAACACTGCCTCCACCTGCAGATTTCGACAGAGATGCTAGACCCCCCCTTTTTAAATTATAAAACAGATGACAAATAAAAACCACAGATTTGTAGATTTTGTTACATTTTATAGACGTTTAGAGGTGGAACTATTGTGTTTTATATGATGGTTTGGGTAAAGTGGGTAGTTTTAGACATGTATGTAGACATGAACAGTGAAACATTAGTGTAAAGGTAGTGGTTTTTTATCAAAAGGTCCACAAACGAAACTAACCACAGTATATACACAAAAATTCAAAACTTGAAATGTGTGGTCCATGTCAGTTGTTCCCAACTGGTCCAGCCACAGAGTTCAATTTTTTCCTGTGTCATTAGTTTGAGGTCCACACATTAGATAAGATAGCACACTTTTATTTCCAAATTTTATTTCCAAAAATGTAAACAACATGTTGGCTGTGAACACAAGAATAAAAAGAAACGGCACTTCAAAATAAAAGCTCTCGACAAAAATCCACTGTAGGCCCACTTCAAAATAAAGTGTGTTCTTTTTACAATCTTGACACATTCACAAGTTACATGCGGTCCATTCAGAATGGACCCATTTTTGGACTGTGACCCACCACTTGGAAACCACTGGTGTATGCTTGTTTTTTGTGGAACATTTCATACAAAGTTACTCATTGCCTTTTCCCCCCATTTAGAAAAAAAAAAAGAAATTGCATCAATTTGCACAGAGTTAAAAGGTTTAAATATTTATGAAATGCTGAAAGCAGCGCAAGCAAAGTAATGTTGCTCCAGGTTTCAAAGGGTGAAATAATTATTAATAAAATGTATGGAGTCTAAAACAGGATTACCATTTTGACAGTAAAAAAATGAAAGTTATTAGCCATGCTTTAAAAAATTACCCTAATTTATTTCAGCTTTATGTCATCATTTGTAAAGCTGATAACAGTGCTGGTGTCATTTTATTTTTTTAAGTCATCTCATTTTGGAGGAAAACTTCATTTAGTCATTCATGAGCCCATCAAACGCTGCTTCATTTCAGATGAGCATTATTTATGAGTGTGTGTGCTGACTGTGTCGCTCAGCTTTCTCACCCAATAACGCCATAAATCAGAATTAATTGCTTCAGGGGGAAACATCAATACATGGCCTCTGATTTCATTTCCGTACGCTCTAATGCGATTTGAGTGCTTCCCGAGGTACCATACCTAATGCAAATGGAACAATAAAACGGCAGCGTGCAGAGATTGAGAAAAAGATAACAAGTCTTTCTGTGCCATTATGTACCTCGCTGATGGCTGCAGCGGCGTCATAAATGCACCCAGTGCTCGTTTACGGGTTTACAACGATGACGTCTTCATGAGGGGAATTTGTGTTTCCTGCTTCCTTCCACTCAATCATTTTTATCCTGGTGTCTCTCTTCATGTTCGTCTCTCTTTGTCTCTGTCTGCACGTTTCATTGTTGTTTTATTGTTGTGTAGCTGAGATGTTGCTCTGGTGTGTATGCAGCACACACACTGTTAGTCTGTGTGATGATGCACTTCTCTTTTTTGTGTGTGTCCTCGAGTGGTTTGTCATTATGATCCCATTCAACCGAGACTGTTGTAAATCTGCCATCACAATAACCATATTTACGTTCCCATTGTTGACGTTATCTGACATTTTGTCATTTTGTCTAGGTGCTTTAACCCTTTAGAACCTGGATCCACATCAGTTTTGTTGATGCCTTTCACAGCATTTACACCTCTGGGATCTGAGAAAATTGGTTTAATTTCTGTTGAAAACATAGGAAAAAGGCAGTGCGCAACTTGGCAAGAAATGTACCACAAATTGCTAAAAATTTGTGAAAGGTGTCAAGAACTTGACTTGAAAATAAATCAGATTAGATTATTATTAGATTATTATTACTTTTGAGATTATTGTAAGATGCTTGGATGTTATAATAAAATAGGGGAAATGTCCAGAAAACTATATTCATAATTCTTTATATATATTTTTAAAATTATGCTACAGAATTTAAAATATATATATATTGTTAGCAATTTCTTATGGTTATTTTCTCAGTCCTTTTTTGTGTGCTTTTTTCAGGTAATTTCTTGTAATCTTTTACTAATTTCTTGCTCATTTTTGGGCTGTTTCTTGTTGGTCATTGCTCATTGCTATGTCTGGTAGTCTTTTTCTGGTATATTTGGAAGAAATCAAGTCAAACTGTTCAGTTTTCAAAGGGTTAATGTACAGTAGGAGATTTGCCGATAAAATGATCTTTTCAGATATTTAACAACGAGAATGGATGCTTTCTTTGTTCAGGCTGTTTGCAGCACAAAGACTGAATGTGAGAGTTGTGGAATGAGAAATGAGGGGGAGATAAAGATGCAGTAATGCAGCAGAGGGCTGTGGTGTCAGAGTCAGAGCGGGCAGCGGAGGACAAAGAGAGACAGAGCGGAGAAATATGAGGGCACCCTCTGCACAGCAGCGACACCGCACCTGTGCTATATTAGCCTCCTTCTCCTCCCCTGGGTTATCTGTGATAAATCTGCTGTGTCTCTCCCAAATGACTTCCTACTTATCTACAGCCTCTCTGCTGCTGCAGACCCCACAGAACTGGAACGCATAGAAAGTGTCCTCCACTATTCTCCTAACATAGTGAATGAAAATGTCTCTAAGAAAATTCATCTGAAAGTAATTGAGTGTAATAAAGAAAAGAAAAGAAAAAATGAATAACTGAGAGATTAAGATAATTCTCTCATAAATAGGATGTACGTAACTAAATTATAAAGAAATAAGCAAAATAAAAAAAACAGAAGAAAATGACCTTTAGAAAAAACAAACAAACATACATTTAGTTTTTTTTTAAACAAAGAATAAGTACAGTATCCTGCAAATATATACAAGGATATTTTCCCTAAAAATTAGAGATTACAGAGCAGACATTTTCACTGTTTAACACTTTGAAACGAACATTTGGGATGGATTTCTTTGAAAAAATGTGGAAGAAAGCAATGAGCAGCTTAACAAGAAATGGCCCAAAATGAGCAAGAAATAAGTAGAAAGTTAAACAGTTACCTAAAGATGAGCAAAAAACAAACAAAACAAACAAACAAAAAAATCAATCAAAAACCCCTTGAAGATAATGACCTCAAGAAAGAAGTAAAAATAAATGAATAAATAATTCTGAGACAATGTAATGTAATGTAATGTCATATAATGTAATATAACATAACATTATATGAAGTAATGTAATGTAATAATAGTTTTACGAGTTTTGCAGACTATGTAGTTTTTTTGATAATATCTAATAACCCACCCCCACCCCACCCGGCCACTGGCTCATTTTCAGGCCATTTACCTGTCACCTTTACCAACTTGCAGTTTGTTGGTGATTTCTTGCCAAGTTACTCATTACCTTCTTTTTTCAGGTTTCAGTGGTCAAAATTCTTGTGAAAGGCATCTGAATGCACAATAGGACTGATGTTGATCCAGGTGTTAAAAGTGAAAAATAAACAGTTTTAAATAATACCGTGAACAAACTGGGTTTAACATTTAACTGCATAGCTTTATATACAGTCTATGAGTCAAACTAAACAAGCAACGCTGATTGCGCCTTTATTTCGAGCTTCTTTATTTGATTGGTCAACGTGGGTATCAGTCAAGACACCTGTGGTAATTGGCTGTCAGTGAGGAAATGAACGTGAGAGGGCGGGCATAGAGCAGTGCGCAAAAAAACGGAAAGACGGAAAGGAGCAGCCGGCGGGAAAATACGGAGCAGGAGAAATACTGAGAAACTCAAGTTCTCTGGTGAAAGTTTCAGTAAATAGACGGAGACTTTGTGTGGACAGTGTCGCGCATTTGTTGTTAAATTGCAGTTGGTTCAGTCATAAGTTGTTTGCGAGTGTGCCGGTTCTGAGCTTCAGTTAACATCGGGGAGTCACTGAGCGAGAAGACGCCATTTCTGACGGGACAGGAGTGTTTGCGTGTGGGCTTCCTGAGGAGGACTCGCTTCAGCCGCCCTCTGGTTTCGTCTTTCGGACCAGGGACGGTTTCTTCTGGACTGACACTGAACTGTGAGTTGAACGTTGAAACTCTTTGTGTGTTGTCAACTTTTTTCTTTTGAGTGAGCGCGCTCACAAATAAATATTGTTAAAAAGGGAGAGAAATGCAGATTTTTCCAGAGAAACGTGATTTTTTGTTCTAAAATTTTGGTTAAAGTTAGTTTAGAGTTGGCCTAAAAAAAATCAAGTAATTTATTGATTTATTAAGCTAGTTTTTGTAAAGATTATGGATTTATTATAATTTAACCATTACGGTGTGCTTTAATAGTACATATTCGCTGATATTATTAGATGCTATTTTCTATTCTGAGTTTGTTGAGTGAGAACCCTTATTATCCAACTTCTAAGTTATTTTAAATATCAAATAAGTACTTTTCAGAAATTTAACCCATTAAATGCCATGTTTTTGTTATTATGGCTCTATATTTTTAGATGAGAACACAACAATATTTATATACTAACCTGCATGAAGGCTTTATTTTGTTTTGTTTATTTGACGATTACAGCCCGGGACATGTCAATGATTTCTAGAAATAATGATTGTGATAGTGCTCCAAGAGGAAATAGCATGTACTTTCTCCATATTCCAAATGTGGTAAAAATGAGATGGAAAACAGAATAAATGACGAATTCCAAGGCAAAAGACCAGACTGACACCCAGAAATAATCACTGCATGCTTTTAGGCTTTCATGGCTGTGGAATCAAAAATGACAGTTTGAATAGGTGTGTATTTTACACTTATTGAAGCCTGAGCTTGAAATTCCAACATTAAAAAAAAATACACAGTCTTGCTAAAATTTAGGCCGTATGCATGAACACAGCCAAAATTATGAAAAATGAAGAATAAAAAAGCAGGTAAAATGTGCCAAACAGTCCCTAAGGGCTAGAGGGGCATGCTTTTTATTGTAAAGGTTCTATATTGTGTTACAATTAATTTTTTGTTCTGTATTTTATTTTAACGGAAAGGGGATAAATATTAGAGCTGTCAGCATTAAGGCGTAATCGCAGTGCAATTGAATTTCATATTTAACACGTTTTTTTGCTAATCATGGGTGATTCCGGCCAACATTCCTGTCTTTAAGAGGTTGAACTGGGCCAAATAGAGTGACAATAGAAGTATATAAAATTCAAATGCCACGTCACGCTAGCTTATCAGGAAATTGCTAAATAATGCCCCAGAGTGGCATGGCCATTTCACAGGGGGCGCGTGACCTCTGACCTCAAGACATCCAAATTAAAATTGTTTGGGCAATGTTCTATTCGTACCTAAGAGTCTCCCCTTTACAGACACGCCCGCTTTATGCTAGACCCATGCAGTTACGGGGAAAAACTGTGCAGTTTTTTTAAATGCAGTACAAGTGTAATTCTTGCCTGTTGTATTTGAGTGTTTCTGCATATTGACTTCCCTTGATATTGAGCCTTGCAATTGCTTGAAATTGCCTTTACGTCGCATGGGAACAATAGTTTCATGCATACAGCACCTGTATGAATCTGAGAAAGTAATGAAAGTGGAATTTCTAAAAGGTGTAAACGCTGTCATTTGATTTACAATCAAGACTCAGAATCTGGTAACAATCGCTGTAAACATGCAATTAAAAAACATGTGTTGCTATTGAAATTCAGCGTTTACTCATGATCTTTAAAAAACACTCGTGTGACAGCCCTTGTAAATATCATTTGTACTTTTTGAAGACCAAAAAAACCCAACACTAAACTGTTATTTCCTCACATCCAAAGATTTCTATGGTTTTGAAATTAGCATCAGCCAAATGCTGGTCAAGTGTGCAGGTGGCTGCTAGAATTGCTTCCAAAGCTTACCAACTACAAAAGCAATGGTAATCTCTTGAGTGGCAGGTAGATTTTGTCCAGTGGCAGGCTGACAAAGAAGTTAATTTCCAACCCTGCTGGGGTCAGTTACTTGGAGTACAGAAGTATATGGTATTCAATGTGAATATAGCTTGCTATTTTTCAAATTTTCTTTATTTAGGAGGAGCATAACATAAGTTTTACCCCAAATGGGTAAACCATCATGGTAATTTCCTCAAGTAACTTAATAATGCCCCATAATTCAAATCTAAAACTAGTCAGAGCTTCTTAGGCATAATAAAGAGTGTTGGGGTGCTACAAATATAATATGCTGCATTATATGTATTGTATATGTAACACAGTAGACCCAAATCCACTGACTTGATTTTTGGGCCTCATTCTCTAAACTTGATTTTTTTACCTTTTTATTGTTGCTAATTAGGGATGACAACAATTAATCCACAATTCACAACAATCTTGAAGATAATCAGTGGCTAAGAATTGAATCTAACATGTGAAACTTAATCCATTAATCAATAGACTATCCAAAGCTGTTAAAGTATAAGCAATACTGCTGTGAGCTGTGATTGAGGGGAAAACGGCAATTCGTATTGTTTGAATTAAATGAGTTTAAAAATGAGTTTTTATGGTTTATTCAAATAACAATTAATCAATTACTTGATCATTAATTTAACCAATACTTGATGAAGAAAAGTGCTTATAAAATGCAGCCCTAGTGATGATTTACTTTTTCGCTTTCCATTTCTATAGTCACTCAGCATGTCCTGCATTTCTCTGTGTGCATCTTTAGACATGAATGCCATGGGTCTCCAAAAAGAAAAGAAAAGACCTTATAGTTAACCTGCACAAATTACACCATGCTTAGATTTTGGTTGTACAAAACCAGAAATCTGCCCCTGAGAGAAGAGCGTTTTTTTTTATCTGGGAGCACAATTCTATTTAATACCAATGCCAAAAGCCACGTGTCCACACGATACGCTGCTGGATGGCGTCTGCTGAGAATGCTGCCAGACAGAACCGGTTGTGTTGTTGTTGTACACAGCAGGGTTTCCGCGGGGTTTTAAAAAGTATTAAAAAGTTTACATCAAAATTGCCAAATTTAAGGCCATTAAAAGTGTTAAATTTAGTTTTAGAGGTATTATTTAAAAAAAAAAATAGGTATTATTTTTTTCAGACTACGATGTGTCCTGTTTGTATTGAAATTCTTTCCGTTAAAGTTTGCGTTAGAGTGGGCTTCAGCACATAATCAAAGATCTTCTGCTTTGTATGTTTGATGCTGACGTCATATTCTGTGGTCGATTCACTCCGCGCACGCTCAGCTCACCAGCAAGGGTGGACTGGCTCACGCTTTTTACTTCAATGGCCAGACAACGTAGTCCTCGTGATGGGGGAAATGCAAATTTGCGCACAGCTGGATGACTATGGGCACCACACCAACATTGCGCGCGGAGGCTCTGTGGTGTCTGAACACAGCTGTCAAGCACCACTCCTTCCACTCAAATGAAGGAGTTGCGGATCTATTCAAAGCAATGTTTCCCGACTCCGACATTGTGAAGACGTTTACCTGTGGCAAAACTGGTACGTGGTCAAGTTTGGATTAGCGTCGTTTTTCAAAAAACAGCTTGTCGACAGGATCAACAAGGCTGGGCCATACGTGTTGCCGATTAACACTTGACACTTAGTGTCGTGACAGTTTTTTAAAAAAATCTGAAGGTAGTGAAAAAGGTAGTAAAAGGTATTAAATTTAACTTAAGGATTGCTGTGTAAACCCTGACACAGAGAGACAGCTAGATGGCATCTGCCGCAGCAGCATGTCAGTTGAGAACGCTGCTGGTCAGATCCTGTTGTGATTGCATGTTACGTGTTAGGGCGGCATCAGGGCAGCGTCGGGTTGTAACGCTGCCGGTAACAACACAATGGAGCGCAATAGTGCCTATGAGGTGTGCCCTTGTTAACTGAAGATGTAGAGGGATATTTCAAGTGTGATATATAGTCCACTGCAAAGAGGCAATATGTGAAGAGTTGGGTTGAGAAAGTGTTGCTAAACCCAAATCAGACCTTAACAGTGGAGGTGGCGAAAAAAGGTCATATGAGTCATTTGAGGAATGCTCATACTGCATGTGTAATTTTGAAAGTAATTCCGGTATTAGAAAGGCTGCTAAATTAAAACAAAATATGTAGCAGGAGATTAAGAAAAATATATGGCTTTAATTTATCATGCAGTTTGCATGTTTCAACATCATTTGGATCAAAACAACAGTCACTGTCAGTGACAAGTGCACCAATCAAATACATTTTGAGAACATCATTCAGCTGCTGCCTGAGTCCAATCTGTCAACTGTGAGTCTCTGCAGGACACGACAGTTTCCTGCTGCGCTGCTTTACTGTCAGCAGAGACTGCACAGCTTTCATGCTCCATATATACATATATATATATATATATATATATATATAACATATATATATATATATATATATATAAAGCAATATGCATGGCTTTATGTCAGACACAGTCTCACCTGATGTCGACATGCAGAACGAGTGTGTCCTTGTTAACGTGAAAGGAGAGGAGAGACAGCAAAGGGAGTAAACCTTCGGGGAGAGACTAGGGAAAGCGATGGGAGGAAAGTCATGGAGAGCCGAGGGGAAAGACAACGAGACAAAGGGGGAGAATACATACCAAGCACAGCTCTTTTTCGTGCTGACATGGAGTCAGAAAGATGTGTATGTGATGAGAGTGTTCACTTAGATTAAAATGCTTTGGTTGTTTGGGAAGTACTGTCTGACAATATTCATTGGTGAACAAGAAAGGCTTTTTTTTAATGCTGCTGTCAAAAAAACATGGTCTAACAGAGAAAGAGATTTCCCAAATGAAAAAACAATCAAAATGATTTATGAGTGAAACAGAACAGAGAAAATGTGTTGTTTCGTGAAAACACAGAAACAGCAAAAATACTGTAAGTGCAGATTAACCATTAGGGACTGGTTGGCACATTTAACTCGTTTTTTGTTCATCATTTTTTGCTAAGTTTGGCTGTGTTCATGCATATGGCATACATTTTGGCAAGATTGTGTCTTTTCCTCTAATCACTAACTTTACAGCTTAGCTCCTAAAATAAGTCTAAAATACACTGTGTACCCCACGCAGTCTACTCCAGAATAGATTATTTTTTCACCTTTAGTAAGGACTTTCACAGAATAGAGCAATGTGATATTGGTCCGATTGCCCTATCGGACCATAGCCCGATATACATGTCAATAAATTTAGACAATAAACCAAGATCTTTACCTTGGCGTCTGAATTCAAACCTTCTAAATAACCCACAGATTAAAGAAAAAATTAGGAAAGAAATTAAAACATATCTGGAGCTAAATGATAATGGGGAGGTGACGCCATCTGTGCTCTGGGATGCATTGAAAGCGGTACTCCGAGGGAAAATAATAGCTATCTCGTCGTATGAAAAGAAAATCAGAAAAGAAAGGCTCATTAATTTGGAAGAGAAATTAAAAGAATTACAAAGAGACCATGTAGAGACTCTAAATAAGGAAACCAGATTAAAAATGAACAAAATAAAAAAGGAAATAGATGAAATCAATACGTTAGAAATACAGAAAATGCTGATATTTACAAAACAACGTTACTATGAAGCTGGTGGAAAATCTCTCAAACTCCTATCTTACAGATTACGCAAACAACAAGCAGACAGTTCAATACATAAAATAAGAAATCCTTACTCTGGGAACATTGAGACTCATACAGAGAGAATTCAGCAAAGTTTTGAAATGTTTTACAAATCGTTGTACTCTCAACCAAAAATGAATAATGACCTTCAGATTGAATCATTTTTAGCCACTCTTAATTTACCTACCGTTACCAACGAACAAAATGATAGACTATTGTCTGAAATAGGAATAGGAGAACTAAATGCAGCAATAAGTAAATTGAAAACAGGGAATACTTGAGCGAAGTAGACGGCTTCACCTCTGAGTGGTACAGGACTATGAAAGAATCACTGGTCTGCACTATTGAGAACTTTTAATTGGGTGTTGAAGAAGAAAGAAATTCGCCTCCTGGAGATATGCCATCATTTCGGTGTTACCAAAAGATGGAAAAGACAAGTTGGAGTGCAGCAATTACAGGCCAATTAGTGTATTGAATATTGACTATAAATTATTTACAACTATACTGTCCAAGAGACTTGATAATATACTACCAGATCTGATCCACTCCGACCAAACTGGTTTTGTAAGACAAAGACAAACACAGGATAATACTAGGAGAACTTTGCATATAATAGATCAGATTATTGAACAAGGAATAGAATCAGCCATTATTAGCTTAGATGCCGAAAAGGCTTTTGATTCGGTCAAGTGGTCTTTTTTGTATAAAGTTTTAGAAAGATTTGGCTTTCATAAATCTATTATTGAAGTATTTGAAGCCCTATATGACAAACCTTCAGCAAAAATAAAAATTAATGGTGACTTATCTAATCCATTCATCCTTGAAAGAGGAACTAGACAAGGTTGCTGTGCCTCTCCTCTCCTCTCTATTTATTGAGCCCTTGGCTCAATGGATCAGACAAAATACAGACATTAAAGGAATAAATATGCCATCAGGAGAAAATAAATTGGCCTTATTCGCCGATGATGTATTGATATATCTATCACAACCCACTCAGTCACTCCCTAAGCTTATGAACCTGCTAGAACAATATGGGATGTACTCAGGATATAAACTTAATATACAAAAAACACAGGTAATCACCTTTAATTATTACCCACCTAATCACATCAGAAGCAAATACAAAATGAAATGGGATGCAGAATCAATTAGATACTTAGGGGTAAACTTAACAAAGGATATTACAAAATTATTTGATTTGAATTATAACCCCTTAAATTCCCAGTTGAAATCCGATATTTCACGTTGGAATGTTATCCCTTTCTTGAGCTTAAGCTCCAGGGTGGAGTCCATTAAAATGAACATTCTGCCAAGATTGCTCTATCTTTTCCAAAATCTTCCAGTGTCAATACCAACCAAACAATTCATAGAATGGGATATGATGATATCCAGGTATTTATGGCAGGGGAAAAAACCCAGGATCAGGTTTAAGACCTTACAACTAAGTAAAGAGAGGGGGGGTATGGGTCTCCCCTCCTTAAGAGAATATTACCTAGCAGCACAGTTGAGGCCATTGATCTGCCTATGTACCCCAGATTATTCAGCACGTTGGAAAGAAGTTGAAAATGCCTTACTAGAAGGGATTCCTATTGAAGCTACTATTTCAGATAATGAACTTTTAAATAAACAATTGAACATAAGCAACCCTTGGTTAAATATATTATTGAGAACCTGGCAGGAAATTGTAAAAACTTGTAATTTAAATGACTCAATTAAAATACTGCGATCGTGTGCTTATGACACTGACTTTATTCCAAACAGATCTGATGGCGGATTTAAAATGGGCTGCTAAAGGCCTAATAAATTATTACTCATATACTAAGGAGGGACATTCCATAGTTTTGAATTCTTAAAGAAGAGATACAATCTTGAGCAAAAGGATTTCTATAGATATCTTCAAGTTAGAAACTATTTTAACCAGAATCTAAGACCAAATGTAGGTAAAGTAGAAACAGGAATTTTGAAAATTCTTTTGTCAGTATCAGAATCTCCGTGTACTAAGATTATCTCTAAACTATATAAAGATGTACTCCATCCCAAATCAGGAAATACGTGGTATATAAAAGAAAAGTGGGAAAAAGAAGGCAATTTGATTATAACAGAGGATGCTTGGAAAGGAATATGTCTCATACAATGGACTTCAACTTGCTCGACTACCTGGCGTGAATTCTGTTGGAAAAACGTTGTTAGGTTTTTTATTACACCTTTACAAAAGAGACATGGGGGAGGGGGTTCCAGCTGCTGGAGACAATGTGGGATGGACGACGCCAATCATTATCATGTTTTCTGGAACTGCCCAGTCATTGTTCCTTATTGGCAGGAAATCCACAAACATATTAACAATATATTTGGAGTCAATATTCCTTTTATTATGAATACAGTTTATATGGGAGATATTCAATTTGACGGATGGAGAAATAACGATAAAAAGTTGGTTCAAATTCTCCTGGCCGGAAGCAAAAAAGTTATAACGAGAAATTGGCTCAAACCCCACTTACCCACTATAGATGAATGGATAGACATTATTTATGAAATTTACATAATGGAGCGGCTATCATATTCCCTTCATGTCCAGAAAGATAGATTTTACAAAATTTGGAGCAAATGGACTGAGTATATTAAACCTATAAGACCAGACTTCTCTTAAATTATTGAAAAAGGTCAGGCAAACAGTGTTGTATTGACCTAGGTAATTTTTTGTGACCTTTAACCTGAACCTTTTTATTTTGGTATATGGATGTACTGATATTTTGTTTCTATACCTCTCCAATGTGAAGGCCTCCCATGTTCATGTAAATAATTCACATTTAATGTTTACATAAATGCTCAAAAACATCTGAAAGAGCAATATTGAGATATACTCAGATGATCTGTGACTATTTATTTGATAATGTCATTGTATACATATGTTTTATGCTGAGTATCTTACGTGATTATGACATTGTTCTTTGAAACTGCTCTTTCTAAATAAAAAATTAAAAAAAAAAATACACTGTGTAAACAAAACTGTTACATTCATACTGTTAAGTGCAAAAAAAAAAACCCCACACAGTTGAAACCTATTCACAGTGCAATTCTTGATCCCACAGCCATCAAAGCATAAAAACATGCACTGTATTATTTCTGAGTCTCATTCTTTGCTTTTGCCTTGGAATTTGTCTTTTTTTAATTTATTTTTTTAAACCATATTTGGCATATGGAGAAAATACATGCTATTTCCACTAGGTGCACTATCACAATCAATGTTGCTGCAAATCACTGACACATCCCAGACTGTGATCATGAAAAAATCTACTTAGCATGTAGCATATTGAAAATAATTGTTTTGTGTGTTTTTTTCCATTTAAAAATGTAGTGGCATAATGACAAAAACCTTGCATTTAAAGGGTTAAAATTTAACTGATGTAGGTTAAAAAAAATGTGCATAGAGTAACACAAGTGTGTGTAACATTTAATTTTAAATCCACAGACACTAATTTGCTTCATAACAGCCTCCACTATGGTTTCAGGCTTCTCACCAGATGTTCAAACTGCCTGCGGGAATTTGCTTTGATTCAGATGCAAGTTCTTCCACTCCAAACTGTTCAAACCATGTCTTTATGGAGCTGATTTTGTTCATGGGGATACTGTCATACTGAAACAGGAAAGGGGCAAACTAGGGAAAGGGAAAAGGGACTATGCCAGCCTGCCATAGTCTTTGTAATTAATGGGAAACACTGGTGGGGCTGGAGGACGGACGGTCTGTGGTCTGTGGAATTCGGATTTTATCTTCCTGGGCGGGTCTCAGTTTACCTGGGAGGGCCGCCCAGGAAGAATATATGTATGGGAAACACTGGTCTAGATTGTCTTGGTGAAAGTGTTGAATATATCAGCCCTCTCTCCAATATAATGGAACTACATGACACTCAGCTTATGGTGCCAAAAAAACAAACAAACCCAAAAACAAAACTCAACAGCAATGTGTTTTTCCAGACTTCATGACCCAGTTACTCATGATAATCTACAGACCTTGTTTTGAACAGTTTCATGTCTGAACTATTTTCTCTCTACCAAATTACGCCTGCTAACTGTATCAATATGCATAAGGCATTGCGAGATGTAAATATTAATGGCGTCCTCTTCAGCTGAACAGTGATGTGGTTTGCAGTAAAAGTTCCTGCATGAAACTGCTCACAACAAGGTCTGTGGATTTTCCTGAGTAAGTGTGTTATGATTTCTGAGTTTTTAAATGTATTTTTTGGTGCTTTGGGCATCACAAGCCGAGTACCGTCTAATTTCACTATATTGGAGCAAAGGCAGACATACAGACATACTCTACTGCTGATATTTCCAACACTCTGCAACTCACACCATAACTATCTAGACTGATAAATATCACTACAGGGTGGTATTCTAGAAAGGAGGTTCAACATACTCTGAGTCTAACCCTGAACTGACCTTCTCTGAGATGGGAAACTCTGAGTTTCCGGTTCCAGAACAGCTGATCTGAATTAGTTCAATCAACTCTGAGTATGTTCACTCAGCCATGATTGTAGGCTGACCTCATTTTGGTTTTATTCATATTTGACATTAAACAACATAAATATTCATTCAGTTGCTATTTCAACATGTAGTCATTGAAACCCCCAACAGAATGCTGTTTAAACACAAATATGTCCTCTCGCCTAATATCCTGCTGAGTAAATTACCTATTGATAATGATATGAGGCACACACCGTGAACACATTATTAACTTTCTTTATGGGACTGAGAATTACTACGATTATTGTGTATTAGATTGTGGTGCATATGTGGGGATAGTATTTTTATTTATATAACTGATATTTGATTATTGATTTTGTTTTATTTCTTTTATTTTATAATGGTATGTTAGCCTGTTGGATGCTTTTTAAATTCAAGTCATTATTGCTTTTATATTGTTTTGTTTTATTTTATTATTTTGAATATATTGATGTTATATTTCCTTCAAATGGTATTTATTTTTTCCTATTGGAATCATTGATTGGTATACTAAAATGTGGTGATGTGTATACGAAAATTCAATGAAATACTAATTACTAATAAAATAAATACTAATAACAATGTAGCACGATGCACAAAATTTGTTCTGATGTGAGCGCACGTCCGCGATGTGTGAGATTCGATATTTACGGCCGCATAATGTTGTTAAGACAAATGATTGATTGTAATAAAAAATGTTGCCGTTCTAACAGATATTCATCAGAAAATGAGAGCACATCCAATCGAGATCTGAAAATCCTCTCTCGACGATGCTTAATAATTCTGCTTAGATATCGATCAGGTTGCAAAAGTACGGACAATCCATGTCTTACAACTCGCTTCAGGTGGGAAGACAGGTAGAAACTCGGTGTTTCCTCTAAAAAACCTGCCAGTGAGCAGGTTATGTTCACAGAGTCAGTTACCATGGTGATTGACTCAGAGCTTGACTTAACCCTCTTTCTGGAACTGAACACAGAGTTTCCCTCCTCTCAGGGTTGACATACTCAGAGATTACACATAACCTGCTTTCTGGAATACCTCCTAGCTCTGGGCAATTAATCGCATCTTATTTTTGATTACGATTCCCTTGATTTTGGAAACAAGATAATTGAGATAAAATTATTTTGTGTGGCATGACTAGTCTACGAGTGTTGCTCCAGCTTTTGTCTTTTGTTTTGTTAATCAAGCGCACCACTTCCCCAACGGATGTGTGCGCGGCCCCTCCCACTAAACTCCAAACAAAAGTGTCAGCACAAGTTGAAAACAGTGTTATGAACTTGGTTTGTTGCTACATTTAACGTCTGTCAGAGTAAGCAAGAAATGCATTAATTATATTGTATTTCATTCCTGCTATAGACCTGTATCATTTATATGGCCTATGATAATAACAGTCACAACTGTTTATTTACATTAACTTCAGGGTACAAAGCCGCTGTGCCAGCGCTGAGCAAACTCTGCCTTCATTGATTTGTTTATAGCCACCTAAAAAAGTCAATATCTGTTTAATTTTATGTTGTATTTAGGGTATTTTCACCACTTTACCTAGCTGTGAGACTGCCCTTACTGACGGAGATTGGAAGCAGTCATATCAAAAACACTCCATTGTCATTTTACTTCACTGATCGGCAGAGCTACTGGTCTGCCGCTGCCTCCATCAGCTGTTGTGGAGGGTAAAGAGGGAAAAAAAACTCATAACCTTATTGTTTTTTTTCTTTTTTAGTTTGCTAAAATATGTTTTGCTGCGGCCCCATCAGAAGCAGTATGTTATTTAGCATTCTGTGCTGGCGTTGTGGGACGGTACTTTATTTGTCAGTGGAGGGGGGTGGCTGGGTGTGACCTTTTCTATTAAAAATTAAAATAGATATAAAATAATACTTTTTCAAGTTGTATGTCTTTCACCTAAGCCAAAATTCAAAACACAAGTCCCTCCTCAGTACTAACATTTTTTAATGCTTGACCCATTTTGCAGCCCTCTTCTCCTCTTATAAATATCACAGGTCCTGTCCCAAACCATCGAGTGAAGCTGGCGCAGCGACTAGGAGCACATGCAGAACACCTTCTTGTTCGCCTTTCTTCTCTCCTGTCTAAACAGGCTGCATCTCTCTCACTTTCAGCTAGTCTAAGTTAATCTTTTTCCCAGTGTGCTTTGTACAGAGACATGCTCATGTTATGACGTGAAAAAAAACATGTTTAAAACATTTAGAAGTGTGTGTGTGTGTGTGTGTGTGTGTGTGTGTGCACGAGCGCATGTGAATGCGTGCGTGCGTGTGCGTGTGTGTATACACACACATACAGCAGTACTGCAGGAGTCTTGGTTCTAACAGGCGCTATGACAAACAGCAAGTATATCAGGACCTAGAGGAGCTGCTGCTGCCTCTACAGTATGTCTATCAGTATTTTAAAAATCTTAAAGTTGAAAAGAACAGGGAGAGAAAAGTGAGACAAGGTAGAATATATCATACTTGACATATATTTCACGTGTCAGGTATGACATATCCACCCGTACCAGAAGAGACAGAAAAGAGGAAAAAAAATGACAAAAATTGAGATGCAGCGAGTGACTGAAACAGCCACTTGATTAGTCAAACTTAATCCTATTTGATTCATATTTAATTGTATTTTAATACATAGCCAGTGAAGCATCACTAAACTGAGCTGATAGCAAATTATGAGGTAGGCCAAGCTGAGTACCATTATCTCTCTCCTCCTATATATGTGTGACATTTCTAGATTTACTCCCCCTCTCCCTGACAAGCAGTATAATTTTAATGCAGTCTTAATGTTTGAATAGCTGGAATTAGCAGCAGCACATAAAAAGCTTTAAAACTGCATTGATGTCGCCTGGAAAGATTTCTAATTTCTTCCTTAAAGATACGTTGGAGCCCTGTAGGCATCAAGAGGGAAAACTTCTGATGATTTATACCCTCAAATTACAAATGTTTTCCTGCTAAAGATAAAGAAGCTTTGTGCACAGCATCTACCATGAAGAAAATAGTGCAACTGCAATCAGAAAAAAAAAGAAACGGAAAGTGTCTGTGTTACTGTAGTGACTGCTCACCAAGTCTTCAGATCACTCAAAGCACTTTTACACTAATTTTCACATTCCAACACATTCTTCCCAAGTTGTCACATGTTACCGCTTTGCAGTGGACTTCCCAGTCTACATATTGCATTCTGGGTATTCTTCTGTGTCTTCTATTTACGTTCAGGTTTGCAGCAACCATGATGTCAAAAAAAGCACATTGAAGACGCCATACGTGGTTATGCTTATATTACGTCATTTCAACTCAATGCAGTCTCGCCGCATCATGGGCATGCAACAGGTTACGTCAGGCCACATTCACAAGTGACACCACCCGTCTGCATATTATGCGTATGCTGTAGGTGCTGTTCACTTATCTGTTGGCATTTAATAACAAAGTGACCAGTTCTGTCCGGCAGTGTCAGCTGAGGCCCTCCAGAAGTGTATCATGTGGACGCAAAAGGTGGCTTTTGGTGTCGACATCTTACACCAAAAGCACTGACAAAGCGGTAGTAGTAGACATCTTTGGAATGAGAACGCTCCACACATTCACTCATTCACACTCACATTCGTACTGGTGGCCGGGACTACCATACAAGGTGCCACCTGCCACTCATATTCCTTTTCCAAAAATGTAGCCCTGGCTCTTGTACTGGTTTTCGTTCAGGATACTTGGAACCTTGGGGCTATCTAACAGACCA
Source organism: Plectropomus leopardus (assembly GCF_026936395.1). NCBI lineage: Eukaryota > Metazoa > Chordata > Actinopteri > Perciformes > Serranidae > Plectropomus > Plectropomus leopardus. The sequence continues at coordinate 5,036,113 of NC_142180.1, forward strand.
ACCTGTGTTTCCACCAGTTTTGCATGGAACCGTTGTAATCAAGTATATGAAAATGACAGAAGGCATTGTACAGTGCACAAAAGAAGTTAATAGTTTAAGCAAAATAGTGGATTACATTGATTACCTACAAACTTTTGTTCTGTTATTACAGATATTTATTTTTACCCAAATAAACAGGCATGAACCAACTACCAATGAGACCAATGCATGCTCATTTTTTGTCTGACCATTTCTCACTTCTCCATTGTTGTTTTCTCCATTCTCTTTTTCCAACCTGTAGATTATGACACACCAACTGATGTCACAGTTTGCACTTCAGGTCAAGAAAAAACAACATCAATTCAGAGAGAGCCCCACTGTGCAGGAAAAAGACCACTGAGTGAGTATCTTTGTCACACAACACCATGTTTTGGCCAGCAAAGTAATAGCTTTAGGCTAGTGTGGGGATAAACTGTGATGTTGGTGTTTGCATCAGAAGCATGTGCAATGCACATTAAAGTTGATGAATTTTCCCTGCAAGGGTTCGTTGCAGACACCAAAGTACCATTGGCTCCTCATGAAGTAGAAATCTGTACATGGCCTACTTCATATTTTATAACACCTAAAGCAATGAATAAAAGATGAGAAGGAGAATATAGAGTTAAGTGTTTCTCTATGAAATGCGGTGGAGTAGAAGCATAAATGGACATACTTCAGAAAAAATATCTCAACTTTAGTTTCCTGAGTAGATGAATTCAGTGAATTTTCCACTACAGTGTGGAGCTGCAGCAGAGACAGGTTTTGTTGGGATAACACTCTTGATCATGTCATCAGATGCAGACTCCCTGCATGCTGCCGGAGGGAAACTCAACCTATAGAAAGAGGATGCTACAAACAGCTCCAGTGCCCATAAAGTTTTGATGAATCTTATGAGGTTTCACTTGTCAGATTTGGACCGCAAGGGAAACTCACATACAGAAGGAGATCTTACTTTGTCACAGTTAATTCCCTGTTATTTCAAGTGAAGAGTGCTGCTATCAGAAGGAGAGAATACTGTGAAATATAGATGGTGTGTACATACCAAATGTGTTTTTCTTACACTAATTACATGGTGTACATGCCTCCCTGCTCCGAGCCCCCAAACACTTTTCAAGTTGCCTTGAGCCTTTTCTTGTCACATTGAGCAGAGATAAGAGCATCAGCGCCGCTGCTTTTCTCTAAGTGCATCCCTGTTATCTTTCTCTTCCATATGTACAGAGTGTTTACTCTGCAGTGCATGGAGCTGGAATGTAAAATATCCTCTGCCATTACTGTAAAATATTCCAGACATTAATGCATTCTCTCTCTTGTTTACCCTTCTCTGAGAAACTAAATTAAGGTCAACCGCTCTGACAGGTCTGTTCAAAGAGAGAAGCATCGAGCGAGAAAGTGTGAGTGTGTGCGTGTGTTTGCTTGAAACTCTGATTAAGAAAACTGGAGTGGCAGGTAAAGAGGTAAGGGTAAAGGGTAAAGGTAAAGAAATTGTCTTAGTTCATTTGAAGATTACAGTTATTAATTGAAAAAGTCTAACAGAAAATATATGTATTATTTTGACAAATGTCAATTTTTTAAACATTAAGGGAAGCAAGAGAGGGAGGTATTCTTTTGCTTCTGCTGTTGATGTTCCAATGTGTGGCTACTGTGATATCCACAAAAGCTCATGATGGTATTTCGCTGCACATGGCACCAAATGCCAGGACGGCAACAAAAGTGCATGCTGGCACTGATGGTTTGGATTAGGGGAAGGAGGCACATGGCAAGGTGTAGAATAAAAAACATCACATTCAGACGGGAAGCGAACACTGAACTTCTGTGTGAAAAGCCGGGGTTTGTCAGACCCACCCGCCGTCCCTCCTGCCTGGCCTTATACTTGCTCCTTATATCCTGTCATTATCAGTCGGACCCAATCCCAAGTGACGCTTTCAGTGTATCATGCTGCCTTGGCAGGTGCCGTCCGACCAACCGCTGGTATATAATGACACAGTGAATGTCAGGCCTTGTTCCCAGCTGACAACATGTAGACTCGAAAGGTGGCTTTTGCAACGGGATCTTACACTGGTAGCACTGCAAAAGTGAGTAATTGACAACTTTGGATTGAGAATGGGCTGGATCATCCCATCAGAGTCATGTTAACTTGAATCTTCACTCTCCTTTTAGCTCTGGTTAACTCCATCAACACATGCGTTTTATCTGGTAGCCTTGTCTCCTTAAACTTTGACGTCTCTCTTTCAGTGGGGGCAGACCTGCTGTTACACTGGATATAAACAGCCTGTTTCGATCCCGCAGATGCTGCGAAGACATTAAGTGTGGGAGAATCATCAGCTTGTCTCTGACTTAACCTCATTTGGCTTTGACATTAGCTTGGTTTAAAAAAGGGTTAATGCATATTTTATGCTGTTTCTGTTTTTTAGTAGCCTTAATCATAAAAGGTGCTGCAACTTCAACCTTAAATGTGAGACGTGTAGGTGCAACGCAAACAGGGATTTAAGATGATGCTGCAGCAGGTTTTGTATTTCAGTCACAGCTTTAAAGCCACTAAGTTTCTCTTGTCTGTTTAGGCAGTCTGTAAATCTGTCCACTGGAGACAAATCTGTTTATCCCTCTGATTCATCTGTCCGTTGCTCCTTGTCTGTCCTGTTATCTTTCACTTAAAAGTAAGCCTATATACAGCATATACTATGTACTTTATGAAAGCTTATTCTTTATAGTTTACATGATTAGGACTGTGCATACTCTCCTGTCAGGCTCTGACCCCTGCCCAGTTGGCATGACAAGACCAAATATGTCAAAAGTCCATAAAGTCTGTCCTTCTTTGCTCAGATATACAGGATGAAAAGTGTGTAAAATGTTTACAAGTGTGAAATATGATTTGTTTAAGTGACATTTAGAATGTGTTAAGTCATGAGTGCTTGTTCTTGCAAGCAGCCTGGACATGTCACAAGTCCTTTCACGCCTCCTGAATGTGTTGATGACTCATCAAAGAAGGATTTCAGTCCTACAACAGTCTATGTTTTAATGATTTCAGTCCTAAAACAGTCCATGTTTTAATGATTTCAATCCTAAAACAGTCCATGTTTTAATGATTTCAATCCTGAAACAGTCTTTTGTAGTGAAACAAACAGCAGCGTTCCCCTCTCTGTCCTCTGTCCTTTCACTTATGTGAGAATGACATCGTTTGTGGAAGACAGTCTGGTCCCCTCGCCCCCCGCAGTGTAGCAGTGGACATTTTGTGTCTTGTGTTTCACCTCTCAAAATATATTCAAGTTACACTTACCTCAGTAGGGCTGTTGACTTTAACATCACCCAAAAATAAACCAGTAACTTAGTAAAGATGCAAATACAATGCTGTCTAACATTTATGGCGCCATAGGGCCCCAGCAAAGTCCCCCCTTTATACCCCTGCTGCACTCTTACACAGAACCAAACGATGGCGGCATCATTCTGCTCCAGTGTGTGCTTATACACTGTATCGCAGCATCCCGCAATCAAAGGAGGCATGACGGCCGTGATGTTTAACACATGAGCGTCTGCCTCTAGCGTGATATGATATATCCATATATACAAATATTTACCTTCTCTTTTGTATGGGAGCTGGCCTGCTCGGAGGGTAAGGAGCTCCTGAACCTCACTGTTTTCCCAGTTTGCAGACATTTATTGCCACTGTTCCTCTTTTTTGAATTAGCTGCTATACTAACAGCTGCTTTTTAAATCTCCCGCAGTGATCACACCCATAAACAAGTTATAAAACGTCACACCCGTGCCACCCATGGTCATGACTTTTCAGCTTTACGTTTTACACAGTTACTACCTCTTTTCCCGGCAACCACACTTTTCCTACATGCTTGGCACACAGGAGTTTTAGTCCTAAATGTTACTCACTGGACCTCTAACTTCCATTCAGTTGTTTTCATATATGTTGTAGTATGTATACTTGTATTGTTGTTCTGATTTTTCTCCTCGTCTCTCATATTTCAGCCTCTCTTGTTACTGAATATTTTGCTCATTATATTTTCAACTTTATATAGTATTCTATGGCTCTTGAGTTATATATTTCAACTAATGTTTTTTTAATTATGGTAAAACTGTACTTTTTATTACTCCTTTCTAACTGTTTATTTTTAGCTTATGACCGTATAAAGTATAAAGATGTTTCATATAGTGAGTTTAATATCTGACGAAGTGGCATGAGTAAAACTTTAAAGAACCTTTGAAAAACCCAATTGGGGCCAAGAAAAAAAGAATAAGTTAACTCAAGTAAAATCAAATGTAGAGAAAAATGTTCTCTCTTGTCCCTCCATCATCTGCCTCCTCCTCCTCCTCCTCCTCCTCCTCCTCCTCCTCCTCTCCATCCTCATCTCATCTTCTCCACCCTCTCATCACCTTCTTCCAGCTCTCCATCCATCTGTTCTTCTGTCCTCTTGTTCACCCTTTGCTCTCCACTTTTCTGTCTCTGTGGTGAATCAGAGTAGGATCACACTCTGCACAAGCCCTTCACGCTGATGTTCAGGATTGATGAGCGAAGACGTGGATGTTGAGGAATGAAAATTGGTGGTGTTGTTGGGAACCCGTGCCAATTTCAAGCAGCGCTTGCCACTCGTTTTTCCACTCGAATGCTCCTCACACGGTTGATGTTCTCCAGAGTTGGCTGGAGTTTGAGACCTAGCATCGTCGACCAAGTGTAGAGAACGCTTCACGCCTCTGGGAATACGGAGCAAAACCGCTCCATATTAAAATGAATAATCAAACATGTATATCCATACGTGGGGAAAATCGGTTTTCCTCCAGTTCAATGATGTGTGAAGTTTCTGCGTGACGGTGGAGCTATACATCCTGTGCCTCCTAATACTTCAATCATGTTGTGTAAGTGGATCACCTGGAAGCAGCGATGATATGAAGAGACGTTTGCCTGCCTGTCTAATCTCATGTTACAGACATAGAGCATGGTTGGCATGATGAGCGGCGACGTCTCTGCTGTCAGGAGTCCAGCTCTGAGCAGATGTCTGCTCTGGTTTCTCCAGTTTTATATAAAAATCCATCCAAGTTGTTCTATAAAAAATAGCCTGAATAACTTGTGGTGTGTCTGTCACATGAAACGTGATGTGACTTAGAACTAAAAGGAAACCAAACACCCGCGCTGAATAAAATTAGTTTCTAGATACATGATACAAATGAAGGGCAACTTAAAGCAAAGATCTCTTTTAAGGAGTAGTATAGTATTTTGGGGAAAAGGCTTATTTGTTCTTCTGTCTGAGTGTTAAATGATAAAATCAATATTAATGTCATGTCAGTGTTGAAGGATCATTCTGCGGTTGTTTTATGTCATTGAACCTCAACAAATCCTACAAAATAAAAAAAAAGTTTGTTTAGCTTCTTTATTGTTTATTTAGCGTTTGTAGAAAACCTGATATTTAATCGCTTTTGTGATGGGGTTTGTGCAGGTTTAATATTTAACATCCATTCTGCTATGGGTTTTTATTTATTTAATGCTAAAATGGATAATGATGCAGTTAATGGAAGTTTATTTTGCAGTCTAGATATGTTAGGAATTACTGGTTTAATTAATCTAAATTAATTTATGTGCATCTTTTGTCTATTTAAATGTAAAGAGAGAAATATTGGTGCAATGTCTGTTCTGAATTATTAGTATTAAAACTAGGTTGTATGATTTAATACATATTAAATATTAATTTATTTAAATAATTATAAATACAATAAGTTAAACAACAACAATTAATTAAATATACCGAATATTAAAAAATATTGTTAAAAGTATATTATGTGTTTTGTTGCATATGTGAAAACTTAATATTTGAATATTTAGAAACTAATGTGTTGCATGCATAGTTAAATATGTGTATCAATGCATTTTAATTAATTATAAACAATATTAATACATGTAGTCCAGATTGCATTATTAAATGCTTGAAATCGAAAGTAGATCATTCAATTGTTTGAAAGTCACTTAAATTGATCTTATTTTCCCAGACTTTCTTAGATTTATTTATAATTCTAATTTATCTTCTTTTGAACATACATTCAAGAGTTTAATTAGTTTATTCAAGTGAATGCCAAGTCATACTTATATAATTAAGGTTAAAAAAGAAAAATAATAATAATAATAATCTTTTGTGCAGAATTGTTTGGATTTCGATGAATTGCAAGGTGTATTCATGATTCTGTTCAGTTTGCATCTCATGATTTTAAGATGGGAAAAAAAACTGAAATTATGAAATTTGAGACATTGGTTAAATACAGATTCTAATTACTTTTATTGTTTATGTTGTGGAAATAAAACACAGCATGTACTGTACGAAAGTCTTATTCACTGATGTGTGTTTTTCTTCTCCCCCTCTTTATTCCAAGGTTTTCAACCTTTAAAATCTCCAATGAGTTTTTAAAAATTGTATTAATAAATTAAAAAAAGTGGAGGTGAGTTGTCCAAGCGTCCTCTGTACCTTCCTCGCCTCTCAAGTTCGGGCAAAAAATAGAAGAACTTGACACCCACTGAAGATGTAAATCTTTTAAAAAAGCTCAGAAATATCAACATGTTCTCATCCCAGTTCTTACTGCAGCTGTTTCTTGCTCGTTCCTCTGTGATTCCACCAGAGATTTGCAATTATTTGATGAGTCTGGTGCTATGAAAACAGTGGCTACAGCTAAAAAAAAAAAGGCTCCTGTTGTAATACCAGATTACCCTTTAATCATGTCTTTATGTCTCTGTGTGTCTATAAGTACACCTGCTATAAGGTGGACCCTCTGCACTCATAGCCTTCAGCTAAACACACTGATTAAACTCTGTTATCTTCCTGCCCCCCTGGACTGAGGTTTTCACACTAAACCAGGATTCTGTACTTTCACATACCTCTCTGCCCCTTCCTCCAAATGTACAAATTCAAAGTGTATGTGTGACTGTGATAAGGAAAACAAATGTTCCCTGCAGTAGTTTGTGGAGTAATTGAATTGACAACATGATGAGGTCTTATCTGGCGGGTTTCTCCAGGCGTGGCAGAGGAGGGACGTGCCGAGCGAGCTCAGGATGCAGGAAACGCTCCTGGGCCACCAATGAGCTCTTGACCTCTGTTGCTCACTGGAGCACATCCTAATACACAGCACGGAGAAGGGTTGTGTAAATGGAAGTGTGTGTGTGTATGTGTGGATCCGCAGGGCATTGATGCGTCTGTGAAGGCATCTCGTTATAGCTGCCACACGTGTGCCATGGCGAGGTTGCAACGTTCGCTCATATGTGAACACGTTTCCACATGCAGCCGGGATCAAAATAAGGGTCATGGCTAGGTGGCCAAGGCTACTCAGTGGCTGTCACGCACGCACGCACGCACACACACACACACACACACACACACACACACACACACACACACACACACACACACAGTCTCTCTCTCTCTCTCTCTCAGTATGGTTATGTTAGCAAACTGTGACCATGTCAAGCTGCCATGGCAACAATAGTTTGATCTTGGCTGCAGATGTGCTTTAGATTTGACCACGCTTATTATGGTGAGAGGCAAACAAAACAGATTGATGGCGAATGCTGGCTTGTAAATACACCAGAGATGGTTGGAGATCATGCAGAAATAGGAAACGCATTATTTGATTGATTCATGTATTTTGGCGTTTTGCTTTTATTTGAGAGTTGCAGCGTAGATAGAAACAGGATGTGTGAGACACAGGTATCTCGCGGGGAATCATATGGTTGCTGTCATAAGGCTGTAACTATGTTTGCCTATGCATCATCATTACAGTTATTAATATAGTCAGTTCCCTTTGCTGAGTGAAGTTTGTAAAAACTGAAGGTTGTTAAAACACACATGCGTTCAACAATTGGACAGGAACGACTGATTGGTCTTGCTGTCATCAGTATGAATGCAGAGCTCGCCCAAAACCCAGTGACCTAATTAAGGAACACGCAGCAGGAAATGCAGACATGTGCCTCTGTAGAGCCTCCAACTGCTGCTGAAAGATGTCTGAGTTTACAGAGTTTTGTTACTTTTCTTTTTTTATTTGTTGGCATAACAGTGATGCCATTAGGCTACCCACTGCATAGCCAGCAGTAGCCCTGGTAACATGTAATCGATTTTCAGTCCTAAATAGCTGACTAAAAATTCTTCTCAGTTATGTAACATTATGGATTACCCCATAGAAAGACATATCAAAATACACCATCCAGCAGTAAAACTCTCTTAAAGGCAGAAGGAATAGAACACAATAAGCTGACCACAAGAGAGGGTGACCATGTCAAAAAACTTATGCAGAGAGAAACATACTGGATTTTCAATCTGGATGCCATGAATTTCCCAAACCTGAACGAGGAAATTGATTCAAAACCCTTTTTGTAAACTCATTTTTCACTATTGTGTCTTTTTCTTTTTTTCTTTTTTCAATTAATTTACTGTATTTGCACTATCTACATTACTCCTACTACCAAAAAATTACCATGTCACATGATGTGACCACTAAACAAGTAAATACTGGGGCCCCCAGTAGCTTGATCAGTAGAGTGGGCGCCCCATGTACAGTTGGCTGCAGGTTAGACTCTGACCTCGGCCCTTTCCTGCATGTCGTCCCCTCTCTTTCCCCCTTTCACACTTACTCTGTCCTATCAATTAAAGGCCAGAAAAGCCCTAATAATTTCTTAGTACCAAACAAACAAGGAAATACTTACCACTGTTTATATCCCAGCATACCTGTGTAAGATCACAACGCCCTGATGAAAGCCACTGTGCTGAAACATGTTGATGTTTTTTTTCCTATCCTTCTGTTCTTTCCTACTTCTGTGTCTTTCGGATACAAGAGTGCCTGTGACTGCATCTAAAGACCACTCAACCACGTTTAGGTGAGCTGGTTCTTTTTGGCTTAATTATTTCTCCCTGAGCTCTTTGTGACTCCAAAGCACATTAAGATAAACACGTAAGAAGCATTGAAATGCATCTGCAGAAACTTCTGTCAGTCATTGAAATCTGATTTCCCTACCCATTCTCATTCTGAAATCATCAAACCTGCTGCTGCTTTTGGTGTAAGATCCTGATGCCAAACGCCACCTTTCAGGTCGGCATGATTTGCCGCTGGATGGCATCAGCTGAGAACGCGGCTGGACAGGACAGTTTGTGTTGTTATTATACGCTGCTGGACGGCTGCTGCTGCAGCAGCATGATATGCCGCAGGACGGCTAAGATTGAAAACTGCCGGTAATGGCATATAAGGAGTGCAAAGGTCCCTATATGGCAGGGAGGCGGGAGGGGGGTGGATCCAACAAACCCTGTACTTTCATGCAGGAGTCCAGTGTCCGCTTCTCATCTGAATGTGATGTTTTTTTTCTACACTTTACCATGTGCCTCTTTTTTTGTGCCAGCATATATATATTTGTTGACATCCCAGCATTGGTTGGTATATGATATGGTTGCCTAAACATAACCATGTGCAGCATAATCCCACCCAGTGCTTTTGTTGACATCACAGTAGCGGCATTCAGGAACGCCAACAGCAGATGCAGAAGGACACCTGGAACATAATATGTAGACTTGGAAATCCACTGCAAAGCGGTAATATGTGAGGTTTTGGATATTTTCTGATGATGCAGGATGACAAACACCAACATTGTCCAATAGACAAGTTACCTCTCAGTTGGCAGTACCTCATTTGTACTCCTCTTGGTTCGTTTGTAAAAACACAGTGTGGACAGGAACCATACGAGAACTAAAATTCAACAATATATCATTATCATCATGTACTAAGTGAACCGAACTAAAGGTGAAAGCACTCAAAAATGTTAAATATCCTTCTTTCCACCTGTATTTTTCCTGGAAAAGGAGACAGGCTTTTTGAAAGAACTCACAGGAAATTTCAAATCTAAATTTCCAGTATTCAACTATATATTCTGGACCTTCTCATACCTCAGGTAATATAGAGTTTTTTCTGTCTTGTTATTCTGCATAAATGCAAACCCTGTATGAAACAGACAGTGAGCCACCATGAGGACAAACAGTGATCTGTCTGCCGTGATGTGTACTCTGTCCTGACAGCCTACAGCAAACACTCACTCACGCCTCCTTGGGAACACTGCTGTGTCTACACACACTCACACTATTTGCATGTGTGAATAATTGCACCCTCCCAGTGTGGGTAGAGATGCCTGTTTAATCTGACACATTTAATCTGGGACAACTAGCCTCCATCTCCTCTGGGAAGTCACACTCTCCTCTCATAGATACTGTCTTCCCTCTGATTGGCCGGTGGCTGCAGGAGAGGCAGACTCGAGAGCCACAAAGAAGACAATCATCCTTGTCTGACACTGAGACACAAGCATGACTAAACACCTGCATTATCCAGATTATATCTTCTCTATTTCCCAGCGAGTGCGTTATTGATTTCTGTCGCTTTACATTTTGCATACATGACAGCGTGTCAGGTTGAATGTCACATTACAGGAAAAGATGATTTCAGAGTGAGAGCAGGGAGGATGAGGAGTGGACGATGCTGTTGTGACAGCCATTTTGATGCATTTTGTTTGATGCACGTAAATTAGATTGATGTATTTTGCATCTAAATTATTTAAAATAATAACTGACAAAATGGAATCAGAGGTGTCAAACACAGATGACAGGAATCACAGAGACACTATCCAATGATAGCTGTAAGTCTGATATCCATCAACAACTAGGTAAGGCATTTTTAAAAACATTTAGCACTGAGAATGGATTTTCTTTCCTTTTTTTTTAAATTTAGCTTAGGTGACGTACTTACAGCTTGAAATGGTAGGTCTGGGCGATAAATTGATTTTATCGATTAATTTTGAATTTATTGTTCAGGGCGATTTTTTAAAAAAAGAAAATCGCCTCCGCCACACATTACCAAAAAGACACGGTCTGGACATTCATTGGGAACTAGTTTTGGTTTTGCGCGGCAGATTTTGAACAAACCGCAGTCCTGCAAAGTTTATTTAAAGGCTGTTGTAACTAAAAGGCAGCAGTAAGACCACTTTGTTTCAACATCTCAAGCAGCTGCAGCAGCTGAGGGGGACAATGTGTCTCACGCTGAGATGCACAAGACCACGTCAGCCCAGGACAAGCCGGTAAAAAGCAGACGACATTAGTGGAAGCATTTTCCTGCTGTGTCCCGTATGACAGGACAGCAACACGCTGCAAATCTGCAGTGTTTCCCTACAATGTTAACGAGACTAGAGACCCCCCACCAGGCCTGAACGTTAGCAAGGTTTTCGTGGGACGGCAAATTACTCTTTATTTTTCCGCTTAGGAGGTAGAAGCGAACTCGCCAACCCTCCCGATTTTTCACGCCCGTAATCTCCATGGAGGACCTGGGTTCATGTCTGCCCCAATGTACAAAAGAGGGAAATCCGAGAGAACATCCACCAGCAGCTGGTTAGAGAGTAAATACTGAAAATGCACAAAATAGTTATTGTTTTGTTTTTATGAAATGTGTCTGAATACAGACTGTGCGCATCAGGGGCAGATTTAGTGATTTGGGGGGGCTGGTGCTCCAGCCCAACTGCCTTGCTTTGATTTCAGTCATTCTCTAATGTGGAGTGATGATGGGCTGATGGCAGCTGAAGAAGTTATGCTGTTCTCTAAACCCTCAATGTAACTAATATAGAGTAAAAATATATAATTTTTACTGCTAAAATCAAAAGCAAAACTTGTTTTGAGTAATTTCTTTGTCATTTCTAGTTTGTTTTAAATTAGGGAAAAAATCAATTAAAATCGTAAATCGGAGATTGTATTTTATAGGCCATATCGCCCAGCCCTATGAAATGGTAATATTTTTTATATATTTTAAATAAAACAATAACATTCTAGCCACCCCCCTCCTCTGATTAATGAAATAAAGTCCCACGATACGTGGAAGCTTAGCGATGTACTGCTGTGGAGGGGCTGCAACAAAACATTCTAACCACCTAAAGATATCCATAGGCCTATTAGTGTAATGTATTTGTACACTATATTTGAATATTTGCTGCTCTTTAACAGCTGATGGAGGTGGTGGTAGAGTAGCGACTTTGCTGTTGTGTGGAGTAAAATAACTGTTTTTCTCAATAGAGTCTGGTGTTTTTGATTGAATGGCTTCAAATTCCCATCACTAAGGGCTGTCTTTCAGCAAAGTAAGTAGTGAAAATATTCTAAATTTAGCATAAAATTAAACGGATGTTGTCTTTTTTAGGTAGCTTAAAACTAATCAATGAAGGCTGAGTTTGCTAAGCGCTGTTTGATTATATGCATGTGACAAGGCGGTTTTCTAACCCAAAGTTATTGTAAACGTGATTGTGATTACGTCCATATCATAGACTGTATAAATGATATAGGTTTATTTAGCAACTAGCTAAATGGGGGCATATCTCCACCTGCCGTGGAAGAGTCGGTCATACTTCTGTCAATAAATGGCTTCATCCCCAGTGCTTGTATACTTGGATAAGGACAAGAGTCCAGTTCGATGTCCTAATTTGGTGACTAAACTGTGAATATAAACATATTGAGTTTATACACCCCCTTGTATCAGTTTTTCACATGAGTAGCATCAATAGTGGTAACCACACAGCGCTACTACCACCAGTGCGCTGCCTATTTGTTGCTGCACATACATTAACATGTTGTTTACATGTTGTTGTTAACTACGAGACTTTAAGAGTACTTTAGTATTTCACTTATCTGTGAGGTATCTCCCTTGTGCTTTCTGAATATCAGAGTATAAACAGACCTCAGGCCAGCTTCAGATTAATCCTCAGAGGGTTTTGTTTTTGTCTCCCCACGCACGCTTGCCTGATGATAATTTATACCGTGACTTTAAGTAGATTTATTTTTATTCAGGGAATGTTCACGTTTCTAGTAACATCAAAAGAGTTTAATCATGCACGCCTTGCTTGAAAAATATGAGATGAAAATAAGGCCTGTATCTGTATTCCTGTCATTCTCAAAACATACGGGTCAAATAAAAAAGGAAATCAGAACAGGCTCACTCAAAAAAGGGACCAGCAAAATCCATTGCTGCCACTTAAAAGTCTGATATCACTGAGGTTCATTAGTTTGTAATAATGTGATTAAACCTTTGAAGTCTACATCAACATTAGTTTTTTTGTGCTGCGTTCAGAAGCTTTTCGGAAGCACTCGGAAAACTAATCAATTTGGTGTGATTTCAGTGCAGTACAGTGATAGCCTACGCTCCCAGGCCTTTATTTCCTTCAGTGTTCGCTCAGTACATACAGAGTTTGGCAAAAAGGCATTTTCTAACTCTGCCCCTTCAACCTGGAACATGCTACAGCACGATGTGAAGCTGTCCAGCTTGATCCCACTAGATTTGAAACTTATTTTAATGGCACTGGAAAAAGCATCTTGGGAAACTTGTTCTTGTTTTTAGTATTTCACTTAAATGTTGTATGTACTGTATTGATAAATCTGTCTATCTGCAGCTAATTGTTGTTAAATTGTATGTTGTCCGAAACAGGTCTCTCTTGAGAATATGACCCTGTGTCTCAGTGAGATTATCTATATAAATAAAGGTTAAATTAAATAAGCAAATAAAAAAGGCAATGAGTAACTTGGTATAAGGTGACAAGAACATGACTGGAAAATTCTGAAAAAAAAAACAAAAAACAAAACTAAAACCCCCCAGTATTTTTAAAGAGAGAGCGTGAAACAAAACTACTTTAAAAAAAATCTTTTAAAAAAGGGAAAATGTCCAGAGAACTCTATTCGTAGCACTTATTTCGTGTCATTTCCTTGCTTGCTCCTATTCTCTTTTTTGTTTTGTTGCTGATTTTCAGGTAATTTTCTTCTAACTTTTTAGTTATTTCTTGCTTATTTGGGGTAATTTCCTGTGAACTGGCTTATTGCCTTCTTTCCCTCTTTCCATGTTTTTTTTAAAAAAGAAATTAAGGCAATTAACTCAGGTTGCGAAGTGTAAATTTAACTGTAGGGAATAAGGGAATATGCTCTGCTAATTCAAGGACATGACAGGGCCTTGAGGTCATCATGTTACCTGGTCTCGAGGCCTATTTTGAACAGGGAGTTTGTTTTAGCAGTTATATTTTGACCCTTAGCATTTAAATTATGTACTTACGTGTTGCATATTCCTTAATCAATTTGGGTTTATTTAAATTAAATTACCTCACAGCAAACCTGGGGCCATGTATTAATGCACATTGTACAAACAATAGGAGGGGCAGGGGGCGAAACAAGAGCCCAGCAGATCAGTCTTGCCTCAGGGCCTCTGAGCAGGTTAACCCACGCATGTATGCCCAAGTCTAATGCACTGATGCACACATTGAAAAATGTGTCATTGACCAATAATCCAGTGGTGTGTGGTTAGAAATACTTTATCATTAACAATAAAGTTGACACATGACCTCACCCATCACCCCCTCTATTTAAAGGGGAACTTTGCGCATTGTCAAAATTTATTTATTTATGGTAGTCTAAGACAGTCCAAACATTGGTAAACATTTAAAACCACAAAACAAAGTGCTAAAATTCAAATTTTTGATGTCATAGGGTATGAAGTCTGGAGCTGTTCCAGACAATAAATGGTCAAAGATGTTCTAGATGACACCAAGAGCAGCCAGGGGCATGTTCAACACGTTCTCATCCCAAGTCGTCACATATTGCCACTTTGCAGCAAACTTCCGCATCTACATATTACGATCTAAGTATCTTTCTGCTGTTGACAGTCCGGGATGCCACAACTGTGATGTCAACACAAGCTGGGATAACACTGCATGGGGTTATGTTTAGGTAACAAAAGCACATGACAACCAATGCTGGAATGTCAACAAAAGAACATGTTGGCACAGAGGCTCGAGGTTAGGGGAAAGAGGCATATGGTAGAGTATGAATGAATGAATGAATGAATGAAAAATTAATTTCAGACATGTGAAAACAAGTTATAAAAAAAACCTCATGAACACCAAACTCCTTGATGAAAGTTGTGGGGTTTGTTGGACCCATCCACCATTCCTCCCGCCCTATCCTCCTTGCACTATTTATATAACATCGTTACCAGCAGTGTTTCAACCTGACACTGTTCTGTGGCCTAGTATGCACGCGCAACAGGTTCTGTCTGGCCACATTTTCAACTGACGCAGCCCTCTGCATATCATGCTGCCGTGGCAGGTGCCGTATAATAGCACCGCGACTGGTTCTGTCTGGCCACATTCTCAACTGATGGCGCCCATCTGTGTATCAGGCTGCATCGCCACTAGATCTGTCCAGCTGTGTTCTCATTCGAAGCCATCTAGGGGCGTATCATGTGGACGTGAAAGGAAGCTTTTGGTGTTGAGATTGTACACTTAAAGCTGTGATAATTGTCGATTTAGGAATGAGAATGGGCTTGAATGTTTTGAGTATATGGGTACATTTTCTGTTTCAGAACTGAGAACACTAAATAAAAGAAAGCTCATTTAAATTTAAAAAAGAAAAACATTCTGTGGGTACACAAAATCAGGTTCCCATACATTGCCTATTGAGCATATCCAGACTTAGAGATATGGTTGTGGATTTTTGAAGTGGGGCTGTATGAGATACTTGTGTATAGTCAGTGTATTCCAGACAGTAGCCGGTGGTCGGCGTGCTCCCGGTTTGTAGAAACAGACAGGTGCACACCACACAGCTCAGCATTACTATGCTGTACAGGGGGGTTAAAATGTGTGTGTTTTAGCCAATTTAAAAAAGGCCTACTTAAAAAAAAAAACAAGTTTAAGTGGAAGCTATATGGAGAGGATTTTCACTGCTTTACCTCGCTGACACAGTCTTTTCCCTTTGGCACTACATTTCTCACCCGCTTCATTTAAATCCCTCATGCCATTGTGACACTCGAAATACACTGGATTAAAAAATAAAATTGAATAATTTCTTTAAATAGAATTCGTCAATTGTCATGACAAAAATAAATAAACAAAATGAAATTAAATAACAGGCAGCATATGTTAATTTCCTTTTTAGTTTTGCTTTTAATTTTTGGGGATTTTTTTTTTTTTTTTTTACATATTTGTCCCCAGTCACACCAAAGAGTGCAGCCCTTACATTGTGTGCATTATGTCATGTGAGGCCCCAAAACATAGTATTGAAAATAACAATTTAAAAAAGTCTTTAAATAGAATGGTCATAACATACCATGAAAAATTAACTAATGTAAATAACAGGAAGCACATATCAATAACCAATAAGAGTTATATATAAGACCAATACTGAAATCTGAGCATATATGTGGATTCAGCATGAGGGAAAAAATTAAAAGAAAATTAAATAAGTAAGAAATAAAGCTAAAGAAAGTAAATATATAAATTGTTCTGACAATCTGGAATTACTTAAGAAGTAGACCTTACCACCACTTTAAATCCGTTTTTTGTTGCATTATTTCTTTATATAAAAAATGATACATTGTTATCAGTCCAATAACAATCTAACAATCTCCACCAGTCTCATTCTTCCTTTGGATTTCCCCCTCAGTCTTACAAAAAGCATAATAAAGTTGTTTTTTGCCCTCCTGTCTGCTCTGAACAGGCTGTACCTAAATGTTCTCTGCAGCTCCAAACTGGAGAGGCGCGCACCTGATGACACAGCAGTCTGCCGCTCTCTGTCTGCTGCTGCGTCATCAGCGCACCACGCAACTAACACTGCACTGCTCTCCCACCATACACCTCTTAAGTCTCATGCCTCCATCTTCTATTTTCTCTTATTTTAATTATTCATTTTGTTCCTAAAATGCGAGCCCATCAGAGCGCAGGGATCCATGCAGCGACTCTTTTCCAGGTCACAGTTATTACATAATTCATCACCTCTCTGCAGCCTCTGGGCATCCAACACTCAACCTCGTGTAACATAATAACACCAACCCAAATTAAAAGTCACAAATGCTGCACAAAATACCGGGTCACGCGCTGTTTTTTGCTGCAGCTGCTGTGCGCTGCACCGACCCGTCCCGTCTCCGCCGCTGGCTGGCATAATTTGCAGACAGCAGGGGGGGGAGGAGGGGTTTACTGACATCAGCACTGCCGCTCACTCCAGCACCGAGCAGGCTGCCTGTCTGCTGGACCAGCCACGCCAAACATTTCTCCTGACGGGCTCCACGGATGTCTGGGCTCGCGCTGCGGGGTTCGGGTAGTGTGGAAGCGGACGGTTCGCGCACCGAGGCACCGAAGCTGGACAACGGCTTGTCCGGGCAGTTTGAGCGGTGAGTTTGCGGCGTGTTTGCGGGCAGACTGGCGCAGGGGCGAGTTTAGTCGGGCACGCTGTCTGTCTGAAGTTGATATTCGCCGCGTCACGCTTGGTGTAACTGATAGTCTGAGCGTCTTTCTGCCAGCATGCGCAGGTTTTCCACTGCATTTTTATTATATTATTGTCTAATTTTTATCATTTCTATGCACTTAATTTAAAGCTTTTATCATGCTCTGCCTTAAATGTATCATTGACATTCAAAGAATACTTTATAATTCAATGTTTTCTTTCATTTAATTCCTAATATTTCTATCAAAGTGTGTGACATTAACCCGAGAACTTCATTTTAAGTTTGCAGGAGCGTCTGTCTGCTTCAGGAGGCTGCACAGACAATAAAGGCAAAGCAGCAGAAGAGTGCACGTAAGGACGCCCCGAATGAGAAGCCAAATTCTGCACTGCAGTGGATTTCCTCAGGTGTGTGTGGACGTGTGTGAGTGTGTTTAAGTGTGTGTCTGACTTTAGTAGACTCAATGGAGGACCCTTGTCATTAACATTGGGAGAACCTGTGGGAGCTTTGGGGCATCGTGTGGAGGTCGCCCCGTCCTCGAAAACTGTGCCATCCTTCAGCTTCAAGACCGTCCAGCCGACCCCCCCCCCAACTCCCTCTTTTTCTTTTCCCATCAGAGTAACAGTGAGTGGCTGGTTAGTCTGTCTGTTCATTCAGATCATACAGTCCTGCAGGCCTCAGACTGGAGAGCTGTGACTGACGGGTGGATTTTTGACGAGCTGCACGGATAGCTTACCCAATCTGCAGTAAAGACCGGCCGACTGTTTAATTCAGTTTCACTGAACTCTGAGGATTTTTGGATTAAGAAAGCTGAGCTTGCTCTCCATGGGGTTGTAAAACTAAAAAAAAGGTGTCACATTTCACCTCAGGGATCAGATTTGTATCATTTCCACTGTGTAATCCAACTCAGCACGACACAGCAAATCTCAGGCGTGATCACAGGTTTCCCAGGTTTTGATTCCAGTTTCACCTCAGGGATTTTTAAAGAAAAGAGTTTTCTGTATTTTTCAAGCCGTTGATTTCACTTTTAATGCAGTAAATCTCAGGCTATATTTTGGCTTCAGAACTGCCCTATAATCTCCCATTGCCATGGCATCTGACAGTTTCCAGTACCGGGCGCTCTTTGAGTACAAACGAGAGCGCGGGGATGACATCAGCCTCCAGCCAGGTGACCTGCTTACAGTCCCCAAGGCCTCGCTGATGGCAGTGGCGGGGCTGGACTACCAGGATGGAGACGAGCGGAGCCCCAAAGGCTGGCTGCACGGCACCAACGAGCGGACCAAGGAGAAGGGAGACTTTCCAGGGACTTTTGTGGAGTACGTCGGGGTGGTGAGGGTCAGCCCTCCTGCGACTAAATCTTGGACTAGGCCTGTACCGCCAACCCCAGGTGGGGCTCAGACCGCTGTGGGGGCTTCTGGAGCTGCTGCTGCTTCAGGTAAGTGCTGCCCACATGCACACAACAAAACACACCATGAGGATGTTTGGGTTCTCTTTTTGGATCTGTATGCTGGTTTATCTGTTGGATTGTAACCAACAGCAATCTGTTTTTCATGAAATGCACATAGCATTTTGTCTTTTTGGCTGTAAAAACTGATGTTAAACGTCATTGAGTGTCCAGTTCCGATGTGAGCTTTGAGTATGGTGTGCTTGGTGCTGTTTGCTTGCTTGATCAATCTGCGTACAAAACTGCTGTGTAACATGAACTTGAGTTCATCATGTTCAAAAGGTTTGAAATGGAAAGTTTAGCTCGTCTCTTTCACTCTCAGTGGAGGCATCTGGGCTGATCAGAACTGGCCTTGGGGTTTCAGGGACCCAAGGTGTGATTTTGATTTGGTGGACATCCTCTGGATCTTGATCTTCTTTACACCTTTACAAATGCATCACATTCAATATGTTTACATGCACAGTTAATCGGCGCTATCATTCTAGCTGCATTAGGCCATTTAATCGGACTACTGTCCTTGTCCCAGTATACAAGCACTGGTGGAGAGTCCATTTATTAACAGAAGGAAGTCCAACTTCACGATGGCAGGTGGTGATATGCCTCCTTTCAGCTAGTTGCAATTGGACCTTCTTCCAGTTGACCTGTTACCTCACATAACCAACAAGTTAGCAAGTGGCAAACAGGTTGTGTTTGTAACAGTGAAAACATGGATAACTTTTCGGCACTGTACATTTTGTGTGTACTCTACCCTTTACTTTATAAATTTGTTGTTTTGTTTTCCCTCCTTCTATTGTTTTTCCCATCTTTCATCTATAAATTTTTGCTGTTCTGACTTCTGGGTCAAAGCCTGACGCAGCAACTAGGAGCACTTGCAGAACACCTAGGCTAGTTCAGGTTTGGTTGAGGCGAATACACTGACGAGTAAATTGACCCCCATCCGCATTATTTAGGTGTGTTTGTCCGACTTTGGGAAAATGGACTCAGTATGATTTCAATTGGAGTGACATGTTTACATGTATTTTTAAAAGTCCACTTGAATACAGTAATTCCACTTTTATAACATCATGTAAATGTACTGACTTAAAGCTTTCTGTGCCTCATGGTGGTCCAGGGAAGTGTGAGGCCTGAATTGGTTTCCTTTTGTGCCTTTGCAGCTGTTCTGGATCTTATTTCAGTAGCTTGAGATAATGTTTTTTCCCCTGTTTTGCTTATAAAATCAAAAGCCATACTTGTTACCTATGCATTTGCATTCAAGAACCTTGTGAGACTCACAAGTTCACCTGTGACTTGGGAACAACATTTGTTTTTGAGACTCTTCCACTGTTGCCAACCTGTGTGTAAGCATTGCTTGCAAATCACTTGTGTGTAATGGGCTGCAGGGGCCTCTATTCCCGGTTGCTGTTGCTAATTGTGCTTTGAGTAAGAGGTGCATTTATCCTTAAAAATGACAACATCAAGTATGCTTTTCTTGCCAGGTAACATACTAGAATTATACAGTTTTTGAGTGCAGTCTTTACAAGCTCCATTACCTTACCATTTTATCCTCAGTTTACACAGAAATGTATTCTGCATCCTCAGACAGCTCCACTTGTACATAAATGAGACATACAATTGAGGATGTACTTCAGTATCAGCACATCATCAGCATAGGCCAGTGTTGGGCGCCTGGTGGCTCAGTGGTTAGAGCAGCGCCCCATGTGCAGAGGCTGTGTCCTCATCGCAGCGGCTGCAGGTTCGAGTCCGGCCTCTGCCCTTTGCTGCATGTCTCCCCCTCTCTCTCTACCCCTTTCATGCTCACACTGTCCTGTCGATTAAAGGCAATAAAAGCCCCAAAAAATAATCTTAAAAAAAAAACCATAGGCCAATGTCATCTTTAAAATGAATTATTGCAATCTGGCAATGTGCTTTCTTATTTTGCGCAATGAATGAATATTACATACATTGAAAAACATTGTATTTAATATCTCTGACTGTTGGTGGGACTTCACAATAGGAATGTGCATTACATGACGTTAATTTCACGACAGAAGAGACTTCACGATCACTAGAATTGCTATTTTTGGTTCCTGCCTGGAAATGGCATCTTAGGTTATGAACCAGTTTATTTTGGGGCTTGCTTTGAACAGTTGAAAATGAGGTGTGGTAACCAGAATGGAACTCATTCCATGGAAAAGGGGTATCTGAGGTGTGCATTTTAAATCGTGGACAAATAAAGCCAAAACAATCCGTAGATGCCACTAGAGACGTGATGCTGCAAGAGAAACATGGAACATTCGTCTGTTTGTAGTCACCTTCACTAGTGATTAAAAAAACCTTCTCCAAGATGTAGGGCGTAAATACAGCTTGAAGCTTTGGGACAAATGTCCCTCTCTTTGGCGGAAGAAGGCAAGTCTATTTATGTAGCACATTTCAACAACAAGGCAAATAACAGTGCTCTACATAAAATATCAAAAACATTGAGATATAGTGCAAAAGAAAAACAGTTTGAAAGGACATTTAAATACAAATAAAAAGTGGGGTTAAAAAATTAAAACAGGCAATTTTTAGACAGGTGTAAAATATAATAATAACACTTACAGTGCAGTGTAAGAAATGACTAAATATTTGAAAGTAGCTGTTGTAAAATTTTGTAACCATACCAAAAAATACAACTTGCTTCAAATTTATGTTTTTCACATGTATTTGTATAACTTTTATTTGATCTGTAGGCTGTGCTGCTGTTTACTGGAATTTCGGTTGCCTACATTAGAGGATGTTGAATTCACTCTTAATACTGCCTTTTCCCATCACTCGTCAGTCAAATTAAACTAAAGCTCCATTTCCCACTTACCCCTAACCTTTATAAGAGCACGCTTGATGATGAAATAAGTTCATATAAGGCAGACATCCGACTCTTGTGTGTTGATGAAGCTCCACCCTCCAGCCTGTGATCTATCAACTGCTGCATGAACTGTGGGAGCAGCAGATCAATGACCATATTTCCTATTGACTCTGCAGTTTTCAGACATGTTGTGGCTCCCATTTGACTCTCACTGTGATCCAGTAGCTCTCTTCAGTGTATCCATAGACTGCTTTGATTACATCAGAGTTTATGTTTATTATCTCTAATGATATCTCTTGGTGATGATCCCGCATAGAAGACAGAGTACATATTGCACACTGGCGTGTGAGCTGTGAGTATCCGTTTAGTGCAGCTGGATTTTTGATGATTTATTTAGGACTGAGCAAAAACAGGCGGTAACGAGGATAAGAGGGACTTGAGCCCTAAATGTAAAAAGCATTGCAAAACAGGCTGCCCCACTTAAAAAGCTATTCTGAAGCCTGCAGGCTTTGATTACAATTTTACAGGGTCGGGGTGGTTAGCTCTGTTTTAGCCCTGCTGCAGAGTGAGTTCAGATCTGCTGTGTTTATGGCTCTTCATTTGCTAAATAGGTCAGAGCAATGTTCTCTCCTCCCCTTCCTCCGCCGCCTCTCTGCTCTCTTTAATTGTCTGGCTGCTCGTCTGTTTTATTGGTGGGTTTGGTACGTCTCCTATAAATAACATCCCTACCGCTCCGGGCTGGGGCAAATGTCTCATTTCTATATGTCCTTGCTCGATGTGCTGATGCTGGTTATAACACGTGTACTACCCGGGCCACTCATCCCTCCCTCTTCGACGCCATCCATCCATACATCCATGCATCCATACATCCATCCAGAGTCCTGCAGCCACACAAGGCTGTATTTGTCCTGAATAATTGATTGGCTGACGCACTGCTGGCCTGACATGCTACATTCCTACAGTCACAAATCATCAGTAGTTGTGGTGGTGAAGTAGCAGCAGCAGCACAGGGAGGCCTGTGCACAGGGAAGCTAGCTGATTTGCATCCTCCATAATGCTGACACTCCGGCACGCCCTGCTCTGTTTCAGCACTTAAACAGCACTCCTGAGGGTTTTTCTGGGATTGATCAGGAATCACTGGTTGATTGAAATAAAATGTGTGTGCATCTGACCATGCAACTCACTATGTTCAAATTAAAGGATCTCTCTGCAGATTATTTTGCTGAAAATCATAGTTTTTGTTTGACAGCAAATTTATAGCACACTTTGTTCCATCTCTGGGCATTGTGCTCATTTTAGTATCGTAATACATAGTCACAGTCACTTGTCCATCTCAGTTCACCATTGCTATTTAAATGATACACATTCACAATTTGTCAGCATGTGCCATTGCATGCGCTGACTTTAAAGAGTGTAGAAACCATGTCAAAACAGCAGTATTTCATAATACGTGTAGTGTAGCATGGTGTAGTGTTAAATGTTCTTTGAGTGGTTGGAAGATGACATCACGCCTGCAGCATGTTCACAAAATACATTTTTCGCTATTAAAGAGAAAGTGAAGTGCAGAAAAAAGGTATCAGTAATGAACACCAGGTATCAGTGCCCGAATCTTTGAAAATGTTAACGACGCCCAAACCTTAGCAGTCAGTTCCAGTCAGAATATTTTGCTGCATATCCATCAACACTCTCAGTATAATATCTTTGGAATCAAAAGTAACTGTGACGAACAAGTACATAGGCCCTAGATCTGTTTAACATTTCCACCGCAGACAGTACTCTTACATGTGGGTGGGGTTTTGTCACTTGCTTCTCCATCCAGCAGTACTCGCTGTATTTCCTGGTTCACAGATGATACAGAGTGAAGTCTGCTCTCCGTTTATCGTACAAAGAAGGGGGCTCCACAGCAGCATTTTGGCTGGAGTGAGAGTCTCTCTATGGGATATTTATAAATAGCTGGTTTGTGCATTGACTCCTTGTCAGGCAAGAGCAGGGGTTTAGTGCTGCTGGTACACACAGGAACAACGCCCCAGCAAGTTTTTTTCTCCAAGTGAGGATTAGAATGCAGTTCTCATAATCAGGTCACAATTAATGTAAATCTTCCATTTCACTTGGAAGATCCACTCACCGCTAAAAGTGTATGTGATCCAAGAAAGACAATAAAAACAGATGACGTGGTCAACATTGTCATATTGAAATTTAAGGTGTGTCGATGGATTCATGTCGACAGCTCAACATACAAATGAGCATTCTACTTTTCTCAGTCTCCAGCTGCTGCTAGAGGCTGCAAAGAGCCTTTCATTCTATAGTTATGTTTTACTAATGTATGAAATTGATGTCATGGTATTAACAGTGGTTAAAGCAGCCACAGCTCAGCCTTAAGCACAGAGTGTTTATTCTTTACTGATCAATCAACGGACTGTAGTGTTCCTCGCTCCACCTTTTAGTCCTGGATCTGTGTGCCAGATACCCCAAATAGAGGTTGACGAGAAATGGGGAGCTAAAGGAAAGGTCCCAAAGGTAACACCCACAACTTTTCATAATGGAAATGCAAAAAATGTGTACCGAAGTTAAGTGAACTGACCTGCATGGTGGAATTGCAGCTTAGGTGGTTTTTGGCCCCTGTACTCCACATGTCTACTCTACATGTTCTTTGGGAAGATACTTAACCCCAAATTGCTCCCAATGTCTGTGCCATCAGTGTGTGAGTGTGTGAATATCTGAGCAGCTGGCAGCTTGTATGGTAGCCTCGGCCACCAGTGTAAGAATGTGTGTGTAAATAGGGGAATGGGTGAATGGTGCTTGGGTTGAAAATCACTTTGAGTGGTTGCTTAGACAAGAAAAATGCTATATAATTTCCATAGCCATTATACTGTATTTACCCTTCCTCTCCTCCTCCTGTCTTTCCTTTGCTCTTCTGCCACTTGTCCTCAACAGTTCAGCTTTCTCCCAGCGGTCGTGCTGATTAAATCAGGTGTGATACCTAATAGCTCTAACAGGGCTCATAGCACTAATCAACGCGTAACACTATCTGACACCATGCAATTGTGAACACCCTGCTACATTTCCCAACCTGACGCCTTCCCCTTCCCCGAGGGGAGCTGTTTGCGGGCCCCATGCAACATTAATTATGACAGTAAGCTAATGAATCCCGGATGGTCTCCTCGTCACTATCTACCCACAGGTATAAGAAGAAATGTTAAGGTAATCAGAGCTCATGCTGAATCTAACAGGCTAATCGCATGTAGTGCACTGCTCGGCTGTGATAAGGCAGAACACGTCTTTTATCTCCTGATGAGTCTTGTATCTCACTTCACTGTGTTCCTCTTTTATGTAAATGAGGGATGCAATTAGATGTAAACTGGGAGACTAGACATCACTGGTTGGTTCTGCCCAAAGGCTTTGATTGGAAGAGCTGGTCAAGTAAAAGAAATGTAACACAACCTCCTTCATTTCATCACCACAGAGAGGTTTAGTGTTTGACACGAACACGAAGGCCTTACTTCAGAGCAGGAAGTTAAGGGGTTCTTTGTATGAACCATTAAACCAAGTCTGAATCCTCAAACAGCTGTTTGAAGAAATGAGGACTGGACAAGATGTCTTCACCCTGAAGGTCTGAATTTCAAATAGGTTCTCACAAAGATGTACGTACATAGATACATACAGGTAATAGAGGTACAAGACCAGACACATGCACTCTGGCCTCTCTTTTTAAGTCACTACGTGCTGGTGGAAAGACCTGAAAAGTTGGAGCAACCTGAAAATAATGTCTGTTGTCCCTAAACTGGTGTGTCAGTTACTTTATCTGCAAAATTTCAGTTGATTGAATATTGACTTTGAATCATTTATACTTTGCCATTCTTTTGATTGGGACATAATCTTAGGTTTATTTGGAGACTAATTCTGCTATGTCTTCTCTTGTCGTCCCAAAAAACACATGAACTCTCGAGCAAACAAACACAGCTTATGCCGCTCATCTCCTCTCCCACTCCACCAACATTTGATCTCCTTCATGTTGCGGAAAC
Organism: Plectropomus leopardus; assembly: GCF_026936395.1. Classification (NCBI taxonomy): domain Eukaryota; kingdom Metazoa; phylum Chordata; class Actinopteri; order Perciformes; family Serranidae; genus Plectropomus; species Plectropomus leopardus. The sequence goes on from NC_142180.1 coordinate 5,061,659, forward strand.
CAGCCTTAATTCAACAGTAAATTGTACATGGCCTGTTAGACACTAGTGGCTCCATTAGTCCATTTATAATAATATATTGATCAAGTTGTTATATTGCATATTACTAATGCAATATAAGTTGGATTTTGTGCTGTGATGCGGTCTGCACAGGTTGCTGATGTTTTACCAGAACGGGTCATATTGACAAATGTTGGTTCAGCCAGTTTGCATATCTCGCAAAACCTCAAATCATCCCAACTCTACCGAGCGGCTGGCAGACGGTCCGTGTGGAGAGCAAAAGAGGTGTGTATGGCTATTGTCTGTCAACGACTCAACTTTTTCTTGTTTTCTTTTTTTTTCTGTTTAAACTTACCTGCATTCATATGCCAGGGTTTTCCACACAATAATTTGTTTGTGGTGGGCTGCAAATACATGAATGTATATATTGTTTGCTATTGGAATGTATATATTGTTTGGTTATTTATAACACACATAGGGCGGAGATGGCAAAACGGAACGTCAGGCACATTGAAAGTGAAACTTAACTGTTCATTCTGCTGGCTCATGGAGAACTCCGCCTGCTGCGCTGAGTTCACAGACCTGCAAAAACATCTGAATTTAGGGACACACGGGCATTTAAAAGAATAATAAATATTTAAATAAAAACTGAACCTGACTCCCCCAGGAAAAGTGTGCAGTTAAGAAATAGTAGTTATTCATATTAAGCATCTATGCATAATATGAAAGATCTGACATATTAAAGATTTATTTAGATGAAAAAGATAAAGATGAAAAGTAAAATGTCATTGTGCTTTCAAACTGAAAACATGAAGACATGATTCATAGGACATGAGGCTGGACAAAGAGCCTATCATTACCTTCAGGTTGGCCTCTGCTATTGTTTGTGTTTTACCTGCCACACACACATCAAACAGAGACTGTCAATAGCAATCACAGTTTTTAATTGAGGAGCGAGCAGCTTGAGTGTATCCGTGTCCTCAGAGGTGCGTCCGTGCCGTGCAGGGCAGCTGATCAATGTGATGAGGGAGGTGATGAAACGCTGCTTCACTTGATAATGACTGAGAGATCAAACACAATGAGAGAGAGACGGGAGGGACAGCAGGAAAACACACAGAGCAGTAATTACCAGCCTCGCAGAATGTCTGTGTAATGACGAGCGTGGATGTGTGTGTTCGTCTAGGTGTGTTAGCGTTGGCAGCCTGTGATCAGCTCTGCACTCGCTGCTGTGCGATGAGTTCAGGGGATCGATGATGGCAGTCTTGGCCTAACAAGCTAACCACTTTAAATGGCCTCATTTGTAGGTTTATATTTAGTCTGTCTCTTAGCTCTTTGTTTGGACTCTAATGGCCTTTGATGTGTTGGTGAGTGGATAAAATCTGTACAGCGAAGAGAGGAGGCACTGAGGTGTGAGTGTTTTTATACTGAAGGGATTCTGCCATGTGAAGGGCAGAGTGTTCATGTATCAGTGTGAAGATGAAGTGAGACAAGAAGCTTTGTTGTTTCTGTCAGTGAACTTTTCTCTTTACCTCCCCCCTGATTTTAGTAACTTTTCCCTCCATTTCCTTTTGAGTTTTAGATTATTTACCTTTTAACTTCTGGAGTCCTAGCACAAACTGTCTGCACATTGCAAGCTGTCTTTTTTAACATTAGGCTGGGAAATTGTCTGTATCACTTTTGCCCATGTACAGAAAGAAATTCATTGTCTGAAATTTAAAAAGAAACATTTTGAATATAAATCAGAGACTGTCTGATCAAAGAATAAGCAAACAAGAGTATGAATCTGACTAGGCTTGGGAGGTATTAAGATATTCCAGGGTGTTAAGAAATCTGGAAGGTATGTTTTTAAATATCTACAGGCCCTCCTCTTTCTATTTAACTCATTGTATGTAATGCACAGCAAACACCACCAGAAATCATTCTCTGGTCTTTAACAGCTGAGCTGAAAGACACAACGTCACCTTGTGATGGAGGGAGAAATTACAGGACTGTAAACAGTTGGTGGCCAGCAATGGCAAAGAAAGACCGTAGGGAACAAAGGCATGTTTTTACATCTAACTTGGTGAATTAAGGATTTATTTTGACCAAACCGGAGTTGTTGATTGTTGGAACAGTGGAATTACTAACTAGGTTTCTAACAAGAGCAACCAAGACGGATTTGGTGAGTTTTATTTTGTTTCTGTCGAGTTTGAATGACGCATGTTTTATGAGGCAAGTGGGCCTCGTCAGTCTTCCGTGACCCAGAGAGGTTCAAGTGCTGCGTACTCTGTAATATACTGTATACCCAGGTGAAATTTTATGAACATATGAAATGTTACATACCACCCTGACTAGTTTGTGGCGTCTTTACTGTTAAAAGGTGCGCTCAATAGGCATGCTGAGCACTGAAATAATAGTCCCTCATCCTCATAAAACCAGCTTTTGTTCATAAGTGGCCTCATCTGCTTATGCATGAACACACAGTACATTTAAGGGTCGCAGTTTGGGGCTTTGAAAATATTGTACCCTTACATCAATATCTAACCAAATCTGGTGCCATTAGTGCATGCCCTTCCTGTTTACTGTCCTTTTCTATGTGTGTGTGTGTGTGTGTGTGTGTGTGTGTGTGTGTGTTTCAATTTTTTTTCCTCTTTTTCTCTGGAGATGACATGTGTCACCCATGTGGAAATGTTGTGAATTGGCAGAACATCCTTTGGCTGCCTCTCTCTTCCTGGCTGTCTTTGATTTCATTCCCTCCTTCGTCTTCCATCTGAACAAGTCATTTAGTCTGTTTTTACATTCACAAATCTCACAAACTTATGCACTCTTCTTGATGCTAGTGCCACGGCTGGCCTCTGATCACAGCTCTCCTTTCAGAAAAGTGACTATTTTCTACAAAATTGTTAAACCCCTTATTTTTTATTGAAGACAGGATGAAATATTCTCATTTTTGATTTTTCTAAAATTTCAGAATGAGAGATTGTTGGCACAGTAACTAACACACACACACACACTCACACACACAGACTGATGCCCTCCTGCCTGCTTTAACGTCAGCATTGCAGTGCTTTGCGGTGCAGTGTGTTGGTTATCCTCCCTCACTGCGACTCCATGCGGAAGGATGCAGGGCTACATGCCAATTAGGGTGTCGTAATGAGTGTCTTAACGAACTGCTGCAGCACAAGCAGTCTGCAATTTATTCTGTCAATCACACACACACACTCACTCTACACACTGCCAATGCAAAGGTCATACAGTACATACACAAATAGAACTGCCTTTTAAAGTGCAGGGAGATAAATACAAAATCTCACAATGGAATACTGTCGGTACATTTTTTCCCTCACCTAATGTTTTTATGTACAAAATTTAATTCAAAAAGTTTTCATATTTTTCATGTCATTTTTAAACAAAGTAAAATTTACTCAGTCATCTTGATCTGCTCAAACAATAGAGGTCAGCTCTCAATAAAACACAACACAACTTTGAGTCTTTTTTTTAGTTAAAATAACATATTGTTCAAAGTCCCAAATAATCTGTTTAAAAAGAGACTTAAAGTTTTGAATAGTTTTATTGTGTTTTTTTTTTTTTTTTTTTTTAAAAGCTATACCTTATTAAGGTTAGACAGTGTTTTATATAAGTTAGGTTATGGTGGCATTTCTCCTTTACTGTAAATTACTGTTTTTCTACTTTGTTACATTTAAAGAGGAAATATTATAAAATTGCTTTACAACATCCATCTAACCACTGCAGTTACTGGGTACCTCAAATTTGGATTTTTACATTGTACATGAGAGTTCGGTTAAAAGACCTGCTGTCAGCTAAAAAAAAAATAGGAAGTGAAAGTCAACATTTTAACAGCTTGAGGAACACACCAGAGACGTATGCAGGAAAAAGATTTATTATAATAACATGTAATTACACCAAAACATATCCATACTTCAGCGTGGCCCTTTCTCGAATGACAGAGCATCTTCCAACAGCAGATAATAGACGGGAGGAAAAAGATAGAAAACCAACAGAAGTGTGATGAATAATAAGAAGCTGCAGTTAGAGGCTGCCAGCCAGATGCCATGATTTATACATCACGTTGTTCCATCCAAAATAAAAGCTTTCTTTTAGCACTGTGAAGTATCTTTTTACTTTAATCTCTCCATGCCAGCAATATCTGTGGCTATGTGTTTTGGTTGTCCGTCTTTTCATTCCATTCTCATGAACGTGAAATCTGAAGAACGCCTCAAGGGAATTTCTTCAGATTTGGCAGAAATGTCCACTTGGACTCAGATTAAAGTGATTAGTTTTTGGTGTTTAGAGGCCAGTTTTTGGCCATTAAATTGTGATGAAATTTTATTTTAAAAAGGTCAGAGGTCAGCTTCACTGCGACAGCATAATGTAAATTTTAAGCAGAGACAGTAGATAAACCTTAAACTTCCGATTTATTTCCTGTATCTGAGTCAGGTGGGTTTGCCACTGCCCTCCCCCTTTAGGAGACTGACGGCAGCCCTTCACTCCAAGTCTCCAAGTGAACGAGAGTACAGATTGTGACCGTTCCCTTCGTCCCATATTCACTAAAGTTAATACTGGACCCGTTTGTCACAAGCACCAACCTCTCTAAATATTCTGACACTGACACACACACACATTTTTTCAGACAGACAAATCAGGAGAAAACTGTCTATTTTTGCAACATACTTTCACGAAATTTGGCAACTGACTTCAGATGATATCAGAATTTAAACTAGCATATAGAAGTGAGATGCAAAATAAGGAACAAATATTTACTTTTTACTGTATATACTGTATTGTTCTGAATCGTATTTAATCCCTTCACATGACATTAGTACACTTTTAAACAACCACAGCCACTTTGGAGACCAGATGCAAATGCCATTTTGGTGTCATTGGTGCAGAATGTAATGAGGTATTATTGCTGTAAGTGCAGCTTGACTGATTCGCTTGGCAGTATTTTTAGTTCTTCATCTTTCTTTCTTTGTTTCTTTCTTAAATATATATTTTTGCTCTGCTCTTTTTATTTCAACATCCAAAGCATTTGAGTACTCTATTTGTCCCAGCACTGCATGCTAATGTCTTTAATCTCTCAAGTGTTATTGTTTGTGGAGGCGGTGAGATTTATTGTCTCTGTTTTGAAAGTCAATTACGGAGGTCCACACAGCGCCTGGGTTAAATTGATGAATAGGGTGGAGCTGCACAGTCGTTCGGTGAAAGGAGAAGGTGATACAAATAAACACGGCATGAATAAAACAGGAGCAGAGGATCCTGGGAGACCGCCAGGATGCAGAGCTTTAATTCTTTGATGCTGCCCGACAGTGACCCACCCACCCAGTCTGTTCAACTGCAGATCCAGACTACAGTGGCAGTTCTGGGAATACATCTGTGAGAGGTTCAAGTCGCAGTGTGGGGAGCTGCAGGAGGCTCAGCAAAACGGACCGTCAGGGAGAGCTGTTGTCAATAAAGCTTTTATTTTACTGGCTGCCTAATTGGCCTTGGAATCACTGCGCTGAGCTGAGGGCTTCTCCCCCTGAGCAGAGGAGGATTAACTTGTCAGCAATAAAAGAATAAGCACACAACAACACGTACTATATGCTGCCACAAAACAAAAGCAGGCCTTTTTGTTTTCTGTGTGTAATGCAAACAAAATTTTAAAAAATAATGTGATTTCAAAGGAAAAAATATGTGAAGTAAACATTTAAAATTTACTTTTGTCTTTCTTTCTGTCATGCTTTTCTGCCCTACTCCTTCTTTTGTTTGTCATTCCTCTATCTGTCCGTCTGTCGGTCCGCAATTATGCCATGTTATGCCAATTTACAGATTATTAATAAACTTCACTGTCAAAAATGACATCAGTACTCTGAAACAGTTGACTTAATTTGGAGTTTGATAACTGTAAATTACCCCAAGCATCTATTTCTGCACTATGCTCTGTTAAAATTAAATTTTTCATATTGTGCTTATTGATCAGTTTATGAGCCAATACTGATGTCCGTGATGGGCCAATATTGGCTGAAAAAAAAATCAGGTTGTCATGCAATGGCAGATGTATAAAATATTGTAACTTCATCTTTTAATGCAGTGTGGAAGTCAAGGTGCTCAGAGAAGACATAAAATCGAATTGATAAAATTAAACTGATAAAGATCAGTCAAGTTTTGTTTAAACTGAGCTTTTTCTTTTAAGGGAAATCTCAACAGCTGCTTCTAAACTTTACTAACAGCTCCTACTCAGATTCCTGTGTCAGACCTTTGTGCTAACTTCCTGTTACTTGGCACCAGATTAAATAGCTTATGTAGAATATAATATTATATATAGGCCAGACCAAAACTTCGTCTTATCCAGACCGGTGGCCAAGTTGTAACAAAATGTAAGAATAAGAACAATATTTTTTAAGGAGTAGTGCTGGGCAGTTAATCGAAAAATAATCGAAACCGACATTTAGAACCTCTAGCTGACATAATCTTGCCCATGTTGGGTATTTCAGTTATTTAAAAATTCTGTTAACCCTTTCCTCACCGGGGCTGCAAACTCCCACGCATCTGCTGTTCATCTCACGCTTTTGGGCTCTGTCTCACGCTCTCATGACACTGAGGAAAATCTCACGCCAAAACAAAGCGAGGGCAGAAGTGTTGAAAAATAATGTAAAAAAGTGAACAGCTTTGACTCTAGAACAGCTGAGTGTTTAACAGCCACAGCATTTCATCATCGCAGATGATGGTCCGACAGCAGCACAGTGAGACAGACAAACAGAGCGCAGCTTCTCCTCAAAGCACCAAAGTGTCTGAAACAGACACATTTGCAGAGGTGGAAAGTGATTTCTTTAGACATCTACAGACTACTTTGTGTTAGTGTCACGTATAATCAGACTTTGGATGAATTATTTAAAACTCCAGGACGCATCGCTCCGTGTCTCATCCAGCCGCTCGCGCTGAGCTCTAGTTATTATTACCAGGGGCAGATGTAATGTTTCGGGGGCCTGGGGCCACAGGCACATTACCTTATTTTCAGCCTTTCTCTAACTGGGAATGTTGGCTGGCTGTTGGCAGCTGTAGGAGAGGTAGGCCTACTCAAAAGTTTTTAATTCCTGAGTAAAATGATTAATAGCACAGAAATTGAAGAAGAGTCCTGCAGTCAGGAGAGGTTAGCCTTTTATCAGCACAGTGTGCTTAAATTTACCTGAAGTTTGTTTAAGATAAAGCTTTTAATTTTCATACAATGCTGGAAAGTTTAACAAATAATAATAAATCATATGTTTATTACACGCCAACAAACCATGGTTACATGAAACTGTGTCATTGAACCATGAGGGCAAAAAACAAACCACAAAAAAAGCAAATAATCATTAATTAATCGTAATCGAGGTCAAAATGTTCAATTAATTGTGATTCTGATTTTAGGTTGAATTTTTATGTGAATACTAATAATAATAATAAGGATGTTAAAAAGCTCCACATTTCCATAAATAAAAACAATGCTGTTGACCCAAAGGACGTCAAATTTAAAGTTTTTTTCCAGTATAAAAAGTCTTAAAAAATATGTGTATGAAAATGTATAATAAAAAGTTGCATCTTGATTATAACTAGTCATATGACAGTTACTATCTTGAGTCATCGATAAAATGTGAGAAAAAAGTTGAAAGAAATTGCCATTGACATTTTATTAAAGATACTTAAGTCAAATATTATACCAAACAAAGAAGACTTAATTATTTGGCGATTGTCTAAACTCCCCTGTATTATTAAAACCCCCAAATGACCTGAGTGTCATCTCTCACAGCCCTGTCTGTTTTTAAAAGCATGTCTAACTTTTAAGTGACTACGTCTTTAAGCCAACAGCAGGGACTTAAAAACTGACGTGTTGCAGATTTGTTCAACAGTGGTATTCCTGTTCATCCTGCAGAGTTCCGTACTCAAAGCTGTCAGAAGCCCACACTCTGTTCGTAAATCCTCTCCCTCCCTGATTCGTGTGCAACGGCTCGGGACCAGGTTTTATGTTTAAAAAGGAATGAAAGGGTGAAAGGAATCGCTCTGACCAGAGGAGACCTGCTTTCTCTGCTGTGTCCCCCCATCCTGGAGCCTGTTTATGGGCACCTATAAAACCACAGGGCTTTTTACGGCCTCCTCCTCCTCCTTGCTGCGTTTTAATGCCCTCTGAAGTCTATCGATAGACTCGGGGTACAAGTCATTTGACCACTTTAATTTCAGCAGTGGAAACGCTGTAAAAATAATTTAAGCAGCTCGTTTTTGTCTCAGAGGCAGTAATGCGTTTCGGGGCATCACATTTATGTAGCTGCAAGTTACTGCAGTGTTGGTATTAATGAGCAGTTTACAGGGCTGCTGCAACACTTTCTCACACAATGTCAGATAAAAGATTTGCATACGTGAAAGGTTGTGAAATCATCTTGTGTCTTCCATTATTCATGCTTGCACTTAAATTTATTTTATTTTTTCTCCTTTTAGCAACAATGTAATTAACCTTAAAGTGGTATACAATCAAAATTACAAGCAACAGTTAATCATTTAAGGCAAAGACAGGCAACTTTACTGCCACTATGGAAATGACTGATGATAACAGTAGAGTAAAAGTCTTCAGTTTCACTCATCTGCACACTCCTCATCCATTAGTCAAGTGATGAGCTTATTGATGGAGCCGTTGACATTAATTCAATTGGCGATAGAGAAAGTAATGCACAAAAACACACTACATACGCCATACTAAATATAAACCATGAAACATAAAGAATAATGAGTAAAGTAGTCTTTGCAGGCTCTCTCTATAGGCTGCATGTTATGTGATGTCCTGTAGGAATAAATAATGTAGAAACTGTTAAGGTCATGGCATCATCACATCACTGGGGTTCATCCTCCGAGGGTCAAGAATATAAACCAGAAATTTTGCCGATTTTGTTGAATATTTGAGTCAGGAGCTCTTGTGAGAAAATAAAAATGTAATGAAATTTTATATAAATTCAGAAAAAGATTTAATTTTGATCATGTTTTTTTTGTTTTGTTTTGTTTTTATATATCACTCAGTTTTATCATTATGTTCTCTCTGAATTTGTAGTTTTTGGCAGGTCAGTTCTTTTTTCCTAAGCAGCAGTTTGTGTAGTTTGAGTTGCAGGGTGGATAATTGATAAGTTGTTGGGTCGGATTGAGGGGTGGGAGGAGCAGCCACTGCTGAGGCGAAGGAAAGCTATCTTTCAGATCCAGCACAATTAACATTTAAGTTTCACTTTCACTATGATTTATGTGTGATTAAGTTTCACTGTCGCTGTGATGCCACGGTGGACACAAAGAGTATAGAGCTGGATTAAGAGCAACTCAAAGTCAGACCAAAATATGATCAAATGGTAAAACTAGTCAGTAATGATCAAGTATAAATCAGGATTATGTTACTGCCTTGCCTATTGCTCTCCTAATATTTTTTCAGAAACATATTTTAGTGTCTTGTTAAGCTGCAATATTGAGAGGACAGGAAGTGGGCACCATTCTGCTTCCTGCACAGTGACAACGGAGGCTGAAAACTGAGACAAAAAGGAAAAACTAAGCAGCGGAGATCAAATATATAAACCGTTACCTAATTCTCGCCTCAAATATTTTTAGACACGTTTTATCTTACTATTAAACTGAAACAAGAGATGTGGCTGACTGCCATTGTTTTACACAGACTGTTCCACATTACGTCAACTGACAGTGGGAGTGTTTACTGGTGTGATTTGGTGCTTAGCATTCTGGTAGGTGTACGTTTTCTACTTCTTGAGCAAAAGCACATTGTTTTTTCAATTTTCTCTGCTCATGCAGCACTAATTCCAAGTATTTGCTCTTTTCCACTACAGAGACGGCCCAATTTCTCTCTCTGTCGCTTAATCAAGGTTGTTGTGAATGTTGAGCTGTTGAATGATGCTACATCATATCTGCACTGCACCTGGTGAGTGCAGCTCATGCGGGGTCATCATGTGTAGAGGGTGTAACAGAGGGCTTTAGCCAACAAGGAAAAGTGTGGGAAGTGATAAATTGGAATGTAAAAATCATACAGTGCAGCAGATTTAGAGGGATTAGACCAAACACACACACACACACACACACACACACACACTTATCCATTGTCCATAAACCAAACCTCTGTTCTCAATTGAGCCATTGTTTCAGTATTTGAGCTGATGAGAAGAGCACTGCAGTGCTTGGCACCACTGGTACAGAGGCAGAAAGAGACAGTGTGTGTGTGTGTGTGTGTGTGTGTGTGTGTGTGTGTGTGTGTGTGTGTGTGTGTGTGTGTGTGTGTGTGTGTGTGTGTGTGTGTGTGTGTGTGTGTGTGTGTGAGAGAGAGAGAGAACGCCACAGAAGCCAGTTGGCATTGTGTTTTGCCAACTAGAGAGCTTTTGAGTTGAAAAGATGCTCTGTTAAACCAGAGGAGCTTGTCCTTTTTATAAGCAGATCAATTAGATCTTTCTTCTCTTGGCAGATTTCAAATGTTATGACAAATGTGATGACTCAGTTATATGTTGAATTTTTACAAGATGCAGCACATCTGTCAGGTATGATCTAGCAATTTCCGTTATTTTATTTTATTTTTTTAAGATAAGATAAGATAAGATATTTTTTGGGCTTTTTATTGCCTTTAATTGACAGGGCAGTGTGAGCATGAAAAGGGGAAAGAGAGAGGGGGAGACATGTAGCAAAGGGCTGAGGCCGGACTTAAACCCGCGGCTGCTGTGGCGAGGACACAGCCTCTACATGGCTGCCGCTCTATCCACTGAGCCAGGAGGTGCCCCAGGTAATTCGTTTTTACGAAATAAATGCAAAATGATGCGAAATACAAGAGGCCTTTCCTTTTAGTCCGTTTATGTAACAAATGTTTTGCTATATAAATATCTTGCCTTTTATTTTCTGTTGACTTTACTGACAGCCAGCCAGCTAACTAGTTAACATGTGGAAACTTAGTGCCCGTTGCCCATCCTCCAGTCTCCACTGGTTAGCGTTGGCTGCTCTGCGATGAGCATCACCTGGGTTGGGTGGGAGCTAGCTAGCCAGTGGCAGGATGGTGTTGCTGCTGAAACATGGTAGCCACTCTCTGGCCTCCCCCCATATAGCTCAGGAGAGTATGTGGCTTCATTTTGAGCAATAAACCCATTTAGCATTGTTAACTATGTCAGCATCACTAGCTGTGCTAACACTGCAAACGGGGTTAACCCGTTAACACCTGTATCAATATCAGTTTTCTTGTGCAGAGGGTAAAGGAGGTCAGTGTTTGTCTTATGCAGCAGTTTGTTCTTTTCTGCCCACATCCAGCCCACAGATCAAACTGTTCATTCTATCAATCAGCTTTCATTTTTCCAAAAAGAAAAAGCTCAGGTCTTCAAAAATAAATAATTAGATAAATATATAAAAACTGACTGATACTTAAGCATTGTGTCAACACACACAGGGTGGCTTTGATTTAGGAGGTAGTGTGATCGTCTACGAATTGGAAGGTTGTGGTTTAATCTCTGGCCTTTATAGTCTATGTTTTGAAGTGTCCTTGGGCAATACAAGCAGCTTATACCTTGTATGGAAACCTCGGCTTTCACCACCAGTGTATGAATGGGTCAGTGGTGCTTCTGTTGTATAAGGCTTTGAGCGGTCGCTGAGACCTGGAAAGAGCTGTACAAATGCAGTTCAGTGCCACACACACACACACACATACACACACACACACACACACACACACCTCAGGCTTCAGTTTATATCTTTCTCCAAACATTTATATCCTGCTGCCATCCAATGTGACATGAAAGCATTTCCAGTCCCTCCAGTAGGTCATCCAACACGTGAGAGCACACTCAAGCACAGTGAAAGTGTGTTTGCTTACATGGGACACATTTTGACATGGCAACCCCACACATGTGTGTGTTTGTACAGGCGGGTGAGGTTAAACACATGGCTCTGAGTTTACACAGTCAGTGTCATTTCAGCCATCAAGCTGTCCCCTCGACACACACTATGTGCACTAAGAGAACTCACAAGCATGAGCCTTAATTCTGCAATTGTGATCTGTGGTGATACAGAGAACCAAAGCAGTAATGTATCATAGTGCGCAGTTTGTTCTCACTTATGAGCAGATGGATTTGTTTATAATGTAATGTTGCCCACAGCTGCAGCATACTTGTATTTTAGTATTCTACTTATCTTTTGCTGTAATTTTTTCAACAAGTAAGAGCAGCTACTGTAGCAGCAAGGATGGCGACAAAGATGGGGACTTTTCTTTTTCTTAAATTCATGTGTGCCTTTGTTTCATTCTGTGTCCCCTCTCTAAATTCAGAGGTTTCTGCAGGTCCATGAATGCAGCATAGGTGGAGCTCTCCATAGGTTCCTTTTTTCCATAGCAGCAATTTGTGACTTGTGGGGTGTTAATTGATCTGTTGATCCGTTCAGAGTTATCAGATCAGATCGATGGAGCAGCTGCTGCGAGTGAACTTTTAGACCCAGCAGAATTTCACTTCCAATGCACCTGATGTTCTGCTGCTCCATCTGTGCCGAGAGTATGCTCTGCCTGGATGGTGCATGTTCTACTAGGTGAACTACAGGGGTGCTCCAGCTTTCATGTTTTTTTTGCATTAGAACCCATGTCTGGCTCAAATTCTTATAACACAAATAGTTATATTGGATTGTTTTTGAAACTCAGCCTACTGTTTTACAGCATTCTCATTCATAATAATTGTGAGAGAAATTTTAGAAATTTTATTTTGCTGCCAGTTGGCATCATATGACGAGCAGTTAGGATTGTGGCCACTGCACCAACATCACCTCACAGCCCACTGATGCTTAGCTCTTGGTTCTGGGACTAGTTAGCTATTGTCCCTTTTTTGATGGTCAGTTTAGGTTAGGTTTTGGGAGATCTGAACTCTGGACCAATTTAAGCTAAGCCATCCCCAGTTAGCAGCAGTCAGTGTAGCTTTGGGCCAGTGCATCTGTCATCAGTAAGGATGGGGATCAAAATACGGTGCTATTGTGGACCCTGATCTGCTTTTTTCAAAACCTGAAAATCAATTAAATTTGTGCTTATCAATGTGGAGTCTTGGGAGTCCTATAATGTAACATTACATCTTGAGTCGAGTCACATCATTTCAATCCAATCACTGGTCCGCATACATCGATTGTCCAATAAAGTTTTTGAATATAATTGAATTGCCAGCCAACAGGTATTAAAACAGATAAAATCTGGTGGTCAGTGGCTTGCGAAGATGGCTCAGTGTGCAAAGAGTTTGCCTACATTTTACCAAAGCAAAATACAAGGAGCAAGCAAAATGCAATTTAAGTTGCAAAATAATTTCTTGCAAGGAAGGAACACAACCTTCATTGCTCAGCACATTAACACTGTGTATCAAATTAAACCTCAATGCAGAACCTTTCACTGTCTTCAGGTTGAAAAAACGTCTTCAGCTCCGTCAGCTGCTGCTGCTGTTGCACAGCGGGCACAGTCTTCATCGTCATCAGCTCACTTCAGCAGTGGTAAGCACACCCAAACTTTGTGGCAAGTCCCATAAGTTAGTAGTAGTTGTGATGTATTTAGGGCTGGGGTGATGCGTCTACGTAATTGATTACGTAAATGCGTCAATCCACGTAACGTGCATTGAAGCGGCACACCGTTTCACACAGTGCGCACCATGAGAGCATGAGCAGCGCCAAGCGTATTGTTTTTGTTTTCAGCGCTCATGTGTCAAGTTAGAGCGTGCACACTGCTCGCCCGAGCAGCGCCTGTCAGGCGCATCTGAGCTGCTACCAGTGAAGACTGGGCTATTACCAAATAACATGTTATGTTATTTGGTAAATTCATAATGTTAAAATGTTATTTTTGGTAAATGTGTTGTTATATTAATTGATTAATAAAAAAAATAGTTAGATCAATGAAAAAAATCAATTGATTAATTGATTATTTGAAAAAATAATTGATAGATTAATCGTTAAAAAAATAATCATAAGGTGCAGCCCTAGATGTATTGCAGGTAGGCTCTGTAAAAATGACTTTCAGGCAAAAGTACGTAAATAAAATGTCATCATGATGTGTTCAAACGTAACATCAAGAAAAAGAGAAAAATATATTTTTTGCTAGAAACTTGAATAATACAAGAAAGAAGAAAATTAGTTTTTCCAGCAATACAAAATGGATAGTAGAGATGGCATTACAACCTTTTTAATGTTCTGTCATGAATAGAGATGGGGATTGTTAGTCATGTTTTTAGATGATTAGCAAATAAATTATTGTATTTTAATTAAAATATTTACTAAAAAAGCTATTATATTATTTAAAAAAAAGCTATATAAAAATCTTGGCATCAGTAATTTTGATTATGTGTTATAGGATGCTTGGAGCTCATGTTAGGACGTTAAATAGGTCATTCCACAACATAACAGAAAAGTATCAATTGTGGTATTGAAAAGGAGTCTCAATAATGGTATCAATATCATAACAATTAACGATTCTCATCTCTAGTTATTACCAGTCTGTTATGAATGCTGCAATAGGGCTATTATTTTCTAAATGACGTTAAGAATGTTCCAGTTTTCAGCCCTAGCTTTGTGCAAAATGACTAACTGGCAGACCTAAAAGAAGCACAGGCGTCACTACCACCTATTGCCTGAAAACCACAGGCATAGTGTCATTAGATCTGTGATTTTTGTCAGTGACATACGTCACTGTTCTATAGCTTGATAGAGCACCCTAAAAGAGCTATAATTAGGTAAAGCTGTGTGTTCTCTACTAAATCATGCGGAAATGGAACAGTAACACAAACAGAATGCATCACTTTACAATATGGCAACCATTACTCATTTCTACTGAGCTTCTAAAAAAATCAATTTTCAACATCTATCATCTCATAAGTGGCTTTTCACAGTTACCTTGCATTTTACTTCATCACACTTTCATTAATCATGAGGTTTTTGTTTCCCAACAGTTTATTTATCTTCATCTTTTCTGTAATAACTTCTCAGTAGATTTAGTTAAGTTGTCGACATGTGTTGGGAAACATGGGAATCTGAGATGCTGTAGGTTGTGGGAGCTTCCCTGTGACAGTTCTGCAGTGTCAGTTGAATCTGTGTGTGTGTGTGTGTCTGTGTGTGCGTGTGTGTGCGCATGTGTGTGCGTGCGTGTGTGTGTGTGTGTGTGTGCGTGTGGGTGTGTGTGTGTGTGTGTGTGTGTGTGTGTGTGTGTGTGTGTGTGTGTGTGAGAAAACCAAAGCATAAACACAACTGATGCCTTATGGCGAAAGGTGCTTTAATACACATTCTTGTTTGTTTGGTTTTGAAGGTCAGCGTTTTGCTCCTCCTGACTGATTTCTTTTTGCCCTGCCTCTTCTCTGTTCTGCGTCCATTGTTCCCCGTTCCTGCCACGTCTGTAATTTGAGTGGAAACATTTTCCTGTTGGCCTTTTGGAATTCCTTACCTTGCCTTTTCCTGGTCACGCTCAATGGCTTTACACTGATGCATGTATGGAGGCAGGTGTGTGTGTGTGTGTGTGTGTGTGTGTGTGTGTGTGTGTGTGTGTGTGTCGGTGTGTGTTTGCTTCACTGACTGACTCGGTGTCATTATTCCCTCTGTCACACAGGGACAGGACGTCTTTATGGAAGTTTAATGACTCTCTGCTGCAGCTGACTGATGTCATCACACAATCACCATCATTTATTATACATAAGTAGTTATAATAACACGCTAATTAAGCCTGCTAATTAATGCATTAATCAGCAAAGTAGAGCGAACATGAACGCTCTCATCTTCACAGAACACTTGAACAATATATTAACACCTTCTGGAAGAATTAAAGAGCCTTTCCATATAAACATACAGTAGGAAAACAGGTTCCTTGCAAAGGTAGCTTTTTTCTGATACTAGTGTCGAAATGGTACTTTTTAAATTACCCTGGTTTGCGGGCACAATCCCAGCAGGAAGTACAGTGATGTCTCGGCAAAAAAACAATTTCTTGATAGCCTTGACCTTCTATTAGACATTTATGATCCCAGAGGTTTTTGTAGCTATGCTTGTAGTTCAAGCATTATTATTATTCTGTGAAAAATCGCAACTATTTTTTAATGCATTAAACTATTTTTTTTCCTAAATTCATGTCTCCTATTTGGCCTCAGCTGTATGTAATATTTTATAGCTCTGTACCTTCATGAAATTTCATCAGGGTTTATGGTGTATGGCGGTATAAGTGTGCGGCCAACGGCGAGTGCTCTGCTTAGTTTCAGCTTTTCAGACTAATAAATACACAATACAAACTCACAAAATGTGAATAAAAGTTATATTCTCACAACTATTTTCTTTATTAAAAAGAGAAATACAACTTGCTTCATCGTGAAACACACTTCATTCAAACTCAAAAGAAACAAAGTAAAACAGCAATAAAACTCACCCAAACTGTCATGGTCACTCTTTCTAGTAATTTATTTCGTAAGTCGACTGTTCCAACAATCATTCAGTCATTTCCCATGGTCTCTTTACTGTTGCTCGTTGCCAGCCGTTTACAGTCCTGTAACCTCTCTAGGGCTGCGACAACACGTGGACGTAATTAATTACGTGAATACGTGGATTCACGTAACGTGCATCGGCGCATCGTACCATTTCACACAGTGCGCTTAGTGAGAGCATCGTACCATTTCACACAGTGCGCTTAGTGAGAGTGTGAGCAGCGCCGGGCGTGTTGTTTTTTGTTTCGGTGCTCGTGTATCAAGTTAGAGCGTACACACTGCTCGTCTGAGAGAAATGGTGGCTTGCTGTTTTTTTTTTTTCGTTTGTTGACTCTATACGAGTTTTGTTGGACTGCTTTATTTCTTCTCCTAAAAGTGACTTGAATTTTACATGGTTTTATTTTTGGATTGCTAAATGTAGATTGCACTACATTCCTTTTACTTGAGTGGAACAAGCTCTTGCATTAATTTTATTTTGGAGAGACTTTATATCAGACTGTAAAACACAGATTACCAGTGAAGACTGGCCATTTTTTTTAGAGAATAATGCCCTGCAGTGTATGACATGTTTTAAAATGTTATTTTCATTAAATTTGTTGTAATATTTATTGAGTAATTAAAAAAATAATGGTTAGATAAATAAAAAAATAATCGATAGATTAATTGATTAATCGAAAAAATAATCGATAGATTACTCGATAAAAAATATAATCATAAGGTGCAGCCCTAAACTTCTCCCTCCACCACTTGTATTTATGTACCTGTATTTATGATGCTAAAAACATACCTTTTGGCTTTCTAAAGTCCCGTATCTTCTATCTCCACTTCTAGGTCTTGCCGTGTCTTTCAGCTCAGCTGCCTGTTCCACCAGTAGAGACCAGAGACTGAGCTCTGGTGGTGCATGCTGTGCAGTACACACAATGACTTTGATAGAACGAGGAGCACCTGTATTTATGACGCTATTTAAAAACACACCTTCTGGATTTCTAAATACCCTGTAATACCATAATACCGTGATACTGTCTAAGCCTAGGCCCCACACAATGTTTCCTAATGACTTTCACCATCATCATTAGGTCGAAACTTTGGTAAAATTCCAAAACTACCATTTTTTATATGTACTTTAGCACAACTGCCAAGGATCAAAAACCACCTGTGAACTACCGTTTTTGTCACAATCTGATTCTCTTGACAATGTGCATTCCAGCCTCACAAAATTGCTTGCATGGCTGTGGCCTCATCTTCATCCTGTTCTATAATCTGTGGGAAAAACGTCACCTTTCAGCTCCGCAATCAGCTCCCACTCTGCTGGGAAGCGTGAGACACGGCTGCGCTTACAGCAGCAGATAACAGATAATACCTGTATTTACTGTCTTTGTTTGGGATACAGGCAGAAATGTGCTCTCTTTGTCTTTCTCTCGCTCTCTCCGGGCTCAAAATCCTATTTGCAATTTTGCCTTCCATATAACCTTTCTACCTCTGATCATTCGGATTTTTATTCCTCCCTCCCTGCCTCCTTGAACACCTGAACACAACGCCCATTCAAATCTGTGGAGGGAAAAGAGGCGATTTTAGCAGAGTTGAGGGACTATAATTCCTGAAATGAAGGGCTTACATCAGTAGATCTACAGAGCGCAGGGAGCAAAGAGATAATTATAGATGAAAAGTAACATTCTGTAGAGACAGTCTAATGTTTTATTAATGGTGGAGCTCACAGATGAGAGACATATTTACTGTCCAGTCATTAGTCATTCCTCTTCTCTCTCCTCCTTTCCTTCCCTGTGTGTCTCTGTGGACTTTGTTCTGGTCTCATTTTATTTCTTTTTCTATTAACTTCGGTTAAATTCACTGCTACTGCTGCTGCTGCACTCCAGGGTAAAGCTTAGCTGCCCCTGGACAGACACACACACACACACACACACACACACACACACACACACACACACACACACACACAGCTTGCTTGGTTTGATCCAGTAATTTCTGGCTCTGTTGTATCTCTGCTCTTCTGTTCCAGATCTCCCCTCATCACTCTTTCTCTTCTTATCTCAATGTCATTTAGTCCTCTTTCTATTTCTCCCCGCCATCCCCTCGTCCCCCCTCTGGCGTCACAGTGCTCCGCCTGAAACCAGTTTGAATTAAAATTGGATGACTTTCTTGATTTTTGTTCACTTTGGAAGAGTGTGTGCAGATGAAATGTGTTGAAAGTTAAAAGACGGGGAAAGTTTCTGTGAACTCATGAGCCCTTTCCTCTCATGGAATTCCAAGTACATCAATAATCTTTGTGAAGATGCATGTGGTGCTGATTTTTATGTCTGGTTGGGTGTTGGTACACATAGAAATGTGTCCCTAACACCAAGTTATCAAAAACTGTTAAGTACTGAAAGTTAGCACCGGCTGTCTGAGCAGATTTTCATTTTTTTTTTTTTTTACATGCCTCCACACCAGCGATAGCCCAGGCTGGAGCCACTTTGCATTTATGTCATTCTTATTAATTAGATATCTCATGATTAACGTCTGGGAATGTCTTCAAACTGATATGATGTTGGTGGTCAAAAATCAAAGGTGAAGGTCACTGTTGACATGTTTCTCTCATTCTTGTGAACACAATATCTTACGTATACTTTAAAATACTTTAGAATTTTTATAACTTTGGCAAAAACTTTGGAGTGGACTCAGGGATGAGCTGATTAGATTTTGGTGGTCAAAGGTCAAGGTTACGGTGACCTTGCATGTTTCATTCTTGTGAAAGCAATATCTCACACACATCTTGAAATTTCTATAAATTTGGCTCAAGCGTTTGAGCGCACTCAAGGATGAGTTGATTAGATTTTGGCAGTCAAGGATGCAATGACTTTGAATTTGTCTCTTTCTTGTATATGTGATATTTGAAGATGAGTTTGCTTAATTTTGCAGAAATGTCCATTTGCACTAAAAAAATGAACTGATTAGAATCTGGTGGATAAAGGTCAAAGTCACGCTAACCTCATGAAACATGTTTTTAGCCATAACTCAAGAATTCATATACTCAAATTTTACACAAAACCTGGGGTCAGCCAATGCCTCTACTTTCCATTTTGAGTTTACATAAACATTTTACCTTACTTAAGCCTCCCTTTACTGGCAATGGAGTTTCAGAATTGATTTTGATTGAGTTTTATTGATAATGTTAAAATCTAAACTAGGTCTGACCACAAACTGCAGCCTGAGGCTCTCTGTCTGCTCCTAGATTTAGATTTTGTTTGTAACTAAAGATGACAGAGTGTTAGTTTTAAATGCCTTCAGACATTAATGCTTTGCCATAGAAATAAGGCTTTCTACCTCAGTGTCACTATCAAGTTTCTTAAAAGAAAGGGTAAAGTACCAAAATTGATGCAGCAGAACAAGAGGTTGTCTTTTTTTATTTCATATAATGTTCTTCTGTGGTCAAAACTGTTGCCCACATTAACCACAATGCAGCTTGACTGCTGGAGACGTTGGTGAAGACTTGGGTATTAAATGCTAGTAGTTTAACTAAAAATGGTGGTGCCCTGCTCGTCTGCAGCTGCAGTGGCTCGTGATAGAAACTGAAGTGTAGCCTGCAGCTACAGAGGTTTGGTATACCTACACATGGTTGTATGCTTCCGAGCACTTCATTCTAAGGGCCCTGACGTGCCAAGCCTACGGTCTGCTGTTAGTCAATGTCGGGCCATCCAAGTAATTAGTAGAACTTGCTTACAAGTCAGCACCATTCAGTGCAGAAACTTGTTGCTTTGATAGCTCACCAACTCCTTACACAAAACCTGTTTGACCCATCAAGGTCCTGGCTCAGCTGGCTATCAGCCTTGTGCTTCTTTAATTCTTCCCAGCGCCTCTCTAACTGGCTCTTGGGAAATTTTTTGGAAGACTCAGCATCAGTTGGATGAGCTGCTGTGGTCAAAATGTCGACAAATGGTCCTGATGATGCTAATCAGGAAGTTCTAGAGTCTCTCCAAGAGACTGTCTTGGCCCATTTGAGGCCCTGAAAGTTGAAGGAAAACAGAAGCGGGAACAAATGTTTGGAGTTGTTCTCTTCTCTTTCACCCAAGATGAAGTGGAAAGGACATTTTTACCATGAAGGCTGAGAGGAAAGAGCTTGGCCAGGTCCAGAAAAGCACTTACCTCAGACTTTAGTGCTCTTTTTTCTTGGTTTATTGGGAGGGCATTGTGCCACAGCAGTCTGAAATCAGAACAACTGTTAATGTACCATGTAGTTTGAGCCTTTTACCCGGGACTCTGTGTTTAGAGCAAAAACATACTAAAGCAGCAAAGACTCTGCTTGCAGGTAACTGTTAGAGCAGCTGTTTGGAGCCTGTTTGCAAAGAAATCCTTTTTGGAATAAGCTTGGTCGTGAAACTGCCTCTATGGGTTACATCGAAGTACATCAGTTACCAGATACTCACCGCACAGTGTTGTTACCATTTAGAGTTAGGCCACCTGCACATTCCTGTAGGGGGGAGGCAGTAATCCTTTTTACTCAGAGATGGCACTATAAGGCAGCTACTCAGTCCCTTCTTTAGTCCTCTTTTGCATGTTTACACAGAACCAAATTACAGCAGCAACATGTTGTTTTTATCTTTTCTGGCCGAAAACAAAGAAGGGGTTGGCAGCTTCTTTTGTCACAGACTGTTAAATGAACAGATAATATTGGCTCATATTGATCGCAGAGCCCTAAATCGAATCGAATCGAAATTGTATCGTGGTAGACTTTGTAATATCTGCAAATATCATATAATTGTCCAAAGTATCGATTTAATATTGTATCGTCAAGAAACCAGTGGTTTACACCCCTATTCAGTATATCGCCCACCCTAAAGATTCGCCTTTATTCTGAAATTCTGTGTAACCGTCAGATAGTGGCAGGTAGATGACAAGCAGCCAAGAGAAAGACGAGGCGGATATAATTGTGGCGGTTCGTCATAAATACACAAATTTGTGGTAAACCCTGAGGTGGTTCTGTATATCTGACTAAACCACCTGTTGGTGGTTTAGTCAGATATACAGGCCTCCATCAACACATTCGAGCATCTTTGTTTCACCATATACAATATTCTTTAGTCCCTGCAGAAGCATGCCCTTCCCCGGGAGCAGATTCTGGTTAGAACTGCCCATAAATCAAGGATCTCAATTTGTGATATTCAACCCAGACTGGCAGTGTCAGAGTGTCTCTCAGGCGTTCCACAACTCTTCCTCCATCACTTCATCTCCTTCACATCTCCATCATTTCTCGTTTTGAGCAATCTGACCCCGTTTCTCACATCCCCGACTCCCTCCCCTCTCCTCTCACTCACTGCCTCCGTCTTTTTGTGCAGTCACTCTCCTCTCCCTCCACTAATTATTCTGTCCTGCTGGGCTTCCTCTCTCTAACCTCATTTTCTCTTTCTCCTCGCTCGATGGGGATCTTCCTCTCTGCTCCTCTGTTTGCTTATTTCTTCTTCCCACATCAGAAAAGTAGCGCACAGTGTCTAAATATGATGTGTAAATTTGAGAGATGCCTTTTTGATTACATGCATGTTTGCCGCATGCAGTTGTCTCTTTTTGTATGCGCGCGTGCATTTGTCACCCTGTGTTAGCCGACTCATGCATCTTCCGCTGCGTGCCCGCCCACAGCGCCCATGAGAGATTCAATTATATGCTGTTTTAGGACACACAAACGCCCGTGCACACACACTTTAAAGGTTCATGTTATCCACCCACATCCCCCCTCCGCCCAAACACTCCCTCCATCACTTCTCATTTAATAAAACACCACTTCACTACCCCATTACCTCTAAAACAATCTCTTCCTCATTTATCTTTTTCTCTTCCATTCCTCCCTCGGCCTCTTATCTAATCGTACCTCCAGCCCGTCTTCGCTCTCCTCTATGGAAAATTTTGTTATACATCTTGCATTGGGCCATTTCTCTTCCCATCTATCATTTCATTACTTAGCTTTTAAAGCAACCCCCCCCCCCCTTCTCCTCCTCTCTTTCTTTCCCTGCTGCTTCTTTTGTTCATAATTCTTTTTCACTGGATCCAATTGTAGAAAAATGATCTGTTTGACATGATTTTGGAAATAGAAAAAGCAGGAGCAATATCTGAGCCATCTTTTCAACCTCAAACAGTCTAATTCCCTCAACTTTAAACCCCAGAAAAGCAGCATCCATTTGTCTCCCGCGCTCTCGTATCATTCGTCTTGTCTCCTGAATAGTAAGTCTATCTTTAAATCCATCTTTCAGAGCTCTTGATCTGTGGGTAATTCTGAAATGGAAGCTCTCGCATTTTCCTCTGTGACCCACATTGATCAGGCTGGAAACCTAACAACCTGCAGCCCAGTAAAGAGCGGCCTTGATGACAGCACTGGCAGCCCTGTGCACGCATCAACCAGCTGACTGTAAATCTCCACAAATCCACAAGCCCTTAAGGGTAGTGTTTTTCTCCAAAAAGGCCCAGGAAAGCAGCTGCAGCGCCATTAGATACTGGCAGCAGAGAGAGACAAAGAAAATGAGCAAGGTATTAGAGGGGATGGAGGTAAGGGTATCTCATCACGGCCCCTGCTCTCCACACAGGGCCAATCGCCGTCAATTACTGGAGTAAGCAAGTGAGAGACGGAGGGAGCGTGAGAAAAGGAGGGATTTCTGAGCCCCCGCTCGCTGCAATCACTGTCATAAAGAGCGTGGGGCAATAAGGAGAGTGTCACAGCCTGACAGCAGCTGGGTGAAATTGCTGTCATTAAACACTCAGAGAGTGGCAGAGGAGGGATGAATCTCTGTCCGAGTCCTTCTAAATATGTCCAACTTTTACAACCATATACGGCATCTTCCAGCTTTGCCAGTCTTTTGTTCTTTTTCGTCTTTCTTCTCTCCTACTAGTTTTTTTTTTCCCAGAGCAGTCCCTAAGTTTTTGCCCTTGCATGTGTTTCTGCTCAGAAAGACTTTTCTTTAACAGTGTTTCAGTGGGAAATATTGTACTCTTGATTTTACCATTGTAACTGCTATAGTTAGATTCAAATTTTTACTAAAATGAGCTCTATCTCCACTAGCTGCAACAGTAAATTTACACATTTTTACATTCATGTATCAGAGGTTATGATCCTTAAACCCCATTCAGAACTCAAATATGTTCCAAACACAAAAAAAATTATATTTTAATAATGGATTTGTACTCTAAATGCACCCGCCCCCCAAAAAAATCTGAACTACGTAAATAAAAAAAACATAAATTGGAAAAGAAACCCCCCAAAAAACCCCAAACAAGGCAAAACAAGATTTGTGCTTTAGAGATAATAATTTTGTGACATCATTTAAAAAATACAATCACAATAAATATATAGTTTTCTTTTTTCTATTTTTATTTTTATTTAATTTGCTAAATCTACTAATTTCCTGCGTTTTTTGAATTTTTTTAAAATTTTTTTTTACCAATTTGTTCATAACATTTTTTTTCCAATGTTTTTGACAGAAATCATATGTTTGATATTTGGAATGCAAAAACTTTGTAGCACAATATCTTAAAACTGCTCAGGACACAATATAACCTTACTTTTCTAAGTTTGCTTATTCACAATGGCTGAAGAGGATTTTTAGGAGAGCATCCTCGACCCACACGCTCTGATAAAGTCACCACATAGGTAGATACATGTTTTGTTGTGCAGCCAGGCTTTTCTTTTTTTTAATGAGACAGTTGGACAGTTTTACAAAGTGACCCAGTGAGGAACAATATCTTCACATCTTATTTCCATATCTTTGATATTCTGTTCATCCTGCAGCTCTCCCTCAAACTGCCTTGCTCCTTCACATTTATTATTCCTACTTGTTCCACTGAATTTTAAAAATCTCCCTCTGCTGCTGCACTCCTTTCTTCCAGCTGCGACAGGTTATGCAACCTCTTTCTCTCTTTTTTCCATTCTAATAATTCTCATTATGTATCCTTGCAGCTCCCTCTTCATCCCCTGCGCACACACACACACACACACACACACATACATGCGAACATGAATAATAGGGGACTATCTAAGTGTACTATCCAAGAGGGAACCTTTATTAGCAGTCATTTTAAAATACAAAACTAGAATTGAAAATTTACTTTTGAGGTCTTCTTTCACAATATTACTGCAAATGTGATTTTTACAATTTTTTAAAGAAATTGCCAAGAGGGACCTGAAGCCTTGGCGTCTGCCTATCAAAGGGGGGACATCCATATACTGCAGTCAAACTGGTTTATCCTGGTTCTCTCACCTATAGAGTGCTTCTTTTTCACTAAAACTTCATTTGTATCTTTAAAAATGGGTATGTAAACTTTATTGCTTGCAATATATCAACATTTTTTGTGATAATAAATATTACAGAAATAATACTTGCCAAAGCAAAGTATATCTTTTAAAGAAGGCTCCCATAATCCTGTGAATTCAGTTTTATCTTACTATTTACTGTTAATAACTTTATTGTTGTCTTTGTTTTATATATGTATATATATATATATATACATATATATATATATATATATTTAGACCAGACCAATTGTAACTACCAATGTATCACCAAAAATTCAGAAAAATAAATCTATAAACGAAAGTAACATTATACATAAAATGATCAACAATATAATTACTTATTTTAATAAATAATATATTTATTTTAATTAGTTAATCACTATAAAATGATTTAACACAAGTCTGTGATTAATCCTTAAAAGCTGTTTGCTTCCAAAGAAAGAAATCAAACTGTGACATGACAGATGATGAGCTCAGGTCCAGAGAAGTCAGTGTGGCGTTTCTGGATTTTGTTGAATCTGGCTTTCACTTAGCATAGTAGGAGTCTTAAATTGCATTTATAGATGCAGTGATAGACTGTTCACTGTCAGTGGTTTTCAGTGTCCCCAAGCTCATTTTGTGATATCATGTTGGTATTTAATGCAGTGCAGCTTTATGGGTCAAAGGTCATGGCCCATTCATTTTTGGTTTTTAGCCTTGTCCCTTTTATGCAGAGATTTCTCAAGGTTCTCTAAATCTTTTCATGCTATTATGGCAGATAGTTATGGATTTGAACAGCAAATATCTTGTTTTGTAATGTATTCCTTGTGTTCACAATAGTTTTCAGTGATGGATGAAACACCTGTGTTTGTTAGTGTATTTTAGCATTATCTAATCTAGACCCCATTCAAAGATGTTTGTTTTTTTAATGACTACAGTCTGTAACACATACTACACACACTGGCATGCAGCATTGTCACAGTGCACAGAGAATTTGCGTGAAGTGAAAGGCACATAATAAATGTTACGATAAGTTCACAATGACACTCAGCTTTACAGGACTTTACATTCCAGTATTGTAAACTGAAACTTTTCTTTAGCACTTAAAGTTTAACTGGTATGTTAGTGTTTTGATGGGCATTGAAATGGTGATGAGCCACCAACAACTCATCTCAAAAACCATCACAACAGGATACACATCTATGAATGGGCCTTCATAAGTTGACTTCTGTTTGTACTCTTTGAACTTTGCACTCTAAAAAGAAAAAAAATGTCCACACTCCATTTCCTTTTGTAAAGAAAACTAAAAAAGGAAGGTTTTAAATTAAAATTATGTAACATCAAACTTTGACTTGACCTTTAAAATTGTTCAAATACTTACCTGACCAGTTTTCACAAGTAGTGAATGATATCAATCAAGTTTTCAATATACTTGTGTTCTCAGTCTGTACTTAAAGAAATGCAACTTGTTTGTTGGTGCACATTACAGAAGGAAGGTCCACCCTTGAGTAGGATATAATGACATGAGTCCACTGTTGGCTGGTACATAATGTCACAAGTTCCTTCTTAGATAGCACGGAGTGACATTCACACTCAACCATGTAAAGCACATACAAACATATTTAATAATACTTGTGAAAAAAATCTCATCTGAATAATGTTACATTTCTTCTTCAAATATGATTTGTTAGTATGTTTGTGTAACAGAATATAAAGGCTCAACTTTAGTGGCTGGCTTAACCTTTTGGCTTGATACTGTATTAATGGGAAATTGCCCATTTCTAAAATACATACATATTATTTCTATGATCTAAGGCAGTCTAAAAACATTAGTAAACATAGACTCGCTCCCATATCCAAAAACTGGAGTGCTTGTGATGTCATGTGATATAAAGTGAGAGTTGCTCCATTGATATGAAAAAATTGTGAAAGATTTTCTAGATGACACTGAGAACAGCCAGAACAATGTTATAAGTATATGGGAACATTTTCTGTTACAGAACTGACAACACCAATATAATAAAGTTCATTTGGGTTTAAGGGATAACAAACATTCTGTTGGTCCCCAAAATTAGGCTCTCGATGAGCAGAAGGAGCAGCTCAGACTTTATACTTCATGACATTACAAGTCTGAGACTTCTTTCTCTAGTGTCTAGATCAGAGATATCACACATACTGGCTGATCCCTTGGCCATGGAAAAACATACTGGAATTCCTACTTTAGATGTTCACCTTTACAATGAAGGGTTTCCCAGAAAGGACCAAAACGATATAAAGGTCAGCAACAGTATTTGCTGATTAATCATAAAAATAGATTTATTATCAGACTTTTACTGGAAATTCCCATTAAGAGTATTACAAGCACAGGATCTCTTTTACAATGTACATGTGCGTGCTTTCAATTTATATGCATAAGAATGCATTTTTCTTTTGTTGATCAACATTACAGAAAAAAGGGCCATACACATATAAAATAAAGCGGCGGTGGTCCCAAGTTGGCTGGTACATAATGACACAAGTTCCCTTTTGGATAGGACAGAGTGATATTCACACTCCACCATAGATTAATGAAAAAAGAAATAGAAAGGTGCATTTTGTAAAGAGAAAAATATCTAATACAAAATGTATCTATTCAGTAAAGCTTCTCATTGTTTAGTAAATTGGCACCAGAAATATTTGCCATTGTAGCTTTTAAAATAAAGGCTATAATGTGAACACAATTATAACTTTGTCTTAATATTCACTGTACGTGACAGATGAGCTCAGGTCCGGCGGAAGTTGGCAGTGTTTCTGGATTTTGCTGATATCTGGCTTTCACTTTGCATAGTTAAGTCTTAATTTGCATTTATAGATACAGTGATAAACTGTGTCCACTGTCAGTGGTTTTAGTGTCCCCGAGCTCATTTTGTGATATCCTTCAGTCATGTTGGTATTTAATGCAGTGCAGCTTTATGGGTCAAAGGTCATGGCCATTCATTTTGGTTTTTAGCCTTGTCTCTTTTATGTATTTCTCAAGGCTCCTTTTTCATGTACTATTATGATAGGTAATGGATTTGAACACCAAATATCTTGTTTTGTAATGTGTTCCATTGTGTTCAAAATGAATAGTTTTTAGTGATGGATGAAACACCTGTGTTTGTAAGTGTATTTAGCATTATCTAATCTAGACCCCATTCAAAGATGTTTGTTTTTAATGACTACAGTCTATAACATATACTACACACACTGGCATGCAGCATTGTCACAGTGCACAAAAGAGTGTGCATGAAGTGAAAGGCACATAATAAATAATATAATAATACGATAAGTTCACAATGACACTCAGCTTTACA
Source organism: Plectropomus leopardus (assembly GCF_026936395.1). Lineage (NCBI taxonomy): Eukaryota > Metazoa > Chordata > Actinopteri > Perciformes > Serranidae > Plectropomus > Plectropomus leopardus. Next base: position 5,089,666 of record NC_142180.1, read on the forward strand.
GGACTTTAAATTCCAGTATTGTGAACTAAAACCTTTCTTTTAGCACTTTAAAGTTTAACTGGTATGTTAGTGTTTTTGATGGGCATTGAAATGGTGATGAGCCACCAACACCTCATCTCAAAACCATCACAGCAGGATACACATCTATGAATGGGCCTTCACTAGTTATCTTCTGTTGACCCCCATTCAAAGAGGTTTGTGCAACCCAGAACTAAGTTTTATTATTGTTATATCTATTTTTTGGTTGTTTTTGATAACTATAGTTGGTAACACATAGAGTTGTAAATTAGTTGGCAAATACAGGGCTGGTATACAGCATTGTCACTGCGTAAGCACAGAGTGTGCATGAAGGCATGTGAGATTGCTAAAATAAGTTTACATTGACACTCAGCTTTACAGGAATTCTTTTACATTCCAGTGTTGTCAACTGAAACAACTCTTTAGCACTTAAAGTTTAACTAATGTTAATGTGTTTCTGATGGCCATTGCAAGTTAAAATTCAGACAACAGAGCCACTGAGAGCCAAGATGCCCTACTGCTTTGAGGGCCACTTAATAAATAATTACCTTTCAATTATTTCAGTGATATTACATACATGTGGTTATTATGTCACTTCCCAGCAGATGTTTCTTCATGTGAAAAACATGTTTAACTCCTTTTTTGAATAGCTTGTAGTCAATTGTGCAATTGACGCGACAAATGTGGAATTCTGCTTGTATTTCTACTCTTTACAGTTTAACATTATCTTACCCAACATCCACTTGTTTAACACAGGAAAGAGGAAAAAGCCATGTTTCAGTCAGATACAACATCTAGGGATATGAGAAGTAAGCAACCCTGAAGCCCAATGTGTAATGTCCTCACGCCCATACTTGACCATCGTCAGCTAGAAGAAACCATCCCCGCACTGCAGGGAATCAAGGCCTGACAGATTTTCACAGGCTGACTTGCAGAATCAAACCCCTCACCCACTGCAGGTCCTCACTTCTTAGTGGCAGCAGTCTCCACTGTTCAACACTCAAAGTTGGGATCTGAGAATCATATGGGTGCTGGTCACTCCACCTCTTCAGTGTAGAAGAAATTACATATTTTGTCCACTTCATCAACTGAAGGCCAAGTAAATATAAAAATATATCTATAAAACTGTGTGTGAATGTAATAAAGACAGATTGCTTTCTAAAAAATGCACAAAAGCCATTGAATCAAATGTACATAGATCATACAGAGATGAATAACATTTTTTTCACACATATGAATACTCAGCCTCTTTTAGGGATGCATCTTACTCCATAAATGTGGTAATTTTTCACGTGTCGGTATCATCTTTCTGAAGCTGGCATTACTGTATTATAGGCATCATTAATAATTTGTTAACTGACTGTTAATTATACTTTTGTCAATACTCCTTGATAACCAATGAAGAAATGATAACTAATTAACTTTACCCATTATAAGTAATGTTATAGATTGTTATTTTATTAGTCAAATACCAAGACTTATAAGTCTTGTGTAAATACATAAACTAAGTATTAATGTGGTTCCAACAATTTGTAAACCTTTGTAAAAACAAAAAAGTAAATTATACAATATAAATATCTCTTGGATAGATAGACCAAATATTTATAACACTTTGTTAACTATTAATAGTTGGTTTGAAAACTGTTTATAAACATTGTTTGGATGGTTTCTATAAAGTTGCAACTGCTAATGGTAATAAACTGTTAAACTGTTAACAAATACCATGTAGCAGATCTTGAAATACTATTTGGAAGACCATTATAAAGTTGCAGTTGCTATTTAAATCTTTGAATCACTTAATAAATAATGTCTTTCTAAGCACTTTTGTAAGGTATACATACATGTTTGCCTTCATTAAATTTTAATAGGTTACAAAGTTGCAAAACAACAATAACCCACTACATTTATCTTTGGCTCAAAGTTGCATGTCAACATTGACTTTCTGTTCATATATGTGTTTAAAATGATAATCACACAATCAGGACACAAACATGTACTCTTTATGTAGCTCACCTATAAAACATTTAAAAGGGCCAAATTAGTTTTACTCCATACAATCAATAACCACTGACAACATTTTTAACTATCTAAATAATGTTTTGTAGATGCTTTACAGAGTATCTAATTCTGTAGTATTGTTTTACCTCTTTAGTTAAAACAGAACCTTTTATTATAATTAGAATAATGAAATGTAAACTTGAGGCAATAACCTGTGTAATCATTAGGTAACTGAATATGTTCAACTACTTAAATATCCATAATAGTACAAGTTTTGAAAAAAAAAAAAAAAACAGTATTTAAAATGGGAATTAAAGTGGAGAATTGTATGCCTACTCCGTACAATTTCAGGGTGTTCTTCCCAATAATCCAGGGATGTTGTACAAACCAAGATAAGCAGTGTGTGCTACTTGTTAAACCCAGGATGGGGAATAAGCCACGTTTCAGTCAGTCTAAATCAGATACAGCATCTTGGATATGAGAAGTTAGCAACCCCTTAGCTCAATGTGTCATGTGCTAACGACCATCAGTCAGCTAGAAGAAACCATCCCCGCAGACTGCAGGAATCAAGGCCTGACAGATTTTCACAGACTGACTTGCACAGAGTCAAACCCTCACTCACTGCAGGTCACTCACTTCTCAGTGGCAGCAGTCTCCACTGTTCAACATTCAAAGTTAGGGATCTGAGAATCATATGGGTGCTGGTCACTCCACCTCTTCAGTGTAGAGGAATTACATATTTTTGTCAGCTTCATCAACTGAAGGCTCATAAATCTAACAATATATCTATAACACCATGTGATTGCTTACTTAATAATGCAGAGCACCACTGAATCAAATGTTTAACATCTTAGAGAGATGAACAACAATTTTTTCACAAACAAATGAATATTTAACCTCCTTTAGGGATGCATTTCGCTCCATAAACGTGCTGGTAATTTTACATGTCAGTGTCATCTTTCCTAAGCTGGCTGTTAACAGACTGTTAATTTCACTTTTGTCAATACTACTTGATAACTAATAAATAAATTGCAACTACTGATGTATGCAGCTGATACAATGACACACTACTGTTGTTATAGTGTTAAACTTTCAAAAAATACCATGTAGTGAATCTTGACATATTATTTAGAAGGCCATGTTAAAGTTGCTTTTGCTGTTTTAAATCTTACAGTCACTTAAAAATGCTTTGTTTCTCAGCGCTGTGTTAAGCATGCATACCGTTGTTTCCCCATTAAATGTTTTATAGGTTAGAAAACTATTTATTTTCATATATAGTTCAAACTGATTTATGACCAAACCTTTTAAATTTATATCACTGCAGCTCAAATGAAAAGGGTTCAGGAGGTGAAAATGGACTACATAAATTCAACATTACAGATCAATAACAAAACCTATGTTACAAAACTACAATAATCCACCATGTTTTTTCTTTTGGCTCAATGTTGCATTCTGACATTTTATTTCTGTTTCCTGAATATGTTTAACATGATGATCAGACGATCACTCTTACTCTTTAGTTTTGTTTTACTCCTATAGTTGAAACCAAACCTTTTATTATGATTAGAACAATTAAATGTTAACTTGGCACAATAAACTATGTAACATCACAATGGTTTGCCATGAAATTCATGTAATTATTAGGTGATTAAATATGTTCAAATATTTAACTATCCAGTAAAAAAGTACAACTTTTGTATCAGTATTCAAGCTAGTGGAATTTGAGTGAGAATTATATGCCCAATCTGTAAACTTTTAGGATGTTCTTCCCAATAATCCAGAGATGTTGTACCAGCTAAAATAAGCACTGTGCCACTTGCTTAACAGGACAGGGACAGACCCATGTCTCAGGCAGTCAGAGTTGGATGTAACATTCTAGCTAATATAAATTAGCATCTCTGAAGCTTAATGTGGAATGGCCTGTTGACCATCGTCAACAACAAAACCAACCCCCACACTGCAGAGAATCAAGGGCCTGGCACAGAGCTGCACACGCTGACCCCTCACCCTCTCCAAGTCACTCATTTCTCAGAGGCAACCTTAAAGGCACATGGGTGCTGCACACTCCACTCAGTCAATGTGGAGGATTGTTTAATGCTTACATCATAAACTAAAAACCCTTTAAGGAATTTGAAATTCTTCATATAAACCAAAACTGTGTTGAATAATAATAAGTCCCTCTGGTCACTGCAGCATGCACACAGAGAGATGGCAAATCATTTAATCCAATACAAAATGAGTAGTCAGCCTCTGTTAAAGACACAATCCATAAATGTGCTGGTAATTTTGCATGCCAGTACACCCATTTAAAACTCTCAGTTCCCTCTCCTACAACAGAAGACTTCAAAGGTGCGTACACAGCAGACAATCCAATCCAAATCTCTCAGCGTTATTTTTTATTTTACTTGAAAGTGAATCCTATTTTGATCCTAGTTCTGCAGTTTTTGTATTGTTGGCTGTTTTATATTTCTTTAGTTGTTTTAGTAGTTGTAGTTGTTTCGTTTATCTTGTGATCTAGTAATGTGTATATACAAATTTATCTGTCTAATGCAGATTTAGATTAATTTAAAACATTGGAGAAAATATAAACAAAACAAAAACAAAACAAAACAAGAAGTGTCATTTTGTACAGGCCAAGAGAGGGACAAAAGTGTGGACTGACTTTCCTTTTTTAGAATTTAAAGTTAAGTAAAGCCAAAAGTACAGCCAAAAACCTATAGAATTTGAAATAGTTCATCTCAGCAGTTGAACAGAGGGTTTCAGAGGTTAATCATTCCCTCTAACTGACTTATCCCTGTAACTGAGACAAACTGATTGCTCACAAAACCTCCCATATTATAAATACCATTAAAGATTGCTCTAGTCATTTATATCATGATGGGTTGTCAATGTGTTTTTCTTTGGCACAAGGGTAAAAAGGAGCACACTCTTAAACAGCAACTCAAAACTTATTCAGGTGCACGATTCAAAAAGCAATGTAAAAAAACTAAAATGATATTTCTATCTCCAATTTCCTAAAAAAATAAATAATTTTATTATTACATTTTTGTAAGATTATTTTCTTTGAACAATAATGCATCTAACTTCTTTTTTTCCTATTCTTTGTCATTTATCCATGTTGAAATGGGAATGTCACTCTATACTATATATCTAAGATGGAACTTGTGTCATTATATACCAGCCAACAGTGGACTCATGTCACTTTATACAACTCAAGTGTGGACCTCTTTTCTGTAATGTGGAGCGACAAATAAAATGGATTCCTATAGATGGGCACACATACATTGGATTTCAACCATAACAATAAATGCCAAATTCAGCTGATTCCTGTGAATTCTGGGAGACCCTGCAATTTTGTCAAATCACTGCAACTATACAGAATTCTTAACTATTTAAACCGGTTAAAATCTGATTTTCACTGTATGTCTGCCCACAACTAATCCACTCAGTTCCTCAGCTGCCCTCTAAGTATTTCTGAGTGGTTTGATGTTTTACAAAGAAGACTTTGGACCAGCAAAGCTATTTTTAAATTATTTGCTTCATTTTATGCAAATATTGGCTCTGAAAAGGCATCATTGAATGATGATGAAACTTTATTCCTTTTTTAAAAAAAATAACATTTTTGTTTTAATATTCTTTTCCCAATAGAAAAAAAAACTTTAAATCCTCAAAAATAAAACCTAAAACTTGCATGGCATTTTTTTTGCTTGTAAAAACTGTTAAATGGAAGTTTTGAGTACGTCCATCCATATTCTCAAGTGATGCTAGCCACGCAAGATGTATGCAGATGTGCCTTGTTGTCTGTCTGGCTGTCTACTGACGATATAATAACAATGCCGCTGGCTCTGTCCGGCTATGTTCTCATCTCACATCATCCTGCCATGATCAGATTGATGCAGGTATGCCAAAAACACTTGACAGAGGGAATGTATTTGAAAAGTTAACAATGAGAATGGACTGGGGTAGCTCCTTTTTTAAACACAGTGTCAAGCTATAAAATGGTAAAGACATCCACAACGGCTTGAGCCTTTATATTCAGTTACAAAAAATACATACTTACAGATCCTTTTAGAAGCAAAAAAAATTACATGATTTAGTTTAGATATATTTACAAGTAACTTGAGTCATTGTACCAGCCAACTGTGGACCCCTGTTTGCTTTATACTACACAAGTGGATCTTTTTGCCTGTAGAGTAGATCAGCAGCAAATAAAATGCATTCCTGTGATTATAGAGAAAAAAAACATATGTACATTGTAAGATTGACAGAAATCTAGTGCTTCTAGTGCATCTAAAAACTCAAAGGGAGTTTTGGAGGATTGAGCTAATCTCAAGGTTAAGTTAAATTCTGATAATAAACTAATTTAAGCAATTCATTAAAATTAGTAAAGATCTTGCTGGTATTTTCTCTCCACATTTTCTTCCTACCCTTATTATTATTATTATTATTATTGTTGTTATTGTTATTTCTCCTTTCTTTAGATTTAAAATATTTCCTTGCCCTCTGGGAAGCCGTATTGTAAAAACAGTGTCAAGCTAGATGGTTAAGCCATCCACTAAAACTGAGCCTTTATAGTTTGTTATAAAATATTAGTTATAATTATAATAATCACAGTCATTGTAATCATAGTTGAGGAATAATTTTGAATTATTTAGGTGAGATTCTTTTGTGTAAGTCTTATCTATCTCATTTTATTTATTCTTTACATGGTGGAGTGTGAGCGTCACTCCATGCTATCCAAGAGGAACTAATTGTCATTATGTACCAGCCAACAGTGGACTCATGTTGCATTATCCTATGTTTGGACATGTTTTCTATAATGTGCCCCACAAAACAAACTACATTTCTATCTTACAGACTGAGAGTGTATTTTGAAGTATATTGAAAAACTGATTGACATTCAGTGCTCGTGAAAACTGGTCAGGTCAGTATCGTCAGGGACTGAACAACTTTAAAGGTCTAGTCAAGGTCTGATGTTACATCATTTTACATAATTAAACCTAAAAAGAAAAAATCTTACTGCTGATCATTTTATGTAAAGGTTTATTCTGCTTGGATTATAGTTTTCTTGCTTTTTTTAAGGCTCTAAAATTCTGATTTCTCTCCTGCCTTCTGGGTAGCCCTTTATTTTAATACAGTATAGAGCTTAAAACTTATGAAATCACCTAAAGCCAAGCCTTGAATTTTAATGCAAAGACTAATAACAAATCACTTTTCAGGAGACTGGTGTCTTTATTAACCCTATCATGCTATTTGTATCATATTTGATACATTACATTCTATTAGTCTTCATGTCACCCACATTAACATTACTAAAGCCTGTTTAACGGCCCATCTGCAGTCTGAAAGGCTGCTGGGGAGAGGAGTGTTAAAAGCGACGTGTGTGAATGGGTCGTTCAAATACCAGCTCCAACCAGGAGGGAGAGCTCTGAATATGGATATAAACACTCACACACACTTTGGTCCCCTCTTGGCAAAATCTGAAAAATTTCACCAGAGGCCATAACACATGATTTTATGATGATTTAGAGCATGTCCAAGTGGGGACTTAAAAAATGTCCCCTGTTAGTTTTGCCGTTCCCTGTTGGTGACTGTGTAACGATGAGTATGTTCCCTGTTATATATATGCGCGAGTGCACACACACACACACACACACACACGCACACAAACAAACCCTCTTTAGTGACTAAAAGCTCATCTCTGAATCTCCCAGCAGCAGCAGCAGCAGAGGCTTTCCTCCCAAAAAAAAAAACTTGGCTGCAAAAAAAAAGATCAAACGCAGAAACACTGGCTCGCTCCTGCAGCACTTGCAGCGAGAAAAACCAGAGAGGGAGAGGGAGGATTTTGGGAACATGAAACAGCAGCGAGGGAGGGTGGGGGGTTGGTTTCCAGGCATAGGATGGGTTTGAAAGTGTGTGTGTGTGCTGTGCAGTGTTGAGTTTCTAAGCCTGCCGGTGAAATAGGATGGCAGCGTGATTAGGATTGTAGTTTAAATTTAGAAATTTGGAGATGAGGAACCTGTGTACCCAGAGGATTTCGCTGCCTCGCTGTGTCTTCTCTTATTGAAATCAGAACGGATCACTTTCAGAGGCGTACGGAGGAGTGTAGCCAATTCTTTTTTGTTTAATTGCAGCGGCAGATATGCAGAGTTTTACTTACTTCCGCAAATGTCTTTAGGGGAAGAGAGAGATGAGATTTAAGGGGATGAGAGGAAGGGATGCGGTGGAGAAGAATTATACAATCCTTTGAGGAATCACAAGTGGAAAAGAAAATTTAAAGAGAAACTGAAAAAAAGATGATGCTATTAATTTGCTCCAGGGATGGTGGGCATACAGTTTCACCCCAATCATTCAGAGCCTTAAATTTTTTAAAGGAAACTTATATTTAACCTTTTCTGCCTAGTTTCACTCAGCCTGTGAACGCAGTTTTCCTCGGCGGCTCCCGATGAGCTTGGCCTTAGCTTGGAAACTTCACGTGCTAACAGGGAGCCTGCGTTGCAAACTTGGGTTGATCAGGCCGGTGTCTGAAGAAAAGATATTTTTGGTTGCAACATGGACGTGGAGAATCATGTGTTCTTGTGATTGACCTTTTACAACCATATACGGCATCTTGTGAGCACCGACTCTGTGTGGCGGAACACAACGTATGACTGTTCATAATTGTTAAAATGCTAAAACAAAAAACTAAGACAGTGACTGTGGTTAACTTTACCCGCTACAGATCAAAGTATTTCTTTGCTTAAAAGGATACTTTGCTGATTTCCAGCAAGCTTTATATAACAATGTGGATGGTATGTTTCAGTGACTGGTAGTAAACTTCCCTCCATCTAATCGGTGCCGAGATTCGAAACGCAGCAGGATGCAAAACTTCAAAAACCGACAGAGTTTCGCTGGCTCTTAGGGCTGTTGCTAAAACTACACATGTAACTATGGTCTGTACCATTTTCATATTGCACACCACCAACACCTTTACCATGGACAAAAAGAGTGCAGAAGTGGACCAGGCAGGTGTTAAAATTAGGCAGTGCTGATCGGATACAAGCCAAGATTATGTTACTGTATTGATTATTGCTTGACTTAAATGTTTTCAGAAACATATTTTAGTGCTCTCTTTGTGAACAGAAAGTGGGCCCCATACTGCTTCCTGTGCAGTGAAAACCATTGCCAAACAAAAACCCCAGATCAAACAGTAAAAATAAGCAGTACTGATCAAATATAATATATAATCAAATAGAAATAAATATATATAAGATCATGTCTAACCAGTCGAGTGTCATTGTGTCAAAGAGTCAAGTTGCATTACTCACCATGCAACTCACTCACCTCCAGGGGAGCATATAATGGTCTTGTTTGGTGCAGTGCATTCTGGTAGTTGTAGATTTTCTTCCTCTTGAGCAAAAGTGAATGCCACAGTCCTTTTTCTTTGTTTTCTCTGGTCACATTTCAGAAGCATTTGTCTTTCTACTAAAGAGTTTCATGAAAAGACTATCTTTCCAGCAGTGAAATATTTTTTAAAGTACAGCCTCACCGACTGTTAGGCTACATCCCAATTCTCTTATTCAATTATTTCTCTATCCTTACTTGAGTTGGAAGTTGTTCTGGTCTGCCATCCTGAAGGCTGTTTCAAAGCTCTTTTTTCTGCTCTGAGGGGAGCGGGCCCTGCCTTCCAACTCTATGGAAGTGGAATACTAAATTATTTGTGTACTATATAAAACCTCAAACATCCCACTGACCCACTAGTGGCTTCATCCTCACAAAATTATGTTGTGCAGCCAAACATTGCTTCAACCCACCAAACTTTATCTTATGTTTCGGTGGAATTTACAGTGTTTCCAAAGATATCAAGGTATGTCATGCAAATATTGGGGAAAATGTGTCAAAAGTCATGCACAAAACCATAGATAAAGGAACAAAGAAAATAATTCCTCTTATAGGATGTCTCTTCTAAAATATTATCCCAACTCTCCCTCCTCTCTTGCATGGCACTTAATCTCACCTCTCATGTTAATCTTGATAGCTTGTATCATATTAATCTTTATCTTGCTGTTGACATCTTGTTGAACACAACTACCCATAGCGTCCATCACACTGACTCCTGTTTGTTGGACTTAACACACTGTAAAAATGAGCTATTTGTTTTAACTAATAAAAAATAATTGTAATACAAGTGTGTCCCAGCTACCTTAATATTTTAAGTTGACTGAATTTGAGAGAACAAGTTGAGATTATTTTGTAATGATTTCTTCTCAAATTCAGTAAGCGTAAAAAAAATTGAAGGCAGTTCAAACAAATAGTGTCTTTTAACAGTGCAATAGTGAAACATTAGAGTTAAATAAATAAAAAAATAAAATTATAAAATATGACTGCATGATTGAAGAGAATAAAAAACTTTCCGTTAAAAGGTAAATCAACAAATAAACAAAGAAGTGACTGTTTACTGTTTACAGGTTTGGGCTTTTCTAAGTGATGGTGTCCTCGATTTCAACAAATACAATCATTTACAGGGTCTAAAACTCCTCACAACTAAAGAAACACAAGAGCAAACACATATTTATGAGACTGACATTAATCAAAATACAGTGAACCGAACCTCATTACTTTTTGAATGTAGGAATTTATTTATATTTGTTTCACACATAAATGAAATGGAATTCATTATTTTTTCCAATCAGTATTTGAGGTAATAATGAACCTTTAACTCACTGTGACTTTAAGCCTCTAACAGCCCGGACTGTTATGGATCTGATGGCACTCACATCGCTTCCTTATTCACACACTAAACGCGCACGCACGCACGCACACACACCACCTGAGATTAGTTATTCCCATCTGTCCATTGCGATAGCATGGTATTAGCGCTGAGCTAAATCTCTGAAAATCCTGGTTTATCACACTTAAGCATCCCACATTATCCTCTTCTAAACACATATGCGAGCACACGAACACACACACACACACACACACACACACTCAAAGAAGTCATTGCTATTGTCTCGGCATAAGTCTCGGGTGAGAGAAAAATTGTCATCTCTGCCACAGGTCAGCGTTTTCTAACTTGCTCTGAAAAAAACACTCACACAGACGGCACGAACCAAGACAAGACTGGTCGCTAATGTAGATAATTAATTATCAAAGGATAATCAGAATTGCCTGTACTGTAATAAATAATCCTGGGCACTAATTCACTCAGTAAAACAGTCATGTCATTCTCAGCACTTCTGCTTTCTAACAGATAATCTGCACATCTGCTCATTATTTCTGGGTTTGTACAAGGTGATTAAGTTACTTGTAGTACTTGAATTTGACACTCAGAAATGTAAGTACTGGAATACCTTGAAAATAAGACATTTTAAATTTGTCTTCAAAAAAGTACTTGAATGTAATTGTAGAAAACAGAAAGATACATTATTTTAGTAAATTTTACGATAAATGTTTCAAACTACAAAGCCAAGAATGGCCAGGCTTTTGGGCATTTGGCACCATCAATTTAAACACACTAACTTCCGATTTTTGCAGAAAATAAGCTCTGTGGAAAAAAAAAACAAAAAAAAAACAAAAGAAACATTTTGCATACTCACGTTTCATTCAGCAAGATATTCTTCATGAATGAACATCACTTTCAGGATTTTTGAAGCCTAAAAGTAATTGCTAGAAGTAAAAAGCTAATGTTAGGCTATGAATGAATGAGACTACAGTTGCGATGCCACAGCTGCAAGGCTGTAAAGTCTTGTTTGGTGCAGCTAGACATGATGACGTTCTGTAGTCTCATTTAGCCACTTGTTAGCAACTGCCTTTTTTTAAGACACAGAAGGTTCAAAGTTTCCAGTGGGGTATTTACTGATGTATTTTATGCCATATAACAAGACGTGAAAGTCTCTCAACCTTGTATTAACCACAAACATTATTTCACACTTCTAACCAAACACACATTCAAAAAAAAAAACTTTGACTTTGAGACAAGGGAACTGGAGGTTCTGCAATGCCTGCATTTAAGGTCTCCTTTTATTCTCTTGCAACTGATGGTTGTAGAGAAAACAATTTCATTCATGAAAATAAAAATGAATGCTTAAAAAGTACTTGAAAGTCCTTGAGTTTAACTTGGCCTGCTCTGTGCAAACCTTGTTGTTTACCTTGACATTTTGTAAAGCTATTGTCAGTAAAAGGTGTTTCACATTCAGACACTACCAGAAAAAGGAGGGATCATGAAGACTTTTAGTGTGAATTATCTATGTAGAAATATTTGAAATATCTAAATAAATATATATCTCAATAAATGTTTCAATTAGTTTATTGATGGCAAAGTATTGGTAAGGGGGATTAACTACTGAGAAAAAGACTATGAGAAGCATTAACAGCAAATTCAGTGGCAGCAGATCAGAGAGAGAAACATCTCTCTAAAATATGGTAAGTCTTAAAGAATGGAAATCATGAGAAGTCCTCAGCCTCCAGTTTCCCGGTTTACATGCAGCTCAGCTCAACCAGCTGCTGTTGCTTTTTTAATTGGATCAATGATTGGATTGATGAATGGAAGATCTATTTATGAAATCTGCTGATGCAGGTTCTTGGGCTGACACTGCAACACTGACATATCCCACAATCCCAGTCTGCACACACAGTTTAATCCGGTTTAACAGTCCGTGTGAAAAGATTGTACCATTAACATTTTTTCTATCACATCAGCCCTGATGGACCCCTTAGAAAGCCTCTAAACACTGGTTACCTGAAAGCTTCCAGCTCACTCACTAGCCTAATGATTACCTTTCAGGTTACTCTCTAGCATGTTGCTGGCAAGTCAACAATACTGGATGATGTCACATCAGTGTAGTGGGGATTGTCACTTTTGTCTTCCGTATTCTTCCAAAAAGATGTTTCATCATTAGCATCCAGCGCTGAGACAATAGTGACCTGTGTCTTCATTTTATTCTGTGATCTTCTGACATTGGTGATATGGGATGGGCTTTATGAGGGAGGTATGCGGTGTGAGAACTCATCAATATGCACAGTGTTGATGCTTTTTTTTTTTTTTTTTTTCCTTTTTAATTTTGGAAGGGCAGCAGCGTTGCCAGAGGGCTTATCAGTCCGTCAGCATGTGTCGCGTGTTTGCGTATTTGCATTCGGAGCATTTCTAAACAGATAAGCTATGAAGTCTGAGTTATTATTGGTTTATCTTGGGCAGGGACACCTGTCTGACACACACACACACACACACATATACACACACACACAGACCTTTGCTGCATGTTTAAACAGAGGATGGAGCATGAATGTCAAACTTCAGTAAGCATTTGCTGAAAAATGCCTCCTGAAACTGTGCGTTACGCCGCCTACATTATATATATGTGTGTATGTGAATGTGTGTGTGTCCTATGTATATATGTAATATGTATGTAAATAAGGTACAACACTGGCCATGGACACACACATTAATCGCTGAGACGTCTGCTAGTGCGCCGTCCCTGCGGGTTTGATGTCAAGAAAGGTGACGTGTGTGTGTGTGTGTGCGTGTGTGTGTGTGTGTGCGTGTGTGTGTGTGTGTGTGTGTGTGTGTGTGCGTGTGTGTGTGTGCGTGCGTGCGTGCGTGCGCGCGTGTCATCACGTTAGGCATGTTACTTGTCCACATATAAATGACTTTACCTTCTGCCCTGTCCTTTCCATATTTCTCATTTTTCTTCCTCTTACTTTTCTTTTTATCCTCTTCCTTTGTCCTTTGTTCCACTCTTCCTTGACTCTCCTCTTTTTGTTTCCTCATTTCAATTCAATTCAGTAGGTTTTATTCGCATGCCATTTTAATTGTCTTGCCAAAGCACAATTACACTTAAAGACGTGGAATGAAATGAACAACTGATCACATGAAAAGCAATATTTAAAAACAGACAGAATTATAAGAAAATAATAGAAATAAACAAAATATGAATGCAAATCATGGGTATCAATTATAAAACAAAAAACAAAAATAACATGCAGTAGAGGAGTAAATAAAAAAGGCAGAGTGTGAGCTGTGAGGAGATGAGCTCCAGCTGTTAAGTTTTGTTGTCTTTGAATCTACTTTTAGTGTCATCATATCTGCTTTGTCATTCCTTGCTTTCCTCACTTGTTCCACTCTTCTTCCTCTCTTTCATCCCCACTTAGAAACATAGTTCCTCCTTGTTCAGGTGTTGGTTCGATTCCATGTTTTTTGTTGCTGTCCAACAAGAAGAGCAGTACTGAGGCAGTATGCAGTGATGCAGTTGAACAATAGCTAAAACTGAAACAGTGAAATCCTAGTCTAAAAACACCCAAAGAAAGACATAATTAGCAGCAGATAAATTGACCGTTGCTGGCTTCTCCCTCCGTGGATTAGTGTCCCCTTGCACATTAAGTGCATTCTAGCACCTAACATTTTAATAACAGGTTGGACTCTGCATACAGGAGAAGTAATAATGATAATGTGACATTTAGAAGCTGTTTGCATGCGAGATTTCTCTCATTAGCAGCCAAATACATATGATTAACTCTGCCATGATGACTGATGCAGGGCCTGTAGCCCGGAGTCGAATATCATTTAACTCCCCCACTCCACAGTTTAATAGGGATCTGTTTGTTATTGCTAAGCAGCATCCTGTAATAAATGCAAAGAAACAGAAACAACACTAACAGTTATTTTAAAGGTTTCCTGATAGACTTTCTGGCCATGTGGTTGCAAAAACCTTCATGATTAAATATATCAGTAATCAGTTTCCCAAGTTGTGACTTTATGTCCTAATGAGGCAAGACAGTCCCCAGAAATGAAGTATCTTCTTGATGGTTTTGTACAGTTTAAGCCAAATAAGAAAGTTATGTTTGTCTGTACTGAAGTGCGACGTTGGTATATAAAAGACAGACCTTTTTGTTAAATAGTAAGATGATGATGAAGATGATTGAATTCAACTTTCTCTCTGTCAGAGAAAACGGAGGCAGAGGCTTAATTGCCTTTTTAACTCATCATAAAACACACACTTCATTCAAACTCTGGAGAACCAAAAATATTACTAACTATAAACTGGTTACTCTTGCTAGTAATGCAGTTTGTAAGTCTACTGTTTCAACAATCACCAGCTCTGGTTTGGTTGAAATTGATCTTTAATTCTCAAAGTTAGATGTAAAAATATGCCGTTATTCCCCACAGTTGGTCCTGTAACTTCTCCCTCCACCACGAGGTGTCGCTGTGTCTTTCAGCTCACCTGCCTGTTCCATCAGTAGAAACCGGAGACTGAGCTCTGGTGGTGCATGCTGTGCACTACATACAATGATTTTAATAAAAAGAGGAGCATCTGTATTTATGATGGTATTGAAAGACATACCTTTGGGATTTTTTATATCCTGGTATACTGTAATACAGTGATAAGCCTAGTATCTGCTTTAAAAAAATGTAATGTTTAACATGAAGGTTTTTCTGTGTTGGGATCCTTTCCATAATTTTGTCAGATTCTTGAAATAACAATCTGAGCCTATAAGTTGCAAAAACGATTTTAGTGGGCTTAAATTGATGGTGCCTTGGGGCACCTGGTGGTTAGGTGGATAGAGCGGTGCCCCATATACAGAGGCTGTATCCTCGCCACCGCAGGTTCGATTCTGGCCTCGACCCTTTGCTGTATGTCGCCCCCTCTCTCTCTCTCCTCCTTTCACATTTAAACTGTCCTGTCAATTAAAGGCAATTAAAATCTTTTTTTTAAAAAAATAATGGTGTGAAACACCCAAGTTACCCTTTATTTTAGTTTCAGTAATTTTCTCTTTCATTCACAAAATGCTCTTATGTGTTTGTGTCCCTGTGACAGGTTTGGATATGTTTTTGCCAGACTGGGTGGTGAACAAACAGAAGGACATAGGCTATTGAAACCATGAATGTCTTGTTAAGGCTCTGTGAAGCCATATTGGTGGAAAACATGGAGGTTTGCAGGCTATTTGTGTCTTTAAAGTGACAGTGGAAGAAAAGACGGCTGCACACAGAGACCCCCCGCTGAGCGAGGGGAGCTCAGCTGGAGATGCTAGCCTACAGACATTTAGCTACACAAACATACATGAAGGCATCCTTACAAAGATACATATATAGTAAGAGTACATATTGTCCACAGAGACTTGCATGTTTGTGCTCTCCACATTGACATAACAGTGTGTAGAGTACATGCAGAAAGTACAGCACATATAGATTAAATTCATACTTAATATCCATACTGTTATAAGTTAGAATAATTTTGTAATTGTGGCTACAACTAATGATGACTGTATTGTCAGTATTAGGCTATTTATTGTACTGGTTTTTATGTTTTATTTTAATGTCTTCTAAACTTGAAAAACATGTCTCTCTGTCATGTCTCTGACACTCAGTTGTCCGATTTTCCTCAAATTATCAAATTTCTCACACAAGAGCAGCACGTATAAAATGTCAACATTTATATCAATGATAATGTTCTAAATATGACAAGGTTTTAGGCAGTAAATGATGCAAAGAGCCCCGACTCCCCTCACAGCAGCTTCTCAACCTGACGCCATCGCTCGACCAGCCTGTTAAATATTCTAAACAGCTGCTTTTATTACGCCTGTACTGCTCACCTGATAACACTAATTGCACCCAGCGAACACAAACACAATGACACACACCCTGTCCTCCAACTCCGAGCACTCACTCACACACACACGTACACACACACAAACTTGATCCCTTTCTCCATTTGCAGTTGACAGCTCAGACGATTGCTACTCCGTTGCTAATTCCTTATCTCAGCCTCCAAGCTAAACTCCCTTGCTCTGATCCCTTTTTCCCCATTAATGCCACTTAACTCCAGCTCTTCCTCCACCAACAACACCTCCCCCTTACCTGCCCACTCTTTACCTTTCCATCCACCTGAGTTTACTCAGATGAATGGCAATTTCTTGATCAGTCCTTAATTTAGTTTTGGGAAACTTTTAATTTACTACCTGGAGTTCTCCAGAATACATTTGTATGTACTTTAGTGCACTGGTTTTGATCATATGGGGATATAATATTTACATGAAAAACCTGGATCTTCATTTCATTGTATAAATAATTGTGACAGTTTCCCAGTTTCCAGCAGATCCTTGGCACTTGTTCTAATGCACAAACTCTATTTTAATGTACTTTATACTCTTTGGCACCATATTTATACTCCGAGTATAAAAAACTTCCTAGTGTGAATCAGGATGACAGGAAACCGGGGGCAGTAACAGAAGCCCCATACTTGTTTCTAGGTTTTTAGGGTGTTTCTAAGATTTTTGGAATTGAGGCCATTTTGAGGATTTTAGGACATTTGAAGCTTAGCCAGAACAGCTGTTGGGGGGTACGGCGGATCCTCTACTACCACGTCTTTAAGGGTTTTCTTGTTCAAAATTTTTTTCCCTCTGATCAGTCATTCATTATTGAGTATCTCCTGATACCGAGTCTCTATCTGATACTTTTGTTTTCCCACGATACAGCTGCACAGTGCACACTTTAAGAAGTCGTCTTTAAAGTTATTTTTTAAAAAATGCATTCAAACTCCTCCTTGATACTTTTTTGTGTTTATTAGCCTTTTATTAATACTAATTTATTTATTTTACAAAGTAATGTATAGCAGTGTAGTAGTGTATCGTGTACTTGCAGTGGCGAGTGGTGTGTTAATTTGTACTAAACTTAGCACTGCTGTCTGTTTCTACTCAGAGCAGGGCAGATAAACACAACAAAAGGCAAAACGCAAGACTCTAACACAGAGCTCCAATGAAACGAGTGCTCTAATTTTGATAAATAAAGATAAATACTGTGTACTTAAATTTAAGATGTGTGGTGTTTTGCACTGGTTGGCGCTCAGGCAGAGCTCTTAAGTCCAGCAAAGAGAAGGGACAGTGCTTAATGGAGCAGAGGAGATGAAGGCTGCGATTTGCCTTGCTCTGCATAAAAGTAAAAACACGTGTGACAGCTGACATAAACAAAGGATTGGATGCTCTATAAGCTAAATATTAAAAGAAGCTCTATTTTGATGCTGTTTTATGCACTCTGACACCTTATGTATACTAAAAGTACAAAACAATTCCCCATGTTAATTACTTTGTATTTATTGTTATTTAAAAAATTGTTTTAGGTGCCACCAGGCACTCTATCGGGGGCCAGATTTGGCCCATGGGCCGTAAATTGAGTAACAGTGGTTTTCCTCATACATACATACATTATCAGCATTTTGTGTGAGTTCCACTCTCCAGCTTGCGTGTTACGTATTCCAATTTTACTTTAGTCGGCCTGTGACTTGGTTAAAATTACAACATATTAAAATTTCACCATTCAGTAAAATAATACTCGATATGATATGGACAAAAAAACCCTCAGAAACATGTTTCAGATCGTCAGAAAGACTGATGAAAGAAATCATCTGAGGGAGCTCAGCTTGTACCCACACAAACTCTCCCACCACCAACACTTTGACCTCACTTTGCAACAACGTCCTCTGACTCTTAAAGGTGTGAGACTCCCAACTGGCTGTCATAAGGGCAGACAACTGACATCCTCCCAACCATACGCACCCACACACACACATGCATGCACATGTGAGCAAGGTGAGCCCCTCGCCTGCCTCCACCTCCTCCTGCCCTCCTTATCTCTTTCTCAGAATAGATGGTCCCTTTTCTCGGGAACGTCATCCATTTTTCATGCTGCTCTCCTCCTGAAGCCTCGCCTGCCACTGTCACACATGTAGCTCCCAATGCCGCAGCCAAGCGCAATAAATGTTTGATGTCCAAGGTCTTCTGCCTCCAAAAACACTTTCGGACCTCACTGCCACACACACTCAAACACACACATACACACGCATACAGTGAGTAGATGTGTGCACACACAAACATTTTCTCCCTGTCTGTATGCCTTTGAGACAAAGAGGTGGTCACAGTCTCCCAAGGTTTGTCTTTGTACCTTTTTTGTGTGTGTGTCTGTGTGTACGTGTGTGTGTGTGTTTGTTTGTGTGTGAGAGTGAGTGTGTGTGAGAGAAACAGTTCAGGACTCAGCAACATATTGTCAAATAATATTTTAGTAGATATCTTCTAGAAATTTGGAATTGTAACATGATATGCTAAAGTGATGATCCAGTTTTTGTATTTTAAACAGTAAAATGTTGCAGTTTTCTTTAAACCTTTTCAATCTTATTTTTTCCCTTGTAACAATGGCTGAAATGACTTTGTGCTGAACTGACATTGAAACTGTGGCTGGAGGCATGATTGTTTTCGGGTTTGCTGTCCCATTCTTGTGAACTTAGTATCTCAAGAACCCATTGAGGGAATTTCTTCAATTTTGGCACAAACGTCCACTTGGACTCAGTAATAAAGTCATTAGATTTTGGTGGTCAAAGCTGAAAGGTCAAGGTTACTGTAACCTTGTGTTCAATTGTTGTATGCAGGATACTTTAAGTATTGGAACAAATGTCCTTTTAATTGAGGGATGAACTAATTAGATTTTGATGGTCAACGGTCAAGGTTATTGCGATCCTGCATCCTTCTTATCTTCATGAACGCAACATTTTAAAAAAAGCCTTGAAAGAATTTCTTCAAATTTGGCAAAAACATCCCCTTAGACTTAACAATGAGCAAAGTAAAATTTGGGGGTGAAAGGTCAAGGTAACTGTGGCCTTAAAAACATGTTATTGGCCATAACTTAATAGTTCATATACTGATCATGACAAAATTTTAAACTAATGTCTAATAGGATAAGATGAAGAAGTGGTGACATTTTAGCCAAAAGGTCAACTTCACTGTAACATTATAATGCTCTGCAAAAAAACACTTTTCTGGCACAGAACAGAGAGGTGGAAATTCTAGTTTATCTGAGTGTTAATATTATTTTCAGTCAGCACTGGGGTAAGGGTTGCAAAGACAGCCAATATTTGTCAAGTTAATTGAGTAAGATAATTGAGTAAGTGGCTCAAACAAGCCATCTCAGGCTTTGTTTAACTAATTGTCTCCTTCTCTGCCTCTGTCTCCTTTTTCTTGCATCAGATTGAAGCTTCTTCTGTTTCTGTGTGGTGTAGGACATTATGTCCAGAGTGCCAAGGCACATTTTGATCATATTAATCTTTGCTGTTTGATTGGGAGTTATCTGTTTGGGCTGAATTAACTCTCATGGGATATTTTGCAGATTTATATCTCATAGTTAAAATTCTGCAATGCTTTTACAATCTCCCCCAATATATGGTCACATTAGCAATATTAAATTTAATAGAATATTTTGATATTTAATGTAACTAGTTTCACTCAGGTCCTTCTGTCCCTGTACAGCATGTGTCTGCTCCTCCACCTTGTGATGTTGTGTGACCCTTGTGCCTCGCCTTTTCTTTGTCCCATCTTGCCCTGCTCTGTCTCTCTCTCTGTCTCTCTCTCTTGCTCTCTCTCTCCCTCTCTCCCTTTCTGCTTTATGTCTTTGACCTTCAGCTCTTTCTTACACAAAGACAAGGACACTTGAGTGTTTGTGGAAATGCCACACGAGTGCAGTTTAACTGTGTAACAGCCAACATCTGTCAGGATGTGCAAATGTGTGTGTGACGAATGTGGGAGACTGGGGCTGAATGTCACATTGCCTCTTTCAGCCATAATATTAAAAATAATCTTAGTACTATTGTGCCTTCATTTGAAAAAAATCCATGTAAATTTTGGGGTATATACAGTACTGTGCAAAAATCTTAGGCCACCATATATTTTTGTTTTAGAAAATGTGTAATGAGGACATAATAGATACATTTATTGCTTAGTCTCTTTATGAAGATACAACGAATACAGATAACATGTACAATGTTTTAAAACAGCAAAAAAGTCAAAACACTGACTTGTATATTCTAACTGAAGTCAATATTTAATGGAAACATGGAATTATACAACCATAACAAAAGGTAGCTCAAACAGTCAACATTGAGCTTTGGACATGTCTTGAATGCTTCCTGGTGTAAATACACCAGAAGACTATTATTGTAAATCTCATATGTCTGTCTAAGAGAGTCTGAGACATGCTAGGTGAAAATGGAGGTCACAGTAAATATTTGCAACTTAAGCCTGATGAGGTTGTTTTATTCTGAAGTATTTGCATTTTTAATACTGTGTACTGGTTGTATTTTAGTAAAGAGACTACTGAGAAATAATAACGTATGGTCATTATAAACTTGCTAAAATAATGTTCAAAGTGGCCTAAGACTTTTGCACAGTACTGTATATATATATATATATATATATATATATATATATATATATATATATACACACACACACACACACACACACACACATACACATATACACACATATATATATATACATATATACTTTTTTTAAAATTCAGTATATGTGAGTCTATCCATAAAGCTATGCTGTTTGGAACTGGTATTCCTAGTTGTGTTAAGTTTGGCTACTCATTTTCAGCTTTGTTAGTGGCTAGTTCTAGGGATTGCAATATAACTCTATCCTTCTTCACGCTTTCTTCCAGAGTGAAATGCTTCAAAAACTAGTGTGGGCTGCTGAGTTTACTTGTTTAGTCATTGCAGTGACTTTTGCAATTCCCTGACTATCGATCTTGCAATACCAACAGGTCAATTGTTACTTAATTAAATTCACGACACCTAATGACCAAGTTCATTTCAGCCTAAGCTGTACTTTAAGATTAATTTTAGCATAGCATTCTAACAAGCTAAAATGCTAAGTGGCCCATGATAAACTGCAGCAGGTTGGCATTTAGCAGTTGTTACCTGATAGCTGCCCAGCCAACATTTGTATGTGGGGCCCATGTGGGTAGTAAAAAAAAACAGGCAGCTGGTGCAGCTGAAAAATGGGCCTTTTGGAATTGTCCAAGGGTCCCTAATGGCCTTTTTCCAATTGCCCACATCGGTGGGTTTGCACAAGTTGGCCCCACGTGGGTTATACCAGGGCTACCTGGCCCAAAATGGGTACCTTATCTGGGGTCCACAAACCCCCTATGTGGGCAAGTGGCATGGGGCCATTATGGAACCTGTGGACAATCCCATATAGGGCTCATTTTTCAGCCCATTTACTACCCACATGGGCCACATATACAAATGATGGCTGGGTTTGAGCATGTTAACATCCTTAAATTAGCAATAAAAACAGTATGTTCACTTCAGAGGATGAATCCTTTTCATTTAGGCTTGATATTAGGCTTTGGCAGCAGGTAATATTTCATACCCTCCTGAAATTTCACTGTGGTATATGGTATATGACGTCGTAAGTGTGCAGCGCAGCACCAACATATGATATGTGGATAAGAGAGCTGATGAATGTATTGTACTTAGAAAGGTTAAGGTTCTTTCATAAGAACAAGGCTCAGATATTTGTGAGAATCTGGAGACCTGTTCTAAAGTATCTCAAGGGTTGTGATTTGTAATGAACTGAACATTCAGTGTAACAGTAAATCGTTTATCGCTGTGTATATATATTTAATTTTCTGGTAATGTTGAAGTCCTCTGACTTTTTTCTTCTTTTTCTATTTGTAAAGACTTTCGTGGTTGTGAAAATTTCAAAACACAAGAAAAATAAGAATTTTTCTCGAAATAGTCATTTAAATTAAAACTAAACCAAACCGTCTTGGTTATTGTTACTAGTAATCTACTTAGTAAATTGAAATAAATCCTTAATTCACCAAGTTAGATGTAAAGGAACTGCTGTTGCTGGCCAGCTGCTACTCACAGTCTTGTAACTTCCCCCTCCACCAGGTGGTGTTTTCAGCTGAGCTGCCTGTTCCAGAAACGAGAAACTGAGCTCTGGTGGTGTGTGCTGTGCACTACATATAATGAGTTTAATAGAAAGAGGAGCGCCTGTATTTTTGACAGTATAAAACATAGCTTTATGATTTCTAAATACACTGGTTAACCATAACACTCTTATATCCCCCTAAGCGTAATTGAAGTTCCCCCTTCTTCAACCTCAGGACAATCTTCACATCTGTTACCCCACTGGTGGTGGTAAACAAAGGATATCAAAGTTCGGTTTATTACAACTTTCTTTTTCCGTGCTACATCAATTGTGAACAACACACACACTAAATAATTCAGTATAAATTACCAAAAGTTTTTCAGTTTTCCCTTGATTTTGATCTTTATCTCAATGACTCCATTCATTTGCAGAAATCTAAGACAGAAAGTAATAGTCCCATCCACCCCTCTGCTGTACATGCATGACTGCTTCTGTACTTTATACTGTATGTTTCTGCAGTATACATTATACTGCATGGTGCATGTGTGTTTGTGACACGCAAGCAGGTGTATATTGACCTCAGTAATGCAAAAGATGCCCTCCATCAGAGCAGCGTATGTACCACGAGACTTTCTGTGGCCCTGTGTGTGTCAGTGTGTTGGCATGTGTGGTTTTTTTTTTTTTGTGTGTGTGTGTGTGTGTGTGTGTGTGTGTGTGTGTGTGT
Organism: Plectropomus leopardus; assembly: GCF_026936395.1. NCBI lineage: Eukaryota > Metazoa > Chordata > Actinopteri > Perciformes > Serranidae > Plectropomus > Plectropomus leopardus. Next base: position 5,113,088 of record NC_142180.1, read on the forward strand.
GTGTGTGTGTGTGTGTGTGTGTGTGTATACAGAGGGTGGCCAGGGGCCCAGAGGTGCTCAGGGTTAATGGATGGAGCCCCATACCTCCCGCTGACAGCAGCTTAATAATCAGAGAAACACACACGCACACAGCGGCAGGCATGTGGGGAGGGTAAAGGAGAGCGAGACGCATGGGTGACTGAAGAGGGAGAGAGAGAGGGCGTTACAGTAACTGTTCACACAGTCGCTTTTCTTCTTCTCTTTCTGACTCCATTATCAGGGTCCCACACTTCCTAACAACACACCAGAGAACAGAGCTGGGATGCACCACTACTCACGTGTACTGCAGTAACATGTACATTTCAAATAGAAATACTTTACCTTTTTGCTCCACGACATTAATCGGATGGGGTGGGAGTTATTTTAAAAATACAGAGAGGTTTCCATTTTGATAGTGTAAGTTTGACATAGAAAATAAAAAAACTAACCTTAAAGGACTATACTAGAGTTTTAAAAGGTTCATAGTAGTCATTCATACACTTTTGGCGGACCATTTTCAAATGCACGCTGTGTAGTTTTTAGATATTTTGATGTACTTGTTTTATTGCTTCAGGAAGATATTTGCTTCCATTTCCTTTCATATGATAGTTCTTGCAGTTCAAAGATTGTTGCTCAATGTATTCCCTTTGAGTCTAAATAAAGGTTGACTGAATGGATAAATTGCTACAATAGAAATATATGGTTACAGGTGTGTACTCATTACAGGTGTGTACTACTTTTGATGACAAATTTGTCCACTTGACAAAATAAAATACACTTGCAGCTTGACATGCACTTAAACACCAATGACTCGTGACTTCGCTTGGAGTCGAGCCTTTTGACTTAGAAAAACTTGACACCTTCCTCAAAAATCAAAGATAAAAAAGTATGATATTTTAAAATGTGCCCTGATTAAATTAATTTTCCCTCAGTCCCTCAAGCAAGGCAAGGCAAGGTTTTTGACATTTGCCTCAGAGGGCTTTGCAGCATACGACATCCGTCTGCCCTTAGACCCTCGCATCAGGGGAAAAAATGAATGAAACCTCAGAAAGAGCGACTGAGGAGGGATCCCTCTTCCAGGACGGACAGAAGTGCAATAGATCTCATAAATAACAATCAAATTACAGTAAATATACTTATAATTCAACTAACACTATCACTATTTATTTCTAGCAAGTCAACAATTTGTTATAACTCTTTTATTATCATCTTTTTTTTATTCAGCTTGATGTTCTGCATGACATCTTTAATCCATTGCCTGTATGATGGAGGGATTATATCCTTCCGTTTAAACAGAAGTGTGCATCTTGCTAATTGGGAGGAAAAGGCAATGACCTTTAAACTGTTTAACAAATGTTAGTTCTTTAAATTATGAATTCTTTTCAAAAAGAATTCATAATTTATGTAAATTTGATATTGACATTACATTTGTTAAAGAGTGCATTATGACTGTTTTTAATGACTCGAAACTCAAAGTTAAGGACCCTGAAATTGGCTTGGGACTTTTCAGTGGGGGGGCTGTTGTAAAGGGGCCATCTAGGCTCTGGTACTGAATTTGCAAAGACAAGTTGAATCATTACAAAATTACCTCAAGTTGTCTTCCCAAATTCAGTCATCTAAGAATTTTACGGCAGCCCGGACACTAATTTTTATGATATAATAGTTTATTTTACAGTGTAACTGAGTGTATAATCAGTAAGGCAGAGCAGAAATGTGGGCACTGAGGGCAACAGTAAAGATAAAATATTCAGGCTGTGAAACTCCAGGTGTGAGTGTGAAATGGCCAGCTGACAACATATGTGTGCTCAGCAAAATGTGCGTATGTAAATAAGGGCGTCACACACACGTAGTGAGAGTATAAGTGGGACAGAGTACGAGATCTCTGAAGTGAATCAAAAGCAGCAGAGTTGAACGAACGCTTGTGACGGGAAGATCAACGCTAATGGTTTTAATAGTCCAACATCACCCCATTAAGAAACACACACACACACACACACACACACACACACACACACACACACTCACTCACACACACACACACTCATTCACATATGACAGGGACAGACATTTCAAGGTTGTGCTGCAAGCTGCTTCTCCCTCTGCCTTTTTTTCTCTCTCTTCCACTGAGATGTCTTTTCCACTAGGTCAGCATTAAAATCAGGTCTTAAGGAAAGTGACATTAGCAATGATAAATGAGTTACATGTTTCATTAATCACCCAGCTGAAAGGTGTGCGGAGAGAGGGAGAAGGAGGCGGCGAGAGGGATGAACAGGAGAGAGACGGAGCGCTCTCATGCTCCTTTGGCCTCTCTTTGTTTGTCGAGGCGGATGGGGGATGATTTACGCGCGCTGGACGGAAAACGAACATGCCCAAAAAAAAAAAAATGCAATCAAAGTGACAAAGTCAAATAGTTGCGGACCTTCAAGCTTCGAGTGAATAATCGCATTCAATCATAAATTCCATTTTGTCGTCAGTTGAAAAGCCCTGGCAGTAATTATGTGACTTGAATGCTCTCAGCGTGGACAAGTTGAGCCAATTAGCGAGCTGGGAAGTCATTTCAGCGGCAAGCAGCTTCGTTTACTTGTCTCGCCCGTTTGAACCCTGCCGTGTTTGCGTGGTGACAAGTAAAAATGCCAATGCCGAGTGTCTTTGAAGGAATGAACGCGTGTTGTGTTTTGCTTTGATCTCGCAGATCCTTCACAAAACTCCCCCAGTGTAAGAGCCGCATGTCATTTTGACGACAGTTACAGCACAGAGAATGGCTTGTATATGTCAAAAGGTTGTTCGGGTATTTATACCAAGAATTTAAAATGTGTCAAACTCACATGTTCAGATTTAATAGCAATAAGAAATCTGGAGGTTTACTGTGGCACATTTTAAAGTTCATTCTTGCCTGTTAACCAGACAAAGCATGCAGGTTTTCCGGGTGAAGAAATACACAGGATTTATTTGGCATTATGTGTAAACCACTGTGCTGGAAAAATAGAAAGGATTAGGCTTTATCGGTTTATAAGATGTCTGAATGTTATCAGTTGCATCTGAAATGTATTTTTCTAGAATATTCCCTCGTTTCAAAGTTCCATGTCTTAGTGCCGGTCTGATTCCACCAAAACCCCGATGTGAAATGAGAAAATCAAACTTGACCAACGAGCTACCACGCTAAACTAAGATAACAAAGGTGGTGCACTGTATCTCTGCTAAACCTCAGCATGTTAGCATTTACATTAGCATTTAGCCTGTGCTGTTAGCATGACTGTAGACTTATTTTTCACTTGATTTTCCAAATGCTCAGTACCTCAGATATACCAATACTCATTGTAGTGCACACTGTACAATTTCTTTTCACCATGATGGTGTCAGAAATGCTTCACACACAATAGAGACCATTGCTGTGTATTGTTTAAAAAATCACGATACAAGTACCAATGCCCTCAAAGTGATACTGATACCAATTGACTTCTTCATTTAATACCTTTTTTCTACCTCATTCGAAACCACTATGTGAATGGAGGCCTTTAGTTGTGTAAAATGCATAGACTGTATAAATAATGGACGTCATTACAATGACTTCATCCATTGGTTTGTAGACTGCCTTTTAAATCCTTGAGTTTGACATTTCAGCCATTGCCATCTTGGGTTTTTTTGGAGGCAGAATTGACCATATTGGGGCGATAGGGTGGAGCATGGATGTAGTACGAGAACTGGATACAGTACTGGAGTCAGGGCGCAGGTCATTCCTATGAGAGTTACTCAGTTGCATGAGGCTAAAATGGCTAAAATCAGCACTGCTTCTGCATCATTGGGCCCGTGGAGCAGGCACATGAGCGAAGCTCAGCGGCCAACTTTCGCTGGCCGAGCAGCTGACATCTGGTTTAGTGCCCTGTTAGCTTGAATGGGAATAAAATGATTTCATCTTGCGACTCTTGTAGACTTTTAAAATGGGACTAATTCGATTAAATCCTAATAGTCAACGGAGTCATTTCGTGGGGGTTGTGAAACTCAAAAAAATGGATCCACTGGTTTATAGATGTCTCTTTCTCATTGTAAGTCTATGGCGAAAGAGTTTTTGCTATGAAAAACTGCACAATTGTTGATTCCCAGTGGGTTCAGCAGTACTGACGGACAATTTCACACAAGAGCGCAGTCATTTTATTCATTTTCACTATCAAAAATATTGATTTATGCAGGTTTAAGTGGTATCACTAAAGCTCAGTAGATTTTCAGAGTCCAGCTCTTCCTCGCAGCATTTTGTGGACACCATTAAGATTACCATTTAGATATATCACAGATACATCACCACACCACCCTCAGCTCAGAATGGAGAATCAGCTCCTTGAATGTTACCACTGCACCGCTGACAGAGCTCCTCGCGTTCTCACAGTCCTTTGTTCTTATTGTCTCTCATACAGTGATGCTAAGCAGCTAATACCCGTGTGCAGCTGCAGTTAACCTGTGTGAAAAATGTGCTTTCTCTCTTACTTGCTCTCTTTTTTGTCCCTAGAATCCTTGTCCCTCTGAAATTTCCTTTTTTTTACATTTCCCCTTTATATATGTCTTTTCATTTGTTTGTCTTTATTCTTTATTCTTTGTCTTTATTTCTTGTTTTTCCTTCATTCCTGTCCATCATTCTTTGCTTATTTGTCTTTCTGTCACTTGCTTTTAATCATTTTCTTTTTTTTGTCTGCATATTTGTATTTACAAAAATATTTCCTTCTTGCTCATCTCTCCCTTTCCCTTTGTGTCTTTGTCTTGCATTGTGTCTTTTGGTCTTTTTCTGTTTTTATATGTTGTCTCTTTCTCTACTCTTATGTATACACCAGCAGCCTCTATAGAGGTAGTTTCCTCAGTTTTCACTCAGGTTATCTGATGATCAGAGCAGGTGTAACCTGTCTGAGGTAACCTGTAACTAGTCACCAGCAGCCTCCTGCACTTAGAACAAGGTTGGGAGTGATGGGAGAAGACTGGGAGAAACTGGAGAAAAGGGAGGCAGGGACAAGAGGAGGAAGAAACAGACAAAGAGACGAGCGAGGGAGGGAGGGAGGGAGGCAGGGAATGGAAATTAAAGACGAGCGATAGCAGCAGCCTCTTAGTCTTATCTTAATTATAAACACGATGACCCAGCTGTGCTGCTCACCGTGCGGCGGCCGTCTGACAGTGACCACTGACAGACACGCACATTCGTCCACACAGACCTAATAAACCTGTCTGACACCCCTAATCAGCTCATTTTCCCCGGGGTGGATGGTGTGAGTGTGTTGTGTGTGTGTGTGTGTGTGTGTGTGTGTGTGTGTGTGTGTGTGTGTGTGTGTGTGTGTGTGTGTGTGTGTGTGTGTGTGTGTGTGTGCGTGCGCGTGTGCGTGCGTGCGTGCGTGCGTGCGTGCACGCACTCATTGTGTCCCGTGAGACCAGGTGAGCAGCAAGCATGAGAGAAGATGCTTTAATTGCTTTTTCCTGCTCTTCTCTCCAACTCTTTCTCATTCCAGCCCTCAGTGTCTGTCTCATCCAGCATGGCATGTGTAACACAAACACACCCAACACGCGCACACACCTACACACACACACACACACACACACACACACACACACACATGCACTTTCACACCAGTGCTGCTGCAGACGATTTCAGCGATTCCAGTCATGTGGTGGTCAAGTCGCTGGACTATATTAATATAGTCAGAACCAATGAATATCTTTGTGTCTGAGGCTTATGGAGGTTTATGGTGTAAAGGAATCCACTGGATGCATTAGAAAACTTTCTGGGCGTAACATTCCAGCATTTCAATGAACTTTATTTCTTATCATTTTGTGTTGTTTTGTTCACTTTTTCTTGTTTTTCTGCTTTTTAGTCTTTGAGATGTTATGTTTCTGGTTTCCACCCAGCTAACTGCTCAGGGAATGCAGATACAATATAAAGATAGGAAGGCATAAGAGCTGTTGGATCAAATTCCAGGAGTCGAATATAAATCAAATAGTAAAACACATGATCCTGATTGAATGTGGAAATTAATTTTTTAAATAAATGAGCTGGCTAACGTTAGCGTTTCTTGTCCTTCTCTTCCCAGATTTGCCCTGCTGCTTCAATACTGCTGTTCCAACAGTACTTCAAATTTTCTAGTGGTCTAGTTTGTGCCAGAGTGTGCTCAGGTGCTCGGACTGAGTATGTAGGAACTGAATGTTCATTTCACCATCATAAGACATCACCAGTGTTGGTTCTTTGAAGTTGGCAGTGCATCCAACCAGCCTCGCAACTGCAGACCACATGTAGCTGCACAAGCTTAAGACCTTCACTTCTTGTGTCTTCACCTGCAAGGTCATCTTCAGACCAATCATCCAGAGAGCTGATGCAATAATTGGTTTGCAAAACTCAAATTTCTGCAAAAACCGCCAGAAGTCGTCTCAGGGAAGCTTATCTCCACACTCATCTCATTGTCTTGAACTGACAGCAATTGTAAATGACTTTTGCAGTTGTAAGGCTGGTTAGATATACTACCAATATGGCAAAAAACGTTGGACACATTTGATGGTAGTAAAATGAATATTCATTGCACAAGCAATAGCTTTGGTGGACATTTCTGATATCAGCATGCCAATGGCAAGCTCCCTTAAAAACTTGCGACATCTATGTCACATCTGTCAGGTTAATAGATTATCTTGGAAAAGGAGAAGTTCTTACTAAAAACAGATTTTAACAAATTTAGGACCTAAATATGAGTGAAATATATTTAATTAGTCACTAAAAAGCCTTAGTTATTTAACTTAGACCCGTGAAATATAGGAGCAAAAATATATGTGTTTACATTTTTGTTCTGTGTACTTTAAAATGGAAAGTAATACGTTTTCAACTTTTCTATTCTACCCCCACCCAGCATCTTGAAGTGTTAATAGTTGATGCCACTTACATGATGGCAAGAGGGATCGCTTTCCGTTTTTGGAAGAGTTTAGAGGTTATCCAAAGACAAGTTATCGACACTTACTGTAACAACATCCTCAACACAGCCAACATTTCAGAGGGAAGAAAAAACATGCTCACTAAAGAGGTGAAGTAGTTTTGTAATTATTTTAGACAGCTATATTTAATGTGTTTTAAAATGCAAAACAAAACAAAACGATAGTTTCGGTGACATCGCGTTACTTGACTTTGACTGCTGCTATGGACTCTGTTCGTCGTGGATCGCCTACATTCAATTGCTTTGAGAAATAACTCCAAAATATAGGTTTGAATGGCAGGGTAGGGGTTTGATGCAAGATGGTTGCAAGATTTTAGCTATGTAGCAGCTTTTCACCTAACTTTGCCAACTTTCATGACATATATTATAATAATTGCTCATATAATGTGACATTTATTTCATAATCCCTACAGTAACTGTTATAGTAATGTCACAAACAGGTCCACCTGTAAATCAATGGAGGTAATATAAAATTATGCCACCCTGCCATTTGCACTGCGTCTGTGGACAGTGCTGACAACTGCATAATCATTCATTCACTGCAAAATGACTCCTTCGCTGTGGATAGCTAGCACTAGACCTGAGAAATCAAATAACACAGTTCCCTTCCTGCTTTTGTTACGCAGAGGTGGACACACTTCTTTTTGTGCTGTAAATCGTTCCCTCATTGTTTCCACAAGATCGTACCCGGAGGTAGGCAGTATTCCATAGTGAAAGTTAGGCTAATAGCAAACCAATTTTAACAGTTTTTTTATTGTCCTATAGTCATTACATTATGCAGTCAACATTAAATTCAGAATTAAATGTTTAAACAAAATAGTTACCTCTGGAGGCTTTAATCTACGAGCAGGGACAACTTCCATCACATCTGGGGAACAATAGAGGTAAAGTTCAGGATTAATGATAGAATTATGAAAAGGTAAAGTTCGGGGTCTGGACTTTGACATTTAGCGGCTAATGTTCAGTTGAATATGGCTCCTAGGAATGAATGTAAGTCACAGTGTCCCCACAAGAACAGTAAAACTGCACATCTGCGTGTGTGTGTTAGAGCATTAAAAGGTTTTTGCATTTCGAGACAGTTTCCTGCCTGTTATAGATATGATAGAAAAAAAAGATATGAAGCTGGTTTGTTGCTTGTAAACAAGTTTAAAGTTCAGATTCAACTGCTGGATAAATAATCCAGGATTTTAAAGGTGAAAACACCTACATAGAGGATTTATCTGGCATTGTGTGCTGTGTTGAAGTTCACTATCTTCCCTTTGAATGGACTTTAAGCCAAGAAAGAGGGGATTAAGGTTTGGCTTTATCCCTTTATAAGAAGTGTGAATGTCATTGGCTGCATCTGAAATGCTTTTCCAGACAATCCTTTCATTTTTACGGTCGGCTTGGTTCCTCTGGAGGATGGTCTCTGCCTCCCAAATCACTTCTAAACGGCTCCCTCGTTAAGCCGACATATTGCTCCCATTCCCAGCCAGAGCCATTTCAATTAGCTAATGAGAGCCGGGGAGCAGGGAGAGAGGCGGCTCGGCGCTCCTCTGATCCTCAAGGTTAGAGCTGGACGGAGGGAGAGGGAGCACTTGGTCTAATCTACACTGACGGGGTGATTACATGCAGTAGCCACTACAGGAGGGGAATTAGCCAGCGAGCTGATGTGGTGAGAGAAAGGACAGCTGGGAAAGAGGGAGAGAGTGATAAGGAGAGGTTCATCTTCTCAGTTAGAAGAGCACATCCCAATAATAGACAATTTAAACCTTAAAGTCCAACAGAAATCTCAAAAGTCAACCTTTTTACAGTCAAAGAAGTTTTAAAAAAATGTTACTGAACAGCGCAGTTAACTCAGTGTATTTCTGTTCGGTTGCTCATTTAGCCTGCGGACATAAGACGTGTCCATGACTGTACATAGGAATTCTATTTGTAGGGCTGGCACTGCAACTTGACCAAACGGTATGTCATCCTAGATTAATTGTGCTCAAAGTTCTGAGGGCCAATTTAGGGAGCCAAGATATGATTGGGGGCAGCACAGGGAAAGAGCGTTCCCAAGTTGTCAACCTATATGGCTCCCTTTAGCCAACAGCACTAGCATTAATGACAAAACTTAGCTTCAGCAAAACTCGTGAGGTGCCACTATTGTCATGCAACCAGTAGCTCTCCACAAATCATCATGACTTTTTTTCTAAACCTAACCACGTGCTTCTGTTCTAAACCTAAACAAACCTAAATGTGTCTCTGCCTTTGTGACATCCCAAATGTCAACTGCAGACGCAGAAGGACACCTAAAATTAGAAATATTTATAAATTCACTCACTTTCTTATAAGTCTTAAAGAAATTGCCTGGAAATAGCTGCAGTTTTTACTAATATCATAAAATAAAGCATTAAATCTCACTGCGGCAAAAATGAAGAAAAGCTCTGAAATGTTTATTTAAGACAACAAAGCTTCTACAGCTTAAAAAGGTGTCGCACCGTCAATCATAAGATTCTCCAATCAGGCACAAAAGATTTTAGTATTATGTCTTGACATACCGTGTTGGATTGGCTTTTGGTCCTGTGTGTCTGTGTGTCTGTGTGTCTGTTTGCTGGTTAGTTGGCAGAATGTCTTAAAAACTTCATCCATTTGTAAGACCAAGTGATTGATCTTTGGTGTAGATCCTGTCATTGGCTGATTTTCATTGTCACTTAAGTCATTTGTTGTGTTTAAATATTAGTTTTTAAACATTTCTGCTATATCCCCATGAACTCCTACACTTAGTTTAAAATAAAATCCACAGCATACACCCAAAATTCCTCAAAATTTTCAATTATAGAAATAACACATTTGGGGACTTAGAGAGAGATTTAAAAGACTCTGCAGCCTTGGAGAATATCTGTAAGTGGTCTCTGGTTGTACGTTGAATTAGTTGTGCGTGTGCATTTATGAATGTCTAATATAACTAAATAATAAAATAACACCGCTAAGCCCAGATGACTCCATCTGTTGTGCTGCTTCCCCACTGAGAGGACAATGAAGCTTTTTCTCCCAATACATCTATCTATTTATCTCACTCTCAATTTAATGGCCCATTGGCCAGCCAGAGGAGGCCCCTAAAAAGATTAATCCACAGCTCAGCCTGAGGGAGAGTCAGTGCACAGGAAAGCTGCAGGAGCCCTTTAACTGTGTGGTGGTGGAGAGAGGGAACATGGAAATGTAGTGAACCCAGGAGAAGCAGGTGAGACGAAGGTGTAATGGCCCCCTGCTGCTGAGAGATAGGCTACGTGGTGGAGTCATGTCAGGTAGAGTCGCAGTGTGTGTTTGTTTGCTCGGCTGTTGGAATAACACGGATGTAGGATCCATTTCTGTGCTCAGTAGTGTAGAAATGTGCTTCAGCAGGTGAACAATCACAAAAGGGAATATTTTCAAACTGTTATGAGGTTTACAAACAAAAGGCATTGTCGTCTTTCCCTCCTCATCGTCATTTTAGTGAAACAACTAGTGTCCTGTTAGTCACCTACATGTGATTTAACATGCAATGGTTGATCTTATGGGACATTGTGTCATGAACATTCACATGAACCCAAAGCAGCAGTTACATTTGGACTACTATCGGTCCACAGGTAAAAGTCCCTCATCTATAACATATTTTGGAAACACTGTCTATGAAGAGCACATCTGTAATGCATGATGAAGGTTTCCATAGTAAATTATAATGCATTAATAATGCTTTATGACTACACTCCTAAACACACATAATGCTTTCTGATGCACTGTATCAACAGTCATGAAATATTACAGATGTGACTTGGTATGCATTATAAGTGTCTTTGGATGCTTTTGACTTGTTATAAACAAGAGGTTGACTGATTGGGCTTTTAATGCATTAAAAATACCTATAATCACCTATACATATCAACAGTCAACTGTAGTAAAGACTCATAGTGTGCTATAACAGTCCATGCAGTGTCATAGTTTATCACTATATGTGTTATGTAAAGTGATGTACATATTGATGCATTTATAATAATCTATGCTTTATCATAATGTTTTGTTGTATGTGTTAAGTGGAACGCATTTGCATGCATTTATAAGAATCTGTGCTGCATCATAAGTAATTAATGCATACCATACCATGCCATACCATACTAGAATACTTTGAAAATACATTTAAAAGACTGACGTCTGGCACCCACTCGCAAGAATCAGATTTTGCAAAGACTGTTGTATCCTACCTCAGGAATAAAAACGGATTCTTTAATTTGAAATAGAAAAAAATGAGAAAATACTTTTACAATTTTGAATATTTTTTTTATTCGAAATAATTAAGAGATTTTTTTTAGTCATAATTTGTCTCTAATCCCACTTAGTATTAGAATATTGTGAAAGAAACCAAATTGTGAATCGTATTAAATTATCAGTTGAGTGAATCGTTGTTCTTGAAATGTTAGATCTTGTTTTTATCAAAATTATTTCCATGATCAACTTATCAACTAGTTGTTTCCATGATTAATTGGAGCGAGATAGTGTCCTCAGATGTGTTGTTTTGTCGGCAGTGCAGATCAAGAAGATTCTGTTTATTATCACTGAATACTAAGTGATATTCATTTATGGAAACTCCATATGGACTGCTTCAAGACAAATGGAATGTTTTGTCAGTGGTTGATGAGGACTTCTTGTTAGAGCTCATTAAACTGGACAAGCACATTACAACATAAATGCTGCCTTTGCCATTCAATACCACAGAGAAAGTACGCTGGATTGTTTGGCAGAGGTGTGAATGCAAATTTGCAACAGCAGAAGAAGGAAATGAAAGAAACAGGGAAACAGCACTAGTTTAATCTTGAGGAAGAGTGTGATATGAATACAGTTAATTAATTCCTACAGTGTGAGTTATGACCTTTGATGACCAGATCCAAAACTGTAATATTTACAGCAGACAGGTCTTGATATGAGACAGTGAGAAAGCAAGCAAGAACAAAGCAGCAGCAGACAAAGAAGCTGTCCAGGATGTTTGTGTCATTGTGTCTTGGAAATCAGATTCATGAATATTCATGCAGACAGAATATGCATTAATATGAAGTGTACTGTGAGAGGAACAAATACTGCAGACAGTGTGAAGTTGTGTAGGCAGCCATTCTAAATATACATGGCTGTACTGTAAAGTTATGTTGTTAAAAAAAGGTGGAGCCAGAATCTGTCAACATCAAGATAATTTCTGTGAAGTAAGCTTTGTGTTATACATGAGCTGCAAAGGCAGAAAACACCAAGAACACCAGCCCCACATATAGTATGTCACCCGGGGGTGCAATGAAGCATAAACAGGCTGCTACTTCTGAATTTACTCACCCATTTAAAGCTCAGATACATTTTCATGATGTGCAGTCAGAAAGCAAAACAGAGGGAAGCAGGAGGCGTATGCACCTTACATAAACATGCAGGTCTATCAAGGTAATAATGAGATTCTTTATTGATCCCTGAAGGAAAATACTGTTTTCACTCACTCTTGAGTGAAAACATGAGGTCGCAGCAGACTCACTTTATTAAAGCAATACAGGAAAATATAGCTCTTACGTTATCTGCTGTATATTTACAAAAACAAAGTCCTCCTCATGAGTTGCCTTTTCTGACATATGTGCATTTAGTGAAAAAACCTCTTTGACTCAACTCCAGCAACGGTGTCCGTGCAACATCGTGACCGGATGGAATCCTTGAAAGAATAGAGCCTGCCCTCTCAGGCAGCACAACACACAAATAGAAATGAAAAATCCAATTTTCAATTTCTCAATTTTCTGTTTTTCTATCCAGCATTTCACAAATAGAAAATTAGAAAACAAAAACAATTTTAGAAAACTGAAGTCAGCTTTTCAGTTTTCTAACTTTCATTTTTGATGTGGAAAAATTGAACAGATAAGCATTGCGTGGACCAATTGTCAAGACCGGTTCAGAAATGCTAATTCTGGTTCGTGCATCGACAGCAAACTTCACTTTTTCTGATTGTGTGCCCCCTTTCTATTTCCTGATGTGTTGCATCCGTGAATACAATACAGACAAAACCTATCCTGAGCTGTTTATAGCCCTCAGCAGCATTTTGAGTCACTTTGAGACCCATCACAGTAAATAGTTAAGTTAAACCTTCACTGTGCCTGGTGTTCTGCAGTGACAACATGCTGCTGACAACAGAATGCTTTGTGCAACAAATAACTGCATCGTATATACATATATCAATCAATCAATCAGGCTTTATTTATATAACACTTTTCATACAAATAAATAGATGAATAAATAAATAGTAGTAATGAATAAGTTAAATATTCAAACAGTAAATAAGCGATAAATGAAAGGATAACAGCACAAAATTATGTTATTAAATAAATAAGTTCAAAATTGTAAAATTATATATTTGAAGTAGTAGTAGAAGTAGTAAAACATAAAATGGACTGAAATGTATAAATAAATTGTTAACAGATTAAAAAAACTTCAAGTAAAAGCAAAACTAAAAACACAGGTAAATGTATTTTTGGCGGCCTCAGATAAATGAATGTGTGGAACTACACACAACAAACGGCACTGGATAGAGCACATCCTATAATGAAAATTTCTTATGCCAAATCAGGAGGGCAAATTATTTAATTGGTGTTCCAGCTCTTTCATTTGCTGAGGAAAGTTTGGTGAGCGTTAGTCCTGCCCATGGCGCTGATTTGTTAGTCGGGACTCCCCCCATGGAGCTGATTGGATTGATTGCTTTTTCAACTGAGAAACAGCTGTTTCATGCCATGTTGCTAGACGAATCAGAAAACTTGGTTGAATGGGCGAATTCAAAGGTCTTGACACTGGCAGCAGCAACGTTTAAACTGTCCACAGCTCCAGAGAAAGAGGAATTTCTCTGCATGACAAAATAGTTTATTGACTAAAAGAGGAACATTTCTATTCTGAATCTATAATGACAGAGAAACATGATGACATTATCAACATTGTTGGACTTCAACCACCATTTGTATGTGTGTGTGTGTGTGTGTGTGTGTGTGTGTGTGTGTGTGTGTATGTCTCAGCCGAGGCCGTGTTCAATTCATTTGTGGTTGTGCGTGAGTCCAAACTGTGACATAACATCAGCTGATCAGTGCAGTGTGGAGGTTAGTGCTCCGACTGTAACCTTGTTTCACTCTGACCGATTCATATAATTACAATTGATTTCTAGTTTTCCCTTAGTGTGTGTGTGTGTGTGTGTGTGTGTGTGTGTGTGTGTGTGTGTGTGCGGGGTGCAGAGTTGCAGATACTGTTTCTACTCTGTAACTCACAGGCTAATGTTTGTGACATTGACCTTTGCTAACAAAAGAATTGAGTTTATTTACTGTACCCTGGTAGTTCTGTTGTTTTATTCTCTTAATTCATTTCAGTGGGTGCAACTTTTTTAGACAGCAACAAGCTTGTTAAAAAGGCAGCTTTAGTGGTTTCGTCATTTACAGTATCCACCTACTGAATTGCAACAACAGAAAAGCAGCAACTTGACTTACACCTGCACCTTTACAGTAAAATTGACTAGACATTGTTCTTATAAGTCAGTGTCCCCTGTTTAATGGATATTTTCAATTGTTTCGCTTCAAAATAGAGTGTAATGGTGGTATGTGTTAAAATATAGATAAAATGTTTTCATGCTTGATGAGGGTGGAAAAGGCAGGGGCCCTTCTGTACGGAGTTTGCATGTTCTCCCCGTGTCTGCGTGGGTTCTCTCCGGGGTCTCCGGCTTCCTCCCACAGTCCAAAGACATGCAGCTCAGGTTGATTGGTGACTCTAAATTGCCCTTAGGTGTGACTGTGAGCGTGTATGTTGTCTGTCTATATGTGTCGGCCCTGCGATAGTCTGGCGACCTGTCCAGGGTGTAACCTGCCTCTCACCCAATGACAGCTGGGATTGGCTCCAGCCCCCCCCGCGACCCTTACGAGGACAAGCGGTTACAGAAAATGACTGACTGACTGACTGTGGGAGGAAAAGCGAAATGCAGCAAAATTCAACAGAAACAGACTCAGCAAAAAAAAAACTACTTCATCAACAGTCTCAAGATTCCAGTAGGGCTGGGCGATATGGCCTGAACCTGAAACCTCCAATTTTTTCACACCAAACCCAAATGACGATTTTAATCATTTTTTTCCCCTCTTTAAAACAAACTACAAATGACAAAAAAATGAAATTTTGTTTTGATTTTGATTTTTAAAGGCAAACTGAATTTCCCTTCTGTTATTACAGTAAACTGGATTTCCCTTTTGGGATTAAAGTGCAAGCTGCAAACTTGTCCTTAACACTGAAGGCTGCAGTAATTTCACAAAACATATTTATATGAATTCATTTGTATCATATTTTTAGCAATATGCAGCTCAGCTGTGTCAGTAACAGCTTTCAGTCTTTGTACATCACCTGCACTCGTCTATATTAGTTGCACTGAGGGTTTAGAGAACAGCCCACCACCACTCCAAGTTAGAGAATGACTGAAATCAAAGAATGGCAGTTGGGCTGTGGCACCAGGCCCCCAAATCACTAAATCCGCCCCTGATAACAAGGAGAGCAGCAGACAGCAGCTGGATGAGAGGTCTGTCACTGCGCTGCTCTCCTCACTCTGATGGATCTTTCGATCAGCTGTGTGATGTTTGTTTTTATTGGGCCCTCTTTTTGTCAGTCTTTAAAAATAGTAAAATTCATCAGTTGGCTCAGTTACTTTGGTTTGGACAGGAATGTGCGGCACGAGCTGCAGTCTAGTTTTCAAATGCGCGCACACACCTGGCGCACAGTCTGTATTCAGACACGTTCAAAAACAAAACAGTAACTATTTTTGTGCATTTTCAGTATTTACTCTCTAACTAGCTGCTGTTGGATGTTCTGTCGAAGTTCCAAAATTTGGAGCACAAGTTTCTTGGGTTTTAGTTGAATTCCCTCTTTCATATATTGGGGCGCACGTGACCACCGGTCCTCTGTGGAGATTACGTGCATGGTCAGGGGCTCTAAATCAGGTGAAATACGGGAGAAATGGGACGCCGGGAGGACACCGGGAGAAGTCAGGGAAAAACGGGGGTGCCCTAGGAAAATCGGGAGGGTTGGCGAGTTTGCTTCTACCTCCTAAGGGGAAAAATACAGAGTAATTTGCCGTCCCACGAAAACCTTGCTAACATTCAGACCTGGCGGGGGGTCTCTAGTCTCGTTAACATTGTAGGGAAACACAGCAGATTTGCAGCGTGTTGCTGTCCTGTCATACGGGACACAGCAGGAAAATGCTTCCACTAATGTCGTCTGCTTTTTACCGGCTTGTCCTGGGCTGACGTGGTCTTGTGCATCTCAGAGTGAGACACATTGTCCCCCTCAGCTGCTGCAGCTGCTTGAGATGTTGAAACAAAGTGGTCTTACTGCTGCCTTTTAGTTGCAACAGCCTTTAAATAAACTTTGCAGGACTGCGGTTTGTTCGAAATCTGACGCCGCAAAACTGAAACCAGTTCCCAATGAATGTCCAGACTGTATTTTTTGGCAATGTGTGGTGGAGGCGAAAATTGCGATATTCAGCTTTTAAAATTGCTCTGAACCACAAATTTGATTTAATCAAGAAAATCGATTTATCGGCCAGCCCTAGTTTCCAGAGACAAAACATCTGATGTGTGTGGAGCTATGACGAGACTGCACCTCGCATTAACACAGGAAAAAGATAATAATGTTACATTTTCATACCATTTTCCCCGTGGTTTTCCACCCTTTGAGGTTTGACTGGTAGTCTTTTAAT
Source organism: Plectropomus leopardus (assembly GCF_026936395.1). Taxonomy (NCBI): domain Eukaryota; kingdom Metazoa; phylum Chordata; class Actinopteri; order Perciformes; family Serranidae; genus Plectropomus; species Plectropomus leopardus. The sequence continues at coordinate 5,129,780 of NC_142180.1, forward strand.
GATATCACCCCTTTTTAAGACATAACTCCACCAACTGTTCATCTAGATGCATACATTTACTCCTTATAACTCCTAATAGATGCATGACAGTAGGAGATGGAATCAGACATTAATCCACATTTTGATGTCCCCGCACTGGCGATAGCCGCAGTCGGACACATTCTGTTTTTGGGTTGTCCATCAAGACGGTCAACACATTCTTGTCAAAGCGATATCTCAAAAATGCCTTCAGGGACTTTTTTTTTTAGATTTAGCACAAACATCCACTTGGACTCAACATTGAACTGATAAGAATTTGGTATTCAAAGGTCACTGGTACCTCGCATTCGGTCTCAATCTTGTGGATGCAATAAAAATTGCCTTGAGGGAGTTTCCTCAAATTTGGCACAAACGTCCACCTGAACTTTAGAATAAACTGATTAGAATCTGGTGGTCGAGGGTCAAAGGTCAACTTCACTGTCACATCATAATGCTCTGCAATATTTTTCTGGCCGTTACTCAACGTCATAACTCGGAGAAAGAAGGGGAGACTTTTGATCTGATACTGAACTGGTGACACTACTCTTGGGTGTCCACTTTGAAACTGTGCTGATTGCATAGATCTGTGCAGCTGGGAGGAAGATGTGTGTGAAGTGTACTTGTTTTCACAGACATGGGTGTACTGTGATGGCAGCTTTACTGGTGTGCGGAGGCATACAACTGCGTGGCGGTAATTCTCATCTGTTGCTGATTTCAGCTCAGTTAAAATTTGTGCTTCCCAATTCTCTATAAAATAACTTTAAGGAGCTACTTGGATTTGAGGAAAATAACTGCCTGTACATGTGTATGGTTAATAGACTTACTCCAAATCTACATTCTAAAAATTTCTAAATCTCAAATGACTACAGAGACAGACTAGATTAGCTCTCTCCACCTCTGTTTATCTCTGTGTCTCTCTCGCTGTCTTTCTGCCTGTAGAAAAACTGGACGGGGTCAGAGATGGGGGTCAACAGCAATCTGTCACTGCTCTATCCCGCTGAGACACAGAGAACGAGGAGTCCTCATTCTCTCTGCCTCTTCATAGTAACACAGTCATTGTCCAAGACTGTGTTAATATTAAGAAATCATAGAAAGAAAGAAAAAGAATATGTGGAAAAAAGGATTTTTTTTTTGTAATTTGGGTGAATTGACCCTTTCAAGAAAAGACAGGAGTTTCTGTGCCTCAAATTTGTTATCCACAAGGAATATGTGGTCTGTTACATCTATGAACATATACAGTGCATGCTGTATGTAAATACTGTGTGAGTGTATGTAACTGTTTTCATTCATCACGGACAGATTTGTATTGTTTTTGTCCCCACTAATGAGCTTTGTTCCAACATAAAGAATGACAGATTGCCTCGAGTGATGAAGATCTGAGGCTCCCTGTATACGTTGTGTGTGTGTGTGTGTGTGTGTGTGTGTGTGTGTGTGTGTGTGTGTGTGTGTGTGTGTGTGAGTGTGTGTGTGTGTGTGTGTGTGTGCGTGTGTGCGTGTGTGTGTGTGAGAGAGAGAGAGAGAGAGACCAGTACAGGCTCATAGCATGTCAACAGTCCTAGTCAAATATTAATGAGTCAGTGCCCACAGCTTTTTCACATACAGTATTATATCAGCCCTTAGCTCTGAGCAACTGCTACTGTTTGCCTCTCTGCAATTACTGTGACAATATGACTGTATAAAACAGCTCACTATAGGGGATTATACATACTTGGATGGGCAGCTGGCACTGAGCCACACTGAGCTGTGTGTTTGTTTGAGGAGGATGGTCTCAGCTCTGTGGTTGAGGTTATGTTCTTTGTTATACATTTGGAATTTGTTTTCCTATCTTTATGTTTTATTTATTTATGTATGTATATATATATATATATATATATATAATTATAATTATAATTATATTATTAATTACTTTGTAGTTAGTGTCCCTCATATGGGACATGGATCTGATAACACAATATATCTGTAGGGCTCACTTTATATCCGAGGCTATCCATGCATTTGTCATAGATTTTAATCTTTTGTAGCCTTATAAAAGCTGCAATACGCCACAATTTACCTCAAATACACCAAAATCAACAATGAATTGAACAAGTGTTTGTTGTAGCTGCTTCCTCTGTGACATAGAGCTCTGCTGTTGTCCAAAACATGTTAAAACAACATCATCGAGCCACAGCGTTGAACTCGTTGATAGGGATGGGATGATACCAAAATTTGATATCACAATTATCCCGGCCAAAATAATTGCGATTTACAATATTATCCTGATAATTATCAGAGTATATTTAAAAGCCTTAAAATGCTGTCAAAATATGCCTTATTTTACACAACATTTTGTCAAGAAACAAATAGTTTTATTATATCACAAGTAGAACACATATCTTTTGTTTGTGTAAGTCCTTTGTAGTGAAAAAACTTGCTGGTTGCACAGCAGTTGTTTGAGGTGCTGTTGGACATGATTATCCTAATAATGGAAATTCACCAAGATCTAGTTTTTATTTGGTTTTTTTTTCCTGATACATGATAAATTTGCATATTGTCGCATCCCTACTTCTTGACATGTTCCTTCATTACAGTTGATGTCATTCATTCATCTAAACCAGAAATTGTCAACCTTTTTCGTGTCAAGGACTCCTAAATTGATACACGAGGTCATTGATAAGATTTCACAGCAGGAGCCTCCATCTGAAATACTTATGTTGTTAGCTGTAATCAAGACCAGAATTCTGTAGTTGTCAACTACAATTGAGGAAATTAAACCTATGATCAGAGTTTTCACTCACCTTTTACTCACTTCCATTGTCAATTTAATAGGGAAATTTTCATATTTCTGGGGACTACCTGGAACTCTTTCAAGGAACCCTGGTTAAAAGGAAAGTTCACCCAAAAATAAAAAATTCAATCATTATCTACTTACCCTCTTGTCGAAAGGCGGGTAAAGTTTTATAGTCCACAAAACACTGCTGGAAGTTCACTGGAAAAGATGTTGCACTCATCTCCCAAACCACAAAATGTCTCCATACTGCTCGTACAAAGTAATCCAAGTGTCCTGAAGCCCCTTTGTGCCATGTTGTTTTGAAAAACATCACTTGCGTCATTTTTTTTTGCCTTGTTGGAGTCTGTAGCTCCAAGTGTCGGAGCTGGGTTCATGTATGCACACTCACACAAGACCAGCAAGAGTTTAGGGTATCTGCACACCAGTGTTAACATGCTGTCTATAGCCTCCCCCGCACACAGTAGTTTTAAATTCAACAAAGGGATTTGTTGCTTGCTGCTTACTTCACAAGTCTCTCTCTCTCTTTCTGTGTATTTACATAAGACCGCAACAGAGATAAAACAAGTCAGTGTTATAAAGATGAAATGTCACGTACATGTGAGGAAAAAACAGTATTGCAAAGTTGTTTGCGGTACTTTAAGTTCATTTCAAGTATAACAGAATACTAAAACTTGAAGTAATGGAATAAGTTAAAAAAAATGTAGGAGCAAAGTGCATTTTCAGGAAGACAATAGTACTTTTGGTAATTACGTTTCATCCTCCCAGTCCTGGGTTTGTGTTAGCACACTGTTATAGCAGTGTTAATTTAAGTACAGAGAGTCCAAGATGTGCCTGTGCTGACCTGTGTGTGCATGTATTTTTTTATGAGCAGGCTTTATCTGTTTAGCCTCCTCTGTTGTTGCACTTCTCTCACTTGATTCATCTTCCCCTCTCTCCCTCACTTTCATTCTCTTCTCCCATACATCTCCTTTTTGTTCCCTCTCCAGGCATGTAGCGTACATTATATGATATTCCGAGAGCGGCTCTGGAGGAATAATGTATAAATCTGCTTGGTTGTCCTTCAAGGCAATCTTGCACACTGCACATAAAAAAGTCTTTTGCTTTTTGAGAGTCTTGTGAGCGCGACTGTGTTGTTGCTTTGTGTGTCTGCACAAGGTGAGTGGAAGTGGTTAAAGGTTGATGGCCGCCGAGCACATTTGTATTCATGGAAACAACAGGAATCTGCTGATGGGTATTTTTGAGAGCGGAAAAGTGTCGAGATATCGTTTTAGCGTGTTTGTGTTTAGTTGTGAATGCACCCCAGCTCTTGTGCTCTCATTAAAGGATAATACAGACAAATGGTACCGGAGCTGATGTTTGATTGTGTATGCACATGCACACTCACGTTCTGCAGCGAACTGTATGTTATGGAGGAATAATTTAATAGGAAGGTTGTGGTCTCTGCACTAATCCGGAACTGTGGCAATTACTGGATGTATAGATTCCTCTCTCTGCCGCTTTGTCCTCAGTGCACTTACCATTTATGTATTCAGATCCTTTACTTATAGAATAAAACTGGTGTTATTCTATCATATCATCTGTGTGTGTGTGCGTGTGTGTGTGTGTGTGTGTGTCATTATGGCAAAATGTGGTCCTGGTTACACCTGGAGTAACCACAGAGGACCTTTTTATGTACAGGTATATTAATGGGTGTTTTTATGTTGCTTGTCAGTCTGTGAACATATTTTGTCAACACAATCATTTTGCAACTGAGCAAGATGCAGTCATGAAACTTCACTAATGTGTAGTTGAGAACACAATGAATGCCAAGGTCAAAGATGGGTACGGTCCAAGCAACAGGGCCAGAAGGGCAATTGCCGCTAGGATTGGGTATTGTTTAGAAGTCTTTTTCTGATACAGGTGCCAAAGCGATACTTTAAAATGGCACTGGTGCCCTAATTGTGCCTAAAATGACACTTTTTTTCAAAATAAAGCACAAAATGGCAGTCAACAATGTGAACAAATGGCTTTTTTTCAGGTTTAAACCCTGGTTCTCAACCTGAATTGCCACCCTCCCACTTTATGCCCCTCGCTTGCGAAACTTAATGGGAAGTTGGTAAGGGGCTATTTGGGGCCATTTGCCCAACATTCGCATCTCCTCCAAATGACGTAATTGTCATCTGGAGGAGATCAATTGTGGGAAGGAGAAGGGATATCTAGGCACTGGTTAAATGGAGGGAGGTTAACCATAGTTAATCTACAAATACTACCCACATGGTTTTTATACAAAGCTGGCTGAAAAATACCTACCTAAGATTTATATCAAGATATAGTTATCATAGAAACAAAACCATTGTGCAACAATTCATAAAAAATGCACTAAGTGTTTGGATTATGTGCTCCCCAACACCCTGCCAGAGCTTTTCTGCCGGAAAAAAGCAGTTATATGGACACACGTCCTTAAGGAGCCTAAAGCATCAATGCTGTTGCCATGGTTACCTGGAGGTTATTGTACTTTTGGCACTAATTAATAACACCTATTAATCTGTTGAGTGGAGCTGCATTTCAGTTTACCTGATACATCATTTTTGTATTGGGTCAGGATATTTTTTGTGTCCTTCACGGCTGGCTGTGGTAAAAACAAATAATTTCCACAGTGACACACACGTAAACACCCTCTGCCCTGCATTTCACCCTCACTCTGGGCTCAGCCTTCTGGCTCTCTCTCTGGTTGGCTATGACACTTTGTTCTAGTTTGTTCTCCCAGTTGTTGGCCAATAAAACGAGGGAGGCATGATGGGAGTTCACCAAATGAGACGAGTTCAGCCAAAGGCAAAAGCTTGAAGCAGAAATAACCTGAGTGCTCGCCAGAGGCTGGGGTTAGGTCACCCAGCACATCCACAGAAACACGCAGAGAAATTTAAATGTATGGGCAGCTGCTGAATGCATACATATATGTAAATTATCATGTGTTAAGTGTGACACATAAATCATGCATGCACAAACACATGACGAGGGTCAGAGGTCAGTGTGACAGTCAGCATCATGCTTAATGAAAAGAATGCATCAATGCTGAATATTTCCTTTGTTCTCTTCTTTTCCTGCTTTGTATTATTGCCAATTATTCTGCTCTGATGTCTTTGACAGCACCAAAACCTTGAGTTAGGATTTTTTTTTTTTTTTTAAGTTAGAGCTTTTTTTTTTTCTTTCTTACAAAGGGTATTTTGGAAAGTGATCACATGGTTGGTCAGGAAGGTCAGAATAATTTGTTCAAAGTGAAGTAATTCCTGGAAAGTGATGGAAGTTTTGAAAGAGAGGAAGGGATCTTTGGTAAGTGAGCACATTTTGGAAAGCTTAGACAAAGTATGAACACAAAAGAAAAGTGAGGACATGTTTGAAAGTTGAGGACATTTTTGAAAAGATATTTCTAAAAAGCAAGGACATATTTAGGAAATTAAAGCAGTCAGGGAATCATTCATCACATTTACATAATGTTAGAACAAGTGGAATTACTGTGTTAGTCTGACTAAAACTGGACTTTAAAAATACATGTAAACATGTTAGTCCGAGTGAGATTTTTGCTGAATTTGAGCTGACTGCTGAATTTTTCAGTCAGACTAAAACACCTATATAATGCGGTGAGGGGTCAATTTAGCATAAATTTGTGGGAGAAAGTCAGGGAAAACAAAAGAACAAGAGGAAGTAAAGAAAACAACAAAATGAAGGTACCCATTAAAGTGTAGAGTATGTACAAAATGTACAGCACCGAAAAGTTATATATGTTGTCACCACATGCAACTTATTTGCCACTGGTTAACTTGGTTGGTATATAATGTAATAGGTCAACCAGAAGAAGGTCCACTAGCAACTAGCTGAAAGGGGGCATAGTGTTACCTGCCATGGTGGAGTTGGGCATACTTCTATCAATAAATGGACCTGTGCTTGTGTACTTGGACAAGGACAGTAGTCCAGGTAAAAGACCTAATGGAACTATAACTGTAGCTCGACTTAACTGGGCATGTAAATGCACTGACTGAATAGTGATGTTTTTGGACACTGAGGACATTTTGGCCACACCAAATGTCTTTAATTGGCTGTTTAGGGGTTAAAACATGGTTTTAGGATTAATTTCAGAAATTCTTCTTTGTCAGCGAAAATGTATCATGTCAATTAGGGTCCTCACAGTATACATGTACAAATGTATTTGTACGTGGTGGTGCATGCAATCCACTATGATGGACGATGTTCTCCTGATGTCATCACTTTGGTCCGCAGTAATGTGATCAACTCCCCAACACACACACACACACACACACACACACACACACACACACACACACACACACACACACACACACACAATGTTCATTGATCTGAGTGATGTTGAGTTTTTATTCCTAAAGGAATGCAAACAGAGTAACGGATCAATAAAGGCCACTCAGACATCTCAAAGCAGCGAGGGCTGGTATGCTATCAGTGGACACACACACACACACACACACACACACACACACACACACACACACACACACACACACACAATTGAAATCAATCAATCATAGACACTTTCAGAAATGCATTGGTTGTGTGCCTGCAAAAAACCTCAACATACTCAAACACCTGAACACACACACACACACACACACACACACACACACACTCATTTGGGGGCATAAACTCCACCTATGGCACATATTCACAGATTTGAGTTTCCCAGAATTCATGGCGGATTTTAGTACCTCAGAATACATACCTCAAAATTTAGTACATTTGTATAGATTCTTCACACCACTGGGATTTAACTGTCATTAACTGCAACTTCCTGACGGAAATACACTATATTACCAAAAGTATTCGCTCACCTGCCTTTACTCATACTATGAGACAAATTTCACAGTCGGCACAATGCGGTCTGAAATGTACCGTTCTCCTGGCAACCTCCAAACCCAGACTCGTCCATCAGATTGCCAGATGGAAAAGCGTGATTCATCACTCCAGAGAACGCGTCTCCACTGCTCTAGAGGCCAGTGGCGGCGTGCTTTACACCATTGCATCCGACGCTTTGCATTGCACTTGGTGATGTGTGGCTTGGCTGCAGCTGCTCGGCCATGGAAACCCATTCCATGAAGCTCTCTGCGTACTGTACTTGGGCTAATCTGAAGGTCACATGAAGTTTGTAGCTCTGTAGCAATTGACTGTGCAGAAAGTCGGCGACCTCTTTGCACTATGCGCTTCAGCATCCGCTGACCCTTCTCCGTCACTTTACGTGGCCTACCGCTTCGTGGCTGAGTTGCTGTTGTTCCCAAACGCTTCCATTTTGTTATAATAGAGCTGACAGTTGACTGTGGAATATTTAGGAGCGAGGAAATTTCACGATTGGATTTGTTGCACAGGTGGCATCCTATGACAGTTCCACGCTGGGATTCACTGAGCTCCTGAGAGCGGCCCATTCTTTCACAAATGTCTTGTTTCACAGTCTGCATGCCTGAGTGCTTGATTTTATACACCTGTGGCCAGGCCAAGTGATTAGGACACCTGATTCTGATCATTTGAATGGGTGAGCGAATACTTTTGGTAATATAGTGTATGTCATGTGTGCAATGTTACTTTTGGTCTCTGTGAGGTGAGCAGGCAGGAACTGGTGATGCTGCTGTGAGGAATTATCTGTAGAAAGTGGGAAGGAAAAGAGCACACTTGGCTGTGTTTAAAATGTGAAATGGTTTTATGTAACGGTGAGACCCTACCCACAGCAAGTGTTTCGGTTCTCCTTATAATGCATGTAAGAAGAGAGGCTCAACCTGTGCAAATCAAATGATTGTGTTAGATATCTTTTGCCATTATTTAACCAGAGTCAAATTTAGACTTTATTGAAAGTAGGAAAGCTTAAGCTTGAGAGGGGGAGAGAGAAGGGATGACATGCAGCAAAGGGCAGAGGCTGGAATCGAACCCATGGCTGCTGTATTGAGGTCTGGGCCTCTGTACATGGGGCACCTGCTCCATCAACTGAGCGATTGGGTGCCCCGTTTCTTCACTTTTAAAGCCACAGTAATTTGTATTTCTTTGTATAAGCAATGATTTAAAGTGTTATGTTATGTTAAACCCACATATAATATCTAACATTTTTCATCTCTGCAGCTCTACTGCATTTTGTAGCCTATTTTGGCTTCTTGTTCTGGTTTGCTGGCACATTTCCTGTCAGGTTCAGCTCTGTGTTTCTAGCAGGTAGTGGTTTCCTGATGAACCCACTGCACTCTACCTGCTCATCCACAACCAGCAGACAAAGTTAGTTTGCCGAGGGAAAGTCTGTGAGATGATGAATGTCGACCTGTGGCATTACCTCACATGTGTCATTAATAATGCACTGGAGACCCTGTTGGGCAGGATGTCAGGTTGTTTGGAAACATGATGCCAATGTGATGATGAGTAGCAGGAGGTGGGGGATCTATCAGAGGTGATAAATGAGAGGAAGAAGGCAGGGAGAGGAGGAAGAATTAGAGTGAGTCTGTGGAGCCGCTGCCTGTTCCACAGAGAGTCACAATAGATATGATGTCCATTATTTAGACGTCTTTTAACCAAATAAATGAAATGATATCACTGCGTTAATATTATGATTTTTAACCCTGAATTTCTGCATTAAATAATGAAAGAGAAAAGAAAAGATGGGCTCAATGGTATTTAGTTTAACCCTTGGATACTTGAGCAACTTAACAAGATATAAGAGAATTAGAAATATAGTTTTCTGGAAAATTTCCCATTTTTTTCATACTTTATAATACAAGGTACAAGGTAGATTCATCAGTCACTTTTTATAAGTAGTTTTAAAAACAAAAAACACTCACCAGATAATTTTCTTGTCACCTTTTACACATTTTTTACAACTTATGAGACATTTCTTGTCAAGTCCCTCATCATGTTTTTTCCTGTGTTTTTGAAAGAAATCGAAACAATTTTCAGGTATCAAAGGTTTAAATACTGTGAAAGGCTTCTGAAAGAAAACGGATGTTGATCCAGGTGTTAAAGGATTAATTAGTGACCTTATGAGCAATATCCCTGGGAAAGATGTGGATTTTTAGGTTAACATCTTGTGGAGGAAAATTAACTGGGCTGAAATTGAGAACCCAAGCGATGATGGAAATTAGCATTTTAATGTCCTGGTTTTTCTTGTCTTGAGGACAGTGGGGTTTTTTTCATATGGGTTTTGGTTAGAAGCCTGAATAAAGGTCTGAGAATAACACAAGGTTAAGACACTTTCATGTTTTGTTCTACAACATAAAATATGTCAGTAAATACCCCACTGTGAACTTTGAAGCTTTATGTGTCTAAAAAAAGAAGGTTGCTAACAAGTGGCTAAATGAAACTACAGAATGTCATCACACCATACATGGCTCAACAGCTTCATAGTGGTGGCGACGCGACTGTAGTGTAGTTCATTTTAGCCTAACATTAGCTTTTTACTTCTTGTGAATACATTTACGCTTCAAAAATCTTGAAAGTTTTATTTGTGAAGATTATCTTGCTGAACAAAACATGTCAGTTTTTTTAATGTTTGTTTACCAGAGCTTATTTTTCCAGGGGCAATCTATACTCTTCCTGAACACATGGATGCTCAGAATTGTTACTTTTAGTTTAGTTGTTAAAAAAAAAACATAAATAATAAGATAAAAAGCAGTAAGTCTAAAAACTGTGAAAATTCCTTTGTGACTTTCATAGTTTCTTGCTTCTCTCAGACCTCACATGTCCACATGTCCTTGAGGCACAGTGGGAAAGGGCGTTTTCAAAACAGTCTCTGCTTACAGCTGCATTTTTACGTAGCAAAAAACTTCAACCATAAAATATACATATGACAGAAGTGTTCTCTGTGATTGATTGCTTCTCGTTGATTTTCATAGCATACTGTACTGATCTGAACACAGTGACTGCTAGGAGCAAAATACATCTAAAAAACAGAAAAAATGGCAACAAATGTGCTGGGCTGATTCATACAGAATCACTGAGTCACAGCATGAGGCAGCTGATTAAAAACACCTGCTATGACATCACAGACCGGGTGTGTTCAGAGATGCAGCCTACTTAAACACTAAGATGGAAGTTTGTGCTCCAACATGAATGACAGAATGGGTTGCTGGTCATTGTCCTCCAAAGTGATTCATTTTTTTGTTTTGTTGCTTGGATTTAAAATGTGGTCAATAGTTACTCGAAGTAGCTACACAAGCTAAATATATATGTTGACATTAACCCTTTAACACCTGAGCAAATTGGTTTGATTTCTTCCAAAAACATGGGGAGAAGTCAATAAGCATCTTAACCAGACTTGGCAAAAAAAAAAAAGTAAGAATGTTAAAAGAAAATCACCAAAAACTAAGCAAGAAAGAAAAAGAAAAAAATGAACAAAACCAAGAAATTGGCTAAAGTTATTATTTCTCTGTCATTTTACATATGATATTATTATAAATCATGGACATTTCCCCTGTTTCATAAAAACAATTTTCTAATAACCCTCCCCTTTCTCTAAAAATTAATTTTTATTTAATTTTCTTGTCAGTTTTTACTGATTTCTCACAATTTGTGGGGCATTTCTTGTCAAATTGGTCATTGTTTTTTTCCCCTCATGTTTTAGAAAGAAATCACACCAATTTATTAAGGTTTCACAGAATCAAATAGCTTGTAAAAGTCATCTGAATGCCACACAAAAATTGATGGTGATCCAGGTTTCAAAGGGTTAACCTCCTCCCCTTGCCAGATGATGCAGTGAGGCAAAGCACATCATCCGATGGAGTTCCGCTGGCTCTCTAGGCACTGCTGATCAAATGTAAGTCAAGCTTATGAAACTGTCGAGTTTGACAACCAGTGGTGAAGTAAAAAGTTACAGGACTGTAAAAAGCTGGTGGCCAGCAACAGCAGAGAGAGACCATGGGGGGAATAATGGCATGTTTTTTACTTCTGACTTGGTAAATTAGGAATTATTTTGCCAAAACCGGAGCTTGTGATTGTTGGAACAGTGGACTTACTAGATTACTAGCAAGACAGTTTGGATGAGTTTCATTTTGTCAAGTTTGAAGAAAGTGTATTTTATGATGTGTTAACAAGGCTATTAAGCCTCGTCTGTTGTACAGTTTTAGTTCTCTGTTTAACAAGGAACATAGGTGTGAGGATATTGCTTTTCTTAACATTTTCTGGGTTTCTATAGTAGATTTATTAGTTGTTTAAGCCTACTGCCTTTGTCAGGTCTCTTTAGTTTGATGTCATTGCATATGAGGTGGTGCTCATGCTTTGTGCATGTGTGGTTTGTACTGCAAAAGTAACTGTATCTGTCTCACATCCTTACCACTTAATGTGGACTGATGTCTGCTATCTCTGTTATTCAGAAGTGGTGAACAAAGACAAACAACAGAAGTGATTTCCAAAGTCAGGACAACGGAAAGTGAAATAAATATATGCATCAACATAAAGTAGTTTTTAGCACAAATGGAACCTCATATCAAAGAAGAAATGATGCTTCACACCCTCGAAGAGCGATATAATGTGCTTTTAAGATGCACATAGAGTATGTGTCTGGAAATACAGCAGTATATGTGGTCACAAAGCAAGACAAATGACTTGCATTTGTTTGTGTGAGAGACATCATCTATAGCATTTAGCTCCTGTCTGACTGTTGGTGTTTCATGAATGTAAATCAGTGTTTTTTTCATCACAGGCGTTTCGATAGAAATTTGAATTTTCCAACAAGCAGTGTCCATGTTTCTGTGACTACATATGAGTACATGTGTATGCATGCATGCTAATGATTGTGTGTGTTCATGTCGGTGTCAGAGTGTGCACATACAGTAAGAATATGTGAGTGTGTCCCGGCCTCGTGGCCCCGGTTGTCTGTCAGGGCCCCCGGGGAGAAGAGAGCGGGAGGTTGTCATGGGAGATTGGTCAGGAGGAGATGGAGGATCAAGGTTTCACTGGGCTTTTTATGGAGGCTTAGCTGCTAATATCACCACTGCAGAGGGTCTTTTCTGCATGCTGTTTAAAATTCAACACACATGACGAAGAAACATGAGGCTGTTTGCACCAACTGGGATAAAAAGACACAAAGCTAGCCCTCCTTTAAAAGAGGGAAAAGTGTTCATGGGGACTAACTTCTTCCACCAAAATCAACAGCGACGTTCATGACTTGAGTAATAGTTTGTTACTGGAAATCATGTAGCCATGGATTTTTTTTCTGGCTATTACTATTATGTAAACTGACCATTTAAAGGAGCAGTATGGAGTACTTTTTCTTTATTCTCTGATTACTTACTGTGTGCTCACCTTTATACTCTGATTACTTAACATCCACACACTAAGGAGGTTTTAGCTGGGAGCTGTATTATCAGCAGAGGTCTCTTCCTCGCCAAAACAAACAAAGCTGGAAAACTAAACTGGTAAAACCACTGAATAAAGCAGTTTCACGTTTAAAGTTTAACACGTTCTCATCCCCAAGTCATCACATGTTGCTGCTTTGTAAGTGGACTTGTGCATCTACATGTTGCGCTCTCTGTATCCTCCTCCGTCTGCTGTTGACGTTTCGGGATGCCGCTACTACTACGTCAGCAAAAGGACATTGTCAGATTTAGACAACAGAAGCATAAGGTTAGATTTAGGAAAAAAACAACATGGTGTGGCTCTACATTCAAACGAGAAGCGAAGACTGGGCTCCTGGGTGGAAGTCTATGGTTAGTTGGACCCATCCACCTGAGCTTTCACCTGCCCCCCCAGGAACCTTCACGCTCCTAAAATTTCATCATTATTGGCAGTGTTTCAGCCTAAGTCTTCTGGGGGTTAATCAGATGGCTGCAATAGCTTCAATCGCAGCTTTGTAGACTGATGCTGTATCATATCATATATGTATCTGTATCATATTTATCTTCACTGCCACAAATTTGTCAAAAACAGCCGCTTTTGCAGTACTTTTGGCGTAAGATTCCGATGTCCACATGACATCGCTGGGTGGGATCAGCTTAGAACATGGCCAGACAAAACCGGCTGCTTCTGCATGATATGCCGCTTGACAGCATCGGATTGAAATTCTGCTGGTAATGATGCAATATAAGAATCATGAGGGTGCCTAACGGGTGGATAGTAGGGGCGGTGGATCAAACAAATCCCGGACTTTCATGCACGAGTCCAGTTTGCTTGTCGTCTGAATGTGGGTTTTTTTTTCTACACCTTACCATGTTTTTGCCTAATCCAAATCATCCGTGGCAGCATGTGTGTTTGTTGACATCCTGGTGCTGGTTGCCATGTGCTTTTGTTGCCGGTAACCATGTGCAGCGTAATCCCACCATGTGCTTGTGCTGACATCATGTTAGTAGCATCCCAAACCGTAAAGAGCAGAGACAGAAGGATACCAAGAAGAGTGTATTATATAAATGTTGAAGTCAACATGTGACAACGTTTTGTCAGTGCTGGCACCATGATTGCAAAAATGCCAAACTCGAGGCTTCAAAACAGGAGTCCACAAATCAATGGGTAAAGTCACAGTCACTTCATGCATTATTTTGATACAGTCTGTGGTTTATGGCTACAAAAATACATGGACCTGCCATGGAGGCATAGAGCTAAAAAGCAGAGGAAAGCATGACGGACAGAAGAACAGAAACAAAGAAGAGTAAGGAACAAAGAAACAGCGAGGAAGAGGAGCAGAGGAAGAGAGAGTAACTAGCAAGCAGAGGGGGAAGGAGGGAGAGGAGAAGAGGAAAAGCATCATATGAGCAGTGGCAGAGAGGAGATTGTCATTTCAAGCCTTCACATTGGTAACAGGATACGACCGTCACGCTCCAGCAGGCCTGCAGGTCACCTCAGCTCTCCACCTCATCTCTCGCTCTCTTTTTTTTTTTTATCCCTACCTGTCTAACTGTCTCACTTACAGACCTGCAGTTAGTTTTCACACTGTGGCAGAGCAGGAGAGTGCTGGCAGCAGCAGCAGCAAAAATCAGAGACCACAACAGAGAGAAAGAGAGAGTTAGCATTTCTCAACAAATCATAGTACAAGCTGAGCACAGGAGCAGAGGGGAGATGGGCATCTCTCTGGGATTCTGTGGACTCATGTTTAATTTTGACTTTGCAGCCATGAGGGACGCACAGAGGACATTTTGTCAGGCACAAGATTAAGCAAGAGGAGAAAAAAAACAACTTGCACCTTCTTTTCTTTTTTTAAAAGTTTTTTTTTTTCTTTTGGCTTTCATTTGATAGGACAGCTTGAGAGATGACAGGAAATGGGAATGGGAGAGGGTGGGGGTGACATGCAGCAAAGGGCCACCAGTCAGACTCAAACTTATGGCTGCTGCAAAGAGGACACATAGCGTCCAAATACGGGATGCGTTCCCTACCAACTGAGCCCCCCGATGCCACACACCTCCTTTTCTTGATACATACAGTACATACTGTCCATAAACACTACCAGTAAAGCTCTGACTGTCCACTTGTCATACGGTTTGGGCTGCCATGACAGTTATCACTGAGCCTGACTGAGGCATTCTGTTTTTCTGTGTCCAAACCAACCCAAGCCAGATGCAGGTAATGTAAGTTTTGAATTTGGTGCATTGTCACGTGAATACAAACCAAAAAAAAAGAGAAAAAGGATGCTTTTGATCAAGAGGTAGAAAACCACCAGAATGCAGTGTACCTATTCAGACCAGTGAACACTCCTGGTGGCTTGTGTGATGTGGAATGGTCCCATGTGACACAATAGCGGATCTCATATTACAGTTGAACAGTGAGCTAAAATATGTTTCTGAAAACATTTGAGGCGAGAAATATGCAACTCAGTAAGAGAATCTTGGTTTATGTTTAATTCGATCCAGGTTTATACTGTTTGTGTGCACAGTGGCGGACAATATGAAAATGTGGAAATGCAGCCCGTAGTTCAAGCAGCAGCTTGAGGGCCGTTGAAATATCACCAAATGAGGCAAATTACATAATTTCTCACAATTTAGCATTTTCCGAATAAGAGATGTGGGATATGCTGGTATTATTCAGGTTTTAGGAGCATTATTTGGGCATGTACACAGCTGGGGTTTTACTGCAGTTTGTGATACAAATCTGTTTACTGTTGGTGCTGTGTGTTGTCATGGATATTTTGTACACAAATCAACTTGCCAAGAGTTTGCAAGGCTGGAGTAAAGATGCATGCAGCAAAGCCTACATTTTTGGTCAGAAGAGGGAACACACCTGCTTTTAAGTATTTTGACAGACTTGGGTAGCAACAGGTTTTTGATTGAGCACAAATATCGCACTGCCTTTTCAAGAAGGTGGATGAAAGAGTGAAAGAGGGAGGCTGCACTCACGTGGTCCAACTAGTCTGCAACTGGTACAAAACTGTTTTAAAAAATCCTATTTCGATGCAAAGAAGCAAAATGACAAGCGGCACCAGCTGTTGTACTTTTTCATAGTTTGATGTGATAAATGACATGTTAGGGCACGTTAATCGGAGCATGCAGGGCTGCATGGAAACGGATGTTAGTGGAATATCCTTTTTCATGAGACATGAAAACAGCTTAGTAGGAATATTCAAGGCTGTGAGTAATTAAGTATTGCTCTGGACCAAATGCACTTTTAAAAAATGGTGAAATAAAAATAAACTGTGTACTTCAAAACAGCAAGTTTTCATGGACATGGATGTATAATTTCACAAGTCAGTCCACCTGTTTCAGTCGAACATCACAACTGAGCCTTGTTTCAGTCTGTTTATGTAGGAAATTGTGGTTCAAGTTTTTTGAAATGACAGAAGTGGACCTCTCACTGTTACCTGGGATGTCCCTGTGAAGCAGCTGACAGGTAAAAGGCCAGAGTAGTGTCCAGTCAGGGCTGGAGTCAGCTGCCCCCTGCTGTCACTGCGTGTTACTACAGGACTGAAGGCTGCCTGCTGCGGCTCTGCTGTCAGAAGCAGTGAAAAGATCAGAGACTCAGCAGAGGGACTCAGGATAAAGATCAAACTTACTCATAATCTCCTGTGAACATAAAAAATAAATGAATTTCCCCTTTCATACGCTATGTTTAAGTATTTGACCTAAATGTGATGTATTATACATCAAGAGAATATCCTAATATATGACTTATCTGCAGCCCCAAAGGCACCCAACGTTACGTCTGCATGATGCAGACATCTCAATCTATAGCTCCACTCTCTTATCTTGATGCTCGGGTGTGTGTGCAAGTGTGTGTGTGTGTGTGTGTGTGTGTGTGTGTGTGTGTGTGTGTGTGTGTGTGTGTGTGTGTGTGTGTGTGTGTGTGTGTGTTATTATCGGTCTATATTGAAAAGAGCAGCGGCTCAGGGTCTACTTCATAATGCCAACTCCTCTGATCAATAAATCATTTTCAAACACCGCTGATCAGAAACCACAGCTCTCTGTGGGGGGGGGGGCACAGTTGTGTGTGCGTGTGCGCGTGTGCGCGTGTGCATGCGCGTGCGATCGAGAGACAGAGAGAGTTTCTGTCTCTCTGTGCTCATGCAGCGGGAAGGGATTGACAGGGAGTAGTTTGTTTACCAGAGCACTATAGGGTCTATGCAGTATAATGCAATGGAGCATGTTTTAATGACAGAACACCTCAGTGACAGAGGACACACACACACACACATTGGCACACACACTCTGTATTTGTGTTTTCCCTTCTCTTTGTCTCTCCCAACTGTCACAGCTGTGTATGTATAGTATTTACTGTATGTTTATGAGTGTGTGTCTGCCTGTTTATGTGAATGTGTTACCTACACTGTGTGTGTGTGTGTGTGTGTGTGTGTGTGTGTGTGTGTGTGTGTGCGCGTGTGTGTGTTGGTGTTTGTGCCTTTGTGTGCAGCTCCATACGTCCTCTATAGGAGCTGGTAGGATGCTGGTCTACTGCAGAGCTCAGCTTCATTGTTCCTTATCTGCTGCTCTCCTCTCTTTGTCTTGTCCTCTTTGCTGTTGTCCTCTTGTCTCTTCTCCTATATTTCCTGTTCTTTCCATTCTTCTCCCCTGTTTTCTTCTCCTCCCTTTTAACTTCCTCTCTTCTATTTTGTCCTCTTTCCTTCCTCTCTTTTCCTTTTTGCGATTCTTTTTTGTCTTTGTCTTGTCCTTTGACCTTTTTTTTTTTCTATTTTCACTCTTTTCACTCTCAATCTGACCCCCAACAGAGTGCTGGCTGGCCCGTTCAGCCATTTTCTAAATCACAATAAAACTAAAGTGATTCACACTTGGAATTGTTTTTGTACATTTAGTATACATAAGGTGCCTGAGTGCATAAAGCAGCATCAAATAGAGCTTGTTTATCAAAAAAGTGCCAGTGGAGGATCCCCCACACTAAACCCCACCTAATGTCCTAAAATCCTGGAAATGTCTTGAAATCTTACAAACATTCTAAAATCCTAGAAATGTCCCAAAGTCTTACCGTGCGTACCCACCAAACGCGATAAAAATTATTTCATCGCGCCTCAAATGAAATCGCGTCGCGCCGGACGCTCCAGTTTTGACGCTCGTACAAAAACCCGAAAATGGGACTCGACGCGCGACGAAATCGCGCCGCGCGTTGAGCCCGCCCAAACAACAACATTTCTTCCGCCATTTCATTCTCTCGTTGACGATCGCTGCACCGCATCTGCTCTGGAGAAGTTCCCAGCGTCGTCTGCGGGCTAGGCGCCGACGTCGGTTCTGGGTGCATGCTACCCTACGGAGGCGGCGTGAGCTCGGCGAGTTCCACCGTCTCCTGCAACAAGGGACAGGAACTGTCGTACAGCTCTGGGTGAGCGGTGACGGCGACGATAAGCTGCTCCTCCATTGTTTCTGGCGTTTTGATTAGATTTTGCGAGGGAACACCAGGGGCGTCCATACGCCAGCACGCGTCGATGACGATCTCAACGCTGATAGGCTGTCGCGGCGTCTTCACGCGACGACGCCGCAAAAAGTTCAATTATTTCAACTCGGCGTTGATCGCGAGGCGTTGACGCAATTTCGCGTCCAACGCGTCAACAACGCCGCGCAATCGCGTCCATTGCGTCGCCCGGCAAAATGAGGCGTCAAATCGCGTCTTTGCATTGACTTTGTATGTAATCTTGAGGCGCGATCATTTTTAATCGCGTTTGGTGGGTACGCACCGTTAGAAGCATCGTAAAATCCCAGAAATGTCTTGACATCGATGGAAATGTTCTAAAATCATACGTATGTGTCTAAATCCTGAAAAATGTCCTAAAACCCTAGGAGCATTTCAAGATCCTAGAGATGTCCATAAATCTTAGAAATGCCCTAAATCCCAGAACCATCTCAAAATCCTAGAAATGTTCTGAAATCTTAGAAAAGTTCTAAAATCCTTGAAACATATATCTGGCTGCTACGATTGCCCCCTGGCCTCCTGACAATTTGCAAAAGTGGCAAAAGTTTCCCTGAGGCCCCCGCCCTTCTTTTTTGTCCTCATCACTTTTGTCCACCTCTTTTCTCTTTTGCTGTCTTCCTCTTCTCCTCCTGTCCTTGTTGCTGTAAAAAATGTAAATGTAATTTTGTTAAATTTGTTTAAAAAATGACTTAAAAATCTACCTTCTGCCTTCATGTCCTGGTCTTACCATTCATTTATTTTGTCCTCTGCTTTTCTATTTTTGTCTGTGTTGTCTTTCCCCTTTTCCTCTTGTATTTAATCTTCTGTCTTTTGTCCTTTTTTCTATTGTCCCTCCTCTTCTGGTCTCTTCTCTTCTGTTCTCTTGTCTTGTACTCTTTGATTGTTATTCATTTCTGTTCTTTTTTTGTTCTTCTTGTCTTTGCATTTGACATCTTCCCTTTTTATCTCTTCTGTCCACTTTCTCTTGCCTTCTTTTGTCTTCTTTGCTCTTGCCGTCTCGTCTTCTTGCCTAGGTCTTTCTGTCCTTTTCTTTTGTACACTTCTTTTCTATTTCTGTCTTGTCTCTGTTATCTTTACCCCCTCCTCCAAACGTCTCTATTGTCTGTCTGTCTCTCTATTGTCTTTTGTGTTGTCTTCTTCCCTTCTTCTCTCTTCTTTGTTGTCCTCCTCACTTCTGTTACTTATGTCCCTGTCTTCTCTTGTAGTCTTTGCCTTTGCCCTCTCATCTCTTCTTCTTCTTCCAGGTCCACTTTTCCCATTCTTCTTTGTCCTCTTTTCTCCTGTTTGTCCTCTTTTTCTCCTTTGTGCTCTTCTCTATTGTCCTTCTCATTTTCTCATCGTCTTTTCAGTTGTCCTCTCCTCTTCTCTCTTCTCCTTCTCTCTCTCCTGCGGGTGAGATATTGCCTCTGTGATGCGTTGTGACAGTGACGTTAATGGAAGCACTGTACATTTAACGACCTATATCTCCGGAAATTCCTCTGCTGCTTCTCGTTGCGTGCGCGCGCGCGCACACACACACACACACACACACACACACACACACACACACACACACACACACACACACACACATGCGAAACAATACAAAACACAATCAGCGCAGCAGATACAGGTCTGTACACCTGTAAACACAGCAGATATGTGTTTGTTGTTGTTTCCTCCTCAAAGGATTAATAGGATTATTGGCCCATGTGTTTATGTAAGTTTGTGTGTGTGTGTGTGTATGTGCACGTGTGTGTGTGAGCGAGCATCAAAGGACAAGTGTCATTTAACTCAGTACGACTGTCACTCGGCTGTGTGTGTGTGTGCTGTGATATATCACAGCGCTGTCAACTGCACAACAAAAGAGCGAGGGAATAGCTGAGCCGGGAAGAGAGGGTGAGAAAGAGTAAGTGAGCGGAAGAAAGGAAGCAGGGATGGAAATGATGAGCCGAAAAAATGGTGATTAAAAGGGCGAAAGAAAAAGAGGGATGAAAACAAATTGTAGAGGAAATGAGGGGAGAAAAGAAAAAAAACAAGCGAGGTAGGAGGGCTGGAAGAAGAAAATGTAGAGATAGAACAAAGAAAAAAAAGCATGAACAGATTATTAACGGTACACTTGGAGAGATGCTGTGCGAGCCCTGATATGCATTTGACCAGGTGAGAATGTTATATATTACAGTATGCAATAACCAGAGAATAAACAAGGTTAGGGTTGAAAAATGTATTGGAATCATTTTAAAAAATATATGAAATAGTATGTATGTACAGTATGTCCCATTCTGTACTCTGAGCTTTTCTTTCCTCACTAGTTCTCTTCTCATTCATGAATTCTAGGCACTTGATGATTCACACTTTATTCTAGAGTGTGGAAACAATTAGATGAGTAGTTAATCAGGGTTTTGTTTTTAATTAATGAATTTATTTTAGTTTCTCCACTGTGAAGATTCAATGCATTTCCTTGTTTTATATGCTAGCAACCTGTATGTCTTTGTTGTCTGGAGGTCTTTGCAGATCTTTGGCCCTGTCAAATAGTGAGAGGCTGCTGTTGGTATTTTCTGACATTTTGTAGACCAGACAATTAATTGTCAGATCAATCAGCAGTGAAAATAATTGTTAGTTTTAGCCCTACTTCCTGCTTCATTCCAGATATATTTTTAATGTAAAATATTTGTTAAAAAAAAAAGTGTTGAGTTTTGTTGTCAGTAACTCAGCTGCATTTTTAGGCTGGTTAAAGACAAGTATTTGAATTAGTGAAATAAAACTGTATTTTTGTTGTAACTCAGAGCAGCAGAGTGGTTAGCATGATATGACTGTGGTGTTGGACTGATAGAAACAATGCTGTGGAAACAAATATTTTGCTAAATTTACATCGTGAGCCCTTGAAGTACAGTTAATTCTGTCCCCAAGGTTGTATGTTGTTTGACAAATGGAGAGTAACAAATCCTGCATTGTATGCCTTCGGGACTGTTTGGCGCATTTTACGCGCTTTTCATTCTTCAGTTTTGGGTCATTTTGGCTGTGTTCAGGCAAGTGGTATACATTTTTGGAATTTCATCTTGGAATTTCCAGCTCAGCTCATACAATAAGTCTGAAATACACTGTGGAAACAAAACTGTTGCATTCAGACTGTTAGGTACAAAAATGCTTCATTGAAACCCATTCAAACTGACAGTTTAATCCCACAGCCATCAAAGCATAAAAACATGCATTGAATTATTTCTGGGTGTCATTCCCTTGGAATTTGTCATTTTGACTATTTTCTACCCAATGTACATGCACATATCCCAGACTGTGATAATTAAAAAAACAAAATGAAAAATGTAGTATGTAGTATAATATAAAATAATTCTTTTGTTTGTTTTTGAGAAGTTTAATGGCCCACCAATGATGTATTCTCAATTTTTGAGGAGAAATGTCTGTAAAAGTAAAGTTTTGATCACTCAGATTTTCTCAGATTTCGTAAAGTGTTTCTTTTGCAGAAGGTTTTTAAGATGTTGGTGACTAAGAAAGCAACTTGGTCACCAAGATTTTCTTCTTTCAGTTTTCGGTTCTCATCAGTAAAAAAAAAACAAAAAAAACAAAAAAAAAAAAACAGTTGCAATCATTGGCTGAGCACTTAGTAAACTTTAATTGGAAAATTCTGTCTGTCTTCAGTCTAATTGATTCCCAAAAGTGGATGTTATGACAGCTGCTGCTGCAGCCTGTGGGCTGTAATCAAATCCCACATGTTGCTTAACCTTTTCACATCCACTCCTGCTGATTAGCTGCTCTCAGGCAGCGTGTGCACAGTATTGAAATTTATGCGGATAGCTGATTATTTTCATGGCCAGTCTGGCCACATTCCGATTCAGGCGTTTTTCATTTCATTGCGACACTGCCACATATTCCAGCAGCAGTTGACCTTCAGTTCTTTTGCTTAATGTTTTGTTAATAACTTTCACATATTTAACTGTGTTTCAAATGAACAAGCTGCAGATGAGTCACACACAATCTTACTTTCATCTGTTAAGATGGATGGATTGTAGAAATTGCTAATAAATGCATATGATCTTGGTGATGTAATAACTTGAATTTTGTTACAAAATTAAGTTGTTTGTGCAAAGCAAGAAAGGCAGACACATTAAAAGCTAATGGTAAAGTTACTGTACACCATTAATAAATAAATAGTTGGGGGTGTCGTAAGAAAAAAAATCATAAAGACAGCCATGGTTGTTGTTTTAATGTGAAACATAATGATCTTGTTCTCTTTCTCTCCATCTCGCTCTCTCTGTCCTTCTCAAATTCATATTTATATTCAAAGAGGCATTATTGGCATGACCATATTAAAACATAGAATTGCCAAAGCATATTGTATAAGGTGGTTATTAAAGGGAAAAGTACAGTTTTAAAAATGTAAACAATGAAACATGTTAACATCAAAGTACAAAAACAACAGCCATATCAACAATATTAACCTGTGTAAGCTGAACATACTGATGAACATCAGCAATGATACAAACATAGTAACAATAACACGAGGCAGGTTTCCATTACAGATTTGGGCCAAACTTCAAATGTCTATAAAACACAGTTGTGAGATGACTGTGTTTCCACCGAGTGATGTTTTGCAACTTCTCCTCTGGTGATAACATTCCAAGAATCATGGTGACGGATGTTCAAATCATTATCAGCTTTATTTCTATGTCAGCCACCACAGTAGCCGTCATTATTTCCAATATAGGCGTGTTATGTGAGCAATAATGGAAAAGCAAGCCCCTTATATGTGGGAGCGGCCACATGTAAGGGATTTCTGGGAGGTGATAGTGCACGATTACACAGAGGAATTGTGGATCCAAAACTTCTGATGTGATCCGTTCAACTTTTGAAGAGTTATGTGATGCAATAACACCTCTTGTGGCTCCTGCTGCATCATGAGGGAGCCAGTTCCTACTAACAAGCACACAGCCATAGCATCATGTGACCAATGAAAGCCAAAAAAGTGTTTCTATTGCAGTTTTGCAAAATATGTTTTTTTTTTAAAAATCACCTGAAATACCACCTCATGCGAACATAAAATCATTTTTGCGATAAATGGGAGTTTCCATTGGGTGTATATTACATTCTCAGTTTCATTTTGGTGCAATTTGAGGGTTAATGGAAACCTGCCTAGTAATAGCATTAATTAACCCTGTGTGTGTGTGTGTGTGTGTGTGTGTGTGTGTGTGTGCGCGCGTGTGTGTGTGCGTGTGTGTGTGCATGTGTGTATGTGTGTCGTGGGTCTGTATTAAATGAGAAGGCAGAGTGTGAGCGTGAACAATGTGTTATTGTGTTGCTCATTCTCAAGCTGTGACATGCACTGACATCTCTTGCTGCTTCTTTGGCGCTGACAGTATTTTCCCTCTTTCCCTCTCAGGTGTGGAGGCGGAGCTTTTGTCTGAAGCGGCCCCCGTGGTTGTTTGGAGACTCATTGAGGCCATCGAGAAACACGGTGAGACACAACAAACATCTGTGCGTGAAGTTTGGATCTGGTGTAAGGATGTGGTTAGCTAAGCATAAAGACTGGAAGAGGGGAAAACAGCTGGCCTGACTCTGTCCAAAGAGAAGAAATCTGCCCACCAGCTGCTAAATCTACCAGCTACTAAGAAATAATAAACGTGTAATATTTCTGTCCTCTGAGGGCAGCAGTGATGCATTTTATATTCCTGCAGGACTGTATGAAATATGTAACTTAACCCAACATCAGTAACCTGGAGTCCTAATGGCAGACTTTACATTATTTGTAAAACTTAACATACATCATTCGTAAGTTAAGACACAAAGCAATTCTTTAACCCTTTGAAACCTGGAGCATCATCACTTTGCTTTTACAAACATGGGAAGAAAGGCAATGAGCACCTTGGCAAGAAAAGTTTTACAAACTTAAAAAAAAAAAAAGATTATTTATTTTTTTAAGCTAGCTTTTTTCCAAAAAAAAAGAAAAAAGCTAGGGAAAAACTATTTTTGTAATTATCATGATTACATATTTGAAATTATTTTACAAATTCATTCTAATCTTTTTAGTAATTTTTCTAAGCCATTACCTTGTTTTACTTTAATTTTTTTCATTTCATTTAATTTTCATTTCATTTCAGAAATCAAGCCAATTTGCTCAGGTTTCAAAGTGTTAAGCTGACTCTCTCTCTCTTCTTCTACCTCTGCTTTTTCTGCAGGTTTCAACAACGAGTCTCTCTATCGAGCTCCTCCAGCCTCCAGCGGACCTGCCGAGCTGCATCAGGCTGTGGACTCAGGTACGTACTCCATCAAATAGATACATTTAGGAAAAAAAATATAATCAAATGTGATAAGTTGGAACCCTTCCACAACTTAAGTCTCAACTGACTGTGGTCACATCAGACATGAAGTTACATATTTGATAGAACTAATTATCAGTTCTTGTGCACAAAAAAAATAAAAATATTTTATTTAGATACAGCTCCTGTAAATGAGTCATTAGGGTTGTAGTGTAGTTTGTTCTCAGGTCAGATCAGTCTATAAATGTGTTGTCAATTATTTTCCTTGTGCAGCAAAGAGTAAAGCAAGTTTGTACAAACTTTATTGGAAGAGTAGAAAGCAATGACAGAGCTGACCAGGGGTTCTATGCATATCTATCCACAAGCTCCCTGAACTCAGTTTAATAAATATGCGAATTAACGTCACAGTGAAATGCCACAATCATATAAGCATGCGTGTAATCTCCATGGACGACCAGGAGTCATATCCACCCTAATATATGAAAGAGAGAAATTTGACCCCCCAAAAATTGTCATCTATCGGTACAGGTTCAAGCTGGTATGTTTAATTATGCTTGGCTGGGTGGAGGCAACACTCTGTCTGCAAAGTGTAGGGGTGTCATGTACCACAAAAGAAGAAGACAGCTGAGATAAAACAGTCAGGTCATGTACTGAACAGTGTCACTGTGAGTTGACCAGGTTATTATTATGGTGTAGGTCAAAACGCACAAACGCACACTGTCTGTGGTGCACAGTCTTTACCACTGTGTGTCCTGTGTTTTACTGAACATCCAATATGCAGCAGCTGGTTAAAGAATTGATACTGAAAGTGCACATAAATATTTATGGTTTTGTTTTTTATAAAACGTGCCTGAATACAAACTGTGCCAGGTGTGCACACATTTTGACGGTGGGGCGCAGTTTGCACCGCACATTTTTGTCCAAACCCAAGTAACTGTGCCCAAGAGATTAATTTTACTATTTCAACCACTGACAAAAACAAGTAGGCCTAGTATCAACAAATAACACACCTGGCTGATCACACAGCTGATCGATGAATGGTCTGAACAGTAAAATGTTCAGCGGGGGAAGGTGACTTCTTCAGACTTCTACAGAAGACTTTGTTTTAGTCTCAGTTTTAGTCAGACTTTAGATAGAATTCTATGAATTTGACAACATATCGCTCCGTCTCTCAACCAGCTGCTCTCTGCCACTTTTGTTGTTATTGGGGGTGGTTTTAGTGATTTGAACTACCTTTGATTTCACCCTTTCTCTAACTGGGAATGATGGTGGGCTGTTAGCAGCTGTAGAAGAAGTTTTGCTGTTCTATACTTTAAGAGGCTAATAATAACTAATAACTAATCACTAGACAAGTGCAGGTGATGCAGAATTGCAGAGATTTTTTTTCCAGGGGAAGTACCCTCAGACCTCTCTCCAATTATGTGTTAATGGCTGAACTGGTTTGGGTTGTGTGTGTGCTACTGAGTTAGCTTCCGACGACAGTTTGTTGCTGTGGATCAACCCGTGCTTTGGGTCGGGGGTCGTGTGCTTCTGGGTCAGTTGTGAAACCAGAGTGGCTCCAGACGCCAGACCTGTAGGGTATCTGAAGATCCTCTATTTCTGGTATGGTAATGGAATTACTTACAGTCTTGCAGCGAGCTAGCTTTAATGGCGTGCCTCCTAGTGTGTCTGTTAGGAGGTGTTAGGGCTGGGTATTGTCAAGAACCTCACAATTCAGTTCAATCTTGATTCTTTGGGTCATGATTCTGTTCGATTTCGATTCAATATCGATTCAGTTATGTGTGTTGATGTCAGAAATACCCAGATAATTCATTAATACCTTCTGATATGTTTTCAATGAAGCATGCATTATCTGTATTGATTTAGAACAAACTCACATCAAAATTTATTTTACCATTGCATTATTCTTTATTAAATAAAAATTTAAACTAAAATAAATTTAAAGCACAGAAAAGCACACGTTTCTGCCCGAGCCAAACTTAACAAAAGTAATAAACATTTATGCAGGATTTGTCAGCCCACATTTGTGTGTGATCCAAAGCTTTAGCGTTAGCAGCAGTTTGCAAAACATCTGTGTGGTGTCGGCTCAAATGTTTACGTAGGTTTGTCGTATTGTTGCAGTGTTTAAACACTGACTCACGAGGCTCAAACACGATGTAACTGTTATCGACTTCTTGTATCCAAACGCTGGCTTTTAGGGTTAGGGTCAAGCGGGGCCTCTGAACGTCAATCACACTCCAGTGTCACTCAAGCTGCCTGCACGGGAGCGGGGCATCATTACAACGGTAATAATCGATTTCAGGATTTTATTAATCGATATTGAATTGGCAAAAAACATATTGCAATGTATTGATGAATCGATTTTTTTACCCAGCCCTAGGAGGTGGGAGAGGCAGACAGCAAGTCGCCTGTCCATCTGTGTGCTGCTTTCAGGCTGCCTTATTGAGCAGGATGGCACTGAAAACATGATATTAAACACAATATAAGTTTTATATTTTATTTTCCAAATGTAATAGGATAGTTCATATCACATATCATTTGGTTTTTAAAGTGCACCGAAGCAAAAGCTTTGTTCTGAAAAGTTCAGTACGAATACCTGTTTTGCCCGCCAAATATCATGCAGTGATTGTGGCTCAATCCCAACTGTCCTGTCATGTTTTATTGTAGCCATAATGGACATTTACATAAAATATATGTCTGACAAAAAAACTTTATTTTAACCGATGTCTTACAGAATTCATGTGTGACATACAGTAAGAAAAATAGATCTTAAATATGTGTATTAGTGTATTTAAATTCTCTGCTGCAGTGAAAGGCAGCAACACGTCTGTGAATCTCTGCTCAATAACAAACTGTAGAAGCAACAAGTGGCTCAACAGCAACAGAGCTCCCCAAGCTCAACCCCTCCTCCCCTGTTCGTGTATCAGTCAGCACAAACTCCCGCTGAGATCGTCCCAGGCCTGATCAAACTGCTCAGGCTGAGCGCAGCCCAAATCACCCAGACAAAAAAAGTTGGCCAAGTTTGAGTTGCTGAAGTTCAGGTTTGGCACCACCAGGGAGTGCTCTGACTCCGCACTTTATTTTGGGAAAGAGGTGGGGAACTCACAAAATCAAACTCCAGACTTGAGTGTGAGGAGGAGAGACAGGGAGAAGGAGCATGTTAAACATGTAATATTACCCACAGTGTGATACTACTGATTAGGAAAAGGGTTATTTAGTGCATACACTTCATCCATCCTGACCTGAATGGTGGGACAGGTGCATGAAATATAGACTTTTGTTCTTATTTATGCTGACTCAGCAGCACATTTAAACAGAGTCTTTACCCTTCGTATTCTGCTGTGACAAATCCATTGTCTCCAATTTCGCTCTGAAATGTTGGTGGATTCCATGGCTGTCTTTCATTTTGCTATTCAATACTTCAAGACTTTAAAGTGAAAGTTAGGGATTTTTTAAGTGTGGCTGTATGAGATACTTGTATAGGATGATGTATAGCCAGTGTATTCCATACAGTAGCTGGTTGTCAGCGTGCTCCCGGTTTGCAGAATCAGACGGGGCTCCAGGAGTTGACATTAAAACATATTTAAGCCACTTTGAAAAAGGCCTACCCGAAAAATCAATATCACTCTAAGCAAGTGCTGTACAGTATTTAGAGTATTTTCCTCGTCGTCACACAGCCTTTTTCTTTGGCACTACATTTCTCATCTGCTGCCAGTCAGCTGTTTGGGTCAGAAAGTGCTGTTAGAAGCTGTTAAATGATCGGAATGATACAGAACTTCATGTTGAAAACACTCTCAATACAGCATTCACTGATATTGTATATTGTAGGTAGGCCTTTTTGGCTAAAAAAAGTGGCTAAAAACATGCTTTGATATCAACCCCTCTATACAGCAGGGTAATGCTGAAGTGTGGTGTGCACGGCCCGTCTGTTTCTGCAAACCAGGAGCACGCCGCCCACCAGCTACTGTATGTAATACATTGACTATACATAAGTATTTTATACAGCACCACCTTAAAAAAATCACAACTATCCTTTTAAAGTAACTTTTCTGTTACTCAAGCAATTGGTGAACAACTGTTGTCATTTTCACACCTGTAGTTCTGTTCACACTGACTCATTACAATTAAACCAATAGTGCACATGCAGTTATGTGGACTGAGAGGTGACTTGCTGATTGGACGGTTTTTGTGGTGTGATCTAAATCATCGGTGCTATGTGGTTCTCAAGTGGACTGACACCTACCTTCCTAAGTGTTGCAGAGTGGTTGTTTGAGTTCAGCTGACAGCTTAAATAAAAGCGGTTAGTTCTGGGAGCAGCCTACAGTGTACCTTCATCTTGGTCCCATGTTTGCAACTTTGCAGCAACAGTTTGAAGAATATCCTTAAGCCGGAATACCACACATAACTAACGACTGAATCAAGTCATGTGGTCATTAGGAACCAGCAGTTTGTCCATGGTGAGGGCCCAGAAAGGCCCGCCAGGAGTAAACTTCAGCATTGATGGCATTCTTTGGATGTAATGATGTTTAAAAAACTGAGCCCTATTTTTTTCTAATAGAGGTTCACCGGTAGGTCATCTTTATTTTTTTTCTTTATCTTTATTTTTTTATTTTATTTTATTTTTTTTTGACAGCCCTGTATGGAACCAGTATACATTTGCAGTAAAAATGAAAGTCTTTGGGCCAAAATGTTGAATGTAAAAACAAAGGTCACGAACATTGCATAGTGGTTTTTAAGCTTATATTCACAGATTATTGTCCTTTTAAGTTACTTTTGATTGTTGATGCCAAATTCTCCAAATTCCTGCAATTGTGCATTAAAAAAATTGTTCTATGTGACACCCTTGCATGTTAACACCTGAGCCTTTCAGGGTTGCCCCTTATACCTGATCATGATATTACCATCTGTTACCTGTTTACCTGTGGAATGTTCCAACTAGTGCTTTGTGAGCATTCCAAGGAGGGGAGTCTTTAGTTGCCCCGTCCCAACTTTTGTGGAAGGTGTTGCAGGCATCAAATTCAGAATGAGTGTATGTTTACAAAAAAATTGATCAGATTGAGCATTAAATATCTTTTTCTTTGCACTGTGTTCAGTAGAATACAGGTTGAACAGGTTCTGTAAATAATTACATTATGTTTTTATATGCGTTTTACACAACATCATACATAACCTGGTTAAACCTTGACATGTCCAGGTGGTGTCTCACACCCTCCTCCTCTTTTTGCATTTCTCATGAGAACGAAACAGTGTTTTTGCAACTTAAATGTATTGGATTGTGATGTTGATTCGAACTTGAGAAATATCTGCTGCCATACACACAGCTCCACTCACTTATCGGAGCAGCTCCAGTCTGCATACGTCTTTGCCCATCAGAGGCACAGCAGCTGATAATTGATAGTGTTGATAGGGTCCTTTTTATGACATTTAACCAATCAGAACTATGGGTGGGACAGTAAACTACAGAATGATGACTACAGAGTGGCGGTAGCATCAGAGCAAAAGTAGCACATTTTTTAAATTTAATTTATTTATCAGCCATCGATTTAAAAATGTTAATAATTGT
The DNA here is from genome assembly GCF_026936395.1 of Plectropomus leopardus. Classification (NCBI taxonomy): domain Eukaryota; kingdom Metazoa; phylum Chordata; class Actinopteri; order Perciformes; family Serranidae; genus Plectropomus; species Plectropomus leopardus. Next base: position 5,160,189 of record NC_142180.1, read on the forward strand.
AAATATGCTGAATCTTGCAGCCCATAATTTGTCAATCCCTAGTTATTCATAGAAGTATTAGAGCAAGTTTTGGATTAAAGTGTTTGGCAAAATTCATAGTGAATATTAAAGCAGGATTTATTGAGCTGTCAACACCATCAGCAGTGCACAAAGCACCAACCCCGTCAGTCTGTCAACACTTTAAAAGATCCAAAAGGATGAGAGCAGAGAGGTAAATTCAACCTTTTAGCACTATTTTGAGAAAAACCATTACTAATTATTAAAAATGACATTGATAATAATTCCCCTAAAATACCCTAGGGTCTGCTCAGTGGTTTCAGAGAAGAGGAAATATTTCCCGGTGCTGTTTTAAACTCATTTCCTAAGTTGTGATTCCAAGTAATATTTGAAACTATGAAAATCAGCCCCACACTGTCTGAAATGCTTAATTTCCCTTTAAAGGTTTTATCCAGAAGATCACGATCATAAGACCCTAAAATGAGAATAAATTACTTGTTATGACGGATATTTTTTACAGTGCACCTCCAATTATCTTCAGAGTATGTCAACAACTATACAAATCCAATACAGGATAATAGAGTATAAAGAATAGATTAGGTGTAGAAGAAGGCACACGTGCTCCTACAAACACTCGCACACAAACACACACACAGATACTCCTTGGGCAGTGGTGGGAGGTCAGCATGGGGCCAAAGATATGCACATACTCAAAGTAATTGACTGAAAGGAGTTGACATGTAGGCACTCAGAGGAATTTAGCATGCAGACTTGACACGCACACCCACATATATGTTGAGACAGAAAGGGGGCTGCATGGGAGAAATCCTACGCACGTTATGATGGAAAATGCAGAGAAATGCAGCCGCTGACATCCAGCAGTCACACCAGCTTTATGTACAGTAAGTGGTCTGATAGACACTGACAGATCCTATGGAATATATATGAAAAGCAGAAGCTTGTGTGCAGATTTGTGCTGACATGTTGCTGTAATGTTACGTGAACACACAGGAAGGAAAAGTTTGGCGTTATTGTCACAGGGCAGAGAGGGATGGTGTGATGACTGTGATGTGTGAGGAAGGACTATAGGAGGGCAAAGAAAAAGAAAAAGAAATGTCCCTCTGACTTTGTCTTGTTGTGACTTAGAAAAATATCTCTTTTGTCATTTTTTTGTCTTTTTGTCATTAGGCGACTTTTCATTAACCCTCAAATTGCGTGAATTGAAATCACAAATATAAAATATGCCTAGTAGGAGGTGGTATTTCAGGCGATTCGAAAACGCCGGATTTAGCAAAAATGCAATGGAAACACTTTTTTGGCTGTTATAGGCCACATCATGCTGTGGCTTTGTGCTTGTCTGTAGGAACTGGCCCCCTCATGATGCAGCAGGAGCTACAAGAGGAGTTATTGCATCGCGTAACTGACAAAAGTTGAGCGGATCAATTGAAAGTTTTGAATCCACAATTCAAAATTGTGAACTGCCACCTCTAAGAACTCCCTCACACATGGCTGCTCCCACCTATAAGGAGCTTGCCTTTCCATTATTGCTCGCATAACACATCTACATCCTCTTTGATTGGAAATTATGATGGCTAGTGCGCTGGCTGCAATAGAAATAAAGAAATAAAATGCTAATGTTTAGAACATCCATCGCTATGCTTCTTGGAATGTTATCGCAAAAGGAGAAAGCATATAACATGACTCAGTGGAAATGCAGTCCACTCGCAATTGTGTTTTATTGCCATTTTGAAAATATCGCTTAAGTTTCGCGCAAATCTGTAATGGAAACCCACCTTTTGTGTGTTTGAGTTGCACTGGCAGGTTGCACTATAGTGGCATTTATTTGTGTTTAAAAAAAAGTCTAAACAGGAGGAGAATGTGGGCACAGTCCAGGCTGAGGAAAAGAGGCCAACTTGTCCAATTTTGACATGAGCTCAAAGTAAGCATTAGCATTATTAGCATTTAGCAGAGTTATGCTGATCAGTTTGACATTTCATGCTGCATTTCGATTGGTTGGTTGTTAGACGTAGGTCGTAGCAGCAGTCACACAGTGAGATGGTGCGACACTATCATAAATTTATCCTAGGCTGAATTTGATCACAAGACCATGACAACGACTGTCCTTGAACCTCTCACTGTGCAACATAGGACCACCGTTTTAGAGCCACGACCAAAGATATCGCCACAATTCTTTCATGATGGTCATCTTTTGTCTGGGACAGCCCAAAATCACACAGTGTATGCCAGACATAAACGGGGTTAAAAGTACCTGTCAAAGTTTTAACTGGGGGATCTGCACATCTGGACATTTATTCAACAGACAATCCTCTCAGTGTCATTTTGTCAAAAGAACATAACATTTCTTTATCACAGAAGAATGCAGTTAATGACCTGGATCAGTGTTCTGCAGAACTGGTTGGGAATATTAACGGATCATTATTAGAGCGTGATGCAACATCAATCACTCTGCAGGAGGAGGACCAGAGCTGCTGCACCGCTTTGTGTGTCTTTGTTGTGTTTGAGCTGCATGAGTTATGGAACAATGTTATGTAACAGGGAGTTGTTGCATTGTGCAGGAACTCTCAGGCTGTTGCACACATCCCGCCTAATTGATCTGTGTGTGTTTGTGTGTGTGTTTGCTGCATATGTACAGTATTTTCCTATTAAAGTGAGTGTGTTTGTCTGTGTGTGAGTGTTTTTGCATGTGTATGTGTGCGCATGCGAGTGTGTGAGGCTCAGAAAGCTTTTTAGAACATTACCTCATCTAGTTGACCTCCGATTGGTACAAGGCCCAGACGTTGCCATGGTGATAACTAGCCTTTTTTAGCTGGTTGGTTCTGCCGTGCCCACACATCACTCTATGTGTTGGCCCAGTAACTCTGAGTGTGTGTGTGTGTGTGTGTGTGTGTGTGTGTGTGTGTGTGTGTGTGTGTGTGTGTGTGTGTGTGTCTGTGTGTCTGTGTCTGTGTCTGTGTCTGTAAGTTTTAGAACCTGCAGGTGACAACATGTGCAAAAAGTGAAAACATTTTGGAGGGGACAGTTTTTGGACACTGAGCACTTTGTGAGACGTGAAGACATTTAGGAACATTTTTTAACATAAAGGACATTTTTAAGATGAAAACATTTTGTCTAGTTAGGACTTGTTTTTTTTTTTTTATCTGGAACATTTTGCAAAATATGAATTTCATGAAAATTGCAGACATTTTAAATATTGTAAGGACATGTATTTAAAAGTTTGGACATTTTGGAAAATTTGGAAAACCCTTGAGGGTAAAGACATTATTTTTAAGAAGATATGATTTTTGACAGTGAGGTCATTTTGGAAGACAATTGCAGAGAGTGGAATTACACTGGGACTTTGCTGACATTTTTAGAAAGTGCCTACATTGATGGAAAGTAAAGAAATTCTAATTGGACAGAGAGAACATTTTTTAAAAACGAGAACATTTGCAGAACGTGAAATCATATTTGGAATGTGAGAACATTTTTTGAAAGTGTGGACATCTGTGGGGAGTGAAGACATTTTGAACACTGGGACAGTTAAGCATGACGTGGACTCTACTTTTTTTTAATTGAAGACATGTTTTGACTTTCAGGGCAATATAAGGATGTGGGGACATTTTGGAAAGTATAAGGACATTTGACATTTAATAATGTGAGGACATTCATCAAAATCTGGAACATTTTGGAAAGAAAAGGCATTTTTTGGACAGTGAGGACAATTTTGAAAACAGTGATGACATTTTCAGAAAATAAAATCACATTTGGACCTTGAGGACATTTGTGCAAAAGGAAGACATTTTTGAACAGTGAGGACATTAAAGCAAGATGCCTGTTTTGTTTTGGTTTTTTTTTTAAATTGAAGACATATTTGGACTGTGAGTGCATTTTAGGAAAGTGGGGACACTCGCAGAAAATGAGGACATACTGTATGTTGTAATGCAAGAACATTTTTGAAATATAAGGACATATAAAAAAATAGGACATTTATTAAAATCTATGAATATTTTGCATAGTAAGTGCACTTTTGGACAGTGAGGACATTTTTTAAAAGTGATACTAATTTATTTTCAAAGTGAGGTTATTTTTGTAATGTGGACACTTGAAGAGAGAGAACATTGCACAAGACATGACTTGACTTTTTTGATGAAGACATGTTTTGACTTTCAAGGCAATTTAAGAAAGTGGGGACATTTTGGAAAATATAAGGACATTTGGCATTAATATGTGAGGACATTGATATAATGAGGACATTCTTGGAAAGTGAGGATATTTGAGGAAGAGTGAGGACATTTTTGCAAGATGCCGGCTTTTTTTCTTTTTTTTAATTGTCTTCAAATGTTTCCTTAAATGTTCCTTCTTATCAGCTAGTTGTTTAAGGTTAGACTAAGGTTATGTTTGGGGTTAGAAGTTCAGAGCAGTGGTTCCCAACCGGCGGTTCGCGGTCCAAAAGTTAGTCACGGGTCCATTCTGAACGGACCACAAATTACTGGTGAATGTGTCAAGTACAAAGTAGTAGTGTACAAAAGAAAAAATACACCTTATTTTGAAGTGACTGTGAATTTCTGGCACAGAGCTTTTATTTTGTAGCACTGTTTTGTTTGTTCTTGTTGTATGTTTTATTTCTCTGTCTTGTAAGACAATGGGGTGTTTTCATTTTGTGAAAGAAAATTGAATACTGATGTGTGGACCTTCAACTAATGAGAAACTGGACCCCATGGCAGGACCAGTTCGGAACTGCTGGTTTAGGGAATACATTATGTCAACCAGTTCACAAGTATGTATAGAGACACAAACACATGTGTGTGTTTGTGTGTTTGTGTGTGTGAGTGTGTGATAACACACAACACACTAGCTAACTGCATATGAATAAATGGGCATATGGGCATTTTTATCACTGCTGGGTTTGTGTGTGCGTTTGTACACTTTGACTTAGAATTCGTATGATGATTACATGAGCGTGCTAACAAGACATGCACATGCACACACACACACACACACACTGCACCAACTTGTCAGGCACAGAGTGGGCAGTCTCTGTTTTGGAAACGATGACTCATGTTGGCTCAGACTGTAGCAGAATACACTTTGTCCTCAACACAAACTCTACACTCTGACACACACACACACACACACACACACACACACACATTTACTGTATATACATGCAAACATATAGAGGCATCCTGAAGTTCAGTCTGCAGCTCACCCACACATTCATGTTGTGTAATAATTTCTCAAACTTTAACGGACATAATGAGAATCCTCTCCACCCACCTCTTGGTTCACATAGATGGAGCCGTCCTTTCTTCCTTCCCATCCTCCCATCCAATCTGTTAGCTGCTCACCGTTAACAACCAATCAACCAATCTGCAGCCCCGGACCCATTAAATAATCTTTTATTTCACTGCACCTCCTTTATGTACTCTTCAATCTCCTTCTCTCTCTTCCCCTTCCCATCTTCTATCTCTTTCTCTCCCTTTTTTATTCTCTCATTCATCACCATCCCTTTTCTCCCCCCTTCCTACCTCGGTGACAGGAGCCGCTGAGTTCAGCAAAACACAAATTAAAAGAGCTCCTCTGCTCCATCTCTCCATCCTCTTCTTCCATCTCCATCCCTCCATCCTCCCCATCCGTCCTCCCTCTTCTGTGTCACTGCCGGCCCTGCTATTGGTCGGAGGTGATGTCATCATCTTCCTCTGGCGCCCGTCAATAACCTATTAGAAGCTGGCGTTTTTACAGTCAGCTGGGGAGCGAAGAAGTGCAACCACACACACAGGCACAGTGGACGTGAGGTGGAAACCTAAAAGCTTGTGACTGCAGAGGTGTGTCAGCGTGTCTTGAAGGAGGTATTTGGTCAAACTGATGACTGATTCTTTGTCGCCAAATGCAGCAAGTTCCACGTTTTGTGGTGTGAAGGAAAACTGTATGAAAGGGAAGTGTCTTTTCTCCTCTCAGCAGTCTTTCATTCTTCTTTTGTGTGACTTCATTTAGCATTTTCCACCGAGGATAGAAAACTCGATGCAGAGATGTGCATCCATGTGTGTTTGTCTGTGTGTGTATTACGTCTATAGAGATGAACTGTAGCTGCAACTAAGCAGCTCTATTCCTTAAAAGGGATACTTTGCCGATCTTCACCCAGATTTGTATCAAAACAATGTGGGTAGTATGTGGGGATGAACTGTGGTGAACTTCCCTCCATTTAACTAGTGCCCACCTGCCGATACTCCGCCAAATGATGTAAAATTCATCATAAATTTGGCAGTGTTTTGCCGGCTCTGCATTTTCATATTGTCCGCCACCACAAACACAAATGAAACTCAGTTGTTACTTTTCTCAGCTCAAGGAAAGTTTTACAAATGTAAAAACAAAATTCACTTAAAGAATTTATGATAGAATGAGTCATAATTGCCCTTGTTTGCATTTTGAGATGTCCTGGAAACAGTTAAACAGGTATCAATTTTCCAATGGTGGATAAAAGCTTTTAGGCAGCAGGGAATTTTTTCGCTACAATATTGTTAGTGTCCACTGGTAAAAAGTGGAGACAAGGCTGATCAGCTTTCCTGGGGGCCTGTATTAAGTTCACACCAGTGCATAGCCTTGCCAGCACACTGATCTTGGGGCATTTCAAGACTGAGGTAGAGTGATGTAAAAACAAACTACAATGTCATGTGATACTGAGAAGACATGGATTTGGAACAGTTTTGATAATAGAGGCCATGTTTAAATGAGAACAGCCCTACTAAAAAACAAAGTCTTTCCAAAAAAAAATCTGCACTTATATGATAACATTGTGAAAATTATCCTCATGTGCACGAATTCACAAAAAAAATTGAAAATGCAGCAGTATTCATGCCAGGCTTGTAGTTGGTGTTGTAACTTTGTAATGAAACACCATAGAAGAACACCAAGTGCTGCGCATAAAGGCTTTTTTCTACAGATTGGTGAGTATAAACAAACAAAAAGACGATGACGAACGTACGCACGAGAACCGACAATGCTGATAAACTCAGTAGAGTCAGCAGCAAAAACTCAGCTCAGTATTCCGCCATTATTGTTATTGTTGTCCTCCTACTTGCACATGGTTATCTGTGTGGAACATAATGCACATGCATGAAATGCGGCCGTGACGTCATTGTTATCACAAGATCCACGCATTGTCAGTCTACAGGGGGACAGAAGGTGCAGCGTGTTAAAAAAAAAAATTACACTCTGGAACCCGGTTTAAAAAGTTAGCATTGTCAGGCCCCCAAAACACTGTTGCTGTTTTGACCAAACCACAACAAAAGTTTAACATTTCTTGCAAGAACCGTTGCCGTGTAAGAGTCTGTCTTGCCTTTGGTGGTCGCTGTTTTCGTTTTTTTTTCCTCCTTGGTTCTGGCGCACTGCCTGATGTCATGATTCCAGACAAATCTCAGTGAAGTCTATTCAAAGGTCTGGTCCCAGGAAAATTCACCCTGTGATTACATATCAGATTTATACTGAACAAGTCCAATACATTCGGAAATGTAATGTACATTGCACCCACAGAAAATTTTCTCTAGCACCCTCCTCCTCCCCCTACTCCTCCTCCTCCCTGATCACTGAACAAGCTCTCAGCATCCTTTTCAATGATGTCATCCTTTGCACAGTGCTGCTGTGACCAAACATAACCCCAAACACACTGCAAATACTGTTTGGATTTCTGTATGTAAGTACACTGATAGCCTTCTCTTCTCTTCTCTTCTCTTCTCTTCTCTTCTCTTCTCTTCTCTTCTCTTCTCTTCTCTTCTCTTCTCTTCTCTTCTCTTCTCTTCTCTTCTCTTCTCGTTTCATCTCGTCTCGTCTCGTCTCGTCTCGTCTCGTCATCTCTGTATGCTCACTTCCTGTCTCAGATTCGTATCTGTGCCATATGCTGCTCGGAAACATGAACGTCTAAAGTGATACCTGTGGCTTCACCGTCTGTTGGAAACACACACAGTTCTGACATCTTTTGTTCTCTCTTCCGTTCACTCCTCACTAGCATGCTAATGTTTTATTCAGACATCTTTCAATGTGTGACTTTCAAAAGATGCATTTGAAAAAAAATTTACTTGAATACTCTTTGACATATAACTTGAGTCTCCTCAGCTGGGATTGGTGGCCTATTGTGCAGTAACCCTGAATAATGCCCTCCATTCTGATCCTGCCTTTTTGCCTTACTCACTACTAAATCCTTTGAAACATGGGTGAATTGATTGGATTTCTTTCAAAAACATGGGAAGAAGGTGACAAAAGAAGAAATAAGTGAAAGGTATAGAAAAATCAGTTAAAAAAAGAAGAAAAAATAGGAAAAAATCAAATTTAAGATAAATAAATACATAAATAATTAAAAATCAATGGGGCGGCAAGTAGATCAGCTGGTAGAGGAGGCACCCCATTTTTGATTCATCCATTTTGGCTTTGATTCCACCCTTGGCTCTTTGCTGCGTGTCTGCGTGTCACTCAGAAGACTCCATGTTCCCTCCCTTCACTGGAAGGCTTTTATTTTGAATCAACTGAACTTTCATTGACGATAGTTTAAAATGTAAAATGTTAATAAAGCAGCGAAATAGAATCTATTAGAGTTCATTTGGAAATGTACATTATCCTAAATTTAAAATATCAGCGATAGCACATCTGCCATTTAATGTTTTAACACATTTTTTAATTGCAGATTGTGGATAATTTAAAGCAACATTAGCTCCAGACTTCAGCCTATCCAAACATATGATTAAAAAATATACCATAGGGATCAAACATTTTTGAATAGAATTTCCTTTAAAGCCACATTTCTATTCAAACTGCAGCCTTCATAGACTACAAAAGCATACTTAGAGTGATGTTTTTTTCTAAATCTTAAGTCCTGACTCAGCAACTGGCAGTTTTGCACTTTGACCGAACTTTCACACTCTGCTTCAACTCTAATGTGACAAGCCTTCTGTCAGATCAGATTGGTGGCTTTTCCAATGTGAGATACAGTATTTGAGATGAAAAATTAATCATAAGGTATTTGGGTGGATGCAGTATATTGTTGAGGCCGACAAACCAAAACCAGATCTGTGTGAAAATGTGCTTTCTTTTCACAGAAGCTGATTTATCCTTTAAAGCCGATTCTCTCTTAACTATTATTAAATTTTGGCCTTTGGGTGAACTTCTTTTGCTCTCTGAAATCAGTGTCTCACTTTTTTCTCCTTTCTTTGTTCCGTCTGCCAGTTTGAGTGTTCCTGGGCCTCCCTTTCTTTCTCTCTCTGTGTTATTATTTTCTTTCTGTCTCCCCGTCCGCCTGTTGCATCTCTCTGAGTCCATGTTGTGATATCAGTGTGTGTGAGTAGAATGCCAAGGACAGATGGGTAGACGGAGAGGTAAGCGAGTTCACACGCTAGCACATACACATCATACACACTCGCGCAGCAGCAGTGAGAAATATTTGACTATATTCAGTAAAGAAATGGAATAAGTTCAGAGGGTTCAGAGTGAGATTATAACCCTGGGTACCATACATACACACACACGCAAACCCTGTAAATGTCTTACTGTGGTCAGTGAGGAATGAATGTTTCCCTGTCTCTCTTCTGTCTTTTTTTCTTCTTTCCTAAATCCATCCATAAATCTATCTTGTTTGGTTCTCTGTTTCACTCTTGCCAAGGTGCAGGGAACAAGCCACCTCCTCTGACCTTAGACATGTCCCTGCATCACCCCAAGAAACCACGCATAGGAGAGTTCATACAGACACAGACCGTGTTTACTTATCTCCTTGCAGTCCTTAAGTGAAAAGGGCACTTCAGGACAACTCTGGAGGGTAAATTCTGTTAAAAGCAATTTAAACCAACTCTCAAATTACAATATACCTCCTGATTATTTATGCATACTGTCCACACTGCTTGTGTGAACAGTCTCATTCCTGGTATCTGTCTTCAGCACATGGTGGAGGACCATGTTTCTACCTACCTACTTACTAGGGCTGGGTATCGGTACTGAATACCTATAAGGTAATGAGCAAAATGATAAGGTACCAAGTTGTGTCGACACGTGCCAAGCAAACGATACCTGCATTCTCTTCCATTCATGTGTTGGGTATCAGATTAAGTACTCCAGTGATATCAGTATCACCTTAAAGGTCCAGTGTGTAAGATTTAGGGAAATTTTGGCAAAGATGGAATTTAATGTAATGAGTAAGTTTTCTTTTGTGTGTAATCATTTAAAAATATGAAATGTTGTATTTTTATAGCTTCATGCCAGCGACAGCTGAGGCTGGAAGCATTATGTTTTCAGTTTGTTGGCACATTTGTATGAACATCCGTCTGTACACCCATCCTTTTCTTGTAAACATGATATCTCAAGAACACCTTGAAATTTAACACTAATGACCACTTGTACACATGGATGGACTCATTAGATTTTTGTGGTCATAGGTCAAAGGTCAAAGTCACTGTGACCCCGCCTGTCTTGTTCTTGTGAACACGATATCTTGACAAACACCTTGAGAAAATTATTTTCAATTTCTTGGTCTTGGATCCTGGCTTCAAACTTGGCTGTGCCTGGATCATGGTGCTGGCTCTGCTGATGCTGTGACCCTGCTGATGCTGTGACCCTGCCTTTGGCCATGCTTGTGCTGTGGCTGCATTGATACTGTACCACCGGCTGGCTTTGATTGTGGTCTTGGTTTCCCGTTGCTGTGGTCCTGTCTGAGACTGCGCCTGTGTCGTGGGCCGTGGTTGTGCAGATGCCGTGATCATGCTTGACGCGACCTTTTACTGCCATTATTATGAGTCATGCCTTCACTATCAATTTCCGCGTGGGACTCTTATCAACACCTAAAATATTTGCATGTAGTATCACATGCTATCATTGAGTGCATTTAATAATTTCCAGCTATCACTATTGTTATATGACATGCTATCGGTACCATTATTGCTGTGCTGTTCTCTCTCTCTCTCTTTCTCTTTCCTCTTTGTCATTATTGTAATTTAAATGTTATTTACAACATCTATTGCACGTATGTCCGTCCTGGAGGAGGTATTCCTCCTTAGTCGCTCTTCCTGAGGTTTCTACAATTTTTCCCCCCCGTTACAGGTTTTTTGGGGGAGTTTTTCCTTGGACAGGGTGAGGGTCTAAGGGCAGAGGGATGTTGTATGCTGTAAAGCCCTCTGGGGCAAACTGGGTTTTGTGATAATGGGTTTTATAAATGAAATTGGCTTGACTTGTGGAGGCATACAACAGTGTGGCGGTATTTCTCATTGTTACCTTAGAATGAGTAGTTCGTATCTACAAAAGTGATCAAAAGTGATCAAAGTTCATTGCCATGTTTCTACAGTAGCCCAGAAGCAATGTCTCTAGATAGGGATGTTTCTTGTAGGTAAGCACAAAAAAAACACCAATCAAGCTAACAAACATGTCTGTTTGTACATAAACACATAAACCCAATGTATCTGCAGGCCTAGTAAATAGTGTAATAAAGTTTGATGCAGAGATGTTTGATCACAAACTGTTACGATGTCTTTAATGGTGGCTTTAAATGTTAAATGTTTCCTCTGTGATTCTTCAGATCTTTATTGTGTTTAGTATCCACAGTGTAGTGTGTTCTTGTGGAGAAATGAAACTGAAACTGGCTTTAAACTGGTCACAAAAATAAAGATTAAACTTACAGAAAATAGTAGTCACCCTGATACTTAAATGTGTGTGAAGGCTCACACAAGAATTACAGATGTGTTGAAAGAACACCTTCTCAGTAGTATATTTGGATAACAGCTTGGATAAAACATTTTATTTTTGGCCACAGAAAATCATTTCACATCACTTTTACTTTTGACTTTATCTTTCCCTCACATGAGCCTTGACTTTATGACTCAGAAAGAAGTAAAGGCTAAAATCTGATTCAAATTTAAAGCAGGTTGATGAGAAGCTCATATTCCCAGAGGCTGTTTCAGCTCCTCAGCTTTACACTGTCAGGAACAGGGCTGGATTAAGCCAGTTGAGGGCCTTGTAAGTGGGCCCCTATTTCACCCCCTTGCCTTTAAGTGCCCCACCATGTACTATGTATTCAGTGGAAATGAAATTACTCAGGGGTGTTATGAAAATCCATCCTTGGTCAGCATGTGTGAGGCTGCAGTTGTCCTTTTATGTTGGTTCTGTTAAGGTATTTTCTAGTTTTAATTGTGCTCACTATGGCTGTCTTAACATGCATATCTTTGAGTTTTTTATTTTATTCTTTATATGTTTACGGGTTGTCCATACATTCTTATGTCTGTGAGTTCATACATCCATCCCGTTCTTGTGATTGCGATCTCAAGAAGGCCAGAGGGAACTTCTTCAAATTTGGCATAAACGCTCACTTGGATGCAACAATGACGTAATTAGATTTCGGTGATCATAGGTCAAAGGTCAAGGTCCTTATGACCTCATCTGTCTCATTCTTGTGAAGTAGTTGTCTCAGCAAAAGGTCCATTTAGTGTTTGTTTAGGGTTTTCAATCATGTCACATGATCTTCATCAGCAGATGGAGGCAATCCAGTTGTCACGGAGTTACAGATATTCAAGTTTTAATTTTGCTGTGTAGTTTCATTTTTAAGCAAACATGGATGGCTTTTGGGAAAAGTTTGCCAAGAGGGCTTTCTGATAGAGGAGATTTTTGGATAAGGTAAGGGGGAAAAAAAAAAAAAAAGAAAAAGCGCTTTGGGTTGAAATGAATAGTAAGGGCTATGATTAGGGTGAGGTTAGGGTTAGGAAAGCAGACGTCTCCCATGTCCACAGGGACAAAAAGTCCTTAACGTGCTAAGAAAAAAAATGGACATCTGAACACATTTTTGCTGCACAGGATGAGTTTGTAATGACTGGCTTGCTGTTGAGTCAGTGTGGTTTAAGAGTTTGATTCATGTCATGTTTTTAAAAGTTCAAGTGTGTGTGTGTGTGTGTGTGTGTGTGTGTGTGTGTGTGTTATGCTCAGCTGATTCTGACTCATCTGCTTTAAATTTGTGGTGATATTTAAAAACAGACGAGTTCATCACACTGAGGATCCTCCATCGTCTGTCACCTCCAGTGGTCTCCTCTGGTGTCAGACGGTAGATCAGTGTGTTAGTTCTGCAGTGTCTGTCACCTCTGAGATCTGTCTCCGTGTGTGTCTGTATTCGTGTACATGCAAAAACTTATTCTGAACTTAGTTTTGACAATCATCCTCTGATAGATTGGAGTCATAGGACCAGAAACCTTCTGACTGTTTTTCTTCATAATACTTCAACGTGCACATCTCTTGACCTCTCTGTCTCTCACACACAGGAAGATTTCATCAGTATCTGACGCTGTCGTCATGTCCGTCAGGAATGTTTGAACCCTCCTGTGTTTCTTCATGAATCAGCAAACCCATCATCAGTCTGTGTGTTTTCATTTTTTCATGCTATCCACAGTATCTGAGAGTGAGTGTGTGAGATGAAAGATGAAGATTCACTTCAGTAACAACACATTTGGGCCTCATGCAGCAATGTTCTCTTAGATGTTTCTGATCTTTTCTCCCAATTTTCTGATAAGAGAAAATGTTAAGAGAAGTCAATTCCAGATGCAGCAAATGCTCTTAACTATCTGAATTTGCTCTGCCCAGGTGTGCTCAGTGATGAATCTCACTGATCATAAGCCACCTGTTGGCACAGGTAACACTCTCCAAACACTAAATAAGGGCAGGTTTTGTACCATGAGCAAATGCTGACACATGGCCAAGACTGAAGACATCAAAAAGGCTGTAAAAAGAAGAACTGCAGTTGTGAAACTGATGAAGGTCTGTTGTTAAATAAACTTTAACAAAGTAAATGTGATTTCAGAAAAATGTTTTGAAATATGACAAGTAATATTATGCATGCAAAAGTTTAAATAACTTTATAAATCAAAATAATTAAAAGATAAGCAACGAGTCCTCATACATTATATGAGAAGCTGGAATCATCAAATATTTTTTGCATGAAAATTATTTACACATAAAAAATTGCCAAATAATTTTCTATGTTATCAACTATTGTTTCAGCTTCACTTGAATACTTTCATTTGGTTTGTGTTTTGTAAAATACTTACCAAATAATACTAGTGGAGTGAAAAGCGCAATATTTCCTTTTGAAGTGCAGAGAAGTAGAATGTGACATGAGATTAAAATACTCAACTATCATAAAGTTTCCTCAGATTTGTATTTTAGTACATTACTTGAGTAAATGTACTTGCTTACATTCCAGCTCTGGTCAGCAAAGGGATGCAGTAATGTTACAGTAATTTAGATTAATTGACCAATTATAGTAGTAGTTCTTTATCCCTGACGTCATTCAGTCATTATCCAGTATCTAAATTTTATAATACTCATGCATTTTCTAAATGTTCCTCAAGTATACAACTATACTATATATAAAAATGTTGTATACCATTATACAACATTTTTGCTTCGGCTGGGCAACAATTTGACAACAATTTCACCACTTGTAAAATTTGCTCTTACCTAAGAGAAGGGCAAAAATAAGAAGACATTGACGAATCCCAAAAACCAGTAGGCACTAACAAAATAAGATCAAATCCTGGATATGAGCAAAACAAAAGAGAATATTTGTTTGTATATTATCTCTTGCAAAAAGCCAAAGGTGCAATTTTGTTGTTGATGCCGTAAGAAACAGTGACTCAACTGTGTCTCCACTTTGAGATTTTCTAGGTTTAAACATGATGGTGTATAACAGGTCAAATGAAAACACCAGGCCACAGTAAACAGTCAAGAGATGTGAAACTCCTACCACATTTTTTTCTTTTTAACTTGTCAGTCCTGATATTTAGCTATATTTTCTGTGGTCAACAGCTTCCAGTGAGGGTGCAACTAGGGTGGTAAAGGAACTCTGATTTAGGAGTTACAGTTCAGTGCGAATTCAGTTCAGCAGGGAAAAAACACAAAGCATAAGGGTATGTTTCTTTTCATGTATTTTATACAGACAATAGTGCAAATTTTAAAGACAGACAAGATCCTCCTTCTGGGAACTAAGGTAATATTTTGCCCGTTGGCAACTTTGGAAAGCTGTTTTAATTCTAAAACTAAGGAACCTTTAAAACACTTGTCCAGTGTATGTAGACTGGGCAGACACTTTCCTCAAATAAAAAAGCAGGCCACAACAGGCTTTAAAACTGAAAATTATATTTATGTCTTCACAGCGGTGAAGCTCTGGCCAGAGGAATTGTTTCCAGGTTGTCCATATGTCCCATTCTCAGGAACAAAATATCTCAAGAACACCTGAAGGGAATTTCGTTGAAATTTGGCACAAACATCTACTTAGACTCAATGATGAACTAATTAGAATTTGGTGGTCTAAGGTCAAGGTCTCTACGACATGACATAGAATAAATTAGTTCCACCTTGGCTGAAAACTTTAAAACTTTAATATATCCCATTCAGCTTTTGTTCCTTGTCTTGGACGCATCTCTCTCTGATTGGCATTTCCCCTTTACCCCGTGGACCACAGCAGTTGTAGCACACACCTCAGACATAGGCTCTGCGTTATGCAAACTGAACATTGATATTAGATGACAAAGCAACAAGACAACACATATAATACCTGCTTTAATTATAGCTGCATTATGTCAGATTATGTCTAAAGTTGATTCTGTGAAACACACTTTTTACTTTGAGCAAAGGCTTTAATCCACTGCAGTGAATATATGATTCTGACATTTGGTTATAAAGATAATTATTTCAGGTGTGAGCAGAAACGCTGGCCGCTACCATGGCAGTGTTGAGTCTATTAATACTTGAATTCATCAGCTTCGGATTTCTCAAAAAGCTTATCGTTGTTCACGGGAGAACTGCTTTTTTAAAGTGGAAGCTCTGCTCTTAAGCCCTGTTGATTTAAATGAAATCTCTATTGTACTCTAATTCTTTGACAGCCAATTCCTCCACTATCGGTCTCTGACTCCCTCTGCTTTAGTTTAATCACTGAGATTGGATTAGCTGGGAACAACTTTTCCACAAACTCGCTGGATTGCGTTGCAGTTTTTCCTCTGAAAATTGCTTGTTGGTTTGAATCAGAGCGCTGTAATGCTGGCGAGAGCAGATGATCACACAGCTTTTGTAGTGTAATGAGATTCTTATTGGAATGCTGCTGAGAGGGCACACACACACATACACACACACACACACACACACACACACACACACACTGCTAACAGGCAAGCACATAATACACAGAGATGAACACAGGGGTTTTGTATATTACATTAAAATGCAGCTTTATCTGATTAAACCATACTGCCGTCATTGTGTATTAAACCGGGGATGGATTTTGTCCTTCAAATTTCCTGTGGCTCAAGTTCAAGTTCAGTCAAAGTGCGTCTTTCTTCTGTGTCAGTTCTGGATGTTACGGCCTTGGGCGCCAGAACGAGGCAGCCTTTAGTTCAAATAGACGGGGTCCTTCACTCAGCGTCTTTTACGTCTATGATAAGACCTCCATACATCTACTGTACCTGTACATTCTGGGTCCAGATAACAGAGGCACACTTCTGTCATTAACTTCTTGCTGCAGTGACCTCAACAACAACCAGAGAAAATAGGCCTTTCTTATTTCCTGGAGAGAGCACTGAGCTGTCTGTGGTGTGGCAGCCTTGACCAGCTGAAATTGAAACTGTGTAATATCTTTATTGTTGATGTTGTTGCAACCACCAATGTGGCCTCAACTTCTATGAGCACAAAGTTGTTTAGAGACATCCATGACTGACTGAGAGTAACATTTCCCTGCTGATAGTTTTGAATAGGGTTGTCAAAGGATTACATTTGGGATTCATTGTTGAATTTCCATAGTTAATCGTGATTAATCAAATTTTTTAAACATGTTTACAAGCCCAATTATTTTTTTTGCAATTGAAAACAGTTTTGAAGTATATATATATATAGAGTGTCTTGACTCTGAAGCCGAGCTTGTCGCACACGACAAAAAATGTGCATAGTTTATAAATAATTTCATAAAGGTTGAACCATATATCGCTCCATACTTCTTTTTTTTGCTGGAATCTAGCAACTGTGCTGTTCCAGTGATGCTCTCAAGCTTCCAAATTCAGCCTGGAACTAGTGCGTCTTTTCTGGGATTTTGTACAATAAATCCATACTCATAGACTCTATTTTATCCACATTGTTCATTTATCATCACCAGTTTTGATGCTAACAGCCATATTTGTTTTTCCATATTGCCCTGTGAGAGTCTTGTGACCAGTCAGAGGTTTCTGACTCTCGCGGGCATAATGCTTGCAAGAGTCCTTTGACCAGTCAGAGGCTCCTGTGTGCCTGCAGGCAGGTTACTCCAGGTCATTCTGTCCACTCTGTGGAAGTGTTAATCTTGTGATGTGGCTTTCTGTCTCACTTCAGACAAAAACTGCTTTGAAAAATGGCATAAGTAATGCAACACACAAAAAGCATTTGGACTCTTCTGGGGGAGAAATGTAAATAGTTTGTAAACTACATTGGTTATAATGTTGTTTTTTTTAACATTCTAAGTCTGAACACTTAGCAGAACTGTTTTAAGGGAACATAAAAAGCTTAGTTTTTTTCTGTCTTTATGGTCCCATCACTATTTTTACATTCAAGTGACATCACTGCAGCACAAATATTCATATAGCCCAGGTTGTCCTGAAAACAGTAACAGCTTTCAAAAATGGCTTCGGTCTCTTGGGAATTAAATGATAGCATTTGCACTTCTCAGGAGTTCCAGTTTAGTTGCTTTGTTTGATTCATACATGTCCTGTATGTGTGAAACCATTGTTCCCTTTGACAGTTAGACATATGACTGGTCACAACATGCCTAAGGACATCCTGTAGACCTGAGTCTTCCACCATGTTGACTGGCCTGCAGTCAGTTTTCACCTATTTAGCAGTGCTGTAGTTACATTCTTGGATTTGGTTTCACCACAGGTCTTGCCTTCTTTGGCGATGCAGTTGCCTGCTGACATCAGTCTAATTAGCTGCACCTTTGTGCTCAGCTCATAGGTGTGAGCAAAATCCTGCATGGGACTAGCATAAAGTGGGCATGTCTGTGAAGGGGATACTCATGGGTACCCATAGAACCAATTTTCATGTATTTTTATGTTTCTATAACACCGGTAGTCACTGAAAAATACTTTTCTGTGCATCTAAAAATGACAAGAAAAATGCCACACTCATGCAGAAGAGTAGAGCTCGACAGGAGGAATAGTTTTTCTGGCAACATGTTTCTAGTGATGCATCTTCGTGTGATCAGGGCCAAATGGCAAAGGCCACGTTTATATGTAAATAACCCTAGTAACAATGGAAAAGTCTTTCCTTTGTGTTAAAAAAAAAACAAAAACATCTGTGTTCATATGATAATTTTGTGAGAATGATCCTCATGTACACAGACACGCAAAAACAACCAAAAAAGCTGTGGTATGCATGCCAAGCCAGTGGCTGGTGTTGTAACTTTGTAGTGACACACAATAGAAGAACACCATGTGCATTCACGAAGTACAGCTGTGACATTACCATTCTCACAGGATCTGTGCATTGCCAGTTTACACAACATGGAAGGGGTTGCGTTTGCAAAAGATTACACTGTGGAGCCTGGTTACAAGAGTTAGCACCTTCAGGCCCCTTCAGGAAAGGCCTAACCGCAACAAAAGTTTAACGTTTCAAGCAAGAACTGTTGCCATGTAAATGGCCCTTAAAACAGGATACTAAATTAGTTTTCAACTAGCAATTTGTGCTCATCATATCACTAGCTTATGGTCTCTAATGATGTTGGTTTTCTTTCAGTGTAACATTGAAGACAGATTTTCAAAACTCTTCTGAATCAAACGTTTCCACTCTGGAATGTACTTTTTTGCCATTCTTCCATCTCATCAAATAAAACACATGTATTTTAGTTGAAGGTGTGCTGAGTAACCTCGGGCCTGATTGTGTACCATCAATGAAAATTGCTTCACTTAACCTTCAAACAGGAAATACCGATATAAACACTCGCACGCTCAGTCTCATCGAAGCCAATCAACTGTTCCTGCCAAATGGATGCTGTGTAAGATGCACCATTCCAATAACTAGACCCTGCTCTTGACTATCGGCCCTGTTTCAGTCCATTCATTCATCCTGCCTTTCATTCATCTGCCCGTCTGTTGACTGATCCATAGCCGGTGTCTGACAGAGCCTTGATTAGCTGACTGTTGGATCAAGCATGGAGTGGAAAATGGCCACATGCATTTATGTGTGTGTGACATGATGTATGCAGGGAGAGAGGTAAAAGCAGAGGGAAATGGTAAACAAAACAGAAGGTGAGGGATGATATAGAGAGCAATCATGAGTGAGACGGAAGACGGAGACAGATCAAAGGTGAAGTGACAAGTCGAAGTTGCTCCATTAGGAAGAGGATGAGAAAAATCTGTCAGATCCTGTCAATGCACAGACATGCACAGGAAGTGATAATCAATAATGACCTATCTGGGTATGAGTGTGCACGTAAGTGTGTGTGTAGATCTGTCTGTTTATATGCATAACTTAAGGACACGTTGGTTAAATGCAAAGCTGAGCAAATGGATAGAATCTCCAAATCTGTCTTCTTGCTGCAAAAGAAGACAGGTTACACAGCAGGAGAGAAATGGAAACAGGGAGAGGGGGCGTTTTCTGGGGAAAGTAGAAGTTAGAGCGAGAGAGAGAATTAAGACCTAAACTTTGGATCAGTGAGAGGAGGAGAGAGGAAGACAGAGGACTTAATTGATGTGGGGATTTCTAGTTCCCTCAATCCTTCAGTGAGCAGTGTAATGATGCTGCACTGGCTGTGGCCCCAGAGTACGGCTCTGTTTCATCAAATGTCATTAAAGCTGCTCTGCTGACTTAGGCCGTTCTGCCCGGCATACCTCACCATAGCCCTCAACCCAGCAGAGCCAGGCCTCTGCAGTCAAATGTTACCCTCGTTTTAACATTTTAACCCTTTCAAACCTGAGGAAATTGGCTGGATTTCTTTGGGAAGAAGGTTTCGAGGCAGACCCAGAACATGCTGGAGGGATTATATATCTTGTCTGGCCTGGGAACGCCTCGGGATCCCCCAAGCGGAGCTTGAAAATGTTGCTTGCGAAAAGGGATGTCTGGAGTACTTTGCTCAGCCTACTGCCCCTGTGACCTGGCCCCAGATAAATGGATGAAAATGGATGGATGGAGAAGGAAGCAAATATATGGACCAAGACTCCCTCTTTTCTGCACCGGTCATATCTCCATAAACCAGTGCCAGTGCATATGCTAATAAAGAGTTAAGCAGGTCCAGAGATTACATCTCGACCAATATGTTCCACCACTTCACACAGACTGTTTACCTGCAGCCCACAAGTGTTTGGTCAATACTACTTCAACTGCAAACGGAAATCATAAAGTTTCTGTTAACAGGAGCGCACCGACTGCAAGCTACTGTGTGTAATACACTAACTACATACTGTAAGTATCTCACACAGCCCCACTTCAGAAAATCCAAACTATCACTTTAATAAGTATCAGTATCTATCTCCGAGTCTGACTTCATGTATGCTTGAGTCCCAGTGAGTCACAAGTCCAGAGAATAGGGACACAAGTCTGCATCCAGGACTTGAGTACTCCATCACTGGTGTTCACTGGTGGATGGACATTTTTCTACAATAAATGCTGATGTAAAAGTAGCTCACACATGCTCTCATGACCACAGTACAGGCTGACTCTTTTTAACATATTATTTTTATTTTGGCTACAAATCCACTTGTTAGTGTCTCCTTTTAATTACACAAGGACATTTCTGCTCTTTCTGTTTGGCCAGTCTTTTTTGGCACCCCTTCCTTACCTGGCTTTGCTGCCTCATAAATACTAACCAGGCAGTAAACTGGGTCACTAACATCCAGCTCTGTTGGGGAAAAAAAAGAAGCATGGATTCATGCCACCAGGGCACAGACAGATTCATGCCACCAATTTGTGTGTTTTTTGCTATCAGACACCAAATATCATGGTGTCTGAAACAAACAAATAGCTGCTGTTGCTTGTGGTCAAATTAGCTGTCAGTGTTTTCCACCATGGCTTAAAAAGAGTCATTATTAACAATCTGTGAAAGGCAAAATATCCCTAAATTTTACTTTTCTTGTGTCCAAATTATTTTCATCTGATAATAAATCATGAACCCAGTGACTTCAAAGAAATCATGTGCATTTCTTGAGAACAATCGTGCTATTTTGTTGTTAGCGTGGGAAGGACAGTCGTGTCTTAGCAAAATTTGTCCAAAACAAGCACTTTTTGTCATTGCTGCCTCCCTCCACCCTTTGAAGTCATTTTGAACTCATGACCAGCCAACACATTGTCTGCATTCATACACACACTATCTGCTTTATTGGAAATCCTGTTTTGTGCAGACCTAGAGTCTGGCACTGTTCCACTTAAATAAAGATAATAATAAAAAACTATAAATATTTATTTCTTCTGCCTCCACACTGGTTGTTGGAGGCATGTTTTTGGGTTGTCCATCTGTCCCATTCTTGTGAACACGATATCTCAAGAACACTTTGAGAGTAATTCTTCAAATTTGCTTAAACGTCTACTTAAACTTAAGGATGAACTGTTTAGGTTTTGGTAGTTATAAGTCAAAGGTCAACGTCACTATGATCTGTCTTACTGTCAACACAATATCTCAAGAACACCTTTAGGGTTTTTTTTTTTTTTAACAAATTCCACAAATATTCACTTAGACTTAATGAACTGATTAGAATTTGGTGGTCAAAGGTCAAGGTCACTTTGACCTTGTGTTCGTCTCATTGTCATGAACGCAATATATCAATAGGGCCTTGAGGGAGTTTCCTTTAATTTTTTCAGATTATTCCCATATATGTTTGTTTTTTTTAACTTTGTTTATTGCTTTTTTGTACTAATTTTCAGGTAATTTTCTTGTACTTTTTGCCAATTTCTTGGAAAATGTTTGGGTCATTTCTTCTTTCTTCACACATAGTCTTCTCATGTTTCTGAAAGAAATCAAGCCAATTTGCTCAGGTTTCAAAGGGTTAAAGATTTAAAATAATCTAGATCAGTGCATTTGTATTATTATTAACTCAGAGTTGTTGTTTTGTTTTGTTTTTTACAGCTGGACAATTAAAAGAGATTTTAAGTAGTCACGCTAACAATTGAAAAATTAGTGGGGAAGAAAGAAGCTTGGTTGTATGTACGTTCCTCTAATACAGCAAGCATCACAATAAGCCAGTATTCCCAGTATCTTTTATACCAGAAGTGCAAACTAATATAACACAATCACCACTGTCATTATAACCAGCACAAATTACAATATGCTCTTTAGGAGTCAAATTGTTTTATGCTCTAATACCCCTCCATCCGCCCACACACACACATACACACACACATACACACACAAAAGACAAAGTGTATTAATATCTTTTCTTGAGCCTGGGTCCCATGGCAACACCAAATTTGCTCTGTCTGGGTGTTGGGATGATCAAATCCCCCAGACAAATCACTGCACGATAACACAGGCCTCAGCACTGCCGTGTGAAGAGGTCAGCCATTGATATTAATGGCCTGCTGGGTTACTGGCCTGTGGTGATTGGTTAAGTTTATTCAGGCATTAGTTAGAGGGGCAAATCAATGAGATTTAACTGCCGTTTTGACTCCAGAGGGTCGGGTGCATATGATGCGGAGAAGAGCTGGAGGTGGAGGATGGGATGAGAAAGATGAAGTGTGACGGGTAAAGAAATAGGAGGAATAGGAAAGAAAGCAAAAAGAGGAGCAAGTGGACCTGGTGTAGGATGATAAAAGATAAAAGGCAACGGGAGAAAGGTCAGGGAGGACGGGGAGGAATACTGGGGAGGAAGGTTAAAAGGGGAGCTGGGAGTGGGGGGACAGGAGAGGAGGAGGGTTGAGGTGAAAGATGGAGGACGGAAAAAACGTCCTGTGGTGCCATGTGGTTTGTCCTTTGCTAATCTGCTGAAGTGCTCACGCAGCCTTCTTATCTGTTGTTTTGTCTACAGGTGGAGAGATTTGTAAATTTGTGTTGTGTTGGACATCTCAGCATCTTTTTTATCTGCGGCCGAGTGACAGTGTTTCTATTTCCCAGAAACAACTGACCATGAGACTTTACACACTCGGACTGCCACTGACCCAGTCCTACAATAGTTTATCTGAGTGTTTCGCCAAAGATACAGGACCTCGTTAGTTCCTACAGTTCATCCTAGTTTATTTTATTTTGTTTCACATAGTTCCTACAGTTCTGCTTTCATTTTATTTTATTTTATTTAACCAAGTTACTACAGTTCTGATGACAGTTTGTTTTTATTTTATTAAATCAAGTTCCTACGATTCATCTTACAGTTTTACTTTTTTATTTAACCAAGTTCCTACAGTTCTGCCTCTAGTTTATTTTTGTATTTTATATAACCCAGTTCCTACAGTTTAGCTTATATTTTATTTTATTGTATTTAACTTTGATTTAACCAGGACTAGTCCCATTGAGATTCAATTTTTTTTTTCCTGGCTATGACAGCAGCATGAGAAATTTTTCGTAAGAGGAACAAACACTAAAAACACAACTGCAAAAAGTTGAAAAACAAATAGCATAAAGTTTTTACAAACAAGACTTACAACAAATAGCTGAACTAAGCAGAACTGTTCTGCTCTGTATATTACCCCCACGACCCGGCCCTGGATAAGCGGAAGAAAACGGAAGGATGGATGGAACTAAAATTAGCAGCATCCAGTAGCAAGACATGTGGTCAAAGGTCTTTAATCCTGGTCTTAGAATCTCCCAGGGTTATAATACAGTCCCATTTAACCCTTTGAAACCTGAGATTTCTTTCAGAAACATGAGGAGAAGGTAATATGCAACAAAAGAAGAAATTAACCCCCAAAAATTGCAAGATATTTGTGAAAAGTACAAGAAAATTACCTGAAAATGTATGCAAAAAAACAAACCAAAACAAAATAAAAAAAAAATAAAAACAAACAAAAATATGGATATATCTGAAAAAGGTGTTGTGTTAAGCAATATCAAAGCAGAAATGGATTAGTGATGAAATATTACATAACACCCAAGCCTAGTTGGACTGACTAACAGTTTGAATATGGCAATGATCCATCTGGCACAAATACCCAAAAGGCTCCTTTTAGTCTCTACATGGTCTGGGGGCCCATATTGGTGTCTGTAAAGGATAATAAGTCTAAACTTTGTACAGAAACATGAGGACACTAGCAGTTGTTTTGACACTGTCATGATAGCCTGCATGTTGTGACATCTAAAAGTTAATGTGATTTTTATTCCTTTAGCTTTTCTGACTGACTTGTGTTTTGTCCTTTAACTCTCCAGTGAGAAATTTTATTAACAGTCAGTTTTCTCAAAGTGATTATCTGAGTGTCTGGGCCCGTGTTTGGTCAGCATGGAGCTTAGGCCAGAGACGAAAATAAAACATCACTTTATCACACATACACAATCATTAACACTTCCCCTTTGTTGTCCTTTCTGTGCTTTGTCCTCCCAGATCCATTCTCAGTGGACCTGGACCAGTACGATGAGGTTTCTCTGACTGACGCTCTCAGAGGCTTCCTGCAGGATCTTCCCGCCCCCATCATCCCTGCCACTGTCTACAGCGAGCTGGTCTACACCGCTCAAGGTACAGTGTGGTGCACTACAACACACACAGATATAACTGAAGATATTATTCAAAATTACACTTACTTTACCTTAGGGTTGTTAAAAGACAAATCAATTCTCAGATACTAATCAATATCAAAAATGAGAATTGGATATGATACTTGTTTGCAACAGTAACTATAGTGCCTTCTTCTGCTCATCTTTGATGCACAATTACACACACAGTGCTGATGCAGACAGGCAGGCACACAGCCACTCCTCTCACTCGCAGCTGAATAGGTTAGCGGTCGTGCATAACACCGTCAGCTCGTCTATGTCGCCGGCATTAAACTGAACTTAATGGTTTTAATGACATCACATCACCACAATCCTCGATTCCCTTCACTGGCTCCCTGTTAGTTTTAGAATTGATTTCAAGATTTTACTGATCACCCTTAAAGCCCATCTGGGTCTGGCTCCTAGTTACATAACAGAAATGTTGACCCCTTATGAGCAAGTCTGCGGCCTTAGATCCTCATGTTGGGTCTTTGTGGTCGTTCCAAAGTCAAGGCTTAAAACTAGAGGTGACCGTCTTTTTCCATCAGGGCCCCTCGGCTTTGGAGCGACCTGCCTGAGGATATGGCTCGCAGAATCAGTGACTTTATTTATTTGCCTTGTTAATTATTATTAAATATTTATTTTATTTCCTTTTATTTGTGGTTTTATTGCTCTAATGGCTTCTGTTGTTGTTTTTATCTATTTCTTTGTAGTATTTTATATCGGCATTTTTCGTCCTGCACCTTGCATCATCTAGGACTATTTGGCTTTCTGTTGTTGTATCGCAGTCTATGTATCCCATTTCTGCTTTGCTTTGTTTGTCAAAGCACTTTGTTTATAAAGGTGCTATAAAGTAAAGCTATTATTATTATTTTTACTAACACAGCAAGTGTTGCTGCTGCAGGGCCTTCATGACGTGTTTTAGTTGAAAACAAAAAAAGCAAAAGTGTCGTTTGGAAGTATTTTGCATACGATGCAAACGACCAAAGAAAGGCTAAGAATGTCATTAAGCCACTATGCAAACAATGCTACAGAGTGTTGGCAACAAAGGTGAGTAGCACAACAAATTTGGCGAAGCATCTGAAGGACCGACACCCCAGTCTTGATTAGGAATTTTAAGAGGCTCCTGTTTCAACATCACTGAAGTATGAAACATTTATCACAAATGTTAACCACACATTAATGTTAGCTGTTTTGTTATTATCCATTAGCAGCCACTTTAGCTATTATTGTTATGCTATCTGTAAGCTAGCTGCTAACAGCTAATAAAAAAAAATACCAAAATATGTGAGCTAGGTAGCCAACATTAACATGTTTAAATATTGTTGTCATTGATGTCTCTTAATTTTATGTCCCATCCCCCGTGGTATCGAAAATTGCATTGCATATTTTTCTTGGTTTCTAGTACCATGACAACCCTGCTGTACCTCTAGTTAAAAGCTGGCATATAGAAGCGGAGATCTTAAAATCTAAAGCAAAAAAACAAAACAAAATGATTCATGGAAATTCTGTCTTTTAATGTATTTATTTTCCTTGCTTCTGACAATGAGTGTCAACTATGTAAGACCAAAGTTAAAGTTTCAGAAACTTTATAAAGTAAAACTACCTAATATGACCCACATTAAATGTCACATTTTGAGTTTGGCTGTAAGCAGCATTTTCATGGCTGATGACTGGTGTGAGTTTGGACCTCCAGCTGCATCCTCTGTCATCTGCTCTCCATTCTCACGCTCTGCAGGGTTAAACTCTGGAGCCCAGTCTGAGCCCAGGGTGTTTTTTTTTCCTCTGTCACTTGGCATGAGTGCCGACACCCGTCACACCTGACAGATTTCAGCCATATCTGGATGTAAAGACGACAAGGCTGTACCCTCTCGTCAGCATCAAATTTCTGCTAATCCCCTGACAGCTTCAGGGTTCAGTGAAAACAAACTGTGAGCTGAAGCGTGGCTCCTCTCCAGGTTCTCACTCTTTTCTCATTTTCTGTACGGCTGACCCGCCTGTTCGCCCTTTCACCTGCTGCCTACCTCGCCCAGCAGGCCCTCCTCTCTCTGGCTTTTAGAGACTCTCACACTCTTATCTATCTTTAATGAACACTTCCTTGACATTTGGAGTTTCATGCTTTGCATGGGTGGTGTGCGTGCCAGTGTGTGGAAATAAAAGGAAGCCAAAGACAGATGAACACTACGCGAATGTGTATTAGCATTGTGCACGTTAGCGTGTTTGTTAGTTCAGAGGCATCGTCTGAGCTCGCAGGAAGCTCGCACCAGCTTCCCTTCAACCTCCTCCCAAAACATTACTTGGCTAAGCTCCTTGACATAATCTCCAGCTGAAAACCCCCTCAATTATGTAAGTACTTTTCTCTCTCTCTCTCTGTCTCTCGGTTCTCGTCCCGTTAAGTGACAACCCTTTTCTTATTTTACTTATTCATGGAAACATTTTAAGTCAGGATAAACCACTTTAAAATGATGCATCACGTATTTTGCTCAGGTCATCTGAGGTTAAACCCGATGAAATTGAACTTCTTATTTCGGAAGGGGGGTAACTTACAGAGCATCGAGGGATTTCTTGTGTGAAATCAGAGAGTATTACTCAGTCAGGGTAAGTCACGCAATAATATTGAGAGATCTCTAAAAAATAAACTATTTGCTTGAGGGGTGAGTGTTGAGAATTTGGTCCATCCCTTCCTGTCCTGTCTTTTTTTAGCTACCATTTAGGTTTGTACTTGACTCGGCCTTCAGGTCTTAGACCAAAGCTTCTACTGGATACATTCCTCAGCGAGCATATACCTGCACATAGTCAGCAGCACCGTTCAAACTCGTTGTCTGTAGCCTTATGATGAGAATAAATTACTATTCATTTTTCTCTTCATTATACATCAAGTTAATTGTAGGCGTTTTCTGTTTGGGAGCAGGTTATTTTTGACCTAACCTTGGTTGTTTTTTTTTCCAGCTGTCAGACTCAAGCTACACAAATGAAAAGCTAAACAAAACAGATCTGGCAATTTGATCTCATCTCGACTCATCATATTTTGCAACTTGGGCAGAAGCAGCCTTTTACCTGTATTTTGACACAGAGGGTGTTGGGGGTAAGAAGGGTCAGTGGTCATGTTTAGGCAACAAAACGACTTGGCAGTAGTTAGGAAAAGATTGCAGTTTTTTGGGAAAACAACAAACAAACAAACAACAAATACCGGGCTTTGAGTGTCACAGTTGCAGTGGTAAGAAGGTTTCAGTGCTTAGGTTTTGGCATCAAAACCACTTGGTTATGGTCAGGGAAAAGATTGCAGATGTTTCAGAAAAACACCTGGCTTTGAATAGCATAAATGCTGCGTTAAGAGGGTTTCAGGGATCAAATTTAGGCAACAAACGTACTTGGTAAGGAAAGGATTGCAGATGTTGCTTAAAATGCCTAGTTTTATGTGACACGAACGCAGGGGTAACAAGGTCTTAGCAGTTAGGTTTCTTGCTTAGGATAAAGAAAAGGTTGCAGAGGTCACACAAAAAAGGCCCACCTTGCTTTGAATGGCACGATTGTGGCAGCAACAGGGTTTCAGTGATTAGGTTTAGGCACCAAAACTACTTGGTTATGATCCAGAGAAGATTGTAGATGTTTCTAATAAATACATTGCTTTGAGTGACAGGAACGGGACGGTGAGAAGAATTCAGCGGCCAGGTCTCAGCAACAAACTTCTTGGTTATGGTTAGGAAAAGATTGTGGATGTGATAATGCAAAATCCTTGCTCTGAGTGCCACAAATGTGGCTGTAAGATGGTTTCACTTGTAAGGTTTAAGCAACAAAACGGCTTGATTATAGATAGGGAATGATTACGGAATGATTAACATTTGTTTCCAAACACTTGTTTCCTGCATCTAAATCCATTGTTTGTTGGACCAACCCAACCTGAATGGACTTTCACACTTTTTAAATCATTTTGCTCTGAGCGTCTAATAATGATGATGCAGATGGGTTCATTGTGGAGTTAGTGAAAAACATATTACAAAGAATGCTGGCCAGGCTGTGCATTTTGACACTTTTGACAGAGGTTTGGAAGTCCCTCAATTGTTACACCACCCCCATGACCATCAGACAGTTGAAATATTACTAACATTTGCCTTAACGTGCAATTAATTCTTTTGCAATGATTCTAAATATATGATTATTTCTTTGTTTCCATTGTTTGATCGATCTTTTACTATTTTAAATGGCAAAAAAATAGTAGAAAAAAAAACGAAAACATAACAGCCACATTGACGCCTTGTTTCTTGTACTGGATATATTCAAGCATGCTCAAGCTCATCAGCAGAGTAGTAATGAGAAGTCAGGTTGTAATGGCCATACTGTACATTTGAATGAATATGAGCGGACGTTAATCATCAGCTAGTAGATGACGCAGCATGTGAATGAGCCAGTAATGTCGGTGCAGGCATAAAGCAGCTTCTGTAAGTGTCTGCCAAAGCAAGCTTGAGTGCTCCTCCTAAACGGACAACAAAGCTCTATTTTTGCAGCTATTTCCTGAAGTAAAATACCCTTAATACGCTCCATTTATTATTGTGCATCTGATATACACACACTGTAAAAATACACTATTTGTTTTAACTTTAAAAAAGTCAGTAGGCAGGTTTTAATTACAGATTTATGCAAAAAGTACATAATATTTTTAAAATGTTGATAAAACACAATTGTGAAATGACTACGTTTCCACTGAGTTATGTTATGCTACTTCTCTGATGATAACATTACAGTAACCATGGTGATGGATGTTCAAAACATTAGCAGCTTTATTTCTATTGCAGCCACAGCACTAGCCGTCATTATTTTCAATTTAAGGCGACACAGGCGTGTTACGACAGTGATGTTGGAAAGGCCCCTTATACGTAGGAGCGGCCAAGTATGAGGGAATTCTGCGAGGTGATAGTCCACGATTCAACAGAGGAATTGCTGATTCAAAACTTCCAGATGATCTGATCAACTTTTGAAGAGTTATGTGATGCAATAACAGCTCTTGTAGCTCCTGCTGCATCATGAGGGAGCCAGTTCCTACTGACAAGCACACAGCCATAGCATCATGTGACCTAGAAAAGCAAAAAAAAAAGTCTTTCAAGTGTAGTTTTATATGGCTTTTTCTGATCACCTGAAATATCACCTTAAGTGTAAAAATGTTTTCGCTGTCAACTTGAAAATTTCAGGCAGCCTGGACACCAGCTTTTTAAAGTGAAAAGAGATTTTAGACTAAGATTTTAGAGTTGATTTTTACAGTGCATAAATACAAAACAAAAAACAGCTGCATGAGCAGAAAAACACTTAACTTTTAAACTTCTTAACTTTTAACTCTAATATTAGCAATGCGTTCCCCCTGTACTGTATATATTGGACATTGAGGGTGTGTCTTTGTGAATATATCCATGTGGATGGAGTCAGTAACAGTGACTTCATGAGAAGACAGTTACTGTCTGTCCTGTTGGAGTTTAATCCGGGGATTTGTTGATGTTGTAACATTTGAAACCCCCTCTCATTCCTCTTTTATTGTTACCTTTCCTCTGGCTGTCCTGCTGCCTGGGAGACGAGTCTTTGTCCCATCTGTTTGATCTGCGTCCATTTTTCCAGTCAGTGGCTCATCATGGGAAAACCCACAAACTATTATAAAGAAAGATAAAATGTGGGTGGGAGGGGATTTTCACATACCTTTTTGAACTCTACTGATCCACTAGTGGGACAGCTGTCATAGTTGTTATGCACAGTTCTGTTCAGCAGCCCTCCAAAAACGACAAGATTTTGAGATCGCACAGTCTTTAAAAAATGCCATGGGGTAAATGTGTGTAAACAGATGCAAATCCCATTTGAACTAGCTTCATGGTTTCATTTGAAGCAGAATTAAAACTAAAAATAAAGGTTTATGTGCGTCATCATAGTCAAACTCCTTTTTACCCTCAAATTAGTCCAATCATTTTCCATTTCAGAGCGGTTCTTCATTCTGACAGAATAATTACATTTGTTGTCATCAGATGGCTGTAATCCCCGAAAATCCTCTTCTCATCTGTTCCTACAACAACCGGACCACAGGCAGCCTTTTGTTATCTGGCTTTGCCACTTTTTGGTTTTTATTATTTCCAGCTTTTTCAAAGAAAGATGCTAAGATCATGATGCTGTCACATGTGCCAAAGCGCCTTAAACCATTTGAACCCTTTGAAACCTGGAGGGACACCACTTCTCTTGTGCTGCTTTCAGACACCTTTTTTTCTTTGTTTTTTTTTTTTTTTTACCCTCCTTTTTTTGTTTTGGGTAAATTTCTTGTTAACTTCTTGCTAATTTGGGGGTAATTTTTCTAAACTTAAGTTTGTTCTTTTTTTCAGACAATTTCCTTTTCTAAATTTCTTTTTGTTTTTCCATTTATTTTGGTTTTATTATTATGAATCTTATTTTATTTACTAATTTTCTGGTAATTTTCTTGTACTTCTTTTTTTTTTAATTAATTTTTGGGTCATTTCCTCTTTTGGTGCCCATTGCCATCTTTCCATGTTTTTAAAAGAAATCAAGACAATTTTCCCCTAATTACTCTTGATGGCTGTTCCATCAATGTGTCAGTGCAGTGCAAAAAAGAGTAGCAGGTGCCACCATGTACGGTAGCCTTGGCCACCAGTGTATGAATGTGTGTGTGAATAGGTGAATGTGACTCGTAGTCTAAAAGGACCTTAAGTTGTCCAAATGACCAGAAAAGCACTGGTGGGTTCAGGTCCATTTACCATTTGCTGAGGGTTCAAATGTTTAAAGTAATGATGGCTGCAGAGGAGAGATGAATGAGTGTGATTTGAGGTCAGTAGGAACTGACAACCTTTTTACCTTTTCAGGTGGAAGTTTTTTTGTTTCTCAACATTTTTATATTGGAAATCTAAGGTCTCAGTCCATGCCTTTCTTATTCTTCCTCATGTTCCTTCTGTCTTTTGTCTCCGAGTCTCTTATCCTAATTTTATCTGAGACCTTCCACACTTCCTGCCCTCGGTCCTTTTTGCTTTTTTATTTCTTCCTCTTCCTCACCCCCTGCCTCCCTCCCCGATGCCTATTTTTCATCCTCTCCCTGTCTTTTCTCATTCATTAGTTTACTGAGAGTTATTAACCTTAATGGTCTCACAGAGGTCATGGTCTGTGAGGATAAAGGCCAGCTGTCTGTGTCTGACTGACCACTGTCCATCTGGAGCTTCAGAGAGAAGCTGCCGCATACAGACTCTGTTACAAGACTATAAGGATTCCATTCCATTTCCATCTTATTTCATCAAAGAAGGCAACATTTTCCATGTTATTCTGTCTTTTCCCTCTGAATTTTTGGGGGGATTTTTGGTCATACAACATGGTCAAAAGTATGTGGGAATCTTAACAACATGTTTTTACTTGCCTTAGTCCTAAAGCTTGAAACACAGTTACATCACTTGGTTAACAAGATAGGATTCAGACACACCAAACCGACATCAGAGAGCTAGCAGTGACGAAAAGCCACCTGCTGTGTGGACTCACTTTGCATTACATTATGTGGTCTTATGTGAGGGGACGTTACGTTAAGTTGCGTTACGTTAAGTTGCGTTACGTTAAGTTGCGTTACGTTAAGTTGCATTACGTTAAGTTGCGTTACGTTAAATTGCAGTATGTTAAGCTGTGTTTGGTTATGTTGCATTACGTGGCCCAAACTTTCCTCCTTATGCTCTGTACACCACCTGACTTCCTCCTTTGCTGCCATCATATGCTAGATTATGCTTCAAGTCCTACAAGTTTATGTTGAATGTGGAAATGAGATCGTCACTAGGCGGGTTTTCATTAACCGTCAAATTGCGCAAATGAAAATTGGGAATACAAAATGTGCCTACTGAAAACACGTCAATTTAAAAACAAACCCCTGTTTATTGCAACTCGCATAAGGTGGTATTTCAGACAATTCAAAAAAGCCATATTTGTAAAAACTGCAATGGAAACACTTTTTTTGCTTTTATAGCTCATATGACGTGGAACACCGGGTGGCGGTAATGCAACTTTATTGATGCCAACCTCCATTAAATCCAAACTGTACAACAAAGTCACATGACATTCTGCAAACCATGACTCAGTACGTGTGGACGGAGGAACAGACCAAGATCTTCTTAACTCTGATACAAGACAAAGAAATTACAGCAGTGTTAGATTGGCTTTATTAAGTGGCTGCAATAGAAATAAACCTCATAAAGTTTTGGACATCAGTGTTAGTTTGACAATTGACTATGGCACGATATTATTGCAAGAGGAAAGTTGCATATCATTGCGTGAGAAGTAGCATAATATCACTCGGAGTGATACGCAATCATCTTGCCATTGTTTTTTTTTCCAAATCCACCAAGTGTCACTACTGCAAGACAATGATCTCAAACAACTTTACCGCAGAGTGCAATTATTTTTATTGGGTGTTGTTCTCTTTTGATTTGTTTAACTCCATTTTTTTTTTCTTTATCGCAATATCACTGCAAATGAGTGAAACCTGAGTGATTTTCACTAATTAAATTAAAGTTTGAATGAATGAATATAACTGAGTTCAGCCTACAGTGTATAGGTCACATAAAAATAGCTTCCTGGGTCATGACTGGCTGGCTTATATACAAATTAAAATGCTTTCCTTTACTTAGGTGTAAGTACAGACAGAGAATGAGAACAGCCTGACTGACCTCGTTCTGGGGATCATCGGATAATCTATTCAGCATCTATGTATATAAATGCAATTAGTGTAATGCAATTGAATTTGATTTATTTGGCAGACACCTCTCTCTAAAGCAAATTACAACAAGTGCATTTAAGTTCCCACAGCTAGAAAAAAAACTGAAAAAAAAAAGAACTGGTATATGGAGCTTGATCATACACCCCCAATATTATTCAGGCCATCATATAAAATGTCATTTGAAATAGTATAGAATAGAGGAGTAACCCAAAAGGTGAGTGAATTTTCCACTTTTGTTCTTCCTGAGTAATCAGAATTAAGTGATGAAGCAGTCAAAACACAACTGTACTTTTTTCCCTGTCTCAGTGGAATTCATTTAAATAAGAATTATCTCCAAAATAGTCCTACGGTGAAGCTCCGCTTAACCCGAGTTCTTCGTCCTCTTCCTCTTCTTGACTCCCCCATTGTCCAGTGTCCACTCATCCAGAGTCCCGCGGGAACAGATGGACAGGCCAAGTTCCCTCTACAGCCTTGACCTCTATTGACCGGTGGGGTCAGCTACAATCCATAATAAAAGAGGGAGGTGTGTGTGTGTGGGGGGGGCAGAGATGGTCGTCTATGATCACTAGTGGTCAGACAGAGAGAGGTGACTTCCATGACCTCCATCAGGCTGTACCAGATTGTCATCCATCCATCACCGCCCACCTGCCCTCCCAAAAGACACACACACACACAAACAGACACAAGCACACAGTAACCTCTAGTGTCCCTGAACTTCCTTGATTCTCCAATGCTCCCTACATTTATATCCTTGTAATATTCATTACATCAAATCTCATTTTGATACCATTTATGGCTGTCACATTTTGTCAATAGCCATTAAATGCCTTTCCATTCTCTAATTACCTCATAGCAAAGTCCACCAGTCTGTGTGGGCTTCAAACTGCGAACCTGCTTCCCAGGGACTAACAGGAAATGATGCATGGATGTGCTCGGCATTATTTGGACAAAGGCTGTTGAATGCATTAATTCACAAAACGTCAACTGGATTCGTTTGGCTGCTTTATAAGTGTTTTTGCATCTCTGCCAGAGAAGCTCTAGATAAATTACCACATTCATGTTGTGTCGGAAGGTCAGATTTTCTGAGCTGGGAAGTCAT
Organism: Plectropomus leopardus; assembly: GCF_026936395.1. Taxonomy (NCBI): domain Eukaryota; kingdom Metazoa; phylum Chordata; class Actinopteri; order Perciformes; family Serranidae; genus Plectropomus; species Plectropomus leopardus. The sequence goes on from NC_142180.1 coordinate 5,194,644, forward strand.
TCTTCTGACTTTTGTGTTCATGTGTTTTGAGGTCATAAAGTGGGAACAACATGGACAATATAAACAAGATAGGTTGAGTAAGTGAGTGAGTGAGTGAGTGAGTGAGTGAGTGAGTGAGTGAGTGAGTTTTGAACACAGCTACTATTTCCATGCTTCCAGCCATTTCTGCTGCCCTGAAAGGTCATGCAAACGTCACAATTCGGCAGCTCAGGTATCATTGTAAAGGCAGTGTAATTTATACTAGGCAAATGGAGAAGAATGTACATTATATTATGTAAATTAATGTTTTAGGGCTGTTTTTTTAACATGTGTTATTATGAATATTAATGTGATTTTGAATGAGCCTGTCCCACTCTGGGGACACAACCCAGATCTGTGAGAATCTATAGCTCATTCTCTCTCTCTCTTTGTTTCTTCATCTATTCAGTCAGTCAGCTGTCAGATATACAGTCAGCTGTTCTGTCAGTTCCCTCAGCTCTCTGTTGGCGCTCCATGTTATTGGGATCGATTTGAACATAGTTCCTTCGCAGACGGCCAAATGCACCAATACCTCACACTGTCAGTCAATACCTGTCAGCATTCTAACACCTGGATACATACAGCATGTAAACATGTAGAGCATTGCATGACACAAATCACTGTACAATATTTATGTCAAGCAGCAGTGCAGTTTCAACTCTTTCCACAAAGAAGGCTCCTGTGTGTCGAGATGAGACGATCACTATTGACCCATTTATTGTCTGCTACAAGTCAAGGTCTACTTTTTTATCCACTATAACTGAAAAGTGACAGTTTCTACCTTTTATAACCTTTGCCTGATACCAATCGTACTCTACAGTCTGCGGTAACTCTAAAGAATGAACGCTTAAAGGGAAACTGTTCAGTTTTGAGCACATTATTTAGTCAGTCTTCTGTTAATGCCTACAGTTGCACTATTAATTAACCTTCACAACGTCTTGCATTTATTACATATTACACATTATAACAAAGTAAATGATCCTATTGTAAAATCTTTTGGGAATTCTTTTTATCATATGAAAAAAAACCCCAAAATCTGTATATAACAGGTTAACAGTCAAGTTCATTTGTGTTTTATCATGATCAGGCTAATTGTTATACTCATATTCATTATCCTGACAACACAAGAGGATGTTTAAAAGAACATGAAGGATACTTTTTTTTTTCCTGTGGATATCTATATTTTTCCTTTAATTGAAACTTTGAGATATTCACACACACTCACAAAAGATGAATAATGAGAAAATACTTCAGAAATCTGTGTGTTACAATCATAATGTTTATGTCTACAGTAGCCCAGAACAGACAAATCAGACACTGTTTACATGATGTTAGAATAACTTAAATTATTGTTTTAGTTTGATTAAAACTTGACTTTTAAAATACATGTAAACATGTTAGTCCGACTGAAATTGTACTAAGTTGAATTTCTGGAAGTGAACTAAAACACCTGGATAATGCAGTTGGAGGTGATTTACTCTTTCATGTAGACGCCTCAGCTGGGCCTGAAGGGACTTGGATGTTCTGTGCTTGCTCCATAGTCCCTACGCCGGGCTTTGACACGGAAGTCGAACATCTTAAATTAGTTTAAGAATAAAACAAAGAAAAAGCATGGAAAAAACTATACTTGTGCGTATCCAAAAACTTGTTGACATCGAAGTCTTTCATAAAGTCTAAAAACAGGTAGATTTTCTTTTGCATGCATCTCTACTCCACAGCTCTGCAAACTGTGTGCAAATTGGTTTGTGAACAAAGTATCCATGACAACGCACATAGCCGAACATAGAGACAAGACTCTGTGTGTCGCTGGTAAAAATTCCCAGTTGAGAAAAATATTCTGAATTGGCTTTACACATGTCCAAGTAATGCTCCTAAAACCTGAATAATTACAGCAAATCCCACCTGTCTTAACCAGAAAATGCTAAATTCGGAAAATGGACTATTTTAGAATATTATGCTGTTTATCAAATTTAGAATATTGTCATATTCTGACTTATATAGGAATACTGGTGTGCATGTAATCGTAACCAGTGACAGCTTGGTTTGTGGCTTTTACAGCAAGAAAATAAGTAAGAATATTTTCTAAAATGTGTCCAAAACTAGGTTGTAAATGCAGATTTTTTCTGTGAACATACTGGATCAAAAAGAAGAGCTACAAATGGAATCCCTGAGCAGACGGCAGATTCAGACAGAGATAAATGGACCTGATGAGTGTGGTGCTCAGTGGCAGATCTGTGCTCTCCCACTGAGCTCCCCCCGCCATAAACCCAGCACGCAGCAGGCTCAGGCACAGATGTTTTCCCGTTTGCAGCTTGTTTGGAGTGGTAAAGGTCCTGCGGTGAGAGCGCTCGTCAATACGTCTGGTCCTCTTCAAACACGGCCCATTGTCTGAACCCCGGCTAATACAAGAAAAGGACTCGTATTATCCCCTACGCTGCCTCCCGCTGGGTCATTTTTACAGGCATCCGTATACGACGCCCCTGTGATTTTCCCCATAGTCTCTGTCAGGCTAGCTGGCTAGCAGCTGGTTGCTGGACTGAGTCTGAATTCAAATCACTGATGTCCTGCCAAGGCCGTACATCTCCTTAAAGTCATCGAGCAGTTGGCTGCATGCTCGGTTGGATATTGATGGAGGTGCCGCTCACCAGGCAGCACAGCAGGGACGTCTGCTCTGTGTTCAATGGGTGTGAGGGAAATGGTGAAATGTTTTTTAATGTGATAGATGATAAAACATCCAATGTGTTCACTACGTGTTAAGACATACTGATGCATAGACTTTCATCTTTTCACCATCTGATTACTTAGCACATAGTGATGCACGGTTTTCTTGAATGTAAGTAAGTTGGAGCAGAGCCCCCCCCCCCAAAAAAAAAGACTTCCAGCAGCTCCAAAGCTGATGCTTACCTCAGATAAAGGCAAGATCAAGTGTGACATGTTGCTTCACAGTGAAATTCCAGCCACCTGTCATGTACTTATTTTAATTTGAAATATGAAATACTTTATTTTGAATGTGAGTGTGTATGGTTGTTTGTCTGTATGTGTCGGCCCTGCGATGGTCTGGAACAGTCCAGGGTGTACCCCGCCTTCTGCCCGATGACAGCTGGGATTGGCTCCAGCCCCCCCGCGACCCTTACGAGGACAAGCGGTTACAGAAAATGACTGACTGACTGAAATACTTTATTTTGAAAAATGTGTGTTATAAACGTTAGATTCTGATTTTGATTTTCTGATTTTTTCAGGTCTACCTACTTTCAGGGGTCACTGAACTCCATACTGGCCATGACCTCACCTGTTTTTAGGTTTGGTTTAACCTTAACCCTTCGAAACATAGGCAAATTGGCTTGATTTATATAAAAAAAAACATGGGAAGAAGGCAATTAGCACCTTAAGAAATAAACCAGAAATCAACAAAATTACTCAAAAAAACTGAAAAACAAAACCCTATCCCAAAAGCAAAACAACAAAACAAAACAAAAAAGGAAAAGTTAAAAAAACAAGAAAGAATTAAATGACATGAAGATAAGATTAAAAATTATAATATTTAAATAATTGTGAAAAATTAAAAAATTATCTGAACTTTTTTTCTCACTTTTTTGGAAAAAGCAGTTTTGTAAATCTACTTCTTCCTTTTTTTTGCCAAGTTGCTCATTACCTTTTTCCCTGTGTTTTTTTTAAGGAAATAAAACCAATTTGCTCAGGGTTGAAGGGGTTGAAATACTTGTGAAAGGCATCTGAAAGCAGCACAAGAAAAGCGATGTCCATTCAGATTTCAGAGGGTTGAAATGGCTTTTTGCACAGAATAAGGTCCTTGGATTTTAGCTCTCATTTTAAAAGTGAAGCCACCAGTATTTGGGGACTCGAGTCACATGACTTGACTCCAGTCTTTTTCAAGTCGTTGGAGACTTTACACTTGCTTGATTAACTAACATTGCTAAAACATTTGACTTTGACTTGATATTCATGACTTTAGACTTTGACTTGAGAGAAGACTTGAACAGACTTGATTTTTTTATTAAGTACTAATATTTTTTTTTAGATTTTGAGAAATTGCTTTTTGTTTTTGAAAGATGATTTCTTGAGCAGTGCGTGTAAACCTGGAAACTAGGTGATCTATTGATTGGGATTGATACATCGATTCAATGAGCAACAATCCAGATGCAAAGAGAAAACGTTGATCCGTATCATCCTCATTTGGATGCACCTTCATTTTGAAGTCCTGTATCACAGTCTAACAGCAGCAGACAGATACCTGCCAGGTATCGCATGCTGCATTCATGTGATGTCGGAAGTTGTTGTTGGAGTTTCAGAGTTGGGACGTTGTTCTTCCGACTTCGTTGTGTTCATGTGCTTTGAGGTCTTGAAGTGGAAACAACTTGGAGGCTGCACAGAAAATGGGCTGCATTTTAATTTTGAGCATTTAAGTAAGAGGTTGATAGCTGTTTCCAGTTTATATATATTTTATATATTGAATTTTATATTTTTTATATTTAATTTAGGTAACTCTACATGAACAGAAGTTAATACTACTAATACTACTACTAAATACTGCATTTATTTTGTCCAGTTGGCAACTTGTGTTATAAACTGTTATTAATGTTAGTATACTCACCTTGCATGCGTCAATAAGTTTGCTTGTTTGCTACAGCTAATAGATGCATACACTGATGTGCAACTAGTAAAGGTAAATGATACTAGGCATTGTGGGCCATTGTGAATGGTAATTACCGTAAATACGATATTTCCAAGGAGCACATGATGGCAGCATTAATCCTCTAACCTCAAAGCAACTTTTGTGAGTGTGCTGCTGGGTCTCAACAACGTTAGGCTGGAAAAAGGTGCACGCAGGCTGAAGTTAAACCGTGATGTTGTGTTGGGAGATGCCGTAACTTAAACCAGGGGTGAGTAAGAGAAAGTAAACATATGAATTATACATGTAAATTTTTATGCTAGCAGTAGAGGGAGGTTTACTTGTCGCAAGGCTAATTTATGCATTGTAAAATGCCATAGGCTAATGCTGATAACCTTAGCATGCCGTAAATGTAGTGGAAATGCAACTTGCAAAACACAGCTGTTTTGTCTGTGACAAAGTTCTGCGTAGTTTGTAACCTATGTCGAAGCCTGTCAGGAAATGTAATTATGCACTGGGGTAAAGCAGACCTCCTGTGTATTTTTGTAAGATGAGAAACATTTCCTTCAGTGGAAATAAAGCATTTGCTTATTTTTATGTCACAGATAAGATACCATACATTGTGAAGAAAATAAAGTCCCCACACAATGGCATTTCAAGTCTTGTGTGTGATTTTGCCTAGCTAAAACTCCTAAGCCAGTGGGCTAATTTAAGCTAAGTACAGTGCCATAGGCATGTTATATTTGTTGAGAAAATGTGTCTAGTATGAAACAATCATTTTGTAGGTGAACCTTACTGAGGTGTAATTGACCCAAATTTTTCAAAGTTACCTTTGTTAAATGTTGCTGTGCTGTTTCTGGCTTAATATGAGTACAGGAAATCTCTGCTAGCAGCTAGGCTAATTTACAGTTTAAATAGCCATAGGCTTATGCTTATAACGTTAGCATGTTGTATTAGTGCGTAAAATGTGTCTACTGTAAGACAAGTGTGTTGTAAGTAAATCTTGCGAGTTATAATGAAGCTGATTTGTGTACTTTTGTTTGATATTGTTGCCAAAAAAAGCCATGTTTAATGTGTGTTTCAGGTGTGTTTTGAATTAGTGTTTTAGTATTTTACAGCACTTTGCAGAAACTGACACAGACACACTATCCACATGTATAAATACTTACAGTTAAGGATGCATGATATTGGATTTTTTTTGCCAATATCTGATATGCCGATGTAATAACTAGTAATTTAGCCAATAGCTGATGCTGATATTGATATATGCACTTTTAATCCCACCTAATTAAGTCTCTTTTGTAGTAGAATTAACATCATATTATGCATATGCATATTGTGATGGCCCAGATGGAGACATAAAATAATGCTTTTCAATGTATGTAATCATAGTGCAAAGTCGGCAAAATACTTCAACTCAGGGTTGATGTTTTGTACATGTTCACTTTGTAATATCTGCCAATACCGATAAAGTGCTGACCATTATTGTGCATCTCTACTCACAACGGCATTGGCGACGCGGATAAGCTATGCCTCAGGCTCTTTTTAGTGCCGACACACAAGAATAAATACCCCTTAAGACTTGACACTTGCTCATGACTTGCACATGTGGGACTTACTTCCACCTCTGGCCTTATTGGGGAGGGATCACTTAATGGCCAACATGGACAAGATAATTACAGTAACCAGTAACTTTTTTCCATGTACATCTTTTGGTTACAGACTTATAAAAATACTTAGAAAGTTGCACTGTCTTGTCAGGATGTTAGCACAGCAGCAGCAGCAGCAGCAGCCACACACAATAACACACAAGCGCACATGAATTTTAGTTACCAGCATACATCCTTTCAGCTGTCAGTTAAGGGTAATTTAATGTGTTGATCAAGAAGATGAGATTTAAATGATGTTGCGCTTTCTCTTAAAACTGAATAGATAAATGGCATGTATAAATCACTCTGTGGCTCAGCGCCCAAATATATCTCTGATGTGCTTGTTGTGACATATGAACCTTCTAGGACCCTTAGACCATCTGGGGTCGGCCTATTGACCGTCGGTGAATAAAAAAATACGGTGAAGCAGCATTTTGTTATCATGCTAGCCCCAGCGCTCCTTTGTTACACTGCCCACTACATCCAATAATGACTGAAAACTTATTTTTAAACTTGTTTTTAAATCATTTTAAATATTTTTTTTCATGTCTGCATCTTGTGTCTACACTTTTGCTATTTTTAAAAGTGATTTCTTTTTTTAAAATCTGCAAATCATTTAGAAATTAATTTTACCTCTAATATCTTTTCTTTGTGCTCTTTTATTGTAAATCTATATTCTTTGTTATGTTTTAAATTGTATTGCTCTGTAAAGCACTTTGAATGACTCTATTGTATGAAATGTGGTATACACATAAAGCTGCCTAGCCTTGAAAGAAAATTCATTTTTTAGAATAACATACAACAAATGCTGATTCTTAGATGGAAACAATAGCAGTGGCACAGAAATGAAACGTCACACAAATGATGACAAAGAATATTTGATAAAACATTAACATTGATGAAACCATTCTGTTGTTGCTTTTTCTTCTCTGCAGAGAGTCAGAGTGTTGAGGAGTGCGGGGAGAGGCTGAAGAGGATCCTGGAGTCTCCTAGCATCCCTCAGGCCAACCACCAACTCCTGGTCCACCTCAGCAGACACCTGGCCCGGGTCAGTCAGCACAGCCAGGCCAGCCCCCGGCTGCTGGGACAGGCCTTTGCTGAGGCCGTCTTCAAGCACTCTCCTCTCAGGTACGCAGGTTTCCTTGTCGCGCACTCCTTGTTTCATTTACACAGTAACTCGCTGCAGTTTGTCAATGTGTTTGTTCATATAAATCATCTGCCTGTGCAGCTAACACATAATTAAGTAGTTTAACCCTTTGAAACCTGGATCAACATCACTTTGCTTGTGCTGCGTTCAAACGCCTTTCACAAGTCTTCAAGTCTTTGGACCCTGAACCAAGGTTTTTGAATTATTTCAGAAACATGGGGGGAAAGGCAGTGACTACCTTGGCAAGAACTGAAAAATAATAAGGGCTGTCAGCGTTAACACATTAATCGTGATGCAATGAAGGTCTGTGACTAACAAGTTCTTTAAATCAACAGCTGACATTCCCATCTTTAAGAGGCTGTGCTGGGCTGAGTTTTAAAACTAGAGTGATGATACTGGTATATGAAACTAGACGACCCGTGGAATCCAGTGGAGAAGAATCAATGTCCCCTGGCTTCTCAGGAAGAGGGCGGAATAATAAAAGTTTTGGTAAAATGTTGCAGATGGCAAAACAGCATGGCCATTTCACAGTAGTCCCTTGTCCTCTGACCTCAAGATGTCTGAATGAAAATGGGTTCTGTGGGTACCCATGAGTCTCCCCTTTACAGACATGCCCATGACCATGCTGGTCCCATGCAGTTTTTTGCTGTCATTTGACTCCTGATCAAGACAGTCTGGTAAAAAATTGTTCATATGGACTTTTCAACTGCTTTGTAATGCAAAATATCAGAATTGATAAGATGGAATTTGAAAAAGTGCCATTAATTACAATTTGCCATAGAAAATCTGCAATTGATCGCGATTTAAAAAAAAAAAAAAAAGGTTGTTTGACAGCCCTTAAAATGATCTAACAAACATTAAAATTATGTTTGAAAACTTAAAATTATACTAATTAAAAAAAAAAACTAGGGAAGATAAATAATTACCATTTTATTTAAAATTATGTAACAAAATATTTTTTAAGTGCCTTTTTTCTGTTGTTCTGCCAATTTTCTTGTATCTTTTAATATTTTTGTGCTAATTTTTGGGTTATTTCTTTGCTCATTTGCACATTGCCCTCCTCCCATGTTTTTGAAAGAAGTCTAGCAATTTTGCACACATTTCAAAGGGTTAACCTTAGTTGTTAATCAGCACTCAAGGTGTGTCAAACTGCAGGTAACCTTAGCAACAGTACTAAATCATCAGGCTCAATTAGCAGGTTACTGGCTGGTGAAACTATCCTACCCATGTGTAAAACTGACTACAAAAACATGCGCCCTTTTTTAAATTTAGTAAGTGGGGATGGATTAAGAGACAGAACATCTCCAGATATTTATAAATAGAAGACAGTGCAGTCCATGAAGGAGCACCAATTCACCTTGGGACATTTTTTTTTACCTCCACACTGTACATTATTTTCATTATGAGGACTTAATGTTGTGTGTCATAGCTTACTTTATGGCTTCTACAGGCATTCAAATTCCAGTTAGATTAATGTGTGCGGTTGTTAATCACAATGTCAGTGGCTGAGGGACACTGACTCTTCCCTTAAGTGAGTTAAGGGGAAAATGGGACAAACCTTGACTAACAGAGAAGGCGAACCCCTTTCCTGTGAACTGCATGTTGTGGAAGTATGGCTTGGACATTTAAAGGTCCAGTGTGTAGGATTTAAGAGAATATGGCAGAAATTGAATATTATCTAATAGACTAAGTATATGAGAAGCTAGGAAGTATCGCAGTTAAGAAAAGGATTATAAATACTGGATGACTGTGGCTTGTCTTGCATCTGGCTCACGCAGAAGTATAACAACATCAGCTGGCTGAAACTAACTGTTGGAAAGAGGCTGAAAGATCAGATCATGTAAAAGTGGCAAAGTGAACTCAGAAGTATAACACCATGTGATATGTATGTAGAATTTAAACAAGAGCTTAAACGGGAAAAGTATCAGTTGCATGAAAGCCAAAAGTACAAGCAGGCTATTTACAATTTTCAAGTAAACAACAGCGGAATTTCTGAAGTCATTGGAAGACATAAAGGGCTGGATAGAAACCAGATGATCTGCGACCTCTGTGAAGACAATTGTGTGGGAGATGATGAGTATCATATTTAGGTTGAATGTCAGAATGTAAGCTTAACAAACTATAGAAAAAGGTATTTGCCAAAGTATTAATTAAAACTGCCCATCTATGCTCGAGTTAATTTTGTTATTACAACTAGATAAGCCAAATGTTATTTGTAAACAAGGTGCTTTTTTGAAAAATGTCCTTCCTTTGTTTGAAGGAGCTATTTATAATTACCAGCCCCCAGTCCAACTGAATGGGGGGCAGTATTTCACCCTTTGAATGACCTATTTGTAACTACCATCCTGCAGCAATGACACTGTTTGATAGTGTACTGATGGACATGCGTAAAAAAAAATGCAACGTCCTCATAAGAATAGCAAAGTTCCAAACTTTTAATTTTGCCTCATCTCATAACAGGAATGCCGAGTGGTTACAATAAGGTCTACTGCTGTGCCCATACAACCGCAATCTATTGTTATCAGTCAAAAATGGCCATAGCTGACAGCAGAGCAAGAATACAGGCGGTAAAAATAAGGCTGCTATCTTATGACCTTCATGTGTGAGGTTTGTGCAGAGTTTACTTTATAGCTTACTGAGCTCAGTTTTAGCAACGCCGCAGTAACAAGAAAACAGTCACATCACGCCATTTGAAAAGTTTATGGTGAGCTGTAAGCATACAGTTAGTGTTGTCATTAGTTACGCTAAAGATATGTATATTTCAGTAAGCAGCCAACGTTAAATATAACAGTTAAAAGGACGCATTGCGAGTTCAGTCAAACTGCATCTTTTTACTCTCCAAGAGCTGTCACCAACGTTGGAGAGTCACCAATATTTACTCGAGTTTTGCTTTTTCTTGCACCGCTTCTTCTCTTTGCCGGGGAAAGCTGCTCTAGACAGGAACATTCGTGTTTTTGCATTTTTTGATCAGCCACCAAAGTTAGCTGCCCCTCTGCTTTTTTCTCTTTTTTGAATCTCTTTTTGCTTTTTAACATGAAACTGCTTTGTTCAGTGTTTATACCAGGTTACACCAACTGGCTCATTTGTTTTGGAGAGGAAGAGTAAAAAAGCTGCTGAAGGTCTGAATCCTAAATTACCAGAGGAAAAAAGTGAGCACACACAGCAGGAGCTAGGCTAGTGACCTCTCTCTGACATGCCAGATAGCATCAAAGAAATAAAACTGCTTTATTCAGTGTTTTTACCACTTTTAATCTCTTGGTCAGTTTAGATAATAATTCAGATAATATGGCTCCCAGAAAAAACCTCATGACCAGTGAAAACTGAAGGAATGCGCCAAAAGATGCCAATAATCCCCTTAAATCTTACACACTTTTCCTTAATGCGAAAATATCAGTTCAAAAGGCAAAGGAAATTTAAAATAAAATGTTTAAATGTATGATTAATGTTCATTTTTGACCATTTTTTTCTGTACATGTATGGTTATATGTAAAATCTGAGTTTAAATCACAAGTGATGAGAACACGTGCGAGAGTTACTTCCCATACTGCTGTGGAAGATGATTCATGCTCGTTAGTACTTCAACCATTTATTTTCTCTTTCTGTCTGTTGCGTAAAACCATTGATTATTCCAAACACAGTCACTTCTCTTGCAAAAGTCCCACAGCATGTGGGTGGAGAGGGTATTCCCGTTCCATTCTACATTTGTGAATCAGCCAAAGAACAAAGTTTTTGGCTGAATGTGGAACTTTTTTTCCCAACTCAATCCACAAATCAATCACTGCTCATTTACACGACAAACCTCCTATCAGTTAAGGGAGACTGTCCTGATCCAGATATTTTTGTAGTAAAAGATCTGCCCTTGCTAACAGGAAAGCCAAGCCTGATACTTGGCTCAGCTGTAATATCAACATCCTGCAGTTTAGGAGCTGGATGTTGGAACACTGAGAATGGCATTAACAAGGCTTGATGGTATTGTTTTGTTTCTCTGCACAAGCTCGTCTGTTTTTCCAGAAATTACTGAGGAATTTCTTCTTGTGTGCAGCGGAGATGTAGTGGATTTGGGGAAGCAGTCAGTGAGTCAGAAACAGTGACTGTTTGCATAGCCTGGTTAAATTCACCTCTGACGTGCACAACAGCCGGATAAAGAGCAGGTGGTGTATCTGAGCATGCCATGCTATTTCAACCAGATCCCATTTTAGCCTTTTTGTGTGTGTGCAAATGTTGATTAATCCTAGATGGTTCTGGAGTATAAACTGCAGTCTGCAAGTATTGAAGGGATAGTTTGGATTTTTTGTAGTGGTGTTGTATGGGTCACTTATCCATAGTCAATATATTACATACCATAGATGTCGGTCGGCATGCTATTAGTTTGAAGAAACAGGCTGGAGTCCAACACGGAAGCTAAGCAATGTACTGTACTGGTTGAGGGCAGCAACAAAATTTGTTTTAACAGCTTAAAGTCACACCTACAAAAATCAAAAGTGAATCAACGAAAACAGTAAAGAACATGGGAACTGCTGTCTACTGCTGCTTCGGTCAGTTACTCAGGTTGTTTTTAGGTTTGGGCGGTATGTAACATTTTATACCTTCATACCTTTCTGAAATTAGAGAAATACAACTGCACACCTTTTGAATTTAACTTTCTCTCTGTCACAAAAGACTGGCAATGCTTAATTGTTTGTCAATTCTTCATAAAACACACTTCTTTCAAACTTGACTGAAACCAAACTCACCCAAACCGTTTTGGTAACTCTTACTCGTAAACTGCTTTTTTAAGTCCACTGTTTTAACAATCACTATCTCCGGTTTGTTCCAAATAAATCCTTAATTCATCAAATTAGATGTAAAAAACATGCTGTTATTCCGGGCTCTCTCTGCTGTTGCTGGCTGCTGGCTTTTTACAGTCCTGTAACTTTTCCCTCAACCACTAGGTGTCATGTTGTCTTTCAGCCAAGCTGCTAAATTCACTTTGCCACGGAAACATTGTGGTCTAAAGCTAAAGCTATCAATAATTAGCTCCATTCACCAATTGTTAATCCCAACTTTAACTTCAAATACAACACTTGGTCAGAGATCCATCACATCAAAATATCACGTGATGGGTACCCTTCTGCATCACTTTTTCTGCTCATAAACTGCAAACAGTGTTTTTCAAAATAAACTTAGTGCATTGGTTACAAAAGAACAAAAAAATTTGATTAGGTTTAGAAAAACATATTATTGTTTTACTTACAATAAATACGCTATTTCATAATGTAATATAACATGGCGGACATGCATTAAAACCGGATTGACTGTCATTTTTTTCAGCTCAGCTGCCTTTTTCACCAGTAGAGACTGGAGCCTGAGCTCTCCTGGTGCATGCTGTGCACTGCATACAATGAGTTTAATAGAAAGTGGAGTGCCTATATTTATGATGGTATTTCCATTCATGTTTGTGTTTTTGTCAGCAGCGCGGACGTAAACCCGGAGCATCACATAAGGATGTTGGAGGCTCTGATCACAACAGGAGGTCTCATGGAGATGCAGGCTGCACCAGGTAGGACAATCTCCATCTGCACACAACATACACATTCACTCTTTAATTCTTTCTCTTTGCAGCCTCAGTATTTGCTTATAGGTGTGTAACAGTACATTGTGGTGTATAATTCAATATGATATGTGCTCTGTCTCTTTACACATGCATGCACAAAGTCCATTTTCAGTTTTTTTACTCTCTCAGTGGCCAAGTGCATGGAGTTTGTTTCTCAAGCGTGTCACTATACATTTCTCACACTGGAAACATGACATCCCCTTTCCCTTCCCGACTGCACCACAAACTGCAGAGGAAAACACACGTTGGGTTCATGAAATATGTGGAAAACGCAAACTTTTTGCCCAAGATGCTGTGATAAATTGAGCATGAAGCATGAAATAACAGCTTTTAGTTTGCTCTGCTTTAGTGCAGTTTACAGCCGTGATGTACAGAGTTTATGGTAACAAAACACAGCGGTTTCATGCTGTTTTTCTTCTTGCATTCCTGCTTTTCTGGACTGTTACAGTAGAAAGCGAGGGGATGAATTTGAGTGTGGCAGCGCTGGTTTAGTGTATATGGATTGCGCAGTTTGCATGTTTTTTAAAACCTCAGCAATATTTCCCCGAAAGCATAGAATAACAACATCCTTTGTGGACCTAAAGAGTTTTATGGTCAGAGCAGAAACATTGTCATCTGATCGCATCAAAGTTGTACAGAAAGCCTGTATTTATCTAAAAAGGGCAACCAAAAAGTAGCTTGATTTGACCCTTGTTTTGCTTGTCAGAGTGGCCCCACAGAAAAACGTTAAACAAGATATCTTCGGCATTTCTGGTTTGCGCAACCCCCTTTAAACATAAGCTAAAACCTCAATGATCACTGCAGCCATCACTATAGATCAGGGCACATGCAGTGGCTGCAGCTTGTTATTTGTTTGATTGTTTTTTGCAAGCTTTTTTGGAATCTTTAACCTGCTTGTGAGTCTTTAGTGTATGTCTGCAGAAATAAAATACTGTGGGGAGATCAATCAGGCTCTGTGAGGACGAAAAAAAGGTCAGACAGCAGGTGTGCGGCTGATTGTGAGGGCCAAGCCAGTCTGCTGAGGTCATTCTCTGTGGGTCAGTTTGTGTGTATAAATGTCATTAGTTCAGTGTGTGTGTGTGTGTGTGTGTGTGTGTAAGATTGTACTGGTCTGTTAAGGGCCATGGTGTTAAGGCCAGGGTCAACATATTGGTTGTAGCAGTGATTATAGCGGCTGCTCAGGGGTTATGTTTCCTCTGTATGGACTAGTGGTTTATTCAGAGGTGATGTGTGAAAGGCTGCTGGACTAGTAAGCAGATGAGAGTTCAATTTATGGTTAAAACATGACCAGACAAGGACAAAGACACTGGGACAAAGTCAGCTTTGTCAAACACAAGATACTTGAACAAACTTGACTTTGACCAGTGTTAATTTTGGCAGCTATTTTAGATTTGGTCTTAGTCTTGAGACAAAAATGCTTGTTAGTTTTGGTCACATTTTAGTCATTTTTATTCTTCATAGTTTATTTGAGTTTTATTTGATGAAAGCTCAAAATGTATAAGTCGATGAAAATTCTGCCAACTTTTGGTCAAGATTTTTTTTTTCCAATTAAACTGATTCAATTTTGCTGAACAGGTCCCAAAAATTAGCTAGTGAAACATCCTGGTGCTAACAATGTACTGGTTACAGTCAGTAGGTGCTCTGATCTCAAACTGTTGTTCATACAGAGTGAGAAAATAATTGCACGCACTGCCCTTGTTGGCTGTTCTGTTCTCCTCTTGTCTGATTTTTAATGTCTGATAGTAAACAACTAACATTTTCATAGTTTTTATTACCAAGATCTATTTTTAGCTCGTTAGCGTCTAATTTTCATCAAGGAAAAAGATGTTGTCATAGTTTCGTCAATGAAATTAACACTGTTTTGAACTCATTTTGTCTTTCGACACAGTGGATCATCACACTTTGAATAGTTGTCTTTTATTACATGATTTTTTTTAATGTCAAAATCCTGAACTGGATCTTTTTTGCCTTAGTGCCAGACTTTTTCTCAGTTAAAGTGATGCATTTCTTGCTTGTGCCTCCTGTGTTGTCTCACAAGGTACTATCTCAGGTCTAGAAATGGTCAGAATTTTAAAGCAATGTTTCTTGTTTCTGTGCTGATGATACTCAGGTTAACCTCCATCCAAAATTCAGTGTACTTCAAATAAACCTACTGACTGAACTCCATTCGGACTCCACACCACCATTAAACCTATAACTGTTATTAATCAATCAATCAATCAATCAATCAAACTTAATTTGCATAGCACTTTTCAAAAAAAATGAAGCACAAAGTGCTTTACATACAAACAGATAAATAAAAAAGAATACATGACCCCACCCCCCAACCCCACAATCCATGCTGAAGGTTAGAAAATGTGTCATAAAGAAGGACTCAGTAAAAAACAGATATTGATGAACTGAGGATAAAGAATGCCTACAGATAAACTCAAATTGTAGCTTTGTCAAGTTCATTTGGTCATTTTGTCCTGTTTGCCACACCAAAAATCATAAACAAATGATGTTCCTCAAAAGTACTTTTAATCAAGCTAAAGAACCTGTATGTAATAATCATTCACAAAATTGCCACCTAACAGAAATCAGAAGAAGTTAATCCAGGGATTATCTTGTAGTGGGAAAAAATGATTTTACTTAACTGTAAATTCTGAATCAAGGGTTGCTTTGGACCCTTAGTTGCCCTTGATCTTTAGATACTTTTGCATTAACTTCAGCTTTTAGTCATGGTGGTGAATATCATTACTCTAAGCAAAGCAATACAGCAGACAAATACAGACAATGCACATACTCATCATTTAGCCAAAAATCAGACTCAACCATAGGTTGGACTCCAGTGTCATTTATTTGATTTTCTTTTCTTTCTTTTTTGTTTGTGTGGGACCCACACAAAAGGAAAGGATGATGTCAGGAGGTAGATCAATAATGTATGGAATAAACCTCTGCCCTGCAGCGTGTGGAAATAGAGTGGATACATCACTGGTTGGGGCCGGGTTGCCACTGGAGATTTCGGGGTTTTCCTTATTCAGAATATATTTATAATGCAAATGTCAAAATTTAGCCTAATGAGAAGCACAAACAAGGACATTCAACATGCTTAGGTTGATTTAAAATATCTAAGAATTGGCTTAAATACTTTTCTCTTGGGATTACTTTGGATTGAACATATAAATGCATGTTTTTTGCACATTTTTAAAGTTATGCGTCAAGTCAGTAAACTACATTTAAAAAAGCAGGAGAGTAAAATAGAGTGTGATCACTTTTGTGCCTCATATAGGTAGGTGTGTGTGTGTGTGTCTGTATTGGCAGACAAGCTTACATCACAGTAACAAAAGGACCAGGGGGGAGCTGTTTTGTGCTGTCTTTGAAGTGTGTCTTTTGTAACATCTCTTACACAATCCTCTGTCTCGCTCTCTGTGGGGTGTCTGAATAAAGCCTCGAAACCCTCTTGGTGCTTTGTAATCAGACGGATGATGTAGGACATTGCACTGATGTAACACACTCACACTGTTCGCCATCTTCGGTTGTTCTCTCAGGATCTCTGTCTGCGTCTTATTTACATGGCATCATATCATAAGTCTTGAGCGCAAGGGTTTTTGTCCAGACAGGAATTATCTGCTTACAAAGGCAGGCGTGATTTCAGCGGAGACACATTAGTTCTGCATTTTAGCTACCAGAGAAACTCCGACCAACTCTGACCACGGTAGATAAACCAGAACAGTCCGTTTGAAATCAACAAAAGGAAGTTCTTAAATATGACTAACAATCTGGGGGGGGGGCACGCTTATGCTGCGTTCACATGGACTCCGGCACACGGTAGACGGCAGACCAGCGACACCTCCTGAGCTGCATGGGAAAAAAGAGAAAAAAATCTATATAAATGGCAGGACAGTAAAATACAATAAGCATGACCATATGTTGCTATGGTGATGTGTCAAAAATCAAATAAATGTATCAAATAAAATTATTTTGTGTCCGTTATTTTATGTTATTGTTGTAGTAATGTATGTAGCCATAAAATGAAGCTTTCTCTTCATATTCTGCTGCAAATTTAAAATGTCAAATTCCCAGTTTCTGATCAACCGCATTATTAGCTTTTCATTGCCCAGATTGGCTGTGTTTTCCTCTTTTGAAGTGCTACACAATATCCAATTGAAAATTCCATTCCGGAGGACAGCAAAAATTTGAAACTTTTGAACATGTGACAGCAATGCTGTCTACCATTGCTATTACCAATATTCTCTGCTGGATTGGCTTAATTTTTGCCATTCTGCTCTCGTTCACTAACATGACGCGGTTTGCCTGCCTGGTGACCTACCAGATTTTATGTGAATGCTGCTTTATACCGTCACATACTGTATACCCCAGTGAAATTTCAGGAAGGTATTAAATATTATTTACCACCTAAGCTTACTTTGCATGCTTTAGACAAATCATACCAATATTCTTAAATGATGTGTAATGTAATGTATGAGAAGACTTTGTCATTAGGAGATGGAGGAGATGGTGGATGGCATGACAGCTGAGCATCTGTCAAGAATATACTTCTTTCTGGGCACCAGACTTGGATGTTTTGTAGCAACCCATTGCTGTTTTTCATTTTTCATTTCATTCACGTTGGAAGCACAATGTGTTAGGTACATGTTGGAGGTAGAAAACAAAGCCATCAACTGACCATAAAAGCGAATTAAATCCATAAAAATAAAAACAACTCATAAAATAATAATTAAGATGAAGAATAAACCAATAAAAGATTCAAAGACATCAGAGTAAGAATTAATAAAAATTGTTGAATTTAAGTAAAATAAATACTGAAATTAGACCATTAAGAAAGAGAATACATATGAATTAAAATGAATAAAATAATTTTAAAAAATAAGATAAATATACCAGTAAAAGATGGTAACACACGAGTAAAACAAAACAATGATAATAAAATAATAAAATGAGATCAAGTAATAGACAAATCAATAAACATATAAACGTAAAAAAAAGTAAAAAAAAAAAAAAACATTAGTTAAAAAACAATTAAAGAAATAAAATAAAGAAAAAAAATATATAAAAAGTTTTCAACTTAATACTGTTGGGGTATACTCACATCAAATACCTCATCAGACTGGGTCCAGAAAACCTTTAAACTTGTTTAAGAAAGTAAAGTCACAATTGCATTTTTTCAAACTTATGGCCTTGATGCCCTTGTTTGGCCTTTGTAAATCCCCCACTTCAAGCCAAGTGGCCTTGTCCCTAAAATTACGGAATTCCAGGCCTGGCTAGGTTGCATAGAATGGCCACAATACACACTGGCCTGTAGTTGTAGCTTTTTCAGTCAACTTGATTGACCTTTGGTACAGATCCACGAACACTGCACTGCATAGTTTGCACTGAAATACAATCATTCTGGAGTCTCTATGGGATTATTCCATTTTCAGCACCTTTGCAATGCCGGTCAGCATGGACATTGAGATGTTCTGTCATTTGATGGCTCAAGGTGTGTGTGTGTGTGTGTGTGTGTGTGTGTGTGTGTGTGCGTGTGTGTGTGTGTGTGTGTGTGTGTGTGTGTGTGTGTGTGTGTGTGTGTGTGTGTGTGTGTGTGTGTGTGTGTGTGTGTGCGTGCAGGTTATGCTGGTGTGTCAGTGGCAGGGTGACTGCATGTCTGACTGAGCTTCTTTGTTTGATGAATGGATTTAGAGTTGGAGAGAGTGGGAGACAGAGGCTAAAATGGGGAGGTCAGGTTCATGTGTGAGCATTTTTTCTCACCCATTACCTCCCCTGCCACCCCTCCAGACAGCATTAGTGGAGGTCAAGGGTTAGCACAGTGCCTGTTGGCGGTGTGTTAACCCCTTAACAGAGGTTTGCGACTGTGTGTGTCTGTGTGTGTAGGTGCCCGTTGACCTCTCAGGAGAGCTGCCCTCCAAGCCATGTTCTCCAAATGGAGTCTGAATATACGACCAGTCCTGCTCCACCTGAGTGCTTCGCATCTGTGCTCTAAGCATCTGTGCACTATGTGACAGTGTGTGTGTGTGTGTGTGTGTGTGTGTGCGTGCATGCTCAGCCCTCTGTGTGCACATCACTTGCATGTGAAGCCTCAGTCTCGTCCAGCCAATCTGTCAGCCAGCACGCTAGAATCAGTTGGGGAAAAAAAGAGAGGATTGTAAACTCCCAAACACACCCATTCACATTCTGGCCCTCTCGCTCTGCTTTTGTTATGAGCTGTTTTCCTTCCCAGGCACGCAAGCCGTGCCCGCAGCTTGGCAAGAATACTGCATGTGCTAACACACACATACTAACACACACGGACACTTATACTGCATACACTGGTTCTCTTTCTGCTCTCTCAGGCCATTTATTTGGCCGAGCAGGGTTTGGTGGTAAAATCTACTGCTCAGAGACTAAATCAGAAAGCTGGCTGCTGTTACTGCTGACATCGTCTTCCTTCTGTGTCCGAAGTGAAAAGATGATGAAAATCACCTGTTATGTTTAATCAAACAGATCCTGACACATCTTGTTATCAGTAGAGTTACCAGATAATGGTTTAACAATCACCTCACTCATCCAGTATGTTGATGACAACAGTTTATCCATCCGCCCAGTGGCTCCCTGCAGTATCGATTTTACCACAGGATGCCAGACATGATCAATGAGCACAGGTTTTGGCCCCTGTACAGACATGATGGTACCAAACCTGGCATCCTCACTGTGTAGACAAGACTCTGTCCAATGTTGTTTCTCAAGAATAAGTTCCAACATATAAATCCCCCTACAACCACAAAGTGTTTTTCTGTTTGTGTACAGATTAAACAAACAAATGAGTCTACTTTACGCTTGGGCCACACCGCATGTGTGAGCAGTGCATGACGGCAACCTTGCTGAACTACTGTAGCTGACTGCCACTATTCCACTATTAAAATATACTCAGATATGAAGCCATACAAGCTCCTGTGTTGCTAACAACATGGTCCTGCAAATATTTTACAATAAAAAGCCTAAAGTAAACAACCGATGGGATTCTGTCAACAAAAACATTATCAGAGAGCTTTTATTTTGAAACGGAAACAAGAAAAGGTGGAGTAAAGCATATTTTTTTGTATTTCCTCATGTCTGTTACAGATGAAGACATTAAAGCTTTAATAAAAGGTGGTGTTGTCAATGTAATTATAAAAAGACCATTTTCATTGTCATTTTCTTTGCTGAAAACAGTTTGTGTCATGCAGAAAAAAACAGCAAGACCCGGGCTGTTTATACAGCAACTGTTCTTGCATGAAACGTGAAACTTCTGTTTGAGTTTGGCCTTTCATCACATGACAACAGTGTTTTGGGGGCTTGAAAATGCACACTTTTTAAAACGGGGCTCCAGAGTGTCATCTTTTAAAATGCAACCTTGTTTGTTGCGTGTAAACTGACAATGCGCAGATTCTTTGAGAACTGCGATGTCACGGCTCAATTTGTGCATGCGCCTGGTGTTCTTCTATGGTGTCTCATTACAAAGTTACACCGCCAACTACTAGCCTGACATGATTACTACAGCGTTTTCGGTTGTTTTTGCAGATCGGTGTACATGAGGATTGTTTTCACAGTGTTATCATATGAAAATAAGAGAATATCTTTGTCAGTTTCAAGACACTTGCACAGCATTTGGAGAATGCACTATGAATACCATAACACAACACACAAAGAAAACATGCTACAATACATCACAACACAATGGAAGTGTTTCCAGGGGACATTTAATAGCAATGCACACATCTGGACGCATTTGCTTTGGCTACGGTTTGTGACTTACGTTATTGGAGTCGGCTAACCAGTCAGTGGTGTTGGAAAATAAACTAAAATTAAAGTGTTTTTAACTGCAGTCAAGCCAGCCTCCACTCTGGCAAATATGGTCTAACTAACCGCCACCTTGTTTTGTGGTTCCTGTATATGATAGGCATTACAGTAAAAGCGTGTAAGAGCACACTTCAAAATAAAAGCTCTGTTTCAGTGAATCACATTCTAACTCACACAAACCCCCATAAGCAGGTGCACACATATGCACACACACTCACACAGATTCATAGACTTTGCGAAGGTCAGAACTGAGAGCATCCATGAGTGTACAAGGGCATGTTTGTATGGGTGAGATTAGAACGGGAGTGCATATGCATGTCAGAGAGTTACATAAATATTATATGTGTGTATGGATATATACAGTTTATACGTACATAAACTGTATGTGTGTGTTGAGTGTGTGTGTGTGAAGAGTTCACGGTTAAGCCATGTCCTGACTCGATCCCATTGGGAGGAAAGTGCCAGCTTAACAACGAGAATAATCCTACTGTACGGGGTCAGCAGCAGGGCGTGCACACACTCATATACACACACACTCACACACACTCACTCACACACACACACACACACCAGCATGTGTGAATATGTGTACGGCATCATGGTTGTATAATGTGATTAAGGTCAAGTATTCAGCTTTTAGCGTGTGTGTTCATTAGTGTTTGGCTTCTTTGTGGGTCTCTGTCCAGCCTGTGCGGCTTCAGCTGCACACAATTACATGGTGCAGTGTTCCAGCTAATAACACACAAATACACACATGCACACACACTGCCATTTGTCTACTCTCACGTTTTTGACTTTCATTTCAAAACCCAATGACATCGTCATTATTTTGGATAGAAAGGCTCTGATAACGGGTGATTAGAGGGTTGCTCTGACTGACAAGGATTCACTTTTGTAATACTTCATGACAGATGTCCACAACTTTTTGGACAATCTGTTATGAAGCCATGTAGGTTAAATATCTGGATAACACAGCATACATTTTTTAGGCCTTTCCTACCTCTTCCAAAGAAAATCAACATTTGCTTTTGTTTGTCACTTGTGTTAGCCTGTTGCAACAGCAATAAGAACACAATCTCAATGCAGATCGAGTTGCAAAGTGGGCAATGACGTATGATCTACTTCAGTTCAAAATCAATGTCCTCCCAAAGGTGAGAAAAAACATGACAACAAATGCAGCAAAGAGAGATCATGACAAGTTCAAGGTCATTATATTGTTTTTCTGTAGCTGTACCCTGCTTTACTGAGATCGAATTTCGATTTTTGAACAGATCTCAGAGCAGAAATCCTCCTTTCTCTCTCTCTCTCTCTCTCTCTCTCCTCTCTCCTCTCTTTCTTTTGCCATACCATGAGGTCAGGGATCACAGCATGGCGTGAGATGAAGGTAATGGCCTTTGAAATGACTTCGTTAGCTGGATAGGGAGAGACATGTGGCCCGGTCAGTCTCAACAGAAGGTCAAGAGTTGAGGGACATAACACATTCTCACACTAACACACAGAGTCAGGGCCACTACTGTCAATCTAAGGGGATTGTGAAATGGTTTAAGCTCCGATATGTACAAGTAGCTCCTGATAAAGCTCCTGATGAAGATAATTGTGTCAACTATATGTTTCTTTAATTTTTTAGCAATATATTGAAATAAACAATGCGGTAAATGGACTTCCCTGTCCAGATACTATATAGTTGGTTGTTTCCAGAGCCCTTTGAATAAAGGAAAATCCTAATGCTACATTGTAAACAACAGTTTAGGTCCTGATTCTACATGACAGTGCCCTCGTGCAGCCTTGTGTTACGACATTTTACAAGGTGCTTCAGAGGCATACAGATGACAGTAGAGTATTGGCTGCTAATTATTGCTAATAACTAGGGCTGTCAATTGATTAATTTGTAAATTTCCAATTAATCACAGAATTTCTATAGTTAATTGTGATTAATCACATTTCAATCACATGATTTCAATTCCATTATTCTGCATTGCAGAACATTTATAAAGTCGTTACTGAAAAGGTAAAGCAAGTCTCACTAGATTGTCGTGATTAGGAATCAAATAACAGCAAAAAACTGCATGGGACTAACATAAAGTGCCTGTATAGGGGAGACTCATGGGTACACAAAGAGCCCATCCTTATTCAGATATCTTGAGATCAGAGGTCAAGGGACCCATTTAAATGGATATGTCATTTTTCCATGGCCAAAATTTAGCCTAAATTTGGAGCATTTTTCCAACCCCTTACTGTGAGAAGCTGCGTCTGACTTGGACATACAAGGCACCCTTTGGCATTTTTATGAGTCGCAGCCAGTGTCCAAATTAACTTTTTGACTCAACAGCCAAGGTGGCTGGTAGATGAAAAATTCCACTGGCCAAGGTTTTTTTGGGTTTTTTTTTCAGCCAAAATAACTAGTTGCCTTTTTTGTTTCACATATAGGCCTACATTTGTTTTCGTGCATTTAATGGAGATAATAATGTGTGATCTTGAATGCAGCCTTAAAAAAGAGGCCAGAGCAAAATCTGAGGTAAAATTATTTTATATATGTTCAGCAGCTCATCACCATAGCCTCAGAATGTAAGTTCACTTATACTATGTCTCGGGCTTTTATTGTGAAAGGTAAGACAGGTAGAAATGGAGCTTATGCACTGCATTGCAAGCAGAATTTGCCATCTTGGTTCAAACTACAAGGCCTCCATTCAGTACTTTATAACCTTCATAAGTACAAGACAATGCTAGCTAGCAGCAGACCGGGAGCAAATGATGGTTTAGCAGATCAGCTGATGTTCTGTACAGTAAACAGTGCCTCAGAACTAGTACTGGAGATTGTCAGGATTCACTGTTTTGGCGCAGGTGTTTGTGTGTGTCTGTGTGTGTTTGCGTGTGTGTGTGTGTGTGTGTGTGTGTGTGTTTGTGTGTGTGTGTGTGTGTGTGTGTGTGTGTGTGTGTGTGTATGTGTGTGTTACCCCCCTATGTGGCGGAGAGATTTACTCGCCAAACAAAAAAGCTACCCACATTTGGAGCTTGGAGGTTGTTTTTTTCGGACCGTGTTCGCAACTAACTCCAATGTGAACCATCAGTGGCAGTGACATTGTGTAAAGAGAGAGAAAGTTAGAGTAAGGCAAAAGGGAGGGCTGTTGGATTTGTCAAACACACAGGACCCTTATCCAATTTTTGTCCATAAGGAAACTTCTTATTTCTTAAAACAGTTTTGTAGTTGAAGTCCCGTTAACTTGCTTACATTACATGAGGAACTTTGTTATTTTAACCCAAATCATGATCTTTGTTCAGGTTCAGGTTCCTTTATTTGTGCCCGTAGGTAATTTTTGTTTGCACCTAAACAATTAGTTTTGTAGTCTAACCCTTTTAACCCATGTTCACATTTCCTGTGAACACGGAAGTTTATTTTGGAAAGACATTATGCAAATACTGAGCAGGAATTAACACACTGTCCTTGAATGTGCAAAAGTGACACTAAAGGGTTACCTAGAGCACCATAGTTTGAAGTGTGGGGCAACTGAACAAGCTGCCTTATTTAACAAGTTAAGAGAGAGAACATGTTGGATGGGTTTACAGCTGTGTTCTAAAAAGATTGTAGCAGTACATTGAACATACAGTGGTACATAAAGTAGGCTTTAGAAATACTCCATGAAGATGCTGAAAATCATATTTTTTATTTAATCCAGAGCTTTCTTTCTGCACTAAACCTTTGAGTCAATTATTTTATTCAGGCAAGGATGTTTAAGACCTTCCCTGGGGTACATTTAAAAAGTTAAAATTCAGCGGTGCAGTTCTATTCTCCACGACACAGCACCCTCCCTCAGCCTACACAGCCTTATCCCTCAGCTCAGTCTCTATTAGAAGATTATCTTATAATGCCCATCATCCAGCACGCTGCTCTCTGGTTGAGTTGTTTTATGATGTATTCTGGGAAGAAGCTCTCCCCTGGTTAATGTCCAAATTCTGCTGTAATGTGCTCATGTAAAGCTTGAATTAACATCAAACAGCCCCTAGCTCCCATGTTTATCCCTTCATATGTAATTTTAAGGATCATAAGGTCACAGAAGCTACACTTCCTGCTTTGTACTGGCCCCATCTCCCTCCATCCTTTCCTCCCTCCATGTCTGTCTGTTCACATCAGAGAGCGTTGTTGAATTGAGGGGGTGGCACTTGGCCTGCAACAGTGTTTGGGTAGGTGGAGTGCATCAAGTGGCATTCACATAAATGCCAGGGACCCAGGTTTCCCAGCAGAACATCACATTGTAAAAAGATGATCAATGTTATTCACTTCACTAGACAGTGGTTTTAATGTTGCGGCTGATATATATATATACATGTATTTATACATTGCCCAACTCTATCTGCTGATATTACCATTGTGTAACTTCATTCAGTACTACCGAACAGGTTGATTTTCCCTAAAACATAGTAGTAGTAGTAGTAGTAGTAGTTACAAAGTATGATTTTGGTCATTTGCAATTGCAGTTTGAAAAGACATTGTGACATCTGCTAAATTGCATTTAAACACGTTTGTAAACATTCAGATACATGTAAGTTAGATCCTTGTTTTAACAGCATTTCAAAGACTTTACTTCAACAGAGAGTGAAGTATGTCTTTACGCTAAAATATTGTCATTGAAATATTCATTATGTTTACATGCATACGTAAGTCAGCTCAATATGCCCCCTTTCAGCTAGCTGCTACAAATTTATGCTGTTTGACTTTTGGGTCAAAGCCCGCTGCTGCGACTATGGAGCATTCACAGAACGCCAAGGCCAGTTCAGGTCTGATTGTGGCATACATTTGAAAGGGTTAATCGACTCCCAACTGCATTATCAAGGTGTGTTAGTCCAACTTCGACTTGACTTTGTAGGATATCAGTCTGACTAACATGTTTACATCTAGCCTATTTCTAAAGTCCTGTTTTAGTCAGGCTAACACAATAATTCCACTTTTTCTAACATCACATAAAGGCATGGAGTGTTACAGTAGTTCATGTTCACTTTTCAACATAATTCATCCAAGTTTAAACCTATAAAAGATTTCCTTGGACCTGCAAATAACCAAATCCATATTGGCTATTAGAAATCAACATGTTCTCACTTCCAACTTACCACGATACCACAACTTTGGGATGACATGTCAGAGTTATAAAAAAAGGATCATGGTTTGGGTTAATATAAATATGTATGTCTTAATTTAATTTGAAGTAAATCGACAAGCATTTCATGTGACAATGCTGTTACATAGTTTAAAGCAACCCTCGATGTTGACTTTTGGTTTCATATGGGTCACAAGCAGCAGTCTCCTGGGTGAAAGTCCTGTCTGTTTTTGACCCATCAACCAATACTCCTCCCCCGCCTACTCGGACTCTCTCACTCTTCTTACTATGTTATTGCCATGACGGTGGAGTGAACTGAAAGCCTGCTGCAAGTCATACAGAGACTAAAGGCTGTCTTGTGAATTGGAATCAGAAGCCGATGGCTGCTGACAAAGCTACCATATTTAACGTCCTCAGAATGAGAACAGGCTGGAAAGACAATAGAGGTTTGATTTCTTTCAGCTCTGTTTGATTGACTGATCTCCTAAACATCTACATTCAGTTCATCTGTCCGTCATTATTTACAACTAGAATCATGTCACCTTCTAAACTTTGTGAACATGGTTTACCCTCTCCCCTCTATTTTACCTGAACATTCTGCTCTTCAATCTTGAGATAAATACATTGGACTCATACTTCATGTTCAATTTTCTGTCCAGTACCAAAATTCCAACGCCTGTCTTGGGATGCAGCCTCATTAAAACAGAGTGCTGCTCATATTGCATCATGTCTCACCAGTAAGAACCCCACAGACTTTTTAGTATCTGGACATTCAGTTAAAGGAGCTCAGAGTTGAGGCAATGTACCACAGAAAGGAGAAACTGTTACAGTCAGAAAATCATAATAATATGGAATTGCTGCTAAAACTTCCAAGGAGTTGAGCAGCAATTATTTCACTGGGACTTTATGGTTGGATGATTTATTTATCTCTGTGCAAGCCATCAATAATGCATTGAACTTATGACCCAAAGTTATAATGATGCACACAACTGTGATAAAATGAAAATCAACCATCTGATTCTCCCATGTAGCAATTAAAAACGCTTGTTTTTGCTGCAGCCTGGCGGGACAGCGTGTGAGCATACATACGCGTGTCTGTAGGGGCGTGCACGTGATCGACTGTCCAGCTCTCCCTGCCAGCAGACTTGTAGTTGTGGTGTGTGAGGCATTTGCTGCACTGAAGGGCAAATGTGATGTAAAGAATATGAGGCAGGGATGGATGGGTGAGCTGAAACCAGCCGTGAATACCAATGTGCTGCTTCCTGTCTGTGACTCTGTCTGCTTCCACCTCTCCCTCTCTTTTTCTGTCTAGCCCTCTCTTTGTTCAGTCCTCTCTCTCTGACACCACCTGAAGAGGCCAGAGGCAGTCAGAGCAGCAGTGTTCTCAAAAATATATGTTATCGCTTATCCAGAGAACAACAGAAGACTCACGGATTGACAGGACATTTCTTAACCAAGTTCAACTAGAAACAGATTATTAACAAACTCCTGTCTTTCCTTGGGTCATGCTTTTGCTATAAGGACTGTCAACAATTATATAGTTGAAGTTTTACATACCCAGTATGTGTTGAAATTATTATAATTGCTGGTTGTGATCCCTTTCCTACCAAGAGTCAGTGTTAGGTTTGGGCGGTATCACGGTATTGCGGTAAAAGAGAGAAGTTATGTTTTTTAATATAATCATAAATAAAGGTACTTCTCTTTCGATTAAACTCATTGTAAATAGTGCGTAGCACGCAACACCAGAGCTGAGTTTCCGGTGTCTACTGCTGTAACAGGCAGCTGAGCTAAAAGACAACACAACACCTAGTGATGGAGTAGATACAGGACTGTAAACAGCCGACGGCCTGCAATGGCATAGACATTGTAAGACATAATGGCATAATTTTTTTTCATTTAACTTGGTGAATTAAGGATTTAATTTACACCAAACCGGAGCTGGTGATTGTTGGAACATTGGACCTACTAACTAGATTACTAGCAAGAGTAACCTAGATGGTTCTGGTGAGTTGTATTTGTTTCTGTTGATGAGTTTACAAGGCAGTTCTGTCTTATCAATCTGCTCACTGAGAGAAAGTTGAATTCAAAAGGTGTACAGAAGAATTTCTCTTTTTAATTAGGAGAAAAAGTGTGAATGGGAGGGGTGTTAGTGCCGCACACTTATACCGTCATAGACCGTATACCCTTTCAGGAAGGTATAAAGATATGAAATATTACATACCACCCAAGTATTGTGAATATTGATTTTAATTTTTTTGAAATAACCATATTTTTTTCTAGCCTACTTCATAGATTAAAAAAACAACAAATAAAAGAAAGGGTCATATGTGACAATGATGTAGTGGTTATATTTATATTTTCAGGCCACTTAACATACTTGAGCCCAGAGCATCACATACATTCAGAAATCAACCTTTGAATTTTTACAGTTTTAACCATTAGCTCCACTTTAAAAGTCTCAAAGAGCCAAAAAAAAGATTTTATTTTCTCGTATGGAAGCCTGAAGAGCACTCAAACTCTGTAGACAAGCAAACATACATGCAGACTTGTGAGTAGATTTCGGGCAACTTTAAGGATGACAGGATTTCTCTGAACATGAGATTTGGTATCTCATTTTTTAAAACATGCTGTTTTTAATGGAAACAGTTTGCACCTGTGTATATTTCTGCCGGTCTTTCTCTGCATGTCTGTTTGTCTGTGTTGGCCTCACAACAGCTTTCCTCCTCCCTCCCTCCACCTTTCACTGAGTATCTGTTGTTTTTCGGCAGTAATAATTCTGTTTTTTAAATCCGAGCTACTGTTTTCTCCTCCTGACTCAGCCCGATTTGAATCACTAATGAGTCGGTTTTCTTTACCTCTGGGCAGCTCTGGGAACAGCTGGCCACAGAGTGGGCTGATCAGTATGCACGAAGCACTTCATCCTGCCTTTTATTTTGTCGAGTTTTGCCACTAAATTGGTCAGCTTGGAGCAGCTCTCGGCCTTAGAAGGCTTTGTGAATTCAGCCTTTGGGGTTTCACGACTCCAGATAATATGAATTAAGCTTCTGTTAGCTAACCAAGGTGACGAATTGTTTATGCTAAGTTTTGGAATGAACTGATGGAGGAGCGTCTGGGGATAAGTAGGTGTTTGTAAGGTCTTTTTTTCCCCCAGCCCTCTATATTCATTCTCCTTTTTACCTCACTCAAAACATCCTCCACAGACTGCTTCACTGCAAAGAAAAAAAATCCACTAATGATTAAAAAAAATGTTTCCTAGTACATCAGTGATACTCAACTTATGGCCCAAATCTGACCCCAGAACTGTTTTCTAATTCGCAATGAAAATGATATGATTCACACCGGGAATTGTTTTTGCACTTTGAGTGTACATAAGGTTCCAGCATGCATAAAACAGCATCAAAATAGAGCTTGTTTATATATAAAAAAAATGTCATGGGAGGATCCCCTGGCAGAGGTCCTTACTAAGCCACTAATGTCCTAAAATCCTCGAAGGGTCCTAAAATCAGAGAAATATCCTAAAGTCCTAGAAACACCCTAAAATCCTCGAAACACCCTAGAATCCTGAAAGCATGCCAATATCCAAGAAATGTCCTAAAATCCTAGAAATGTCGTATAATACTAGAAAGGTCCTAAAATCAGAGAAATATTCTAAAGTCCTAGAAACACCCTAAAATCCTGGAAACGTCCTAGAATCCTGAAAGTGTGCCAAAATCCAAGAAATGTCCTAAATTCTTGGAAATGTCCTAAAATCTGAGAAATGTCCTAAAATCTCCCAAATCTCTTAAAATCCTTGAAATGTGCCAAAAATCTAAAAAAAAAAATGTAAAAAAATAAAATATTAATAAATATTAGATTTTTCCTATTATGCCACATACCAGACAAGTGGCAAACAGGTTGCATGATGAACAGTGTCAACATGGATAACTTTTCAGTGCTGTGCATTTCATAAGTATGCAACGCTTTACCTTTGTCTTGTTTAGTTTGCTTCTCTTCTTTTGTTTTTTCTGGCTTTCTCCTCACGAATTTATGCTGTAATTTCTGCTACAGCACCAAATAGGGATTAATCCGTCATTAAAATTAGTCCCTAACAAATGCACTATTTCCTCCTCTCAGAGTAACATTTGATAAAATTTTGTGTCCATCACTCGACACATTGTTGATTTGGATCTTTTCATGGGATTCATTGACTATAATTAAATATAAAATTACATCACCCTCATGCTTTAACATTGTAATTGTAACATCTTCGTATTCAGCAGAAGTGACTTTTCCCGGCATCCTGACTTTGCAGCCTCCAGGCAGCACCTGACCTGCTGTATTTTATGTGTTTTACGGGCTCAACGAGTTATGGCAACACACTTTAACAGCTAATCTGTAGCAAGCTGCCCTGCAAGCCTGCAGTGCTCTGCTTGCTCAACCACACGGAAAGTTATAGAGCCCCATTATGATGCTCTATCAAGTCCCTCATATTGCTTGAAGGTCAAGGGCACTTTATATGAAAGATGTGAAATCTGCTTGATATTACAAGGACTGAGATGGATAAAAGAGAGAGAGACAAAGAGGGAGAGAGTCATTTCCCTCCATAGCCTTCTATAAAGAGACCTTTCCTCTCATGCTGGGAGGTTTATGGGTGGGCAGGGAGCTGTAATTGGTGGCTGACAGGCCAAGCTCGGAGGCAGCAGAACCACAGGTGATGGTAATCTGTTGGACCTCATGGCACACATACATGTTTCTGTGCTGTAGCTACAAACACACAAACACACCCACACACACATACACTCACAAAACCAGGCCACATGTTCTGATGTGTTTGTGGTGCCTTTGAGGGATCAGGAGTAATGAGGTTTGTATTCTCAGAAGAATAATGAAAATCTCTCTCCTTCTCTTTGTCTCAGACAACGAGACATATTTATTATATTTGAAGGTTATGGAGAGTTTCATTCCCTCAATTAACATTTGTAAGCAGACAGTGGCTAATTTTGAGCTGGTTTCTTGGTATTGAAAAATATTCCGCACATCTGGGGGTCTACGTGAAAGAAGGGTTTAATCGCAATGATCATCATCAGCCTTTCTGGAATGCTCCACCTTCTTATATAAGTAACCTTGGAGAGGTGCAGTGTGTTGTCCCCTACAGGGCTGATGTCATTCAGGTTGTCATGATGGCGTAAGACCTTAAAAGAAACATACACACAACAATGTGAAGCCATTTCTGACAGTAGTATAAGTATAAAAAAGTAGAGAAGGGCTAAGTTTAATATTATCACTTGCAGTTATTAACAAAGTTTACTGCATTAAACTTTATTGTGTTTACAAAGGGAATTTTGGCATCGTTTGTCACAACATATGCTATACATTCATATCAGTTACTTTCACAGCCATAGTCATGATAAGTTCTTAGATCTGGCAACATGGTGACATCTTTTAAAGGCTGCAAAAAACATAGGTAGCCAGACAAACCAACAGGTTTTAAATAAGTCAACCAATCCACCCACTTCAAATGATGTCATCATCATAATATTAAGCGGGTGATATTAGTGGTTTTCAGCACCAGAGATATAATAATAATAATAACAAAACTTAATTTATAGAGCACTTTTCATATAATGAATGCAGCTCAAAGTACTTAACAATAAAAAAATGCGACACAAAAGCAAAAAACAATAAGATTAGACAATCAAAAGGCATGCGGTGATAAAATACAAAAGTGAAGGTAAAAGTACAGAAACCAGTAAGAATAGTAAAAATGAGAGAAGTGATATGAAATAATAATTACAAGAATTACATTAATTCAAAGCCAGACTAAATAAATAGGCTGATTATCAGGGCCGATATTTGGCATTTTGCTGATTATTCGTTTCGGTATTTTAATGATCACCAATAAAATTAATAAATTAAAAAAGTGCAAAGACAATGTCAGCATGGGAGGAACTTTTACTTTGTAAAACCTCAGGGAGCTATTTTCATTTATTCAAAATGAAATGTTGAAATTTCTCAAATGACTATTTCGGAAGGCCAGTAAAAATATTGCAATATTGCATTGCAATAGTCTAATGGACTTGAAATAGAAGCATGGACATGTTTTTCAGCGTCTTTATAGGATAGGACCAGCCGTACCTTTGCAATATGAAAAAAATAGCTGTTTTGGTCACCTTCTTTATGTGTGAAATAAAACTTAAATCTGAATCCAGAATAGTGCCAAAGTATGTTACATCAGATTTCATCTCAGGAGCCAAATTCACAAGCTTGCAAGGGAGTAGCTCTCTTTTCAGCTTTGGGGCCCGCTTTGAAAAAGTTATTGCTCCAATTTTTTACTGCAGACATTCCAGCGGTTAGGGAGCAAAGGGCATTTCATCGAAAGGGTCAAGCAAAAAATGGGTTAGAAGGGTCCTGCTTCACCTGCTAGTAGGTTTAGAGTGCCGTTATCAGTCGAATAAATCCTCATTGGTGTTGTCAGGTTTCTCTTTCGTAAGGTTAAGGTGCAAAGACAACGCAGCTAAAACAAAATGGTTTACTGAATGCAGTGTATTTCATGTGATGCAAGTCACATACATCATGTCAGTTAAAATAAGTCATCATAGACTTTTGGTTTCACATGGGACATAAACTCTCGTTTCCTGTCTCCCTGTATGGACTTTCTTGCTCAAATATCAACATTACATAAGGTGATAATTTCTGTCCCTGCATAACAATACTGCAGTTAAACAAGCTGATAACAGAGTTCTGAGCAAACCAGTCATGTAGATGGACACTTCCAACACATAGAGGTTATGCTGATCATAGAGGTTACGTTACGCTGGGTGACATCACGGTAGCTATACATCTATTATTCGTACAGTCTATGCCGTTAACACACAAACTGGGTGACAAAAATGTTTTGGTAGGAGTACGAGGCACTAAGTTTACTACATTAATCTGCCTGTACCTGTCTGTTGAATAAGTGGTCACAAATAATGGGAAATATGGTAACACAGACATGTAGCAATCCAACAACAGATTTCTTTAATATATTATATATTTCATATGGACAAAGGTTAATATCTGTCTCAGTGTGACATAACGTGTTTACATTTGTGCAAATTTTAAACTTGTTAAATATCTCAGTGCCTCTGGACAGGTGACACTCAGTGAAACAGGAAGCAGAAAGAAAGGATGAGGTGCTCCTGGTGCAGCTGATTGACAGCTGAGACAGAGATAATGCTTGCTGAAATGTGGAGGGATGCATATAATGCATCATTAAAACAGGTCAAAACTCCAGTGAGCAAGAGAGGGAGAGTGTGTGAGGGAGGGAGGGAGAGGAAGGTAATTTAGTGTTATTTTCTGATGTGTGAATCCGTCTGTGATTACGGAGAAGAAAATCTGTGAAATTATGTAACCTGTGTTTCAAAACAGAGCCTAAAGGGACTGATTTTTAGCATTATTCAGAGACTCTTTTACAGAAACATTCTGATTTGTGGGAACATAACATCAATGTGAGAATCAGTTAAACTCAGTCTATTTTATTTCAGGAATCTGATAATTTTGTCAGTGAAAATGTCAGAAAGCAGTAAAGCGAGGAGCCTTGTCTGTGTATTTGAGCCTGGTGGTCAGTGTTTGTGTCCTGCAGGCTGCTCTGACCTCATCTCTGGCGTGGACCCAGACCCTGCAGCTAACGGCAGATGTCCTCTCCTTCTCCTCTTTCTCCTTCTCTCTCCATCTCCTCTCTTTTCACTCCATTCTTCCCTGCTTTGCTGCCCGTTTGTCTCCTCTCTCTTCTGTCGCTCTGTCTTTGTCTTCCTTGCTGATTTCCTTCTGCTGCAGCTTCCACCCTCCTCTCTGTGCCTTCCCTCACCCCTGGCCTCATCCCTCAATCCCTGCCTTCTGTATAGTCTCAGTTAGCCTTCCAAAATGACACATTTGAGTGTTTTCTGATCACCCACCACTTTGGTTAAGGTTTCATTAACCAAGCAGTAGCTTAGCACCAAAATTCTGCTTCTGTGCATATGTAGTCTCAGTAGGCCTCTTTCATTTCTTAATACATCCATTGTCACGTACATACAAACAAATTAATCAACCCTGACCAGATCTGTGGTCAAAATTTAAGAATACGTCAGGCCTGTTTTATACCTCCATGCTGGAGATAGCAGTAGCTGGAGGCAATGGGTCTTTTCAAGAAACATGAGCGGAAAACATTTGTGTGTAAACTATAGGGCAGCCCATTGAAAGTTGAAAATTTGAATCATAGACCACTCAGTTGAGATTGAGTCTTTTTTCCTTTTTTTGCTAATCAGTGTGCTCTGCAGTGTTCTTCTGGGGACGTTTTGGTCCCCAGATTTTGCTACAGAGTGGACGCTATGACTTTTATTATACTCCTAAATACAAACTGCAGCAAAGCTTGGCAAGAAATGTTACAAAAATTTCAAGAAATTAACAGATTTAAAAAATCATATTTTTTTCCAAATAAATAAATTCATAATTTTCATGATAATATATTGAAAATTAGTTTACACTATTATTATTACTATTAGGCACTTTTTCCAGCAATTTATTAAGCACTTTTTCCAGCAATGTCCTTGTTTGTTTGTGTTTATTTATTTATTTTTACAAATTTTATGGTAATTTTTCTGTACATTTTACAAATTTCTTGCTAATTTTTGGGTTATTTCTTCTAAAGTTTTCCCTGTCTTTGTGAAAGATATCAAGCCTTGCTCAGGTTTAAAAGGGTTGAGCATTTGAAAAAGAATCCTGGTGGTGTTTACACATGAGGCAGTGAAAACTGTAGATAAACGTACAAACTCCATACAAACTCCTTCAGCAGCTCTGTGACATGTGAACCAATCAGAGCGTGTCCTCACTTGGCCCTCAGTCAACGACCTCATGGTGCTGTGACTTGTTATCAGGCTGTTGAGAGTGGCTGATCTATCCCGAGCCCAACGCTGCATTCAAGGACCTCTGATTAAATTAGCTTCCCAACGAGCTCAATGTGCACACTTTAATTCCAGATTTTCTGGCTAATCTTATTAGCTTCATTCTGGCTCGACCCGCTCACTCGACCTAAAGGGATTCCCCTCAATGTCCACACACGACTCACACTCAGTAACACATCGCCAAGCTGAACTGACACACACACACACACACACACACACACATAAATCGACAAACAGTGGGCTGAAGGAGTTTTTTATGCAATTAGTCAAAAAGTGGGAGAGCTTCCTGCAGTGGATCAAATCAAACGTACGTGTGTGTGTGTGTGTGTGTGTGTGTGTGCGTGTGCGCGCGTGTGCGTGTCTAAGTGTGCTAATGCAGAGTTTCTGTAACCTCAGGGTTGCTGAATGCTCCTTTGTGGCTCTGGTGTCACTTCAGGCTTTAGTTTGCGGCTGCCGTGTTGAGCCAAGTCTTAAACTGAAGAGTTAAAGTCTCAGTGGGAGTCAGGTGGTTTCTTTTCGAAGACAGTGTGAAGGTTTGCTGTGTACTGAACACAGATTCTATACCAATTTCATTTATATTTTTTTCGCCAGTTGGAAATCTGGAATCTTTTGGCAATAAAGAGAATGTTTGAGGTTAGGGACAGATCAAAGCTATGTTTAGATATTTAGTAACAACTTATCTCCATAGTAGTGTGTTTCATGCAGCCTATTCTAATATATAGTGTTACATGAATCCCATAGATTAATGGATGTAGTTGCCCTTAAGCTCACCCATTTGTTTGTTGACTGCTTCTTTGAGGCCTTGAGTTGGGTATTTTGGCTATGGCCATCTTGGGTTTTTTGAAGCATTTGACTGTTTTTGGATGAAAGGGTGGATTTGTGGAGTAGCAAGGGGTGGATCTGATTAAGGTGACACTTTACTGAAAGTTAAACTCATAGGTGGGCTTGCCCTTTATAATGCAAAACTTACATGGTATGTTCTGACCGAACACGATGCGAGTGTGTCATGTGCAGAGATTACATACAAAGTCAATGCAAAGACCTGAATAGATGCAAATTCACTCTGAGCAACTCTATGCACGTGAATATTGTGTCTTTGCGTCCATTTTACAAGTTAAAATTTTTCAACTTAAGCAAGAAACTTGCGTGATGCTGTTTCACCATGAAGTGGTCTGGTGTCCAGATGATGCACACTTTGCGGATGTGCATGGTGTTCTTCTGTGGTGTGTCATTACAATGTTACACAGCCAACGACTGGCCTTGCATGCATACTACAGCATTTTCAGATGTTTTTGCAGATCCATTTACACGAGGATCATTCTCACAATGTTATATGAACACTTTCTTTTTAAAAAAAAAAAAATGCAAGGAAAAGACGTTTTTAGTAGAGCTGTTCTCGCCTAAACTTGGTCTAAGTCTCTGGCTGCAGTTCTCTCCTGATAGCTGCTGCTTTTGAGTCATAGTTGGCTGGCAGACTCTTCTGTGCAAATACCTGATGCTGTGTCTGACAGTAAAACCTGCATCACTTCAGTCAGTTAAACCAGTTTGTCCAAATCTCTGAAGGTGTCACACTGTCACGGGTCAACTGATAATACTCTTAAAATTGTCCCTATTGGATCAAATCCCAGCAGGATGATCACCAGAGGTCAAATGAACGAGAGCGGATTTAAGAGGAGAGAAGTTGGCGGGACACTGTAGCTTTTGGATGCCAGTGAAAGTTTGTAGGTGTTGGCTGGTTTTAGCCAAGCAGCATCCCTCAGCTATCAATAAAAACTGGAGGTGACGGTGTCAGTGTTCAAAGGAAGCTCTGTTTTTCCGTTTTTTTTCCACCAGTTTCAGACGAGCTGTATCCTTTGGGTCCCAGTAACGATTCACAGAGTGACTGTTTTAGTTTCAATCTGCAGACAGCATCAATGTTTTATGTAAAGAGGAGCTGGCAGCCCACACTATTTCTGTATTTATTTATTATTCAAGAAGAGGAGTGAAGGAATAAAAAGAGGAGTGTGAAAGTGAAGCATAGGCCAGTGTAATCCTGGGACAGGAGCATCGGGGCTCCTTCCTGGCCGAAAAATGTTGGTCTGTTGTCTTATTGCACGCTTTGTTGACTCCTTCAGTGTCAATAGTTCCTATTGAATTGTACTTGAGTCAAAAGTTTAAGAACTTTTCTATTGATTAAGGCTGAGAATTGACTGAGCCGGCTACCGTGGAGTCTCTGAGCTAGTCGGCTTTCATCTCAGAGATCCACAGCAAGGCTGATTAATAAGTGATGAGGCAGCCGACGACTGTGGCTAGGCCTCCTTATAGAGATAATCCATATCTTATATCATATTCACACACGCACACAAACACACACACTCCCTTTGACACACTACTTAGAGCAGCATACTGTATGACGGTAGATAACTGAGAAAATCCAAAACTGCAGTCACTGAAACACTAAGCTGATAAGAGTTTGCAGAGACGCACGGACACACATAGAGATGTCCGTGAAGCATAACAGACTCAAAAGAGGACAAATGAACTTGTTGAACTTGTTTTTCACCTCAGAAAAACACCTGCAGTCTTTATTGAACGTTAAGAAACTGACTTGCTCAC
The DNA here is from genome assembly GCF_026936395.1 of Plectropomus leopardus. Taxonomy (NCBI): domain Eukaryota; kingdom Metazoa; phylum Chordata; class Actinopteri; order Perciformes; family Serranidae; genus Plectropomus; species Plectropomus leopardus. The sequence continues at coordinate 5,232,084 of NC_142180.1, forward strand.
ATCAGTTCGCGATCTTTTTCTCTTCTTATCTGCCCATAGCTGTTTTACGCAGCATAACAGCCAACAAATGTTGATATGCATCAACTCTGTTAATCTGAAATCTGCGTCATCCCTCATTATTGTACATGTTGACCTTTGTGCACACCCATGACAGGACTTTGCTGCACTTGCAGACGTAACAGGAGCTTGCCAGTCATGGGTTGGAGGATCCTCAGTTGAGAATTTAATTTGAATATCATATTGTGTTTAGCAGCTCACAAAAAGCAAAATTTAATTGTGCATTGTGACTGCAGTTGTTATAGGTGCTATGTAAAGCAGCAGACCTTGCAGATATTATGCAAGAGGGTTGATATACCAGTAAGAATTGTTCTAAAAAATAAATACAGGGTCAAGAATTTCAAGTCATCTCCATGGAAGCATTTCAGGTTTTAATTCGCCTTTCTTGTGCATTTTATCCCTTCATAGCCCAGCACTTATGCAAACTTTAGGTGATAATCATGAACATATCACAGTAAGTCCTCATGGTCCGAGGATGAACCTTTTTATTTAGCCAAATAATATAGGAGCAACTTCTGTCTGACCCCTTGAAAGCTGGATTGACCAGTTTTCTTGTTCTGCATTCATACTCAAAAGTTTTTTAACCCTTTGAAAACCTGAGCAATTTGATTTGATCTCTTTCTTTGAAAACATGGGGAAAAGGAAATGAGCGACTAGGGCAAGAAATGCTCTACAAATTGCAAGAAATTAGAAAAAGATTACAAGAAAATGACCTTGAAATTAGATAAGAAAAGGGGAAAATAAAAAAAAATTAACAATAAAAAAAAGAGGGAATAATGTCTGGAAAAGTATAGTTATTAATGTCATAATAACATACTTAAAATTGTGTCACTGGAAAAAATCATACTTATTAGAATATATATATATATTTTATTTCATTTAATGGTTTATTATTGTAAGCACTTTTTGGGTTGTTTTTGTTGTTTGTTTTGTTTAATTCTCTCTTTAATCTTGTTTTTACTTTTTTTTGCAGATCTTTGGGTCATGTCTTGTTGCTCATAGCCTTCTACCCATTTTTTTGAAAGTAATCAAACCAATTGGCTCAGGTTTCAAAGGGTTAACAAAGGTTACATGCAGAATCTCTGCATGGAGTAAAAACTGTTCAAAGACACCAATCAAAATACAGGTAACGAATATGATCATGATCACTATAGTGTTGACAATAATGATGGTAATGGTAGTGATGAAGGTCATAGAGAAGATTAAGGTGTGATGATGATAAGGGTGATGTTAAAGGAATTCTACACCCTCCAAAGTGATCATTTGTGTATGAATTACTTTTGGGACGAATGCATGACAAAAACATTCTCGCATGCCTGCACGGTTAGCAGAGAATCCAAAAACAAAAAAATCTTGATTAACTGGAGTAAAATGGGGCTGCACTGCAAAGCTATATTAAAACACTAATGCATGAGTTGTCTAAGAGTTTGAAAATACGTTTTAATATAGTTTTGCTCGTGTTAAATGCAGTCGACTTCAACTCATCAAGAACTTTTTTCTTTTTTGGATTATTCGTTCACTGGATGCACTTTTTTTCTTTCCCCAAATTCATAAAGGTGAGTAATTGATGCACAAATGATCAATTGGGGATAATGATAGTTTGACGATGACCATGGTGATGACCATAATGATAACGATGCTGACCATGATGACAATAATCATAAGGATGTTTAATGTGTAAATGACAATAATAATGATGACTATGATGATCATGCTGGTGATGGTAATATGGTGATGAATAAGGGGACAAAAAAATCTATTGCCCTCATTTGGTGATGATGACGAACAGCGTGTTGGCAATGATGATAAAAGGCACAATGATGCTGTTGGTGGTGACGATGAAGATGATGATAACTGATGATGATGACAGTGAGGACAATGTTGTTGATGAGGATGATGATGAGGTGTGAGAGGAGGAGGAGAATGTTGATGATGAAGAGCTAAGTGTAAATGGTGAGCTCTGTTTTATGAATGCCAAACGAGCTCTCATTATGTGTCATAATTGGCAGCAGCTCTGTGTTCACATATGATTAATTACTCTAAATGAGGATTAGAAGTCTGCAATTACTCAGTGATAACACAAGGACCGAGTCCTGATTATAAGGGTTAATTATCATGACCCGCCTAGGCTCTGCTGTTTGTGTGTGTGTGTGTGTGTGTGTGTGTGTGTGTGTGTGTGTGTGTGTGTGTATTATAAACTGGGACTTTTCTTATTAGGGGCCTACTTCCCCCTTTTTCCTCAATGTCAATTAGGCGCCTGTATATTCTTGTGAATGTCATTTAGAAATGTCATATCGTACAATAAAATCAAATGAAGACACTGAGGTCTGTCTCTCTGCTCTGTCCTTTTTTTATTGCTTCAGTTAAATGAAAAACTGCTGCTGGCAAACACCCAGCTCTTCCACAAATAATTAATCCTAGTTGGAATTGCAACCAATACATTGCCAAATCTATAAATGAGTGTGAGGAAACCTTTAAAAGAGTCATCACTCTGTCTTTAGCAGTTAACATATTTTATTCCTTTGTGATACTTAATTTTACAGTGCAAGGTCATTGTTTTGGAGGTAAACTTCTCATCTGAAGTCCTATACTCTGCCAGGATGTGGCAAAGGACATAGCCCCTGTACATGGTGAGCCTGCTCTACCAACTGAGCCACTAGGTGCCCCACCCACACTGAATGTTAAGACTTGATTGAATTGGTGTTATCAATGTTTATCAGCCTTATAGATATGAGTAAGAGGAGGCCTACTACACCCTCTTGTAGGTCCAGAATCCTGTTATCATTCCATTAAATGGTTGTTATAAGTTATCAGAGGCAATTTCCTTAGGTTTCACTTTCAGCTTCATTAGGGCTTGGGCACCAATAGTACATGTAATTTAGGTTTAAAGAAAAGCATCATGATTTGGGTTAAATAAGTACATGATGTGACCTGACGTAACAAATGTATCAGTTTCGGTTAGAAATAACTCAACGCTGAACATTAGTTTCACAGATTAAACAGAGTCCAGTGTCCTGGGTAAAAGTCCTGTGTTTGTTTGACTAATCAACCACCCCAGTCGCCTTCCAACACGGACTTGCTCAAAAAGATTTAAAAAATTTTTTTAACAAAATCGCAATAAGAAAAATGGATGATAACTTGAACAAAAAGCTCAATGAACTGATGAACATAAGCAACAACAAATTGCATCTTACATATTCGAAAAGGAGTGGAAAGAAGTGTAAACGTATTATTTCCTATCCATTATCAGCTAATTAGTAGATTAATTCATTAACTTTATCTCTGACATACTGTATATACATAAACTTACACCTGACTTCCCCCTTTGTTTTAATTACTATAGCCACTAAAAATAAAGACGTCCAATTAACAAGCTGATAGCAGCCTTCGGAACCTACTTTTAGGTGCAACAGGCCCAGTCTAACCCATGGATGTATAAAGAGAACTGGATACAGCTGTTGGAGGCAGGCCCCATTCATTCAGAATTGTGATTGTGATCCATACAGCCAGAGAAGTGCAACTTATCATGTTTAGAATTACCAGGATCTTCTGCACCACTGGGCTCATAGAACAAGCACACTAGATATTTACAGCGACTGAGTGGCTAACTTCAGGTTTAGCCCTCTGCTACTTGAATGGGAATAAAATTATTTAATTGCGCGGTTCTTCTAGAATTTTGAAATGTCAGACTGAATGGATTATATCTGGATAATGAAATGAGTCATTTGTCAGGGTTTGTGACACTCAAAAAAATGTATCCATTGATTTACCGTCACAAAGTGAGGCTATCGGAAAAAGTCTTTTTGGGCGAAATAGCATCACGTAATGGACCTTGAAGTTGTAATTTATCATTTGGACAGTGTGTCAAATGGACACCAAAGCCTGACGTTGTTCCCAGGGGCTTGGTGTAACCCATATCTATGAGGCTGATAACACCCATTCAATCTAGTGATAACATTTAAAGTGGTTGCATTTGAGCATTTCAAAAAGAGGAAAGACCAATTATTTTTGCTAAATCTAACTAATTCACCTCCCAGGATGCTTCAAAGGCACTTTTGAAATTGCATGGCCAAAAGTATGTGGACATCTCCGTTCACGGACTTGGAACCCAACATCAGTGTAGGACCTCACTATAGCTTTCTGAATGGGAAATTTGTGCAGCCCATTCAACATCTGGTGGAAAGTCTTAGCAACTGCAGGTTGTTATTGCAGCACATTAATGCTATGGTTTGGAATAAGATGTTCAGTTATCACTTACATGTATAATGTTAAAGTGTCCACATACTTTTAGCCATATACTACCTTAATATCTTTTCTCACCTGTGGAGTATTCAGCCTTTTATATGAGAAAGGGAGAAAAAAAAATAATTCCTGCAAACAGGTCTACTCTGCAGACTGAAGTGAGCATTACTGTTGTGATTTTTTTTCTCCTTCTTGAAGTACGCTGCATTATGTCTTCATGTGTTTTATGACTGGAAGCATGCTGGACTTCATATAGTTCTACAGCTCTATAAATCTGGCACCTTATATCTATTATACTACTGCTGCTCATTAATGCTTGAATATACACAGCAGCCATAGTAACATGGGTCAAATTAGGTTTTCTTTTAGGTGTGTGTGCATGTGTGTGTGTGTGTGTGTGTGTGTGCATGTGTGTGTGTGTGTGTGTGTGTGAGACTCTCCTCCAGCTCTAATAATGTTAGCAGCTAAAAGCTTTTCTTAGAGCCCTATTACTGTTTCCACTGTAAGCATTTGTTGGAAGTAATGAAAGCGACGGGATTGTGACTAAGAAGGAGACAGAGAGAAAGACATGATGGATTGAAGGGAAGCTGCATTATATCTATTTTTTCAGAGTTGTAGTGGACAGACAGATGAAGAGAAAATCAAAAGAGAGAGGTAAAAAGAGAAAAGTAGAGGAAAGGGAAATCAAGGCAAAATGACAGAGATCTTTCTGATTTTTTACCTTCTCTAGAATAAAACTACAGCTGTGGTTCGATGCACTAGTGTGTGTGTATATGCACATTTTCAATTTGCATGTAAAAAACTGACTACAAATGCTGGAATTCAAACACAGAAACTGAAGTCATTCGAAAAGGTTTCAATGCAAGCCTGAGGTGGAGATGAAGGCATGGTATGAATGCTGTTATAAATATAAACACTTTTGCAAATGTTTTTTTCTCAACAGACCTTGTATTGCACACATAGCATTCATATCCAGACACTGTCAAAGGCCTTCACCCCATCAGAAAGATCAAGGAGTTAAGAATAAAGAGAATGTGTGGTTTGCATAGTTTTTCATTTCCTACATAAAAAAATAAAACATGACAATGTAAAAACCTTGTATATATCTGGACCATATATCAAATGCTAGAGGGCTTTTGATTTGAAACTTAGACTTTTAATTTGAAACAGAAGTGCCTGCCAGTCACAGACTTCTATTTGCCTTGAATTTACAGCCACATTGTTGCTGTCCAGCACAAAAATTCATGTGAATACCTGCACTGATCCAGTCACACAGCAGAGAGGACTGACTTTCTCTGGGTTGAATGTCCCCGCAGGACTGGTGAGCAACATTTCAGTAATTCAGCACCTCATGTTGATGATGTAGCAGGATTTAGGATCAACTCCACTTTAATTTCTTCTTAAACCATGTTTAAGAGAAATTACAATAAATCTACCTTGCACCTTATACCTTGTACCCTGTAATGTTTGGGAAATGTTAGTGTTTTGGGAAGTGTTGTAGTGTTTTGGGAAATGTAGTTTTTTTTCAGGAAATGTAGTGTTTTGGGAAATGTTGCAGTGTTTTGGGAAATGTTGCAGTGTTTTGGGGAATGTTTAAGTGTTAATGGGCCATGTTCTCTCGGCCTGTCAGTGCCTTTTTCTTCAAAAGAGCAACCACCAATGGGGAAATACCAACTCTCACATCATCAGTCACTCTGACCAATGGTGTTACTTCATTACTCACTCAATACCTCAATTACAGAATGACTTTCGCTTTTATAGGGCTGGCCTTGCCTTTGCGGTCCACCCAAAAAGACATCCAAAATAGCAGCTACACCCTCTTCTCAACTCCATAGTTCATTTTTTTTGTAGTGTTTTGTGTTTACGGAAACACAGGTGCAGACCCAGGTAGAGAACCTGGTGTATACCTGAGATCCAGTCTGATATGCAAGGTCAAAGGTTGGTTCGGTGTTCTGTATCATGCGCAAGGTTTGTGTGTCAGCACATAGAGAGCTTCCATCTCTTGTTTTGTCCCTACAGTGGAAACGTGTGTGTGTGTGTGTGTGTGTGTGTGTGTGTGTGTGTGTGTGTGTGTGTGTGTGTGTGTGTCCAGTGTCTCGCCCAGCCCGTCCCTCCTTGCCAGGTCTGTGGGGCTGCTAATGATGTTTTCAAAGAGGAATGTGGAGCAAAAAGATCTCTCTGCTTCCTTGCACGCACATGGACACACACTAACACACAGACACACAAACACACACTCTGATTTCTGAACCGAGCTTGAAATATACAAAATCTGAAATAAACATGCATGTTGTTACAAAGTGCACAGATGAAGCAACTTTGTGCAGCTTTCGGTTTGTTCCCATCAACTGATTGAAGGGCAACAAATGTTTCTGAACGCAAAACAATTCTCTCTCTCTTTTTCTCTGTCACACACATACACCCTCACAACACACAGGCGTACACACAAGCACACATCTTCAAAAAAAAAAAAAAAGTATGCAATCTTCTTACCGTTCCTCACACACTGAACATTTCACTTGATGCAGCATCTTGGGATGTGATGCCAGTGTCGGACAAATTACATGGAATATGCAATAAATAACTCATTTTTGGATTTAGTGGAAGGTGTCTTTTGCCACCTCTGCAGACATAGTTGGACACGAAAGAGTCCACTTCCCATAAAGTCATGCTAAGGACCCATTTATAACAGCAACAACTTTGGATTCAGTTCATTTCTATGTATTTGCCAAAGTAAGGGATTCACTTGTGGAAGGGAATTAATCTGCACTTCACATACAGTTACACTTCACAGTGAACTTGACAGATAGTAGTCTTAAAAAAGCTGACATATGAGAGGACAAAGTTTTTAAAAGTGCAAAATAAAGAAAACTATCATAAATGCTGCGTGATGGTGATTTCACACTGAACACAGTGTGAACGTTTCAAGCGCTGAGAAAACATGTAAAGTTTATGCAAAGAAGCAGATACTGTAGATGCAAATCCCTGCAGGTCAGCTCCAATGGATGCTTCAGACATCGGATGCTTCTTTGCAGCCATCGCATGAGTGGAAAGTTTTCAACTTGAGTGAGATAGTGTGACGCTGAGTCACACAAACTTGAAGTGGGAGTTTTTTTAAATTGCCATGTTTCCATTAGATGTATTTTATATTCGCGATTTGAATTTGTGCAATTTGGTGGTTAATGAAAACCTACCTACTGTCTCCATGCACTCGTAGCTACACTTAATGTCAGTCCTCTACAGAGACAGAACAGGCAAGGACTTGAAGATTCGTGAGCAAAGCCATAACGTCACATGGTTAGATCTGAAAATATACCTGCATCTTGTGTAATCTATTTCATTGAGTTGCCTCTTAGCAACATGCATTGAGTAATTAAAATTGGTCTTTTATTGGAAAGTAAACAACAGAGGGCGTGAAGCGGTAATATGCTGCAGTGACAGTATGATAAATGATAAAGAGTTTTACTGTCTTGGTTCATGCTGCTTCAGGGCACAGAGCCTCCTTGTATACATCCAGCTGCAAAAATTTGCATCGCATTCTGTGTGGACACGGCATAACACTATAGATTGCTCTGATGGACTATAAACTGCTCCACTCTGTCATGATGCTAAAACGGTTGTGTCTATGAAGATGATTTTCAGTTTAGGATGCCGTTCTAAAATATAGTTGTGGCCTTAGCTCACCATCTGCAGTCGTTCACAAACACAGCAAGTTGTCACGCATCCCAAAGCTTCCAGCTAATGGGATTACTGAGATGCTATTTTAAATCATAAGCACTCACACTTATCATTACTGATAAAAGTAATCATACCTCTGTAAACAGACTTATTTGCGCTTCAGTGCCTTAATGGACAAAGTGCTTTACGGTTTGCTTCAAATTCACACACAGTCGCAATGGCAACAGAGAAATGGCCTGCCCATTGGAAGCAACTTGAGGATCAGTAATTTGCTTAAGGACACTTTAACATCCAGACAGAAGCAGCTGGTGATCAAACCAGCAACCCAGGGATAATTTCTCGCTCACTTTGTTCCTGGCGCGTTTAAAGTTGGCGATCAAGCTACTGAGTGCATATGCCAAGATGTTTGCTATGACTGGCTTACTGTCTGATTGCATGTGTTCTTTAGTTTGCTTTTAAACTGTGGTTGGGCTCCAGATTTCAGGAATTGCAAACAACAATTGCCAAAACAATGAAAATAACACCTACTAAATTTAAAACTAAATAAAGAACTGAATAGTCCTTAAAACATTGAAGCATAGCACCATTGGCTACACAGCCAAACAAACAGATATCCTCAGTCCAATTCTCTCTCTCTCTCTCTCTCTCTCTCTCTTACACACACACACACACACACACATTTATACACACACTGACAGTCAGGCACATTTTCAGCTCTCTCTCTCTGCCTCTCTGTACCCACATGTTCTTGTTTTCACAGCAGCTGCTAACAAACTGACACGATCCTGGGAATTTTCCCCACATGGAAACCTACATTTTTTGTTTTATTTTGGAGCTCTCAGCAGGGCGAGGTCACACTAGGAAAAAGAGAGAGCATGTTGTCCCTGTCAGTCTCTCTCTCATTCTTTGTGGTAGTAGTTTTTCCCAGGCACGGCCTAACTGACGTATTGGCAACATTGAGCACACACGAGAAATGGCACATCAGGACAAGCTGTGTGTGTGTGTGAGGGAATTCAGGCACATGACGGCAGTGACGTTACCAGAAACTGTCCAACAGCTGACAGATGATCTCTTCTTCACTGGAGAGTATCTTTTTCTAATCTTTTCTAGTCGTCTTAAGCGAGCCGTCTCACCTTGTATTCTCTCTTACTCAAATCCCGCTCGTACCATCTCTCTGTCGAGGTCCACGGGTCTGATCCATCCTCTTCTGAACTCATCTGAGTTACAGTATTAACTGTTCATCCTTTTTCATCTCTGCTTTATCCAGCTTTAAGAGCAGCAGGTGAAACTCAGGCAGACCTTTTGGTCTTCTGTCACAGCCTGCTTCTCTAATGCACTTACGAGCCGCATCACAGCCAAAACAGTCTCATATCTCTCATCCACCACCACACCAACCATATAAGTGAGCATAAATCCCATTTCCATTTATGGGATTAACCTTTTTTTCACAATTTACCATTAATCAATAGGAATTTTGTTTCTGTCATTGGATTTTTTAAAAAGATGTTCTTTGGGTGTTTTGTCTGTAACATTTTTCATACTTTAGCTACAGGATGGCATCAGATTGTGATATATATTTGATACTCTGCTACATGTAGCTACATGCTAATGTAAGGGTAACATAAACTTGGTTGCTTTTGTTGTAAATTTCTCCAGATTTCCGATCATATTCATGTTGGAACGTGTAATTGAGTTTAGAAGCTTTTATTGGTGATTTTAAACGGAGAAAGTCATTATATCTGGCTGCAATTACACTGCTACATGTAGCAAAATGCTAACATCAGGGAAACATGTAGTCTTGGTTTCCAATATTGTTAATTTCTCCCCTATTTTGGATCATATTGCAGTCTTGTTGTGTGCTGAAGCTTTTATCTGTGGTTTTTGTTTAGAGAAAATGCTCCTTCACACCGTCATTTCCTGGCTACAGTTACACTTCTCCATCTTGTTAATTTGTCCCCAATTTTGGATCATCAAGGTTGGAACATGTTTTGTTGTGTTGTGAAGCTTTTATCTGTGATTTTTCATGGGAGAAAGTGCTACTTCACACAGTAATTCCCTGGCTACAAGTGCACTTCTGCATATAGTAACATGCTAACAGCAAGGAAACAAGTATTCTTGGTTGCTGATGTTGTAAAGTTCTCCCTAATGTTGGATCATGTGGTTGGAACATGTGTTAAGAAGAGTATATTGGTGATTTTAAACTGAGAAAAGGTTTTACTACACACAGTCATTCCCTGGCCACAAGTACGCTGCTACATGTACCTACATGATAATGTCAAGGAAAAAATGTAATCTTGGTCGCCAGTGTTTGAAATTTCTTCCAAATTTTGGATCATATCGCAGTTGAAACACATCCTGTTGTGTTTTGAAATGTGGGACAAAGTTCTACTTCACACAGTGATCCCCTAAATACACTACTGCATATTGCTACATTCTTACATCAGTGGAATAAGTTATCTTGGTTGCTGATTTCAGATCATGTTCCTGCTGTAACATGTCTGATTGTGAAGAGTTTGGTGTAGAAGCTAGTCACTCCCCAGCTGCTATTATGATGCTGAGACACAGGAGACCCCGAATTTTTGACCAGAGCAGACTGGGCTTTTACAGGAGGCCGGTTTTAAGAGATAGGCAGTAACATGGAGCATTTCAGACAGAGGGTGAATACAGGTATTCCAGCACATGATCATTTTGTTAACAGCCAACCACAAGTGTACTCTAAGGTGCTATCAAAACTTTGTCATGGTTGTAGCTTTAACCAGTGAATAAATATATGGATATACAGTAAGGGATACACATTTAAAGCTTTGAATTTAGCACAGATCTCTAAAAGAAATCTGAACTGTATTGCCAAGGCTGTTGTAGCGCAATTTGGGAGCAGTCATTTTCTGTAACCGCTTGTCCTCATAAGGGTCGCGGGGGGGCTGGAGCCAATCCCAGCTGTCATTGGGCGGAAGGCGGGGTACACCCTGGACAGTTCGCCAGACCATCGCAGGGCCGACACATATAGACAGACAACCAGTCACACTCACAGTCACACTTAAGGGCAATTTAGAGTCACCAATCAACCTGAGCTGCATGTCTTTGGCCGGTCTTTGGCCGGAGACCCCGGAGAGAACCCACGCAGACACGGGGAGAACATGCAAACTCTGCACAGAAGGGCCCCCGCCCAGACCGAATCCCGTTCCAACTGGATTCGAACCAGGGATCCTCTTGCTACCTTGATCAGTGACTAAAAAACTTGATGAAGAGGGTGGTAATATAACATTAAACTGAATGTGATCCTCTGTTTTCCACTTTTCTAAGTTCTTATTTTTTGGAGGATCTTTTCTGAAAGCCAAGAGAAGTGAAGGGTTAAGGAGGAGAACTGGGCAGAAGCCTAAGACAAGAAGATTTGTCTTCATCACAGGCATTATTTGTTCACACCTGCACTGCACTGACTAGTCTGTGCGTCTGAATATCCTGAGTTTAAATGAGCAAACACGCTGGTCCTGATCAGATTCAAACTCAGCTCTCTGTGTTTTAATTCACTTCAGTTCCATCTGGAAATGTTCCGGCATGCTCTCCACGTCGACTGCAAGTGAATTTGTAAAAAGTTTAAAGCAGAATTTTCTTAGCTGTGAAGCAGAGAAACCAGCCTCTATTCAGTTTGCGTGCACATCGTCTACTGTGAGAGCCTCCGGCATCAACCTTCCTTGTGTTTTTTGATCCGTTTTGAGTCAACCTCTAAGCTCTGTGCTGCCTGGTATCAGTGTATGAGCGAGCGAGAGCTGCAGCTGCTTGATATGCAGCAGGCAGTAGTGTGCTCTGTGTGGCAGCTAAGACTAAGATTACCTCTAATTGCGACCAGAAGGGCCGGAATGAATTTACAATCATCATTAGTATGCAGGCCAGATCAGAAATTGTGATGGTCTGGATCCTGGCAGTGGAACTCTGTTGTGTGATCCGAAGCTGAAGAAATTCAGAGTTTGGTGACTGAACAGCCACATTGCACAACAAGATGCCAACACGTCTTCAGACACAGAGTGTGGCAGGGGTTAAAGGTCAGCTCCTTTACATTGTGCATTTTTTTCCTGGTGAAGATAGAGTTGATGAATTTATAGTGGGGCTCTTGTTCTTTGTAGTCATAATAGCGGCTCAATGGATGTTGGGGTCAGTCAATCAGTCAGTTGGTTTGCCGGTCCACTGCTTCCAGACTGAGATAGCTTATATCTACAACTATTTGATTGATTTTCCTCATTGCCCTGGTTCACAAATTTGTGTTTTGTGTGTTTTTTATACCTTTGGTGGTCCCCTGACTTTTCACCAAGCTCCATCATCAAGTCAAAATGTCAATTTGTCCCATTCTTAGGTGTACATTTGGCAAAAAAGTATCCATCAGTCCATCCATCCATCCATCCATTGTCGTCCACTTATCTGAGGCCAGATTATTAGGGAAGCGGGCTGAGCAAAGTACTCCAGACGTCCCTCAACAAGTTACACGAGTCCGCAACACCTCTAACAGGAGGCACCCAGGAGGCATCCTGATCAGGTCCCTGAACCATTCCTTCACATGGGGGAGCAACTCTCTCCCAATCCAGAGGAGGCAATCCACTGTTTTCCGGCAGAAAACCCTGGTCTCAGATTTGGAGGTGCGGAATCTCATCCCGAAGCCAACAGAAACACATCATCTGCAAAAAAAGTATCCCTGCTAATGGAACTGAGCTCAGTAGAGTTTTGTCAATTTGTTGTTTTGCTAGTACGGTTCAGTCTGGTGTATGAAGAACTGTCATTTTTCATTATGTCAAAAGTAACTTAAGTCAGATTGCTAAATTCAACTCAAATGTAATTAATAATAAGTAATATGACTGCGTGATAAATATAAGATCATTTTTGTAAACTTACTTTTGGAGCCAAAAGCCAACTTTTGTGTTGCTATGATCAGTTTGTAACAAGGCTAGGCAGAACCTTTTGGGGTATTATTATACGCCAGCAGTCAGTGGGATGGCACCTGGCGATTCTGTATGATATGTGGAAAGGTGACGTCAGCTGATTATGTTGCCGGACCATGTCAGGTTGAAATGTTGCTGGTGTCCACGTAATATAAGCATCACAAGAATTCCTGTAGAGTGGGAGGGAGGGAGGTGCGGTTTTCACTTCCTGGCTGAATGTAAAGCCAAACCATGATGTTTTTTTCTAAACCCAAACACATGCTTCCGTTGCCTAAACCTAAAAATGTGCTTTTGTTGACATCCCAGTGTTGGTTGCGACATCCTTGAATGTTAACAGCAAATGCAAAAGGATCCCTAGAGCATAATATGTAGACATGGAAGTCACAAAGCAACGATATATGACGACTTTATATAAGAACGCATTTATATTTGAATACGGTAACTACTCATGAGCTGTGGACAGTAGTTCAAAGGTCTAGAACCAGGACAAACTGACCCAACATCATAACTCATAATCCTGCAGCTTTTGAAACATTACATATTTGAGGACTAATAGACAATGTGGTATAAACTTACCATTTAAGCGAGCTAAATCATGATTCATTATTGCTTCAGCTGTGTGTGAATGTGGTCTTTGTGAGCGCTGGCAGCGCTGCTGTTTGGGTCAGGACCAGTAGAAGGAGTGGTTCAAACCCTTCTCACTCAGGCAGACGGGTAGAAAAGATCCTTTCAGAGACGCAGTATTGTTGATGTCAAACTCATTCAGGCTGCCCTCTGGCTGACACCCACACACCAGCATGTCCTCTTTCATACTGCAGCCATGAATATGCAAGATTTGTATTATGTAGTGGGTGGAATCTGATTCTTTTCTTATATTGATTCATTTGTTTTTACACACACACACACACACACACACACACACACACACACACACACACACACACACACACACACAACCATACACACTGTGAGACCTCGTCTGGAAGCCAGGTTGGTTATGAGGGCTCATGCTGGTGCGTGATTATCCCCAAACATCGTCCTCCTCTTCTCTTAATTCCATTTTACCTGCGTCACTCAGGGATTTCCTAGAATGACAACCCACCTGTCAGACAGTAAGCACACAACATGCATGTACACATGAAAACAACACCCCCCCCCCACACACACACACACACACACACGCATCACCAAATAATCTCACTCTTGTAGATACATTGTCCCTTATTGTCTCTTTCTCTTTTTTTCTTCCAACATGCACACAAACATTTTGACAGGACATGTCTGAGCCTGTTATGTCACCACAATGTTTGAACTCAGCACATAGAGGAGCTTTACTGTCCCTGCTGGTTCACATTCACACATTCCACACACTACAAACATTATTTTTTCCCTTCAAATTTCCCTTTAAATGTTACATAAAGCCCCTCTCCCAATGCACTAAAGACCCACTAATCTAACACCAGCAAACATCTGACTTTTTTATATATTGGTAAAAGGTAACACAAAGGCATTCATGCAGTTGGCTTAACTTTTTTCAAAATCATGGGGGGAAGGCAATGAGCAAGGAAAAAAGAAATAAACCCTAAAAATGCAGAGAATTAGTAAAAAATAAAAGACAATTACCAGAAAATTATTTTTTAAAAACCCAAACAAAAAGCAAAACAAAAAAGTAAAGAAGTGTTGAAGAGAATAAAATGATTTTCTTAATACTTCAGAATTTTAAACATGTAATTATTATAGTTATAAATCTATTTTTTTTCATAGATTTTTCATATTCCCCTAGACATTTTCCCTAGCTTTGGAACAAAAAATCCAAATCTACTAATTTCTTGCAATTTGTAGAACATTTCATGCCAAGTTGCTCAATGGCTTTTCCCCCACATTTTTGAAAGGAAATGCACCAATTTGTTGAGGGTTCAAAGTTTAAATGCTTGTGAAACATGTCTAAAACCAGCAAAAGAAAAGTGATGTCGCTCCAGGTTTCAGAGTGTTAACATCATAGCAGACTACTATTCACATTTATGAAAAGTCATTTTGCCATAACAAATTGTTTACTGGATCATCAAAATAGTTGCTAATTTATTTTTGCATTGATGGACTAATTACTGAATTGACTTTACTGTAGTTTTACTGTAGAATGCCTTTTATAGTACCCATCGCGAAAAATCAGCCTTATGGATCAAACTGTTCATCATACAGACAAAAAAAAACACACTCACAGATGCAAACACAATTT
This sequence comes from Plectropomus leopardus, assembly GCF_026936395.1. Lineage (NCBI taxonomy): Eukaryota > Metazoa > Chordata > Actinopteri > Perciformes > Serranidae > Plectropomus > Plectropomus leopardus. The sequence continues at coordinate 5,247,222 of NC_142180.1, forward strand.
TAATAGTCATGTCTCCACAGTGCCACGGGCCTCTCCGAGTTTATTTAAACACCCTGTGAAATCCCTTCTCCTCACTCATCAGAATTTTCACACTGTTCAGTTTTTTGACCTAAATACATAAACCAGTTAGGAGGCGTTAATCTCTCCACAGTGTCGGCAGCTCGCTCCGTCGTTAGCTCATAAAATCACACTGCATGATGACATAGTGCTCAGAGGCCTCAGTCACAGCTGAAGGTTTGACTGAAACAGACACCTGAAACCGGATCAGCATCAAATAACACCAGCAACTGAAAACAACTGGAATGTTTCGAAAGAGTTACCATCCAAGAGGCTTCAGATGTCATTTCTTGTTAATGTTCTAAACCTAAATGGTTCATTTGCAAATAATGAGGAATGTTTTAATGACTAATTTGGGCATTTTCTAATCTTCAACCTCTATGGTTAATTTGTGCCCAAGTTTAGGCATTAAGTACTTTGTTAAGGTTTTAAAGACAGAAATATGTGACTGTTAGGGGACATGATGTGAGTCACCGTCTGTGGCGCTCCTTCCTAAGAAGTTTTGCTTTCATGACATCACACTAATATTTTTCCACACTCATGCACTGGGTTGACTTGGTTTGACACGCCAAGTTAGCTCAGCTGGCAGAGATATGCTTCTCCATTTCAGCAGGGTTACCTGCTCAAAGGTGTGATTTTAACTGATGATATTTTAAAGCAGTGGCAAAGAGTCCCCCATTTTTTTTGCTGTAAGTGTTTTTATCATCACATTGGTAAAAGAAGTTTGCCTGTTAGAGGTGAGCTGTTTGGAGAGGTGCAGTAAGAGCCTGTTGTCTGGAGCTCATCATCTCACTGTGACTGTTTCTGCTTGTACTTGTCCTCCCTAAGATATCAGTAGTAGGGAACACGAAACATTAAAAAAAACAAAAAAAAACCATTAAATGTTCAGAAAAATTGCCAATCGTTTAAATGTTAAGCTCAATTAGGCCATTTAATTGGACTACTGTCCTTGTCCCAGTATACAAGCACCGGAGGAGAATCCAGTTATTGAGGGAAGTATTTTTGACACCGCCATGGTAGGTGGAGATATGCCCCTTTTCAGCTGGTTGCCATTGGACCTTCCTCTGGTTGACCTGTTACGTCATACCAAACAAGTAAACAAGTGGCAAATGGTTTCATTTCAAAAACACTAATCCCTTTTCTGTGCTTTACATTTTGTACATACTTTAATGGGTACCTTTGTCTTGTTTTGTTTTCTTCCCTTCTTCTTCTTTGTTTGTTATTCCTGACTTTCCTCTACAAATTTATGCTATTCAACTTCCGGGTCAAAGCCCAGCATGGGGACCACAGAGAATGCCTAGGCAGGTACAGTTGAGGCGTATACATGACTTTTAAAAACGTCCATTTTCTGGTCTCCTTAACAGACACACGGGTTGAGACTCGCAACACAGAGGCTTGTTAAAGGGCTCATCAGGGGTTGGTCAGTGATCACCACTACCTGCTTGGAGGCAGTAGGCTGTACTTTTGGCCTGACTATGGACACGGTCTGTCTTGGCCGTTGCTCAGCTTGGCATGTTTAACCTGACAACGGAAGCAAAAATCTGCGTGACATGGTTTGACTCGACATGGCCAAAAGTTCCAATGGAAAAGCCTTATACAACTACCTTTCAGCATGTCTGTAAAATGTCTGTTGTGAGAGCTGTTGTTTTTCTGGTGAGGATTTTAATTTTTTCGGTTTTCGGTATTGTTCATCATATGTGCGTATGTATTCACAGAATATTTCATTACAAATTCTAATGAAATGTTGGTGAGGTTAGGCCATGGGCCAAGAAACAAATGACTAGATTATAGTGTGAACTCTAGAAGATGGATTTCTTAACATTGTTAGAAATTTTCTAATTATTTTTCTCATGACTCAATTATCAAACTTAGAATTTTTCTTCAATATCAAAACTAATTGAATTGTTGTGTCCATGGTTACAGTGCAAACAGAGAAGTCTTTATTTGTCATGTACACAACAGTTCCAGTGAAGCAGACATTTGCAATGCAATTCTCCTCCCAAACAATACTTGTAGTAGCATTGTTTGTATAACAGAAAAATACACAGTAAAAAACAAGAATCTAACAAATTAACCATTAAGGAAAAAATAGTGCAGAAGTCAATATAGGAATGAAATATTATATACAGTATTAATTCTGTGGTATATGAAAATATATAAGCTGCGTGTAGCTAATGCAGCTGGACTTTTCATGATACAGATGAATCAATATGTATAGAAATATAGGCTAAAAATGGAGCTAAAGTTTAGCCTAGAGCTTAACTCACTGACTCCGTGGCAACATGAAATAATGAATAATTGCAGTGACAAAATGCAGCAAATGTAGCCTTTTTTGTTGTTGTTTGTTCATTTTATATTATTGATACATTTTTTGACAGAATTAGGACTCATAATGTCCTACTAATGTAGTTCTAATACCTCTGGAACACTGATAATCTCCTCTATTTATTCATATACACATATTTGTGCTGTGCTGAAAGCCTTTGGGGCTTTGTAACATTCTCTTTTTATAAAAATGGTGCCAAACAAATAGTAATACTAACATGCCAGCTAGTGGAATTTCTTAATAAAGTACCCCAGGAGTGAGTCTTAACACCTGGAAACAAGTTGAAATAAGTATTTCATCACTCTCCGCACCCTTGTGTCAAAGTCAATGGGTTATTTAAATGGGGTTTTGGTTATATGTCTGAGATAAGGTCTGTGGTTAAGCACATTTTACTCTGTGTCATAAAATATGTTAGTAAATATCCTATGTGAGAACCTAAACATTTTTAAGCCTTTTTAAATGTGACTACTGAGTATCATTGTGCCAAACACAGCTTTCCATCCTCGCTGTGGTGTCAATGTCAAGTTATGTGACTGTGGTGAAGTTTGTTTAGCCTAATGTTAGCTAGTAACTTCTGGCGATTGCGTTTAGGGATCAAACATTATGTTCATTTGTGGAAATTATCTTGCTAAACAACACATGTAAGTATCATTAACATTTGTTTGCCACAAAGCTTATTTTCTGCAATAATCCACAACACACCCTGGAAAAATCCCATAGGCTTTTTGAACCAGCACGACGCTGACTTTTGCAGCCAACAGAAAAACGTCATCCCTGCAGCACTCTATAGCCCCACATACAGTGATGTAATGTAACAAAGTAATAATACTTTATTTCAGTACTTAACCAATTTTGGGGGTATCTTACTTTTAGAAAATATTTTTATATTTCTGTCAACTTTTACTTTTACTGCACTACACTTCCCCTGAGCATTTTAGTTACTACAAGCTAGGGAAGGAAAGAGGGGATAGACAGGTGTTTGAAGAAATGGAATGGAAGAGAAGAAATTTATTTAGCTCTTTAAATCCTTCAAGTTGTATAAAAAAACCCACAATTTTTAAGGTGGTGTATAAGCCCATTTTCATTAGGATCGTTAAATACTGCCACTTTCGCAGTGTTTTCGGCGTAAGAAGCCGACGCCAAAAGTCAACTTTTGCACCTGCACAATGCGCCGCTGGACAGTATCAGGTTGAAACGCTGCTGGTAACAACATAATATATGCGGGACACAAAGGCCCCTATAGGGTGGGAGGGAGGGGCGGAGGATGGATCCAACAAACCCCAGACTTTCATATTAAAGTCGTATGTTCACTTCTTGTCAGAATGTGACTTACCATTTGCCTAAACCTAACCATCCAGAACAGCATGTGCTTTTGTTGCATAAACATTACCATGTGCAGCGTAATCTCACCATGTGCTTGTACCCACATCACGGTAACAGCATCCTGGAACGTCAACTGCAGACGCAAAAATGGCAATATGTGATGACTTGTGTTGAGATGTTGAGTTTACATTTCACAAAGAAACAAACTTCATAACTCTTAAACTTCTGACCGCTTGCTTTTTTATAAGCAGCATTTACTTGTACTTTAAATACTTTCAAGTGCAAAAAATAAAATAATTAAAATAATTAAATGTAATTACTTTTGATACTTAAGTACCATAAACTACTTCAGGACTTTTTCTCATGACTAACTTCTTTTCTTGTAAGATATCTGTACTGAAAACTACCATATATGTTTTTTAAACAAAGTTTTAATAAATGAAGTTACAAGTTGTCCTCATTTCCGCTACATCTGGGCTTGAGTATAGCTGATGTTCTTCAGGTTCCTTTCACAAGTTGCTCAGGATAAATGTTGTACTGTTAGATGAAGGTGATGAAGTTTCATTGAGTGTGTAAAAACCATATCCAGGAGCGAGTGACTGCAAACACTGACCCCAAGTGATCACACATACACACACACACACACCACAGGCAACACCCTCTGCAGAGTGATGAACTGAAGCACGCAAACAGTCACAGATGTGCCACAATCTATCTCTGAAAAAAAGTCTGTCACAGTCCTCTGAGCACACACACTCTCTCTCTCTCTCTCACACACACACACACACACACACACACACACACACACACAGAGTGGACTCTCATAGTGCTGTTGCGTGACAGAGCCTGACATGTGTCAGCTCTCTCGCTAGAGTAGTTCACTCAGTGAAAAAAGTGTGTGTGTGTGTGTGTGTGTGTGTGTGTGTGTGTGTGTGTGTGTTTAAGGAGCAGTGAATAAAAGACCAGTTTGGCGTTGGTTATGCATCATGGATCCAGTGCTCCCTGGAGAGCAGGAGTCTTCTCTTCCTCACACTTTTCTACTGCATCTGTAACTCCTCCTCCTCCGTCTCTTTTCTGCTCTCCTCTCTTGTTTCTTAAACTCTCCCCTCTCCATCACCTCCTCCTTCTTCACCTCTGTTCCCTCTTTTTTATCTCTCCTCCTGACTTTTTTAGTCCCCCCTTCCTGTTCTGTTTTCCTTTCCTCATTTCTCCCTCAATTCTTTCTGTCTTCCTCTTCTCCCTCTCTTCACATCTCTCCTCATCTTTTCTTTTCCTTGTGTTTCCTTTCTTTCCTTTTTTCCTCTTCTCTCTGTTTTCCTCCTCTCCTTCCTTGTTATCCCTCTCTTTTCTTGACCCTCTTCTTTTTTACTTTTTCCTTGTCTCCTCTCCTTTCTTTTCATTTTTCTCTACTCTTTGCCTTTTCTTTCTTTTCTTTTCTCCTCCCCTCCCCTCTTTTTTTCAGTCCTTTCCTTTGCTCTCCGTACTCTATTCTTCTCTCCTGTCTCCTTTTCCTCTTTTCTCTTACCTTCCCGTTTTCTCTCCTCCCATGCTCTCTTCTGTCCTTCCATTTTCTCTTTCTCTCTTTTCCTTCATCCTTTCCTTGCCCATGATATCTTGTCCTCCTCTCTCATCTTTTCTCCTCCCTCCTCTCCATTTCCTCTCCTCCTCTCCTCTCTCCTCTTCTCTTCTTTTCTCTCCTCCCATGTCCTCTTCTTTCCCTCCTCCCCTCTTCTCTTTTCCTCCATCCTCTCCTCACTGCCTATACCTCCACCTCTTGTTTCCTCTCCTCCTCTCTCCATATTTCGTGATGGATGGTCCTCTGGGGCCCTGGTGGTCATGACAGCTCAGAGATTTCTCGTTGGCCCACAGGAGTGTTGGAGGAAGACAGGGACACGGGAACCTGCGTGTGTGTGTGTGTGTGTGTGTGTGTTTTGTTGGGGTAAAAAAAATCTTAAGAGCACTTGAGCACATGTGTTTTTCTTCTCTAGAGTTTTATCTCCAGCAGAGAGAGAGTGAGGTTGACATAACATGTGTGTGTGTGTGTGTGTGTGTGTGTGTGTGTGTGTGTGTTGGTGTGTGAAAAGCGGTCCACACACACACACACACATATACACACAGGGGGTGGGATTGCGTGCCCTCTCCATCTCCCTCTCACGCTACCGCTCCCTCTCGTCCTGCTCTCACTGTGTCAGGTGGAGGAACCAACGAGCGGAGGCATAGCTCTTGACATCGCTCTTTGCGTGACACAGGATGTAGATTGATCGGCTCGGCCTGCGTGCACAGCAGCATAAACAGCGAGTAAACAATGAGATGGGAGGACAGGTCGATGAATCCAAGCTCAACTTCCTCCTAGAAGCTCTCTCTTCTCTGCTTTTTTTCTCGTGAAACGGCAGTAGTCAAGACATTCCTGTGTGAAAACATCTCTGAGGTCAAACTGAAGTAGAAGGAATCCTCACTTCCTCAACCATAAATGAACAGAATCTGAATTGGCTGAAACGTCATGATTCTTGTGCTCATTATCTCATAATATTTTATGTGCTAATAGTAAGCATTTAAAGGTATAAATGTGTTATCTTAAGACTTTAACAGCACCATAATGTCTTTACACAAAGTCTTCTGTCCATGCTGATATATCGGTTGGGTTTTTGGCCGATCAGCCTGCACTTTAAGAAAAGGAATTCAATGGTCAAAGGTCAACGGTCCTACACTGAGCAGGAACATTGGTCTACTTTTGTGTATTGTTTTTATTTTACATGTTTTTGTTAAACAGAACAGTCACACAGTATGTAGAGACCAGCTACAATATAGGCTTGGTGTATTGATGGTCCCATGGCAGACTGTGCAGTATTTAGTAGTGCATTGTTTATTATTACATTCCGATCAGATAATTCTTGGCTGTTTGTGTTTTCTGTATTATAAAGTGTTGCAGTAATTCATTGGCTCAAAAACACAGTGGGAAATGCTTCAGAGAATAAAGCTGGTTTTCTTAATCTCCTTGAAAAAAATGCTGGCTGTCAGAAATGCTTCAGACCACTGGCCTACTTTCCTATCTGAGCCCAGCCACGTCAGTGTTTCAGTCTCAGACATGGACTGTTTAGTTTTAGTTTGATTTAGTTAATTGACACTGTTTTAAAAGATTTATCTAATACATCCGATTTTGTCATGACTTATTTCAATCGTTGTCCCTGATATTCTCACACTCCACGAACCCTTATTAAGAAGTAGACAGCATGTCTGTTAGAAAACATCTGCAATCCTGGAAAATTAGATCACAAAAGCAGGCAATCAATATTCTGTTTCTTTTCTTATGTGTTTTATTTGATTTTAAAGAAATAGACAGATGACAGTTAATTATAAAATTATGCCCACTTTCCTCTACCCATGCAAGCCTACCCTCCACAACCACCCTCTACCCCATGGTGTGAGTAATTAAAGAAAAAAAAGTATAATAAGAATTTATTTTAATTTTATAATAATAATACTAATTTAACATTTATGTATAATAAAAAGGAAGAAAAAAATCTTTGAAAAATGTTTTTTTTTTCAAAATGTTTTTGATTTGATTAACATTTTTATCTTAAGGAAGTGTGCCATATATTTTATTTCTGATGAGAGAGAAAAGGTAGCAAGTATCATAAAAGCCCAACACTTCATATTTTAAGACGTTGTTGCAAACATCAGTAAATTAAAAGGCAAACCATAAACGAGTGCAATAAGCTGTTGCGCTGTTGAGCTGTCTTGACTCTACCCCCTGCTTTAAACATTTACTGTCCTTTCTGTGTGTTTGCCAAATGCACACGAGGCGTTCACTGCCCACAGTGTCCTCTCTGGGGAATAGAGACTGAGTGGGAATTTTCCACTTTTACCACACCTTCTCTTCCTTTCTGTCTCTCTGTTTTACACACACAGATACCTCCTGCAGGTTTAATGCATTACACACACACGAACACACAATTACTTGAATTAATAAACCTGCCTCTCTGGTTGTGGACTTATGTTCTCTCGGAATCTCTCCCCTCTAATGCACTTTAACCTAAGCTCGGTTTCATAACGCCACCCTAAGCTCCCGCAGTGCTCCGCGTACCTCTGCTTTTACGTGCACTCTCATGCACTTTACATTACTAAAAGCATCGGCTAAATAGGATTCAGCATGTCTGGCGTGTTTTCTGCCCCTATAAGCTCTGCAGGCTTTCAGCTGTGTCAGCTGTCTGTGGGTGGGTGGATGTGTGTGTGTGTGTGTGTGTGTGTGTGTGTGTGTGTGTGTTTGTATAGATATGTTACATGCAGTATGTTATGAGTGCATGGTTGTGTGTGAGTAAACGGAGGGAGAGTTAGAGGCAGAGATCAGCGTGGGTCACTGGGAATGGCTTAGTGTTGCTGTATGGTTTCAGATGCAGCTCAGGGCTGCAGGGATGTCATGCTAAGCTGATTAAATGTTCACACTTGGGGTCAAGTCAAGCAGCCACTCAGTGTCCCCAACTGAACTGCAGCCAGCACTTAAAGCTTCCTGTGGTGTGAGTAGAGAGTGACAGAGGCCCGTGAGTCAGGGAAAGGGTATTTTATTCATTTATTTTTTATTATTTCTTTCATTAAATATTGTTTTTCTCCTTACGTTAGTCTTTCTAACTTTTATTTGCATTCACATATATATAGACTTAGGTGACAAATTAAAGTATTTCAATAATTAGTCCTTTGAAACCTGGAACACCATCATTTTCCTTGTGCTGTTTTCAGACGCCATTTGAACATTTGAACTCTGAGCAAATTGATGCAATTTCTTTAAAAACATTGGAATAAAGCAACTTGGTAATAAATGTTCCACAAATTGCAAAAAGCAATTTTTTTTTAAAGCAAGCAGAAAAACTTTTTTTTTTTAAAGCCAGGGAAAAAGAAAAAAGCAAGGGTAAAACTATATCTTTAAAAATCATAATTACATGTTTGAAATATGTGTTAATCGCTTTTTTGGGGGGGTCATTTGTGTTTTCTAACTTTTTTTATTATTTTTGTTAGATTTTTTATTTTTCAAATTGCAAGGTAATTTTCTTGTAATTTTTACGAATTTCTTGCAAATCTCAATTTCTTCTTTCCTTGCTCATTGTCCTATTCCCATATTTTCTACAGAAATCAAGCCAATTTGCTCAAGTTTCAAAGCAGCATTCTTGAAAGATATTACGGTATTTGATGAATGGTTGACTGCAGTGGAGGATATGACACTGTCCTATTTACCATCCTTCCCCAGCACTGATGAACACAAATACTCCAGAAAACAGCAAATTTATCACATTTCTCCATACTTTGATAAATTTCCTGTCTGTATGGAGAATGCCAGGAGCATCAAATGACACGTTTTTGTGCTTAAAGGTACCATTTCGGAGTTTTCACCATTAGTATCAATATGGAGCACTGTTTTAATGAGCCAGAGTCCCCCAACGTCCCCTTAGGTGAAAATACTTATAGGCCAACATTACGGTATTTGAGAGACTGTGACCGGTCATTAAGTGAGTGAGCTTACTGGAATCTTGTGAAGCTAGAAAGCCTAAGGCATCCATTGGTGCCAACTTTGTTGTCATAGCTTGTCAGGAAGGAGGCTAAATAATGCTCCAAAGTTAGACAAAATTTTGGCGAATGCCCTTTTAAAGGGTCCCTTAGACTATCACTTAAAGACATTCGTACAAAAATCAGTTCTATGGTAACCCGTCAGTCTGCCCTAAACTTGAAATGGCTTGTTTCAAGTAAATGTCTGTCCCTTCAGGGTGTTGTGAACACAATAGTTGAAGCAAATTAAGCCATGTCCCATTAATTATATGAGATCCTCCAATTTTGTCCAGTCACTACAACTGCAAATTTGAGTATTTGAAACAGTATAAATCTCATGTTATGCGTGCAGCATGTTGATTTGCTCGCCCCCTCTTCTTCTCTTTGCTTATCATGAAACTTCTGCTAAGGGACCAGAGCTAATAATTAGCATCACACAGCTTAAGTTACCCAATGCTTATAAACAGGTTTAGCGACAGAGTGGAGCAGTTTCAGTGTTTGCGTAAGATCAATGGCTCGATGTCGGATAGTAACTGCTGCTGCAGGTCTTTGGCCCAGATGGCAAAATATGACAAGTAGTGATGAGATCATGTTGTGCTGAAACAGCTGTTGCAATTCAATTCATTTCAGTTCAGTTCAATTAAATTCAAACAACTTAATTAATCCCGCCAGGGACAATTAGTTAAGATCAGCATGTCACGACTACAAATACATGCACAAAAACACACATAGCAGCATTCACAATATACAACCATGCAAGTGCACTAGGAGCATTGTGCATTCATATAATGCATAATATAACTGCAATACAAATCATACTGTATACAGGTGTATAGCAACTACAGGGAATTTAAAAGTCTGACTGCCAAAGGGATATAAGATTTGGAATAATGGTTGGTTTTGCAAGCAGGTAATGAATAATGTAGCCGTGATTGCAACAGAGAAAATTCACTTCCAAGGACATGACCCGGGGAGGCCAGGATACTTAGTGCCTTCTGTAGTATCCCGATCGGTGGCAGTCAGCTGTTTCTGGCCCTGAAACCATCACAAATAGATTGCAATTCAGTTAGAAACCCTGAATGCTCACAGTAATAAGCTCCAAATTCACAACAACATCACAACTATTTTTGCAAATTTCACTTAACCCTGCAATTTCATTGCAAAAAGATTTCCTAAAAATCAGTTAAGGCTTTTGGTTTTGGTGTGCCACCCCAAGATTTTCATTGATCCCATATGCCCACCTTTATGAAACATTTCTGGTTGTGCCACTGTTATGAACAAGTCCCCTTTTTATTATTTATATTCTGCATTTTCTACTGTGTATGATTAGCAACCCTTAACAACCAAAGAGTTTTAGTTGTATCAAAAAATGAACTTATAGTATTTCTAAGTTGTTGCTGAAGATAACCAAAACAAAAATCTGTTATCAGAATTGTTGATTTGATGTGGATTCATTAATCGATCAACTCTTGTGAGGCTGTCATCCCACACATCATGGCCGTGTTTAGACTCTTGACCCACTCGAGTGTGAAATAGAGCCCACTTCCATAACAAAGATGCGGGGTTTTAATGGCAGCCATCTGTAGCAAAGCAGATTACTGTGATGAAGCAGGAAGTGCGGTTTCTATACGTCTTAATTCTGTGGGTCAGTGGAGCTCGCTGCAGATCAGTAGATGAAAGTGCTGCTGGGTTTATTTCTAAGAGGGTGAAGTCGGGACATGAAGCATGGCTGTGAGAGAGCGAGCCTGTGCACAAGGGACGTACTTTACATGGAGAAAATCATGTGCATGTATGTGTGCCCGTCTGGAGTGGATGTGACCTAAAACACAAAATGTCCGGAGGCTACCTAGAAAGATTTGTGACAAATTTAGACTTAAAACACGTGATGTTTTAAGTGTAGTTTAACCAGTTTTTGCACTTTGATTTCCAAGCAAAAATTTTAAAAATTAAAACGAAACTTTATAGCGACAAACCTGCATTAAATTATGAATGGTGAAGATTTGAAATTAAGAAAAGTTGAGCAATTTTAACAAAATGAGTTTTACTATCTTAAACTGGCCTCCAGATTAGAAGTATGTAGAGTAAATCATTTGTCCACGCTGTCTAGAACAACACTATGGTTAACCCTTTGAAACCTAGAACGACATGACTTTTCTTTTGCTGCTTTCAGATGCCTTTCACAAGTATTTTAACCTTTGCACTCTGAGCAAATTGGGGCAATTTGTTTCATAAACATGGGTAAAAAGGCAATGAGCAACTTGATAAGAAATGTTCCACAAATTACAAGAAATAAGTAGATTTAGAGGATGATTTTAAGAAGGCTAGTGGAAAATACCAGGCTCAAAGGATGGCAATGTACAATAAAACTGTGATAAGATCACCAAGAGCTCTGAAATGTGGGTGATCCTCAGCCACTGCAGAAGGGTAGACCCAGACAGACCAGTTTTACATTAATGTGATGAATGCACAGTGCAGAACAATGCAGTAGTTGCTGCCATGCATGAAGGCAGTACGTGTGAGTGACGGGAGTTTAGAAGCAAGGCAGGCGAGCAGAGGAGCCTCAGCTTTTACAGGATTAAACTTTATTGATGGTTTTTCATCACAGCTCATCGATCCATTTTCTCATCTCCCCTTTCCGTCATAACCAGCAGATTGTGACTGGATGGGTCAGAGTGTGTGTATGTGTGCAGCATGTTTTGTACCATCTTAGCACAATGCTGCTAATGCACTGCAATATGTCCTTCCTTATAAGCACATATGTATAACTACCTCCAGTATTGTAAAGCTGGAAATGAGCCATACACACTGTTCACAAATGTAGTGTCTTGCAGGCAGAATCATTTTTTGGCTTTGACGGAAAATGACTCTTGTGGACAACTACATGTGTGATGTTCCCTGCAGCATTCTGCTGTCATTTAGATAGTTAAAAGTGCACATTTTTACACATTTGGTTATATGTGGTGATTTGTGAACAAACCAGAAAGAAACAGATGAGAGAATCTGATCAAACTCCACCAATCTTGGCTATTAGTCTGAGCTTACATCTGATCTGTCCTCTATAGTTAGCACCTATATGAGTGTATGGTCTATGTCAGTGGTCCCCAACCCCCAGGCCGCGGACCGGTACCGGCCCGTGGATCAATTGGTACCGGGCCGCACAAGAAATAATTAGTTATTTCCGTTTTATTTATTATCTGAGTCTGAACGCTCTTTTATTTTGAAAAATCTTTTTCGGTGAAGATTTTAAAGAAGGTGGTAAAATTGTCAAGCGTTGACCGGTCCACAGTTACAAAAAGGCTGGGGACCACTGGTCTATGTGATTAAAGCATACTTGAAATTTATTCAAATGGGATAAGTTTATGTTTGTGAAATAAATTGTATGAATGCCCCCTACATCATTTTACAGAGGCATTGTGTTTTTGGGTTGTCTGTCCGCCCATCTCATTCTTGTGAACATGATACCTCAAGAACGCTGTCAGGAAATTTCTTTAAATTTAGCAAAAAAAATCCACTTCGACTCAAAGATGAACGAATTAGTGGTCATCGTTGAAAGGTCAAGGTCCTGTAAAATTGCATCCGTTTTGTTCTTGTAAATCAGGTTTCTTAAGACACCTTGAGGGATTTTTTTTCAAATTTAGGACAAACATTTACTTGTTTTTGGTGGTCAAAGGTCAAGGTCACTGTGCCCTTGCAACTGTCTTATTCTTGTGAACAAGATGTCTCAAGAATGCCTTGAGGGAATTTCTTCAGATTTAACACCAGTGTCCACTTAGACTTAATGTTGAACTGATTGGAATTTGGTGTTAAAAGGTGAAGGTCACTGTGACCTTGTGTCGACCATGGGTTTTTGTTGTCTAAGCATTACCACGTGCAGCATAATCCCATCATGTGCTTGTGTTGACATCACAGTAGCGAAATCCCAGAATGTGAATAGCAGATGCAGAGGGATACCTGTAGTGTAATATGTAGACGTAGAAGTCCACTGCAAAGTGACAATTTGTGATGACTTTGGATGGAAGCATGTTGGGTAGATCCATGTGTCTTCAGATGGACACAATGTCAGACTGAACAGTGAAGTGACAGTGATCTGACAGTGTCAGATTATTCGTCTTTCCTCCCTGTCTTCAAACTTTCCTTTTGACCCTATTTCCATCTTGCTTTTTCTTCTCTTTTTTTCAAGTTAACATCTTAAAATTTAAGTCTGTTGTCTTTCTTTGTATCCACACGAACAAACAGTCTGATCACGATCTCAGACAGTTTTGTTTGGACTCATTTAATTTTTTGTCCTTTTTTACATATAATTTGTTGTGTATGTGCGCGTGCAGGACGAGACAGAGGTAATGACTCTCTCTAATAGGGCTTAGTTCAGCTGTCCGCATAATGCCGTCTGGCCTTTGTTTAATCTGAGCTCTGTTGTCTGACTCACCATACTCGCCCCCCACCCCCCCACACCCCGGTTAACAAGGGGTTAACCTTCAAAGGGGGGGGGGGCATCATGAGAATAGAGAGACAAGGAAAGGGTCGTGGCAGTCATTCAGACAGACAGATAGCATCACGCTGGAGATGAGTGATCTGGATGAAGAGGCTGCACTTAATGACCGTTCAGCAGTGACCCTGAGCGGAGGTAATGATGCTCCGATACGGGCGCGGCAAATTAGCTGTGGAGGGAAGGAAGGAAGGACAGAGAGAACAGGAGGAGGAGTAAAAAGAAAAAGAGAGATGGAGAAACTAATAGACATAAGATAAATGAACAGTGTGTATACAGACGAGTGTGACAATGACGCTGACCTTTGACCCTGCAGAAGTAATGATGCTGATAGTTGGGCCTCAGCTACAAATTAGGAGAAATTAAAGGACAGGGAAGGGAGGTGAGAAGGAAAGGAAAGAAGAGGATATGAAGAGAAGGACAATAAAATAAAAGAAACAGAGGAGAGAAAATGAGGTAGAAGGAAAGAAATAGAGCTGAAGAGACGCGTCATCGTAATCGATTACGTGAATACGTTGATTTACGTAACGTGCGTCAACGCGTTGACAGGCTGTGCAGGAGCTTGAATAACTTCATAAATGAGTAGAATATGTGTTATATATATGAAAATACAGCACTCATATCAGCAGGCAGCTATGCCTTAAGGCCCAGTTAAGGCTGGACTATTTTGATGCAGAAAGAACGTACTAGCTATAATTATTTCTGTTAGAGAAAAGTTATAGAGTTATTCAAAATGCACTAATTTTAGATGTTTTGTTGGACTGCTAGATTTGAGGTTTGTTACTGTAACAAAGAGTAACTGATTTGTTAAGTGGCTTGAATTTTACATTGCTTTTATTTATTTTGCTGTTGGATTGCTAAATGTAGATTGCACTACATTCCTTTTACTTGAGTGGAACAAGCTCTTGCATTAATTTTATTTTGGAGAGACTTTATATCGGTATATATATTTATATATGTGATATATTATATCACACAGATTACCAGTGAAAACTGGGCTATTTTTGTTGGGGAATAGTGCCCTGCAGTGTATGACAAGTTTTAAAATGTTATTTTTGGATAATACGTTGTTATATTAATCGAGTAATAAAAAATAATAGTTAGATCAATAAAAAAAAATCAATAGAATAATCGATTAATTGAAAAAAATGATAGATTAATCGATAAAAAAATAATCGTTAGGTGCAGCCCTAGAAAGGAATGAAAAGGTTAGGTTAGGAGACAGAGGAAGGAAATGAAGAAAGGAGAGAATATTTGACAAGGAATGAAGGAAAGGGAAGGGGTGGAAACAAAATATAGGAAAGGAGATGAGCAAAGGGGACAGGAAATGAGAGGATAGGAAAGACAAAGAATTTTACTTCTGTTTACTCTCACACTCAGTGCAGACTAACTTTTGAATGATGTGTGACCTCTTCTAGGATGGAGATGGTCGGTATTTTGTAGCAGTACATCATTAGCTGCATTTACACTGCCTATTCAAGGCGCAAATATCACGCCGGTATGCCACCTCACTGTTCTGTATAAGGGTTGACAGAGTGGTCTTACCTCTGAGCTGGGACCAGAGGTACTAACGGCGCCAAAATGAGGTCTATATAAAACTTTAAGCTGGAGAGATGGGACCACGGACAGCACAACTGTGACGTTTTGATGTGTAAAAAGCAGCTGTTAGCGTAGTGGCTAAATCAAAGAAGAAGATCGCTGGCTGTAGATCTCCACAAACTGGGAAAACAATAAGATTCACAAGCTCCTTACCCCCCAAGCAGAGGACGACATCAGCTCTCATATAACAAAGAGGGAAAATGATTGTGATTGAGATGTTATGCCTTTGTTATTGTTTAGAAAGTGCTGCTGACACATTTATTATTTGTACACTGGAGGCAGACACTCGTGTGTTAAACTTCACTCCCGTCATGCCTCTTTTGATTGCTGATTGCTGCAATTCAGAGTATAATCATACACTGGAGCAGAATGAGGCCAGTGAAAATGTTGAAGTGATTATTTCTTTTTTACTTCTATACACTCTGTGTCTCAGTGCAGACTAAATTTTGAACGGTGTTTGAGCTCTGCTAAAATGGAGATGGACAGTTTTTTGTGCCAGCATGTTATTGTATCACACCTGCAAGGCGCTAAAATTAGCCTGCCCCCCTCAGTGCCATATTTCCATTACTGCAGTAGTCAATAAACAGGAGTGAATGCTGATTGTAACCTTTTCTAATTAATCCCAAAAGCCAGATGTTTGTGGATGTTAGAGTGACTGAAAAGAAATGACGTTTTTTCCTTTTACAAGACTTGTATTCTAAGGAAATCTTTGAAACCATTAGAAAACATTAAAGCCACATGCATACACAACTGTGGACGGCTGGTGACTCAAAAGCACAGTATTGGTGCTGAATGCAGCTGTGGTGTAATTGAGACATTGATTTGTCTCCTGTGCTGCTTATAATTTTTCGGAAACACAATGAACACCTCATGTGCCAAACACACACACACACGAGCATCATCATTAGGATGTGGCCTTCACCGTCTAGTTGGGGACTATGGGCCACCATGATTGAGATAAGGCTCCATCAATCTAACAACCCCCCAGCCCAGGTCTTCCTCGCTCCCTCTCCACACTCACAAGATTCATGTCTTCCAGACCAGATGGCTCCCCTGTGGCTCACACGCCGCTAGTTAGCACTGTGGCTAATCCTACAGATGAGGCCTCCTGGTGTTGCTTCCTTTACAGAGGTTACAGTTCAACCTCATCATCATGGCAAACACACTCATTTCTGTCTATTTTCTTTCATATCACCCCCTCGTCTTTTTATCTCATGCCTAAGCTAGTTTTAAGTTAGCATGGTAGCAGAGGTTAGAGGTCAACACCACAAACCAAGGATGCCTCACTAAAACTGAAATATATGCTCGTTCATTATGTTCACCTTTTCTTTTTTCTTTTATGCCAAAGCAAACTTAAAAAAGGCTGATTCTCAGGCGTGTTCTGCAGTGAAGGAGCACCCTTCTCTGTGATTTCTAAGCTGAGTTGTGGTCGTTAATTCCTGATGGTCTTAGAGATAATGATATCCTCAGAGTTATGACTCATGATATGAGTTATGACTCAGAGGAGTATGTAAATTGCAGCAATCAGGCACAAAGAGTCTTTAAAGTACTCTGTCGGTAAAAAAAAATGACTAACTTCCTGTTTATTCAGACTTTATTTTCTTCTTATTTAATTGTGTTTTTGATGTTCTTGCGCACAGTGCACAGGTGAGGTTGGGACTTTATAAAAAGCTGGCGACCAGGTGCCAGATCCTAAGCAGCCAAGAGAAAGATTAAAAAACTGCAGACACAAAAAGCACAAATATAGCAGGGCGTGAGGGGAGTGTGTCTGGGGTGACAGCCAGTAAGTTTACATGCACAGTTAAGTTTAGCTATGGTTTTAGCTCAGTTAGGTCATTTCATTGGACTACTGTTCTTGTCCCTGTATACAAGCACCAGGAGAGAAACTGTTCATTCAATCCTAATGTGTGTGTGTGTGTGTGTGTGTGTGTGTGTGTGTGTGTGTGTGTGTGTGTACAAAGACACTTCCTAAAGTTGGAAAGCCCAGAAATCTTTTTTTTTTTTTTTAAAGATTATTTTTTTGGCTTTTTGCCTTTATTTGAGACAGGACAGATATAGCGTGTAAGGGGGAGAGAGAGTGGGGATGACAAGCAGCAAAGGGCCAAGGCCGAAATCAAACCCACGGCCGCTGCAGCGAGGACACAGCCTCTGTACATAGGGCGCCCTGAAAACACAGAAATCTTAAGTCTACAAAAAATATATGATGCTACCAGGGCAAACACATTTAACAGGTAAAAAAACAAAACAAGACACTAACAAAAAATCAACAGCTGTTAGACACAGTATAAAACAGAGGCTCTATTTTTGGAGCAAATGGAACCCCATACAACATTACCCTCTTTTTCTGTTCTCTGCCTGCCTTCTCCTCTCCTCTCCTCTCTCCCATTAAGTAAGCCTCATGCTGTGCTCGGATGTTGTTGCGTGACGGGTCGCCTTAAACCTCTCAAGGACAAAATCATGTTTTGGGGGATGAGGTGGTGACAGAGGTGAAGCATTTGTGTTTGCGTGTGTGTGTTGTTGAAAAAGATAAAATGACTACATTACAGTCATTGCGATGTCCTTTATTACTAAGTACTGTATGTGTCATCCTCCAGCATTCCTCAATAATGAAGAACCTGCTTTTTATTTTACTGCTGCTGCAGGTATTTAGAGAATCTGTTTTTGGTTAAGTGGCCAATCAAATTTTAGCGTTCAGTTTCACAATGTCAACAGTGAGCTGTGTTGAATTAATGGATTTTAAGGGAGAGTCATAGAGTTTGCTGCTTCTGGGAAATCATTTGTCTTGTGCAACCCAGTAGCCAGAAAAAAAATGTTTAATTGTACATTTCTGCTACATATGCACACTATTACGTTCAAACTTTAGGTTTCAACAACTCTGTTGTCAGGTGTGGTTTGGTTTAGGCACAAAAACGCTTCACAGTGATTAGGAAAAGATGATGTTTTGGATTGAAAAATATACAGTTTGGGGGGCACAGTCTCCGCTGTAAAACCACTGATGCCTCGATTAAAAATAACTGCTTTTGATGACATTATCCCAGCCGGAAAAACAGCGACGTCAAAACAACAACTTTTCATGCCGCTATCCCATGCATGATGAGCAGCAGTGCCTTGGTTTTACCTGACGCTGAGGGACAGCGTCAGGTAAAACCAGACACCCATTTGGTCAGTGCCTTCTGACCCTCTGCAAGCGTACATTAACAACGCCACTGGTTCTGTCCAAGTGAGTTTTCATCAGACACCATTCAGCTGCATTCCAGTTGGACGCTTGAGGTGGCTTTTGGCGTCAAACTTGTATGCTGAAAGCACTGACAGAACGGCGCTGTTCGATGAGTTCGGAGTGAGAATGGGCTGAAACTAACAATATAGTTGATGATATATACGTATATGATATGTGTGAAATAATTCCTTCACTTATTCATGTTTAACTTTGTGAAAAAAATTTTTCGGAAGATTATTCTTCTG
Organism: Plectropomus leopardus; assembly: GCF_026936395.1. Classification (NCBI taxonomy): domain Eukaryota; kingdom Metazoa; phylum Chordata; class Actinopteri; order Perciformes; family Serranidae; genus Plectropomus; species Plectropomus leopardus. The sequence goes on from NC_142180.1 coordinate 5,266,010, forward strand.
AAAGAAAATTGATTTCATCCCAGCTCTGCTGTGCATTGGTTTCCACCACTTACCAGCTCATTATGAAAAGACCTGTGATCTTTTGGATCGGTCCAGCATCCTCTAAACTCTGCATTATTTACACTAAAATGGTGCTTTTGACCCTTTGAGTTGGTATTGAGCAGCTTGCCTGCAGACAATAGAAAAACCCTGAACCTCCTCCACCTCAGCCTCAGTCTGTGCCTCCCTCCATCCTTTCTCTTCCTCTAATAGGATTTCCATCCACTAGATCTTTTATCATGACCCCCATGCATGTTAAGGAGGGAGAGATGAGCTGAGGTGTATTGATGCAGGGAGGTGATAGGGAATCAATAGGCCTATGAAATGGACAATCAGGCAGTGGGGCGGCCGGCTATAAGCCCCAACTGGCTGCTGGGGGTCCTGAGGGGGAATATTAACTCTGTCAGTGTGTCCGTCTGTCTCACTGAAGAGGCTCTAATTAAAATGTACAGCCTGTCTCCTTCTCCTTATGTATGTCTTCTGATTAAAATGTAAACGTGTCCATGAGCTGAGGTCACTTCACACCAAGCGGCAAGTTAGTCAGAGAGGCCATGCAGGAAAAATTCACCCCGAGAGAAAATTTATAGAAAAAAATGCATAATTAGAAGAGTAGTAGAGCATAGAATACTGTATCAAACAGATTTTTTATTTAATACATCATTTAACTAGTTGGGATAATGTGATCTGTTTAAAGACAGAATGAGAAGGGAGTTTTATATTGAAAAGGTAAATTATAATTATGAAAATCTTATTTAAGAAAAAAATGAAAAGGGGAAAAAAACTTTCATAGAGCTACACTTCATCATCTAACCATATAACATCTTTTTTCATCCCAGGTTTTTTCAGTTTGTGATGATAAATATTTAATATTTATGCCACATAATGGGGGACTGCTGTTGATCTGACAACTAAAAATGAAATAAAAGTCATCAGACATAAATAAAGCACTAAGGCATGGAACTTTTTAAAAAGTGGCAGAAGGCCAGGGGCCAGCTGCAGCAGGATTTTAGGACATTTCTCTGACTTTTGGATGTTTCTAAGATTGTAAGACATTTCTATGATTTTTGGATGTTTGTAGGATTTTAGATCATTTCTAGGATTTTAGGACATTGGGGGCTAGGCTGGGACTTCTTTCACATGGTGTGGGGGATCCTCCACTTGAGAAACCAGCTCTGTTTTTAAGCTGTTTTATGCTCTTTTGCACATTTCTAGGACTTTATTAAGTTTCTAGGATTGTAGGCCATTTCTTGGATTTTAGGACATTTCTTGGAGTTTAGGACATTTCTAGGATTTTAGGACATTTCTTGGATTTTAGGACATTATGGGCTTAGCTGGGACCTCCATCAATCCTTCACTGGCACTTTGATAAACAAGCTCTATTTTGATGCTGTTGTATGCACTCCAGTATCTTATGTATAATAAAAGTACAAAAACAATTCCCAGTGTGAATCACTTTATTACTATTGCGAATTAGAAAATGTTTGGGCAGCCTCCCAGCACCCTATCAGGGGCCAGATTTGGTTTGCGGGCTGTAAGTTGAGTATCACTGCTGTGCACTCATGTACATGTGACGCATAAAGGACTCTGTATGTACATGTTTGTAACTCACACTCACCATACAAAATTCTCTGTGCCCACACGTGTGTGTTATGTTTGCAGTGTGTGTGTGTGTGTGTGTGTGTGTGTGTGTGTGTGTGTGTGTGTGTGTGTGTGTGCGTGTGTGTGTGTATATATATGCACAGTTTGCACATGTGTGCACATCTGCTGACTCAGTTGCTTTTACTCTCTGATTTAAAGAAAAAAAAAGGTCTACCTTGGGTGCACTTCATTTTCCTGTCTGCGCAGCTTGTCCTCTTCTTTGTAATTATTTAGATCACAACACACACACACACACACACACACACTCACACACAAATAATTGAGTCCACACAATACTGCATTACTACATCCATATATCTTAGAGTTCTGCAGTGAGACATTTTATGAGGCTCTATGATGGTAAATCCGACAATTTGAAGTGGTGGTTACCTCAAAGATAACAAATTACTGCAGCATTATCTCATCCAGAAAACTGATATAACACTATGCAATGTCATACTCCTCTCACCTCTTCTCTCTGCTACAGAAATTGATGTTTTACGTCATATGCAATTCTATTATTTTTTGCTTTTTCTCAAGACATTTCTTATCCTTTTTCTTCTTTGGCCCTTAAAATCTACATAATGTTTTTTCTACATTGTACACTATGTATTGCTTGTCTCTCCTTCTAACCCTTCATCACCTCATGGACAAATATAAATGATTCTAGACTGAGTCCTCTATGGTCTGGATTTGTCCCTGTGTGTTCAGAATCTCCTCCCTCCTCCTGGTTCCTGCCTCTGCTCTCCCCTGCAGAGCCCTTTCTTTCACATTCCTCCTTTTTCTCGTCATTTCCCCTCCGTGCTCCAAAATCAAAATTGCTTTTGTTATTGAGGGCGGGATTGTGTAACTCTAATCTGTGTAATCAAATTGCGACGCTCAACACTGCAGCCCACAGAGTGCTCTTAAGTGTGTTTGCTCGCATGCAGAGTAAAGTGTCCAGATTTGCATTATTGACCTGATGTCTCAGGGTGGGAGAGAGAGGGAGACAGAGAGACAGACAAATATGGGTGAAACTACAGATGCTGTTACTGTCAAAATGGGTCTGTCCATCAGAGATTGTCTGCACATGGTTTTCAAACTGTAGGATTCTGAGCACTGACAGTGTTACCAAAGGGTGGGTCGGTGAAAACTGACGTATAACTGCAGTACAGAGCAGCAGCAATTAGCTAGCCAGTGCAGGGACTCACATGCAGTAACATGCATGCACAGCCCAAATGTCCACCGTGACAAAGAACAAAGAGGCTTGGATTACAACACACATGCAGGGAGTATGATGTGATATTTCATTCACTATATCTTTACAAAGCAAATAGCCATCTGCCGCTATATAATGCTTAAAATACCATATAGAGCTCCTTTAATTTGAAAAAAACTTTTTTCTATCCATTTTGGACTTCCGTCTAAGGCCGATGGGCTGCTTCTTAACACGTCAGGGCTATGGAGTTACAACTTTGACATGGCAAGAATTGCGACTGGTCAGTTTATGCTGCATGTTTTTCTCCTTCCAATTCAAAGCAAGTTCAAGAGAGACAGAGTCCAACACACATCTTGCAAAGCCACTACAAACCCTCTGTTCACTGCGATAGACACAAGTGAATGAAAGAAGGGAAACACACCAACTGAGGTAGCTGATGATTTTACTACCTGTTATTGCCCCAAGCAGAACTTGCTTTGCACAATAGAGCATGAGTGAATAAAAAGAGTGTGAGGACAATTTCAGTGTAGATTATGATACATGCAAGACATCTTTCTAAGATGGAAGATTAAGCTTTTAAAGCATCATCAAATACTGATTACACAGCGATTAAATAGTGATAATCTGGGCTTGTTGGTGTGCACATTGAATTCCCTAAAAAAGCCACTGTGAAAACACATTTCATATGTGATTAATAACTTAAGCTGAAGCAAAGACAAACTGATAACATGGAGAAATCCCTGAAGTCTGGATATTAGGATATCTAGTCGCATTGAGAGTGTGTTCCATAATGTGTGTGTTTTGACACATTTACGATATACAGTATATATATATATTTATACAGTAGTAGACAGTTGTGGGAGTCCACAGCTCACCTTAGGTCTACCTCTGAACCCCTTGCTGTCTCTCTCTCTCTCTCTCCAACATATATTTTGCACATGTGGACTTGATTTGTGCCCAGGCAGATCAGAGGCTCCCACATCGGATTGTCAGGGTCCACCAGGGGGCTTTTTATCCATAAATCATCGTCCCATAAGTATTTCACATAAGAATATTGCTTCAGGGGGAGATCTGAATGCAATGACTCTTCTTGGTCTTCAGTCAAACTGAAGATAGTTTCATTTGATTTGATCAGTGACCCTTGAGCCAGTCTTTGTACTCAAATATATTGGACATTTATATATACATTTTTGACAAAACCTTTTAAAAAAAAGTCCACTTGATGCACAAGTTAAAATTCTTGATGGATGTGGCCTGAGATCTTTTCTCTCTCTTGATCCAGCACATGATGAACTTTCCGCACCATTCCTCTAACATCTCCCCAGCTGATCGCCCGAGGCCTGGAAATCTTTACAACCCTGTCAGCTTGTGCCTACTCATCACAAGTGTCTAGTGCAAATTTGTTTTCATTTGCCAAAATTCAGGAATGGGAACTGAAAGAGACAGAGAGATATTACAGACACATGGCCTCATGAGTACAGCGTCAAATTCCTGATATCTTGGAATGAGGAGCTTTTGTCCTTTATGTCCACAGTGATGGTACATGAATCTGTGTTTGTTTTTGCATTCTGTGTCAATTGGTCATTTCTAATTTGGGTGTCAGACCCCCCACCCAGAGGTTTCGCAAGATAAATCAAAGGTGTCGGGAGTAGTGAGGAAGAGAGCAGGAAAGAAATAACATATTGTGGCTACACAGAATCTTTTTGCTGACTTATTTCTTCTGAGATTTCGCAGAGTTTCGCTCAACAGGACTCTACAAAAACAGTTGTAGTGCTGATGCAGAGGACAGATTTCCAAAAAACACTGTTTACAACTACAATTACAGATCAGAATTTTTCCCTGAATGTGAAAGGTATACTATGCAGGTCTTTCCTATAAAGCATTAAAGGCCTATAGACAAAAGTAACACTTATGACACACGGGAAGTATGTGGCAGTGTATATATCTGTGGAGGCTCTGCCGTCTTCATATATTTTATTATTTACTGTTTATTTTGCTGTGTCCAGACATTCCTGGGCACAGCTGCAGGAGAGGCAGTGACCAGGTGCCAGACCAGAAGTAGCACTCATCCAAGAGGTAGCTTGGACACAGCGCAGAAAAATCACTATAGAGATTGTAATACCCCATGGATGATGTTTTTCTGTAGGCCGAACAGGAAGTTAGCTTCACCCTCGTCAAAAAGCCTATGGGATTTTTCTATTGGATTTCAGATTATTGCAGAAAATAAGCTCTGTGGTGAACAAACGTTTATATAACTTACACATTTCGTTCAGCAAGATAATCTTCACAAATGAACACCACCTTTGTGATTTATAAAAAGAAAATGAAAACACCAGAAGTAGAACACTAATCCTCGGGTATAAACGAACTACACTATGGTCGCGTCACAACTTCTACAAAGCTGTAAAGTCGTGTTTGCCGCAGCTCAGTGCGATGACATTCTGCATTTTCATTTAACCATGTGTTAGCAACCGCCTTTTTGGAGACACATAAATGTTAAAAGTTCACAGTAGGAAATTTACTAACTTATTTTATGTTGGAGAATAAAATGTGAATGTTTCTTAAGCTTGTGTTAAACACAGACCTTATTTCAGGCTTTCTAACCAAAAACCCTTTCAAAAGACCCATTGATTTTTGAGGCAAGTGAAACAGAGGTGCTGAAATGCTAAGTCATTTCTGGATTCTATGACTCATTCATGGGGTTCTCTATAGGGTAAGCCATTACTTTTTCTGGCAAACTGTTTACAAACAGTGACAGCAAATGCCTGCACAGTATACCTGTAAATGTTGTCCTAGCCAAGCTGTCTTATACCTATTTTCCACCAAATTTGTGCGTGCATGTGGGTTTTCTTTGTTTAGTTTTGGTAAACCTGAAAAAAAATAAGCTATAGACTGCTTTCCCATTGCCAGTAGGTCAGAGCTATGTACACAGCCCTACAGCAGACAAGCATGTTTTTGTGTGGGTTGTTTTGGTGTGTCCGTTTAACGTCACAAACATAGTAGAAAGCAGCATGGACAGAGGTCTGTAAAAACTTGTCTGTGGTTACTTCTCTTTATATATCTCTCACTTATTCAGTCTCTTTTCAAACTTGTTGCAGACTGATCTGAACTGATGTTTCAGCCTTGCTTAGGTGGAGAGGGACAGTAATTAATGGTGCATCATTGCATCTCACCGATAAGGAGCTGAAATCATAGTGCGTTCACCCTAGTCTAATGCTTCCATCAATTGCCGATTGTACACATTCTGATTGTATTCAAAAGCCAGATGTTAGGGTGTGTTTGTGAGTATTTTGTGCAATGGTAATGAGGCTTTACAAGAAATTTTCAATTGTATAAAATTAGCAAGATTTTGATCAAATTGTGGTATTGTATAAATCTGAGAATAAGCTTTCAATTCTCTTTGGTCAGCACCATAAAATATTGATACTCAGGCCTTTTTTCTAAATGACTTTAAATATATGAATGTTATCCACCAGGTGGGTGTGCATGTCAGTTTCTGTAGCAGATGTCACATTTATTAGACTCTGTGGGTTGACTGTTGGCTTCACACCTGCCACAGACTGGCCTTAATTGTGAGCAGGCTTTACTGTCTTATGTCTAAGAACACGAGCAGTCTGGAACACTGAGGTCAGAACACTAATTGAAAATGCCAAATGCTGATCCTTCAATTACTTTGAACATGGACTCTGTCTGTCTGCCTGCCCTGCACCCCAACCTTAACCCCCACCACCACCACCTCAAGCCTCCATATGTGATCTCCAGACCTCTCTGTCTCACTGTCCAGCCCATTGTTAGCAGTGGCACTCGCTCCCCCAGCACCCCCACCCCCCCACCCCCACAGAGACCCGAGGAGGCTTCCCATGGATGACGAGGGCACAAGGTCAAGACACGGGTGGACATAAATCTGTGGCTTGCCATCCATCCCCCGACCCCCCCACCACCACCATCCGCTCTCCTCCGCCTCCATATCTACAATACACACACACACATGGGTCCAGCTAACAATAGGTCCTCTCCATCTGCGTGTAAATAATGATGATATTGTGGTGGTGAATGGTGTCCTGTGTCCAGGCGATAAGCCCAATATAGTTATAGCAATATGGGGGGGTTAAGGGAAAAGGGGGCATTATCCTTTATCTGTGCCATGGCTTACCCACTCTGTGTGTGTGTGAGTGTTTGTGTCACACTCTTAATTATTAATGCCTGAGCTCTCACCATTTTTCTCTATTCATGTCCTCTTAGCCAATTCGCCAGTCCCCCTCCCAAACACACACTCTCACCGTCCAGTCCCTCCCCTCACCCGGCCGCCCGGCAGACGACTCACCTCGTACCCCATATTATTGCTTTTGTTCTCTCTCCTCTCTTGCCTGGTGTTGTGTACATTCTGAAATTTCCATTGTTCTCTAATATCCCCTCTTCTTCATTCCTTCCTCATCATTAATTATCCCCACAGCACCACAATGGGCCGTTTAGCTTCATTTGCATGTTGCTTTTTACGCTGTTGACAACTAATTAGCCAGTGATGATAAAATCAGAGATGGGACAGAAAGGAAAGGCTGTGACTGGGTATAACATGAAGGGAGGAGTCGACTGGACAGGCCTCATCAAATTAGTGTCACATCTGAGAAATTGTGTTCAAGCGAACTTATCTGATGTTTGCCAGGTTTCCTTATTGACCTTCCTGAAGGTGTTTGGGAGTTGCGTTAGCGCTTCCAAAAATAGAACTTCGAGGGATCGTGGTACAGTAAATGCCTCAGTGTGTACATTAAGTCAAGTTATTGTGTTGGTCTAAATAAAACTGGACTTTTAAAACATGTAAAAATGTTAGTCTGACTGAAATTGAACTAAGTCAAATCTCTTGAAGTCGGACTAGCACACCTGTGGCTGGGGTTTTTACTCATGTATACGCCTCAGTTGGACTTTATCAAACCTGGGTATTCTGCACATGCTCCAAAGTCCTTGCACTGGGCTTTGACTCAAAAGTCGAATAGCATAAATTCCTAGAAGAAAGCCAGAAAAAACAAAAAAAGAGGAAGAAGGGAAGGGAAACAAAACAAGACGACAGTACCAAGTAAAGTACTTACAAAATGAACAGCACTGAAAAGTTATTCATGCTGTAACCATTTAATATGCAGCCTGTTTGTTGCTTTCTAACTTTTTTGGTACATGATGCAATAGGTCAACCAGAAGAGGGTCCAATAGCAGCTAGCTGAAAAAAGGCATATCGCCACCTACCATGGAGAGGTCAGACATACTTCATCAATAAATTGATTCTCCCCTGGAGCCTGTATACAGGGACAAGGACAGTAGTCCACTTAAATGCCTAATTGAACTATAAATGTAGCTCCACTTAACTGTGCATGTACATGCAATGAGTGTCACATCATAGGAATTGTGTTCAAGCTAACTTATCTGAAATAAATGATGTAGTTTCCACTTTGCCAGTTTTCCTCATTCACCTTTCTGAAGGTATTATGGAGTCGCCTTGGCACTTCCAAAAATAGAACTTTGAAGGATTTTGGCAAAGTAAATGCCTCAGCATTCTTTGAATAAATGTGGTTGTATGACCTGTGATCCAACCATGTCTAAAGGCAAAATGGTTTCTTTCTGTTCTTAATCCTCACCTTCAAAGGCAGGGTGAAAAGCCTTCTGTCACATTTTCTCCTGGCTGCTTACGCTCTCGAGTTTGCTGTCTTTTGTGTGGCTTTGTCGTCTTGACATAATGCATAGTACAAATGGGGCGACTTTCTGACTGTCTCTTCTCGAAGCCATTCATGGTGTAACTCTTGGTAGTTTACATGAAAAGTAACTAAAGTAGCTTGCCTGCTTTGACACCTTGTGGAAGTTGGATAGGGTGTTTCAAAGGTCATTTTACTTTTCAACAAGCACTTCCTTTGAAGCATACTAAGGTCTTAACACCCCTGTTACAAGATCCACTCATACATTTTACACATTAAAAGAAGCCAACAACAGAAAGAAAATCAATGAGGGTTTGGTTAGCCATCTTCTTGTTACTTGTGTGATGACAAGAAAAAATTTATTTACAGCTTTTTAATATATTTCAAAGGTGCCCCAGGGATGATGTTTTTCTTTAGGCCAACCTGGAAGCTGATGTTGCCCAGGTTCCCTCATCAAAAAACCAATGGGATTCTTCCATTGGGTTTTGGATCATTGCAGAAAATAAGCTCTGTGTTAAACAAAAGTTAGTGTTGCTTACTTTTGTTTTGTTCAGCAAGATAATCTTCATGAGTGAACGCCACTCTATTTTTGAAGTCTAAATGCTATTGACAGAAGTTAAAAGCTAGGCTATGGACTACACTACGGTCATGTCGCCACCACTGTGAGGTTGCAAATCTGTGTATACCATTTAGCCACTTGTTAGTAACTACCTTTTTTAAGATACATAAAACTTCAAAGTTCACAGTGTGATATTTACTGACATATTTTATGTCATAGAACAAAATGCGAGTCTTGTGTGTTAACCACAAACCTTATTTCAGGCATATAACCAAAAGCTTAATTTAAAAAAAAAACACTGACTTTATGATGAGGGAACTGAATGCTGAAAGCCTCAGTATTCCTTGAACAAAGTTCTTCTTATTTGAATTGTTGAGAGCTGTGTCTAGGCTGTTTTCATGCACTGTTCATACTTATATCCCTTTTCATACTAATGAAAAGTAATGCGATATAATTCTTATATAACCCAAGTAAACGTGAGTTACAAGGCTGTGATTACATGCACAGCACAGAAAGGGCAGGTCAAATAATTTAGGAAAAAGAGCAACAAAGTCCACGTAGGGAAGAGGTCAGAGTGGCTGGAGGGTCACACAACCAAAGGACTTTAACCCAGGAGACCAAGGTTTGTGTCCCGTTTGAAACGGAATGTCAACGTTGAGTTATTCTGGTTACCTATGTGCATAATGACACATCATTACATTGTCACATTATGTAAGAAACAAAACAATGCCCAGCCATAAGTATTTTCCTAAACCTAACCTAACCAACAGGGGCACTAATTCTTATGATATCAAATGAACCGTGGAACAAGGATATGTTGCTGTTTCCAACAATTTTTCTAATTTTGCAAACAGAAAATCTAACGGTCATGCCCACTTTACAGACTGATTGGCCAGGTGTGCAAATAAGAAAAAAAATCCCTCTGTTGAGCTCTCTTTTTTCATTCCTCACACAACTTCACATCTTTTGTGCATACAGGCATACAATGCAATGGCTGCTCCTTTATCCCCATTTTTAAGTAGGGATGGGGATTAAAACCCAGTTCTATTGAGGACCCGGTTCCGCTTTTCTGAAAATCAATAACATTTGAGCTTATCAATAATGCTGTCAAGTCCTGTGGGTCGTATGAATTGAGTCATGTCATTTAAATCTAATCACTGGTCCGCATACATCAACTGTACATCAAATTAAACCCAAATGCAAAATCTTCAACTGTCTTCAGGTCCTTCAACTCAGTTAGGTGTTTGTATATGTTTGTAAATGAAAGCAAACTTTTAGACCCAGAAGAATGCACAATTAAGTTTGTCTTTTCCCCAAGTCCACTATAAATAACTGAACAGTATATATATCCTAATGAGCAAATGAGCTAATTGTTTTCAAGACCACTATAACCCTTAACACTCATCATTTTAGTTGCCTAAAACTTTAAGGGGATCTATTTTTAAATTCTCCAAAACAATGTTGAAATAATTACAAATGTATTCAGTATCACTGAAGACATAATTAAAAGAAAACTTTCATATGATAACTGTGGGTGAACAAACTTCCAGAACCAGCCTCTCCTCCCATTTCAGAACTACATAAGGCAAACAGTCATTAGAATAATGTTAGATAAAGAGTTCAAAGTGTGGGAGTGCAGAGTAGATTTTTGTTGAGCAGCTCTGACAGTGTTTATTTAACATACACTGAGTACTGGGACGCCACTGAGGAGATTCCTATTAGTTTAATAAATTCAGGCAGCCGGGCAGACGTCCTCCCTCATGTGTCACATTGGTTTGAAGGGACCCGGAGCAGATGTCGCTCTCTTTTTCTTTTCTCTTCCCCTTTTTTCTCTGTTCTCAATGGCAGATTTCCATACCATCATTTTCTTTTTGTTAACCCCCCCTCCTCCTCTTTCTATCATTATCTCTTCTGTTTCCACGGCTCTCTGTCTATCTGTCTCTTTGACAACTTCCTTTCTGTCATCCTTCTCTTTCTCCTGCTCTGGAGCAGTAGGGGATCTGAGATGCTCTCACACACACACACACACACACAGACACACACACACACACACACACACACACACACACACACACACACACACACACAGACAGTTGTCATTCATCGATGTTGCAGGCGTTTGTGCATCTGGCCAGTGTCATATTGAGAGATGTCACCGGTGCGTCATTGTCATTAATGTTGGAGCTAATGTTCCCACAGTGAAGGTTGTGACATGCTGACAGGGAGATGAACTGACGGAGCACACACATGCATGCACGCATGCACGCACACACACATAGATGGAGAGAGATTCAAACAGATTCAAAAAGAGAAATTAGTGAGTTTAAACTCAACTTTTGGTTTTATAACATGTACAAACTGTGACTTGACTCAACCAGTCAGCTTTTCTTTACATAATAGAAATTATAACAAGTCGAGCTTCATTCAGGAGTGTCACTAAATTTGATTCAAACCACAAGAAAACTGGCCCAAAGTTAACCAAACAGGCACTGTTGTGGTCTTTATTGGACTAGAAATCAAACTTGTTGCATTGCTTTAAAAACAGATCTGTAGACTCTAAGTCCAAAAGCTCAAGTTTAAATATTTAAACTGCTGGCTTTGTGTGACGAACAGAACAAAACCCAAAGATACTCAATGTACTGTTAATAACAATATTTACAAAAGCCAACAGATATCCATATTTTTAATAAAGGAGAGACCAGTACATTTTGGGCATTCTTGCAACAAATGACAAACAATTAAGGTGTCATGTGCCGATGATGTATGTTGCATATGTACTTGAATCTACCTTAAATACGGTGGTTTAATTGTTAATGTGAAGATAAGGTAAACCCCTATTCGCATGAAACAAGTAATACCAGGTGACCTCTGTGATACAGATATTTGTATTTTAATGCAACACACTCTCCCAAGACAAACAACGTCAGTATTTCACTCAGATATATGAGCCCATTTTCATGTCAAAATCATCAAATACTGCCGCTTTTGAAGTGCTTCAGATCCAGATGCAAAAGCCACCTTTCATGTCTGCATGATACACAGCTGGGTGTCATCAGCTGAGAATGCAGCCTGACAAAAACGTTTGTGGTGTTATATATTGTATATATTGTTATATACTGCCAGACGGCACCTGCCGTGGCAGCAATATACGCAGACAGACAGCATCAGTTAAGAACATGACCAAACAAAACCTGTCATTTCTTAATGATTCAATGCTTTCTTTCTGAATGTGATGTTTTTTTTTATCTACATCTCACCATGTGTCTAAACCTAACTAAACTCTGCCCCTGTTGCTTAATCCTAACCATCAGTGCCAGTATGTGTTTGTTGACATCCCGGTGTTTGTTGCCATGTGCTTTTGTTACCTAAACATAACCGTAATCCCACAATGTGCCTGTGTTGACATCACAGAAAAGGCATCCCAGAACATCAATAGTAGATGCAGATAACTCTCACAGATCACTCTCTAGGAGACGCAGAAGTCAACTGCAATATGTCAGGACTTGGGATGAGAATGTGTTGAATATAGTGGCATTATCCAAAAGATAAGATGTCAGGGCTCTGCTCGGCATGATAACTATTGAGCCTGTTGATAGATAGCCTGTTAAAAGGTAGAAAATTAGAAAGGTAGAAAATTACTTACTCCATGCTGTCATGCGTGTCATCCATCTCATCGTCTTTTTTGATCATCTGATGGATTTGACCTTGCCCCTTCTGCAGATAGTATAGGAAGATGGTGCATTCAGGCAGTGCTGTAATTATCATAATTTCTGCCGTGCATTAAAGCTACTAGCATACCATCTGTCTGTCATCATACTGTGAGAACTCTACTGTTCTAACACATTATACACATTATAAAGCAGTTTTCTTCTTAAAAATTAAGAATTTGGAATAGAGTGCATGGAGACACCCTCTCATGGTGATTCATCCACGTAGTGACAAATTACTTATGAACAGGCCCATTTTTTTCTTGGTGATATTTTGGATTAGAGGTGAAGTCATCACATAGATTGGAACTTTTTTAAGTAAAAATGACATGGATTAATACACAGTCAAAAGGTTACTAAACCTTAAAGCCACATGTCATTGTTGAACATGTCACTCCAAACCATGAAAGGAGTCCCCGATATATAGTTGTGTAATAGTGGACAATTACACATCATTAAACATAATCATTTTCACTTTTCAAAGAAACATTTTTGCTCGAAAGCACTATAAGATCTGCGCAGTGCATTCTCCAGCGGTAATCTAATTAGACTGAGTTCTGACTGAGTTCTGAGTTTTGACTCTTTTTCGCGGCTCATGTCTGATGTCTTCACGGCTGTCTGGACGGAGAAAATCAGATTCTGTGTAGTTTCTTCTAGTTTAGACAGCCATGAGAAGATCAGATATGTTCCATAAAGAGACCTGCCACGCTGGTTCGGACCTATGAAGCATGCATGAAGTAGAAAAAACGTACAATTTAATTTCAAAATATTAAACCGAATGTAGTCATAATCATCATTTGAAAGCTCCTCACTGCTGCTTTTTGAGCCACAGTTTGAAAAGGCAGCAGCATTTGTGCCTCTTCAGTTTTTTTAATCCATGAAATACCTAAATGAAACAGTTTAAAGCCCTGGGGTTTGAAAATACTCTGAAATAACTTCCGTTTCCTCTCATAAACCCAATGGAATTGGATTGTGTTTTTAAAAGATTTGCACAAAAAACGTTTAGGGAGAGAAACAACGGAAAGAGAGTTAAGAGAGAGGACACAGCAGCTTATTCTGAGTAATGTTTAGATCTACACTTCTGGGAAATTTAATGTCATATTCCTCCACGTGTGTGTGTGTGTGTGTGTGTGTGTGTGTGTGTGTGTGTGTGTGTGTGTGTGTGTGTGTGTGTCTATTGCAGCATTTTGTGACTCAGCTCTTCAGATTAGTATGGTGACAATTTATTTCAGCAATCACTGCTGTCAAAGGGCAGTTTTAGTGAGTCCGTGTGGTAGTTGATGATGGTGTGTGTGTGTGTGTGTGTGTGTGTGTGTGTGTGTGTGTGTGTGTGTGTGTGTGTGCGTGTGCGTGCGTGTGTGTGTGTGTGTGTGTGTGTGTGTGTGTGTGTGTGAGTTTGGCTGAGGTTACTGTTAACATTCCTGTCAAGTGTTGATGAAAAGGTGCATGTTGGATCACAAACACAATCAAAACAAGTTCATTGCTTCCTTCTGTTTTATCAAATGTTCTAGGGAGTAAAAATGTGATTCTGCTTCCCCAGAATCCTCATGTGTCAACATGAGAGCAGAACTGGTTCTAAATCTTGCATAAAAACTATCTACATGCACAGGGAAGTTGGCATGTGTCTTAACATGCGATGATACATGTGCACACAGTGATGACTGATGAACCTCAACAATTCTACATCAACCTGCTCATGCACAAATGCACTAATTTCCTCAAGGAAATCGATTTGATGACCAAAATCAAAACACAGTATGTATTTTCTACATGCTTTGGTAAACAAATCCCATATGCTGACCCCAACCAACAACCAATGTGTCTACTAACTAGTATTGTGTTTGTATCCAAAGTCAGACTTATTTTCTGTAGGTCCATATAGCTCCATTGTTGTTGAAAACACATCAATGAGCCACAATCTATATGTTATATTCATGGTTAAGTGGAGCTACAGTTACAGCTCGATTAGGCCATTTAATTTGACTATTGTCCTTGTCCCAGTATACAAGCACTGGAGGAGAATCGATTTATTGACGGGAGTATGTTTGACTCCACCATAGTAGGTGATGATATGCCCCCTTTCAGCTAGTTGCTCTTGGACCGTCTTCCAGTTGACCTGTTACGTCAAACACCAAACAAGTTAGCAAGCGGCAAATGAGTTGTATGTCGAACGCTGAAAACATGAATAATGTTTTGGTGCTGTATATTTTGAATGTACTCTTTGCTTTAATTTATGCCTTAATCTTGCTTTGTTTTCTTCCCTCCTTCTTCTTTTGTTTGTCCCTTCTTTCTTCTATGAATCTATGCTGAATTCCGGGTCAAAGTCCAGCGTGAGGACTATGGCGCATGTGCAGATCGCCTTGGCCAGTTCATGTCCGGCTGAGGTGTGTACTTGAAAGAGTAAATCAACCCCCAGCTTCATTATCTAGGTGTTTTAGTCCCAACTGGAGAAATTAGACTTGGTACAATTTCAGTGGGATTAACAGTTTACATGTATTTTAAAAGCCCAGTTTTAGTCTGACTGACACAATAATTTTATTTTTTCCTAACATCATGTAAACATACTCACGGGGACATGCTCCTTTATTGCCATGAACCACAGGTGGGACCAAGTCATTGTTTTGCAAAGTCACAAACAAGACTCAAGAATGTGCACTCAAGTTCCAAGTCAGGACAAGTCCAAAGTCTAGTCCCAGATCTTAAGCTTTGAGTCTCAAGTCCTAAACAAGTCACGATGTGCTCTTTAACTGCCAATATTACATTTTTTAAAAATCTTGAGTGTTTTTTTTAAAAAAAGCATTTTAAAATTTGCATTTGTTAAAACAAGTTTTTTATGATGTTAGCCAGCTGCTAAGCTAATGTTAGCCAAGCATTAGCTCGCTAGCTATATTTATATTAGCCTCAACTTAACATTCTTTGTGCAACATTATATGTCAAACAAAGTTGGGAGTTGTAGCATCTCTGTGTGTAATTTTCGACCCGCATGTTCTGCAGACTACAATTTGTTTTCTGTTGACCACTGAGTATTTTTAGTATATTAACGAAATAATCTCTGGTAGAATTTTTCCTAAATGGTGCTTAGTAACATAACGTTACCTTTTATGGCTCTGTCCTGAGACTAGAATAGATGCTGTCAAAGTGCTTCAAATTCAGTGGATCTGGGAAATTAATTATTGACTTGTTGGGAATAAATACTGTTAACATTTGCTGATTCAGGGAAGGGAAGGAAATTAATGAATGTGTGACACATTTTTAAATAGCATACTTTTTAATCTTGGGGGAAGGTGGAAAGTATTTTCAGTTCAAAAGGCTCAAGTTCAAGTGAGGTCACGATTCATTGGTGTTTTTTGGGCAGCAGGACAGTTTATGTGGGACTGAGTCAAACATAAACTGCAGGATGTTAATGGCAGAGGTGTGGACTCAAGTCACATGATTTTGACTCAATCCCACATAAACAGTCCTGCTGCCCCCAAAAATTTTTTAAAGAGAGCACCAAATGTGGATTAATCCACCACTGGCAATAGTCCATAAATATTTCCCCCGTTAGGAAATAACTGAGTCTGTTGTTTAGTAAAAATAAACTATATATTTGTGAGCTGTTAAAAAAAATTACATTTTTTTAGTAGAAACCAATGATCTTAGAGCTGAAAGCCACAGGCAGGAATACAGAAATTATCAACAGATAGACAAACTCATGTTAGGTTTGGTGTTTTCATGGGATTTGTGGACAAAAACAAACATATAATAAAGACAGCTTTATCTTTGAAGTGTGTGTTAGTGTGTCCAGGTTTTTCAAGGTCATTTGGAGCTGATCATCTGGATGCATAGATGATGCCTCAGTGAGCCACATACACACACAGACACACATACACATACACATCACTGGTCAGTAGCGTCTCCGCCCCAGGGCAGAGCTTTCATGCTACATTTCCACCAATCCTCCAAACCTCGACTACTAATCCATCATTTTTGACACACAAGTGCACATTGTAGAATCTCTCACACACACACAAACACACACTTCACTTGCAGTCAAAGCTACAAACCCTCACATTTTCCTACACACACGTGCGCACACATGCATACACACACACACACACACACACACACACACACACACACACACACACACTGACATGGTTTCTTTTTTACTTGCTCTACACACATGATGTATCTGCCCTGTGGCCAATCAGTGGTCTGGCATCGCTGCCCACTGGGTTTGAGCAGGAAACAGCTGCTCAACCAGATAAGATCCCCTGGACACACACACACAGTCCATTTAAAATCATGTGTGTCCAGATTAACACATCTCCTTGTCCTGAGCTCTGAGTCAGTCACAATGTGTAACAGAGCTTCAGGCAAAAACGTAAAATCAACTGATAGCTCACTTAGCTAACAGGAGGGGAAAAATCTCACTGCTGTGGAATTCACACCGTATGTTTAGGAAACACTGCTAACGTTTTAGGATTGGCATGTTAGCTGTCTAATCCAGAGTCAGATGAGAAGACTGATATTAGTGTAAACTGGGCGTGTCTAGTACTGAGATTTGAGGATGTGTTGAAATCAAAATAAATTGCAAGATACAAGGATAGAACAAACTTAATACTGACATTGGAAAAACTTGAATGGTAAATGAAAAGCTGAACAATCACACAAGGGAAACGACAACAAACGTAGAACTGCCCATGACACGAATAACAAGCTGTGTGAGTGTTTGTGAATTTGATTGTGCGCATGACAGTGTGCGCGCGCACACACACACACACACACACACACACACACACACACAGCGTCGCTCTCTCTTTGTAAAGCCTGATTAATACATGTTACAGCTGACCTCCCTAATCTTATTACACAATCTGCCCATCGAGAAGAAGCTAAACCAGCACATTCAGCATTAACACACGCACGCACACACACACACACACACACACACACACACACACACACACACACACACACAGAGAGAATAAAAGTGAAGATGCAAACTTGCACAGACGCAACAACAGAACATCCAGTAAAGACAGAAATGACTTTAATGACACAACATGTGAACCTGAATGCAGCACAATCTGTGACTTAACGTCTTAAGCATCAATTACTTTAAATGAATTTTTCAAAGATATATGTCCATAGTGTTTTACTTTCTCCTGTCTGAACACGGCACAATTTTAGCTGCAGACTGTTGCAGAATCAAACAGACACAGCTTGTGCAACGTATCCTCATACAACAGGTCATTTGATATCCTACAGAATAGCACCCCATGAATGACTTTACATCCTTAACATACAGTTACATAATTAATATGGGTGGCCTAAAGAATCAATAAAGCATAGCATGAGGATATTTTGTGGTTGTATCAACATACAGACCATTTTTTTAGAAGAACAGGCTAAAAACTTTACCTTATTTAAAACAGATGTTGACAAATTCTGGCATAATTAGCAGTTTTTAAAAAAGTAATAAATCAAAATGTATTGCAATATTCATCACAATATTCAGCTCCAGGAAAACATTGACAATAACAATATTGTATCTTGACTTTAACACAGCATAGATGAATGCAATAGTAATATAGACATATATAAACACTACATGCTTTAAAAAAAATGGCAGGAAGAAATGTAAATTATACAAATAGACCTAAACATGCCAGAAACTCTAGTGTGGTACTTTAAGGTTTGTGAGGGCATGAAATATTAATGGACAGGAGGGAGCAGATGAAGCAGTCCTGCCCCTGCGTTTCTGCCTGGTGCGTGATCTGGTTTACATTCATCTTTTTTAATTTGTGCTCAGGATTTGTGGATGTCACTGTCGGCCCACGTCCCGGCTATAATTATTCAGCAGACAACATGTGGCTGACAGCGTGGCCTAGATTGGAGTGAAATATGCTGCCCGCCTGGTCCCCATGTACAGTACAAAGACCAAGAGGAGACGCATGAAAAGAGAGACAGAATGTATGTCAGGGAGAGGGGGAGGAAGAGGAAGAACAGTATATGAAACAAAGACAGGGAATTTCCAAGCAGACAGGTCCTTATTTTCTGATATTTACTGTATCCACTCTGCTTCCTGACTGACATGTAGCCTCTTAGCCTGATTGGCTTGGGGGAACAGTAAATGACTGGGGCTAAAGTAACAGTTGGCCAATGGTATAGAACAGGGGTAGGCAACCTGTGGCTCTAGAGCCACATGCGGCTCTTTAGCCCCTCTCCAGTGGCTCCTGTGTCTCTGACTAAAAATTATATAGAAATGAATGGGAATTTTTTTTTAAAGATTTTCATTCAATTTTTCAATTGCAAAAATATGTAGCCTGTACACAGAATATGAAAATATATTAGCATTTCATTAACTAAAATATGCATCATATTTCTGTGGCCTTGGTGCCTTTTCTGCTCAATTTTGCCAAATTTCAAAAGCGGTGGATGCTCCTGAATCAAAAAAGCTTGACTAGCTATGGATTCCAAATCCAAGATAGGAGAAGTCTCAGAGGAAAATGAAGAAGTTAATAATGTATATAGATAATAATAATAATAATAATAATAATAATAATAATAATAATAATAATAATAATAATAATAATAATATTAATAGTGCATGAATAGATCTTTTATTTTTACCACCAACACTGCAAAGTTAATGTAAAAAAAAATAATAAATAGTTGTAAAACATATTAATGAATGCTCACATGGACCCATTAATAATGTTGATAGGCTAGTTTGACTATATGTTGTGTTACCTGTGGCTCCAGACAGATTTTTTTTGTTTGCTTTGGGCCAGAAATGGCTCTTTTGATAGTTAAGGTTGCCGACCCCTGGTATAGAAGGATGAGGTGGTGACCCCATGTCACCTCTGTCGTGATATTAATCTAACTGGAAGTCAGAGCAGCCCACGGAAGAATTAGGTCACTAAAGCAAATTCACAAAAAAGGTTTCATACTTTATCTACATTTGTTACTGGTAAGAAAATGTATAAGTCCATGAAAAAAGTAACATATCTGTTGTTAAAGATAATGTCAAACCGAGTCCCCAAATTGACTCACAAGGATCCGTTTTGGGTCCCATGTTGTTTTTTTCTGTACATAACGATTTTGTTTCTAACTAAGTACTGCAATGTCCATATTTATGCTGATGATACAATGGCCTATTAACTTCAGCTCCAGCAAACAAGGCCATCCACTCTGCATTTGATGATGTCCAGACATCTATTTTATTTAAAGCCTGTTCTAAACTTCAAGATGAAAAAAAAAAAAGTTTCATAAGAGTATGAACTTCAGTTTTCCCCACACCTGTCCATTCACATAATAAGTTTCTTACAACATTACTAATGCTTAATACTTGGTTAGAATTTGGTTGTAATACTAAACCCAGGTTATACAACTTGCACAAAAGCTATAGTACCTGCTCATAGTCAGCTCTTTTTGGTGTACTGTCAGGTGTCGAAAAGTTGATGTTTAGCGGGTATCATATTCACCATAAACTTTTGTTTATTAGCACTGAACACAAAGGATAGCTGAGGGTGACAGGATGTTATTAATATTGCAGGTATTTGGTCTTAAACAAAACTGATAAATTAGTTATTTGGCAAATATTCTTGTCACAAGGTTGCCTTCTTTTTTCCAAGCTTGCAATCTCAGTCATAACTGTAACATTTTAAGATATAGAGTAAAACAAAGTCCGACCTATCTGACATTTCTGTTGCCCTTATTTTATGAACTGTGTTGCTTTGCTAATATTTTTGATAAACCAAACATAACGGCACAAAAGCTTAGCAATGCTTTGGATGGGGCCAGAGCAAAAACAAATTATTTTAGTTTTCTTAGTTCTCTTTCCAGAAGTTACTGTAAATTAAAATTGTGATTTGGTCCATACAGTTTACCATACTACTATATCAACCTTAGGTTATAGAGATTTCTAGGCTGTACATTCTGCTGCTACTGATCTTTTTGAATTCAGAGAGAGACAGTTTAAGACGACCCTGCAGACAGGCCAACAGCTCCCCACCAAAAGGTCTTAATCAGACTAAGTGAGGAGACACTTAAAATCCCATTAGAATTAAATGCCTACTGAAGCATCTCTCATTACCCTCAGCTCAGTGTGTTTGCGAATGTGTTGTGGAGTGTGTCTATGCCTGTGTGTCACATTCATGACTTTATGGACAAGATACACTATTAAATTTCCATTAAACTTAACTAAGTTAGCTAATAAGCTCACATGGATTACCTGTGCTGGTGTGGGTAGACTGTCCTTATCTGAACCAGGGTGGAAATCCAGGCCACCTCTAGTGCAAAGGGCCTTCTTCTTTTATACAGTAGCTGGTAGAGTAAAACATTGGTACTGTAGTCTTTTCATAGAAGGCTCTGACATTGCTCTGTTAACTTTATGGAGAGCTTATGTAACCAGGCTCCCTGGTTGAATAGACTAGTTCTTTTAGCCATTAGCTAAACCATCCATTTATTGCTCCATAGCTCTCTCTTCTTTTCTCGCAGTCATTTAAGTGTTAAGGTTTTCATCTACAGTACAAACTCTGTACTAATGAGGACAAATATTCACCAAAAATGAACGAGCAAGGATTAATCCAGTATGTACTACCATCATCTTCTTAAGGTATTATGTTTACTTGCCTTTCTTCAGGCAGAGATGCACACTGAGACTTCTCTTCACTTTTGTGTATATTTTTAATATAGTGCATATAAATATATGCATTAAAACAGAACTTTTAACTTACTGAATGCATTGATCGCACTGATTAACATAAAGTAAATGGTTCTCCAACTGGTGAATTCTTATTGATAATGCAATTCACAACTTTTAGCAGAATGTCGAAAATCCTTCATTTGCAGTCAATTTTCAAGATTGTTGCTCCCTGTAATGCTGGATTTCACAGGCAAGTGAAAATTGTCATAATAGTTGTGATGCTGTCTGGAATTTGGAAACTATTATGATGAGCATTCAGTGTTGCTTTTTAAGGCAGTGCTAAAGGACCATCTCTGTAAGCCACTTTCCTCCTGCTCCCTGTGCACGGTTAGCATGAGTGAACAACAGTGGCTAACGTCCAACTCCGAGCTGCTAAATGGCTCAACTTTGTTGTTAAACCAGTTGATAACTGTTGGATAAAGCTAGCCGCGTGACACTCACAATTATCCCTGTCACCACAGAACTTGCATTCATGCAGCTGTAGTCTCATTATAAACAGAGAAAAAAAAAAGAGAACGAGAGAGAGTGACAGCGGGTCAAGGAAAGGCAGCGCAGCTCAATATGTCCAGCCTGTTCTTGTTCTGAAGTCGTCAAATACTGCCATTGTTGCAGTGATTTGGCGTAAGATTCCAATGCCAAAAGCCTCCTTTCATGGCTGTATGATTCACTGTTGGATTGGATTGAATTGCAAGGTTGTGCATGCACAGAGATTGGCAGAATTTGCGTTAATTTCTGCAATGGCAAAGTTGATACATTATAGGGGAGACTGGTATCTGAATCTTTCTGTGTGGCACTGGGGTTTAACAGTTCTTTACACAGTGATGAGCTGTGCCACTAAAAGTGAGGACACTGAGATCATTTGGAGTATTACTGTTGAAAGCACTGAAAAGATAGGAAGGGGATGTTTGGAGGTTTGATCATTTTCTCACTCTCTGTTGTGAACATTTTTCACTGAATCTACGTCCTGAACCATTAGCCCTGTGTAGCTCAGTCACCACATAAATATACCATGCACAAGTATAACATGTTGCAACATTTTTAACAACATGGAGGACTGGTTTGCTGACATTCAGTGCATTCAGACATTCAACTGCATAGGCAAGTTGAAAGAAATAATCTTCTGTTTTTTCATCTTGTCTCTGTGTGCCTTTAAAACATCATCCAGCAAAATCCTAAATTGCTTGAGCAGCTTTGAAAGTGAAACCACTGTGTGAGCAGCATTGTTTTTTTTTCATTATTATTATTTTGCTCTCCTGGGCCTCTGTGCTAAAACCGCTCCACCAGTGTTTCACAAACTGAGGAAAATGAAATGTAATCGAGTGTTTAGTCATGTGGAGGTTCCCCACTGTCTTTCTTATATCTTCTATTTGGTCAGCTTGTGCAAAACTTTGATTGGATTTGCTTTTCCTGCGGCCTGTTTGAGTTGCCTTTATATCTGCACGACTGTTTCTGCATACATTTGGATATTTCCTTGCTCAGTTATTTTTTCAGGCTTCTATGCTGCAATGGCTGCTGAATTAAGACAAAGGGGAGATGAGGTAAAGTAGGGTATAAAAAAAGAGAGGTATTGTGCCTCTTAGCTATTTCCACATTACTGAGCAATCCTTTTTATCCATATTCCCTCTCATGCTCCCACCCTGGTTCACCTCTAATCTAATATGAGGTGAATCACAAGTTGATCACACTCTGCTCGCAACTCAAACACACACACATGCAGTTCATCATGGTGCTCCTGACTCTAACAAGCGGCCTCAGTCTTGCTCCTGACGCCAAAGGGCTTTTTTAAGTCAGGCTAAAAGTCATTTCAGGTCATTTTGACTTTACTGTCAGCGATTCACAGTCCAACCAATCCGCTTTACCAAAGGACCCTTGTGACATTTGATGAGTAATGAGGTGAGAAAGTTTAAAATCAAAAACCGAGTTTCATATCAACCCAGCACCTCCGATCAATGCAGCAGGAGACGGGGGACTCTTTTTTTTTTCGAGGTGGGGTGTTTAGTGATGGAGGAAGGGGGATGGCAGGCCCACTGCTGTTTTATCTTGGCCTTTGGCTGTCACAGTGATATTCAGATGCTCAGTCACACATTCTGTTCACCCTCTGTTTGGCATGCTAGAGTTAACTCTTTGCGGGGTCGGAGACTAAAGACTAGGCTTACTGTTGGAAGACTGAGTCATAAATTATTAGTGTACTGTACTGAGGAGCTTACAGCCTCTGTGGGCCAGTACAGCTGTGACCTTTGAAAGTTAAAAGTCATAACTCAGAATCATTTCTTCAGTTATTTATGGTTGTATGTTAGACAGACTACACCATTTAAGCTCTACATGGGATTTATACCTGCCAACATTCTGGCAACTTGCATGCATACTCAGCACGCTCATCCCAAGTTGTCTTCTATTGCCACTTTGTCAGTGGACTGTCATGTCCCATATTACCCACTAGGTATCCCCCTGTGTCTGCTGTTGACGTTGCTGTATGCCACAACCAATGCTGGGATGTCAACAAAATGTCCTTAGGTTTAGGCAACAAAATCACGTGGTTAGGTTTCAGCAACAAAAGCGTGTCATTTGGTGTTGGCAACAAAAGCATGTGGTTAAGGTTAGGCAACAAAAGCATGGTTAGGTTTCAGCATTAAAAGCTTGGTTAGGTTTTGGCAACAAAAGCACGTAGTTAGGTTTCAGCAACGGATTTTAGGAAGTTTCTAGGATTTCAGGACATTCTGAGAATTATAGGACTTTTATCGGATTCAGGCCGTAAGTTGAGTATCACAGATTTTGAGTATCAAAAAACAAAAAAACAAACAAAAAAAGTATAAAAAGTATACTGTAGGTCTATGTGGAATAGGAGCTTTTTGCCTCGTACCACAGCTCTCCCCTCAGTCATCAGCTCAGTTGATGCCTACACTCAGAGGTGTCTGCTCTTCATCTCAAACACCCACACTTCAGTAGCTCCAGCTTCAGACCAGTTGGCAGCGTTACCGCATACTTTAATCCATCGCAAGACCATCATGTTTACCCCACATGCTCCTCTCCTTCTCTTTACTTTTCCTCTCTGCCAGCAGCAAATCCTCCATTTCCGCCCCACGGGTGTTGGAATCCCTCTCATGTCAGGCGGCAACAGTCCGCTTGGCTCGCTCTGACGTGTTTCATTTAGTTTAGTGAAAGCTGTACAGTAACTCTGTGTGTGTGTGTGTGTGTGTGTGTGTGTGTGTGTGTGTGTGTGTGTGTGTGTGTGTGTGTGGTTGCTATGGCCCCCTGCGTGCTCGGTGACCCTCCACCTTTGTCCCCACAGCAGGCGTTGTGTGAGTGTGACAAACACAGGCTCTGTCCTCCCTTTTGGCTTTCAGGGAGAATCTGTTTATACACCTGCCACAGATTTCCCTTACCACTCCAACGCACACACACACACACACACACACACACACACACACACACACACACACACACACACACACACAAACATCCTGTAAATGCTGCTGGGGGTTGCTGTTGCTCCCACTGTCCATTCAAGTGACCTGCTGTTTTGCTTTTACACCCCCAACTTGCAGACGTTTTTCTCTGTATCCATTCCTGGTAGTCCACAGCCTGAGCAATGACACAGCATTAACTAAGCAGCTGCTCAGTCTGGGTTACATTAGGTTTTCTGTGTTCATCCTGCATTAGAAGTTGCTAGTTTGACTCTGGACATTGAAAGTGTCCAGACTTTTGGCAGTTGCATTTTGGAATGACAGCCTGTGAATGTATTGTTATTGAAGGAGGTTCTCACCACCATTTGGTACCACAGTGTACACTTGTCTTTAGACTTTATATACATAACAAGGTTACAGGTTTTCCATTTGTCTTCTGTTGCTTGTCCATGTGTGGGTCACTGTGGTAGCAGGGTAGGCAAAGAAACCGAGAAACTCAGTATGTTTCTGTGCACAGTTAAGTGGAGCTATGGTTATAGCTCGATTAGGCCATTTAATTGAACTACTGTCCTTGTCCCCGTATAAAACCACAGGGGAGAACTGATCTATATGAAGTATGTCTGACTCCACCACAGGAGGTTGAGATGTGCCCCCTTTCAGCTAGTTGCTCTTGGACCTTCCTCCGATTGACCTGTTCTGTCACATGCCTAACAAGTTAGCAAGCAGCAAAAGGGTAACTTGTCATACGGTGACAACATAGACAACATTTGGGCGCTGTACGTTTTGTATGTACAGTACTACTTTTTGTTGATACTTTTGTCTTGTTTTGTTTACTTCCCTTCCTCTTTGCCTTTTGTCTTTTCCAGCACTCTCCTACGTATTTATGCCACCAATGTATTAGGAAAGTCTGGATACAGCCATGGAGGCAGGGCCCTGTTCATTTCTATGAGAGCTGCTCATTGCTGCACGAAGCAAAAAAAATCTCTTTTTCCAGGTATAGAAGTCACGGATCAAAGGGCCCATGAGGCTTGTGCACTAGAGACTTCAGATGGCCAAGTGGGTTTAGCATATTGCTTACTTAAATGGCGGTCAAAAAATGTTACCTTGCCACCCTTTTAGACTTTCCTTTTGTCATAGAACTGGATGGCTTAAATGTAGACAGTTGAATTAGTCATTTTGTGGTCTTTTTTTTTTAAGATTTTTTTTTGGGGGGCATTTTTGCCTTTATTAGACAGGACCGAAGATCAATAATGTGAAAGGGGGAGAAAGAGCGGATGACATGCAGCAAAGGGCTGCGAGCTGGAAATGAACCCACGGCCGCTGTGGCCAACCGCATTATCTAGCTATGTTAGTCCGACGTTGAGAAATTCCATGTAGTACATATTTAAATCAGACTAATGTGTTAATATGTATTTTAAATGTCCAGTTTTTGTTGGACTAACACAATAATTCAACTTTTTCTTTCCATCAAGTTTAATCTTGACTTGTTGAGGTTGACATAACAGTCAAGAATTGAAACGTATTTGTGAATTGCAAAAAAAAAGCATTTGTCCCATTTCTGCTGAGCCCAGACTCCCGACAAAGAAAATTTGCTCCAGTAGCTTGTATATCCATGATGTCATAGTTAGGGTTATGACTCAAAGGTCATGACTGGAGGTGAGGGTTGGTACATAAATTAACTTGTAAATAGAGAGCTTTTTCTTTTGTGTCAGGCAGTCTGGTACAATGCCCCCATGTTGTATTATTCCATCAGATAGTTTGTAGTGTACAGAGGAAGCTTTGCATGTCAGAGAGAGGAGGAGGCAGAACGAGACAGTCATAGGGCAGGTTTGGGTGGAGCAGGGGGAGATGGGAGGTTGTCCTTCTGACTGATGTACTGTATTAGGAATCAGATAAAGAGTGTTTGTTCTGCCGTAATCTCGTTCAGGGTTGCTCTGCCTCAGAGCTGCTGTCTCTCTGAGAGCTTGATCATTGTTCACTAGCTGTTGATAAAACTACGCCTCAAAGGACTGAATAGGAAGAACATACACACACACACACACACACACACACACACACACACACACACACACACATACAGTTCTTCTAAAGCTTGCTTGGCCTTGTATGCATTCATTTGCATTTTGTTGGCTTTTCTCAGGCTTTTATTCCTGATGCATTACAGCACTGTTGTAGTGTTTTGGCATTTTTAGCCCTTTTACCACAAATCATATTCTGTGTAATTTAAACTACTGTAAACCACTTGGCAAAACAGTCCATAGTGTTTGGGATTTTTTTTTTTTTTCCCTTTCTTCCATGTTGCCATTACTTTACATTTATATCTGAGCACTATGAAATCAACTTTGATAGCATTATACCTGAAATGGCAATACATTACAGCCTGCTTTTATTTCATTCAAACTCACATTTCTGTTGAACGGTAATCCGATACAGACTTTTAAAGTTAATCTGCATTTAAAATTACATTACTATGCCAAATAACATACCTGCTGCAACAACATAAGGACACTCATGTTTTACAGCCCATCCAATTGTTTATTGTTTTTGGCATTTGCTTTAAATCTCTTGTTATCATTGAAAAGAAGAAATTAAACTTTCAAAATGGGCAACTGGCTGTTAAAGTCTGATGTAAAAAGTTACCAGAATAATTATTAAGAATTTTACTTTGTATGTGTGCCTTTAAAGAATTTCAACAGACTTATTTTTTTTAATTTGGAGTAAAGTAATTTAATTATTTATAACATGGTTGACGCAATGTGAGTGAGTTTTTCTAAAAGTGAAAAAATGCACCTAATTCATACAAAATATTACTTGTTAGTTTAGTAAGATTTTTGTTCGAGCCAGGCTAAAAATATAAGCTGATGCAAAGTGAAAAGATGTTGCAAGTAGAAATTATGATTTTACCCTTTGAAACCTGGAGCGACATCACTTTTCTTGTGCGATGTTCAGATGCCTTTCACAAGTATTTAAACCTTTGAACTCAAAGCAAATTGGTTTGATTTCTTTTATAAACATGGGAAAACATTAGCAGGCCATGTCCTACAAACTACAAGTAATTAGTAGATTTAGAAAATTATTTCTAAAAAAGCTAGGGAAAAATGTCAAGAATCATATTTATGATTATTAATTATTAGATATTTAAAAGATTTCTTACAGAATTACTGTAATATTAAAGCCGTTTTCTCCAGGTAATTTCCTTGTTGTTTTTTGTGTTGTTGTTTTTTTATATATATACTTTTTACTATTTTCTTGCTAATTTCTGGGTCATTTCTTCTTAGGGCAGCTCATTGCCTCCTTCCCATGTTTTTAAAAGAAATCAAGGCAATTTGCTCAGGTTTCAAGGGGTTAACATTACTTGCCATGCTAGCATATTTAATTTTGGAGAAAAAAAATAGATGTAACAAGTTGATGTAATTGTGTAACTTTTATCCAAAGTCTCATATTTTTAAGTGCAGATTTCTTATTATTGATGTCACAAGTTGCCTGATACAGTGATTAGTGCTAACTTGGTGACAGTGTTATTGTTACCAGGTAGAGTGAGTAAACTTATAAAAATAAGATCCAAGTTGCAATAATCTGGAATTATCCTTTTTGATGGAGAGAGGAAAGAGTTAAATGTTTTTCCAAAGCAGGTCTGCCTGACTCTGCTGGACCGGTTGGCGGCCTTGTAGCCTGCCTGCTTGGCTCTCTGCCCATCTGACTGCCTGTCTGTCTGACTGCCTGTCTGTCTGAGCGGCTGGCTGACTGTGCTACTGCATGAATAATGCTGAGCCATGGTGCCCTGCTGCCTTGACAACCAGTGGAGAGCGATGAGGGGAGAGAGGGAGGGGGGAAGAGGGGGAGGGGGAGTCTGTGTGGGTAGAGAGCAAATATAGAAAAGAGAGGAGGAGGAGGGGGCAGCACGGATGGTGCTGGGGGATCTGATCAAGTGAAAACACTGAAACAATGGAAATGTAGGGCAGAGGAAAAGAGACGGAGATTTGGAGAGAGGGAGTAATGAGGGAATACTTTATTTAGGGCAGAGAAATGGAGAGGAGATGCAAAGCAGCCAAAGAACAAGAGAGACAGAAAGGAGTTAGAGAGGGGGAAGAGATGCAGCTCAGCAGTTTTGGATGCAGCCTGCAGTAGCAGCGGCAACCTGTTTCACAGTGTCACCAGAGTGTTGCATCATGGGATCAGGACCAGGGGGACGCTCACATTGCAGGATGACATCACCCGTTACCGAGTCAGCTTCTGTCTGCTAGGCTCTGCCTGCACGCACAGAGAGGGAGAAAGAGCTGGTTGCGCTCTATTCTGACTGTTTGTCTGTCTCTCTGTCCTCCTGTCTGTCTCTGTCTCACTGCTTATGTCAAAGCAAGTGAAACAAAGCGATCGACAGATGAACAGACTGACATAAATGGAAAAATGGAAAAATGACACAAATGCTCTTGGAAAGTTTCAGCCTTGTGTGCCAGCATGATATTGCAATCTGAAAAAAAGGAGGAGGAGGGGTGTAGAGATTTGGTTTTGATTCAGTTTGTATTTGTCAGTGTGTATTTGCTTGTGTGTGTGTGTCATCTATCTCCTCTTTGTGCCTGCTCTAAAGCTATATCTCTGTTTGGCTCTCTGACTGTCCACTGCACCCAAAAACAGAGCGAGAGCAGGTTGAGAGGCAAGCCATCATCCCTATTTTTGACTGCAACAGCAAAAACCCATTTCACTGCAAGAGTAAAAAAAAAAAAAAAAGAATCATATTTTTAGTCCTTTTAACGCCAAAAATGTGCACAAAAGGTTGACAAGAGCGGGACATTTTCTTCCTCTCCCACTCAGCTGATTTTTTCCTGTCCAGTTTGATTTGGCGTTTGTCATTTTCACTGTTGCCTTCACCCTATCTTGTTGCTATACATAATTATTTCCCATGTGGCTATCCCAGAGCTTCATCTAAAGAATTTTCTGAATTTAAATTAAGCAAATAATCACACATCATGGCCCAATGCAAAAATGGCTCTTGTCATTTACATTCACCTGACCCCGTAATCCTGTAATGATGTCCCTCTTGACGGTTTCAGAGTCTCTGGTCAAAGTCCCAGGATAGGTGTGAAGATCATTTTCTTAATTTAGGTTGAGGAAGTAATCACATGTCATGGCCCTGCACTTAAATGGAATTTGTCACTTCCAGTCTTGCAAATCTTGCTACTTTTGTTTCCTATCATGTAAGTATTTCCCATGTGACTATTCCACAGCTTCCATGGATATGTATTCATGATTTTCTAAAATTGTGCATATAATCACGTCAGTGATAAATAAGATTTTGTCATGTACAGTCTTTGTTGTATTTGTATTTGTGACTATTCCAGCAAATAATCCAACGCATCTACATACAGTGGTTCATATGATATGCTACAAATTAGCGCCCATTGAAAGATGTAATGTCTTTAACATTAAACTACAAAAGTAAAGTCATGGAGGTTAGGTATAGTCAAGTATAGTTAGTGTGGTTAAGGTTAGGAAAGGAAACATGGTGAGGACGTACCCTAAAATGACTTTGAAGTTTAGTTAAAGTTCTCATGGTTCCAGACAGTGGTCTCCTGGGGAAAGTCTTGGGAAAAGTTCTGTATTTTGTGACCAGTTTACCACTGCAACCTGCTTTTAAAATAGACTACCCAAGAAAGCTTCTTTCTTTCCTCCAGCATGCACATTCGTCACATAATCACAGCCTTCCAGAATAAATGGGTTATGCACTTATATCTGGCTCATCATTACATGGGATATGTATAGATATTGCTACTACTATCAGTATTACTTTTTGTAGAAAAACATACAAATGTATATGAACAGCCTCCAGCCCATTCTCATTCTGAGGTCGTCAAATAATGCTGCTTTTGCCGTGATTTTGGCATAAGATCATGACACCAAAAAGCCACCTTTCGCAGCCATATAGGCAGCATCAGCTGAGAACGGCACTGGACGAAACTGGTCATGGTGTTATGATATGCAGTCTGATGGCCAGAAGGCTGGAAGGCACTTGCTGCAGCAGCCTGATACACAGACAGTCGCTGTCCGTTCTTAACGCAGCCAGACAAAGTCTGCCACATCTGCAAACACCACTGAAAAGCGTCAGTTGAAATGCTGCCAGTAACAAGGCAATACAAGGAGCACAAAGATCCCTATAGGGCGGGTGGGAGGAGCGGTGGATTGGTCCGACAAACTCCAGATTTTTCGCTACGCATGAACATGTGCCCTTTTTGCCTAAACCTAACCATCCATACGTTTATGCCTTTTCCTAATCCTAAGCATGTGCTTTTGTTGACACTCGGCATTAGTTGCAATGTGCATTTGCTGCATTAACATAACGGCTTGTTTTTGTAGTGTAATCCCACTGAGTGCTTTTGTTGACATCCCAGCATCAGTAGCAGCATCCCGCAACATTAACAGCAGACACAGAAGGATACCTAGAGCGTCGTATGTAGCCGCGCAAGCCCACTGACAAAGCTGCAATATGACTTGGAATGATAATGTATTGGAATAATTCCACATTATGAAGCTAAAGTCTGTGTATTTTTAGTTGCCAATGACTGTGTACTAGCACACTCATATTACAAAAATGTTGCAGGCCTAAAAGATCTTGATCTGATGTTTGCTGTTATTGGAAAAAATTGTACTTAACTACTTAACTAACATTATAGTTCTATATTCATGTATAGTAACACTAAAATCAGCTGCTTTACAGTAGACCGTGACAGTAGACTGTAAAAACCCAGACACAAGCTTCTCAGCGGGGCATTTTCAATAATTGATATAAATCCTTTTAGTTTCTGTGAGAGTTTACTTCTGCCTGTCTGCCTGCAGTGTGAGACAGCCTGGGTTTGCACAGGTGGACAGGATCAGTTAATGCCAGGAGAGGAACTGATTCCACCCTGAATAGTAATGAGTCCACCGGTTCGTTAGACAGAGGATAGATCAGGAGGGCTAAGGAAGAGCAGCAGCTCCTCATTGAATTAGCTGAGCTGGAAAGTTTGAGACAGCGAAGCTAATCAGTGTACTCGAGCCGGAGCGCACATGACTCGCGGCCAGCACACAGCTCACTAAGACCAAAGCAGCTGATGTAAATCCAATGTGCAGGATCTACTGGAGGCAGCGATGCATCAAAAGGCCTGATCAGACCAGCCTCTGTGATGTGTGAACTGCAGCATAGTGTCTCATCCATGATGTTTAAGCCTGGTCTTACCCTGGAGGTGTTCATTCACTCTGAAGAAATATACTTAGCAGGGGTCTCCTGAACTCCTTTGTTCTGGATGTGAATCTCACCTGGAAACACCAAGGATGTGTCTGACATCAGATTTTTACAACAAAATAACAGTGAACAACTGTAGTTATGATGATGTCTAAAGAGGACATTGGTAGAAATTACTTCATTCATTAAATCTGTTATCACAAGACTACTTGGTTATCTCAGCGTCATCTTGATGAGCATTTTTTTTTTCGTCATCATGAGGAATGGATGTTTTCTTATCGTTATGCAGTCAGCATCACAAGACTGGAGTCAGTAGTTAGAAACAATCACCACACACAAGAAAACTCCTAAATTCTTCTCCGTAGGAAAACATTGCAATGAATTATATGTTTATTATATAGACAAACAAGGGAGCAAGGCTACTTAGGTACCAAGTCAATTCCAATTTTCTGTATTGTTTTGCTTTTGTTTTTTACTGTGGTATCAAATTAGCTTTTAAGAATCATGAAATTTCACTGATATTTGTATCAATTTCTACAAACCCCAATTCAAATGAAGTTGGGACGTTGTGTAAAACGTAAATGAAAACGGAATAAAATTATTTGCGAATCCTTTTTAACCTATATTTAATTGAATACACTACAAAGACAAGATATTTAATGTTCAAACTAATAAACTTTATTGTATTTTTGCAAATATTCACCGCAACACGTTCCAAAAAAGCTGGGACAGGAACAACAAAAGACTGGGAAAGTTGAGGAATGCTCAAAAATTACCTGTTTGGAACATTCCACAGGTGAACGGGTTAATTGGAAACAGGTGAGTGTCATGATTGGGTATAAAAGGAGCATCCTCGAAAGGCTCAGTCGTTCACAAGCAAGGATGGGACGAGGTTCACCAATTTATGAAAAAACTGCATAAGCAAATAGTCCAACAGTTTACGAACAACTTTTTTCATAGTAAATTGCAAGGATTTTAGGGATTTCAGATCTACAGTCCATAATATCATCAAAAGATTCAGAGAATATGGAGAAATCTCTGCATGTAAGCGGCAAGGCCACAAAACAAACATTGAATGCCTGTGACCTTTGATACTTCAAGTGGCACTGCATTAAAAGCCGAAATTATCCTGTAAAGGATATTACCACATGGGCTCAGGAACACTTCGGAAAACCATTGTCAATTAACACGGTTCATTGCAAAATCTACATGTGCAAGTGAAAACTCTACCATGCAAAGCGAAAGCCATATATCAACAACACCCAGAAACGCCACCGGCTTCTCTGGGCCCGAGCTCATTTGAGATGGAATAACACAAAGTGGGAAAGTGTCCTGTGGTCTGACGAGTCCACATTTCAAATTGTCTTTGGAAATTATCAATACAATAAAGTTTATCAGTTTGAATACTAAATATCTTGTTGTCTTTGTAGTGTATTCAAATAGATATGGGTTGGAAAGGATTTGCAAATCATTGTATTCTTTTTTTATTTCCAACTTCATTTGAATTGGGGTTTGTAGATTTCTGGTGTCATGACATGCCTACAAGATCCTAATACACTGATGCAAGTCAAAATGCCTAACTGGTATATTTTTTAATGGATTTCAGAATAATAAATCTATTTTTAAAGTTGATTTACTGGTTGATGCCAGTTTTATGAAGCGTGACCACATCGGTCTGCACACAGAACTGAACATTTGTGTTGTCCCAGTTTTTCAGTGGCCATATGTACAGCAACAGAAAATATGGCCTCCCTGCATGGCTCACTGCAGTGGCTCTTTCCCCACTGACACCATAATAGCATGCGCTACACACACAAACATACAATTCTACACCTGCGAGGACCATCAGTTACAAAAGACATTCTCTGGTCTTAAATCCAGCCTCAGTTCTGAACCCTCACACAGCGCTTCAAGAAACTTTGAGACTGAAAGTTGTCCTCACAAATGTAGAAATAGCACACACAGACACACAGCCCATGGACAACCCTGAGCTCCAACTGTCTGCACCATTTGTAGAGTTTGTTATTGAAACCCAGCAATCCTCATGGATACGCCATTGGATCAAATATTAATATTCTGGATATTGTGTGCATCTTTTTCGAAACATGTCGACCAAACTTGAGTCTGATATGTTTTAGAAGCTTTAGGATTTTGACCAAAGACAGACTGTCTGCAGAACATCACTCTATAAAGATGGTGCCATATTAACAGGAACAGACAATCAAATGTTACAAAACAACGAGAACAAAAAGGTGACTGTTGAGTCACATTGTGCATTTTAACGATAATTGTAGCAGTGATGTAGGCGGGTGACACACCGTCCCTGCACCTTCCAAAAAAACGCTTATTCATAATATATACAAAAGTGCAGCGCCATATTATGCAACCATTCTCTGTGTGTGTGTGTGTGTGTGTGTGTGTGTGTGTGTGTGTGTGTGTGTGTGTGTGTGTGCGTGTGTGTGTATGTGTGTTGTCCCAGACCCCACTCCACCGATGTCTATGTTTAGCAGCCTATTCGTGTCTACGGTTAAATTGTACTTTCCACTCTAGTTATTACAGCAGCAGACGAAATATGAAAAGCGCTGAGGGCCATGGATAATAAGCACAGAAATAGAGCAGGCAGTGAGCAAACCGCAGCCTCATCAGCAGCACTGTACAGTCAAACATCCCCCCACACACACTTAGATATTTATGGAGTGTTATTTCCATGAGACAAACATGTCCCGACTGAAACTTCAGGACAAATGGAACTACGTTGTCTCCTGTCCTCTGTCTGTCTCTCCTGCATCGTTTGCTTCGGTCTAGCGCTGCAGCCGGGTAGATGAGGATCTCTGCTCCCCCTCCTCCCATCCATTCTTCCCTCTGTCTACTGCTCCTGTGACTCCCATGACAGCCAGTGTTCAATCTCTAGGCTTTTCCTTTAAAAGAAAAAAAAGAAGGTTTAACCACATTCTCAGTGGCTGATAGATTGTACAGTAGTGACTTCCTGACAACAGGGAACATGTCAGGCAGATATACAACACTATTGTGTCTCTTTCTGAATCACTGCTATTCTACAGCACACACACACACACACACACACACACACATACACACACACACACAGATGCACACTCAGGACCAATTAAACCTGTAAAACACAAATGAAAAGTGCACATACGCCTGTTTAGTTGACACAGGCATTGGAAAAAATGTTCAATTTTGAATAGCCAAATAGAAAATCATGAGCAAAATATTACTGATTAGTCTTCCATTTCTACTTTTTCACTTGAGAAGACAATAAATCTCCAGGCTCCAAAATTACGTCTACTGAGTTATTAATAAGCCTTTCATATGTATTTTGCTTTAAGCAACACTACAGTGCTGGTTTATTAATTAAGACATTAATTCAAAATTGGTTAATGCTGAAGTAGCAAAGGCAGATATATCCTGACTTTTAGTCCCCAATACAGTATGTGTCAAGTAGGCTTGGGCAGTATGTAATATTTTATAACTGCGTACCTTCTTGAAATTTCACCAGGGTATATGTTATGATGGTATAGGTGTGCAGTGCTACCACTTCACCACTTTCAGCTTTTCAGACTAATAAAAACTCATTTGAAACCCACAAAATGTTAAGAAAAGTAATAGTCTGTGACCTTTTTTCCTTATGAAACAATGAACTGCAACTGTACACTTTTGAATTCAACTTTCTCTCAGTCACGGAGGACTGACAAGGTTTAATCGCCTCATTAACTCATCATAAAAGACACTTCATTTAAACTCAACTGAAAAAGAAAACTTCACCCAAACCTTCATAGTTAATCTTGCTAGTATTCTAGTTAGTAAGTCTTCTGTTTAACAATCACCACCTCTGGTTTAAGTTACATGAAAAAAAAACCATGCTGTGATTTCCCATGGTCTCTTTCTGCCATTGCTGGCCGCCAGCTGTTCACAGTCAATATCACAGTATTACGGTATTCCAGGGTATGTAGAAATCCTGAGGGTATGTTTATCAATATGGTCATAAATACAGGCACTACTTTTTCTATTTAAACTCATTATATGTAGTGCACAGCACGCACCACCAGAGCTCAGTCTCCGGTCTCTACTGATGAAACAGGCAGCTGAGCTTAAAGACACTGCAACACCTAGTGGTGGAGGGAGAATTTACAGGATGTGGTGTTAACAGCCGCCGGCTAGCAATGGCAAAGAAAGACCGTGGGGAATAACGGCGTATCTTTTGTGGAACTGGCTTTGTGCACTAGAGTGTCATCATGTTGAAACAGAAATTAGACAAACCCAGACTGTTGGAAGAACACAGTCGTCTAAAATAGCATTACATACATAGTAATACAATCTCCCCTTCATTCAGACGCTATAATGCAGATAAGCTGATGGTTCACAGGTGTTAGAGGGTCACAGTGGCTCCATTCAGTCGTGTCATGGTGTGTGGCCTCCTTGTGGCGTCTGGCTTTCTATCTCATTTCATAAACTACAATAGCTGCTACATAAAAAAAAAGAGCATCGGAGTTAAATGATTATATTCTAGGGTTGTAGAGAATAACAGTATGCTCTGATGTGGGATTTGGAAGTGGTTGCTCAGGTTGCGGGTGGCGTGTGACCTTCAGTTTGCTTCACGCATGCACAGACAGATAATGCACAATTTAAAACAGGCACAAACCTCTGTACACGTGCACACACACAAGGAAAGTCACAGATTACATCAAGTTTACTGAACTGCTTGTTCTTATGGAGAGAAAGTAGCAGTTGACGTTTTTGGACCCAGACTAACTCCAGGGAAGTATTTAGACAGTAGTTTTATCTGACACTCTGCTTTTTACAAACTTAATGTAATCTGCTAGACTCAAGCATGACAGACAAAACCCTGATAGACAAACAGGTGGGTCTATGACATCATATGCTTCATGGCCAAGTGTTGTTCAGCCTCCAACAACTTTATGTTCAGTTCTGGGAAGGATGCCTACGTTTGAAAGGTATCAACAGTGTCATGCTGGATTAGGGGACTTGTCTATGAAATTTTTGTCACAAGACATCTTAAATATCTGTTGTTGGAACTGTGTGGTCATGACATTTCCTGGGTTTTAAAATATCCCTCAACATTAGCTTAGCATTAGAAAAATGAAGTGCTGGTAGAAGCCAGGGATACTGAACTTGCTTTGTTTAGGGGTCACATTTACACAATGAGAAGTGACCAGGGACCCATCATAGCAGTCTCATACATGTTTCTTGTTTTTTTGGACATTTTTCAGATCATAGGATGTTTCGGGGATTTTAGAAAATTTCAGGGATTTTGGGATGATTCTAGGATTTCCCAGCATTTCTTGGATTTTAGAAAATTTCTAGGATGTTACGATGTTTCTAGTATTCAAGGACATTTCTTGGCTTTTAGGAGATTACTAGGATTTGAGGATGTTTCCAGGATTTTCGGACATTTTAGCACATTTGTCGGATTTTAGGACATTTCTAGTACTTCAGGACATTTGTAGGATTTAGGACATTTCTAGGATTGAAGGACGTTTCCAGGATTTTAGGACATTTGTAGGATTTTCACACGTTTCTAGGATTTTAGGACAGTTATAGGATTTCAGGACAGTAGGGGCTTAGCTAGGACCTCTGTCGGGGTGTGTGTGGGATCCTCCACTGGCACTTTTTTTTGATAAGCAAGCTCTATTTTATTGCTTCTCCATGCAATCTGGCACCTTATTTATACTAAAAGTAAAAAAAAGAATTCCCAGCGTGAATAACTTCATTTTTGTTAAACATTTTGTCAATCAAAATGTTTAAGGGGCCGCCTCGCACCCTATCGGGGGCCAGATTTGGCCTGCGGACTGTAAATTGAGTATCACTGATATAAGCAAATGTATGATATTGATGTCATACAACTAAATGTGGTAAAAGAAATGTATTTCAAGGACACATTTTCATTTTAAAAAAAGTTAGAGGGTAAAGAGACCATAGCTTTGGATTTGATATGCCCTCCTGATTAAAAAATCATGTGTGCATGGATTTGTGCTTCCCTGCTGCATTTAACTCAGTAGGTGGCATATGATATGAGCCTCCAGACAGCGCTTTTGTCTGTGTTTAAAGCCCCTTAAAAGAGACATTGTTAGTGCCTCACTGGCCATTTTGGTCTCTATGGCGACAGAAATGGCAAACCCAACACCTGATTCCCAAGAGCTCACCTGGGCCTCTCTCTCTCATACACACATGCTGTTTCTTTGCTCAAATTTTCTCTGCCACACACACATGTACACACAGAGGAAGATCTATTAAGAAATTAAAACCACTATGTAAAAATACACAAAAAACCTACATTCAGGGTTTGCTATCAGTGAAAGTAAGTATTGTCAGTAAAATGTATTAAAGTATCCAAATTAAAAGTACTCCTTCTGAACAATTGTACCCTCCTGAGTGCTAAATTATTGATGTGTGAACCTGTAACCACTTAGCCATAATGTTATTTCTGTTCCCGCTGTCTACTGCAACGTAGTTTAACCCTTTGAAACCTGAGAATATTGGCTTGATTTCATTCAAAAACATAGAAAGAGGGCAATGAGCAACTAAACAGGAAATGACCCAAATATTAGCAAGAAATTAGTAGTTACAAGAAAAATGACCTGAAATTAAGAGAAAATTATCTTAAAAAATATGTTTTTTGTAACCTTATTTTAAATACGTAATTATAAACTGAGTTTACTTGATATTGTCCTTAGTTGTTTGGTAATTTTCTAATGATTCTTTTTTTCTTAGCCGGAAAATCTCAATTGAAACAACCCCTGAAGTCGATTTCTGACTAGACAGTTGAAGGAACCTCATCAATCTCAACCTCAAAATCCCATTTGGCTGTAGTAATATACTGTTTGTTAGCACCTCTGTTGTCATCATGTGTCATTAAAACAGCTGCACTCACAGCACTGTCCAACTTCTATCTGTGGACACGTAGCTATGGTGTTTGTATGCACAACTGCAGTACAAATTGGGTGTGACATCATTCCCAGCTCTGACCTCTGACCTCTGACCTCCAAGGTGAATGGAATGCAGCATCTGGAGTAAGGACATGGTTAGACAAGCTAACCATAAAGACCAAGTCCCAAGTGCACTACTTTGAAACCAATTCTTGTAGTGACCTAACAGTGGAATCACAACTTCTGTGTCTGTCATGTGATGCCATTGGGCCCAAAAAAACTTTTTCCTTTTGACTTACCTAAAGAGACATCTGTATGTCAGTGAAAACATTTTTGAGTGCCGCAGCCCTCATGAAATGACTAATTTTACCATCAGGATTTAATCCATTTGGTCTGGTAATATTTGGAAAGTCTAGAAGAGCAGCAAGATTAAATTATTTATCCCCATTCAAGTTAGCAGAGTGCTAAACCGCAAGTAGCCAGCTTGGTTTTAAGTCTCTAATGTGCTCGCTCTATGGGCCCCCAATGAATCATCTGGGTAATTTCATACCACAAACACAGCTTTTTTGGCTTCTTGTGCCACTGAGCAACTTTTAAAGGAATGAACAGGGTCCTGTCTGGAACACTGTATCCAGGTCTCTTTAGTATATCCATGATTAAGACTGGAAGTACATGGAAACTCTGTAACTCTGGACGTACCATAGCTGCTTCACACCTTAAAAAGATAACATTTATGTGATTTTAATTAGTGAATTTGCGCAATACATTCTCATCCCAAGTCATCACACAGCACCACTTTGTCAGTGAACTTCCATGTCTACATATTACGCTAAGTATCCACCTGTGTCTGCCGGTTACGTTCCAGGATGTCACATTCAACATTGGCATGTCAACAAAAGCACATGGTTATGACTAGGCAACAAAAGCACATGGCAACCAATGTCGGACATCAACAGAAGCACATTGTTAAGGTTTGGCTACAAAAGTGTGGGAATGTGGGAAGAGAACACTGGGTTCTCAGTGGAAAGTCCATGGTTTGTTGAACTCATCCACTGCCCCTTACACCTGCTCTATGAGCACCCTTATGTTCCTGATATTAAGTTGTTACTGGCAACAATTCAACGTGAGGCAATGCGGTGTATCATAGAGCTGCAACAGGTTCTGGCAGGCTGACACCGCCAGTCTTCATATCATACTGCCGCAGACCTACCATCAGTTAGGTATTCTCTGCCCAACCAACGGTGTATCATAACACTGCGAAAGGTTGCAGCTGGCCGTCTTATAAACTGACAGTGTCCGGTGGCATATCACACTGTCGTGAAAGGTGGCAGTCTCTCAAATTCACAAATCAGCAGTATTTCACAGCTTCAGAATAAGAACTGGCTGACTTGTGCTACTGTGTGGCACACCTTTACTTTATATTTTGTAGTCCTTTTGGCAGAGTGGAAGCACGTACCAGTGACAGCAGTAAGAAAGCTGAAGCAGCTTCCACAACATCAGCATTTATTCAATTTTTTTTCTCCCAGCCCTTATTATAGTTTATCATTTTGCCAACATCTCCATCTCAGCCAAATTTAAAAAGTTTTAGTGACATTTATATTCTGGCATTCTGTTTTTTTTTTTAAATTTGCAAATAAAAAATGCAGCGAGTTGTGGGTGGGGGTTGATTAATATGTGACTGTGCTCTATATGTGATTATGCATACGCTATGCAAATAGGCCACTTGATGCCACTCGGCTCTATTGTTGGGAAGGTTAAATGGGGAGCAGTGTGCTGATGGCCGGGGACAGCGCAGATTAATACTGCTGCTCCTATCGTCCTCCTTCTCCCTCCGCCTACCCCTCCTTCTTCCTCTCTCTTTCTCTTTTGTATGACGAGGGGCAGAGTCAGTTCCTGTGTCATTGTTAGGGATCCATCTGCCCGGTCACACACTAACACACACACACACACACACACACACACAGAGCGGCAGCAGCAATTAAACCTGTTTGACACACTTGACAGAGAGGAGCTTTGGGCTGTGTGTCCGGCACGAGCCATCTGTGAAACAACCACCCACCCACACACACAATCATGGTGTGTGTTTGCTGCATTAAACAGATTTCATTCACTGACATTGCCGCAGCCCCCCTCTTGTTTTTTTTTCCTTTTCATATTTGGGCAGGAGGACCCTTCATCCTCCTCCTCCTCCTCTCTTGTGATGGACAGACGAGACAGACAAGTTTAGGGAGGGGATGAATGGATGGATGTGTGGGTGGGTGGATGTAGAGGGAGGACAGAATGGATGGATGGCAGATTGGGGAGCAGACCTTTCATTTATTGTTGCTCCCAGAAGTAGGACACCGGGCCGACAGATAGATAGACAGAGCAGCTGTAATTACTGGTGGCGGCAGCCCCCAACTGAAGATATTGTATTGATATTGGGCTGTTAACAGGAGATTACCATGTGGATGACTGGGGGTCTGGCCCAGTCTGGGTCTCCACTGTGTGCTTTGGGGCCAGCTGATTATGATGATGCCATTGTTCTTTTTTTGTATCTTAAACGTGCTCTACTTTCTGCTCTTGGCACATGAATAGAAGCAGCAAGAGGTGGTAATAGTTTTTTTTAACCAGTCTTTAGAGAAAAAGGCCCAGATTGTTTTAGAGAGAGTTAATCAGGTTAAGCAGACTGTTTCTAGGTGCAGATTTAAATTGCAAATATGAAATACACCTAATGGAAACATGTCTATTTCGAAAAAAACTCCCATTTATCAAAATAAAGTTTTTAAACTTTTTTAGGCTTTTTAGCTTTTATAGGTCACATGATGTTATGGCTATGCGCTTGTAGTTTGGAACTGGCCTCCTCAGGCATGATGCAGCAGCAGGGATTCATAACTTGCATTGCTCAGCGGCCACTTTTGTAGAGCTGAGGGAAACTACAGTCGAGTGACAATTCTCTGTGTTTGTCACTACAAGGCCCCCGTTTCTTATAAAACATAATCATTTGATCCATTTTTAATATAATATTGTTGATTTTAGCAGCTTTATAAATGTATGATCTGAAAATAAGACACCATACGTTAAAGCTGTGAAAGAGACCTGAGACCACAATCCTATAAATCCATAATATCTATTTTAGCAGGTGGGTGTTTTGATGTGTGTATGCAGTAATCTCTGTATTATAGGCCTCCTTAATACATGTTTGCACCTCTCTAGAATCCCCTAAGCTTATGTTTAAGCTTCCATATTATTTACTGTAACTGTACTTACCTCACTGTAGGCGGCTTGGTCCACGTTAAAAATGGCACTGTTGCCTCCACTGGAGTTAAACAAGTCCACTGAACAAACAAACTATAGCTGCAAACACGTCGCTGCATCGGAGAATTACACTATGATCAAAGCAGGTTCATTTTTCACTGTTTTTGAAACATGTACATTTTTATGAAAGCTCATTTCAGTGTCTTGCAATAGTTTATTAAACGTGTCAAAGGATTGTCTCTGGATGAGGGTAGGGCTGAGGGACACTACAGCAGGGACACTCAAGTTGCTTTGTTTTGGGGCCCCTTTTGCAAGACGACAGGAGGCCAGGGGCCAGTCGCAGCAGCCCCATACATGTTCACTGGATTTTAGCACATTTCTAGGATTTTAGGACATTCTAGGATTATAGGACATTTCTAGGATTTTAGAATATTTGGAAGATTTTAGGATATTTCTGGGATTTTAGGAAGTTTCTAGGATTTTAGGATGTTTTTCGGGATTTAAGGATGTTTCAAGGATTTTAGGACGTATCTCAGCTTCAAGGATGTTTATAGAATTTATGTATACAAAGTACAAAAACAATTCCTGGTGTGAATCGCTGTTGCTTTTATTATGAATTAGAAATAGTTGAGCTGCCACCTAGCACCCTATTGAGGGCCAGATCTGGCCCGTGGGCTGTAAGTTCAATATCACTACACTAAAGCAAAACAACAGAGGGTGACATGGGTGTGTAAACTCAGCATTGCAGTCTATAGGACACAATCTGTAATCTTAAAGACATTGTAGTCTGTCACATTGAATGCCTTTTCTACTTTACATTGATACTGACCATTTTCCAAACCACTGTAGTCATTTGGGTTTTGAATGTGCTTTTCCTACCTTTCAGATGGCCATTGTTTGACTTCATTTCACTACCATATGAAAATCATCTTGAAACTTGCTTAATTTGTGTATTCCACCACTGTTGTCACTTTGCATGCTAATGCAGCTGAAAGAGTAGATTCATTTGGGAAGTCTCCACTCCATTACCATTCAAAGATAACTTTTCAAATACACGAGGTTAGCATTATTTTATATTTTCTTATTGTCATCAAGTCCAGTTGGTTACTATTGACCGACTCAAAAAGGTATTTGCCTAATTTCAAAAAATCACCAAAATCAGCTTACTGTTTGTGTAGAGTGGATCTGAATCTGACTGTTTTAGCAAACATCTCTCAGACATGAGGAAGTATTGCATCTGATGGGGACTATTTTCAGCTGTGGATTAATCAACATTTGGTGCTCTAGTTGAGTGATACTCATATAATGATCTGCGGGACAAATCTAGGCTCCCAACCATTTTCTAATTCACAATAAAAATAAAGTGACTCACACTGGGATTTGTTTTTGTGTTTTTAGTATACATAAGGTGCCAATGTGCATAAAGCAGCATCAAAATAGAGCTTGTTTATCAAAAACAGTGCCAGTTGAGAATCCCCTGCAACCCCTGACATCATAAAATCCTAGAAATGTCCTAAAATCCTGTCTTAAAATCCAAGAAAATGTTCTTAAATTCTAGAAATGTCCTTAAATACTAAAATGTCTTATCATCCTAGAAATGTCTAAAAATCCCAGAAGCATCCTTAACATTTAGAAATGTCTTAAACTCCAAGAAATACCCCAAAGCCCTAGACATGTCCTAAAGTCCTAGAAACATCTTAGACATGTCCTAGAATCCTTGAAATGTCTAGAAACATTCTAACATCTTAGAAATGTCATAAAATCCTAGAAACGTCCTTAAATCCGAGAAACATCTTCAAACCATAGTAATGTCCTAAAATCCTAAAAACATGTATATGGCTGCTGCGACTGGCCTCTGGCCTTCTCTCATTTTGCAAAAGTGGCCCCTAAGCAGAGCAAACTGAGTATCTCTGCTATAGTCTGGGTGT
The DNA here is from genome assembly GCF_026936395.1 of Plectropomus leopardus. NCBI lineage: Eukaryota > Metazoa > Chordata > Actinopteri > Perciformes > Serranidae > Plectropomus > Plectropomus leopardus. The sequence goes on from NC_142180.1 coordinate 5,310,214, forward strand.
TTGGAGCAGCAGAATGATGTATGTGGGATTAAGTCTAAATAAGCTTCAGTGTGTGTTCATAGTGGTGACAGAACATGTCACCCAGTGCAACAGTGTGGCTCATGCATGTGTTTAATAGTTTGTGGACAACAGTGGAGCTCTAAAGCACAGAAAAAGAGGATCTATCAAGCTTTGGATACTCTCAAAATACTTGTTAGCTCCTTATGTTGCGTGTTATATCATATCCTATGACATAACGGCCAGCAGTTTGTAGTGACATACAGCCAGTCAGTAGGAAGGTGAGAATATCACTGGAAAACCGCAGAATTTGTAAATTGCTCTTCAGGGGCTGAAGTAATTTCCCTATGGCTTGAAAATTCAGTTTCTGAGTTTGCGCACAGAGGCTCAGTCAGCGGTGGGCTGGGGAAAGAAAGGGTCCAATGAAGGGGTGATGTAGTATTATAATAAAATGGGGAGAGTGGTGGAACAAAATATTGCAGACTTGTATTAGATAACATTTATGTTTAGTAAGAGCCTGTTAATATCCATTACAACAAAGTTGTATTTGTATTTAGTTTTGGTGTGTCATCGTTAGGTAAATTATTTTTGCTCCCCTGTAATCCGCAGCAGAGTGGTTTATCCCAGCTCTTGTCAGCTTCTGCCAGCCTCCTCTATTCAGTGCTCTTCTTAAAATGAAGCTAGCAAGCCGACGGCCCCCGCGGAGGAGAAGGAGACGGGACTGAAATGTAGAGCTGGCATCTACTTTCCCACCGTTTAAAGGACGCTTTTATATACATATACCCACCTAGAGGGCCTTCATGAAGAGCCCCGAGTTATTAACACTATTATTATGTCGGAGGGAGCAGTCGCAGCCCGGTGCTTGCTGTACACAGTTCGTCTATTTATTCCAGTCTGAAGCAGGAATTCAGATACAAGACTTCCGAGTAGATAGAAAGATTAACTAATCGTTTTAATACGCCGATTTCTTCTTGTCACCCGTTCGCATTTTTGTACGCTTTTATTTTCCTTTTTGTGGAGAAAGATTGTAAGGTCAAGCCACACGGAAGCAATGTATAACACAGTTTGGACAGCGGAAAAAGCCGGCGAGGAAGGGGACTGGAGGGACGTGATGATGCCCTACTCCACGGAGCTGATATTTTATCTGGAAATGGACCAACCGCCAGGTAAGCAGGCCCGTGACAGCGCGAGCTAATGTCGGACATGGAAGTTTGGCTAGCCGGAGAGGAGAGGCGGTGTTGGTTTTGGTCTGAAAAAATTGGTGGAAAGTTTCAAAGCGTGTTGTTCAACCCCCCCGGCGGTCCTTAACATTTGGGTCGTCTTTCTCAAGGGATTTCACGTACGTCTGCTCGTCTACGGTGATAATTTTTGGCAGTGTTTCAATATTGTGTCGAAAGCAGTTTAGCATAATCCCTTTTTTGTGAAAGCTAATTTGATTTTTTTTTGCTGAGCAATTTAGCGACATTTTGTCCTTAAATTCGCCTGTAAAAACAGTTTCTGGCACAAATGACAACTCTTTAAGCTAACTGTAAAAAGTGTTTTTTTGCTCTCCGGTGCAACCACTGTAGTAAAAAATATTAATTTGTACCTTTAAATGCTTATTTAACGCCTCGACACAGTAGCTGCAGCTCTGCACGGCTGCACTCGCAGACTCAATTTGGAGACAATAGTCTGTGCAGTCTGCACACAGAAGCAGCCGAAATCCTCCTCTGACCATCTGCTTTTAATGTGATGTGATAAATGACTGACAAAGATGGCAGACATGGCAGCCAAAATAATTTTTGGACTAAAATGCCAAAATCACAAGTAGGGTTCGTTGTAGACAAAGCTGCTTATTGAAACTCTATTTTTTTTTTTTTAAACCTGCACATTTTTAGGTGTTATTACTCCACAAAGTCTTAAAGAAACAGCTCCACTCCCGAAATTAGCTCTGCCCTGTACGGCGAAAGGAGGGGGGCGACGACACAGAGAGGGACCGGGGTAATGAACAAAACCGGGAATAAAAGGTCCCGAGCATTTCATAATCATAACATCCCTCACTGATACGCATGTATACGTCTTTGTGCCCCTTTCTAGCCAACTGTCATTCCGACTATGTGAATATGTTTCTTTCATTCATTCCTCGGCGTTTGTGCCCGTGTCATTTGACTCCCACCCCCCTCTTTTCTCTCCCCGGTGCGCTGAATGGATCATGGCGCAGATGTGGGACGTTGTGTTGTTTCCAGGAGGCGCTGTTGAATGCAGTTTGCCCGGTAGCTCTGTCCCTTTTTCCCTCCTTTCACTTCACCCATTTATCTATTGAAATGCACTGTATATTCTGCAGCCACCATGAAGTGCAGTATTATGTCTTATCTTTGGCATGTTACAGAGATAATGCAAAACAAAATCCCCTTAGGTTAGGACGCTTTATCAAAGAAATTATTCAAACCTTTCAGCCTCAGTGATTTGAACTTTGTCGGGGTGTATTTTCACTCGAAGTGAAGTTTGCGTCTGCAAGTAGGAGGAAATATCATGTCAGCTGCATGCACAGCTACATTTTCCAGTAGCATCCTTAAGAGCAGCACTGATTCTTTAACCCTTTGGCTGTTTCTTTCAAATTCACGGGAAGAATGTAACAAGTAATATAAAAAGACCCAAAAAATGAGCAAGAGATTATTAAAAAGTGAGAAGAAAAATACATTAAATTAAGACAAAAAACAGAAAGAAAAGAAAATGACATCAAAGCTTTAAAAAAAACCCTAATATATATATATATATATATATATATATATATAATTTTATGTTATTTTTTTCTGTAGCACAATTCAAATATACAGTCAAGAGAATTCTAAATATAGTTTTCTGGATGTGTTTACCTCTTTTTTTATGATATCACCATCCCCAGCTAATTTTTAGTTCTTGTTACATTTTTACAAATTTTTTGTAATTTACGTGATACTTCTTGCCAGGTTGCTCATGCTTTGTCCTCTGTTTTTGAAAGAAATCAATTTTCTCAGGTTTCAGAGGTCTAAATGCTAGTAAAAGGCTGCTGAATGCAGTAGGAGAAAGCTGTTGTCAATCAAGGTGTTAAAGGGTTAATTTTAGGTACTTTGAAGTCCAATTGAAGTGGACTGGTGCAATATCTCCACATTCCTCTTTCAGCTCATTTAAAGTTAACTCCTCCTTTTTTTTCCCCCTCTGAGAGAGGGATCGATTCTCTCTCTCTCTCTCTGTCCGGCGTTTTTTCCCTCTTTGTCTCTCCATGTGACAATCATTGTGTTGGAGCTACAGTAGAGTGAATGGACAGTGCTCCTTAACTCATTGTGTCGGGGATGTGAAAGCAGCACACTTGCTCTTTGCTGCAAGTGCACTTAACTGCTGCTGGACCTTGGCTTATATGGCACCCAGAGCCCATTCATTCATTTGCGCATATTCACGCATATATGGGGTCATTGTCAAGGCTAAAAAAGAGTAAGGATAAAATCCAAACTCTAATATTTTATGCTGTGCTGCTGTTTTATGTCAGGGGTTGTGAGCATTTTGTCCTTATTAAATGTTTTGCAGTCAGCAAAGGCAGGTATAAAAAGCTGCATTGTGGACTTCTGGAAAATCAAGATTGATTCTAGCTTTTTGACAATGCACATTGACTTTTTCTGTAGCTCATACGTGCAGTCTGTTGTACACTGATGTGTAGGTCTTTTTGGTGCGTATGTCTCACCGCTTTTGCCCGAATTAGCTCTTCCTGTCATCCTCTCTGCATCTTTTTGTTCTGCACATATTTAACCGACTCTCAGCTTGTCTGTGCCTCAGCAGAGTTAGTGTCTTTGTCTTCACAAAACTGATATGCAATCTAAAGAGTGTCGGAGACAGGAGAAAGAGGCAGAGATATTGTGACAGAGAGGCAGAAATGAGAGGTAAGTGTGAGAGAGAGAGCAGCAGAGGAGAGGAGGGCTGACAAAGGGTTGAGGAGAGAAGTGAGGAGACGTTAGGAGAATAGAAGACGAGCGTCCCGCAGATGTTCATTAGAATATTTATTACACTGGAATTGAAACGTGAAAGCCTCTGTGACAGTTATAGCCTGTGTGTCTGTGTGTGTGCAAAGGCAAGTGTGTGTGTTGCCTTTGTGTGCAGGGTGATTAGCACAGGTGGAGTGCCACTGCCCCCCCCGGGGGAGGGCAAAGCCTGCGTTTCCACTGGTGACTGTGTGTATACACACATGCATGTGTGGATGTGGAGTGCACAATGACTCTTGTCTTTCTATGGAAAATTTTGCATGTCTTTGCTCATTTGCAGTAAATCCCATGTGCTGCACATTACCACTCAGTTCTCATCCCAGGTAGTTCTTATTCACATCTTTCCAGCATGAAAACTAACTTGCAAAGGCAGTAGAACAGAAACAGTTGAACTGCCTTTTCCTAGGAGAGTCAACAAATAATTGCTTGTTAGTGTTCATGATCAGTTGTGGTCAGTGGTAATATTGTCATGATGGGATGATTTGGAGCAAAATGACAGGAGATAATTATTTTGTCACTGCATTGAGCATCAATTTAAATATTTGCCATATGCAGTATATAATGGAAAAACATTACCATTAATATTGTGATCTGTCAGCCAGCTTTACATTGGTCCAGAATAAGGAGCAGATTATAATAGATTTTTCTGCATGACTGCACTCACCTGCAGAGGGCAAATTACACTGGAGAAACTGATTTTTCAGATATGGCAAGTACAAGTGGTCTAAGGAATCCTTTTGAGATATATTGTGGTTAATGGTGGTTTTCCTGACTTTTGAAATTTTACACACATTTCAAGAGTTTCAAAACTTAAATTTTGTCAGTATAAAAAAAGTCCATCAAAATAAGTTAAAAAAATTATTTATAATTATGATTTTTTTTGTTTCTTTATCTTGCCTTTTTTCTTTATTTTTACAAATTTTCAGGTAATTTTCTTGTACTTTTTGCTATTCTCTTTATAATTTTTGGGTCTTTTCTTCATTCCTTGCCTCAATGCCTCCCTTCCACATTTTTGAAAGAAATCAAGCCAATTTTCTCAAGTTTTTAAAGAGCCAAAGATGCAAAACTAGCAGTATAGACATGCAGTTGTATGTTGATATATGCCAGTAGCTGAGTGCGTCTGGGTCATCGTATCAAAGCCTCTTTACATCCAGAACGTAATCATCATCTGCAGGATTGGATTGACATGTGGCCCATAAGAGACAACTGTTTGCTGTCCATATGTGTCACTGAGTGATAAAGGGCTTTTATCAGGATCATAATCTGAACGTAAACGAAATATCACATCGTCCAAAACTATCATAGAATACACGTTACTGGACTGGTTGAATGTGTCCGGCTGTGTGCTCATATTTTGTTGCAGTAGCTTGTTGTTGGAATATATACTTAACATTATTTGGTAGCGGCTTCTCAACTCTCTGAAACCTGAGAAAACTGTCTTGATTTCTTTCAAAAATATGGGAAGACAGCAATGGGCAGTGAGAGAAGAAATCATCCAATAGTTAGCAAGAAATTAGTAAAAAGTACTCAAAAATAACCATAAAATTATTTGGGATTTTTTTTTAAAGAGAGAGAAAAAATGTAAAACAATATTTAAAAAAAAAAAAAAAAGTGAAAATAAACAAGACTTAGAAAAGGTGCTTTAAAATGTATAATTTAAATATATGTAATTATGATCATTATAAATATAGTTTTTCCTGAGCCATTTTCTCTTTTTTTCCCAACTTTTTTAAAAATAGTTTTCTAAAGCTACTAATTTCTTGCAATTTGTGGCACATTTCTTAACAAGTTTCTTTTTGCCTCTTTTCCAATGTTTTTAAAGTAAATCGAACCAATTTGCTTTTGGTTCAAAGGGTTATTAAGGGCTATTTTTTTCTGTTTTTGTATTATTTTAAATTGAACATAAAACTTAAGGTTTTGGGCTGTGTGTCAGACAAAAACTTTAGACTTTTGCAGACAACACCTTGGATTTTGAAGAGCTCATTTCACAGTTTTTTTTTCCACATTTATGGACTAATCGAGTCTTTATAAAGCTATAATCATATCGAACCATTATTTGCAGAGTTAACTATTGTATTATATTGTAGATAACCCTCAGTTATGTGTTTAGAGCATAGACTGAAGTGACCAAAGTAAAGTATTAATGGGTGAATAAATGAGTCTGTTAAATACACATTCAGTTGCCAGTGGCTCTGCGTTCTATAGGACGACCTGTTGATTTAGGGCTGGATGCTGCACCGTTGTGTGTGTGAGCATGTGGTACCCCAGAAGGAACTGATATACCACAGGATAACTCCACCCCCCTCCTTTCTTTCTTTCTTTCTTTCTTTGCTGAGGCACGCCCCCTGTGCTGCCTCCTGATTGGCCGAGGGGGCGGGCCTCCGTGCGGGGATTAGTTAGCGCATTGTCTGTCTTTTAGGATCAGCCTTGCTTTGCTCTTTTCTTCAGTCTGACTGAGCAGGGAGCAGGAGGAGGAGGTGGCGGCGGAGGAGGAGGTAGAGGAGGAGGAGAGAGAGAGAGAGAGTAACAGAAAGAGTGAGAGAAAGAGAAGGAGGGAGGAAACAGCTGAGAGACGAGTGACAGCATGCAGCTAACGGAGAGTACGATGTTAGAAGACGGTAAGAGATGGATTTGAGCTTTTGGTGCATTTTTTATTCGTTTTTTTGTTGTGCCTTTGTGTGTCGTAGTGTTCCTTACTTTTCCACTTCCAACTAGTGTACATTTTGTTTGCATTCTTTTACTAGTTACAGATTATTTCTTATTTTTCTAGTCTTTTACATCGTTGCCTCTTCTTTGATTCTTTTACTGCACAAAGTCGAGAGTTTTCAGTGTATGTGTGCATTTTTCTTCATTCTGTTGCTTAGTGTGCTTTTGTAACATTTTCGGGAATTAATTCTGCAATAGTCGATCCACAGAAAGTTACTTATTAAGCAAAAAATACCAAACTCTTACAGATGTCAGCCTCTCAAATGTGATGATTTGCATTTTCTCTCAGTTTTAAATCTTGTTATTTTAACATTTTTTCACTAGTTGGTTCTACAAAAATTGAAATTTGAAAGTGGTGCACTGGGCTCTGGGAAATCTTTGGCTTCCACTATTTTCATAATGTATTAAAAACCCGTTGCCCATGTTTGGACTCAGATTATAAAACTTAAGTCTTGCAATCTAAAGCATCTCCATGTTTGCGAGGTCCGTGTGTGTGCTTTGTGAGCCGTGACGCTGAAACACACCCACATACTGTAGATGCTCACACACACACACACACACACACACACACACGTGCGCGCCACCTGCAGCTCCATACTTTGTCTAGATGTAAAGTTGTGGAGACTGAACAGACTGAGGAGCGGATTTCTTTGGACAATGAATTTATGCTCCCATGCTTTTGAGTTCTGCAGTGTGTGCAGTAATTTCTCTGGTGTGTGTGCGTATGTAAACTCTTGTTGCAGTTATGCTCTTTGTTAACTGTCACTGCTGTGCCACTGATCAGCTGTGTGTGCACATGCATGATTTTCAAAGCTTACCGTTTTGGGTGACCAAGGCTTGCATTAATTCTTTGTGGATTTGTCAAGTGTGAGTGTTTATCGTGTGGGTCAGTCCGTGCTGACAGTCATTGTTCGGGAGAGCTGTGGGTTTCTTTCTGCATGTGTGATGACAGGTGATATCGCTGTGTGTGTGTGTGTGTGTGTGTGTGTGTGTGTGTGTGTGTGTGTGTGTGTGTGTGTGTGTGTGTGTGTGTGTGTGTGTGTGTGTGTGGCTCAGTGCTGCTCCTTTGTCTGCTGAGGGGGAGGGTGAAGAGAGGGAGGCTGCGCTGACGATCGCCTTTGTTCACCGTCCCTCTTGCTCTCCTGTAGAATTTTATGCAGTTGTGATGGATTTCTTTTACAGATTTAAAACACTACAGTTGTGGTTTATGAATGTTTTTTTATATTTTATAACACTTTCAGATTGTGTTCTTTTTGGTGGGATGGTTGTCATTAGTGAGTTTGACTTGTTTTATGCAGGATAGGCGATTAAAAGAGTGTACTTATCACAACAGTGTGTTGGAGGGTTTAACTCTGTACATGCTGCACTGCTCCCCGACTCTGTTGGGTTTCATTCTTCAACTGTCCAATGGACCTTTGCAACAAAGGACTGTGTGTGTGTGTGTGTGTGTGTGTGTGTGTGTGTGTGTGTGTGCGCGCGCGCGCGCGCACGCACGCACATGTTTTGGTCCTGTTCATTGTCCTGTTGTGTCTCATAGTAGTGCTAAAACAAGAAGTTAGTAGCAAAAAGTGATGACAATTTCTATGATGCCAAGATTTTAAGCACAATCATTTATCAGATGATATGAACTTTTCTTTTTTTCTTTACTATTTTTTTTGGGGGGGGGGTCTATTTAATATTTTACAGACTAATCAGTCAAGCCAAAAAGATATTTGGTGAATTGTGGGGAACCACCTATTGTCCTTTATGATACTGTCCTTTGTGTTTTCTTCGTACTTCTACACTGAGGACAACACACACACACACACACACACACACACACACACACACACACACACGCGCACACACACACACACACAGTACATTGTGTGTCAGTTATGTTGGAATAGTTGGATCAATGCTTTTCTAGGTGACTTAAAAAAATTGGTTTTGCTGAAAATTTTAAATTGTGCAAAAGTTTTTATTTGTAATGAACTGGTTCCCACTCTGTCTAAACTTGGAAGTGCACATGGACATGTGTGTGAACGAAACAGAGAAAGTCCTTTAAAGTGCTGACAGAGGGGAACAGTGCCGCTGCAAAATGACAGCTTTGGCTGAAGTAACTGACAAACTGAATGCCGTGGTGACGTGAAAGAGGAGGAGAGAGAGAGAGGGAGAGAGAGAGAGAGAGAGCGAGAGGGAGAGAGAGAGAGAGGTCAGGGTGAGGGAGAGAAAAAGTGAGGACAGCGGGGTTGAAGGAGAACAAAGGGAACAGAAGAGGAAGAGGAGCTGCTACTGTGTTACTACATTCCTCTGAACTGAAATCCATCTGCTCCGTGCGTGTGTGTGTGTGTGTGTGTGTGTGTGTGTGTGTGTGTGTGTGTGTGTGTGTGTGTGTGTGTGTGTGTGTGCATGTGTGTGTGTTTGCAGCAATTATTGTTTATCTACAGTCCAACCTCTTGATGAGGTCTTCTCAGCATGTACTGAGCAAAAGATCCAAGGCTGTTTACAGATACCATAATTAATTACTTTTTGTCAATACAGACTGTGTATTTCACTGCTTGTAACACACAGTATCCTGTGATGTCCAGTCTTACCAATTAAAAGATGGCAGGTGTTGGTGGTCAGGTAACAAAAGAAGATGAGTTACAGTTTAGTTCCTTTGTATGGAAGTTTAAATCATAAAAAAAGACACCAGACATCTTAATAATGTAATTTTGACAAAATAACACACCACACAATAGCTGGGGAAGAAGACAATGAGCAACAAAAGAAGAAATGATCCAAAAATATGTAAGAAATAAAAAAAAGTACAAGAAAATTACCAGAAAGTTTTTTTGTTTTTTTTAAAGTTTAATAAAAGTAAATGACCTCGAAAAGTGCTTTTAAAACTAAATTTAAATATGTAATTCTGATAATAATAAATATAGCTTTTATCTATTTTTTTCCATAGACCCCTTTCCTCGTCTTTTAGAAGAATAATCTACTTATTTCTTAGAATTTGTGAAACATTTTTTGCCAAGTTGCTTATTTCCGGTTTAACCATGTTTTTGAAAGAAAGGGTTCAAAGGTTTACATACGTGCGAAAGGTATCTAAAAGCAGCAGAAGAAAAATGACGCCACTCCAGGTTTCAAAGGGTTAATTTCCAAACCCAAGCTAAAAATAGAGGGAATATTGGGCTCATTGCATTCACCTGGTTGACAGAAACATGATTCTTAATGATAGTAGATGATAATGTTGACTGCTGGCTGATTTTTTTTTTCTTCACAACTGTAACTTGTTTTATTTTGTTATACAAGACTTGATTATATGTCAGACTGTACTAAGCTAGTTTTGCTGCCACCAAGTGGCCAAAAAAGTATTGATACAAATGCTACTATAGAAATATCTCGATTTTATGCAGTGGATATAATAGGACGTAGTAACACAGTAGCTGTGAGTGAAGTAATACATTACTATTGTCTGGGACAGTGAGTATTGATCATGTTATTGCACCTACACAGAGATCATATAGGGTCATCATCTCTCCAGCCTTATTCAGCGCTCCCTGTGCATTGTGGAATTCCCCTGTCTGTTTCTGTCATCCATGTGTGCGTGCCGTCTGGTAATTTGTGTGGCCAGAATTTTCCAGGACGCTCCAGCTGAAGGAGAACGCTGCTCCGGTGGCTTTGCAGGGTACATTCATCAGCGGACTTTCCCTCTTTTAAAGGACACCGTCCACATCAGTCCTCTATGTGCTTAAAGTGTGTGTGTGTGTGTGTGTGTGTGTGTGTGTGTGTGTGTGTGTGTGTGTGTGTGTGTGTGTGTGTGTGTGTGTGTGTGTGTGTGTGTGTTTGTGCGCACATGCGCATAAACTGATTTGTGATGTAGGAGCTCTCCAGTAATTACACTGCTGTTCCTTAAACTGCATCCAGATGTGCCTAGAGACTTGTAAACCTTGGTGTGTGTGTGTGTGTGTGTGTGTGTGTGTGTGTGTGTGTGTGTGTGTGTGTGTGTGTGTGTGTGTGTGTGTGTGTGTATTGTGGGTCATTTTCAGGCTAGCTCTGTTTGGCACAAAGCATGGCAGCAAACACATGAGCTTCTGTTTGTTCGGTTGTTAGCGTTCAGGCTGAATTTCCCTTCAGTTCTGCCTCCGTTCTAATTATTATTAACATTAACGTCATCCAAAGTTAAAGGTGCAGTCTATGATTTAAATGTTAACACATCCAAAAAAAACAAAAGATCCATCACTCCAAAGTTCACTGACAGGTCATTTTTTAGACATTCCTGTTATTTCTGCTTTAATTTTGGTTCTGATAGCAATAGCAAACTGTTTTTATACATTACTTTGAAAAATATTTACTTTTCTGCAAACTTTTTTTCTCATTTAGCAAAAGACGCTGAACTCTCCAAATGTTAAATGATGTCTAAACGCAAGCAGCTGCTCAAGAACTTTGCCTAAATCAAATAAAATCTAAACCTGGCAGAATTGTGTATTTTAATCTGGAACTGGCACAGGACAATGTGCATTTCTGGTTTTGTGGATTGCTTGATTGCTCCATAAAATCAATGAACATTAAAGTAAACTGAGCCAATAAGCCTTATTTTGTTAAAAATGAAGGGTATCGGTCATAGATGTGATCCAGTGTTCTAACATTATCTGCTTTGATAACAACCAGAGGAGATTAACGGGAGGTTACCCGTCAGCAGCTCAGTGGGAGGATGGGTTCAAAGATGGGAGAAACTCTGTGAAAACAAGAGTTATGGCAGTCTTAACAAACTTCCTTCTCCCTCCTCAGGACCTGAAATCTCTTACAGGCAGCCGATAACTTTCACTTTGCTTTAAAACTACTGTGTGTGTGTGTGTGTGTGTGTGTGTGTGTGTGTGTGTGTGTGTGTGTGTGTGTGTGTGTGTGTGTGTCCTTGTGTGTTGTTTTTGACACGGAATAATTAATGTGGTGATGTATGGGCTGTATTTGTCATGCCACTGTTTGCCTGTGTGATTAATAACAATACGGTCGCCAACTGCACCGCTGCAACATTTATGTGGAGAAATAAATACAGCTTCTGTTATCATTTGCATATGAAGTATGTGTACATGTTGGGGGATGGATGGAAAAAAAACCTCTAGCTTTTTCTGCTGTAATTGTCTGTATAGGTGGTTGCACAAAGCAACATTTATCAAGTTTCTAGAGTTTTAACTTGAGTATTGTAACGGTGCTTCACTTCCTCTCCATCTGCAATAATGGATAGATTGTTGACCATATTTTCTTTACTGTTTTCTACAGCAAAGTTCATGTTACATAGTGCATGTCCACCAACTCTTTCAATACTAACATGTAGTGTTTTTCTGTCCTCCCTCCAGCTCTTCCTCCGAAGCCAGCGAAGCCGCAGCAGCCCTCATCAGTCGGTGTGGGAGGGGGCAGCAGTAACGGCACCAAGGATGGAGGAGCAGGAGGCTCACTGCAGGAGGCTGAGTGGTACTGGGGCGACATATCCAGGTAACACAAGCACAACACACACGCTGTGTGAACGATTCTGTGTTTTTGGGGGACGACACTGATATTGGAGAGTGAAAAATTCAGATATTGATATATGTAAATCCAAGTTTTCAGTGCAATTATCCCTCAGAGGTGGTTATCAAATGCTTGTGATAAAGATAAGTAATGATGGCAGAATTATGTAGTTTAACAATAAACTTTATTGACAAAAATGACGCTGCAATGCACTGAAACATATTATTTTCAGCATCTTTTTCTGCATTATATTCTGTTAAAAATAATCTTTTGAGATCATGCATATTGGAAAACATACAAACTTACACCGATGAGCACTACATGAGCAGCAGAGAAAAGAACAACATTGTGACAAACTAAAATCTTTTTTGTAAAATCTGTAAAAGTGATGAGTGTTAACTGTTGAGGCTTTTGTTGCTCCCTTACCTTCGTAATAGTAGGTTAGCTTTCAGCCACAATTCACACGTGCTGAGATGATAACCACACCTACAGAGCAGACAGCCAGTCTGTCACCTTTAACACACACAGACACACACAGACACACACACACACACACACTCACACACACACTCACACTCAGAGCAGAGCTGCTGTTAGCTGGGACCAGTCCGTCCAGTCCCTTTCTACATCATTTAATTGATGCTTTGTTTACTTTGAGGTGTGTGGCTGCAGGGAAAGCCCTCATCGCCTGCCATTGATAATTGAAGGCAGACTTTTTCAAATCAACACCATCTGTACACAAATCACTTAACCAACTCTGCTCTTTTTTGTTCCACCTTCAGGGAGGAGGTGAATGATAAGCTCAGAGACATGCCCGATGGGACCTTCCTGGTTCGGGACGCTTCCACCAAGATGCAGGGTGACTACACACTCACACTGAGGTAAAGTTTGTATCAGTCATGAATGAGTGTGTTTAGAACCACAGGGGATTCATGGAGGCTGGGGGGAGTCGTAGATTACTTCTTGTGCTCCACTTTTATGCAGCCATCCCTCTAGTTAACTACAGATTGAGGGAAATTGTGTGAGAAGCGTTTTGCCTACGCAGCATCCTGGTAAATTGGAGCAAATCGCCCACTGCCCTGGAAATGAAGTGCTTGAGGGGGAACTGAGCCTGAACTAGAAGCTGTTAAAGTGTGAATATTAAAGGGAATTCATCTGTTGTTGAGATGCATTTCCAGTATTTTTCACTATGAAGGTTTGAATATAGAGTCTATGTGTTCACCTTCTGGCCCATTTTTCTTTTTGGTGTTCAGGAAAGGGGGCAACAACAAGCTGATAAAGATCTACCATCGGGACGGGAAGTATGGCTTCTCCGACCCCCTGACCTTCAGCTCAGTTGTGGAGCTCATCAGCCACTACAGACACGAGTCTCTGGCTCAGTACAACACCAAGCTGGACGTCAAACTCATGTACCCCATCTCCCGCTTCCAGCAGGTCAGCACACAATAACAAACATACAGTATTCACACCTGCACAGACCCTGTCAACTAGGTACACATTGTTTTTTTATTGACTTTCAAAGGAAAATGCATGCTTGGTCTTACCTTAACCCTTTGAAACCTGAGCAAATGTGCTTGATGTCTTTTAAAAACACAAAACAAACTTATAAATATATTACCTGAAATTTAACAATAATAAAAAAGGGAAAATAAATCGAAAACAAACAAGTATATAGAAAATAGTTCAATTATTATATTTAAAGTTACAAGAAAACTACCAGTATTTAGCAATAGTATTATTGCTTATTATTATTATTATTATTATTATTATTATTATTATTATTATTATTATTATTATTATCATTATATAAACCAAAAATATTGTTTTCTGGACATTTCTCCCTATTTATTTAAATTTATTAACTTAAAAAACTCAGTAAATAGTTAAGTTACAAATAAATTACCTGAAATGTTGCAATCAAAAGAAAAAAAGGTAGAATAAATTAAAAATAAACAATTCTATAGAAAAGTTTTATTATTATTATAAATTGTTATTTTTCTGTTTCTTAAAATTTATTAACTTCTAATAATTTCTCTTTGTTTTTTAACTTATTTTCTGGTTATTTTCTTGTCAGCTTTTCCTAAATTCTTGCACTTTGTGGGACATTTCTTACTTAGTTACTCAGTGCCCGTTTAGCAGTGTTCATTTGTTTGTTCAGGTTTCAAAGGTTTAAATGCATGTGAAAACCATTTGAATTCAGCACAAGAACACTGATGTCAAGACAGGTTTCAAAGGGTTAATCTAGCATTACTGTACATACACAAGAACTTGTTGATGTGAGCAAATCCCAGTATAGTTTTATACAGGGAGGTGTAATGTGTAGCTGTTTACATACCTCTGACCATACTGCAGTTTACGCACACCAGCAATTTTGAAATGCACTGGATGACTTTAAAAGACAGTTCAGGTGCATTCACTTTCATTTACTCTTCCAAGAAGTGGTTTAGAATATTTGATCAAACTGCATTTGTTTAAAACCTGTCTGGTAGCTTATGTTGGACTCATTTGCAAAGCTGTGTCCTCTGGTGTCTGCACATGTGCTGGTCCCTGGTCACACAAACAGGATTTAAACCAATACAGAAACAGCTACAACAATAAGACTCAGGATGCAAAAGTACAGATTTTTCTTACAAACCTTCTTCTACCTTTGAAACACCCCTCGTACTAGTTTCTTCTTTACCCCCCACCCCCTGCGCACCCGGTGGTTCGTGCTGGGTGTTTCCTCTCCAAACTGCAGCGGCAGCAACATCTCCGCTTGCTGAAATATTGCCCCGTTTGCCGGCCCCCGTGCCACACTCCCTAAATAATTGCACACATCCTCGTTGTCAAAGGGCCGTTGTTGCATTTATTCCCTTTCCTCCCTCGCTCCGCTTGTTTGCCAGGCGAGTCATTGCTCAGAGTGATGCAACATCTCCGAGTGCGCACACCTTGCCATGCTCCGAGGGCATTGTGGGTGGTTAATTAACGAGCCTGTTCGGGAGTCGCCCTCGCTAAGCAGAAACGGGGGCAAAGGGAGCAAACACACACTTTTTTCCTGCGTACCTAATTACAAATTCATTCTTTCACGTCTCGCACTCATGCATGCAGCCTTTGACTTTTTCTTCTACCTTTTTTGGGTGTTTGGGTGATCCTTCAGGACCAGCTGGTAAAAGAGGATAATATCGATGCTGTTGGGAAGAAGCTGCAGGAATACCACAATCAGTACCAGGAGAAGAGCAAAGAGTACGACAGACTGTATGAAGAATACACCAAGACGTCACAGGTACACATGAACTTACTTTTTAAAAGTGATGCGAATTGTTTATTTTTATTGATATTATTATTGAGACTCTGTAACATTCAGAGTAATTATCGCTACCACTGTCAATACTTTTCTTTTTTTATTTGCCGAAGAGACAAGGCCACAATACAGAACTGTTTTTACTGTCACTTTCAGTCATGTATTTCGTGATTGCAAAATAAATTACTGTATTTTAATTTAAAGTATTTTATTGGAAAAATCTTTGCATCAGTAGTTTTAATGATGTATGGTTAGACAATTAGAGCTCATGGCAGGACATTAAACAGGTTGTAATGTGATTTCTACTATCCATTTTATATTGCTGGGAAATCCCATTTCTCACCCAAGCAACTGTATTATTCATGTTTCTTGCCAAAAAAGAAATTTTCTTATTCTCGTTACACTTAAACACATCATGATGAGGTTTTATTAACCTTTGCCTAATAGATATTTTACTGAGCTGAACTTGAACACATCACAATGAAACTATATGCAACCTTGTTTATTCCCACTTGGATTTCAACATTGGATTACTATTTTTAATGGGGCTTGTTAAAAGTTTTGGTGTGCTAATCATCTTCAACTCCATTTGCAGCTGCTGGAGCAGAAATATGCTGTCCTCCCACTTACTTCCTCTTCTCCCCACAGGAGATCCAGATGAAGCGAACGGCCATCGAAGCCTTCAACGAGACCATCAAGATCTTCGAGGAGCAGTGCCACACGCAGGAGCGCTACAGCAAGGACTACATTGAGCGCTTCCGGCGCGAGGGTAACGACAAGGAGATCGAGAGGATCATGATGAACTATGAGAAGCTCAAGTCTCGGCTCGGGGAGATCCACGACAGCAAAGTGCGGCTGGAGCAGGACCTGAAGACGCAAGCCATGGACAACCGGGAGACGGACAAAAAGATGAACAGCCTGAAGCCCGACCTCATACAGCTCCGCAAGATCAGGGACCAGTATCTAGTGTGAGTACACAAGACATGATTATTAGCACAGCAGGCATTCAGACATTGGTTGAACTCTTGTTCAGTTCAGGTCTCCAGACACACGTTGACTCATTATGTTCAGCCATGTGAGTCTGAAAGGGGAAGAATTTTTCAAGCTAACTTGATAATCCAGCTCTCACGCTGTCCTCAGAAAAAGGTACATAGTGCATGAAAACGTTATCTAAGCTGTTAAGCTGTTGGCTCTCACCAACTGATTTTTCTGAATTTTCTGTCACACCATCATTTGGGATGCTGAAGTTAAATTTGAATCGTTTTTGAATCTTAAATGTTTGAAAAACACCTGGCAATTAGGGTAACAAAAAGTATTTGAAATTAGTCATGGTTAAGTTTTAAAGCTTAGTCCCTTACAATGTGTTGGAACCCTGGTGGTAAATCAAGCCACCTAATCACACAAGATAATTATATATATATATTTTTAATAGCACAGTATTTCATCCCATCACCCAGAGCACACTAAATTCCTAAGGCCCAAAAAACAGATGTTCTTTGACTGTCATGCTGCTCAATTAGAAACTTGTGTTTCCTGTTACTGAAGATTCAGCCAGAGACTTCCTACTGTATTTCCAGGAATGAGTCATAACATAATTTAAGCAGAGCTGGCCTAATTCTCTAAGGACATTTGTTGGAGGCTCACTAATTTGATTTCTGTCCAGTCTCATGTTTGTTTACTGCATCATAAACAATACTGTAAATGAACTGAGCCTTTTAAACTGTTCCTAGTAGTAATGTCCTCTCTCTCTCTCCGTCTCTCTGTCTCTCTCTCTCTCTCTAGCTGGCTCAATCACAAAGGAGTTCGTCAAAAACGGATTAACGACTGGCTGGGTATCAAGAACGAGAACACTGATGAGTGAGTTTTTTTTCTTTCCTCTGCCTTTCAGCCACAAACCATTATAGATGTGTTTAAAAATTCATACTATAGTTTGCTGACAAAAATATGACACAAAAGTCATACCAATATGTCGAAATTTTATATAAAAAAAGTCATAGTATACTACCTCACTCAAAATATTGAATTTAAGATACTTTATTAAAAAATTTAACTGTAGACTGACAGCTTGATGTCTGACACAAACATATTGGGAAGGCGTTGACAGACCAATGGAAAAACATTATTAATTCATTAACATTAATACATAAACAACTGAGATGTTGATGAGACATATGATAAAAAAGTCATACTGTAGTATGTCATCCAAAATATCATCAAAAAAGTTATACTATGAAGTCCAAAATATTATAAGTCATAGTATATAGCATGTTGACCAAAAAATTCATACTAATATGTTGCTGAAAATAAAAGTCATAATATATAGAATGGAAATTGAAAGCCAGCTAACCACTGTAGGGTCTACATGCAAACTAACATTAGCTACTGGATTGTTTGCTATTAGCCTGCAAGCTAACTGTATGGATAATCTGAAGACTGCTTGCTTCAAAATTCATAGATCGCATAATCATGTATATTTGAACCAAGCAATCTTCATGCAATCTTCTGTCACATATAATGCAGCATAGATTCTTATAAATGCATGAAAATGATTACACTTTACTTAATATAAGCAACAAAATATTATAATGAAGCATAAATCACAATAAATGCGTGTAATAGCACTCCTTACTACAGTTGATTGTTGATGTGTGAATAAGTGAGTATGGATATTTATAATGCATTATAAGCCCCAGCAATCAACCTCTAGTGCATAAAAAGTCAAGAGCATCCATAAGACCTTTGTCACTTATAATTCATCATAAGTCACAATGTAATGGTTTATGACTGCTGATATAGTGCATTAGCATTTCATACTGCATTATAGATGTGGTCTTCTTAGAAAGTGTTACCAATTTGTCCTCATGTTCACTATGTGTCTCTTGTATGTATAACTGTATGTGTGGGTGCAGAGGCTACTTTGTGAGCGAGGAGGATGAAAACTTGCCTCACTATGACGAGAAGAGCTGGTTTGTCGGGGACCTGAACAGGACACAGGCGGAGGAGCTGCTCATCGGGAAGCCGGACGGAGCGTTCCTCATCCGAGAAAGCAGCAAAAAGGGCTGCTACGCCTGCTCTGTAAAGTAAGTTCAGACAAGACTTGATGTTAGTAATGTGCAGCAGAAGTGCCAAAACATTTTCCATCTCACATGAAACTTGATATTCTTCATAGGAGTGTGTCATATTTTGTGTTCCTGTCTCCTGTCATGGAATGAACATACACTTACTGTGATGTCTTACTGGCAAGTGCAGACATAAAATACAACACTTTTCAAAATGTACATATTTACTGTGCAAAAATATGGCAATAACTTTAACCTAGTTACATGTTAAACATGCCATATTTACTCTTATGTTCTAAATTTTTAACACTTGTATACGGCAAATGAGCTTTTTGGAGTAGCTAAAGTCACATAATTACAGTGTCGCTGGCCTGCCATTAAAGCTGGAATTTGTAGATACCAATAATACACCAATGTTATCGAGTATCCCTACTAATCCTTTGAAACCTGGATTGATCACTTTTCTTGTGCTGCTTTCAGAGGTCTTTCACAAGTATTTAAACATTAAGCAAACTGCTTTGTTTCCCATTTTAAAAAAATGGGTGAAAAAGGCAATGAGAAACTACTAACAAGTGTTCATCAAATTGCAAGAAATGTGATTAAAAATACTCATTCTATAACATATTTCTTAATATGTAATTAGGATAATAGATTTTCCAAAGCTTTAAAAATGTTTTTCTAAATCTACCCATTTTTCAGGTCAGTCCTTTGTTTGATTTTTACTCTTTTTTTGATGAAAAAAGAAGCCAAATAGGTTCCAAAGGGTCAAATGGCAACTGCTTGACTGTGAAAGGAATTAAAGACTCAATACATTATGCAAACTAAATTGGAAGTGAACCAATTAAACAGTCTGTCATTTGGTAATAATTGCATGGATAATGCAAAGTCTTTTCCAGGAACTATCTAATGAGCACAGCAGTTTCTTTCTATGAATTTCTAGAACAAAGACAGTTTTAGGGAATAATCTGAAACTGGTTGAACAGCGGCTTAAAAAGTATCTGCATAAGTTTGACTGGAGGCAGATGATTGTGTTTACCTATAGGAAATGGCTCCTGAATTATTTTTAAATTCCCGACTCGCCAGCCTGACTGAACCTGTCCTCTGTGTGCCCTCAGTGTCGAAGGCGAAGTGAAGCACTGCGTCATCTACAGCACACCGCGCGGCTTCGGCTTTGCTGAGCCCTACAACCTGTACAGCAGCCTGAAGGACCTGGTGCTCCACTACCACCAGACCTCCCTGGTGCAGCACAACGACTCGCTCAATGTGCGCCTCGCATACCCCGTCTACGCACAGATGCCCTCCGGACGCAGATGAACCCCACCCACCCGACCGCACACCCCTACATAGACAACAAACCAACCCCCTCCTGGGGAAGGGAGAACGGAGCGAGTGAAGGAGGAGAGAGGGGGGATTGGTTGAAATACAGAGCAACGCTAACACCAGACGCGATAAAGATAGAAACAAATTAAACACTTGCTGCAACACACACGTCAGCCACCTTGGAGTTATATATTTTTACAAGAACAATTTCGGAGGGCATTCTTTCTAAAGACTGCTTGATTTGCACAAGGAAGTTTTAAATGTTTGTGAATGTGAAAAAAAAATAAGCGACTGAAGGAAGAAAGGAAGGAAGGAAACGAAGTAGGAGACTTCAGAGTTTCAGGTTGACCCCCGCTGCTACCTAAACTCCAGCTCAGACTTATTACCAGTAACTCAAAAACCACGCAAATGACGACGAAGATGACAAGAAAACATTCCCATTTTGAATTTTTTTTTTCAGTTTTTTTTTTTCACCTCAGATGATTATATTTCAACCTCTCTGTTTGTTTCTGGAGTCGTTTTCATGTTTCTTTTTGTTTCTCATAGCTTTGTGGTAAATGCAAGAGGAGATGATATCGAGTGTCTGTTCTGTCCCTCTCTGTACGAAAAGCATAAATAATGTAGCATAAACGAGACAACGGACACTTGTTTAATGAAGTGTTCCTCCATGTAGACTGCTGCTGAAGGGTTAAGGGGGAGGGTGGGGCACTAGCGACACGTACAGTTTTTGTAGTCTTAAAAGAAGGACGAAAGGCTTGCTTTTATACTAACTGTAGAGGGGTTTTTGTATTACTTTTGCTTTGCTGGAACATAATTTTTGTCTTTTTTTTGCCAATGTGTAAATGGCAATGTCACAGAACAGAACCAGAGACCAAAGTTGGTGTGGAGATGGGAGGGGGAGGGGGAGGGCAAAGAGTCAGTTAGTGTTTCTTAGTTTTGTTCTTTTTGTGAATGGAGAAAGAAATGAAGAGCAGCAAACGAATGGTGTGTTCGAGACCACACATAAAACCGAGTTTCAGGCCATGTGCTTGTGCACCAAATAGCCTTTTTTGAAAAAGAACCAAATGGTACGTAAACAGAAACACCAGGACCTTCTGTAAATACAGATGGCCTAGTAAGAAGCACTTAGTCCCATGTGTCACCTCAGCACTCTGTACCTTAAGCCCATTTTCCACTGCACGAAAAATCTGCTAATAATTGGCTTTTTAATGTCGTCGGAAAGGTTACAGTCGGCGGAGACACGGGAATTTATCGGCTGCAGGTCCAATTAGCATTGATGGAGACACAACAATTGGTTGAACACGCCAATTTTACCCCTGAACAGGCGAGATGCAATGACTTTTCTGTGATTCACTCACTCAGCACTCCCTGTAGAAGTTAAAGGTGAAAAGTCCAAAATAAAGCTAAAAACATATCACTTTTTCAGCCAATGGAGGAAAAAAAGGCAGCTAAGAGGATACTTTAAAGGTTTTGTCTTGGGTTTCTGCTTTTTTTTCTTATGTAATTGACAAAAAATAGCAATTTGAAGACATGGCATTTGGCTTTTATACATTTTTCATTATTTTCTGACATTCTATAAACTAAAGAGAACTAGATAATTGTAATAGCTCAAGTGAATACTTAATTGTTTTCTTCAATTTTCCTATTTGGTATTTTTCTGATGCCTCTCATGTCGACTTCTTACCGCCACTTGAAGGGTAAAGCAGTTCATAAAAATATGATTATTTAACTCTCATATAGGGAGCACTGTGTGACCAAATCCCAATGTAACGTACAGAGTGCTGAAGTCAGAAATGTTGTAACACTTATACCAGACAAGAAAAGGTTTCAGTTTCACCAAACTTATCCTTATAAAAGCATAAAAGAGAGCAAGTCTGACCAGAGAACCTGAAACCCATTTTATGTGTGGTTAAACTAAAAAAGAGTGAGATTCATGAATATATGCTAACGACTGTGGGTTAAAAACGGGGACTGTTTTGTGTTGTTTGTTACAAAACCTTCAGAAATCATAAGCTTTCATTAAAAAGAAAAGTTTTATGTGTAACGCAGCGAGCAGGCAGACGGAGGCGATGTCCCGAGCTAAAGACGTAGGCTTTAGAAGAAAAATACTGAAAACTTGAAAGAACGTGCAATCTAGCGTTGTGTTAATATAGTTCAGCAGTCAAGCAGAGAGACGCACTAAGGTCTGAGAGATAATCAAAGTGCACAGTGAAGCTTTTTGGAGTGAAATTCAATTTTGTTTGTCGATTCCTATTTTATTTTTGTTAAATTTGTCCTTTTTTTTTTTAAAACTCAGAACTTTTTGCCGGTGCTTGACTTTATAACCAGTGGAAGCATTTTCTGTCAAAGACTAAAGAAAGCATCACACAATAAAAGAGATCTTCAAAAACTGAAGAGAAAAACCATAACAAGTTGCATTTTATTCTTCCTAGGAAATTGAAACAAATCTGTATAACTGATTGGCTGTTGATTGGAAGTTAAAGCTCACCTATTGGCTGATTCTTCAAGGAGCCACGTGAGATGATTGGAGTCAGCGTTGTGTCTCGGGGTGACTCTGGTGTCCCCAGACAGTCATCCCACTGCTGCTGTCTAGTCTAAGAATGAAAAGGAAAGAGGGGGTTATGGCAAACAAAGGCAGCTGTTCTTAATTCACCGCACTTGCTAATTTGTTTTGTTTTATTTTTGTTTTTTTACAGGATAACATTTGTGAGGGCATCTACCAAAAAGCTCTTCTAAAGACGCTCTTCTAAAAGACGCTGGTTACAAAGTCAGACAAAGCACCCTCCCCCTCTTTGTTGTCTGCAGTGTTTTTCACAGTGTGATAAGCCAGCATCAGAGTGTATGGGCCAGACACACACACACACACAAGCGCGTCTGAAGCAGTGTATCAGGTTGTAGGAAGAGGGCCATTGTTTGAGAAGCAGCAGCAGAGTCATTGTGAGTGAATGCTACAACCTTGGTTGTACCCACCATGTGTTTATCTAAACCCCTGTCTCAATGTCCTCCTCACACCCTACAGTGTGCAAACCCCTTACGGTATCACCGTTATCTGCCCCCACACACAAAACGCCCCTGCTACAGTCTGCTCACATTAGGTAGATGAGCTGTGGGAGGTGAGGTTTGTGGACCTGAAAGCCATTGATAGTGAGCGCTCTCTCCAGTTTGAGTGTCCTAAAGCCTGCAGTGCTTAATCCAATTTGGCCTGTTCACAGATTTCTATTCAGCGGTGTTGATCCCAAAATGACATAAAATTGCTCCATTCAATTTCTGAAAATTTGTCCCAAAGAAAATGCAAATTTCTGTCAACACAAATATTCCCTACAAGGCGTAACAAGATCAAAGAGCACCAGTACATCATGGTTCAATGTTACTGTTCTGTAATCCTACATTGTCGTGTATTTACAGAAGCAAAATTGGCAATGACAGTGTCTCTTTGAAAATAAATTACAAAAATCTGTTGGCTAAAGAAGAGGTTTACATAATGCCAGTGGAAACATTTCCACCTCAGCCAAGTCTAAAAACATTTTGGTGATACCATTTCAGATTGATTTCCACTTTGCTCTCCTCAATGCCAGAGAACAATGCGCAAAAAAATGTGGATAGAAACAAGCTATACTCACTGTGATTTCCAGGCCTGCTGTGTTGCAGCACCCATGCTAAGATGAGGTCGGAGCAGACATGGCCTGCCAGTTCCTAATAACAAAAAGTAAACGAAGTTACATAATGAACAAAGCTGTGTAAAAGCAAATTGTTAATATGAATTGTTCATGCAGCTGTAGAAATCAAATCAGTCGTTTTGCTGGTGAGGACAGGCCAAACGAGATCGAGCTTTGAGCACCCAGTGGTCTCTCTCTACCACCCCCTCAAACTAAAGCTAAAGCAGGTGACAGTGCTGACACAGCTGGACGCAACAGCTGCAGCATAGAGGATGTGGTGACATGTTGGCTGTGTCCTATTTCAGGGGCCACTTTTGAATTCAGCTGAGAAATATGCTTATTTTTCTTCCAATTTAGACACCCTGTAATTAGTAGATATCACAATTTAATTTTGCTTTTGCTTTCTTTATTTGTTGCTCTGACAAATTTTTCTCCTACTTTTCTTTGTATTGTCGAGGACCCCAACATTAACCTAAACGGTCTGCAGTTTTGCAACCACTTTCCTTTCGCACAAAGTGTGGCTACAAGTTTTACCCAATGTTTCAGAGTAAATACATTTTAGCCCTTTCACAGATATCCAACTCAGTGTATCTGGCAACTGCGAGAATTGGTGATGACAGTCGGTACGTTTACATGCACTGTTAAGTTGAGCATGGTTATAGCTTTTTAATTGGAATACGCTCCTTGTCCCAGTATACAAGCACCGGGAGATAATCGATTTATTGACAGTATGTCCAACTCCACCGATATGCTTTTGGACCATCTTCAGGTTGACCTATTACGTACATAAATTCGCAAAAGGTTCCATGTTGAACGGTGGAAAAATGGATAACTTTATGTTGCTTTACATTTCTTATGTACTCAATGCTTTACTTGGTTTCTTCGTCTTTTGTTTTTCCTGGCTTTTTTCTATAAATTTAGGCTGTTTGACTTCTGGATCAAAGTCCAGCACAGGGACTATGCAGGATATGCAGAAAGCTTACTTCAGTTCAGGTCTGACTCAGGCGTATGCATAAAATAGTAAATCTGATGCCAATCACGTTATCTAGATGTGTTAGTCCAGCTTTGATAAATTTGTACTTATGATTACAGTTGGACTAACATGTTTACATGTAAGTCCAGTTTTAGTCGAACTTTAACAATAACGTGACTTTTTCTAACATCATGTAAACATACTGACTGTGGTGAATTCTTTGCTAACGATCTGATTGACAGAGGAGAAGGTTCAGTTCTCTGCCACTGAATTAGGACACAGCCTATTTTATGTTTTGTGTCTGTTGCTGTCCACCTGTGACAGCGGTCTTTGTCCTTTCTCTTGGACTTAGGGGGGACAGCAGGGCGGGGTTTGTTGATATTGTCTTGAATGTAAAAAAAAAAAACAAGGAACACTCCGGGTCCAAAGCTGTTTTTTGCTTCCTGTTTTTCAAGCACCGCAAGTCATGCGAAACGATGATCCTAAATCTCAAGGTGCTATCGGAAATGCAGGCCTGTTGGATTTGGCAGACTTTTTTGATGTCTCCTTCATTACATTTCCGGTCATGAACCCTCAGGTGTTTCAAGTTTACCGTAAGAAACGACCACACAACAAAGCCAGCGATTTAAAGAAAGAAAAGAAATAAATCAGGGTTTTTTCTGCATTGATACTTAAAAAACTCTCAGCCGATTAAGCTAGATTGCCACGACTTTGACTTTTGTAGTGTCCTCACTTCAAGAGGCTCACGGCGTCCTGTAGCTTAGTCACAGCACTATCACCAGTGTCATAGTCTTTCCTTCCCCTCCATCACCACATGGTCCGAAGGTTTTATTTCTTTGTTTTACTAGCTGATTTTTGTTTTTGGAACAGGGAACTCCAAAAATCCCTAACTTTATTACTTGAACTATATTGCATTGCTCACTGTTGAATGTCTTTATATGAAATATACATTTATTAAAGGAAAAAAAACACATAAAAAACAAGGAGTTCCCTTTCGTTTTATGGTGAGCAGGGCAGACGTTTTTAGAGTTTTATGACAGATGTACAGTATTCGTTACAGGCAAACATAGAGCTACTTTAGGAGGAAAGGAGGCGCTTTTTGAAACTTCTCAGAGATATGTTCAGATCTTTTCCTTCACATAGGGCTTGTCTGAAATTGCACACATAATCATCTACAAGAGACTTGTGTTAATATTTACCTGTGATGTCTGCATCATGAGTCACATTTACACGGAGATGTCCTATCATATATATATAAAAAGCTAAAAGATATTACTTTGAAGGGTTGTTTTGAGTCGTAGTCGCTGTCTTCTGACTGTTTTCATTTCCCCCAAAACATTAAGACCAAAGATTTCAGTTGTTGTTAATCCTTCAGTTGTCGCTCATTGGAAAAGGATGTTTCAGTGATGTTTTTATCTCCATTGCCTTGATATTATCACAACTCAGAAGATAAAACCATGTTGTGTGAATGAGTGTCCCATTCAGCTAGTTAGGATTGTTTGTTGATCTATTCATTTGTGTTAAAGGAGTTTAAACAGGTACTTTAGTGACACGTCAGGAAGGATCAGTCTTTAGAAAAATCTTTGTTCAATGATGTCCCAATATAAAAAAAATTCAATCAGATTTAACTTGATCTGCACTCTTCAGTTTGTGCTTTGTTGGTATAAACTGACTTTTGTTGAGGAATTAAAAAGAAAACGACCCAAAGTCACAGCGTTCTCACTCATGCTACTTCATATATTTGCACATGATGACTGTAGCTGGAGTTAAGTTTGCTTTGCAGTTTGAAACTTTTCTCATTTTTGTGTAAAAATGTCCTGCAGAAATCTCAGATTTGGTTTTAATAGTACGTAAGCTTTGGATTTTTGGGACGCTCAGGCCTCCGTACATGTACAGTTAAATTTGACGTTGATTTAATTCAGTTGATGATTTTGATAATTCTGTTTTGATCATCTGTTTTGATAAGTACAAAAATCTATTTTAGAAGAATGATGTATATCATGAAGTCACAACTTTCCCTTCAGATAAGAGCAGCTTGCTACTCAAAGTACGGAAGGTCAGCAGGGACGAAAATACTTTAAATTCATGTTTTTTAATGTGTTAAGTGGTGTAGTTTTACACCCCTTATATAATGTCAGTTATCAGTCATGTTAAATTCATGTACAGATTTCTGCAGGACATTTTCCTTGATGTCTCACTCCACCACAACATGCAATATTCCCTTTTCTGTCAGCCAGGGGTTTGTGATGGAGGGGCGCATGTTTTTCCCTCAGGTGCGTCAACCCCCACAGGGCGGGTGTTTCTGAATGGGCAGGGTTTTCGCTCGTAGTTGTTCTAAAAACAGGCAGAAAGAGCAGCAGTGAAGGAGCATTAGTGGGACAAACCAAAATATCTGTTTTGTCAAGTTTACTTTAACAGACTGTTTAGTTGAGTTTGAAAACTCAACTCTAACTCAGATAACTCCAGGAAACCGGCTCAGAAAAGAAAGGTACATTCAAACAAAAGGTGCAGTCTCTGTTACAACAAGGTACAATAAGCCTGCTGTTACCTTTCTTTCTGAGAGTTTATACTCACTACCACCCCAGGACTGTTAAAGATAGCAACTGTCTGTTGTTCCTCTATTACCGTTAATACTACAAATACTACAACACACCCTCAAGCAGTTCTGCAAAGTTTTATTTGCAGCCAGGTTTGAATATGTTTGTGATTCTCAGCGAGGAGTCGTGTTGTGTTCTTACCACTGCTTATCTGATCACAGTACCCAGCACAGCTTCGAGGAGTAACAGCTTCTTATATATATGAAAATAAAGACCTTTTGAGAAAAAAAAAGTAACTTAAAAAAAAAAAGATATAAAAAGTGTATATGACACCCACCCTTTCCCTCCCTCCCTTTTACCCCTTTTTGACATACGTACAGATCCAGCATGCATATTTGGTACTCTTGACTGTTGTTTTTTGTGTATAAAAGAAAAATGGTAAAAAAGATGTCTTTGAAAAACAACTGTTATTTGTCTGTTAATGGTGTATTCAGATCTGAATTTGATATAGCAAATTTAACATCACTGCTTACAGCTGAAACAAGTTCCAGTCCTTTTTGTGTCAGTTGTATAATGCTATAACAACGTAAAACTGAGAGAGAGGACCGTTACTATATAGAAATATATGTCTCATCAGATTAAAACAAAAACGTTTAAAAGCATTTGGCTTTAAATATTTTTTTTTAGTTTTTTTTTTTAGTTTTCCTGATGTCACAGCTCATGTTCTGTAAACTGTAGTTAATGTTGTCTTATTGCAACAATGTGAGCAACGATTTTAAACCATTTGGTACATTATGGTCTTCGGGTGTATCATGTGCCGAAGCAGAATCATTTATAACTCTTAAGATATGATCACCAACTCAAAGGTCAAGGCGCTAAATTTTGTCAGTACACCAAATCTGATCTTGATAGAAAACCTAAATGCAAACTAAATATACTGTGATTGCAACAATTCAACTCATATGACTTGACCTTAACATTGGTGTGAAGCCCAAACACCCAACTGTTCAAAAGTTAATAGTCAAAATTCAGAAACTTGTGTGGTCCTTTTGTTTGACTGACTGTAAGCGGTCTCTTTCTCAGTGTTACTCTCTGCCATACCTGCCACTGGCTTCTATTGGTATTCTCTTTTTGAAATGGTTTTGGCCAATCACAGTTCACTTTACTTTCTTGTATCGGTTGCAATAGTTTGTTGGTTGTAGATTCTCCATTTGTTTATGAGCTGAACTCATGTACGTTTATCAGTGGAGCTCCACCATATTCAGTTCTCTTGCAGAATAAAGAAAATATTTTGTTCAAATACAAAAAATGTGTCTGTTAAATTTAATTCAGTTGGTTTTCGAGTGTACTGTGACAGTTTTTGATCCAATTTTGAACAAAATACATGACTGTCATTTTCATGTTTTTTTGGACAACATATTATACTATGCTTTTTCATGCTATGTTGGATGAAATATTATACCATGATTCTTCATGCTATTATGGATGACATACTATGACGGTTGTATAACATTTTTGATGACATACTATACTATACTTTTTAAAACTATTTAGGATGAAATAATGTGGTATCACATTTCACTGATATTTTGGGAAACATACTATACTATGATTTTCTTTTAGGTTATACTGTGACTTTTTTGGACAAAATAATGTACAATGACATTTTATGCCATTTTGGAAAACATAGTATTTGTCGCCTTTTTCACCTTTTTAATTCTGTTTTAGATGACACGCTATACTATGACTTTTTGACATTTTGGACCACAAACTATTCAATAACTTTTTTTTTTCTTTCTTTCTTTTTTCTGTTTTGGACGACATACTATACTGTGACATTTTTATGCCATTTTGGGACACATACTGTACTGGCTTTTTTGAGCGATTTTTGGACGACAATTTTTGGACAGCCATTTTTTTGATGTCATATTTGACATTTTTTGACATACTTTACTATGATATTTTTGGCCTTTTTTTCCAACATTGTATACTATGGCGCGTCTCTATAAGCTATGATATGTAGTTTCCTGCCATTATTTTGACATTTCAAAATTTGACATAAAATATGTTATTTTCCACCATTTTTCGACATGCTAAATTACGAAGTTTTTGGCCTTTTTGTTAAAATTGTATACTATGGGATATCTCTAAAAACTACATTATGTTTTGAGGTGTTTTCAGCTGTTTTTGGGACATGTCATATCTAGACATTTTTGCCTTAATATAGCCTTGCCTTTTCGGTCATTTTTT
Source organism: Plectropomus leopardus (assembly GCF_026936395.1). Taxonomy (NCBI): domain Eukaryota; kingdom Metazoa; phylum Chordata; class Actinopteri; order Perciformes; family Serranidae; genus Plectropomus; species Plectropomus leopardus. The sequence goes on from NC_142180.1 coordinate 5,339,459, forward strand.
CAACATGTTAAAATCATGGTGTTTTTGGCTGTTTTTGCAATAAACTATGCTATGGCGTCTCTCAACAAGCTAGTTTTTGCTGTTTTGAAGTGTTTTAGGCTGTTTTTGGGACATGTCATATTTTGACATTTTGCCTTACTATAACATGTCTTTTCGGTCATTTTCTCAACATGCATTATTAAGGTGTTTTTGGCCGTTTTTGGAACAAACTATGCTATGCCGTGTCTCTGCACGCTAGTTTTTGCTGTTTTGAAGTGTTTTCAGGTGTTTTTGGGACATGTCATATTTCACCATTTTTGCCTTACTATAGCCTTGCCTTTTCGGTCATTTTTTTGACGTTTTTGGCCGTCTTTGTAACAAACTATGCCATGGCGAGTCTCAGCAAGCTAGTTTTTGCTGTTTTGAAGTGTTTTAGGCTGTTTTTGGGACATGTCATATTTTGACATTTTAAACATACTATAGCCTTGCCTTTTCAGTCATTTTTTCAACATGCATTATTATGATGTTTTTGGCCGTTTTTGTAAGAAACCGTGCTATGGCGTTTCTCAGTATGTTATTTTATGCTGTTTTGAGGTGTTTTCAGATGTTTTTGGGACATGTCATATTTTGACATTTTTGCCTTACTATAGCCTTGCCTTTTTGGTCATTTTTTCACCATGCATTAATTTGATGTTTTTGGCTGTTTTTGTCACAAACTATGCTATGGCGTGTCTCTGCACGCTAGTTTTGGCTGTTTTGAAGTGTTTTCAGCTGTTTTTGGGACATGTCATATTTTAACAATTTTGCCTTACTATAGCCTTGCCTTTTCGGTCATTTTTTCAACATGCATTATTATGATGTTTTTGGCTGTTTTTGTAACAAACTATGCTATGCCGTGTCTCTGCACGCTATTTTTTTGCTTTTTTGAAGTGTTTTCAGCTGCTTTTGGGACATGTCATATTTTGACATTTTTCCTTACTATAGCCTTGCCTTTTCAGTCATTTTTTCAACATGCATTATTAAGGCGTTTTTGGCCGTTTTTGTAACAAACTATGCTATGCCGTGTCTCTACACGCTAGTTTTCACTGTTTTGAAGTGTTTTCAGGTGTTTTTGGGACGTCATTTTTCACCATTTTTGACATAGTATAGCCTTGCCTTTTCGGTCATTTTTTCAACATGCATTATTATGATGTTTTTGGCTGTTTTTGTAACAAACTATGCTATGGCGTGTCTCAGCATGTTATTTTATGCTGTTTTGAAATGTTTTCAGCTGTTTTTGGGACTGTCATATTTCACCATTTTTGCCTTACTATAGCCTTGTCTTTTCGGTCATTTTCTCAACATGCATTATTAAGGTGTTTTTGGTCGTTTTTGGAACAAACTATACTATGGCGTGTCTCTGCACGCTAGTTTTGGCTGTTTTGAAGTGTTTTCAGCTGTTTTTGGGACATGTCATATTTTGACATTTTAAACATACTATAGCCTTGCCTTTTCAGTCATTTTTTTCAACATGCATTATTATGATGTTTTTGGCCGTTTTTGTAAGAAACTGTGCTATGGCATTTCTGAGTATGTTATTTTATGCTGTTTTGAGGTGTTTTCAGATGTTTTTGGGACATGTCATATTTTGACATTTTTGCCTTACTATAGCCTTGCCTTTTCGGTCATTTTTTCAACATGCATTAATTTGATGTTTTTGGCTGTTTTTGTAACAAACTATACTATGCCGTGTCTCTGCACGCTAGTTTTTGCTGTTTTGAAGTGTTTTCAGGTGTTTTTGGGACATGTCATATTTCACCATTTTTGCCTTACTATAGCCTTGCCTTTTCGGTCATTTTTTTGACGTTTTTGGCCGTCTTTGTAACAAACTATGCCATGGCGAGTCTTAGCAAGCTAGTTTTTGCTGTTTTGAAGTGTTTTAGGCTGTTTTTGGGACATGTCATATTTTGACATTTTGCCTTACTATAGCCTTGTCTTTTCGGTCATTTTCTCAACATGCATTATTAAGGTGTTTTTGGCCGTTTTTGGAACAAACTATACTATGGGGTGTCTCTGCACGCTAGTTTTTGCTGTTTTGAAGTGTTTGCAGCTGTTTTTGGGACATGTCATATTTTGACATTTTAAACATACTATAGCCTTGCCTTTTCGGTCATTTTTTCAACATGCATTATTATGATGTTTTTGGCCGTTTTTTGTAAGAAACTATGCTATGGCGTGTCTCTGCACGCTAGTTTTTGCTGTTTTGAAGTGTTTTCAGGTGTTTTTGGGACATGTCATATTTTAACAATTTTGCCTTACTATAGCCTTGCCTTTTCGGTCATTTTTTCAACATGCATTATTATGATGTTTTTGGCTGTTTTTGTAACAAACTATGCTATGGCGTGTCTCAGCATGTTATTTTATGCTGTTTTGAAATGTTTTCAGCTGTTTTTGGGACTGTCATATTTCACCATTTTTGCCTTACTATAGCCTTGTCTTTTCGGTCATTTTCTCAACATGCATTATTAAGGTGTTTTTGGTCGTTTTTGGAACAAACTATACTATGGCGTGTCTCTGCACGCTAGTTTTGGCTGTTTTGAAGTGTTTTCAGCTGTTTTTGGGACATGTCATATTTTGACATTTTAAACATACTATAGCCTTGCCTTTTCAGTCATTTTTTCAACATGCATTATTATGATGTTTTTGGCCGTTTTTGTAAGAAACTGTGCTATGGCATTTCTGAGTATGTTATTTTATGCTGTTTTGAGGTGTTTTCAGATGTTTTTGGGACATGTCATATTTTGACATTTTTGCCTTACTATAGCCTTGCCTTTTCGGTCATTTTTTCAACATGCATTAATTTGATGTTTTTGGCTGTTTTTGTAACAAACTATACTATGCCGTGTCTCTGCACGCTAGTTTTTGCTGTTTTGAAGTGTTTTCAGGTGTTTTTGGGACATGTCATATTTCACCATTTTTGCCTTACTATAGCCTTGCCTTTTCGGTCATTTTTTTGACGTTTTTGGCCGTCTTTGTAACAAACTATGCCATGGCGAGTCTCAGCAAGCTAGTTTTTGCTGTTTTGAAGTGTTTTAGGCTGTTTTTGGGACATGTCATATTTTGACATTTTGCCTTACTATAGCCTTGTCTTTTCGGTCATTTTCTCAACATGCATTATTAAGGTGTTTTTGGCCGTTTTTGGAACAAACTATACTATGGGGTGTCTCTGCACGCTAGTTTTTGCTGTTTTGAAGTGTTTGCAGCTGTTTTTGGGACATGTCATATTTTGACATTTTAAACATACTATAGCCTTGCCTTTTCGGTCATTTTTTCAACATGCATTATTATGATGTTTTTGGCCGTTTTTGTAAGAAACTATGCTATGGCGTGTCTCTGCACGCTAGTTTTTGCTGTTTTGAAGTGTTTTCAGGTGTTTTTGGGACATGTCATATTTTAACAATTTTGCCTTACTATAGCCTTGCCTTTTCAGTCATTTTCTTAACATGCTATATTATTGTGTTTTTTGCCGTTTTTGTAACAAACTGTGCTATGGCGTTTCTCAGCATGTTATTTTATGCTGTTTTGAGGTGTTTTCAGATGTTTTTGGGACATGTCATATTTTGAAATTTTTGCCTTACTATAGCCTTGCCTTTTCGGTAATTTATTCAACACGCATTTTGATTATGATGTTTTTGGCGGTTTTTGTAACAAACTATGCTATGGCATGTCTCAGCATGGTATTTTATGCTGCTTTGAGGTGTCTTCTGCTGTTTTTGGGACATGCCATATTTTGACACTTTGCCTTGCCTTTTCGGTCATTTTCTCAACATGCTACATCATTGTGTTTTTGGCCATTTTTGTAAGAAACTGTGCTATGGCGTGTCTCTGCACACTCGTTTTTGCTGTTTTGAAGTGTTTTCAGCTGTTTTTGGGACATGCCATATTTTGACATTTTAAACATACTATAGCCTTGCCTTTTCGGTCATTTTTTCACCATGCATTAATTTGATGTTTTTGGCTGTTTTTGTAACAAACTATGCTATGGTGTGTCTCTGCACGCTAGTTTTCGCTGTTTTGAAGTGTTTTCAGGTGTTTTTGGGACATGTCATATTTTGACATTTTAAACATACTATAGCCTTGCCTTTTCAATCATTTTTTCAACATGCATTATTATGATGTTTTTGGCCGTTTTTGTAACAAACTATGCTATACTGTGTCTCTACACACTAGTTTTTGCTGTTTTGAAGTGTTTTCAGCTGCTTTTGGGACATGTCATATTTTGACATTTTTCCTTACTATAGCCTTGTCTTTTCAGTCATTTTTTCAACATGCATTATTAAGGTGTTTTTGGCCATTTTTGTAACAAACTATGCTATGGCGTGTCTCGGCACGCTAGTTTTTGCTGTTTTGAAGTGTTTGAGGCTGTTTTTGGGACATGTCATATTTGAACAATTTTGCCTTACTATAGCCTTGCCTTTTCGGTCATTTTTTCAACATGCTACATCATTGTGTTTTTGGCCATTTTTGTAAGAAACTGTGCTATGGCGTTTCTCTGCATGTTATTTTATGCTGTTTTGAGGTGTTTTGCCTTACTATAGCGTTGCCTTTTCGGTCATTTTTTCAACATGCATTATTATGATGTTTTTGGTCGTTTTGGCAACAAACTATGCTATGCCGTGTCTCTACACGCTAGTTTTCTCTGTTTTGAAGTGTTTGAGGCTGTTTTTGGGACATGTCATATTTGAACAATTTTGCCTTACTATAGCCTTGCCTTTTCGGTCATTTTTTCAACATGCATTATTATGATGATTTTGGCTGTTTTTGTAAGAAACTATGCTATGGCGAGTCTCAGCAAGCTAGTTTTTGCTGTTTTGAAGTGTTTTAGGCTGTTTTTGGGACATGTCATATTTTGACATTTTGCCTTACTATAGCCTTGTCTTTTCGGTCATTTTCTCAACATGCATTATTAAGGTGTTTTTGGCCATTTTTGGAACAAACTATGCTATGGCGTGTCTCTGCACGCTAGTTTTTGCTGTTTTGAAGTGTTTTCAGCTGTTTTTGGGACATGTCATATTTTGACATTTTAAACATACTATAGCCTTGCCTTTTCAGTCATTTTTTCAACATGCATTATTATGATGTTTTTGGCCGTTTTTGTAAGAAACTGTGCTATGGCGTTTCTCAGTATGTTATTTTATGCTGTTCTGAGGTGTTTTCAGATGTTTTTGGGACATGTCATATTTTGACATTTTTGCCTTACTATAGCCTTGCCTTTTCGGTCATTTTTTCAACATGCATTAATTTGATGTTTTTGGCTGTTTTTGTAACAAACTATACTATGGCGTGTCTCTGCACGCTAGTTTTTGCTGTTTTGAAGTGTTTTCAGCTGTTTTTGGGACGTCATATTTCACCATTTTTGCCTTACTATAGCCTTGTCTTTTCGGTCATTTTCTCAACATGCATTATTAAGGTGTTTTTGGCCATTTTTGGAACAAACTATGCTATGGCGTGTCTCTGCACGCTAGTTTTTGTTGTTTTGAAGTGTTTTAGGCTGTTTTTGGGACATGTCATATTTTGACATTTTAAACATACTATAGCCTTGCCTTTTCAGTCATTTTTTCAACATGCATTATTATGATGTTTTTGGCCGTTTTTGTAACAAACTGTGCTATGGCGTTTCTCAGTATGTTATTTTATGCTGTTTTGAGGTGTTTTCAGATGTTTTTGGGACATGTCATATTTTGAAATTTTTGCCTTACTATAGCCTTGCCTTTTCGGTCATTTATTCAACACGCATTTTGATTATGATGTTTTTGGCGGTTTTTGTAACAAACTATGCTATGGCATGTCTCAGCATGGTATTTTATGCTGCTTTGAGGTGTCTTCTGCTGTTTTTGGGACATGCCATATTTTGACACTTTGCCTTGCCTTTTCGGTCATTTTCTCAACATGCTACATCATTGTGTTTTTGGCCGTCTTTGTAAGAAACTGTGCTATGGCGTGTCTCTGCACGCTAGTTTTTGCTGTTTTGAAGTGTTTTCAGCTGTTTTTGGGACATGTCATATTTTGACATTTTAAACATACTATAGCCTTGCCTTTTCGGTCATTTTTTCAACATGCATTATTATGATGTTTTTGGCCGTTTTTGTAACAAACTATGCTATACTGTGTCTCTACACACTAGTTTTTGCTGTTTTGAAGTGTTTTCAGCTGCTTTTCGGACATGTCATATTTTGACATTTTTCCTTACTATAGCCTTGCCCTTTCAGTCATTTTTTCAACATGCATTATTAAGGCGTTTTTGGCCGTTTTTGTAACAAACTATGCTATGTCGTGTCTCGGCACGCTAGTTTTTGCTGCTTTGAAGTGTTTGAGGCTGTTTTTGGGACATGTCATATTTGAACAATTTTGCCTTACTATAGCCTTGCCTTTTCGGTCATTTTTTCAACATGCTACATCATTGTGTTTTTGGCCATTTTTGTAAGAAACTGTGCTATGGCGTTTCTCTGCATGCTATTTTATGTTGTTTTGAGGTGTTTTCAGATGTTTTTGGGACATGTCCTATTTTGACATTTTTGCTTTCGGTCATTTTTTCAACATGCATTATTATGATGTTTTTGGCTGTTTTTGTAAGAAACTCTGCTATGGTGTGTCTCTGCACGCTAGTTTTTGCTGTTTTGAAGTGTTTTCAGCTGTTTTTGGGACATGTCATATTTTGACATTTTAAACATACTATAGCCTTGCCTTTTCAGTCATTTTTTCAACATGCATTATTATGATGTTTTTGGCTGTTTTTGTAACAAACTATGCTATGGCGTGTCTCTGCACGCTAGTTTTTGCTGTTTTGAAGTGTTTTCAGGTGTTTTTGGGACGTCATTTTTCACCATTTTTCACCTTGCCTTTTCGGTCATTTTTTCAACATGCATTATTATGATGTTTTTGGCTGTTTTTGTAACAAACTATGCTATGCCGTGTCTCTGCACGCTAGTTTTTGCTGTTTTGAAGTGTTTTCAGCTGTTTTTGGGACATGTCATATTTTAACAATTTTGCCTTACTATAGCCTTGCCTTTTCAGTCATTTTCTTAACATGCTATATCATTGTGTTTTTTGCCGTTTTTGTAACAAACTATGCTATTGCATGTCTCAGCATGTTATTTTATGCTGTTTTGAAATGTTTTCAGCTGTTTTTGGGACATGTCATATTTTAACAGTTTTGCCTTACTATAGCCTTGCCTTTTCAATCATTTTTTCAACATGCATTATTATGATGTTTTTGGCCGTTTTTGTAAGAAACTGTGCTATGGCGTTTCTCTGCATGTTATTTTATGCTGTTTTGAAGTGTTTTCAGCTGTTTTTGGGACATGTCATATTTTGACATTTTAAACATACTATAGCCTTGCCTTTTCAGTCATTTTTTCAACATGCATTATTATGATGTTTTTGGCTGTTTTTGTAACAAACTATGCTATGGCGTGTCTCTGCACGCTAGTTTTTGCTGTTTTGAAGTGTTTTCAGGTGTTTTTGGGACGTCATTTTTCAGCATTTTTCACCTTGCCTTTTCGGTCATTTTTTCAACATGCATTATTATGATGTTTTTGGCTGTTTTTGTAACAAACTATGCTATGGCGTGTCTCTGCACGCTAGTTTTTGCTGTTTTGAAGTGTTTTCAGCTGTTTTTGGGACATGTCATATTTTAACAATTTTGCCTTACTATAGCCTTGCCTTTTCAGTCATTTTCTTAACATGCTATATCATTGTGTTTTTTTGTTTTTGTAACAAACTATGCTATTGCATGTCTCAGCATGTTATTTTATGCTGTTTTGAAATGTTTTCAGCTGTTTTTGGGACATGTCATATTTTAACAGTTTTGCCTTACTATAGCCTTGCCTTTTCAATCATTTTTTCAACATGCATTATTATGATGTTTTTGGCCGTTTTTGTAAGAAACTGTGCTATGGCGTTTCTCTGCATGTTATTTTATGCTGTTTTGAGGTGTTTTCAGCTGTTTTTGGGACATGTCATATTTTAACAATTTTGCCTTACTATAGCCTTGCCTTTTCGGTCATTTTTCAACATGCATTATTATGATGTTTTGGTCGTTTTAGCAACAAACTATGCTATGCTGTGTCTCTGCACGCTAGTTTTTGCTGTTTTGAAGTGTTTGAGGCTGTTTTTGGGACATGCCATATTTGAACAATTTTGCCTTACTATAGCCTTGCCTTTTCGGTCATTTTTTCAACATGCATTATTATGATGTTTTTGGCTGTTTTTGTAACAAACTATGCTATGGCGTGTCTCTGCACGCTTGTTTTTGCTGTTTTGAAGTGTTTTCAGCTGTTTTTGGGACATGTCATATTTTAACAATTTTGCCTTACTATAGCCTTGCCTTTTCAGTCATTTTCTTAACATGCTATATCATTGTGTTTTTTGCCGTTTTTGTAACAAACTATGCTATTGCATGTCTCAGCATGTTATTTTATGCTGTTTTGAAATGTTTTCAGCTGTTTTTGGGACATGCCATATTTGAACAATTTTGCCTTACTATAGCCTTACCTTTTTGGTCATTTTTTCAACATGCATTATTATGATGTTTTTGGTCGTTTTGGTAACAAACTATGCTATGGCATGTCTCAGCATGCTATTTTATGTTGTTTTGAGGTGTTTTCAGCTGTTTTTGGGACATGTCCTATTTTGACATTTTTGCCTTACTATAGCCTTGCCTTTTCAATCATTTTTTCAACATGCATTATTATGATGTTTTTGGCCGTTTTTGTAAGAAACTGTGCTATGGCGTTTCTCTGCATGTTATTTTATGCTGTTTTGAGGTGTTTTCAGCTGTTTTTGGGACATGTCATATTTTAACAATTTTGCCTTACTATAGCCTTGCCTTTTCGGTCATTTTTTCAACATGCATTATTATGATGTTTTTGGCCGTTTTTGTAACAAACTATGCTATGCCGTGTCTCTGCACGCTAGTTTTTGCTGTTTTGAAGTGTTTGAGGCTGTTTTTGGGACATGCCATATTTGAACAATTTTGCCTTACTATAGCCTTACCTTTTTGGTCATTTTTTCAACATGCATTATTATGATGTTTTTGGTCGTTTTGTAACAAACTATGCTATGGCATGTCTCAGCATGCTATTTTATGTTGTTTTGAGGTGTTTTCAGCTGTTTTTGGGACATGTCCTATTTTGACATTTTTGCCTTACTATAGCCTTGCCTTTTCGGTCATTTTTTCAACATGCATTATTATGATGTTTTTGGCTGTTTTTGTAACAAACTATGCTATGGCGTGTCTCTGCACGCTAGTTTTTGCTGTTTTGAAGTGTTTTCAGCTGTTTTTGGGACATGTCATATTTTGACATTTTAAACATACTATAGCCTTGCCTTTTCAGTCATTTTTTCAACATGCATTATTATGATGTTTTTGGCTGTTTTTGTAACAAAGTATGCTATGCCGTGTCTCTACACGATAGTTTTTGCTGTTTTGAAGTGTTTTCAGGTGTTTTTGGGACGTCATTTTCACCATTTTGACATAGTATAGCCTTGCCTTTTCGGTCATTTTCTCAACATGCATTATTATGATGTTTTTGGCTGTTTTTGTAACAAACTATGCTATGGCGTGTCTCTGCACGCTAGTTTTTGCTGTTTTGAAGTGTTTTCAGCTGTTTTTGGGACATGTCATATTTTAACAATTTTGCCTTACTATAGCCTTGCCTTTTCAGTCATTTTCTTAACATGCTATATCATTGTGTTTTTTTGCTGTTTTTGTAACAAACTATGCTATTGCATGTCTCAGCATGTTATTTTATGCTGTTTTGAAATGTTTTCAGCTGTTTTTGGGACGTCATATTTTAACAATTTTGCCTTACTATAGCCTTGCCGTTTCAATCATTTTTTCAACATGCATTATTATGATGTTTTTGGCCGTTTTTGTAACAAACTATGCTATGCCGTGTCTCTACATGCTATTTTTTGCTTTTTTGAAGTGTTTTCAGCTGCTTTTGGGACATGTCATATTTTGACATTTTTCCTTACTATAGCCTTGCCTTTTCAGTCATTTTTTCAACATGCATTATTAAGGCGTTTTTGGCCGTTTTTGTAACAAACTATGCTATGCCGTGTCTCTACACGCTAGTTTTCGCTGTTTTGAAGTGTTTTCAGGTGTTTTTGGGACGTCATTTTTCACCATTTTTGACATAGTATAGTCTTGCCTTTTTGGTCATTTTTTCAACATGCATTATTATGATGTTTTTGGCTGTTTTTGTGACAAACTATGCTATACTGTGTCTCTGCACGCTAGTTTTTGCTGTTTTGAAGTGTTTTCAGCTGTTTTTGGGACATGTCATATTTTAACAATTTTGCCTTACTATAGCCTTGCCTTTTCAATCATTTTTTCAACATGCATTATTATGATGTTTTTGGCCGTTTTTGTAAGAAACTGTGCTATGGCGTTTGTCTGCATGTTATTTTATGCTGTTTTGAGGTGTTTTCAGCTGTTTTTGGGACATGTCATATTTTAACAATTTTGCCTTACTATAGCCTTGCCTTTTCGGTCATTTTTTCAACATGCATTATTATGATGTTTTTGGTCGTTTTAGCAACAAACTATGCTATGGCATGTCTCTGCACGCTAGTTTTTGCTGTTTTGAAGTGTTTGAGGCTGTTTTTGGGACATGCCATATTTGAACAATTTTGCCTTACTATAGCCTTGCCTTTTCGGTCATTTTTTCAACATGCATTATTATGATGTTTTTGGCTGTTTTTGTAACAAACTATGCTATGGCGTGTCTCTGCACGCTTGTTTTTGCTGTTTTGAAGTGTTTTCAGCTGTTTTTGGGACATGTCATATTTTAACAATTTTGCCTTACTATAGCCTTGCCTTTTCAGTCATTTTCTTAACATGCTATATCATTGTGTTTTTTGCTGTTTTTGTAACAAACTATGCTATTGCATGTTCCAGCATGTTATTTTATGCTGTTTTGAAATGTTTTCAGCTGTTTTTGGGACATGTCATATTTTAACAATTTTGCCTTACTATAGCCTTGCCTTTTCCATCATTTTTTCAACATGCATTATTATGATGTTTTTGGCCGTTTTTGTAAGAAACTGTGCTATGGCGTTTCTCTGCATGTTATTTTATGCTGTTTTGAAGTGTTTTCAGCTGTTTTTGGGACATGTCATATTTTGACATTTTAAACATACTATAGCCTTGCCTTTTCAGTCATTTTTTCAACATGCATTATTATGATGTTTTTGGCTGTTTTTGTAACAAACTATGCTATGGCGTGTCTCTGCACGCTAGTTTTTGCTGTTTTGAAGTGTTTTCAGGTGTTTTTGGGACGTCATTTTTCAGCATTTTTCACCTTGCCTTTTCGGTCATTTTTTCAACATGCATTATTATGATGTTTTTGGCTGTTTTTGTAACAAACTATGCTATGGCGTGTCTCTGCACGCTAGTTTTTGCTGTTTTGAAGTGTTTTCAGCTGTTTTTGGGACATGTCATATTTTAACAATTTTGCCTTACTATAGCCTTGCCTTTTCAGTCATTTTCTTAACATGCTATATCATTGTGTTTTTTGCCGTTTTTGTAACAAACTATGCTATTGCATGTCTCAGCATGTTATTTTATGCTGTTTTGAAATGTTTTCAGCTGTTTTTGGGACATGTCATATTTTAACAGTTTTGCCTTACTATAGCCTTGCCTTTTCAATCATTTTTCAACATGCATTATTATGATGTTTTTGGCCGTTTTGTAAGAAACTGTGCTATGGCGTTTCTCTGCATGTTATTTTATGCTGTTTTGAGGTGTTTTCAGCTGTTTTTGGGACATGTCATATTTTAACAATTTTGCCTTACTATAGCCTTGCCTTTTCGGTCATTTTTTCAACATGCATTATTATGATGTTTTTGGTCGTTTTAGCAACAAACTATGCTATGCTGTGTCTCTGCACGCTAGTTTTTGCTGTTTTGAAGTGTTTGAGGCTGTTTTTGGGACATGCCATATTTGAACAATTTTGCCTTACTATAGCCTTGCCTTTTCGGTCATTTTTTCAACATGCATTATTATGATGTTTTTGGCTGTTTTTGTAACAAACTATGCTATGGCGTGTCTCTGCACGCTTGTTTTTGCTGTTTTGAAGTGTTTTCAGCTGTTTTTGGGACATGTCATATTTTAACAATTTTGCCTTACTATAGCCTTGCCTTTTCAGTCATTTTCTTAACATGCTATATCATTGTGGTTTTTGCCGTTTTTGTAACAAACTATGCTATTGCATGTCTCAGCATGTTATTTTATGCTGTTTTGAAATGTTTTCAGCTGTTTTTGGGACATGCCATATTTGAACAATGTTGCCTTACTATAGCCTTACCTTTTTGGTCATTTTTCAACATGCATTATTATGATGTTTTGGTCGTTTTGGTAACAAACTATGCTATGGCATGTCTCAGCATGCTATTTTATGTTGTTTTGAGGTGTTTTCAGCTGTTTTTGGGACATGTCCTATTTTGACATTTTTGCCTTACTATAGCCTTGCCTTTTCAATCATTTTTTCAACATGCATTATTATGATGTTTTTGGCCGTTTTTGTAAGAAACTGTGCTATGGCGTTTCTCTGCATGTTATTTTATGCTGTTTTGAGGTGTTTTCAGCTGTTTTTGGGACATGTCATATTTTAACAATTTTGCCTTACTATAGCCTTGCCTTTTCGGTCATTTTTTCAACATGCATTATTATGATGTTTTTGGCCGTTTTTGTAACAAACTATGCTATGCCGTGTCTCTGCACGCTAGTTTTTGCTGTTTTGAAGTGTTTGAGGCTGTTTTTGGGACATGCCATATTTGAACAATTTTGCCTTACTATAGCCTTACCTTTTTGGTCATTTTTTCAACATGCATTATTATGATGTTTTTGGTCGTTTTGGTAACAAACTATGCTATGGCATGTCTCAGCATGCTATTTTATGTTGTTTTGAGGTGTTTTCAGCTGTTTTTGGGACATGTCCTATTTTGACATTTTTGCCTTACTATAGCCTTGCCTTTTCGGTCATTTTTTCAACATGCATTATTATGATGTTTTTGGCTGTTTTTGTAACAAACTATGCTATGGCGTGTCTCTGCACGCTAGTTTTTGCTGTTTTGAAGTGTTTTCAGCTGTTTTTGGGACATGTCATATTTTGACATTTTAAACATACTATAGCCTTGCCTTTTCAGTCATTTTTTCAACATGCATTATTATGATGTTTTTGGCTGTTTTTGTAACAAAGTATGCTATGCCGTGTCTCTACACGCTAGTTTTTGCTGTTTTGAAGTGTTTTCAGGTGTTTTTGGGACGTCATTTTTCACCATTTTTGACATAGTATAGCCTTGCCTTTTCGGTCATTTTCTCAACATGCATTATTATGATGTTTTTGGCTGTTTTTGTAACAAACTATGCTATGGCGTGTCTCTGCACGCTAGTTTTTGCTGTTTTGAAGTGTTTTCAGCTGTTTTTGGGACATGTCATATTTTAACAATTTTGCCTTACTATAGCCTTGTCTTTTCAGTCATTTTCTTAACATGCTATATCATTGTGTTTTTTTGCTGTTTTTGTAACAAACTATGCTATTGCATGTCTCAGCATGTTATTTTATGCTGTTTTGAAATGTTTTCAGCTGTTTTTGGGACATGTCATATTTTAACAATTTTGCCTTACTATAGCCTTGCCGTTTCAATCATTTTTTCAACATGCATTATTATGATGTTTTTGGCCGTTTTTGTAACAAACTATGCTATGCCGTGTCTCTACATGCTATTTTTTGCTTTTTTGAAGTGTTTTCAGCTGCTTTTGGGACATGTCATATTTTGACATTTTTCCTTACTATAGCCTTGCCTTTTCAGTCATTTTTTCAACATGCATTATTAAGGCGTTTTTGGCCGTTTTTGTAACAAACTATGCTATGCCGTGTCTCTACACGCTAGTTTTCGCTGTTTTGAAGTGTTTTCAGGTGTTTTTGGGACGTCATTTTTCACCATTTTTGACATAGTATAGTCTTGCCTTTTTGGTCATTTTTTCAACATGCATTATTATGATGTTTTTGGCTGTTTTTGTGACAAACTATGGTATACTGTGTCTCTGCACGCTAGTTTTTCCTGTTTTGAAGTGTTTTCAGCTGTTTTTGGGACATGTCATATTTTAACAATTTTGCCTTACTATAGCCTTGCCTTTTCAATCATTTTTTCAACATGCATTATTATGATGTTTTTGGCCGTTTTTGTAAGAAACTGTGCTATGGCGTTTCTCTGCATGTTATTTTATGTTGTTTTGAGGTGTTTTCAGATGTTTTTGGGACATGTACTATTTTGACATTTTTGCCTTACTATAGCCTTGCCTTTTCGGTCATTTTTTCAACATGCATTATTATGATGTTTTTGGTCGTTTTAGCAACAAACTATGCTATGGCATGTCTCTGCACGCTAGTTTTTGCTGTTTTGAAGTGTTTGAGGCTGTTTTTGGGACATGCCATATTTGAACAATTTTGCCTTACTATAGCCTTGCCTTTTCGGTCATTTTTTCAACATGCATTATTATGATGTTTTTGGCTGTTTTTGTGACAAACTATGCTATGGCGTGTCTCTGCACGCTTGTTTTTGCTGTTTTGAAGTGTTTTCAGCTGTTTTTGGGACATGTCATATTTTAACAATTTTGCCTTACTATAGCCTTGCCTTTTCAGTCATTTTCTTAACATGCTATATCATTGTGTTTTTTGCCGTTTTTGTAACAAACTATGCTATTGCATGTCTCAGCATGTTATTTATGCTGTTTTGAAATGTTTTCAGCTGTTTTTGGGACATGTCATATTTCACCATTTTTGCCTTACTATAGCCTTGCCTTTTCGGTCATTTTTTTGACATGCATTATTAAGGCGTTTTTGGCCATCTTTGTAACAAACTATGCTATGGCGAGTCTCAGCAAGCTAGTTTTTGCTGTTTTGAAGTGTTTTCAGGTGTTTTTGGGATGTCATTTTTCACCATTTTTGACATAGTATAGCCTTGCCTTTTCGGTCATTTTTTCAACATGCATTATTATGATGTTTTTGGCTGTTTTTGTAACAAACTATGCTATGGCGTGTCTCTGCACGCTAGTTTTTGCTGTTTTGAAGTGTTTTCAGCTGTTTTTGGGACATGTCATATTTTAACAATTTTGCCTTACTATAGCCTTGCCTTTTCAGTCATTTTCTTAACATGCTATATCATTGTGTTTTTTGCCGTTTTTGTAACAAACTATGCTATTGCATGTCTCAGCATGTTATTTTATGCTGTTTTGAAATGTTTTCAGCTGTTTTTGGGACATGTCATATTTTGACATTTTAAACATACTATAGCCTTGCCTTTTCGGTCATTTTTTCAACATGCATTATTATGATGTTTTTGGCTGTTTTTGTAACAAAGTATGCTATGCCGTGTCTCTACACGTTAGTTTTCGCTGTTTTGAAGTGTTTTCAGGTGTTTTTGGGACGTCATTTTTCACCATTTTTGACATAGTATAGCCTTGCCTTTTCGGTCATTTTTTCAACATGCATTATTATGATGTTTTTGGCTGTTTTTGTAACAAACTATGCTATGGCGTGTCTCTGCACGCTAGTTTTTGCTGTTTTGAAGTGTTTGAGGCTGTTTTTGGGACATGTCATATTTTAACAATTTTGCCTTACTATAGCCTTGCCTTTTCAGTCATTTTCTTAACATGCCATATCATTGTGTTTTTTGCCGTTTTTGTAACAAACTATGCTATTGCATGTCTCAGCATGTTATTTTATGCTGTTTTGAAATGTTTTCAGCTGTTTTTGGGACATGTCATATTTTAACAATTTTGCCTTACTATAGCCTTGCCGTTTCAATCATTTTTTCAACATGCATTATTATGATGTTTTTGGCCGTTTTTGTAACAAACTATGCTATGCCATGTCTCTATACGCTATTTTTTGCTTTTTTGAAGTGTTTTCAGCTGCTTTTGGGACATGCCATATTTGAACAATTTTGCCTTACTATAGCCTTGCCTTTTCAGTCATTTTTTCAACATGCATTATTATGATGTTTTGGCCGTTTTTGTAACAAACTATGCTATGCCGTGTCTCTACACGCTAGTTTTCGCTGTTTTGAAGTGTTTTCAGGTGTTTTTGGGACGTCATTTTTCACCATTTTTGACATAGTATAGCCTTGCCTTTTCGGTCATTTTTTCAACATGCATTATTATGATGTTTTTGGCTGTTTTTGTAACAAACTATGATATGGCGTGTCTCTGCACGCTAGTTTTTGCTGTTTTGAAGTGTTTTCAGCTGTTTTTGGGACATGTCATATTTTAACAATTTTGCCTTACTATAGCCTTGCCTTTTCAGTCATTTTCTTAACATGCTATATCATTGTGTTTTTTGCCGTTTTTGTAACAAACTATGCTATTGCATGTCTCAGCATGTTATTTTATGCTGTTTTGAAATGTTTTCAGCTGTTTTTGGGACATGTCATATTTTAACAATTTTGCCTTACTATAGCCTTGCCTTTTCGGTCATTTTTTCAACATGCATTATTATGATGTTTTTGGCTGTTTTTGTAACAAACTATGCTATGCCGTGTCTCTGCACGCTAGTTTTTGCTGTTTTGAAGTGTTTGAGGCTGTTTTTGGGACATGCCATATTTGAACAATTTTGCCTTACTATAGCCTTACCTTTTCGGTCATTTTTTCAACATGCATTATTATGATGTTTTTGGTCGTTTTGGTAACAAACTATGCTATGGCATGTCTCAGCATGCTATTTTATGTTGTTTTGAAGTGTTTTCAGCTGCTTTTGGGACATGTCATATTTTGACATTTTTCCTTACTATAGCCTTGCCTTTTCAGTCATTTTTTCAACATGCATTATTATGATGTTTTTGGCTGTTTTTGTAACAAACTATGATATGGCGTGTCTCTGCACGCTAGTTTTTGCTGTTTTGAAGTGTTTTCAGCTGTTTTTGGGACATGTCATATTTTAACAATTTTGCCTTACTATAGCCTTGCCTTTTCAGTCATTTTCTTAACATGCTATATCATTGTGTTTTTTGCTGTTTTTGTAACAAACTATGCTATTGCATGTCTCAGCATGTTATTTTATGCTGTTTTGAAATGTTTTCAGCTGTTTTTGGGACATGTCATATTTTAACAATTTTGCCTTACTATAGCCTTGCCTTTTCGGTCATTTTTTCAACATGCATTATTATGATGTTTTTGGCTGTTTTTGTAACAAACTATGCTATGCCGTGTCTCTGCACGCTAGTTTTTGCTGTTTTGAAGTGTTTGAGGCTGTTTTTGGGACATGCCATATTTGAACAATTTTGCCTTACTATAGCCTTACCTTTTCGGTCATTTTTTCAACATGCATTATTATGATGTTTTTGGTCGTTTTGGTAACAAACTATGCTATGGCATGTCTCAGCATGCTATTTTATGTTGTTTTGAAGTGTTTTCAGCTGCTTTTGGGACATGTCATATTTTGACATTTTTCCTTACTATAGCCTTGCCTTTTCAGTCATTTTTTCAACATGCATTATTATGATGTTTTTGGCCGTTTTTGTAAGAAACTGTGCTATGCTGTGTCTCTACACGCTAGTTTTTGCTGTTCTGAAGTGTTTTCAGGTGTTTTGGGACGTCATTTTTCACCATTTTTGACATAGTATAGCCTTGCCTTTTCGGTCATTTTTTCAACATGCATTATTATGATGTTTTTGGCTGTTTTTGTGACAAACTATGCTATACTGTGTCTCTGCACGCTAGTTTTTGCTGTTTTGAAGTGTTTTCAGCTGCTTTTGGGACATGTCATATTTTGACATTTTTCCTTACTATAGCCTTGCCTTTTCAGTCATTTTTTCAACATGCATTATTAAGGCGTTTTTGGCCGTTTTGGTAACAAACTATGCTATGCTGTGTCTCTACACGCTAGTTTTCGCTGTTTTGAAGTGTTTTCAGGTGTTTTTGGGACGTCATTTTTCACCATTTTTGACATAGTATAGCCTTGCCTTTTCGGTCATTTTTTCAACATGCATTATTATGATGTTTTTGGCTGTTTTTGTAACAAACTATGCTATGGCGTGTCTCTGCACGCTAGTTTTTGCTGTTTGGAAGTGTTTTCAGCTGTTTTTGGGACATGTCATATTTTAACAATTTTGCCTTACTATAGCCTTGCCTTTTCAGTCATTTTCTTAACATGCTATATCATTGTGTTTTTTGCCGTTTTTGTAACAAACTATGCTATTGCATGTCTCAGCATGTTATTTTATGCTGTTTTGAAATGTTTTCAGCTGTTTTTGGGACATGTCATATTTTAACAATTTTGCCTTACTATAGCCTTGCCGTTTCAATCATTTTTTCAACATGCATTATTATGATGTTTTTGGCCGTTTTTGTAAGAAACTGTGCTATGCCGTGTCTCTACACGCTAGTTTTTGCTGTTCTGAAGTGTTTTCAGGTGTTTTTGGGACGTCACTTTTCACCATTTTTGACATAGTATAGCCTTGCCTTTTCGGTCATTTTTTCAACATGCATTATTATGATGTTTTTGGCTGTTTTTGTAACAAACTATGCTATGGCGTGTCTCTGCACGCTAGTTTTTGCTGTTTTGAAGTGTTTGAGGCTGTTTTTGGGACATGTCATATTTTAACAATTTTGCCTTACTATAGCCTTGCCTTTTCAGTCATTTTCTTAACATGCTATATCATTGTGTTTTTTGCCATTTTTGTAACAAACTATGCTATTGCATGTCTCAGCATGTTATTTTATGCTGTTTTGAAATGTTTTCAGCTGTTTTTGGGACATGTCATATTTTGAAATTTTTGCCTTACTATAGCCTTGCCTTTTCGGTCATTTTTTTGACATGCATTATTAAGGCGTTTTTGGCTTTTTTTGTAACAAACTATGCTATGGCGTGTCTCTGCACGCTAGTTTTTGCTGTTTTGAAGTGTTTGAGGCTGTTTTTGGGACATGTCATATTTTAACAATTTTGCCTTACTATAGCCTTGCCTTTTCCGTCATTTTTTCAACATGCATTATTATGATGTTTTTGGCCGTTTTTGTTACAAACTATGCTATGGCGAGTCTCAGCATGCTATTTCATGTTGTTTTGAGGTGTTTTCAGCTGTTTTTGGGACATGTCATATTTTGACCTTTTTGCCTTACTATAGCCTTGCGTTTTCGGTTATTTATTCAACACGCATTTTGATTATGATGTTTTTGGAGGTTTTTGTAACAAACTATGCTATACTGTGTCTCAGCATGGTATTTTATGCTGCTTTGAGGTGTCTTCGGCTGTTTTTGGGACATGCCATATTTTGACACTTTGCCTTGCCTTTTCGGTCATTTTTTCAACATGCTACATCATTGTGTTTTTGGCCGTTTTTGTAACAAACTATGCTATGGCGTGTCTCTGCATGCTAGTTTTTGCTGTTTTGAAGTGTTTGAGGCTGTTTTTGGGATATGTCATATTTTAACAATTTTGCCTTACTATAGCCTTGCCTTTTCCGTCATTTTTTCAACATGCATTATTATGATGTTTTTGGCCGTTTTTGTTACAAACTATGCTATGGCGAGTCTCAGCATGCCATTTTATGTTGTTTTGAGGTGTTTTCAGCTGTTTTTGGGACATGTCCTATTTTGACATTTTTGCCTTACTATAGCCTTGTCTTTTCGGTCATTTTCTCAACATCCTACATCATTGTGTTTTTGGCCATTTTTGTAAGAAACTGTGCTATGGCATTTCTCTGCATGTTATTTTATGCTGTTTTGAGGTGTTTTCAGCTGTTTTTGGGACATGTCATATTTTAACAATTTTGCCTTACTATAGCGTTGCCTTTTCGGTCATTTTTTCAACACGCATTTTGATTATGATGTTTTTGGAGGTTTTTGTAACAAACTATGCTATACTGTGTCTCAGCATGGTATTTTATGCTGCTTTGAGGTGTCTTCGGCTGTTTTTGGGACATGCCATATTTTGACACTTTGCCTTGCCTTTTCGGTCATTTTTTCAACATGTTACATCATTGTGTTTTTGGCCGTTTTTGTAAGAAACTGTGCTATGGCGTGTCTCTGCACGCTAGTTTTTGCTGTTTTGAAGTGTTTTCAGCTGTTTTTGGGACATGTCATATTTTGACATTTTAAACATACTATAGCCTTGCCTTTTCGGTCATTTTTTCAACATGCATTATTATGATGTTTTTGGCCGTTTTTGTAAGAAACCGTTCTATGGCGTTTCTTAGTATGTTATTTCATGCTGTTTTGAGGTGTTTTCAGATGTTTTTGGGACATGTCATATTTTGACATTTTTGCCTTGCCTTTTTGGTCATTTTTTCACCATGCATTAATTTGATGATTTTGGCTGTTTTTGTAAGAAACTCTGCTATGGCATGTCTCTGCACGCTAGTTTTTGCTGTTTTGAAGTGTTTGAGGCTGTTTTTGGGACATGTCATATTTCACCATTTTTGACATACTATAGCCTTGCCTTTTCAGTCATTTTTTTGACATGTATTATTAAGGCGTTTTTGGCCGTTTTTGGAACAAACTATGCTATGGCGTGTCTCTGCATGCTATTTCATGCTGTTTTGAGGTGTTTTCATCTGTTTTTGGGACATGTCATATTTCACCATTTTTTCCTTACTATAGCCTTGCCTTTTCGGTCATTTTTTCAACATGCATTATTAAGCCGTTTTTGGCCGTTTTTGTGACAAACTATGCTATGGCGTGTCTCTGCACGCTAGTTTTTGCTGTTTTGAAGTGTTTTCAGCTGTTTTTGGGACATGTCATATTTTGACATTTTAAACATACTATAGCCTTGCCTTTTCGGTCACTTTTTCAACATGCATTATTATGATATTTTTGGCCATTTTTGTAAGAAACTATGCTATGGCGTGTCTCTACACGCTAGTTGTTGCTGTTTTGAAGTGTTTTCAGCTGCTTTTGGGACATGTCATATTTTGACATTTTGCCTTACAATAGCCTTGCCTTTTCGGTCATTTTTTCAACATGCATTTTTGTGGCGTTTTGGGCATTTT
The DNA here is from genome assembly GCF_026936395.1 of Plectropomus leopardus. Lineage (NCBI taxonomy): Eukaryota > Metazoa > Chordata > Actinopteri > Perciformes > Serranidae > Plectropomus > Plectropomus leopardus. Next base: position 5,360,468 of record NC_142180.1, read on the forward strand.
TGCAATAAACTATGCTATGGCGAGTCTCAGCATGCTATTTTATGCTGTTTTGAGGTGTTTTCAGCACTTTTTGGGACATGTCATATTTTACCACTTTTGACTTACTATAGTCCACGTCATGGCACGTGTCTATGAGCTATAATATGTGGTTTTCAGCCATTTTTTGACTTGCCAAAATTTGACTTTTTTTGACATACTATACTATGCAATGTTATTTTCAGCCAATTTTTCGACATGCTAAATTATAAAGTTTTTAGCCTTTTTTTGGACATTCTATACTATAACGTGTCTCTACAAGCTATAATATGTAGTTCTGAGCCATTTCTTTTAAAATGTCATATTTGACATTTTTTGACATACTATAATATGACATTAGGGCGCGTCTCTATGAGCTATAATATGTTGTTGCCTGCCATTTTTTTGATATTTCAAAAAATGCAAAATTATGACGTTTTGGGCCTTTTTTCAACAGTGGCGCATCTCTACAAGCTATAATATGTAATTTTTAACCATTTTTCTGACATGTCATATTTGACATTTTTGTGACATACTATACTAAAACGTTTTTGGTCTTTTTTTGACATTGTATGCTATGGCCCATCTCTATCAGCTATAATATGTGGCTTGCTGCCATTTTTTTGACATTTCAAAGTGTGACTTTTTTGACATACTATGCAATGTTTTTGTTTTTGTTTGTTTTCCACATGTTTAATTATGATGTTTTGGGCCTTTTTTGTTTGACGCGTCTTCAAGCTATAATATGTCGTTTGCTGCCATTTTTCCACATGTCAAAATTTGACGTTTTTGGCCTTTTTTTTCGACATTTCATACTATGGTGCATCCCTTCAAGGTATAATATTTGTTTTTCACCCATTTTTTTGGCATGCTAAATTATGACGTTTTAGGCCTTTTTTTTGACATTGTTTTCTATGACCCATCTCTCCACGCTATAACATGCCATTTTTAGCCATTTTTTTTTTTCAACATCGAATACTATGGCGCTTCTCTAAGAGCTATAATATGTCCTTTTTTAGCCATTTTTCTGACATGTCATATTTAACATTTTTCTGACATACTATTCTAAAATGTTTTGCCTTCCTGATTCTTTTTTTCAACACTGTATACTATGGCACATCTCTATAAGCTATAACATGTCGTTTCCTGCCACTATTTTGACATTTTAAAATGTAACTTTTTTAACATACTATACTATGTAATTTTCGGCCATTTTTTGAACCAGCTAAATTATGATGTTTTTGGCCTTTTGTTCGACATTGTATACTATGGTGCGTCTCTGTAAGCTATAATATGTCACTTCCTCCCATTTTTTCGAAATGTCAAAATTTGACGTTTTTCGTCATACTATACTACAGGCCATTTTTTCCAAATGCTAAATTAAGACATTTTTTGCCTTTTTTATACCTTTTTTATGCGTTTTGGCATGCCTTATGCCTTTTTATTGTCATCCAAAACTGCATGAAAACATCATAGTATAGTATGTCATCCAAAATGGCATAAAAACGTCATAGTATACCATGTCATCCAAAATGGCATAAAATGCATAGTATAGTATGTCGTCCAAAATGGCATGAAAATGCATAAAAACATCATAGCATGTCGTCCAAAATGGCATGAAAATGTATAAAAATGTCAGAGTATAGTATATTGTCCAAAATGGTATAAAAGCGTCATAGTATAGTATGTCGTCCAAAAAAATGGCACGAAAACACATAAAAACACCATAGTATAGTATGTCATCTAAAATGGCACAAAAATACAAAAAAACACCATAGTTTAGCATATCTTCGCAAATGGCATGAAATTGTCATCGTATAATATGTCTTCAAAAATGGCATCAAAATACATAAAAATGTCACAGTATTCAGTATGTGGTCCAAAATTGCACAAAAATGTCATAGTATAGTATGTCATCCAAAATGGCATGAAAATCTGAAGAAAAATCACAGTATAGTATTTTGCCCAAAACGGCATTAAAACGTCAAAGTATAGTATGTCATCAAAAATGGCATGAGAATTTATAAAAATGTCATAGTAAAGTATATACTCCAAAATGGCTGAAAATTTATAAAAACATAACAGTAAAGTATGTCATCCAAAATAGCATGAAAATGCATAAAAACATCACAGTTTAGTATGTCGTCCAAAATGGCATGAAAATGTCATCGTATAACATGTCTTCGAAAATGGCATGAATTTGTCATTGTATAGTATGTCTTCAAAAATGGCATGAAAATACATAAAAAAGTGTCACAGTATTCAGTATGTGGTCCAAAATGGAATAAAAACGTCATAGTACAGTATGTGGTCCAAAATGGCATAAAAAGGTCATAGTATAGTATGTCGTCTAAAATCGCACAAAAATCGTCATAGTATAGTATGTCGTCCAAAGTGGCATAAAAATATCACAGTATAGTATGTTGTCTAAAATGGCATAAAAGTATCATTGAATAGTTTGTCGTCCAAAATGGTATGAAAATGCATAATAACATCGTAGTTTAGTATGTCATCTAAAATGGCATAAAAATGTCATCAAAAGTGGCATGAAATTGTCATTGTATTATATGTCTTCCAAAATGGCATGAAAATACATAAAATGTCACAGTATTCAGTATATGGTCCAAAATGGGATAAAAACGTCATAGTACAGTATGTGGTCCAAAATGCCAGCTGTGAGACGTAGTCTCTCCAGCGTGTCCTGGGTCTTCCCCGGGGCCTCCTACCGGTGGGATGTGCCCTGAACACCTCACCAGGGAGGCGTCCTGGAGGCATCCTAATTAGATGCCCGAGCCACCTCATCTGGCTCTTCTCAATGCGGAGGAGCAGCGGCTCTACTCCAAGCTCCTCCCGGATGACCGAGCTTCTCACCCTATCTCTAAGGGAGAGCCCAGCCACCCTACGGAGGAAACTCATTTCGGCCGCTTGTACCCGCGATCTTGTTCTTTCGGTCACTACCCAAAGCTCGTGACCATAGGTGAGGGTAGGAACGAAGATCGACCGGTAAATCGAGAGCTTTGCCTTTCGGCTCAGCTCCCTCTTCACCACGACAGACCGGTGCAGAGTCCGCATTACTGCAGACGCTGTACTTAAACTCCTCCACTTGGGGCAGGACTTCGTCCCCGATCCGGAGGGGACACGCCACCCTTTTCCGGCTGAGAACCATGGTCTCGGATTTGGAGGTGCTGATTCTCATCCCAGCCGCTTCACACTCGGCTGCGAACCAATCCAGTGAGAGCTGAAGGTCACGGCCTGATGAAGCCAACAGGACCACATCATCTGCATGACTCCCTGATACGGGCTGTCCGTTCCCTGTATGACCGGTGCCAGAGCTTGGTCCGCATTGCCGGCAGTAAGTCAAACTCGTTTCTGGTGAGGGTTGGACTCCGCCAGGGCTGCCCTTTGTCACCGATTCTGTTCATAACTTTTATGGACAGAATTTCTAGGCGCAGCCAGGGTGTTGAGGGGGTCCGGTTTGGTGACCTCAGGATTGGGTCTCTGCTCTTTGCAGATGATGTGGTCGTCCAAAATGGCACAAAAATAAATAAAAAACACCATAGTATAGTATGTCATCAAAAATGGCACAAAAATACAAAAGAAATTATAGTACAGTATGTTGTCCAAATTGGCATTAAAACATCATAGTATAGTATGTTGTCTAAAATTGCACAAAAAAGTCATAGCACTATGTTGTCTAAAATTGTGTGAAAATGCATAAAAACGTCATAGTATAGTATATTGTCCAAAATGGCATGAAAATGAATAAAAACATCATAGTTTAGTATGTCGAAAACGGCATGAAATTGTCATCGCATAATATGTCTTCGAAACTGGCATGAAAATACATAAAAATGTCACAGTATATAGTATGTCATCTAAAATGGCATAAAAAATGCCTAGTATAGTATATGGTCCAAAATGGAATGAAAATGCATAAAAACGTCAGTGTGTATCATGTTGAAGTATGACTATTTTATTTTGAATGACATTGTAACGGGGAGTGGTATGACCCAATTGCAGCACAACAAAGCAGGTGAGTAGTTGGTAATGACCTTTATTTAATTTTCTGGCAGACTAAATGGAGCAAAGGTGAGTATAATCAGGATGCAGGTAAGTAGGGACAGTTATCAGTTCTGGGGTGGAGCAGAGTTCAAGGGTCAAGCAGAGTTGGTAGAGAGATTGAGGTGAACTCACATTCATAGGTGATAGTTCAGAGTTCGAGTGGGGAAATTGTTAATGTGGAGCAGATTGGCAGGTAAATTTATCAGGTAAGTTAAAGAAACACTTGCAGCAGGGAGCTTGTGGGAAAAGCGGGGACTCCAGAGAGGGCATCAGGAAGGCAGGAAGCTGAGCAGATGAATCCAGTAGGAGCAGGCAGCGGGATCAACGAAGACAGGCAGGGAATTGATGTACCATCAGGACAATAAACACCAGCGGCACTCACACGGAGGAGATGTTTCGCTTGGCAAGAGGCTCTTAAGACAGCAGGAAGAATGGCAAACTCTCGACAGAGCCGAAGCAGTAGAACACCGCACAGCCACAGACAGACGAGAACTAAGAAGTGCACAGGCAAAACTCATGGTCGGAGACAGAAGGCTGTTAGGTTTACCAGGGCAGAGACAAGGAGAAGTAGTCAGAGGCGAGCCAATTTTTTCATTTTTCATGTCAACAAATGCACACATTGGGATGACGCAGCCCATGGTTATGTTTAGACAACACAGGCACATGGCAACCATCGGTGGAACGTCAACAAATGCAAATGGTGGCATGAACAATTATATTAGGCAACAAAGGCACAGATGGTTAGGTTTAGGGGAAGGAGGTATGTGGTAAGAAAAAAATTGCATTCCGACATTATTCTTGCATGAAAGTCTGTTGTATGTGGGTCTCATCCCCCACCTGCCTTAGGGGCACTCCTTATACTACGTCGTTATGGGCAGCGTTTCTTCAACCTGGTATCGTTGTGCCGCATATCATGCACAGGCAACATGTTCCATACAACTGGGTTCTTAAGTGACACCTCCCAGCTGCATCTGCTGTGTCTGGCTGATTCAATTATTGAAATTCAGTGATTAACAGCAATTAAAAAAAAAAAGACCGATGATAGCCTTATATTTGAGATATTAGTAATTTTAATTTTTTTGTATTTACTCACAGAAGATCTGAACCTCTTTCAACACTCTTCTTCATGTGTGCTAAGAATGGAAAAAAAAAATTATCAGCTTTGACCAAAACATGTGCTTCATCACTGAACTGCAGACATAATTTGGCTGTTAAAAGTTTTTTTTTTTTAAAAATTATTTTTTCTCTATATATATATATATATATATATATATATATATATATATATATATATATATATATATATATAAAAAATAAAAATAAAAAATAAATATATATTAGAAAAAAAATAATAAAAAGTGTTCCCAAAGCACCATCTACTGATGTTTCGGGCCCTTCTCTTTACATCAGTATTGCAAAGACTGCATTTTATGTTTCTCTTGGAATTTAGAAAGTCTGTTTTTCCATCTGCCAACCAAAGAATTATTGAAAAATGAAACAAACTTTCTCTATAAACACAAGTTGAATGGAATGAAGTCCTTTAACTTGTGCATGTGTGTGTTGGTGAACCCGTTGGGTGAAATCAATAGTGTGTGAGCTTGAGTGATTCCTCTATAAATGATTCCTGCCTGCTGCATTAATCCAGGCTCTGCAGCCTTGAGAGTGGCCTTCTCTGCCAGCCTTCACTTATTAAAAGACTATTTCTCCCAGCAAAAATCCACATCATTATTCTGCTCTATATAAAGCTTAATTCTGGTGCTTCGTTTTGAAAATGGAGGCCGTGGCCCCTCTGTGGACTCATAACAGACAAACCTTGAAACACAGGCTGGGAAACCCCAGGGGAGCCAACTCTTAAAAGTACGGACTCGTATTTGATCTCCTCTCCTTCTTCTCTCACTCTCACACTTTGAATTACAAATTCCATTCAATTAATTTTATATTTTTGCTCCAATTCCCTTTTTTGGGCGTGTTAATTAAAAGCGGGGAGCTAGATTCAGAGCGGCTGTAATTAGATCTCGGCGAGACATTAAACAGAGCAGCAGGGCATGAATCACTACACTTTGAAGGCTCATTTTTCTTTTTTCCTCACTGACAGGCGTGCGTGACATGTGCCAATCAAATCACAGGAGCACACGCACAGACACACATACAACACTGTGGCTGTCATACTATGGATCTCCTTTAGTCTATGTAGACAAACAGTACATACAAAACACTGAAAAAATTACTAATTCACCCTCTTAAAAGGCTGACATTTATCTTTGCAGACACACACACACAAACACACATGCACACAGTGACAGTGAACAGAAAAAGCTTTAATTGTATTTTTATAGTTTTGTCCTTCATTGCTGGTTAAAAATAAGCAGTGGTGAATTATTTAGATCAGGGAAACTCGACTTCTTTGCTTGGGGGCCACTTTTGCCAAATGAAAGGAAGCCAGGGGCCAGTTGCAGCAGTCCCATACATGCTTCTAAGATTTTAGGACGTTTCCAGGATTTTGGGCCATTTCTAGGATTTTGGGACGTTTCTAGGATTTTGGGACGTTTCTAGGATTTAAGGATGTTTCTGGGATTTTAGGATGCTTTTAGGATTTTAGGACATTTCTATGATTTTAGGATGTTTAGGATGTTCACTGTTTTAGAATATACAGTCATTACTTAAAGTAATAAACTACATTGCAATATAATAAAAGCAGAGTTCTCTGGGTTGACCTCTGTCTCTGATTGACTCAATAAATGTTTTGTTATATGTCAATGCAAGATATGTGAACTAGAGGGTCAAAGTTCAGGGTGTAATGTTTTTAGGAAGTAGTACTTCCTGATTGTGTGCATTCAGCATGCAACAGTACCTACATTGTAAGGGCAGCTGCAGTATGTGCTAAAAGAAAAAAGGAAAAATTGTGCTATTCAGAGCACACGTGATTTGTGAATACACTCACCCTGTGGCTTTAGACTCTCTCTGTCCCATCTCAGATGCATGCTGGGGTTCATACTCCTTGTTCTTCTGCTGCATTCTTCCCACTCTCTCCAGCCCTGATGGACACAAACAATCAATCAAAGAGAGAGAGGTCAGACTCAAATGTCACTGTCATGACTCTGCAGAGAATATAACTTCCAAAAACTAAACTTTATAACATACTGAATTTCTGACACTCTTACAAAATGACAACGTGAAGTGAAAGGCTGCAGGCCTGTCAGTGCTTTCTGTAAATTTGAAAGCTGGGGAAGGGGATCAGAGGTCTGAATTCTGTTTACTCCAACACTTGAAATGATCCTGACTGACACACAACACACCAAGCCCTGTGTGAGCCGAACTTGATGGAGGCCTCGGCAGACATCATCCAGGTTTAGAGGTATGTGAGAGTAGGACATAAAACTTTGCCAAACTAAAAAAAAACATGGAAAAAAAACAAGCTCACAGATTAATCTGGTTGTCAGGCGTGTGGAGAGAGCCTGCACTGGCCTAAATGGGTAAACTGGGAGTCAGTTGAGCGCAGGGTGGTGGTTGATGGGGTAATGGCTCTGAGGTTTGGTGAGGACCTCCAAAAACACCACACACACTTTCTAATGAGCATTTTCAAAATGTGGCATCAGAGTTAGGCTTTATACTGAGCTCTTAATGAGCAGGCAGACTGGCATCTAGTGGGAATATGTGCTCACATCATCTCCTCCAGACGGGTGAAGCTGGAGGATTTTATGTTTTAAAGTATGTAACTGAGAAATCTTAGCTCCTGTGTCCTTTGCTCTTGAAAACTTGTTGCCCCTCTAACCATATAAAGAAAGAAATGATTTACCAGTGAGCCTGTAGCCAATTTTAGACACAGAATATATAGGATGGAGGTGTTAAAATTACTGGGGACGGAATTTGCGGTTCAGTTTTCTCAGACAGTCAATGCTGAGATAGGAATGACAAGTAATGAAATACGACCTGATTCCAAAAAAAGTTGGGACACTGTGTTATTTTGTTTTGTATTTTGTAAATATATACTCATTCTGAATTTGATGCCTGCAACGTGTTCCAAAAATGTTAGCACAGTAAGTGTCCTCAGTTTCCACACGCTTATTGTGTGTTACAAAAAGGAAGAGGTGATGTAGCAAAGTGGTAACAATGCCCTTGTCACAACTTTTTTTGTGTTGCAGAAATCAAATTCAGAATGAGAATTACAAAAAGCAATAACATTTATTAGTTGAACATTTTATATCAAATCGTTGGACGTGTTTTACAGTGTCCCAACATTCAATAATTTCATAAAGGGATGCCTCACAAAAACACAAAAGAAGGGGACAGAAGGGGTCAATTCAAAGTCTGCAAAATTCAACATAATGATTCTTAAAGCCCTCAAAAGATGTCTGACATTTAATACACAGCTTCTGCAACAGCATGAGGACAGAGCTCTGTGCTAATCACATTTTGACAGAAAAGAATGTGTTCCCCAGAAAGCCTCCAGCGACAGATTAAATGAACGACCTGAGGCAGGGTAGATAAACCCAACACACTGACCTGGAAAGGCTCCACCTCCCTCAGGTGCAATCATTTGGTGAATTAGAGGCTGTATATGTTGCCTTCCTCCCTTTACACTGCAGCTATCATGTGTGCGTCATCTAAATTAAGGTAATTAAAAATTGATTTCTTAGCTCATAAGAAAGAAACACTTAAAAGACTTGAATTTGCAAAAAATTGAATGCAAGCTTTTTGTCAGTGAGACATATTGTTCAACAACAGTTTGAAATGGTCATGATTCTGTTATTACCACCTATAGATAAATACAAAATATCCTGTCTTGATTCCTACTGTGTGCTTGTTCTGAGCTGTAAGCAAATTTTGCTCTCATTCGGCAAAGAATAAATGAATTATCATGGAAGAATCTAATTTTTTTTTCTTTATTACAGCAAAACTGACAAGTGAAAGTTGTTTGGTGTTTTAATTGTGTAAATTATTTGAAGAAACTGTCATTGTCAGTGATAGATGTTTGATCAAACACTGCTGGTACCAAGCAAGAAAGCTCTCACTAGAAATTGGGGTAAGGAAGCACCACCAACAAAGGACCAGTGGCCAATAACCATGAATTAAATCTTTTCAATGGAAAGACACACAACTAGAAAGAAAATGAGAAAAATTGACTCTATATAAGACTCAAAAAGACGACACTGGACTGGAACAATAATCAACAGATACACATTCAAGGATCTAATAATGTATATGCACCCATGCAGTCTCTGTTTTGTTAGCTTAAGTCTCTGGGTTTGTTACTCTGTTGTAACTGTCATGACATTATCACAAATATTTGTGTTAATAAATATTTAAGTGGAAAAAAAAGAACTAATGAATTATTACATAAAAGATAACTACCGACATGTATCTGAAACATTGCAACAACAGGGCCATCACTTCTGCAGCAGAGCTGAGTGTATGTTGTTCCTGCAGAGGTCTGTTCAGCCAGAGTACGTGCATGCACTTACAACTACATACCATATACACTGTGTGATTATAGGAAATCGGTTTCAAATCAACTTGTTCTGTTGACATAATAAACTGAGAAATAGTTGTGCAGAGAGGAAGCAGGGACAGCAGGAAATAACTGAGTTGCAGAGTGAGTGCAAACAGGGACAGAGTCAGCTCGTTGCATTTACTCAGTCTGTGTCTGGATTCATAAACTCATGGGGCATCAACAAGTAGCTCAGAGAAAAATTTGTCCTTTATAACATAAACATTCAAAGATCTGAGTCATAGTGCAAAGATGTCAAAGTTTACCCATCAGCTCATCATGTGCTTTAGAATAAATATAAAGAATCAGTCACATGTTATTTTAGGGACACAATTAAAGAAAACATTAAAGCTGCAGTTATCCCTGTATGGCCCTTTAAGGCCCCAGAGACCGAAACTAAACTGTCGTAAAGAGTCAACAGTGAGACGGATGATTAGGAACAGTGCCAGGTGTTCTCAACCTGACTGACTGCTCTGAACTTCAGGACCTAACGTTTGGAGGAGACTTGTCATGGTCTGCAGCCCAGAGCTCCATTAACCATCACCATGTTTCCTTTGCACTTTGCAGTGACACTGCCAACACATTTTGAACACTTAATCCTAAAAACAGTGTTGCCTAAGCATCAATAAAAAGCCTTTTTCAGTAGTCTTCGGTACATCTTTTTTCACTTTTATATACGTCAGAAAACCAGGCTCTATTAAGCTCTAACCATGCTTGATTATATTTAAGTAATTTCTGTTTTCTTATTTGCTGCTCTTTTGATTAGTTATTTGCTGTTGCAAACTGAACACTTTCTCCATGTCTAACTAATGTTTTGACATATGCAGTATAATATGCATTTCCCCAACACTATTTACATCAGTAACAAGGTCATGTGATGTGTGTGTGGCTCATTTTAACCTATATATTATTTCCATTTACGAATTAATATTGGTTTGTTCAACTGTGATGTTTTTTCACCTACTGTTATGTTGCTATCAGTGAAACTCAACATGTCTTGCCTCCTATACTGGTAGATATTTAATATGATAGACCTGCAGAAAGTGCTGAGTTTCACTGAGAGTGGCCTAAGTAGGAGTGATTAGAATTTACTGGTAATTCAAAAAAAACATTTGTTGTAAGCAGCCTACTTCACTGAGTGAAGAGAAACTGAAAACCGCACAGTGGTGAGTCAGCCCAGCCCATTTTCAGAGCCACACTCTGTGTCCACAACTCTGCTCTACCTGGGGAAAAACAGTCTATAGCTTATTTTTAGCAGGTTTACCTGTATTTAAAAAACCCGCAAGGACATGCTTATTTTTGTGTGTATTTTATATAATTTGTTAATTTTATATAATAATCTGAATTTGTTTGAAGCCATAAATGGTGCCGCCTTCAGGGACTTCCAGCCCCCCCCCAAGCCATGCATGCACGTAACTCAACACACACAGAAAGGCACGTAACACACAGTCTTTTGTTCACAGCGTCTCTGCACCATCCCAGAAGTTAATTGCCTCATATGGGCTCATCCTGCATTGATCATACAGAAACCATGATACACATCCTATTAGCATGTCAATTAACAGAGCTTTATCAGGGCTTCAGAGGGATCCCGAGCCTGTCGTAGACACTTCATCTGCAGCCTCATGAGAATGAGATATCTGCAGGTATGTTGTTTGACAAGATTAATGACTTTAATCCACAGATCTGGACCAGGACAACTGGCAGAGAACAATAGAGCCTCATAAAGAGGACTCCCTCTCAGTGTATGGATGAGCAGACAAAGACATACAGGCATTAGCTTTATTCGCCATCTGTGTGCTCATGATCGCTGTCATGTGAAATCAAGATGAAAACACAGACACAATGCAGCATTAAATCATTCAAGATGTTATAGCTGTGTTCAAGAACTTCAATTTTATGACAAACACGATGTCTTATAATTGGATCTTTGAGAGTTGCTCTCATGTTTTTCCATTCTTTCCCACATCAAATGGAAGTAACAGCAGCAGCAGCAGTTTAGAATTGCAGATGCAGACCAAACCGACAAGTTCTCATCCTAAACTGTCACACATCGTTGCTTTGTCTGTGTACTTTCACGTTTACATATTATGCTTTAGGTCCCTCTGCGTCTGCTATATACGTTACAGGATGCCGCTAATGTGATGTCAACACAAGCACATGGTTATGTTTAGGCAACAAAAGCATATAGCAACCGACGCCAGGACATAAACAAACACACGATGGCACGGATGGTTAGAATTAGAGAAAAGGGAACATGATAAAATGTAGAAAAAATAAACATCACATTCAGATAGGATGCAAACATCGGACTCCTGCATGAAAGCCCTGGGTTTGTTGGATCCATCCACCACCCTTCTGCCCTATAGGCGCCCATGTGATTCTTATATTATGTCATACCAGCATCGTTTAACCCTGACGCCAACCTGTAGTGCATCATGTGGATGTGACAAGTTTCATCCAGCCGCATTCTCAAGTGACGCTACCCATCTGGGTATCATGCTGCCACAGCAGGTAAGGTCCAGCCATCTGCTGGCATATAATAACACTGCGACTGGTTCCGTCTGGCCGGCCTCTGAGCTGACGCAGTCCAGTGGCATATCATGCAGACAAGAAAGGTGGTGTCAAAATCTTGTGCCAAAAGTACTTCAAAAGCGACTGTATTTGATGACTTTGAAATTAGGACAAACTGTTTTTTTCCAAACCTATCCCATAGAAAGAGTTTCAACCAGGAGACAGCTGTGTCACATACAGAGGATAAAAGATGCATCGTATATAGATCCCAAAGGAGCCTTTGGTGGCAGTATCACACACTGGGGACATGAAAACGCATTAGTCTTTGACGACCTGGGTTAAGAATGCGTTGGATATTTTTTAAACACAGTTATGGATCTTTTGTACTGATGATTCAAAAAGGAGCGTTTCATTTCAATCTAAGACTTGAAGTCTTATCTGTCGGTCTTCCAACAACATCTATGCAGGAAATGATTTTGACTTTTACTGCAAAAACCTTGGACGCCCAAAACTCCTCCAACTATGTCAGTCTATTCAGCCCAGGCTTGCTTCTCAGCACGTAACAAAAGTTTCCATTACATTATTCGTGCTTGCTGGATACTTCTCTGCTTTGTTGAAGTGGACATTCTCACATGTTGACTCTGACAAGGCTGACTGCAGCATATGTCAAGGCTCAGATGAATGATACTCAGGACCTTTACGAACTTTTCTGATTCTGCTCTTGATCGCAGGCTGCCAGGCATTTTTTTTCTCTAATTAGACTTCTTCCTACTTTTGAGATGCTTTTGATAGTGTCAGCTGCAGCGCTCACACACAGTTTTGTGTCAGTTTCTCTGCAAGTAAAGCTTTCACTGCTCACAGGAATAACAGCTTGCCTTTTTGTCAGTTTCGAGCTGACATTTGCCTGATGACTACTGAGTGGGCAAAGTGTTACACAGGGCTAAATGTTGTGTTTAAGGAACTGGTAATTAACGCACTCTCATATCTTAATGGGACTCTTAACTATTGCTTTGCACTTTCTAAAGAAAAGTCTGTTAATATATAATTTACAAACAAACCATTAAGGGCATGGGTTTCCTTTCAGAAGGGCAGGAAGATAAAAATCTGTTGTTGGTCAATTTGAAATTCTTTACACTGCATTGTTAATAGTTCAGTGTTCTGGATTTGGGATTTGGGTTAGGATTATAAGAGAGTGTTAAGCGAGATTTCAAAGGAAATATAACAGATTCATGCCAAGATTTTAGTAATGTTTAAGTCATGAGCTGAAGTCCTAAAATAAGTATATTTTTAAGATTTACGGGAGCAATTCTCTGAAAATTAATTAGTGCTTTAAAACAAAAAACAACAAAACTTCATTCCCTTCCATTAGATAACTACAAGTCAAGATTTTTTTTTTTGTTTTATTTCCCAACATGAGGTCTAAATCTTGTTTCACAGTTGTCTCCATACTGCCAGGACTGAAATTCTGCTGAGTCTTTATGAAAAGATAGGACGCCATGTCACTGGAATTCTGAGTAGATGTAGTAGTAGATGCTCAATTCCTTCTGCACAATGATACAGTTGGCGGGTGTAAGTCGGTACACATAAAGTAGTTCCTACATAAAACTGCTCACAACAAGGTCTGTGGATTTTCTTCAGTAACTGGGTCATGATTTCTCAAAAAACACATTGCTACTGAGTTCCGGCAACTTGCACCAAATCTATCTTGACTGATTAATAGCACTACAGTTAAGAGGAAAAATATGTATTTATGATTTGGGGTTGAACTGTCCATTTAACCTGGAGGGGGTGGCAGTATCATACTATTGTTGTATGATATGCTATTGTTACCATTATTGCTGTGCTTCTCTTCTCCTCTCTCTTTCTATTCCCTCTTTGTAATTACTGTAATTTAATTGATATTTACGTCATCTATTGCACGTCTGGAATAGGGATCCCCCCTCAGTCACTCTTCCTGAGGTTTCTACCATTTTTTCCTTAGAGTTTTTCCTTAGACGATGTGAGGGTCTGAGGGCAGAGGGATGTCGTATGCTCTGAGGCAAACTGTGTTTTTGTGATAATGGGCTTCATAAATAAAATTGAACTGAATTAAATTGGGGGGCAGTGGAATTGTGGTTGGCACTGTTGCCTCACAGCGAGAGGGCCCCTGGTTTCGAAACCCGGTTGGACCGGGGTTCGGACCATGGGCGGAGTTTGCATGTTCTCCCCGTGTCTGCATGGGTTCTCTCCGGGGTCTCTGGCTTCCTCCCACAGTCCAAAGACATGCAGCTTAGGTTGATTGGTGACTCTAAATTGTCCTTAGGTGTGACTGTGAGCGTGTATGTTGTCTGTGTATATGTGTCGGCCCTGCGATAGTCTGGCGATCTATCCAGGGTGTACCCCACCTTCCACCCGATGACAGCTGGGATTGGCTCCAGCCCCCCCGTGACCCTTACGAGGACAAGCGGTTACAGAAAATGACTTGCTGACTGACTGAATTAAATTTGAGGGTGGGCACTATGCTTCTGCATTATTCTCCAGTATACACACACAGCGACACATGTGCAGTAATATTCGCATGCAGCCAGACTGTCTACCACAACAAAAAACAGAGACGCTTTGATTACAACACACACAGAGGCTTCATTCTCTGCTCAGGATGTCGGGTACTTCAGTTTATCTTTATAATACAAACAGGTTTGCTGCTATGTTAATGCTGTGATGCTCAGCTTCTTTAAACCCCAAATTCCAAGAAAAAAATCACTTGGGGCATGACCTCAGTGGCAAAAAGTAACCGCTGAAGTAATGGGTTCCTCTCATCTTTGCTGAAAATGACATACTTAAATACCATTTATAAGCGTAAAACAACATGCATAAAATAGATTTAGATTTTTTATTAAAAATATGTAAGTGATGGGCTAATTGTTGCTTTTTTGCATTATTCTTGACTAAAATATAACTGCAGGGCAACATATCCCCAGTGTCAGAAGCTACTCCAGTGGTGTGACTTTATTCCTGTAGTACAACTCGGGGTCATATTATACTGTAATGTATTATCATCCTTGAGCTCTGCTGAGCTGTTGGAGGAAGACGTGGAAACCTGTTGATTGACAGCTGTAGCTGAGGGAGTTCAAACATACAGAAGACACAGAAACTATATTCAGTGGGCATTCTCCAGCAGAGGCCAAAAACAGCAAGAATGCTGACTTATCAGCTGTACGACTGGCTCTCAGGGTCACCGCCTGCAGCACGCTGACTCCCCCTCTCCCCAAATCAGCATCACTATAATGAGCTCCTGCTCTGCCTACACCTCCATCCATCCCTCCACACCTCTCCCCAATAACCACTTTTTCCTCAATCTCTTCCACCCCATCTCATCTTCCCACAGCCTTTCAGCAGAGGGGGAATTAGGGGGAGGAGGAGGTTCAGGCTCTCGAGGCACAGCAGGCACGAACAGCAGGCCAGCACTGAGCACTGTGGCGGCAGCAGGGGAATAAATTAGAGGCAGGCACAGAGAATAATAAAGTGATAATGAGTTTGCAGCTGGCCGCCATGCCAACCCCGGGCAGAGCCCAGCGAATATTTACCACCCTGGTAATAAGTCGTGATGAGGACTGAATCAGCGGGCATACCAGGGAGGGCACTGAGCCGCTGAAAAAGACAGAAGAGAGAGAGGAGGCACATGGAGAGGAAAGGCATGGAGGAGGAGGAGGAGGAGGAGGAGGAGGAGGAGGTGGTGTTGTGGTCAGACTGCAAAGCTGCTAAGTAAGCAGAACAGACCCACAAACACATGAGCAGGTATTCCAAAGAATGGCACATCACTGCTCCAATAATATGTAATGTGTATATGCCACTGACAGTATGCAGATATATATATACTCCAACACACACTCACTAACTCACACTTAAAAATGTTGTACCGCAGGGTAACAGATGCTCCGTGTGTGTGTGTGTGTGTGTGTGTGTGTGTGTGTGTGTGTGTTTCTGATTCACATACTGTGCATTCCTGTTGCATTCCCATAATGCATATTTGCGGTATATTTGCATACATGTATGCACATGCATGTCTGATAGAGCAGCCTGAATCTGCATACTGTATCTGCATATGTCTGAATCATCACCATCTGATTTATGTCTCTGTATTTCTGCATGTACCTCTTCCATATGTATCAAGCCTGAGTCCTGCACTGAATAAATCAATGTTAAAATACATTATGTAAGTTGTTGAAAAGATGCAAAAAATGTTCACTCAGTCACCTCAAATTTATCTTGGTGAAAAACAAGCACTGTCTTGGGTCGTATCGGATTACATGTGATAATGATTACGTGATGAGATCCCCAAGAATGAGTAACTATCATCAGCCCAGATTACACAAAAAAGTTCAATGAGATTTTAGTTTTATAGTCAAGGATAATTTGCTTATATTTTTGTCTTTAACAAAGCTTGCCAGGTGCCATGGAGAGAAAAAAATAAGTATATCGAGGCCACCGTTTGTGACCTCGTTGTGGTTAAATCATTCTCTCACTTTGATGAATTCATTCCCTTGTTTTGGTTCATTTGTGAGCTCTAGATAAGTGTAACCTTATATAACATTAAAGAGAGCCAGCACAACAGACCAGCCCTTCGCCCTGAAGCTAGAAGTGCAGTGCACCTGCCTCAAGAAAACAACCCTGAAGTTAGTTTTCAATTTGTAGCTTCCAATTTAGCAACCCACTTTTGAACCCTTTATTCTATTCATGAAAGATTTTGCTGCATTTCACATATAAACCATACTGAACCAGGTCCAGGTACAGTCCAAGTTTGCCATTATGTTGAGATAAGCAAGTCATAATTTTAAGAAGGTTTTCTCATTATCTTGTAATAGTTTCTCATCATTTTGACAAAGTTTCTAATTATTTTGCAGTAGTTTCTCATTATTTTTAAGAAAAGTGAGTCATTATTTTGAGAAAGTTTCTCAGTATTTTGAGATAAGTTGTTATTCTGGGATTGTTTCATATTATTTTGGAATACTGAGTATTTTAAGATAACTAAGTCATTTTGAGAAAGTTTCTCATTATTTTGAAATAGTTTTTCATTATTTTGATAAAAGTGAATAAATATTTTGAGAGTTTCTCATTATTTTGAAAAAGTTTCTCATTATTTGAAATAGTTTCTACCTAAGTTATTTTGAGAAAGGTTCTCATTTTGAATTTTTTTATATTGATATAGCTTCTCTTTTTTGAGATAAGCAAGTCATTATTTTGAGAAATTGCCTTATTACTTTAAGATACTGAGTCATTTTTTATTTAAGTTTCTCATTATAATGACTTACAAGATATTTCCAGTTCTTTAGTGTTTCTTTAAGTTTTAAGGCACACCTTAACTTTTAATGTGGTACATGTACATTTCTTTTTCATAAAAAGCAAAGGATCGGAGCAGAGTTTCCAGCATTTATTGAATTTCTCTCCATAACACCGTACACGTTTCATCTGGACAGCACGTGCTGAGCAGTGAAGGCAGCTCTGTCTCCTTCTCTCTGAGGTGGGCTCAACTGAAGCTCTGATACTTTGAAAGCTAAAGTCACAGGTGTTCCTCCTCACATGCCAGCCGCTCGCTCAAGACGAAGGCCAGCCTTTCACTCTGCTTCCAGTCCGATCTAACATACACACACGATGTACGGACACACCGCCCATCGCTGCACTTATAACAGCTCCATTCACAGCTCCCAAAAATAACAACACAGTGCGCTGGCAGGGTCGGGCCCTCCTCCACCCCCCAAAACCCAACCCCCACCCCTTCATCCTTTACTTCTTTCCTTTCATATTCAGTTTTCTTGAACGCTCAATAAATGTTGACTTTATTTTGGTTCTGCTGAATTCCTTAATGAGGCCCTCGGCTTCCACAGGCCAGAGCGGGCGATTCCAGCAGCCTTATAAGGACATGTGTGGCAGAAAGAGAGAAACGCTCTGCTGTTTGACATACCTTCAACACTACCTTCCTCTGTCTCTTATCCACTCTTTATCCTTCCTCTTTCTCCTACTTTTGCCACCTATCTTTTATAGTTAAGTTTGAAATCTCTAATTTTTAAACTTTTTTAGATTTTAAATCATATTTCAGATATCAGTGTTCTCCCAACTTTGTATTCCTAGTATGAGTTTGTCTCTTTCCTGTTTCACAATATGCCCATCCAACAATGTTGGGACAAACCGGAACACCAACTGTGAACAACATGGGAGACACAAGACACACAATTACCTCACAGAGACCCAAACAACTACAAAGATGCAAAACAACTACAAGAAGACCCAAAATGACTACAAAGAGACATGAAATGGCAACAAAAAGAGACAAAATTACCCCAAAGAGACACTTATAATCATAAGGTCACACAAAACAACCGCAAGGAAGGTCACGCAAAACAACTACAAGGAACCCCAGAATGACTACAGAAAGACAAAAAATGACAACAGAAAGATCCGAAATTGCCTTTAAGAGACAATTAACAATCATAAGGTCACACAAAAAATACATGGAACCCCAAAATGATTACAAACAGAAACAAATGACAACAAAAAGACACAAAATTGCTTTGAAGAGGTAAACAATCTCAAGGAGTCCTCAAATTACTACAAAGAGACACAAAAAGACACAAAATTACTAAGTAATAAACAACCACAAGGAGACCAAAAAATGACAACAAAGTGATAAAACTTTACCAAAAAGACACAAAATTGCCTCACAAACAAAATGACCTTAATAAGATGCACGAAAAAACCCCACAGAGGGGCAAACAACTACAAAGACACAAACAACCATAAGGACATCCAAATGACTACAAAGAAACAAAACAACCACAAGGAGACCCAAAATGATTACAAAAGGACACAAAATGACAAAAAAAGACACAAAACTGCCTTACAGCAGTAATAAACAACCACAAGAAGATCCAAAAGGACCACAACGGCATACACCCAAAAAAAGATGCATAAAAGCTTAAAAAAAAACAAAACAAAAAAAAAACAACCAGAAAGTCTGTGTGTGGACCTCACTAATGCTCTGCTGGCTGGATGCGATGAAACCTCTGGAGCTTCAACATCACATTAATGACCATGATAATGAACGACATGATAAACTGTGCAGAAGTGTAATGTTTACAATTCCACATACATGCTCAGGCATCAAATACTGTAAAATAAGAGACCAAGGTCTCTGAATATAAGATTTAAAAGTTTTCACAGAAAAGACCTTATCAAAACAATACAAGGTACTCTGTTGAGTACAAGAAAGTTTAACAGTTAATCACAGTATTAATACTGCTGAAAAGACAAAGTCCTGTATCCAGCCAGAACTGGTTTGCTTTTTATCTGAGGTCATGATTATTCACTATAAATATTATGGCCAGTTCAGATTGTGATATCTTACTCAAGAGCGCAGAGTTGAACAGACTGATGTCCTCTCCAACTAGAAGGTCAAAAAGGTGTCAAAATGAAAGCACGGAGGCTCTGCAGGGAGGACAGACAGCTGAAATGTCCTCCTCAGCCAAACTGCTGACTCAGCTCTGACTCATGTCTGACCATGCAGCGACGACATTCGCCGCCTCCTCGGCCACTACAAGCTGATCCGTCTCAAGGCTCGCTGCTTACTCTGCACGCCACGACTGATAACACCAATCATCAGTCCTATCTGGAGCATATGGATGTCTGCGTGCGTCCTATCTGTGCAAGGTCTTTGCAGCGGGCACTGGGACGGACAGCCTTCAGACGGAGGTCCTGGAGGAGACGAGGCAGAAGGCAGGGATGTGTCAACCAGACGCTGATTAAGAAGTGTGAACCAAAGCAGGGCGGACGCAGCGTGCTGACTGAGCGCTTTGAGCGTAAACTTTATTTACTCAGTTAGGATGAGTCAGTGTGAGTGGTTGAACTTCAAACGTAACAGACCTTTTTTATAAAATACACGACACACAACTCATGTGACCTTCGTTTAATCAGTTGGATTGAAAATGAGATCTCGTCGTTCTTGGCAGCTGGCATTAAACTTTGTGAAACATTTGGGCAAAACAGAGAAAATAACTTATCTAGTTGCTTTAGCTGTCAACAATGACAGATTTGAGCTGTTTTAATGGATTATGACGCTTGGATTATGTGTCTGAATAAGCTTTTTGGTAGAGATCGATTTCAGTCAGATTCTCAGACTAAAGGTTCCCATATTCAGTTAAATGTTGGGGCTGTCACATTAAAGTGGGTCATGTCTACCAACAAACGATTTATAGCAGTTTAGACCAGTGGTTCCCATCTGGTGGGTCATGGTCCAAAAGTGGGTCCTGGGTCATTTATGAATAAACCGCGAGTGACTCGCAACTGTGTCAAATTTGTGAAAAACACAATTAATTCTAGGATACAGTGAATTTGCAGCGCAGAGCTGTTATCTTGAAGTGGGGTATCCTGCTGTAGAGTGAAAGGTTTTTTGTTTTTTGTTTTTTAAAAATAGTACAGATTTTATTGCCCTGTTCTTGAGATTATGTGCCCTGTTTTATTTTTTTTAATTTGTATTTTATCTTATTTTATTTTTCATTTTAAATAAGAGAAGACATAAGGGACTGTTATTTATGTATCAGACAAGGTGGTGGCTGTTTTGTTGTATTTTTTTGTCTCTCTTTCCCTCTATTAATTCTTTTTTACTCTCCCCAAAGGTACAAATATCTTTCCTTGAGCCTCCTTGAGTGACTCAGGGAAAATGCATAGTAGTATTCGTCCCACGTGATGTGTTCACAGACCGCCAGAAATATAGAAATCCAACAATAATTTTATTTAAAAATCACCTAATATTTTAAAGGAAAAAAGACATTTCTACAGATGTCTGGGCTAAGCCCCCAATGCCCTAAAATCCTACAAATGCCCCTGGTTTAACTAACTGCAGTTTATTTTTGCAATATGTTTTATTACATTGCATTTTAAGCCCACATGTTCTTTACATTTTGTCAAATAAAATTGAATATGTGGCCACTTCTCTTATGTGTGGACTTTGAAACAATGACTAACAAGAATTCTGGACCCAGCGGCTGGACCAGTTGGGACCACTGGTTAAGACCATAGCTTTTTTTCCCCCTAGAATACTAATGACCAACTTCAGGCAAAAGTGCATTATTTATATTTATGCTTTCCCAAATACTTTATTTAAATCTGGGTACATGCCTCCTGCACTGAAGAAACTGTTTAGGGACTATTTACCCTACCCTAAAATAGATAGATAGATAGATGGATAGATAGACTTTATTGATCTCAAAACTGAGAAATTGGGGTGTAGCAGCACCATACAGTAAGAACAAAGAGAATAAAGAGCAAACAATATTAATAGAATATAAAAGGAATACGCTTAAAAAACTAAAAACTAAGAGACTATACATATATACATATATACAAGTGTAAATAAAAAATAAAATAGATAAAAATAGATACTCTAATTGAATTACTCATGATTCTATTAATGCACAAGTTAATGGCGTTGTTCTCTTAGCCCCTTAGTTAAAGTGAAAGGAATTCGAAATGTTATAGAATTAATTCTTTTTAATCATTTCTAAAGTGGCTAGAAAATGCTGCCCTGAAGGACAGCACAGAGGCCATGATCTTGGCAGCACAAGAACAGGCCCTGAGCACCAGATCCATAAAGGGAGGGGTCTACCATTGTAGAGAGGAGCCCCGGTGCAGGCTGTGCAAAACGGACCCAAAGACAGTCCAGCACATAGTAGCAGGATGTAAAAAGCAAGCTGGGATAGTGTACAGGAACATCTATGCAGAGTATGGACTAGAAGTCCCCTAGGACCGAAAGACTTTCAGTCCCTTCAGGATTTCGCGGAATGTTTTTGTGATTGTTGCGGCCTGAAATGCCTGATTTCAAGTTTTTCTAAAAGTTGCAATGCAAGTTGCAATATTTTTAGGCGTTATTGTTTTTACAAATCATAACAGTTTGCATTTTTTTAAAGTTACAAGTACACAGGATCAAATCAGGATATGATGCAGCCAATATTGGCATAAAATTAAAAATTATATATATATATATATATATATTAATAATAGGAAAATATATATCTTAGCTGAACAATCATTTCTTAGCTTGTTCAATATTTTTCCTTGAGCAACAGGGGGAAAACACGTGGTTGGTTGGTTGGTTGAGCCTCCCTCAACCACGATCAACCATTTGTCACAGTTTCTGGCTGCGGTAAAAGTTGTGATTTGGGAGATTTTTTAAGAAAACAGGCCTTTCAAACCTACTTGCAGCTTTTAGGGTTCTGGATGTATTTAAAAAAAAATTTAATAACGACCATTTTAAGTTGAATGTCCGTCCTTTAAGCCAAATTTAAAAAGCATAACTCACTCCCCAGTGATTTCAAATGTATTTGTATCTCTGTAGTTTTGCACCACCCCCTTCCCTCTCATAAATAATGAACAGTCCCTTAGGTTAGCTAGTGAGAATCAGTGGGGAAAATCTTCCACACAACACCAGATCCCAACATCCGAGAGCATCAGCATCAGGTGAGAGAGACACCGTCTCTCACACGTTTGCGTTTTAGTGCTGCACATTGACATCAATATCGACTTAGTCAATAAAACAGTTAATAGAGAGCAAGAGAACAAGGAATATATGTGGATTGCTGTGATCACAACATCGCAAAATCCTGGAGAAACTGGAAAGTGGTTGAAAACAGAGCTTAGATCATGTGGGACTTCAAGATCCAGACTGATAAGCAGCTGCTAACTAACCAGACATAGTTTTGGATGACAAGAGCAGAAGATGGCATTTGTGGCAATCCCAGCTGACAATCAAGACATCAAGAAGAAGAAGCATGAAAAGACTGAGAGGTACCAGAACCAAACTAGGAAAGCTAGTTCTGTTCCTTTAACATTTTTTTTTTTTAATATTTCAGCTTTCAGTCACATTCCTACCAATCTTTAATATTATCTCATGTCACATCTCTCAAAATCAAACCACTTTAATTTGCTATCTACCAGTAAAAACGTGAATTTAATGTGTTAATTAAATGTTTAATTTCACTAATCTGTGTACAGAGAATTTAATAAGTGAAAGCAGGTCTGTAACACACTGCCCATCAAAGCTGTAAGCAGATTCATGCATTTTATGATCGTGGCAGCAGAGAAAACTAGAAGTGCGGCTACATCTCACACACATGAATACAGACATGGTTCATTTACTTCAGAAATGGTGTTTCTATATTTAATTAGCGGTTAAAATACATCTTAAAATCAAATCTATTTCCTGCCAGCTGGACATTTTGCAGCTCCACTACTGACCTCTGACTGAACTCAAAACACAGAACTGAGACTTAAAAAGGTAGATAATTGCCAAAATATGGAAACACTTGTGCAACAGAAGGATTCAGAGAGCATTAAACCTGTGAGGTAAGATTTTCCTGGCAGGGCTGAAGTTCCTCTGAGGGCAAAATGAACACGGATAAATACAACATAATTCTGAATAATCATTCCTTATCCTGTGGCGAAGGGCTTCGAGCCTGATTGGAGCGTGCTCAATGGGAACACGGACCTCAATTGGTCACTGAGATTGATGAGCATGAGAACTGCATGATCCATTAGTCATGGCTGCTGCAGTCACCTGATGTAAACCCAGCTGAATAAGCCTCACTGCATTTTCCATTTTCAATAAAACATCGGATGATGAGATTTCTCATGGTACAACAGAGTCACACTCTCCGTTTGAGTTTGTTGACTTTTTTTTGCCATGACATGTTATAAGTGAGGTTTATTTTATCTTGGCTGTTTCATGTACATTTATATGGAAATAGAAAATAGATTTTTCCTCCAGGTGCTTTTAAGTGACACTCCACCCAAAATCTTTACAGCATCAAACACTCTGCCGAATGCTTGAAGGCTATAAAAAGTTTGTAGTTTCGGAGGGAACATGCCAATTCATGTCAGTTAACATAAATACACATTTTCATGGTGGGAAAAGGGCATCAAAACACCTCTAGAAACTTCTTAAAGCACTCCTTATGTCCACTCTAATGTCTAAACATATCCTCAGTATGTTTCATAAATCATTTTGCCAAAATCTCGCGAAACACACAGCTCCTACAAAACCTTTGGATGTTTGACAAATTGCACCAACCAATATTTTTATGAGAACAACAAATCAAATGACTAAGTATGATGTAAAAGCTGGTGCTCTTAGTGACAAAATCAAACTAAAATGATTACTGTAACTCTTCCAGTTTCATTATTTGGTTTAATAACTTAACTGTTTTGGTTCAATCTCATCAGCATTGTTTCATCTGCAGCAGGCTGCTGTTGTTAGCAAAAAGTTTGAATAAATCCAATGTACACAACCTGTCCAGGACCAGGCCATTGTTCTGACAGCCGGAAGCCCTAAAGCCCAACAAATCTGAAAAATGTTCCATGGGACTAAAAGCCCATTTCTCTAAAAGCACATTATCTAAAAAACAACTCCCCTTTGTGCTGTTTCTCAGAAAATACCAACACGTCTCAAGTCCGCACGTATCACCACTTTGTCCGTGGACTTCTGCGCCTACATATCATGCTCTGCTTCAACAGAAGCATGTGGTTCGGTTTTGAAAATATCATCATGGATTGGCTTTATATTTAGACTGGAAGCAAACATTGGGCTCCGGGGTAAAAGTCGGAGGTTTGTTGGACTCATCCACCACCCCTCCCAACCGCCCTTAAGGGACTCCCACGCTCTTTATATTATGCCATTATTGGAGGTGTTTCAACCTGAAACCATCCAGCGGCGGTGCTGTCTGGCCGCGTTATCAACTAACACTGCCTGCCTGCATATCATACAGCCTCATCAAGTGCCAGCAGCATATCATCAGGCCGTGTTTGACAATTTCAGAATGGAAACGGGCTGAAAATATGGACTCCCTGCAGTTAGCTTCACTTTCAAAGCAGTGTCTAAGCCACCCAACCTGGGTGTTTTTCAACTACCAATCCCTGCTTTTCCAGCGTCTTGTTTGCCACCAAACAAGTGTTTTGACCTAAGACATGAACGTTTCCAAACTATTTTTTGTGCCTAAACCTAACCATGTGCATTCGTGGTGAGGTCACCCTTGAGCCTGGGACACTATAGCAAACACAGACTGAGCTTAGCAAAGATTGATCTATCTATGCAGTATACACAGCAGGTTTTGGGCAAGGTATCACTTCAAGACTACTTGTTTAATGTGAGTATCTACAAAATCGTCTCGAACCTGTATCTTCTCAAACCTCTGTGCTTGAGTTGGATCTTCTACTTGGCTGTGTAAATTGTATCAGCAAATTCAAGTAGATCTGAAAAGTGCAATAACCTCCTCTGAGCATTCTCTAAAAAACACACTCAAGTTAATATTTCATGGAGAAATACAGCCAAACTCCACTTCATGTTTTATTGATCTGGGCTTTATAGAGCTGGAGCGGTTGGCTGGCTCTATACTCTTCCTGTTCAAGTGCTATTCTCTCTCTGGCTGGTTCAACAGTTCAAGGTTATGAAATGGTCAGTTCATACTCGCGCTGGCAGGTGAGCGGTGGGTTGACCGCTAGTTAACGACTGCAGAGGAACCTGCCGACTCTGCAAACATTAACGACAGACATGTTTATGCAGTTGGGACTTGTCAAATACAGGAGAGCTGCACTTTAAGAAACCCAGAAACTTTGAAGCATGTTTACACAGAACAGAAGTCAGAAAGAAGGAGGGGAGGGGGTGCTGAGGTGAGGATGTTGGTTTTGGCAGCAGAGAGAAAAGACTATTGCAGAGGTGAAACCAGCTGCTCCCTGACCTACCGGGGTGTGTTTGTGTGATACTCTCTTAAGGTGAAACAATCTGACAGTAGGTGATAGTTGAACTCATATTGCCAAAACCAAGGGTGCTGCTCTGGTGCTCAAACAGCCCCTACTGTAACAGATTCATGCTTTACACTAGATGTTAAACCTGCAGCAGGAAATTGATCCCATTCAACAACAAGAGCATTATTGAGGTCCATCACTGATGTTGAGTGATAAGTTGAGTTTTAGATGGGGTTGATATCAGGAGTCTGATTTCCCCCGCTGTGAGCATTTTTTGGCCATGTAAAAGTGTTACTACACAAAGAGTAAGTTTTTTACATGTGAGCTCGGCTTGGGCTGCATCACTCTATTACAGTATATCACCGTATTTAGAAATCCCGAAAGTATGTTTTTCAATGCAGTTACAAATACAGGTGCTCCTCTTCCTATTATAAACTTATTGTATGTAGTGCACAGCACGGCCCACCAGCGCCCAGTCTCCGGTCACTACTGGTGGAACAAGCAGCTAAGCTGAGGGATATGGCAACACCTAGTAGCAAAGACAGACTGTGGGGGATAACGGCATGTTTTTTTTCACATCTAACTCGGTGAGATATTTTGACCAAACCAGAGCTGGCGATTGTTGGAACGGTGGGTTACTGACTAGATTACTAATAAGAGTAAACAAGGTGGTTTGGTTGCGGGCTTTTTTTTTTGTTGAGTTTGAATGAAGTGACTTTTATGATGAGTTGATGAGGCAATAAAGCCTCGTCAGTCTTACTCTCGTAAGGAGAGAAAGTTGAAAGTTCAAAATGAGTACTGCTGTACTTCTCTATTTAACAAGATAAACAGGTATAAGAATATTACTTTTCTTAACATTTTTGGGTTTTTTTGTGTATTATTATTTATTAGTCTAACAAGCTTAAATTAAGTAGCGTATCATATCATATACCCTGGTGAAATTTCTGGAGGGTATGAGGGGGTGAAAAAATTACATGCTGCCTAAGCCTAATGTCAGCATGTGCAGACCAAAGACTGCAGACAAAGAAAGTATTACTGTGGCCGCCAAGAACTGCGATAAAATGAATCATTACAACAGAGAAGTGCATCCTCACATTAATGTAACTCAAAGTCTGTAAAACACTGACCCAAGGTAAGTCTATTTTCATAAGCTCAACAGTTGACTAATCACAGAGCCTGTGCTCTCATTGCCTCATCATCCAAATGATTTCACACAAGAAAAGAATTAATGCCACATGTCTGTGTGTCTCTGTGCACCAGTTGCACTTACAGTTTACATCCATGTCTATTAAAACAAACCCTGCTACATACCATTATTACACGAGACATTTGTCTAAAATGTTGTCATAATTAGTGTATAAATTCTTGAGTTATGACCAAAAGGTGTTTTGTGGGTCACAGAACCTTGACCTTTGACCACCACTATATAATCAGTTCATTGTTGAATTCAAGTTCAACATTTGTGATTATTTTGAAGAAATTTCTTCAAGGCGTCCCTCTGATATTGGACAGACTTTCCAAAAATATAATGCCATGCCTAAAAGGCATAAAAATCTGGCCACTATTACTAAAATTCACTTAAAGGTGAGTTGAGGTTTGTGGTAGGTTAGAAATTTCATTACCAACCTGCTACATACATGTGTGAATTTACAGTGATTTCTCATATAAACATACTCAGTGTATTGCTTTATCTTTTCCCTTCTTCTGAACTCTGACATACAGAACACAACTGAAAATGGACTGCACTCAATTAACCTCTCATTTACCCATTAACACACCAAAAGTGGTGGAGCCACCAGCTGGGCACTATTTGAAATTCAGTGTCTTGCAGAAGGTCACTTAGACTTGTGCAGCCCACTCTCATTCCAAAGTCATCAAATACCGTTGCTTTTACAGTGCTCTCGGCGAAAGATCCCGGCGCCAAAAGTCACCTCTTGCGTCCAAATGATACACCACTGGACGTCGTCAACTGAGAACACAGCCAGAGAGAGCCTGTTCACACCATCAGACAGCACCTGCTGTGGCAACACAATACATGGAAAGTTAGCGTCAGTTGAGAATAAGACCACACTAAACCTGACAGATGTAAAATTCAAGATTTGAATTGTTCGACTTTGTTTGGTTCAGCAGTTGTGATAAGTACAGTACAGAAACAGATTTAAATTCTGGGCCATGACATGAGCTAATGATACAGTTAAATCATAAAGCTAAGTTTGTGTGGTGGCAGTTGTCTGTTGAGCAAAGGCGACTTTTCTTTTTCCTGTCTGCATCATGCTGTGGAAAACTACTTTGAATGCTGTGAGCACAGACACTTCACTGTCACGAGAAAGTCAGTGACAATTGTTGTATTGTGTTAAATATACTGTATTTAGAGACATATTCAGTAAGTAGGCACATAGCAGGTACCAAGAGAGCAAAATTAGAGCTTCACATCTGGTTTGGAATGCCTGTAATTATAGTCACAATATAAAACCTGAAGCAAAACAGAAACATCAGATCTGATTTTTATAGGAATAACATGTCACTCTTTAAAAAAAACCTTGGTCAGTAATTATGTCATGGCTTATAATAGTCAATGGTGTGTCAGCAGTGGCTATTTTTGAGCCTCCAGCATGTGGCCTATTAGTGAGGTGTGTGTGTGTGTGTGAGTGTGTGTGTGTTTATATTTGACGAAGGCGAGTGGTGGTTGAGAGGCAGGTCAGGGGTGTGTGAGCAAATGACAGGATATGCGGTCACACTGGTTCACAAAATCTGCTTAGTAATGTTGGTAAAGATAGAGCTGACCTCTCCGCCGCCGTCAATGGCCCCCCTGTTAACCACCACTTGTCACACACTCTCACACACACGCACGCACGCACGCACACACATACATGCGAACATGAATAATAGGGGACTATCTAAGTGTACTATCCAAGAGGGAACCTTTATTAGCAGTCATTTTAAAAATACAAAACTAGAATTGAAAATTTACTTTTGAGGTCTTCTTTCACAATATTACTGCAAATGTGATTTTTACAATTTTTTAAAGAAATTGCCAAGAGGGGACCTGAAGCCTTGAGCGACGTCTGCCTATCAAAGGGGGGACATCCATATACTGCAGTCAAACTGGTTTATCCTGGTTCTCTCACCTATAGAGTGCTTCTTTTTCACTAAAACTTCATTTGTATCTTTAAAAATGGGTATGTAAACTTTATTGCTTGCAATATATCAACATTTTTTGTGATAATAAATATTACAGAAATAATACTTGCCAAAGCAAAGTATATCTTTTAAAGAAGGCTCCCATAATCCTGTGAATTCAGTTTTATCTTACTATTTACTGTTAATAACTTTATTGTTGTCTTTGTTTTATATATGTATATATATATATATATATATATATATATATATATATATATATATATATGTATATTTAGACCAGACCAATTGTAACTACCAATGTATCACCAAAAATTCAGAAAAATAAATCTATAAACGAGTAACATTATACATAAATGATCAGCAATATAATTACTTATTTTAATAAATAATATATTTATTTTAATTAGTTAATCACTATAAATGATTTAACACAAGTCTGTGACTAATCCTTAAAAGCTGTTTGCTTCCAAAAAGAAAGAAATCAAACTGTGACATGACAGATGAGCTCAGGTCCAGAGAAGTCAGTATGCTTTCTGGATATTGTTGAATCTGGCTTTCACTTAGCATAGTAGAGTCTTAAATTGCATTTATAGATGCAGGATGAACTGTGTTCACTGTCAGTGGTTTTCAGTGTGTCCCCAAGCTCATTTTGTGATATCATGTTGGTATTTAATGCAGTGCAGCTTTATGGGTCAAAGGTCATGGCCATTCATTTTGGTTTTTAGCCTTGTCCCTTTTATGCAGAGATTTCTAAGGTTCTCTAAATCTTTCATGCTATTATGGCAGATAGTTAATGGATTTGAACAGCAAATATCTTGTTTTGTAATGTATTCCTTTGTGTTCACAATAGTTTTTCAGTGATGGATGAAACACCTGTGTTTGTTAGTGTATTTTAGCATTATCTAATCTAGACCCCATTCAAAGATGTTTGTTTTTTAATGACTACAGTCTGTAACATATACTACACACACTGGCATGCAGCATTGTCACAGTGCACAGAGAGTGTGAAGTGAAAGGCACATAATAAATGTTACGATAAGTTCACAATGACACTCAGCTTTACAGGACTTTACATTCCAGTATTGTAAACTGAAACTTTTCTTTAGCACTTAAAGTTTAACTGGTATGTTAGTGTTTTTGATGGCATTGAAATGGTGATGAGCCACCAACAACTCATCTCAAACCATCACAACAGGATACACATCTATGAATGGGCCTTCATAAGTCGACTTCTGTTTGTACTCTTTTGAACTTTGCACTCTAAAAGAAAAAAAATGTCCACACTCCATTTCCTTTTGTAAGAAAACTAAAAAGAAGTTTTAAATTAAAATTATGTAACATCAAACTTTGACTTGACCTTTAAAATTGTTCAATTTCCAAAATACTTACCTGACCAGTTTTCACAAGTAGTGAATGTCAATCAAGTTTTCAATATACTTGTGTTCTCAGTCTGTTCTTAAAGAAATGCAACTTGTTTGTTGGTGCACATTACAGAAGAAGGTCCACCTTGAGTAGGATATAATGACATGAGTCCACTGTTGGCTGGTACATAATGTCACAAGTTCCTTCTTAGATAGCACGGAGTGACATTCACACTCAACCATGTAAAGCACATACAAACATATTTAATAATACTTAGAAAAAAAATCTCATCTGAATAATGTTACATTTCTTCTTCAAATATGATTTGTTAGTATGTTTGTGTAACAGAATATAAAGGCTCAACTTAGTGGCTGGCTTAACCTTTTTATGGCTTGATACTGTATTAATGGGAAATTATGCCCATTTCTAAAATACATACATATTATTTCTATGATCTAAGGCAGTCTAAAAACATTAGTAAACATGGGCTACTGCCCCATATCCAAAAACTGGAGTGCTTGTAGATGTCATGTGATATAAAGTGTAGAGTTGTTCCATTGATATGAAATTGTGAAAGATTTTCTAGATGACACTGAGAACAGCCAGAACAATGTTATAAGTATATGGGAACATTTTCTGTTACAGAACTGACAACACCAATATAATAAAGTTCATTTGGGTTTAAGGGATAACAAACATTCTGTTGGTCCCCAAAATTAGGCTCCTCGATGAGCAGAAGGAGCAGCTCCAGACTTTATACCTAATGACATTACAAGTCTGAGACTTCTTCTTCTAGTGTCTAGATCAGAGATATCACACATACTGGCTGATCCTTGGCCATGGAAAAACATACTGAATTCCTACTTAGATGTTCACCTTTTACAATGAAGGGTTTCCAGAAAGGACCAAAACGATATATAAAGGTCAGCAACAGTATTTGCTGATTAATCATAAAATAGATTTATTATCAGACTTTTTACTGAAATTCCCATTAAGAGTTATTACAAGCACAGGATCTCTTTACAATGTATGCAAAAGCTTTTCAATTTATATGCATAAGAATGCATTTTCTTTGTTGATCAACATTACAGAAAAAAGGGCCACACATATAGAATAAAGCTTTACGGTGGTCCCAAGTTGGCTGGTACATAATGACACAAGTTCCCTTTTTGATAGGACAGAGTGATATTCACACTCCACCATAGATTAATGAAAAAGAAATAGAAAGGCATTTTGTAAAGAGAAAAATATCTAATACAAAAATGTATCTATTCAGTAAAGCTTCTCATTGTTTAGGGGTAAATTGGCACAAGAAATGTTGCCATTGTAGCTTAAAATAAAGGCTATAATGTGAACACAATTATAACTTGTCTTAATATTCACTGTGACGTGACAGATGAGCTCAGGTCCGGGGAAGTTGGCAGTGTTTCTGGATTTTGCTGATATCTGGCTTTCACTTTGCATAGTTAAGTCTTAATTTGCATTTATAGATACAGTGATAAACTGTGTCCACTGTCAGTGGTTTTTAGTGTCCCTCGAGCTCATTTTGTGATATCCTTCAGTCATGTTGGTATTTAATGCAGTGCAGCTTTATGGGTCAAAGGTCATGGCTATTCATTTTTGGTTTTTAGCCTTGACTCTTTTATGTATTTCAAGGCTCTTTTCATGCTATTATGATAGGTAATGGATTTGAACACCAAATATCTTGTTTTGTAATGTGTTCCATTGTGTTCAAAATGAATAGTTTTTAGTGATGGATGAAACACCTGTGTTTGTAAGTGTATTTTAGCATTATCTAATCTAGACCCCATTCAAAGATGTTTGTTTTTAATGACTACAGTCTATAACATATACTACACACACTGGCATGCAGCATTGTCACAGTGCACAAAGAGTGTGCATGAAGTGAAAGGCACATAATAAATAATATAATAATACGATAAGTTCACAATGACACTCAGCTTTACAGGACTTTAAATTCCAGTATTGTGAACTAAAACCTTTCTTTAGCACTTAAAGTTTAACTGGTATGTTAGTGTTTTGATGGCATTGAAATGGTGATGAGCCACCAACACCTCATCTCAAAACCATCACAGCAGGATACACATCTATGAATGGGCCTCACTAGTTATCTTCTGTTGACCCCATTCAAAGAGGTTTGTGCAACCCAGAACTAAGTTTTTATTATTGTTATATCTATTTTTTGGTTGTTTTTGGATAACTATAGTTGGTAACACATAGAGTAAATTAGTTGGCAAATACAGGGCTGGTATACAGCATTGTCACTGCACAGAGAGTGTGCATGAAGGCATGTGAGATTGCTAAAATAAGTTTACATTGACACTCAGCTTTACAGGTCTTTACATTCCAGTGTTGTCAACTGAAACAACTTTTAGCACTTAAAGTTTAACTAATGTTAATGTGTTTCTGATGGCCATTATGCTAAAAATTCAGACAAACAGAGCCACTGAGAGCCAAGATGCCCTACTGCTTTAGAGGGCCACTTAATAAATAATTACCTTCCATTATTTCAGTGATATTACATACATGTGGTTATTATGTCACTTCCCAGCAGATGTTTCTTCATGTGAAAAACATGTTTAACTCCTTTTTTGAATAGCTTGTAGTCAATTGTGCAATTGATTTACAAAATGTGGAATTCTGCTTGTATTTCTACTCTTTACAGTTTAACATTATCTTACCCAACATCCACTTGTTTAACACAGGAAAGAGGAAAAGCCATGTTTCAGTCAGATACAACATCTAGGATATGAGAAGTAAGCAACCCTTGAAGCCCAATGTGTAATGTCCTCACGACCATAACGCCATCGTCAGTTAGAAGAAACCATCCCCGCAGACTGCAGGGAATCAAGGCCTGACAGATTTTCACAGGCTGATTCTTGTAGAGAATCAAACCCTCACCCACTGCAGGTCACTCACTTCAGTGGCAGCAGTCTCCACTGTTCAACACTCAAAGTTAGGATCTGAGAATCATATGGGTGCTGGTCACTCCACCTCTTCAGTGTAGAAGAAATTACATATTTTTGTCCACTTCATCAACTGGAAGGCCAAGCTAAATATAAAATATATCTATAAAACTGTGTGAATGTAATAAAGACAGATTGCTTTCTAAAGAATGCACAAAGCCATTGAATCAAATGTACATAGATCATACAGAGATGAATAACATTTTTTTCACACATATGAATACTCAGCCTCTTTTAGGGATGCATCTTACTCCATAAATGTGTAATTTTACGTGTCGGTATCATCTTTCTGAAGCTGGCAATACTGTATTATAGGCATCATTAATAATTTGTTAACTGACTGTTAATTATACTTTTGTCAATAATACTCCTTGATAACCAATGAAGAAATGATAACTAATTAACTTTTACCCATTATAAGTAATGTTATAGATTGTTATTTTATTAGTCAAATACCAAGACTTATACAGTCTTGTATAAATACATAACTAAGTATTAATGGTTTCCAACTAATTTGTAAACCTTTTGTAAAAACAAAAAAGTAAATTATACAATATAAATATCTCTTGGATAGATAGACCAAATATTTATAACACTTTGTTAACTATTAATAGTTGGTTTGAAAACTGTTTATAAACATTGTTTGATGGTTTCAAAGTTGCAACTGCTAATGGTAATAAACTGTTAAACTGTTAACAAATACCATGTAGCAGATCTTGAAATACTATTTGGAAGACTATTATAAAGTTGCAGTAGTTGCTATTTAAATCTTTTGAGTCACTTCTAATAAATAATGTCTTTCTAAGCACTTTGTAAGGTATACATACATGTTTGCCCTTCATTAAATTTTTTAATAGGTTACAAAAGTTGCAAAACAACAATAACTCCACTACATTTATCTTTTGGCTCAAAGTTGCATGTCAACATTGACTTTCTGTTCATATATGTGTTTAAAATGATAATCACACAATCAGGACACAAACATGTACTCTTTATGTAGCTCACCTATAAAAACATTTAAAAGGGCCAAATTAGTTTTACTCCATACAATCAATAAATCCATTGACAACATTTTAAGTATCTAAATAATGTTTGTAGATGCTTTACAGAGTATCTAATTCTGTAGTATTGTTTTACCTCTTTAGTTAAAACAGAACCTTTTATTATAATTAGAATAATGAAATGTAAACTTGAGGCAATAACCTCAGTGCAACATCAAAATGGTATGTCATGAAATAACAGATGTAATCATTAGGTAACTGAATATGTTCAACTACTTAAATATCCATAATAGTACAAGTTTTGAAAAAAAAAAAAAACAGTATTTAAAAAGAGAATTAAAGTGGAGAATTGTATGCTCATTCAGACAATTTCAGGGTGTTCTTCCCAATAATCCAGGGATGTTGTACTAACCAAGATAAGCAGTGTGTGTGCTACTTGTTAAACCCAGGATGGGGGAATAAGCCACTGTTTCAGTCAGTCTAAATCAGATACAGCATCTTGGATATGAGAAGTTAGCAACCCCTTAGCTCAATGTGTCATGTGCTAACGACCATACTGCCAGCTAGAAGAAACCATCCCTCGCGACTGCAGGGAATCAAGGCCTGACAGATTTTCACAGACTGACTTGCACAGAGTCAAACCCTCACCCACTGTAGGTCACTCACTTCTCAGTGGCAGCAGTCTCCACTGTTCAACATTCAAAGTTAGGATCTGAGAATCATATGGGTGCTGGTCACTCCACCTCTTCAGTGTAGAGGAAATTACATATTTTTGTCAGCTTCATCAACTGAAGGCTCATAAATCTAACAATATATCTATAACACCATGTGATTGCTTACTTAATAATGCAGAGCACCACTGAATCAAATGTTTAACATCTTAGAGAGATGAACAACAATTTTTTCACAAACAAATGAACATTTAACCTCCTTTAGGGATGCATTTCGCTCCATAAATGTGCTGATAATTTTACATGTCAGTGTCATCTTTCCTAAGCTGGCTGTTAACAGACTCGTTAATTTCACTTTGTCAATACTACTTGATAACTAATAAATAAATTGCAACTACTGATGGTACGCTGATACACTGATACACTACACTGATGGTATATATTGTTAAACTGTTAAAAATACCATGTAGTGGATCTTGACATAATTATTTGGGAGGCCATTTTAAAGTTGCATTTGCTGTTTTAAACCTTACAGTCACTTAAAAAATGCTTTGTTTCAGCGCTTGTGTTAAGCATGCATACATCGCTTGCCCCCATTAAATGTTTTATAGGTTAGAAAACTATTTATTTTCATATATGTTCAACTGATTTATGACCAAACCTTTTAAATTTATATCACTGCAGCTCAAATGAAAAGGGTTCAGGAGGTGAAAATGGACTACATAAATTCAACATTACAGATCAATAACAAAACCTATGTTACAAAACTACAATAATCCACCATGTTTTTTCTTTGGCTCAATGTTGCATTCTGACATTTTATTTCTGTTTCTGAATATGTTTAACATGATGATCAGACGATCACTCTACTCTTTAGTTTTGTTTTACTCCTATAGTTGAAACCAAACCTTTTATTATGATTAGAACAATTAAATGTTAACTTTGGCACAATAAACTATGTAACATCACAATGGTTTGCCATGAAATTATGTAATTATTAGGTGATTAAATATGTTCAAAATATTTAACTATCCAGTAAAAAGTACCACTTTTGTATCAGTATTCAAGCTAGTGGGAATTTGAGGAGAATTATATGCCCAATCTGTAAACTTTTAGGATGTTCTTCCCAATAATCCAGAGATGTTGTACCAGCTAAAATAAGCACTGTGTGCCACTTGCTTTAACCCAGGACAGGGGACAGACCCATGTCTCAGGCAGTCAGAGTTGATGTAACATTCTAGCTAATATAAATTAGCATCTCTGAAGCTTAATGTGGAATGGCCTATTGACCATCATCAACAACAAAGAAACCAACCCCCACACTGCAGAGAATCAAGGCCTGGCACAGAGCTGCACACGCTGACCCCTCACCCTCTCCAAGTCACTCATTTCTCAGAGGCAACCTTAAAGGCACACATGGTGCTGGACACTCCACTCAGTCAATGTGGAGGATTGTTTAATGCTTACATCATAAACTAAAAACCCTTTAAGGAATTTGAAATTCTTCATATAAACCAAAACTGTGTTGAATAATAATAAGTCCCTCTGGTCACTGCAGCATGCACACAGAGAGATGGCAAATCATTTAATCCAATACAAAATGAGTAGTCAGCCTCTGTTAAAGACACAATCCATAAATGTGCTGGTAATTTTGCATGCCACTACACCCATTTAAAAACTCTCAGTCTCTCTCCTACAACAGAAGACTTTAAAGGTCGTACACAGCAGACAATCCAATCCAAATCTCTCAGCGTTATTTTTTTATTTTACTTGAAAGTGAATCCTATTTTGATCCTAGTTCTGCAGTTTTGTATTGTTATTGGCTGTTTATGTTTCTTTAGTTGTTTTAGTAGTTGTAGTTGTTTTGGTTTTCTTTGAGATCTAGTAATGTGTATATACAATTTTGTCTGTCTAATGCAGATTTAAGATTAATTTAAAACATTGAGAAAATATAAAAACAAAACAAAACAAAAAGTGTCATTTTGTACAGGCCAAGAGGGACAAAGTGTGGACTGACTTTCCTTTTTAGAATTTAAAGTTAAAAGTACAGCCAAAAGTACAGCCAAAAACCTATAGAATTTGAAATAGTTCATCTCAGCAGTTGAACAGAGTGGGTTTCAGAGGTTAATCATTCCTCTAACTGACTTATCCCTGTAACTGAGACAAACTGATTGCTCACAAAACCTCCCATATTATAAATACCATTAAAGATTGCTCTAGTCATTTATATCATGATGGGTTGTCAATGTGTTTTCAACACAAGGTAAAAAGGAGCACACTCTTAAACAGCAACTCAAAACTTATTCAGGTGCACATTCAAAAAGCAATGTAAAAAAACTAAAATGATATTTCTATTCCAATTTCCTAAAAAATAAATAATTTTATTATTACATTTTGTAAGATTATTTTCTTGAACAATAATGCATCTAACTTCTTTTTCCTATTCTTGTCATTTATCCATGTTGAAATGGGAATGTCACTCTATACTATATATCTAAGATGGAACTTGTGTCATTATATACCAGCCAACAGTGGACTCATGTCACTTTATACAACTCAAGTGTGGACCCTTTTTCTGTAATGTGGAGCGACAACAAATGGATTTTATAGATGGGCACACATACATTGATTTCACCCATAACAATAAATGCCAAATTCAGCTGATTCCTGTGAATTCTGGGAGACCCTGCAATTTTGTCAAATTACTGCAACAATACAGAATCCTCAACTATTTAAACCGTTAAAATCTGATTTTCACTGTATGTCTGCCCACAACTAATCCACTCAGTTCCTCAGTTGCCTCTAAGTATTTCTGAGTGGCTCTGATGTTTTACAAAGAAGAAGACTTTGGACCAGCAAAGCTATTTTTAAATTATTTGCTTCATTTTATGCAAATATTGGCTCTGAAAGGCATCATTCAATGATGATGAAACTTTATTCCTTTTAAAAAAAAAACATTTTTGTTTTAATATTCTTTTCCCAATAGAAAAAAAACTTTAAATCCTCAAAATAAAACCTAAAACTTGCATGGCATTTTTTTGCTTGTAAAACTGTTAAATGGAAGTTTTGAGTATGTCCATCCATATTCTCAAGTGATGCTAGCCACGCAAGATGTATGCAGATGTGCCTCGCGGTTGTCTGGCTGTCTACTGACGATAATAACACGTTGCCGCTGGCTCTGTCCGGCTATGTTCTCATCTCACATCATCCTGCCATGATCCAGATTGATGCAGGTATGCCAAAAGCACTGACAGAGGGAATGTATTTGAAAAGTTAACAATGAGAATGGACTGGGGTAGCCCCCTTTTTAAACACAGTGTCAAGCTATAAAATGGTAAAGACATCCACAACGGCTGAGCCTTTATAGTCAGGTACAAAATACATACTTACAGATCCTTTTAGAAGCAAAAAAATTACATGATTTAGTTTAGATATATTTACAAGTAACTTGTGTCATTATGTACCAGCCAACTGTGGACCCCTGTTGCTTTATATACTACACAAGTGTGGACCTCTTTGCCTGTAGAGTAGATCAGCAAATAAAATGCATTCCTGTGGATTATAGAGAAAAAAACATATGTACATTGTAAGATTGACAGAAATCTAGTGTTCTAGTGCATCTAAAAAACTCAAAGGAGTTTTTGAGGATTGAGTTAATCTCAAGGTTGTTAAATTCTGATAATAAACTAATTTAAGCAATTCATTAAAATTAGTAAAGATCTTGCTGGTATTTTCTCCACATTTTCTTCCTACCCTTATTATTATTATTATTATTATTATTATTATTATTGTTGTTATTGTTATTTCTCTTTCTTTAGATTTAAAAATATTTCCCTCTGGGGAAGCCGTATTGTACAAACAGTGTCAAGCTAGATGGTTAAGCCATCCACTAAAACTGAGCCTTTATAGTTTGTTATAAAATATTAGTTATAATTATAATAATCACAGTCATTGTAATCATAGTTGAGGAATAATTTTTGAATTATTTAGGTGAGATTCTTTTTGTGTAAGTCTTATCTATATTATTTTATTTATTCTTCACATGGTGGAGTGTGAACGTCACTCCATGCTATCCAAGAGGGAACTAATTGTCATTATGTACCAGCCAACAGTGGACTCATGTTGCATTATCCTATGTTTGGACATGTTTTCTATAATGTGCACCCACAAACAAATTACATTTCTATGCAGACAGACTGAGAGTGTATATTGAAGTATATTGAAAACTGATTGACATTCAGTGCTCGTGAAAAACTGGTCAGGTCAGTATCGCTAGGGACTGAACAACTTTAAAGGTCTAGTCAAGGTCTGATGTTACATCATTTTACATAATTAAACCTAAAAAGAAAAAATCTTACTGCTGATCATTTTATGTAAAGGTTTATTCTGCTTGGATTATAGTTTTCTTGCTTTTTTTAAGGCTCTAAAATACTGATTTCTCTCCTGCCTTCTGGGTAGCCCTTTATTTTAATACAGTATAGAGCTTAAAACTTATGAAATCACCTAAAGCCAAGCCTTGAATTTTAATGCAAAGACTAATAACAAATCACTTTTCAGGAGACTGGTGTCTTTATTAACCCTATCATGCTATTTGTATCATATTTGATACATTACATTCTGTGGCCTTCATGTCACCCACATTAACATTACTAAAGCCTGTTTAACGGCCCATCTGCAGTCTGAAAGGCTGCTGGGGAGAGGAGTGTTAAAAGCGACGTGTGTGAATGGGTCGTTCAAATACCAGCTCCAACCAGGAGGGAGAGCTCTGAATATGGATATAAACACTCACACACACTTTGTCCCTCTTGGCAAAAATCTGAAAAATTTCACCAGAGGCCATAACACATGATTTTATGATGATTTAGAGCATGTCCAAGTGGGGACTTAAAAAATGGCCCCTGTTAGTTTTGCCGTTCCCTGTTGGTGACTGTGTAACGATGAGTATGTTCCCTGTTATATATATATATGAAAAGCACACACACACACACACACACACACACACACACACACACACACACACACACACACACACACAAACGTGCACACCTGAATGGAGGCCAGTGTATTACAGGGTGGGGCATGCACTGTTACACTAGCACATAGAGATTGAGAATTGCAGGATGAGAGAAAAAGACAGAATAAGTTCCTTTATATGTGGTGGCTGTTTGGGTTTATGACAGGGGAACAAACACCACAATCTTTGACTGACACACACACACACCCCTTAACTGGAATATATAAAGGTGCCAGTACTCTAAAGCAAAAGTACGATTGTGGCTTTAATTTTATATACCATATCCTGTATGACTGCTGTACATCCCATGTGAAATCTATTTCTGTATATAAAATAATGTTCCTTCCACTGTAGCTGAAAGTTTAATGTATGATATACTGTTAGATTTTATGTAGTTGTTCAGTGCACACAAATATGACCCAACCACCCCACACACACACACACACACACCCCAACTTGTCCTAGAATCCTTGAAGTGTCCTAAAATCCTAGAAGTGTCCCAAAATTCTAGAAATGTCTTGAAGTCCTAAAAACATCTTAAAAACTAGAAATGTCTTGAAGTCCTAAAAACATCCTAAAATACTAGAAATGTCTTGAGATCCTAGAAATGTCCTAAAATCTGAGAAAAGAAAAAAATAGACACGTTTTGTTAACAAAGACAGAACGGCCTGCTGAACGAGTGTAACTAATGTCTCCTGTCTCTGCCTTTTTCTGTGTAAAATGGATAAAGACCTCTTAATATCTGAGTCTAATGTGTTTATTTTGGCATTCTGGATATATTTTGGCAAAGACATTCAAAAAAATGTGTATCTGAGTTCACCATGAGGTAGCAGTATGCAATAACTGGACAGGCCAGTACTGCATACCTGTGATCGTTGACCCATTTAAAGAACTGATACACACTGATGAACACACATGCTGCTGCTGTCCGTTTCTCCTCCACTGTCTGCTCAGAGCTCCACTGACTGGCCGCCTGCTAAACTGCAGCCTGTGCTGGGAGGGAAAGCATGTGGAACAATGGTTGGTGTCGTACTAAGTGAAGAATGTCTTACCACCCTCGGTGGCTGTCACCTTCAAAGTCAAGAGAAATGTCACTGAATGCATAGATGCAACGACTTGTCTCCTGACTTAACCTTTGAAGTTGACAAGTGCTAAAGGCGGTGTGACATGTGGTAAACTGCTTCTGCATTCTGTGGGAGTTTGTTACACAGTTTGGAGCAGAGACCCCAAGGTTCAGCACAAGCCCGACACAGCTGGATTCATTGTTATAAACTCTTTCAACCAAAACACCTCCCAATATGTATATTAATGTCCAAACATGACAAATTGGCAACTGTAGTTCTCCCTTACATGATTTAATTCTTTATACCAGATATAATAAACTTGCTTTGCTTGGGGGCCACTTTGGCAAAATGACAGGATGCCAGG
The DNA here is from genome assembly GCF_026936395.1 of Plectropomus leopardus. Classification (NCBI taxonomy): domain Eukaryota; kingdom Metazoa; phylum Chordata; class Actinopteri; order Perciformes; family Serranidae; genus Plectropomus; species Plectropomus leopardus. Next base: position 5,401,918 of record NC_142180.1, read on the forward strand.
GGCCAGTCCCGGCGGACCACACGTTTCTAGGATATTAAGAGCTTTCTTAGATTTTAGGATGTTTATAGAATTTTAGTACATTTCACAGATTTTAGGACATTTCTCAGATTTTGGGCCATTTCAAGGATTTAAGCATGTTTCTAGGATGTCAGGACATTTCTGAATGTTAAGACGTTTCTCGGATTTTAGTAAATTTCACTGTTTTTAGGACACGTTTCTAGGATGTCAGGACATTTGAATTTTAGATATTTGTAAGATTTCAGTAAGGATTTTAGCATGTTTCTTGGACTTTAGCTCATTTCTCGGATTTTGGGACGTTTCTAGGATTTTTGAACATTGGGCGTTTGGTGAGACTTCTGTGGTAGGTACAGGGATCCTTTGCTGGCACTTCTTGTATGAACAAGCTCTAGTCTGATGCTGTTTTTTGCACTCAGGCACCTTGTGTATACAAAAAGTACATAAATAATTTCCAGTGTGAATCACTTTGTTATTTTGAATTAGAAAATGATTGGGGTGTCAACCCGCAACCTGTCTGAGGCCAGATGTGACCTATGGACCAAAAGTCGAGTATCACTACTTTCCACCAAGCCCTAATGCAGCCACAAGACAGCTAGAAAGTCAAAACTTGTTGGCATCAGAGTGAACAAAAACATCAGCAAAATCAGTGTATTGCAGTCATTTTTATATTTAAGGCAACGTGTGTATGTGTGTGACAAGGCGTCCTGCTTAGCTCTGACCCAGGTCTCATTCTTTATTATTTAGAGTTTGAGACATATAGTAAGATTCCACTGTTGCTGTGATGTGGAGTTTAATCATACTGCTAAAAATGTACTGACTTGGAATCAAATAGTAATTTTCCGAGAAGCTTTGAGCTCCAGAAAAAAAAAATCAGTGTCTGTTAAACTTTTCCTTAAAGACAGAAATGTTCACTCCATGAAACTTGTGGCCTTTAGAGAGAGCACCGAAATAAAAGAGTGAGGTCTCATGCTGAGAAAGCCTGAGCTCACTTAAAATTCAAAACAAGAATATCCGACAGATTAGAGGGAAAGAAAGAAAGAAAGAAAGTAACTAGAGGGAAGTAAGATTGAATTTGGAAAGTGCTTGAGTTAAATTGGAGGCGACAGCAATTCCATTTCAGAGGGTTTTGCCTCGAGAGGAGAGGAGGAGAGGAGAGGAAACAAGGAGAGGAGAGGAAACAAGGAGAGGAGAGGAGAGGAGAGGAGAGGAAACAAGGAGAGGAGAGGAAACAAGGAGAGGAGAGGAGAGGAGAGGAGAGGAGAGGAGAGGACTTAAGGAGAAATTAGATGAGGGGGGAAATTGAAATGAGCAAATTGAATACCTAATATAGAAAAGTCACACAAACAAGACAGGATGGAAATGTACTAGAAATAAAACACACGTAATACTGTGTGGAGGACGTGACCGAGTCATGTCAACTGCAAATATGTTCATCAGATGACTCCTCCCCCTCCCTCTCTGCCTCCTTCTCGCCTTCCTCACTTCACCTTCTCTTCCCTCACTGACCTTTTCTTGAGGTGAGCTCTCTACGGCTCCATTGATGGATTAAAAATAAATGAGAGGGTAAACATAGCATGAGAAACAGGTCGCTGCTCAATGAGCTCTGTGGCGGTCTGTGTGTTAACAGAGAAACAACACCGACTCATTTTGACTCCACATTCATCAAATCCTCACTCCTCGGCCTCTCTCCTTCCTCTCCATTTGTCTTTCTCAATCTTTCCGCGTCCCTCACTCTGAGGCCATGCTCACACTAATGTGGGGAAATGTCTAAATGCTTTGTGTCATTTTGTAAAAGCCTTCTCTTCACACTGCAACAAACAAACAACAAAACATATTCAGAAACAAGACTAAATGTCTGTCGGCACACTGGAGGCGTTATTTATTGGATTGATAAAATATAAAGGGACAACTTTGGTGCTCTTTGGTTCACATCTGTATTTACTGCACAGCTGTGACTTGTGCCATTGACTAGTTTTAAACCATTTCAGCAATGCTGACTGATTTCTTAAAAGTAATATTTCCACAAGCCTTGTATCAAAACAATGTGGCTAACGTGTAGATATTACGACATATTTTACGTAATCCGACAGAGTTTCCCTAGCTCTCGAACCAAGAACAGTACTTCCAAATTTTGGTATTGCCCCCCACCAAGGACACAAAGAGTACTGAGCAGTATCAAGAGACTTACCCGCCTCCCTTCTCTCAGTCTCTGAAATTCGGACCAAAATCTGATCAAAAGGTTGAACTAGGCAGTGCTGATTGAATAAAAGTCAAGATTATGTTGCTGCACTGCTTTTCTCTTGCCTGAAATCTTTGCAGAAACATATTTTAATGCCCTGTTTAGCTGTGATAGCAAAAATTTGTGAACAGGAAGTTAATGCCATACTGCATCCTGCACAGTGAAAAGAGATGCGGAGATCCGACAATAAAACTAGGTTTACTTGTATTACGGGCAGCATTTCAACCGGATGCCATCCTGTGGTGTATTCATGCGACCGCAACAAGTTCCACCCAGCTACATTATCTACTGATGCATCCTGTCTCTGTATCATACGGCCACACCAGGTGCCAACCGGCTGACCGGTGGTGTATCATAACACAGCTAAAGGTTCAGTCCTGCAGTGTAATAAACTGATCCCACCCAGTGGCGTATCATACCACCACAGAAGGTGACTTTTGGCGGCAATATCTTATGCCGAAATCACTGACAAAGTGGTGTTATTTGATGACTTCGGAATGAGAATGGGCTGTTTCCTCACATTATAACACAGCAACTAATCAACCCAGGCTGGTAGCAATTTGAAGTGACAAAACCCCAAGTTTAAAGTTTTTATGCAAAACAGTTTACCTTTATTCAAGAATACTGTTGACATAAGACACCTTTTATCTCGTGTTTCTAGGTTTTTATGTGTTTTTTTTTGTGGACATGGGAAGAATAGCTATTATGTCATCGTTCTTAAAGGGAGTTTAGAATAACATTTTCCACTCGGAGCAGGATGGGAATCTCAGAATGAATCTTGCTGTAGTTATGCAGATAGTGACCCTGTATGATACCCAGTTTGTGCACATGTGCCCTAACCCTAACCCCAGAAGTCTAGAAAAACATTTTAGCTAGGTGCCATCTTTGAGTCTATTATCCAGTTCTTATACTACATCCATAGTGCTGACTTTTGAGGACACAGAGAGTCTGAGGGTCCGACATTGCCAGAGTAAAATTGTTGTAAGAAGAAAGCAGGAAATCCACACATTTCAGAAACTGTAATCCTCCGTTATATATAATTCCGGGAACTTTGGTGGCTAAAAGGTGAGTCATTAACAAGAAACCCTGCCAGTAAAATTTTACCAGAATCTAAACTTTGGCATTTTACATGAACTCTTCCAGTGCATGGTGGGTAAACATCCCAATAACATAATTTGAGAATTAATCCCCCTCTGCTAAATATTTAAGAGCTTACAAACCCACAACTAATCAGGTGCGTCACTTGTTGGCACTCTTTCTGGGGAAAGTGAAAAGAAGCTGACTGCTTGACTGTAAATCCTGGCTCATTCTGCTTCACCACATACTTGTGTCCTCACTGTATTCCCATCAGCCATTAGGCTGGAAAAACAGTTGAAATAGTAAAAGGATCACCAGCTGCCCATTTTCCTTTTGAGACTAGCAGTTGGGCTATAGCTGGCATCAGCTGAGACTCACATGGTCCCTCCATGAGCTCTAACACTGAGGACAGTCACTCAGCTCATTGTCCACTTCATAAAAATGTCTGTGTCTGCCTGTCTGCTGAAAAGAAGCAGTCAGCTGATAGTCATTAGTCGTACTGGCAGTCCTACTTCTCCTACTGGGACTCTGCGCCTGGCTGGTCATGTGAGGAATCTAACTTTGAATGGCAGAAAAATCTGAAGACTCTGAACAGAAATGGCCACACAGAGAGAGGTCACAGGCCAGGGCAGAACAGTATCCTAGAAAACAGAGCCATGCTGGTATGGTTTCAAATACACAAAGAATTATGTACATGTTGTATTAATTGTCAGTACTTTAAGTTACAGCGGTGAACAACCAACATTCAGGTGACTCTAACTCAGCAATATACAGAGGAAAAAACTGAAACAGAAACTGTAACATCTGCTGCAATTATTCAGCAGTATACTGCAGATGAGCCCTGCATCAGGGAGAGTCAAAGGCATGGGTGGAGTAATAGACAGTGGGTCCCTGGGTACAGATATGCAAAAGACCCCACCACCTCTCACACAGGTGCAAAACTCTCAGACGTTAAGGTAGTTTTGCTTCTTTTTTTGAGTTAATTCATGCTTGTTTGTGGTTGTTTTGAATCTTGTTGTGGTTTTGCATCTCTTTTTAAATCAATTTTGTCTCAAGGAATCCTTTTGTGTCTCTTAGGTCATTTTTTTGTCTTTTGGTAGTTGTTTTGTGTTGCTTTTAAGGTCATTTTCTTTCTCTAATGGCCCAGACATTTTATGTCTAGAACATCATTTTAAGCCATATTTGCCACTTAGTGATTATTTTGTGTTATTTTGAGGAACCTTTGTGAAATTGTGCCTTTTTTTTGTTAATTTTTATCTCTTCATAATCATTGTGCATGTCTTTGAGGGCATTATTTGACTTTTTGCAGTCATTTTGCATCATCTTTAAGGTCATTTTGTGCCTCTGAGGGCTTCTCTTAACTTTCTGCCTTAATAACATTTAAAAGGGAGTTATATAATCTTAACCCCCCGCACAGTTGTTATTTTGAGAAAATCAGCTATCAAGACTAAAAACCGACTCTAAACAGTCATTTCTGCTGTAAAATTGGACATTTATTATGGGGGTCTATGGGGATTGACTCACTTCTGGAGTTAGCCTTAAGTGCATGCACTTTCATGTTGGCCTCATTCTTCAGCCCCGCAGGTTGCCATTTAGACCCATAAATTTACTGCAGGGCTACATGTAGTAATGACAGGATCATGGTGATTTTTAAAGTAATAGTACACATTTTGAGGAAAGATGCTTGTTGTCTTTCTAACTGAGAGCAGGGGTAGTTCTAGGATCAATGGAGGTCCAGGGCTTGACCCTGAAATCTGTGAATGAATCCAGGGGTCACACTTTGTTTAATAAATATTGCAATGGAAAAGAGTTCTATATAAATCATTAATAAATTAAATAATTTCAGTCAGCTATTCTGAAGATAATCCAGCACACTTATCAGAGCACAGCGTGACACACAGACAGGAAACCAGACTGCTGCCGTAAAACAGATGCATTAACTTCCTTCTCACTGACATGTTTATAATACCTGAACTGGAATCTGGAGAGAGAGAGAGAGAGAGTGTGTGTGTGTGTGTGTGTGTGGTCATACTAACCAGACACTACAGGTCTGCTGGGAAGTGTGAAACAGATATGCGCCAGAGAGACAGACGCCTCGTTTGTTTAAAAGAGAAGCTTTGAGAAAGAAAGAGGGGGATGAGAGGAGGAAAGAGAGAGTCAGAGCAGCCAAGTGTGTCTGATGTGGGTCGATATACATTTGGGAAATGAAAATCCGAAGAGATAGAGGAAGGTGAGGAGAAATGTAGGAGAAGGCTGAAAGTATTTTTCATTGAGAAAGCAAAGACCTGCTCATCATCTAAGTTGACAGACACATGGGGTGACTTATTTCTGGCTCTGACAAATTCTTTGACTATTTTGTAGATGAATTACTAAAATTCTTAACATTAAGTCAAAACATTTAACCACTTCCTATTACCTCACTTCACTCAGTAGTGTTAAATATTTTTTTAATTCCATAATTTCATTTTCTTTATTTAAATGTACACCCTAAAAGTGAAATGTACTTCTATATAGATATAAATTTGACCGTTTAAAAAATAAAAAAATAAGAACTTTTAAAAAGTTGGCTTCTCATTGCGACTGTAAAAAATTATTCGTTAACCCGTTGAAACCTGGGAAAATTGGCTTGATTTCTCTCAAAAAAATGGGAAGAAGGCAATAAGCAACTTAAGAAGAAATGACCCCAATATTAGCAAAAAAAAGGTAAAAAGTAAAAGAAAATTACCTGAAAATTAGCACAAAAAACAAAGAAAAAAACAATGGGAAAGTAAAAAGAGGAAAAAGCACCAAAACATTAACACAACACAAACAGGGAAATGACCCAGAAAAAAAGTGCTTGAAATTATTAAAAAAAAATCTGCAAAATGTTTTTAAAGGTATCATTATAATTATTAAAAAGATAGTTCTCAACAATTTTCCATAGCTTTTAGAAAAATGTTTTTGTAAACTTACTAGTTTCTTGAAATGTGAGGGACATTTTTTGCCAAGTCGCCCACTGTGATTTTTCTCATGTTTTCGAAAGAAAATCAAATCAGCTTGCTTTGAGTTCAAAGTTTTAAATATATCTGAGTGCAACATAAAAACAGTGATGTCAACCCTGGTTTCAAATGTTAAAGGGAGCCTGGATCTATGGGGGCAAGCTCGTTTTTATATACTTTCTGAAAAAACATGTAGCTCTAAATTTCAGAAATTTGGAAAATACGTTAAAATTATTTCATTTTTTTCCACTATTTAAATTGGTATTAAACATCAACCGGGAAAGAGTGGGCCTCAGCTCCAAGGAGGTACTTGGAACTTGGCTGTTGCAACTCAAATTCAGCCAGCATAAACCACAGCATCGAGCAGTCACAGGAGACTGACGGCCAGCGGCAGCACTGGGTCAAATGTGTATAACGACAGCAGCAACGTCTGCTGATCCTGCAGGAAGTATGAGCAGTTTGGATCATATGTTGGCACTGTGTTAGTGCTGGCTGAATTTAAATTTCTACAGTGAGCAAACTGAAGGACTGTGTACCCTTCTTGTTCAAATACCACCATGTGCCTCAAAACTACATGTTTTTACATTCAAGAGACAAGGACCTCCAGCAGCCATGGGTAATGGGAGCACAGGAGAAAGTCATGTGACATTATTTTGGAGTGACAAAGCCTGCTTTGGGAGAAGGTTACACTTCAGCATGCAAGGCCGGTGTTTATTTCCCTTATCAAATCTTTAGTCAATGTTTTTTTTAAAGCATGACCGCATAGCCTTAATCAAGTGTTCATAATGGTGACTATGATATACGCACACCAACCTCAAGAAGGGCAAGGAAAGAAGACGAGAGTCTCTCTACATGTTCTGCAGTGTCAAACTATGCTGTTAGGTATCCATCTTTAAATGGGTTTATGGACATCTTGAAGCTTTCTTAGCAGGTATACAGTGTACATCAGATGTACCTAAACTCCTGTTTTCATTACCCGAAACAGTAAATAATTAATTAATGCAGCTTTTACGAGGCCACGTTTTTTTTTCCCAACCACCTGTTTAAAGTTAACTGAAGATAACCACAATTGACTGAGTAAACACAGCAGCTTTCAGACAGTGCATCGACCGGACAACAGCATTTCATTTTGAGAAAAGTTACTGAGAGAATTAATGTTCGTTAACTACAGCTGATACATCAGTCACTGTCAACGCTATTCAACAGGCAAAAGCAACAACCAGAGCTGGTGAGAGAAAAACCTTGGAGTCTAACAGGATGTACAGAGGATTCAGGATGCCACAGGTGTTTCACCTAGTATGTTTGTCAAAGAGTCGAGCCAACATAGTTTCCAATTAGCTTTGACTAATTACATCTCACAATTAGAGAAGCACCCCTTTCATTAACACTGCTGTTATTGTGATTGTGTTGTAAGTGTCCTTGCTGGATAATCGGAGACAAATTTCACAGCCTTCTATCTTAGCACTTGGCTCTGTCCCAAGATTCAGTGCGTAATTGCTGTTTGCAATTTGAAAGCTATTGTAATTTCATCTGCATGTGCCAAAATCATCTTTTAAAATGACATGCTTCAATATAATACATGTCTTTACACAATAATCTTGTTTATTGTTTTAGTTGAAGCAGACACAAGTTTCAGGCTTGTAAACTGCCTCGCATTATATGTAAAAAAAAAAAAAAAACAAGTGCGCAATGAACAAAAAAAGCTTAAGTAGCAGGGCAGCAGAATCTCTACAGTAATGATGTAGCTCTCATTGTTGCACTATTGACGTGCTGCTGCGGCGCTCCCTTCTGCACCACAGGAACAGAAAGAATCAATGAAAATGTCATTTTTACTATGTAACCTTTGACTGTCTACATGTGACTTTGGGCTGTTTTTTTTAATCCTGCTTTCTTCATACAAACCTCTCACTTTGTAATGATAAAAGCAAAGTAATGTTACCATTTGGTGAATGAATTGATACAGTTTACTGTTCCATTACCATTTTTGTAATAAGAGTAACTAAGTACATTTATTCAAATACTATACTTATTTGGTGGCCTCAGAGTTGGATAAGTAACAGGTTTTCATCTCAAGACATCACATATTGTGGATATAGTGGATTTCCAAGGCTACATACTGCACTCTAGGTATCCCTCTGCATCTGCTGTTGACATTTGGGGATGCCGCTACTGTGATGTCAACACAAGCACATGCTGAGATTATGCTGCACATCATTATGTAAGCACTTGGCAACCAATACTGGGACGTCAACAAAAGCACATGCTGGCACACATGATTAGAATTAGACAAGAAGGGCATTGGTGGTTAAGTTTAGACAAAAGAGACACATCACATTAAGACAGAGAGTGAACCCCAGACTCCCTCATTGAAGGCCAGGGTTTGTTGAACCCATCCACGACGACTTTGGAATAAGAACAGGCTGGGTTTTCCCTTGTTTTTTAAAAAACAGCATTAATTCAGGTGGAAAGAGTAAGAGTAAGAGTAATGGAGACTAGCTGGTAAACACAGTGGCGCTTTAAGCTGCTAAAGAGGAAGATATTTCTTACAGGAGTTGGTGGAGACCAAACGAGTATGTGTGTGTGTGTGTGTGTGTGTGTGTGTGTGTGTGTGTGTGTGTGTGTGTGTGTGTGTGAATGAGTGGCAAAATTGTAAAGAACTTTGTCCTTTAAGGTAGAGAAGTGCAATTCCAGTCTATTTACCATGTTCCATGCTTGCTGTAGCTGAGAATCAGGCCACACCTCTCTTCCACACTGTCTGATGTGATGTCTGACTGCTAATTCTTCCAACTCTATTTCTGGACACTTTACAGTGCATACAGTGTTCCACTGTGGAAAATTAAGGGTTAAAGACGTAGGCCTGGCACTGAAGCATGACCTAAACCACATCTTTATGACTGCGTGTTACTGCTGCTGGATGCACTGTATTGCTGTTCTGTCACCTAAGCCTAATTATTCAACTGCAGCACAATCACACATTGAGAGCAGTGGAGAGCGGGCCTGTATTTAACTGGAAACACGTGAGGCTTAACGTAGCTGAGGCATAAAACAGCACAGAGCAGAGCAGGGCTCCACACAAAGAGAGAACGACAGCGGTAAACCTGCTCGTGCAGGACGACCTGTGCCCACATGCGGGGCTGCACATGTATGTAATCCACAAATGAGACATTCATGTCCAGAGTGTTAATGGTTTCATGAATGGAAGAGAGACTGGTCACAGCGCTCTGCCCCCCACCCCTGGCCTTGTAGAGCTGGCACAGGAGGCGGCCATGCATCTGATGGCCTTTTTTATTGATTCCCTGTGCACTGATTTCTGCCCGGCCCTCGTGGCTTAAGATTTTGCACAAGTCTGCTCCTGAACAGCCTTAATGTGTTGTTAATGCACGAGTGAGGTCGAGATGTTTGGCTTTATTGTGAAATATGGGCCTCTCAGCTGTTGCCAGAACTATATGAAGCAGCACACCTCACAAACCACACCGTGCGACAACAGCCAACCGGTGTTTAAATTGCACAATGGCTTCCATTTCTGTCTCAGCTGCTTCAAACTCTTTTTTTTTTCATTTCACTGACAATTCATAAAGCATCCATTATATGTCCCAGACCGCTGAAACAGCAGATTTTTTTTCTTTCTACTCGACTCCCATAAATGGAATTTTAATTAACAGTAAAAACCATGCAATGACTTGGAAAGGCTGTAATGAAGTTTTTTACACAGCATGCAATTTACGGCATGTGGTTTGGGTGTTTCGATGATATAATCATGGAGGCCGGTTCACATCCAGACACAAGCACAACAGAAGTGCCTTTGTTTGTCGGCGAAGTGCCAGAGGACAAATGAAGAGACGGTTGGGGAACAATTGAGCAGATGTAAAGCACTGTGGGTCTGCAGTGTCATTGCTGCTGCTGACTGAATGAGTTTGGAAGTAAGAAAGCGTCTCTGCGGAGCCGAGACAATGAGAGGAGCAGCTCATGCCTGGACTTTTGTGTATGATCAACAGAGTGTCATGGTGAGGATGAAGCGCTGCAGGTGGACACAGATGGAAGGTTCTGCTTTATCCTCAGGGGTGTAAACAGAGGCTGAGCGGACCACATTGCTGAATTAAAGGAGCATTTCTATGCATTTTTAGTTTGAAGGGAATATCAACCCTCTCATTTTGGAAATTTCACATATTCACTTTCTTTCAAGGAATTATTGTTGCTGCTCCTCTGTGAGAGCTCCCCAAAAGAGCAGAGCCTCTTCTGCCAAATCAAACTGTTTAAGTTGTTGCAAAAAACTGCCTCTTTACCACTTGGGACTGCTTACTTGTTTACTCCCATCAGTGCATTGCTCATGTGATCGCAGCCTTTCAAAATATGTGGGATATGCATGAATTTGGGTGCATTTATTTATCACTGGAAAACATTTGACTAGCTTGTTCATGTACACTGGGCATGAACGTACTGGTGTAAACAGGACACAGATTGTCTGCAATCTATTGCAGTTTGTTGCTTAGTTACAGAAAATGCTACGGAGATGACAAAAAGTAAGACCAGAGATTTTTTTTCTTGGACTAATAATGAGATGGAACTGTTACTCAGTAACAAATAAATAGTAACAAATAAGTATAAGACGGTTAACGGGACGGAAAAATGGATCTGGAAATTTTGCAAAGCAAATACGCTGATGAATTAGAGCACTACCAGGACCATTTTTGTGTCCTAAAATGAAAACAAATTGCTGTGAAAGTACCCTGTAACTTGTGATCATGTGAGTACTGTTTGCTTTTGCCAAACAGTCCCCCTGGGCCTTTGGGAAATAGTGTTTGTTAAAGGTTGCTGCAGGCATGTTTGATGTACTTTACATTATACTTTATTTACCAACCCTGTCTGGACAAATGAGGTAAACCACGCAACAGACAGTCAGGCTGTATACTCAGCAACTTCCTTTATCACAAATGTCAACATGATTTTAAATAAAGTTAATTTACTTGTTAATCATGACCTTAACTTCAGCTTTCGTAGAGTGCCCCAGGTGTGACACTGTTCTGCAGGCAGACACAGACATTAATGTCACCCTGGTTCATTCATCAAAGAGCCTATGGGATTTTTCCACTGGATTTTGGTTCATTGCAGAATATAAGGTTTCTATTTGCTGAGGTTTTAAAGGGTTAATAAATTAGTCTGATAAGAATCCCCCTCTTCATACCACCCCTGCACTCTTATACAGAATCAAACGATGGCTACATCTTTCCAATCCAGTGTGTGATTATACAAAGGCTGGGGCGACACGTCAACGTATCGATTACATGAATACGTCGATTCACGTGACTTGCGTCAACGCATCGTACCATAACGCACAATGAGAGCAGCGCCGGGCGTGTTGTTTCTTGTTTCGGCGCTCGTGTATCAAGTTAGAGTGCGCACACTGCTCGCCCGAGCAGCGCCTGTCAGGCGCGCCTGAGCTGCGTGTCAGCTGCAGCACATCTAGAGAAACGGTTGTTCGCCATTTTTTTATGTGTGATGCTCGCATTTGTTGACTCTTTACCACTTTATACTGCAGTTCAAAGTCTCTCTCTGTCACAGAGATGAGGAAATACAAAGATGTTTGTTTCACAACTTCCTTGCTTCCCTTTCAAAACAAAAGTTATCTGTCTGTGTCTCTGTGGACAGAATGCCATCAGTTGCTGATACAATGCATTTTATTTTGAAACATTTACAGGATGGGGTTGTCAGCTGTGCAGGAGCTTGAATAACTTCATAAATGAGAGGAATATGTGCTTATAAATATGAAAATACAGCACTTAAACCAGCAGGCAGTGGTATGCCTTAAGGCCCAGTTAAGGCTGGACTATTTTGATGCAGAAAGAATGGACTAGTTATAATTATTTCTGTTAAATTCTCTAAAAAGTGACTTGTATTTTACATTGTTTTTATTTATTTTGCTGTTGGATTGTTAAATGTAGATTGCACTACATTCCTTTTACTTGAGTGGAACAAGCTCTTGAATCAATTTATTTTGGAGAGACTTTATATCAGACTGTAAAACAGATTACCAGTGAAGACTGGGCTATTTTTTGTTGGGGAATAATGCCCTGCAGTGTATGACAAGTTTTAAAATGTTATTTTCTGTAAATTCGTTGTTATATTAATCGAGTAATAAAAAAATAATAGTTATATCAATAAAAAATAATTGATTGATTAATTGGTGGTTTTGTGTTGAGGAACATCTTCTTCATCAACAACAGAGCCAGTTGATAAATCAAGCTTTTGCCAAATCCATTTAGAAAAAAAGCAAAAATACTGATGACCCTGATAGGATTTTAATTTCTAGAAAGTGTCTGGTGTGGCAGCGGGTCCAGACTGATACAGAGTGAAACTAAATGTTGAGCTCACATTATAAGGATGCTCTTACCAGACTTCGAAAAATGGGAGCAAAAACTGAAGTATTGCATTTAAATCGCCATTCAGTTTATAGAGAAACCTTGTTGCACTAATAGCTCAGCCTGGATTTCAGCACTCTCCCTTCTCGCCTCCTCCTCTGCTGGTTCATGTGACGTGTGGCCGTCGTCACCCATCTGTCCAGAGAGAAATCTTCCCCGCTGTGAGCGCAGCTCCACCACAACAGCCCCACCTCCTCCCCGCTGGGGAGAGAGTGAGTGAGTGATATGGTGGAGGTGTTTGTTGTGTGAGGGGCAGGAACCAGCATGATAAAACATCAGAGGGAGAAATCTCTCTGTGATGCCATGTTTCATCCCCCGGCACAGACGCACACATGGTGCGATATGGGAGCACTGG